>NC_133328.1:495407105-497813641 GCF_042186555.1 Aquarana catesbeiana | reverse complement strand
GAATAATCAAACCTACCCCGAATAGGCCAAGTTACAGTATGCGGCCAAGTAGCGAGGGTAGGGGGTAACGCATATCAAACATATTATGACTCATGGTCATTTAATCTCCTTTGCACAATTACAGTCTAGATATGGCATTCCGTCTAATATGTTATTCTATTATTTGCAATTGAAACACACAGTGAATGCTCAGCGGTCTCTGGGGACCTTTGAGATGTCACCAACCCCGATTTTGGAATTATGCAGCAGTCCCATTCTACCAAGGGCTTTATATCCAACTGCTATGCTATGCTCCTGGGGGTATATCTGGAGAAATTCCCTAGCTCTGCATGTGAAAGGTGGAGAGGGACATCCCTCTCCAGCGATATCCGGGAGACCAATGGGAGGAGGCACTGGAGGCAGTGCGGGGTTGCTCTCTTAACATCTCACAGAGACTGTCACAATTATACATTCTATTGAGAGTCCATCGTACCCCATTTAGGCTACATTCCATGGGCGTACGCCCTGACCCCATATGCGCTAGATGTAACGGGGATGTAGGGGACTTAATACACTTGCTATGGAGGTGCCCGAAGCTTCATCGCTACTGGAATGCTGTGGTTACTATGGTGAACTCCGCATTTCAGATCTCCATAGACATGGATCCTAAACACTGCATACTAGGTATGCTTGATTCTATAATACCAGATAGGTATGTTAAAGAGGCTGCATCCAGAGCATTATGTCAGGCTCGCAGACTCATTTTACTTAATTGGACTTCCAGTACTCCTCCTTTGCCTCAAATGTGGCTTGCACAGATGGGCACAACATTGAGGTTAGAAAGGCTGATATATCAGCATAAAGGAAGCTTTTCCAAATTGAGAAGATATGGGGTAGTTGGTTGGCTTCTCCTGGTTTGGCCCCAGCTGATTTAATAATGGACAGGTTATTGATGTGAAATTTATCACAAAAATGGATATGTTTAATTAAGCTGATAATGTTATAGCCGGAATTTGCATGCCCTTGCTTTCCAAATGTTTAATGCTTGTCTACCTGCTTTGACATGGTGGCCCTAGTGTCCTGGTTGTGCACAACCCTAGATACAGCTCTAAAGGGTGCTTAAAGCATTTCCATGACGTGAACTACAATACTGGTATGCTGAATTAATATCTGATGTGAACTACATGTACTTTTAATGCCTGGTTGTACAAATTTCAACATCTCAATAAACCTTTGCCCGATATAAAAAAAAATAACAAACATGTTATACTTACCTGTTTTGTGCAGTGGTTTTGCACAGAGCATCCTGGATCCTCCTTTTCTTGGGTCCCTGGCTGGAGCTCCTGGCCCATTCCCTCCTGTTGAGTGCCCCACAGCAAGCAGCTTGCTATGGGGGCACCCGAGCCGAGGCCACAGCTCTGTGTGTTCATTCAGACAGGCAGTTGCAGTTCAGCCCGCCCCTCTCTTTGCTGATTGGCTAACTAACTTTGATTGACAGCAGTGAGAGCCCATGGTGCCGCTGCTGTGTCTCAGCCAATCAGGAGGGAGAGTCCCGGACTTCCGAGGCACTCATACACATTGCTGGATAGAGATGGGGCTCAGGCAAGTATCAGGGGGGCTGCTGCACACAGAAGGCTTTTTATCTTAATGCATAGAATGCATTAAGATAAAAAACCTTCTGCTGGGGGCATGTCCTAGTTGCAGAGCGTGATGGCTGCTTGACTCGGCTTCTCTACACCACCGTGGGTGACAGCAGTGGCTAGAAGCAACATAATCTTCTGAGAATACTTCCATGTAGGAGGGGAATACAGCGGACACCTAACAGGCTATGTCCCACAAGATACTACTTCATGCTGCAGGCAGGAGAGGGAAGGAAAGATGGTGCCGGGAACGGACGTTCTCCCTCTCCTCCACACACCTCAGCAGAACAAGATGATCAGGAGATCCCAGATGCAATGGAGGAAACACCACAAAGAAGCAGGTACACTTTCCTCTACTGACAGTGGTAAGGGAGTGGCTCTGTCACCAGCACACTCGCCCCATAAACCTCCACAGATAAAGAAATATCACTGGGCAGACTCCTCACAGCCACAACCTGACATAGGGGCAAAACACACAACACCATTAGCTGCATTTCCTGCCTCTGATGCTCCAGCCTCAGAAACCTTATTAAAAGCAATGCTGCTATCCTTGCAAACTGGATTGCAGCAAGAGCTGTGCTCTTCTATCTCTCACTTAACCAATCGCATTGACTCCACTGAGGATCGCACTTACATGCTAGAATGACAGGTGGGAGAAGTAGTCAAAGCGCATGATGAATTGGTAGATGCACATGAGGATCAAATGGAAACGATCCGCAAACTCCAACTTAAAGTGACAGACCTTGAGGATCGCTCCTACAGCAATAATATCAAGCTCAGGGGTACTCCTGAGGCAGTGTAGCAAAATGATCTAGTTGCTTACCTACACCCACTTCTCCTCAAACTCATCCCAGATTTAACACCAAGGGATATGCTGCTGGATAGGGCACATAAAATTCCAAAACCGACCCACCTGCCTGATATGATCCCTAGAGACGTCCTTGTTAGAGTATACTTTTACCACATCAAAGAGCGCTTGCTGTGTGCAGCCAGGTCAAATCATTCGCTATCCCCCTCCATGCCAACATTGCACTCTACCAGGATATTTCAGCAGCAACATCTCAAATGAGAAAGAAATTTGCATCCATAGCTGCAATCTTAAGGGAACGTGAAGTCAATCATCGTTGGGGGTTTCCGACGAAGCTTCTGATTAACGACCAATCTCAAAACTTGGTCATCACCTCCCCCAAGATGGCTACAAACAGCTGCAAAATTGGGGTATAATCAACCAACCCCCCAATTGGGGGCAGGAAACAACCGCTCTCAAGGCACTGGATCCCTGTCCTAAACACTCCTGCTCATAGATCATAACTGTTCGGTAATTATGTTGTAACAAATAACTATTACATGCTTATTGTCAGCAGGCTCTATAGATGCCTAAGCAACTTGCTATATATCACCCTCGTGGAGTAGTTACTGTGTTGTATTACTATACACTATACACTTGTTACATCTCACATGTACCCCGATACACACCATATTTCCTTTTATAATTTTTTCTTTTGTTTGTTTAACAAGTATCTGTGCTTAAACTAACACTAATGCCCCGTACACACGGTCGGATTTTCCGACGGAAAATGTGTGATAGGACCTTGTTGTCGGAAATTCCGACCGTGTGTAGGCTCCATCACACATTTTCCATCGGATTTTCCGACACACAAAGTTTGAGAGCAGGATATAAAATTTTCCAACAACAAAATCCGTTGTCGGAAATTCCGATCGTGTGTACACAAATCCGACGGACAAAGTGCCACGCATGCTCAGAATAAATAAAGAGATGAAAGCTATTGGCCACTTCCCCGTTAATAGTCCCGACGTACGTGTTTTACGTCACCGCGTTTTAGAACGATTGGATCTTCCGACAACTTTGTGTGACCGTGTGTATGCAAGACAATTTGAGCCAACATCCGTCAGAAAAAATCCTAGGATTTTGTTGTCGGAATGTCCAAACAAAGTCCGACCGTGTGTACGGGGCATTAGTCTGTAAAATTGATTGGCTATTCTGCATCCATATTCACTTGACCCTTCTCTTCTGGCTGTCTGGGTCATACTTCACTCTTTTTCCAACCCAATAAGCACCGCTGGACTGGTATTACAATGACGCTTCGTATAACCACCATCAATACAAAAGGGCTTAATAGCCCATTTTAAGAGATCCAGCCTATAGAGCGAAGGCCTGTCGCTAAAAACAGATATTTTATGTGTGCAAGAGACACATTTTGCACAAGGGAAAGCCCCCTTGTGTTGTCACCGCCTATTCCCCCAACAATTCTTTGCTATAAATATCAAGAGGCAAGAGGGCTTATGATCGCTGTGCGTGGATCTATATCCTTTCAGCTCCAACAGGTAAAAAGTGACCCTATGGGCCGAACCTCATTCTTTTTGCCCTTTTTGACAATGTCCACTATGTAATTGTTAACTTATATGCTCCAATACACATCAGAAGCAGTTTTACCGCATGATCCACAACAAAGAATAGTGTAATATTATGTGGTGACTTCAATGAAAGACTCCGCAGAAAGTTCATTCTTTCATGCTCTAGGAAGACCTATATGATCCGTGGCGGTGCTTGCATGGCTCGGAAAGAGATTATTCTTTTTATTCTGCTGCCCAGGAGTCTTATTCTAGAAATTGATTGTTACTGTTGCGCAAATCTATCCTCCAGACGGTGTCTCAAACTAACATAGGTCTAATTACCTGGTCAGACCATGCACCAGTAACTTTAACAATATCTATTAATCCAACAAGACCGAGATGCACAACCTGACGTCATGAACACCTCCTTACTTTCTCATCTGCTGTATCAGGAACAAATCAAGACAGAATTGGAATCTTTCTTTTGCCTAAATGATGGATCTGTAAAGAATGCTTCACTACTATGGAATGCCCATAAGGCGGCTGTTAGAGGGATCTTTATAAAGCTGGGTGCCCATGAGAGGAAAAAACGAGCAGAGAAGA
Source organism: Aquarana catesbeiana (assembly GCF_042186555.1). NCBI lineage: Eukaryota > Metazoa > Chordata > Amphibia > Anura > Ranidae > Aquarana > Aquarana catesbeiana. The sequence goes on along the minus strand of NC_133328.1, from coordinate 497,809,064 downwards.
TTAATTCCCTCACTGAGCAAATACGTAAGACCGAACAGAGTAACAAAGCCCGCCCCAATACATCTAATTCGGCTCTCCTCCGTAATCTTAGAGAAGACCTCCGTAACTACTTGCATTTGTCATTTGACTTCCATAATAAGAAATTATATCTAAATTGGTATGCACATGGCAACAAACCTGGAGCCCTATTGGCCAAACAGGTTAAAAAAAAAGCAGCCCTTTCTATAATCCCCTATATGCATAACTCACAAGGACAGAAAGTCAGTAATCCCAAGGATATTGCGGACTGCTTCAGCGACTTCTACTCTAAATTATACAATTTGCATACCTATAATTCAGAACCCAAACCAGAGCCAGCCTAAATAGACCAATTTTTGGAATCTATACATCTCCCCAGTCTCACACCAGACCAAGTGCAGTCACTTAATCAACCAATTTCCGAAACTGAAATCTTAAACCCCCACGTCATAGTCGTCATGACTAATCCTGAAAAATCTCTACCAATTCTCTATAACCTACTTCTACTGTTTGGACAAATATCACTATATAAAATTGTACTAAATCTACTATGATCGGTGTATGTTCAAATAACTCTCTTAAACAATCCCTCTCACGCTCGCCCCCCCTTCCCATGGGCTCCAGCTGCAACTATTATTTACTTGGGCATTGGTTTATCAGTTCCCTCCACCTGTACTCTATGCCTTAACTTTGAACATTTACTTAAGAAACGAAACATGTGCTCCGAACTATGCAAAGTGAGAAGATCCTAGGCCGGTAAGATCGCCTTTACCAAGATGTTCCTGATGACACACATATTATATCTCTTTCGGACCCTCCTAATCACTCTCCTCTCATCACAACTTGCCTCAATTCAATGTATCCTCAACAACTTTATGTGGGACAGTAAACCCCCGAGAGTGAGATCCTCTACCCTCTGCACACCTACAGCTAAGGCAAGACTGGGAGCACCAGATGTTCGAGTTTACTATAAAGCCATACTCCTCAACCAAGCCAAACAATGGTGGATATCCATGTCTACAACATCATGGGTGCAAATTGAGGAAGCAGCCCTTAATTCTAAGAGCTCCCAACTCCTTGTTGCACTTCTTTTACACTACCGCCAGCATCACTCTTTCCTCAACACAATGCAAAGTCAATGCAACCATTAAAGTATGGGAATCTACGCTCCAACAAACCAAAGGTTTGCCACATGAAGCTCTGAGTCTCAACCCAATTTCAGCCCTTGAGCTCATCTCCTCTAAACTTTCACTCTCATCCTGGTTTTCAGCGGGAAAATAAGAGACCTCTACAAAGAACCTACGAACATTCCAAGAACTGCAATCCAAATACCATATCCAGCAGCAGGACTTTTAGAAATGTCTTCAAATACATGATGCACTTAAAGAGGTACACTGGTCGGAATCCAACCAGGTTGTAGGGATTCTTCAATTCTACAAACAATCTAGTCCCTCCCAAAAGGGAATCTCGTATCTATATAAACTTCTGAACTCCCCTCCAACGCAAAAACTCCCAGGGATGTGTAAATGGGAAAAAGCTCTCAACTTCTCAGCCTCCCCAAATATATGGCACCAAGCATCCTGTGCCACGCTACCATTTTCCAAGTGCCTTACTCATTGGGAAATAACCCAAAAGCTGCTACATTTCTGGTACTAAACACCAGAAAAGCTATCCAAACTCTTCCCATCTTCTCCCTCTAATTGCTGGAGGGCTTGTGGAAACCTAGGATCTTCCTCACAGATATGGTGGAGTTGTCCTATAATCTCTAAGTTTTGGAAAGATGTACATGCTTTACTTAGGTCAATCACAGAAATAGCTTGTGAGCTCACACCACAGTTAGCCTTGCTGGGGATGGGGCTCGGGGACTGGCCTCATCAATTCCATTCAATTGTCACCCACATCTTTATAGCGGCCTGGCTTTCTCTTGCTCGGAATTGGAAATCCGCCATTCCTCCAACTATAACTCGGTTGATAACAATATTAATTTAGCACTTCCACCCGGAGTACATGTTCGCTCATCTCACTATGACCAAAGTCCTTAACAATGGGAGACCTGGATGATTGATACTAGAAGCACCCTGCTCACTTAGAGAAATTCTCTAATCTCCACACCTTATGTCTCAACAAGAAAAGTCCACAGGCTTGATCCTCATACCCTCAGACAACAATGAGAACATCACTAGATAGCCTATTTGTTCCTTATTTCTCTATAACTCGTAGTTATTGCTTTTAGCCACTTACCATCCATTGATTATTTACCGAACCTATTCTGCACTTACAGAACCTAATGCAATTTCTTCATATTTTGTCTACAGCATTTGTTACACTTCTAGTAATCCTGTATACTTTTGAAATTGATGTTTCTACATTTGTAACCTGCAGTATCTTAATAAAAATACAAGTTTAAAAGAAAAAAAACCTTCTGCCTTTTACAATCACTTTAAGGATAAAATTGAATTTACAATGTTTTAGGATACAAGTAGTGCATATAATTCAGAGGTAGTTGTATTAGTTCTAAACATTTGATTAAAGTAGTTGTTAAATCTAGAAAAAGGAAAAAATGAAAGTCAGCAGCTACAAATCCTGTAGCTACTGACTTTTAATAAAAGGACAGGGATCCAGCGCTGTCCTCACCAGGGCTAGTTCTTCACTAGCCTGTGGGTTCCCGGCGTTGGCATCCTAACTTTGGGCAGCCGGCTATGCTGCTTACGGCTTTACAAGTGGCTGCGCATGCACGAGCCGTGCTGCACCTTGTGAATGGTCCTGCAGTCTTCTGGGACCTGCAGAAGACTGCAGGGAGTGAGGGGGGAGAAGAACTTCCGCTTGAAAATGGGAATGGGTACCTGTCAAAACTAGATATCCCCCTCCAAAAAAAATGATATGCTAAATATGGTAGAGGAAGGGAGAGGAGGACATAAAGCGGAACTTCCTCCTTTGGGTGCATTTTCACAAAAGAATGTTTATTTATAATGTTCCGAGCAGCCTCTGAAAAATGCCAATATGTTTTACCTTTGCTAACCAGAATTCCCGTTTCCAGCAGCAGGGCTAAACCATAGTACTGGAAACAGGATTTATCTTCAGTAACATATCATACTGGCATTTTTTTCAGACTCCAGGAGCAAATAAAAATGTGTTATGTTCAATGTATTTTAAACTATAAATTGATTTGCAAGAAAGGAATGGGAGATCCTAGGAAATTAGATGGCTGTAAATAACATTTATATTCAGAAAGAATGACATTACTGAATTTGATTGTAGTTGTCAACTTAAATTATTTTCTTCTTTTACACTCAGCGGTTATCAACAGAAAGCTCTGCTAAAGAACTCGGCATATGAAGGGCTATTACCATTATTCTCCCCTTCTATTTTATTTCTTTTGCTCACAGTGTGGGCTGTATTTTCTCCTTGTAACATTCTGGACAGACAACCAAGGCTGTTTTTATGGATGGTTGGTGTGCTTTTCTCAAATGTAACGGTACGTATTCAGAAGAAACTTCTGTCTAACAGAGAAACAGGATATTGTTTCAACCCTTTTTCTACCAGGCTACTTTTTTACACACATGCTTAAATGCACATTTTTTTCAATAAAAATATAATTAAACAAAACAATATACGGTATATTCTCTGAATGTGAAGAATGTTAATAAAATAATGGAAGCTGCATTTTTTGTGCATGTTTACTAAACTACTTTTCAAATCCATTTTTTCAGTGAACTATACTTTTAGATTAACTTTAGTGCATGCAATACGGTAAAAACTCCAAATTTTCTATGAAAGATTAGACTGTTTTTAGTAGAAAGATCTCAAATATATCAAACCTCAAAATTGTGAGCAATTTTGAAATAGTGAAAAACTATTACATTAATAAATATTGCTAGGATACACTTCAAAAACCTTTATTATTTATCAGTTTAGGCCCCATTCACACCTGAGCGATTTTCTGCTTGAAGCTTGTAGCTTTAAAATGGTCAACAAGTCAAATCCCATTCATTTAAATGGCCCTCGTTCACATCTGAGTGTTCTGTTGTCTGAAGCAAAATGCTTGAAGCTCAAAAAAGTACCTGAGCTTCTTTTTGGCAGATTGCAAGCGTTTTTGGCCCCATAGACTTCAATAGAAACGCCTGACTTGAGCGTTTTACGAGCGTTTTGATGCTTGTTTTCTGCTCAAACATCAGTTCTTGTCCCGTAATTTCCTCTGCTTCTCCTCCCCCTAGTGCTTTCTATTGGCTATACAAAAATGCCTGAAGCTGTAAAGCGATTGTAATATGCTTCTAAAACGCTTTTAAAAAGCTTGTAAAAAGCTGGAAAGAAAAAACACCTGAGAAACACCAGTGAATTAATACGCTCAAGTGTGAATGAAGCCTTAGAGTCAGGTGAAATAGTGATTGGCCCTGAACTATTCCTTTTACTCTGCCATGTGTGGGAATACCCAATATCCAAACAAGAAAACTCGCTGCTCCAGGTAAGGTTTTGAAAACCTGATGATCTGGACAGGTGCCCGCCTTGGCTCGCCTCCGCATATAATCAACAGAAGAAATGGCCCTTTGTACTCGATCAAAATACTTTTATTCAGAACATCCCAAAGTGTTGACAGAAAGCTGGTAGATGCATTTCACACACCCCAAGTGTGCTTAATCATTACCAAATGATGATTAAGCACACTTGGAGTGTATGAAATGCCTCTACCAGCTTTCTGTCAACACTTTGGGATGTTCTGAATAAAAGAATTTTGATTGAGTACGGAGTGCGGCCATGTCTTCTTTTGGGGATACCCAATATGTTCCAAAAAGGCATGCAAACAGCTCACACTTTTTACATGGCCCTTCCACCTATAAGCACATGGAATGTAGGCAAAATACTCAATGTAAGCAAAGCAAGTATCCAGCACAGCACAATCCTCTGAATCCTTCCTTTATTGTAACAGCATTAAAGGAAATCTGCTAATGCATTTTTTTTGCCAAAAAAGGCCTTAAACAGGAAACCACCTTCTGTGGGGCTGAAACATCCTGATGGCTCACATACATGCAGCAGTCAGATAATCATTGTTCACAAACCTGCAGCAATCAGGTAATCATTATTCACAAAAATACAGCAATCAAATAATTATTAATGTATAAATAAAAACAACAAAGCTGCCATAATTTACATAATGTAGGCTGCTGTCAAATAAATGAAGGTTCAAAGAATGGATATCAATAAATGGCAATGGTAAGGCTAGGTTCACATCTATGCAGTGGTGGTTGATGCTTTTTCTAGCGCGTTTTGCGGTGCATTTTACATTTTTGACCACACATTTTAGATGCGTTTTTGGTGCATTTTGCGCTTGCATTTGCATTTTTTTTTGCTAATAGCTCCTTAACAACTAGGGAATAGGGGTTTGTTAAGGAGCGGGTGGCTGCCATTTCCTTAACAACCAATGATTCATCAGCTGTCAGTGGGATTCCCCGCTGACAGCTGAATATATAAAAAAAGAATGCCGGCACTAAAAAATAAAAACTGCATGGGGGTACCCCACGCCAAAATCCATACTAGACCCTTAACCGAACATGCAGCCAGGCATGCCAGGAAAGGCATGGATGGGGGGGACTCAAACACAGTTAAAAAAAAAAAGTTCTTTTGTTTACATTCCGCTGTCAGCGGGGAATTCCTCTGACAGCTGTTGACTCACCGGTTAAGGGCACGGGAGCCATCCGCTCTTCACTGTTAGCAAAAACAAACGCAAAACGCATCAAAAACATAAGTTCAAAAAAGCGAAATGCATTGCAGAACGCGCTGGAAAAACGCATCAACTAAGTCATATTGTGGTTTTGTGCATTTCTGAAGGGCCTGGATACAGTAGACATCTGAGACAAGGGAATACCTTGACTACAACTATAGCACTCCCCAATCTTAGCGCAGATATCTCCCATAGTACATCACACATACTGTGCATTATACTGTGTGCAGAAAATCACATAAATAACATTTTTACTCCTGCAATTACTGTTTTGGCTAATATGATTTTTTTGCCTGTAGTGGGTGAGAAAACTTCTTTGTTTTCCTATGGCACGGACAGTACCTGCAAGTAGATCTATCACACCTATAAGAACCCTTAGGCTGGCTATACATGTACAATTTTCTTGTACAATTTTCCTTTTAGATTTACCAAAAACCATATAATATCAGGTCAAAACTAAACAACTTTCAATTGTTACAATTAGGGATGCCCTTGCACTACATAATGTAAGGTAAATCTAAAGGAAAATTGTACAAGAGAATTGAACATGTTTGGCCAGCCTTAGTTGTCAACCAAGTCTGCCTCTGCTTTCTCTTGCTCACTATATAGAGAAGGTGGCATATATACAGTACATACCTATAGGGAGGTTTTTCTTAATAATATCAGTGACTTCATTATATTCTTTAGAATATTTAGTAGCAAAAGTGAGGACACAGTTCCATGGTTTTTCTTAGTTATTTTACATTTTACATTGAATGACCTCTTTCCTATTGTTTAAAGATCCACTCTTCACCTTACTAATTAGCCAGCTGAGGTAGCCTCTGTCCAACAGTTGTGCTTAAATTTCTAAGTCATTCATAAAGGAACAATTCCTAAATGCACTTATAAACTCACCTATTGGAATGACCTTGCTGTTATGGCCAGGATGGCAACCGATAGCTCACAGTGCTTCATTAACTACTTCCGGACCGCCCACCGCACATTTACTGCGACAGGGCCGCCCGGCTACACGAAACAATGTGCCTGTACGTTGTTCGCTCTTCTTGGTCGGGGGCACGCTTACGCTGCCTGCGACCCGCTCCCGCTGTGATTGGACACAGCGGGAGCCAATCAGCGGCCGCCAGCCCCCCATGATCAATTTGGGGGAATGACAGAAAGGCGGTCTGCCTATGTAAACAAGGCAGACCATCGTTCTGTCACAGAGGAAGAGAGAGATTTGTGATTCCTACTAATCAGGTACACCGATCTCTCTCTTTGTCTAGTGTCAGCATCCCCCACACAGAAAGCACACATAGGGAACACATTTAACCCTTTGATTGCCCTTGATGTTAACCCCTTCCCTGACACTGTCTATTATACAGTGTCAGTGCATTTTTTCTTTAGCAATGGTCACTGTATTGGTGTCACTGGTCCCCAAAAAGTGTCACTTAGTGTCCGATTTGTCGGACACTGCCGCAATGTTGCACTCTCGATAAAAATTGCTGATTGCCACCATTACTAGTAAAAAAAAAAAAAAAAAGTCCCTGAATCTATTCTATAGTTTGTAGAAGCGATAACTTTTGCGCAAACAAATCAATATACGCTAATTGGGATTTTTTTTACCAAAAAAATGTAGCAGACTACATATTGGCCTAAATTGATGAAGAAATTTGATTTTTTTACATATTTTTATTGGATATGTTTTATAGCAGAAAGTACAAAATATATATATTTTTTTCAAAATTGTTGATCTTTTCTTGTTTATAGCGCAAAAAATAAAAAACGCAGAGGTGATCAAATACCACCAAAAGAAAGCTCTATTTGTGGAAAAAAAGGAAATCAATTTTGTTTGGGTACAACCTCGCACAGCAATGCAATTTTCAGTTAAAGTAATGCAGTGCCGTATCGCAAAAAATGGCCTGGTCATTAGGGGGGTAAATCCTTCCGGGGCTGGAGGTGTTAATGTAATGTAGGAATGATTGAAGATCTTTCTCTGGACCACTCCAGGTCATCAAACATTATCTATAAAATAAACAAACAAAAGCCGGCACATCAGCCTAGTGCATTATCACACAGCATTTTTTTAAGATCAACAAGAATAATACTACCAAACATGTGAATTAAAATCGCTCATCAAGCTACTCATCTATACCTCAGTAGTCCTAGACTTGGTTCACTCCAGAGTGCAGGGGGACCCAAGGTAACACCCTTCTTCATTAGAGCCAAACCACACAAGTTCCTTCCACTGAATGTACACTCTCATACAAGACATGAGGATTCAGAGCACCTTCCCTTGTTGTATTCTTTGTTTTTTGTAGTGGCTTCAGGACATTCACAATCCTAGAGGGCAGCAAGGCTTGAAGCATTCCCCAGCAACGTGATGTCATCTTTTACACCTGTACCAGGCTATCACGCTTATGCGCAGGAGACATTCTGTCATTTTTGATCATCTATAAAATGGCCATACCATGATATACAGCCCCAAAATTCATTTTTACCTGTAACAGTGCAGAGCTTTTCCCACCACCTCATGTAGACAATGACAGCATAGACTTCACCCCCATCAAAGCTCTGCACTTCTAGAGGTAATAAATATCAGCAAAATCCTCCTTATGCCCACTATGTATTCCTAATGTAACTAGGGAGACACTGGACCAGTGGTCGGAGATCTACTCACTGTCTCAGTCTTTCCAAAAGTAAACATATACCCACAACTATGGGGCGTCCCTCCGGAAAGGTGCCTTGTTTGTGTATGTAGCGCTGGTAGATTTACAATCTACCGCAGATTAGGTAAATTTAGTAAATTGTGTGTTAGGAAGGTTAAAAGTTTGCCTCTGTTCCAGCTTGGCTGACGTTGTGTATGCTTCCATGCTGACCGGTGGGTGCCGCTGTTACCATTGGTCAGTGTTGGAAGGGCAATGTGTCGAAGTGTATGGATGCTCCTCTGTCTCGGAGGCAAGCTCGGTGGAGCGTGCTGGTCTATAGAGGGGCCTGGTGACTCGGCTGGAGGACGTATCCAAAAGAAGTAACCATACAGCATAGTGTCGCCGGTTCGGCTTAAAGGTTCAGGCACTGTGACTGACTGTTCATTGCAGAAGATCTGATACATCCTTTGGCAGAGGATTGTGCTGATTTACCCCCCCTAAGTAAGTCTGTGGCAGAGACTTTAGATTCGTGCTGCGTGCTGGCTGCTAGACTGGTGAGAGAGGCCTATCCAGACGAGCAAAGAGTTTGTCCCATAAGGGGAACGCATTCCATATAATTGTTTGAATTCTACCGGGACATTTGTCGCTAAGATTTTGCAAGAAGATATCTGAGTTTCTCCTGAGAGTTTCCTTTTCCGTCTCTTTCCTGCTACTTCCTAAAGTTTGACTGTTCAATAAAGCATTGAAAACGTACTCCAGTGTTGGTGCGTGTGTGATCCAGAAGTAAACTCAACGGAACCCCTAGATCCGGTGCCGGTGAAACAGAGGGAAGCAAAGTGAAGGTAACAGACCCATCTAAACCAGCAGCTCCACCGTGAGTTAGTGCTACATGTGGGGGCGTCGTCCGGGATTTGTTGACCGACAATTGTTGCAACCCAGTGGAGTGTTTTACCGGGAGTTTACAGAGAGAGCTGGACTTTGAAAAAAAAAAATCTTTTAAGGAAGAGGAAAGGTTAAACTACAAGACTTTGCTTTTAAGTGCGTAGACGCTGGGTGCCAGAAGAGGCCCGGGAGCTACGTGACTGAAAGAACAAGTGGGAGGAGTTACCCTACTTGCTACCACGTGGGACACGTGTAGTGTGCTTGGTGCCAGAGGAGAAGAGAAGCCTCGTGATCGTGCTGAAAAGTTTAGAGTGTGGCCATGTCTTTTCTGGCGTTGCAATCGGTTGTGGGACCCAGAGTGTTCCCTGTAAGCACCGTGATGAATACTGTGCAATCTGGAACTCTGCTCACGGATACTGGATTTCGAATGAAACCGCAGGGGAAGTTTGTCCTGTATACCTCGGGAGATGTTGAGGGACTGGGCATGACCTGCCATCGATGTGGAGGAATGGCCGTGCATCTTCGTCCATTCGGCCGATGTCCGCAATGTGGAGAGTACTTGTTTGTAGTGGAACCACCTACTATGCCACCCCGTGCCTACCAGATGGATTGGGTGACAGGTATTGCTACAGTGGAAGCTGCTATCGCTACAGAGAGAGAGCGACGGGCTGCTACTTTGCCTGTTGCTGCCGATAATGTTTCAGAGAGAGACGCTGCTGCTGCCGTCAGGAGACATTACTTTGATTTCTGAATCCACTACACCTGTTTCTGTGGTCCCTACTCAGAAGAAGGTGGGCTATGTGAAGGCTTCTCGCGGCTGTGGTCGAGGCCTACCCCAGAGGTTACCTAAGCCGGAGCTACCAGAGTCTACGTCTGGAACGGGTAAGCCATTGTTGGGGACTGTAAATAAGTATTTGCCAGCAGAAGAATTGAGAGACTTGGAAATAGAATCCATGTCAGATCTTTCTGGGGATGATGACTTGTTCGAAACCATGTCGCAAGAGCTATTGTGTTCACAAGTCGAAGATGTTGCCTCCACAATGACTCTTCCTGAATGGACTGCCATGAGTTCTGGGAAGACGTCGCCCTGTGTGGAGACGCACAGTACTGTTGCTGGGACTTTCTCAAAAGTTATTGATTCGCTACAGACACCGGCTGGGTCTATGGTGAAAAAGTCATTAGATTCTTGTGTACCGCCTGGTATGGGGAAAGACAGATCTTTGCCGAAACTTGCTCACTTGCAAAGGATGTTAAACAAGCGTGTGGCCGCAGAGTATGGATTAGAGTTCCCCTATGTGCCCCAGGATGTCATGCGGGAGATTGAAACTAATCAGGAACTTTGGTACAACAAAGCTATTTGGGACTACTTGTCTGTGCCTAAACCCTTTAGAAAGACTGGATGTTCTGTCCGGATGGATGAACGTTTTAACGGATGCTTTGTTCATTGGAACTATGGTCGGCATATCTGTGCTGATAAAGTGGTAATCTGCAGACCGGGAAAGAACAATGCCGTATACTTTATTACCACTGTAGATAAAGAAGGAAAGTATGTGACTCTACCAGATCCTTGGTTTTACTGGTAATTGTGGACACTATTACTTTGAAGTTAGCTAGTTAGATAGCGACAGGGCAAAGAGATCTGCGTGGTCAAGATCTACAGATCCTGTTTACTGTTTGAATCCAAGGACTTCTTTTGCTAGCCGGATTTCTTTTCTAAAAAAAAAAGAAGAAAAGTTCTTATGCAGGGATGGACTCCTAAAGAATATATATATATGTTGGTATGGATCATGGGAAGAGAGTCTCATTTTTAAATGAGGCTTTGCTCCTGGTGTTACGTAGTGTGTATATATGTGTGTTTAAATATGTTTCTTTTTCAGGGATCATCGGATCATAAGTATAGCTGGGAGGCTTTTCAGCTAGTTAGTGAGGCTGTAAGAAAAAAATTTATATTGTGATTTTGTTTGCGGCTGTGAACATAATGTTTTATAGATATAAGTCTTATAATGTCTTTAAACTGTCCTTTTTCTCTCTTTACCTATCTAAAGTTATGAGAAACTCAAATGCTACTCTCAGGCTTGAGAGTTACTGTTACTGCGTTTAGGACAGCCGTTGGGGACAACGTCTATTGTAGTGGGGGGAGTATGTAGTGCTGGTAGATTTACAATCTACCGCAGATTAGGTAAATTTAGTAAATTGTGTGTTAGGAAGGTTAAAAGTTTGCCTCTGTTCCAGCTTGGCTGACGTTGTGTGTGCTTCCATGCTGACCGGTGGGTGTCGCTGTTACCATTGGTCAGTGTTGGAAGGGCAACGTGTCGAAGTGTATGGATGCTCCTCTGTCTCGGAGGCAAGCTCGGTGGAGGTGGTCCTCTGAGTTGCATTCTGGGCGAGGGTATTTATGGGACAGACGCCATGTTCTAGGGTTTTTTTCAACAGCCACCTGCTGGCCCTCCTGGCCGACAGGTATGTGTTAAGGAGCTACCTCGTGGTCCTCCGATCGGGAGGCCCACGATGCTACGGCGCAGAGGTGGGTCCAGAGGCTTGTCTGGGGCCTACCACCGCGGCTGAGGAATGGTCCTGAGCTGTTGGTCCTGTGTGACGAAGCTGGACAGCCAAGAAGATCCCAGGGGAGGACCCGTCTTGGAGAGATCACGCAGCGTGCTGGTCTATAGAGGGGCCTGGTGACTCGGCTGGAGGACGTATCCAAAAGAAGTAACCATACAGCATAGTGTCGCCGGTTCGGCTTAAAGGTTCAGGCACTGTGACTGAGTGTTCATTGCAGAAGATCTGATACATCCTGTAGCAGAGGATTGTGCTGATTTACCCCCCCTAAGTAAGTCTGTGGCAGAGACTTTAGATTCGTGCTGCGTGCTGGCTGCTAGACTGGTGAGAGAGGCCTATCCAGACGAGCAAAGAGTGTGTCCCATAAGGGGAACGCATTCCACATAATTGTTTGAATTCTACAATTCTACATTTGTCGCTAAGATTTTTCAAGAAGATATTTGAGTTTCTCCTGAGAGTTTCCTTTTCCGTCTCTTTCCTGCTACTTCCTAAAGTTTGACTGTTCAATAAAGCATTGAAAACGTACTCCAGTGTTGGTGCGTGTGTGATCCAGCAGTAAACTCAACGGTGCTGGTGAAACAGAGGGAAGCAAAGTGAAGGTAACAGACCCATTTAAACCAGCAGCTCCACCGTGAGTTAGTGCTACATGTATTTTAGGCAAATGATGAAATCATAAGATAATCTTCTGTTTTTTTTACTTAAGTCTATGTTTGTTACCCCAAGAATAATATGTCCTTTATCTTTTTTTAAAGGGGACCGTAGAGTCGGGGTAGTTTAGAATGTGATAAGTGGCTGGGTCATGCAATCATCTGTTCAATAACTACATGAATTTATGACCACCACTGCTCTTCTTTTATTAGCATTCTTCACCACCCAACATTTGTAACACAGTAGTTTAGAAATGATCTTTTGGCTGTAAAGTCACCCAAATCACTTATACAAAAAAGTAAACAAACTCACAGTTGCTATTGCCTGCTATGAGCCTCTCTTTTGACAAATACGCCACATTGCATAACCCGGAAATGTATTCTTTTTTGGTTAACCTTTATAGCTTTACAGGTCACCTCCTTCCTCACTGGTTGATGATGGTGATTCATTATAAACAATTAACAAGATGGAGAGGAAGGGTTGACACTGGAAGCTGCAAAGTTTAAAAAATATAAATGTGCGCATCATCTGCCTGGCTGTGCAGTGTGGCAGAAATATGTGATTTACAAACTGGCTGAACAGAGTTACAAGTCCTGCAGCAGGTAAAATAAGTCACATACACATACTTTCCATGCGTATTTAGCTCTTTAGTTGGCGTTCTGTTATAAATGAATCTATAATGTTTTCTGCCTAATTTTACTTTATTAAGTTTATAAACTGTTGTTTTATATAATTGTTGTAATGTATTGATTATTAGTACATTCAAGACATTCTTTTTTCAAAGCATGCTGGGCTTTCTAAAAAGAGAGCACAGCATTGCCTACGTATATGCTTAATGGCAGACTGTGTTAGATTTTATATATACCACAGTTGTTACTGTTTAAAGAGAAAAATAGTATTTTTATACTGAAATAAATAAAAATTATATTTTCCCTTTGTAAGCCTGTAAGGGTAGATTTAGACATGCATCTAAATCTCCCTTGCCTCTGAAGTCCAATCTGTGCTACTGACAGGCAGTGAGGAAGCGATGTAACCCCCATACCGCCTATTTTCACTCCATTTTTGCCAACAAATACGTTGCAATTGCGTGTATTGCAGCGCTTTTCCATTTGCTTGAATGTGTAGTGATCGCTACAAGTTGAGTGAACTTTGTTGTAGGCATCTCCTGCCTATGCTTAATGGGGGGTGTTTGGTGGGCGGCAAAAATGTGGCTCAACCCCACAACCAACTGCAAGTCTAAATTAAGCCTGTCTTTTGCATTTAACACACAAAAAAAGATCCTTTGCTTGAAAAAGATCCTCATGTGATGTGGGGATCTGGATACCTGGCAGAGATTCAGTGTCTTGGTCTGTATGTCTGACTGCCTAAAGTCTTTGTTTAAATAAATGTATTTTACCACCACTTTCTAAGAGCTAACATCGATATCTTTATCTGACAGTGCAGGGTTATCGTATGTCAGATGAGTAACACCAGGTCAGAAGTTTTTCACTTGCTCCTTTGGCCGCTGGCTCTTGTGGTTGGACTGACTGTCTCTGGGTATCTTGGGACAATGGAAGAACCTACCTTTTTTGCTGCCGTAGTTGGTGCTACGGTAGCACATGTACATTATGGAGTATGTGTGGTGAGTGTTCTTTTGCCGTTGATTTTTACATTCTTTAGAATTTTAGTTATTTTTTTATCTGTGGAAAATAAAAATGACAAAGAATACCTTTTATATTGTGGTAATTATTCACCAGGTATAACTTCGTTAAAAGCTACAACTACCTGGGTCCAGTGGTGGCTGGTGAGGTTTTAGGATGGGGGGGCGCCAGACCTCGCCCTTCCTTTTTGACCCCTCCCACTTCTCATAAGCCCCACCCCTTATAGAATCCACCCACTGCGTCCCCAGTATGCCACTTGCTTCCACCCATAGTGTCAGGAGTATATAGCTCAGCATCACAGGACAGAGTATATAGCTCAGCATCACAGGACAGAGTAAATAGCTCAGCATCACAGATCAGGGTATATAGCTCAGCATCACAGGACAGAGTATATAGCTCAGCCTCACAGATCATGGTATATAGCACAGCTTCACAGGTCATAGTATATACAGTAGTGCAGCTTCGCAGATCATGGTATATAGCACAGCCTCACAGATCGGTGTAAACAAACTGAAAAATTACACTGTTAGTAATGAAGGACTCTAAATAGGCATTTATCAGATGATTATGTGTGATTAACAAACAAATGGCCCCTGCCCCCACCTATAACTGTCCTTCACAGGAGCACATGGAAGGGCTATCACATGAAAGTCAAAAACAGTACATTCCATAGCTCAGCTCACCAACCAGTCTGTCAACTGACCAAATTAACCTGTCCAGCAGTCTGCGTTAAAAACAGGGGTTTAGTTAGCACGCATTTGCAAATGCATGCATAAGCTGTGATTATGTGTCATTACTGCTAGATAAAATATAGAAAATGTTAATGTTTATGTCAACTGTTAAAGAATGCAATAAATGTACCACAGATCAGTGATTTTTTTTTTAAAAACAGTAAACAAACTTTATTGTACAACAAACAACAACAAAAAAAACTCTGAATCAGAGTAAGGGTGACTAAATACAAATTCATGCCACATTCACATTAGCGCCAGTAGTACTATTTAAAATGAAATTATGATCTCCTTTCTCTCTGGCTTGCAAATTTCTCAGTGACCTTCTGGTTGAAATCAGTGATCTCTGTCACCACTCTCTTTTCCATTGACAGCATGGCCAATGCATTCAACCTCTCCTGGGTCATGCTATTTCTCAGAAAAGTCTTAATCCTTTTTAAGGTTGAGAAGCACCTCTCAGCTTCTGCTGTGGTCATGGGTGTGGTGATGAGGATCTTTTTTTTTTTTCACAATAGAAGTGATGAGGATCTTTAGCAGAGTGACAGTCTCTCTAAATACTTTTTCAAGATTGTTCTTCGTAAACAGCTGGAATAGGTCCACAGCACCATTACACTTTCTGAACTCTTCTGTACAGTAGATTAGACTAAGCTCTGGCTTTAACTTACTCTTATTGAGCAGTGGATAGGCCTTCAAAGTCTTACTCAGTGCATCCTCCGGAAACTCCATTGCGTACTGTTCAAAAGTGTCTGCTTGAAGCAAGGTGGCACTAACAAGGTGGTTTGTGAAGGAGAAACATTGCATGGTGTGTAAGAGTTTGGTATCACAGACCTATAGAGTGAAGGATAAAAACAAAAATTATGTAGTGATGACAAAATGTCAATTTCATCTCTGTTAGCTCCCTGAGCATTAGAATGTCTTGTCACTGTGTATGGAGTTCTGAGAAATTATGGATTCAAAAACACTGAAACTGATCTCCCTTAACTTAAACTAGTCATTTTAAATGTTCAGTTTTAAGTTATAAAGGGAAATCAGTTTCAGTGTATTGAATCCATAACTTCCCAGAACTTCATACACATGGACAAGACATTCATAGTAAATATGTCAAGTTTCATGCATTTCTGATGCTCAGACAGCTAACACAGATGAAGGCTGTAATACTTATGTTATCCACTAAAGCTGGGTTCTCAAACTGGTGGCCCTCCAGCTGTTGCAAAACTACCATCATGCCTCTGCCTGTGGGAGTCATGCTTATAACTGTCAGCTTTGCAATGTCTGATGGGACTTGTAGTTTTGCAACAGCTGGAGGGCCACCAGTTTGAGACCCCTGCACTAGAGGGAATAACAAATCTCTTTAGATCATTTTTATATGAATATTGTAAGAAAAATATTTTTCTTCCCAGTCTTCATATCTATAAGAGGGAGCTATCAAAAAGACAAATATTGCAACAAATAAAAACTCACCTCGGCTGCAATGCGTTTATAGTGGCTTGGATTCAGCAAGCACCGCCTCCTCCGTTGAGAAACACCTTCACTGCTTTGGTCAACCAGGGATGGGATAGAATCTCTGCAAAATGTATGAGCAATAATAATAAAAATAATAATAACAACACATGGAAAGGAGGAATACAGCCGCTACCTTATCTTCTGTATGTCCTGCTGGAACTGCTGGATGCTCCCCTTAATGTGGACTGAATCTATGTCCTTCTAGAGTTTGGCATAGAGGAGGTCCACATGCGGCATGATGTCGTGGAAAAGTGTCCAAAAATATTTAAAATCCTGATCCTCCAGCAGCACAGAAAAGCCTCCTGTCTCTCTCATGGTAACAAGGTCAGAGTCACCTCAGTCTCGCATAGTTTCAAAACAGCGGATGAGGTCCTCTCTGTGCTCACTGTATTGACGGCACGGCTGTGGAAGTTCCATCTGACACTGCTTGATGTGGGTAGTCTATGGGAAACTACTTTACCAATAACATCTGTGTGCTTGGGTGATCTTGCAAAAAAGCTGGCAAATCCTCCAAGGTTAGCAAAAAAAAGTCTCACTTTGGGCATTTGAGAAGTGGCCTGTTGCATTATCAGATTGAGCTGATGTGCATAGCAGTGGATGTAATGGGCATTTGGGTACATATCTTGTATCTTCTTTTGAACTCCTGCAGTGGCACCCCTCATCAAGCTGGCTCCATCATATGCATGGTAGATGAGTTTATGCTTCTGATCCCCTGGAAGGATGACAGCAAGACGCTCTTGTAATGCTGTAGTGATGGAATCTGCTGTAGTTGAATGCAGAGGAATAAACTCAAAAAACCTCTCCTGTACGTTGCTTTTGGCATCAATGTAGCACAGTTTTAGTTTTTTTTTTTGTAACTGCCTTCTGCGGCAGCGCCAGTGCGCCCCCTATGGACGGGCCGCACTGACTGCCTGGGTCCAACAACTATTCCTGTCACCAGCCCAGTGTTAACAGCCATTCCAGTAGGTATTAATATAGTAATGAGCTCAGTGCTAGCATGCTTGGCATGCTAAGTTGGTATCTCTGGAGTGGGGAAGCCAGATTTTTTTCACCTCTTCTAATAAGTAAAATGCAAAACCTAAAATGAAGATTAAATTCTGATGCTTTGAATGGCGGTAAAACCCTTTAGCCTTTAGATACACTTTCAGTAGATCGGGAAAGGCTAGAACCCTGCCAGCTTTTTATTTCTATCTGTGTCCATATTGGTGATTTTTCCTTACTTCCGGTCTAGTTAAACCATACTGGCTGGGACAGAAAGTGAGGGAAAATCCCTCTGAATGAGTCCCACATAGCAGTAAAAAAAAAAAAAACAGATAGGGATTCTTTTCCTTCCCCAAAAAAATCTAGTGGCAAATAAACTGTGGTAATTCTAGAGCCTAGAACTTCCACTGAAACATGAAAAACTTTTCTTGAAAACAAGCTGGTTCTCAAAATTCAGTTTTATAAAAATTATACATACAATGTCTTGATAATGCTTCTGTAGTGGCTAAAACAGTATGGTTAACCAAAAATATAAGGAGCCATAATGTTTGTAATGACCACCTTTACTTAGATGCAATACTATAATATGTATGCAAGAAGTGATTTAGAATTATGCAAGCGATCCCATTCTGTTTACACAATAATATATATTGATAACATATATAACATATATAATAATTATATATGTGTGTGATTCTTTATGTATGCCGATGCTGCTATTGAGGCCTAACAGATGACAAACAATGAGCCTTTTAAATGCTCAGCATTTGAATTAAATGTTATATTACCATAGGAAAATATAGAGAAAGGTCAAATTGTGGCTGAGGTGGTGATTGGGACAAAATTGACACAGTATATAACATGTAGAGGCCTTATAATGTATACTGTAGCTTTCTACATGCTAAAAGGCTACAGTATCATGTTCGTTGTGATTGATGGCATAGTTGTGTATAGCAGTAGTTGTCAATTGAGGGTGACTTTTCTAAGTGTACTAAGGATAATAAATAATGTCAGTTTCCTGATAAATATATATCTAGCATAACATGTACACAACATGGTAGAAAGCTACAGTGATATACTAGTCCAATAAAGTATTTATGTGCATCAGTAGTTATGATTTTTATTGATTCTTTTTATTTATTTATTTATTTTTAGGGAAAACAGCTTAGCAAACACTTCCATATCTATGTATTCTCCCTAAAGAAGCGGTATGCTGACTAAGTGATTGCCGTGTTACTCTGCATAAAGGTTATTCTATTGTACTAGATATGAACTATAATCATGTCAATGTAAATGTCATTTTTGTTATATTCTGAAGACCTCTAGTATGTGGTACACAATTGTCAGAATGTACAGTAAGTGTTTGAAACTTGGTCAGTGGAAAGTGTGACTGTCTTCTGAAATATATACTGTCAGTTATAACCAGCTGCCCATAGCTTACAGGACCAGTCTAATGTTTGCCGTCTTAAAAATATTAACAAGGGTCTGCCTACATACACATCATTCCCTTCTTGAACATAAATATGAGAACCGCCATTGCTAACTTGTTTTCAAGGTGCACGGTTGGAATCCTTATCTTTGCTTTTCTTACTATTTAGAGAATAACTGACTTGGCTTGCAAACTTTACAGACAACTAAAAGTCAAATAAAGTTATTTATAAAGTTTGTTTTAGACCTGCAAATTAAATTGAAAAGTATAATAAAAATAATTGTATCAATTAGTATACATTTTTTAAAAACTTCTAAGTGTATTTATTAGTTATACAGGTGCATATCAAACAAATCGAATATCATCAAAAAGTTAATTTATTTTAGTAATTCAATTCAAAAAGTGAAACTCATATATTATATAGATGCGTTACAAACAGAGTTATATATTCCAAGTGTTTCTTTCAGTATCTTAGAAAATTAGAATATTGTGAAACAGTTCAATATTTTAGACTCAAAGGGGTTAATTTAGTAATGGAAAATAGACTGTGCGCTTTGCAAAGTGCAATTGCACTCTGCGAGAGCAGTTGCTCCAGAGCTTAGTAAATGAGGAAAAGCTCTGCTGACTTCCATCATCCAATCATATGCAAGCAAAAAGGCTGTTTTTTTTAAAAATTTCCCTTACACGTGATTGGGTATTCTTTGCGAAGTGAAGCTTTACCTCATTTACTAAGCTCTGGAGCAACTGCGCTTGCAGAGTGCACAGTCTATTTGCCTTTAGAATGTGACACTGTGGGGTTGGTTTACTAATCAACTTATTAACTCAAAACACCTGTAAAGGTTTCCTGAGCTTTTAAATGGTCTGGTTCAGTAGGTTACACAATCATGGGGAAGACTGCTGACTTGACAGTCGTCTGAAAGACAGTCATTGACACCCTCCACAAGGAGGGTATAACACAAAAGGTCATTGCTAAAGAAGCTGGCTATTCACAGAGTGCTGTATCCAAGCATATTAATGGAAAGTTGAGTGGAAGGAAAAAGTGTGGTAGAAAAAGGTGCACAAGCAACAGGGATAACCACAGCCTTGAGAGGATTGTGAAGCAAAGGCCATTCAAGAATTTGTGGGAGATTCACAAGGAGTGGACTACGTCTGGTGTCAGTGCTTCAAGAGCCACCACACACATATGCAGGATATGGGCTACAACTGTCGCATTCCTTGTGTCAAGCCACTCCTGAGCAGAGATAATGTCAGAAGCATCTTACCTGGGTTAAGGAGTATAAGGACTGGACTGTTGCTCAGTGGTCCAATGTCCTCTTTTGTAAAGACCATAAAGACATGGATGGGCAAGTTTGGGGTGGAGGGACTTTACTGGCCTGCACAGGGTCCTGACAGAACACCTTTGGGATGAATTAGAGCGGAGAATGCGAGCCAGGCTTTCTCGTCCACATCAGTGCCTGACCTCACAAATGAGCTTTTGGAAAAACGGTCAAACATTTCTATAGACACACTCCTAAACCTTGTGGACAGCCTTCACAGAAGAGTTGAAGCTGTTATAGGGTTGGCCAACTCAATATTGAACCCTACAGACTAAGACCGGGATGCCATTAAAATTTATCTGCGCGTAAAGACAGGTGTACCAATACTTTTGACAATATAGTGTATGAGTTTCACTTTTTGAATTAAATTACTGAAATAATTGAACTTTTTGATGATATTATAATTTTTTGAGGTGCACCTGTATATGTGCATTGGGGTGGACAAATTTGCCCTTTACACATACATGCTCTGCTTCCTTCACATTGTTTGCTGATCCTTATATTAATGCAAGCAGGCAGACACATGTGACTGAAAAACAGAGAGTCTGCAGACTCATATGAAATGAAACACTCACAATGCTTCTGGCAGCCAGAGACCAACAAGGGAATTCAGTAAGGCCCCTTTCACACGGGACGGATCCGTGTTGATCTGAACCGTGAACATCCGCTGCTCAGCTGGGATCTCTCCGTTTTCCCCAGCTGAGCCGGCGGATGACAGGGCGGGACCTGCACATTGTGCAGGGACTGCCCTGTCAGATCTCCGCTCTCCCCTATGGGGGATCGGGTGAACACGGACCGTCTGTCCGTGTTCATCCGATCCTCTCTGCAGACGGATAGAAAAATAGGATTTTCTTCCATCTGCAGAATCGGACAATAGCGGGGCCGGATGATATCGGGTGTTAGCGGATGTACATCCGCTGACACCTGCTATCCCATAGGGATGCATGTATGTCTGTATTTCATCCGAAAATGGATGGATGAAATACGGACATACGTGTGTGAAAGGGGCCTAAAGCAGCAATGTCACTTTTCCCGGGGATTTGGCCTGAGCCTAATTCTGAAAGCCTTGTGCCAGTTTCGGTACAAGTACCAACACATGCCCAGATTCAGGCAGTTTTTACCACAGTCACTAGTAGAATCTGTCATTATGGCTGCGACAGATCCTAAAAGAATTAAAGCCAGTTCACAGATAAGCAAGCTAATTAACCACTTCAATACAGGGTACTTTTATCCCCTTCCTGCCCAGACCAATTTTCAATTTTTGCTGCTCTCACACTTTGAATGACAATTACTCAGTCATGCTACACTGTACCCAAACAAAAATGGCAGGCTGTTACAAATATAGGCTAATATTTTAGGGAAGTGTGAAAACGTTTGAAGAATTATCTGATGCATAGGCCTGGTTGGGAGGCACATTGGTGAAAATGAAAACTGGTGTCTCTCCTAACTCCTCATTTGCCCAAGGGCGGCCCGTCCATTAAGGGCGCACCCCCCCCATCCATACATCCGGCCCCTTGCAGGACTTTGAAGCACCTGATTAACACCTGATTAGAGCCAGAGGCTTTAATAGGCTTCAAAATAGGGTGGGCTTGGGGGGCAGACCACTGCGAACCGAGCCCACCCAGGTGTGTTACAATAGCAAATGAATGTTGGCTATTGTAACACTGATCCTCCTCCTGGCCAATCAGGAAGCGGGTCTTGGGACCCGTCATCCGATTGGCTTAAAGGACAGGCGATCTTACTGGACGCCTAGGAGGAGGGGAGGAGATGCACGGCGGAAGCCGCCGTGATGGAGGAGAGGACACAGGAGCCAGTGCCCAATGCCTGCCACCCGCCACCTAGATGGGGTAAGTGCCAGACCAACTGGCAGACAGCGAGCAGGCATGACAGATTCATCTGTGACAGGTACATGGATCTGGTGTAAACACTTTCTTTCTGTGCTGCGCTCTGATGGAATTCTAATTCATTGACACCTTTTATAAATAGCCCAGCATTTGTGTTTAGTTATGTGAGCAACTTGAGAGCAGTCTTTTCCATCCATGACAACAAAGATATATTTTTTTTTCACCCAAAATAGTAATGTTATTTGGTAATCACCAGTTTAGGTTGGGATTTGTTTTATGGCAATGGCTCAGTAAGTAGTGAGGCACCATTTAAAACAAGTTGGCTATGGCAGCATTTAAATGTTTATCATGAGAGGCTTACTTTACAGAACTTCCTCCCTAACCAAATGTCCTGATATTCACCATCTCATTATGGCCTGTAGAGTGTGTCATCCAGTGGCCATGTGGCAGCTTTGAAATTATCCTGATCTCTCTTTAGTAACATGTACACAATAGCAGGAAGCTGCATTGGGCAGAAACATATGGAAATGACTTACAGCAGGTTCTCCACTCTGATGCCGCGTACACACGAGCGGACTTTACGGCAGACTTTGTCCTGCGGACTTTTCGACTGACTTTTCGACGGACTTTCCAAATGAACAGACTTGCCTACACAAGATCAACCAAAGTCCAACGGATTCCTACGTGGTGACGTACGACTGGACTAAAACAAGGAAGTTCATAGCCAGTAGCCAATAGCTGCCCTAGCGTCGTTTTTTGTCCATCGGACTAACATACAGACGAGCGGACTTTTCGACTGGACTCGAGTCCGTCGGATAGATTTGAAACATGTTTCAAATCTAAGTCGGTCAAACTTTTGAGAAAAAAAAGTCCGCTGCAGCCCACACACGATCGAATTGTCCGACGGACTCCGGTACGCCGGACCAAGTATGCCGTAAAGTCCGCTCGTGTGTACGCGGCATTAGATTATTTAAGACGTAACATTATGTTTTTTTAAGTGAAGTCGAAAAGTTTCTATTTTTTCAAAATAAATCCGGTCTCATGCACACTTGACTTTTGGCCATCTCTCCTAGATGCCTTTCATCCTGGCAGCAGCGTTTTGAATTGAAATGAATTAATGCTAAAGTGCTAAATGTCCCTAGTGTTAATGATTTTATAGATATTTACACATGTCAAGCATTTTTACAGCCAAAACGCTGCTGCTCCTGGATGCGCTGGTAGTGTTTTTTTTCTACCTCTAAATGCCCCTGCCTTTAAACGTCTACGTGTGTGCATATTCATGCATTTCAATTGAATATTTCCTTTATTATGTAATTACCGTGCAAAAATTTTCCACCTCCCAGTTGCCATAACTAATTGCACTAAGCAGGGGCAAAGATCTGGGGCTAGAGCCCATAGCAGCAGTCACCAACCTTTTTGCATGCCCTGGGGGGGGACCGGTGGTAAGCAATTTTTCACAGGTGATGGCTTGTGTTGGCGCTTCAATTACCATGGCACCATGGTTGATATGGTGTCAGGGAGATTGAAGAAGTACATTATTTCTTACATCTTGTTAAATTCTAATACAGGGATATGCAATTAGCGGACCTCCAGCTATTGCAGAACTACAAGTCCCATGAGGCATAGCAAGACCCTGACAGCCACAAGCATGGCACCCAGAGGCAGAGGCATGATGGGACTTGTAGTTTTGCAACAGCTGGAGGTCCGCTAATTGCATATCCCTGTTCTAATATATAATGAAGTGGTTCAACTCACTATACTGCAGAATCAGTGGGAGCCCTGGGTGTGTCACTTGCCACATCTCCTGCCACTAGATGCAGCGTGTCACTTGCCACCGTCACCTGTCACCAGATGCAGCACGTTACTTGCCACTTTCACCTGGCAGCAAATGTGGATTTTCACTTGCCACGTCTCCTGCCACCATTTGCAGATTGTCACTTGCCACATCTCTTGCCACCATTTGCAGATTGTCACTTGCCACGTCACCTGCCACTATTTGCAGATTGTCACTTGCCACATCTTCTGGCACCATTTGCAGATTGCCACATCTCCTTTCCTTCTAAATGTAAAAAACCTTAAACTCAGACTTGGTTGATTACCCATTTTAATATACAGACACAAGGTGCTTTAAAGACTTGCCCCCGATCTAGATTTTGGTGAAATGTTTATCATTTTAATCTATCTTTTAGGGAAATCATCTGACCAAAGATTTCATCATTTATACATGTACCTTGAAGATGTTCTTTGGAGCCTGAAAGTCTAAGAATCATAAGGGAGGAATCATAAAGGAGTCTGTCTCAGGCAGACTCTAGACTTGGTAATCATTGCTTTTCACGAGCAACACTATTTATTGCAAGGGATCAAAACAGGGTTTGCATAGCAATGTATATTGCAAATTTGGTTATGGTTTACACAATATTTGTAATAAAATCATATGTAGTATAACAGAATGATGTATCCAATCAGTCTTTGTTAGTTTAACCATAATAAGTTTCTCAAAGCTGATATTGGTTACATGGAATTACTGTACCTCAGAACTTTTTGCACTGATGTTTTATTAAACAATCCCTGTGGTATTTTAAGTCATATGGTTTAAGCATGGAAATGTATTTAATGTTTTGTATTTTAAAGAATAAAGGAATTATTTGTTCTGTAAATATGCTAAAATGAATACATGGACGTGTTGAAGATAGGTTTGAATTCAATACCACACTTATCCTAGAGCAGAAGGTTTAATGTGCACCCAAACATGGCATATAGATGGTAAACCCACATGGACACAAGAGCACCATTTAACAGTTTCTGTCTTTATTTCTGAGCAGCAATATTTATTTTCATGATAATTAATAATACATTAAAACAAGAGTTAGAATAAAGTATTTTAAAAGCTAGTATCCATTTTGGATAGTAGTTAAAGTAGTACTCTGAATGTTCACAACACCCACAGCCACCAATGCTGGTTGTTTCAGACTGAGAAGAGGGCTAGAGCACACCCAGCAATTGGTTGCATTAGCTTTCTCTGCTATCTTTTTGTGTTTATTTCTAACTCATCATCTGTTGAGACTTTCATAAGAGTGAGAGATCTCATTCCTCTTCCATGATTAGGAGAATGGTTACTGTTCCTTTTACACTTCCACAAGCAATCACAACTCTCATCAGTGGCGGTGCATCCTTAAAGGTGCACGGGCGCCGCCCCCTCTCTCCAGCCACCCCCTCAATGACCAATAGATAGATTCATGTATAGCATGAATGTATCCATGGCCGCCGCTGCTACCCCCATTCAGACGCCCGGCCCCTTGAAGCATCTGATTAAAGCCATAGTGGCTGTGTTTGATGGCACAGTGGCTGCGTTTGATGGCACAGTGGCTGCGTTTAATGGGCACAGTGGCTGCGTTTGATGGGCACAGTGACTGCGTTTGATGGGCACAGTGGCTGCGTTTGATTGGCACAGTGAGGCAGCAATTGATGGGTTTTTTTAAGAATTTTTCAGTTTGTTTGCGCCCCCCAAAAAATTTTGAGCACCAGCCACCACTGACTCTCATACACACAGGTGGCAGTGATGTGCATAACTATAGCTACTGCAAAGATTATAGTAAGTAAAACCTTCCAAAGGGCCTAGTTTCCCCAACTGGACTCCTTAACATCATCTCGGTGCAGCTTCTTGTAATGGCTGGTGTGGATCACGGAGGCCTTTCCTTAAAGTATGACAGCAGCCTTAGTGGTCAGCAAAACCTGAAAAGGTCCCTTATATCCTTCCTCGTTACTCTTTATGGTTGGCCTCAAATAATCAGTGTAGTGTGTTTACCCCTTTTGTCAGAGCTAGTCAGGAAACCTCTAACTTATCAAATTGGCGCAAAATCATGCTCTATGCCGAATACATATCTGCTGGACATTATTTCTTACACCACTCTTAACCACTTAAGGACCAGCCTCGTTTTGGATTTTAGGTGTTTACATGTTTAAAACAGGTTTTCTTTTGCTAGAAAATGACTTAGAACCCCCAAACATTATATATGTTTTTCTTCTAACACCCTAGAGAATAAAATGGCGGTCATTGCAATACTTTTTTTCGCACCGTATTTGCGCAGCGGTCTTAAAAGCGCAGTTTTTTTGGAAAGAATGCACTTTTTTGAATAAAAAAATAAGACAACAGTAAAGTTAGCCCAATTTTTTTTTTATATTGTGAAATGTCAAGTAAATTGATACCCAACATGTCACGCTTGAAAATTGTGCCCGGTCATGGAATGGCGTCAAACTTTTACCCTCAAAAATCTCCATAGGCGACGTTTATATGCGACGTTGCATATTTTGCGGTACAGAGGAGGTCTAGGGGTAGAATTATTGCTCTCGCTCTACTGGTCTCTGCGATACCTCACATGTGTGTTTTGACCACCGTTTTCATATGCGGGCGCTACTCACGTATGCGTTCGCTTCTGCGCCCGAGCTCGTCGGGACGGGGGTTTTAAGAAAATTTTTTTTATTTTTATTATTTATTTTACAATATTTTATTTATTTTTACACTGTTTTTTAAAAAAAAATGGTGTCACTTTTATTCCTATTACAAGGAATGTAAACATCCCTTGTAATAGAAAAAAGCATGGCAGGACCTCTTAAATATGAGATCTGGGGTCAAAAAGACATCAGATCTCATATTTACACTAAAATGCAATAAAAAAAAAAAAGTCATTTAAAAAAATGACATTTGAAAAAATGTGCCTTTTAGAGGCATGGACGGAAGTGACGTTTTGACATCACTTCCGCCCAGCAGTGTCATGGAGACGAGTGGGCGCCATCTTAGCCTCGCTCATCTCCAGACACACCACGGAGGAGGACGCGATCACCTCCGCCGCTACCGACGGCTCCGGTAAGCGGCGGGAGGGGGGGCCCTCTCCCGCCACCGATAAAAGTGATCTCGCGGCGAATCCGCCGCAGGGACCACTTTTATCTGAAAGCCGGCTGCCGCACGAAAACAGGGATACCGGTGTTATGGCAGCTAGCTGCTGCCATAACAACGATATCTGCTGCCAAAGTTTGGACGTACATCGTCGTGCGCCGGTCGGTAAGTGGTTAAGATGTTTGCAGGCGGCCTCTAGATCATTAAGCTCAGCTTCTTGATCTGACACACTTGCAGGTAATGCTTCCTTCACTATTATGTCAGTCTCTGTACTTACTGCATATCCAGTGTGGAGCTCTTCAGCCTCAGTGTGGTACCTAGAACTATCCACAAAGAGATCTAACACATCTGGTCCCTGTAAAGGGTCCTTTTTCACTGGAGTTGTGGCTTGTGATTCTTCTCCAATGCGTTGCAATCATGACCATGATATGGATTTGTCCTACAAAAATTGTCACATAAATCATAACTGTGACATTTACTAAAGGCCCTCTAAGGGTACCAATCAATTTCTTTCATCAGTCTCCTGAAGATATACTGCAGGGTTTAGCACATTGCACTTTTTTATAGTTATATTGGTGGGTGTAAGTAATTAAGCTTCATATTTTGTCAACCTAGCCATACAAGAATGTTCAATCTTAATTTTCTCTAAAATCTGATTTACTTAATGTGGGACCAATATAGTTATTGGATGGGCCAACACCATGTTTGACACTTTGTCTAAAAGTAGAGCACAAGCTGTTCTATCTCTAAAAATAGGTGGGAGTACTCCTAATGACTGCATCAAGTGGAGTGGAAATATAGATCACTGGGTGGTGCTTACCGCCATGAATTTGTGTTAACTTTCCTGTGGCATGTCTTTTCAATTCTGTGCATAAAAGGAAGAATGGGAGAGTACACCCCACCCCCTCCACTGAGTCTGACCATCATAAAGGACCAGAGGGAGAGGGAACAGGTCATAGCTTAACATTTTAGAGGAAAAATCAAGATTTATATTCAGCTGTCTACATTCATATCTACCAAAATAGTGCCTACAAAAAGTATTTATCCTTGGGAAAGGTTAATGCTTTTTTGTCATGGAATACTGTATAACAGTAGACTTAAATAGGGTTACAAATATCAACACCATGCGCGTACATATCGATAACCAGTCACAGATCATCCATCCACTCCTGGTTTACCAGATAACAGTAAAAATATTTCAACAGTTTTCAGTTTCAAATTTACATTTTAATGGCTTTCAATTTCAAACAAATATCTATTGCAATCAGCACACATCGATTTGGACATCCGTGTCTCATTAGGGAAATTTCCCATCACTTTCAGTCCTGTAGACTCAAAAGGAAGTGAGAGGATGCCTTTCCATTGAAAGGGTAATCCCCTCTTATACAGTTGTCACAGTTGTCACAGGGACAGGTGTTACATTGGAAGATTTCCTTTTAATGCCTGTTCTTGTGGCAACTCAAAATGTTGGATTTATCCTTACTTTAATTCCTTGATTGATTGATGATCAGGACATTTAGAGAAAGTGAATTTCCCTAAAAGACAGCAAAAAAAAAAAAAAATCAATAAAAAAAATCTGATGGGGCCTTTAGTTTTACTTTAGGTCTGTATGAAAAGGTTTCAGCTTTGCACATCTGGATATTGCAAGCTTTCACAATTTTTCTATGTAAAATTGCTCAAGCCTTGCCAGGTTGACAGGGTATCGTGAGTGAACAACCTTTAATTTCACCCACAAGTTCTATATTAGACTGAGATCTGTACTCTAATGTGGCCATTGCTGACAGCCCAAACCACATCCAAAGTGTGGAGGGCCTTGCCTTCCAGTGACTGAGGCCTAAGAAAGATTGAAGGAAAAACAATGTCCTGGTTGATATTGAAGGGCAAGAACAACGGTTGAGGCCAAAGAACCACCTTATTATGTTGAAGTACCACAAACAGCTCCCTGCAAAAAAGACCCACCAGCTCTGTCTGATACCTTTCAACTCTATAACTAATGCAGGGTCCGCGTATTATTCCTCTGAGCGATTCAAATGTAGAAATGGATCCAGATAACACTTCCTGATCCCTGCTTGAACCGTTGAAAATCTGATAGCAGATTTGTGCAAAGAGCTTGTAGTAGTGACCATTACCTTCAGATACTGGTGAAAAAAATGGTGGTATTTCCTGTATCGGATAGGTTATATAGGAGAGGTCTTCCTGTCTTTTTTGCAGTGTCCAATCATCTATAGGTGGCGAATAACCCTGTGAAGATAAAAAGAGCTTGTGACTCAGCCGAGTCAAAAGCCCTGCACAGTATTATGAGTTGATCTGTAATTCTGGTGGAGAATCTGTAAGGTTTTTGGTCGAAAGTTTGTGATCCTGGCAAACTCTGAGGACTCGCAGCAAACTTAGGGTAGCAGCAAACCTCGATCTTCATCCCGATTTGTGTCCCAACTGGGAAAAAGGTGTTTTCATGACAGGAAGACACACAGCAATTTAAACATTTTAATGCCAGACATTCTAACTCTTCCCCACCAGTGGCGGCTGGTGAAGTTTTAGGATGGGGGGGCGCCAGACCCTGCCATTCCTTTTTGACCCCTCCCACTTGGTGAAAATGGCCGTGGTTTCAGCGAAATAGTGGGCGTGGCTCTAAGGTGGTGTGGTTAGCGTTTGAGATGAACGAGGGATGGAGGGAGAGAGGGAGGGACAGCAGGCCGAGATCCTACACAACAACAGAAATATGTGTATTTCAGAAAGTTTAACAATCAGCAGATAAAGATACTCCAAACACCTGGTGTTAGCACTTCAATCATCCTGGCATCATGGTTGTTATGGTATCAGGATGATTGAAGCACATTATTTCTATTATTACATTGAAATATAAAATTGAATCATTCAACTCACCATAATTCAGAATCAGTGGGAGCCCCGAGCGTGTCACTTGCCACGTCGCCTGCCACCAGATGCCATCAGGTGTCCCCAGCGGAGTCTGTCCTTACATCAGGTGCCCCCAGCGGTGTCCCTCCTTACATCAGGTGCCCCCAGCAGAGTCCGTCCTTACATCAGGTGCCCCCAGCGGAGTCCCTCCTTACATCAGGTGCCCCCAGCGGAGTCCCTCCTTACATCAGGTGCCCCCAGCGGAGTCCCTCCTCACATCAGGTGCCCCCAGCAAAGTCCTTCCTTACATCAGGTGCCCCCAGCAGAGTCCCTCCTTACATCAGGTGCCCCCAGCAGAGTCCCTTCTTACACCAGGTGCCCCAGCAGAGTCCCTACTTACATCAGGTTCCCCCAGCGCCCTCCCTCCTTACATCAGGTGCCCCCAGCAGAGTCCCCCCTTACATCAGGTGCCCCCAGCAGAGTCCCTCCTTAAATCAGGTGCCCCCAGCGGAGTCCCGCCTTACATCTGTGTCCCCGTCAGTAGAGTCCCTCCTTACATCTGTGTCCCCGTCAGCGGAGTCCCTCCTTACATCTGTGTCCCCATCAGCAGTCCCTCCTTACATCTGTGTCCCCATCAGCGGAGCCCCTCCTTACATCTGTGTCCCCAGCGGAGTCCCTCCTTACATCTGTGTCCCCAGCGGAGTCCCTCCTTACATCTGTGTCCCCAGCAGAGCCTCTCCATACATCTGTGTCCCCAGCGGAGTCCCTCCTTAGATCTGTGTACCCAGCGGAGCCCCTCCTTACATCTGTGTCCCCAGCGGAGCCCCTCCATACATTTGTGTCCCAATGGAGCCCTGCCCCTCCTTACATCTGTGTCCCCAGGGTCACAGGGTCCTCCTCACATCTGTCCCTGGCAGCACAGCCCTCCTTCAAGCCGCGTCTGTCTCTCCCCAGCTAGTTCCTGGCTTTCTCTGTGTGTTCAGTGGAGAGGGGAGGGGCCTCCCCTCTCCACTGAACACAAGGGGATTAGTCCTCACGACGGCCATCTTTTTGTAGCCTGCCGGAAGTGACTTTATTCTCAAACTGAGAACAAAGCACCTGGCCGGGCGGAAGCTGTTCGGCGCGATGGATTGCACCGCAAAGCAGCTCAAAACCAAAACCCCACCAATGAATCGCCGCTTCTGCAATCCCGTGATTGCATTGACGTGGCGCTTCCCATAGTGCACTGTGTCTGGAGCCCGAACACAGTGCACTTAAGGACTTTTTTTTTTTTTTTTAAAGGGCCATGTTTAAACTTTTTTTTTGTGACTGCCTGGGGGGGGGGGGGCCGCCACTGTTCCCCACTTTTGTCTCCATTGCTAAATTTCTCATTAATCCCTTTCCCTGTCAGGAAGACAAGGAAACATTTCTTACCAAGAAGACAGACAAAAAAATAAACCTTGCTAGAGGTTCTAACTCTTCCACACTCTGCCCACAACTAAAAAAAATGTTGGCAGTACTTGGGATTTAACATGCTGGCAGTTGTAAAAGAGCTGCTGGATAAAAATGTATCTAGAAGATCCTTTACAACTCCTGCCTTGTTCTATTAAATCGTTCTGATCATGCAAAGTAGACTACGTGTCTCTTTTATATAAGCATCCCAGGAATTCTTTATAGAAATGTATTTTTATATGGTAAAATGTTTATATTTTCTATCAAATGTTACGACAGCCAACCATGTGGTTACTCCATTTGTTGTTGTCTGCTGAAGTTTATGTTCAGCGTGCACAGTCTACAGGTCATCCTAGTACAGCTGAAACTCAGCTACATGAAAAATACATATTTACCTGTAAGTTGGACTAGTACATAGCACATTTCGGTTTTAAAATTGTTACCTTTGTTTTTACATGGGGCTGTGAAGACCTCTCCATTTTCCACCTTAAAAATGTGTTGAATATTGATTTCTCTGTTTAAAAGCATTACAATTTTCCTATTCCTTTCATTTTTTTTTCTCTACACAAACCCCCCCCCCCCACCACCCACCTTGTTTTTTTAAATCGATCCCACTTAGCTCCAGGACCGTGAATCCCCAGACTGAAAGTACTGAGTTCCTTCTATTTATTAACTGTATGAGGCGTCTGTAACATCTCTATGGAAACTTGTGAGGTACTATGATCTAGCGTATTCCTGTTCATTTGTTACTCTGTGTGTACCTAAGGATTTTACTGCTGAACTGTTATGGAATCACGTTGCTTGTGTGTGAGCCTATAAGTCTAAGACAGCCCTTGTAATTGCACAATACTCTTAACGGCGGTCCTCCAGCCACTAATTAGTTTCATTGCCCTTACCCTTTTTTGGGCTCTCTGAAGTTCAAGGACCTCCTTTTTGTGGCTCAGTGACCAAAACTGTACTGCATGCTCAAGATGTGGCCAAATCATTGTTTAGTAAATTGGCAGAAATATAGTTTTGTCTCAATTAAATGTCCTTTTTTAATGCATGCTAATAGTCTGGTAGCCTTACTATTTGTAGCTTGGTATTTCTGATATTTCATCTACTAGTACCCTCAGATCATTTTCCATCCTTGATTTCCCCAGAAGTTCTCCCCCTAGCAAGTAACTTGCATACATATTTATAGCTCCCAAGTGCATTAGTTTACATTTTTCAATATTAAACCTCATCTGCTATATATACCTGCTCACCCTTCTATTTTAATTAGGCCTTCTTGTAAAGTTGCTGTATCCTGTTATTGCCCTGTTTAGCTTCCACTGTATATATGGCTGAGATTATACTGTAGTTGTCGAAGCATCCATTCATCTGTCCTCACCTTACACCTGGGAGAAGGGTGGGGGTCTTAAAAAGGCCTATGTGTTCATTTTGCCCCAGGGCATCAGAAGGAGGAGATTAGCCACTGGTGATTGACAGGAGGAGGAGCTTCACTCTCTAACCCGACGCTCACCTCCTGCAGTGTGGAAAATGCAGATAATAGCCCTACATTGTAATCCCACAGCAGGGCCCCTGCTACCGACCTTACAAGAGGGGGAGCCCAGGTGGCAAAGCGAGCTGCAGCCAGTACAGCTCAAGCCTTGCTCACCTGCCTCCAAACCCCTGTTGCGTGGCTGGGCCCCCAACAGACCACAGATCAGCACTGGTCTGCAGCCCAGTAGTTAGGGATCTCTCCTCTAGACCATTCAGAAAATATCTTACTTAACCTTTGAGTGATTTGATGCTCCAGTGCTGGTTATTCTTTATTACACTGGGCAAAATTATGAATGCAACACTTTTGCGTTTACCACTATTTATCATGAGCTGAACGCAAAGATCTACGACTTTTTCTATGTACACAACAGGCCTATTTCTCTCAAATATTGTTCACAAATCTGTCTAAATCTGTGTTAGTGAGCACTTCTCCTTTGCCGAGATAATCCATCTACCTCACAGGTGTGGCATATCAAGATGCTGATTAGACAGCATTATTATTGCATAGGTGTGCCTTAAGTTGGCCACAATAAAGGGCCACTCTAAAATGTGCAGTTTTACTGTATTGGGGGGTTGGGGGGAATCCAAAAACCAGTCAGTATCTGGTGTGACCAACATTTGCCTCATGCAATGCAGCATATCATCTCCTTCGCATAGAGTTGATCAGGTTGTTGATTGTGGTCTGTGGAATGTTGGTCCACTCCTCTTCAATGGCTGTGCGAAGTTGCTGGATATTGGCAGGAACTGGATGGAACGCGCTGTTTTATACGCAGATCCATAGCATCTCAAACATGCTCAATAGGTGACATGTCTGGTGATTATGCTGGCCATGCAAGAACTGGGATGTTTTCAGCTTCCAGGAATTGTGTACAGATCCTTGCAACATGAGGTGATGGTTGTGGATGAATGGCACAACAATGGGCCTCAGGATCTCATCACGGTATCTCTGTGCATTCAAAATGCCATCAATAAAATGCACCTGTGTTTGTCGTCTATAGCATATGCATGCCCATACCATAACTCCACCACCACTATGGGCCACTCGATCCACAACGTTGACATCAGCAAACCGCTCACCCACATGACGCCATACACATTGTCTGCCATCTGCCCTGTACAATAAAAACTGGGATTCATCTGTGAAGAGAACACCTCTCCAAAGTGCCAGACGCCATTGAATGTGAGCATTTGCCAACTCAAGTCGATTACGACAAACTGCAATCAGGTTGAAACCCCGATGAGGACGACGAGCATGCAAATGAGCTTCCCTGAATTGGTTTCTGACAGTTTGTGCAAAAATTCTTTGGTTATGCAAACCGATTGTTGCAGCAGCTGTCCAGGTGACTGGTCTCAGACGATCTTCGGAGGTGCACCAGAACCTGCAAATGGACCGAAAATTTGCAGGAACGTTAGAACCCCATTGACGTCTATGAGACTCGAACGTTCGAAATCAAAAGTGCTCATTTTAAAGGCTAATTTGCATTGTATTGTCCTAAAAAGGGTTTGGGGACCTGGGTCCTGCCCCAGGGGACATGTATCAATGCAAAAAAAAGTTTTAAAAACTGCCATTTTTTCAGGAGCAGTGATTTTAATGATGCTTAAAGTAAAAAAAAAAAGTAAAATATTCCTTTAAATATCGTACCTGGGGGGTGTCTATAGTATGCCTGTAAAGTGGCGCGTGTTTCCTGTGCTTAGAACAGTCCCTGCACAAAATGACATATTTAAAGGAACAAAAGTCATTTAAAACTGCTTTCGGCTTTAATGTAATGTCGGGCCCTGGCAATATGGATGAAAATCAGTGAGAGAAATGGCATGGGTACCCCCCAGTCCATTACCAGGCCCTTTGGGTCTTGTATGGATATTAAGGGGAAACCCGCACCCAAATTAAAAAAGGAAAGGTGTGGGGGCCCCCAGGCCCTATATACTCTGAACAGCAGTATACAGGCGGTGCAAACAAGACAGGGACTATAGGTTTGTTGTTAAGTAGAATCTGTTTGTAATTTTGAACTGGTACATTTTTAACGTGTTTAGCTCCAGCCAAAAAATCTATTTTAAGCTTTTTGGAAAACATAGGGAAGGGTTATCACCCCTATGACATTTGTTTTGCTGTCTGTGCTCCTCTTCAGAAGATTTCACCTCACTTTTTGTCCCAATGACAAATGTTTTTTGAAAATTTGGGGTTTTTAGTGAAACGAGGATTTGTGATAAAGCATCAGTGTAAAGGAGAAAAGATTTTCCCATATTAACTCTTACAGGAGAGAATTTCCCTTCCAAGGGGTAGATTTCATCTCACTTCCTGTTGTCTCCTTCCGTTTGCAAGTAGGAGTCGTTTGTAAGTTGGATGTTTGAAAGTAGGGGCCTGCCCTATATACTCAGCAGAAATTTGGTCCTTATGTGTTGTTGTGGCCACAACACTGTAAGCCCTAGATCAAGAATTGTAATTACATGCCCCTATTGAACAGGTTCAGAAAAATTGGGCCTTTGGTGGTGGTGGTGCTGGGGCCACAACACTAAGTCCTCACAGTTACTCTTGGTGGGCGCAGAAAACGGGCCCTGCTGTGAAATTAGATCAAAAATTCTAACTACATGTCCCTGTTGAACAGGGGCTGAAAAATTGGGCCTTAGGCACTGGTGCTGGTGCCACAACACTGCAACCCCTCACAGATACTCTAGTTGGAGAACAGGAACTAGCCCTGCTGCAAAGAATTGCATCAAAATTTGTAATTACACGCCCCTATTAAACAGGGGCTGAGAAATTGGGCCTTAGGCACTGGTGCCACAACACTGCAACCCCTCCCAGATACTCTAGTTGGAGCGCAGGAACTAGCCCTGCTGCAAAGAATTGCATCAAAAATTTTAATTACACGCCCCTGTTAAACAGGGGCTGAAAAATTGGGCCTTAGGCACTGGTGCTGGTGCCACAATACTGCAACCCCTCACAGATACTCTAGTTGGAGTGCAGGAACTAGCCCTGCTGCAAAGAATTGCATCAAAAATTGTAATTACACACCCCTGTTAAACGGGCTGAAATATTGGGCCTTAGGCACTGGTGATGGCGCCCAGAACCAAAAACAAGCTATCAGCATGATCATTAAGGAGGAAGAGGATAATTACTCAGCATAACAGGATAGTCACTCAGCATCAGCATAGGCAGTCTTTGAAGGGATCTGACATTTCAAAAAAAATTATTCGGTTACATCAGCATCAGGTGCTTGGTAGCTGGTGGCGATTCATTTTTATGAAGGTCAGTCGATCAACCGAGTCGGTGGACAGACGTACCCTGTGATCGGTTACAAAGCCTCCAGCAGCACTGAATGTGCATTCCGAAAGAACGCTGGATGCAGAACAGGCCAGTAGCTCAATTGCATACTGTGTAAGCTCTGGCCAGTGATCCATCCTCAAGACCCAGTAACCCAGAGGATTTTCGGTGGGAAAGGTGTCCAAGTCAGATCTTGCCCCTAGGTATTCCTGCACCATGTAAAACAGACGCTGGCAATGGTTGCTGGAACCGATCATACCTTGGGGCTGCGGACTAAAAAATTGTCTAAACGCATCGGTCAGACGGCCACCTTCTCCACCGCTCCTTCTTTGACTGACCGAAGCCTCAGCAACACGTTGTCCAGAAACAGGAGTTTGTAACCTCCCAGTCTCTGGGAACGCTTTGCACAGACCTTTCTGCAAGGCCTCCCGAAGATGTTTCATCCTCTGCTCCCTCTGCGACGGCAAGATAAGGTCCGCAACCTTACCCTTGTAACGTGGATCAAGGAGGGTTGCCAGCCAGTATTGTTCCTTCTCCTTGATACCACAAATACGAGGATCCTTCCGCAGGCTTTGCAGGATCAGGGAGGCCATGCAGCGTAGGTTTGTTGAGGCATTCGGGCCGGAGTCCTCTGGGTCACTAAGGACGATATGAACCGCAGCCACCTCCTCCCAGCCACGTACAAGTCCATGTGTTTCTTGGGACTGTAAATGATCCCTAAAAGACTGCTGCTGATTGTGAGTGCCAGGCTCCACCTCCATACTGACACAATCCTCCTCCTCCTCCTTCTGTGTGATCAGCAGGCACGCAGGAACACTGTCTGGATAAAGGGGGCCTTGAGAGCTAAGGAAGTCCTCCTCTTCCTGCCTCTGTTCTGCCTCAAGTGCCCTGTCCATTATTCCATGCAGCGTGTGCTCCAACAGGTGGACAAGGGGGAGAGTGTCACTGATGCATGCACTGTCACTGCTCACCATCCTCGTGGCCTCCTCAAATGGTGACAGGACAGTACATGCATCCCTGATCATGGCCCACTGGCGTGGGGGAAAAAAAACAAGCTCCCCTGACCCTGCCCTGGTGCCATAGTCGCACAGGTACTCATTGATGGCCCTCTGCTGCGTGTGCAGCCGCTGCAGCATGGCCAACGTTGAGTTCCACCTGGCGGGCATGTCACAGATTAGGCGGTTCTTGGGCAGGTTAAATTCCTTTTGGAGGTCTGCCAGCCGA
The DNA here is from genome assembly GCF_042186555.1 of Aquarana catesbeiana. NCBI lineage: Eukaryota > Metazoa > Chordata > Amphibia > Anura > Ranidae > Aquarana > Aquarana catesbeiana. The sequence goes on along the minus strand of NC_133328.1, from coordinate 497,771,985 downwards.
GCACTGGCATTATATGACCGGCGGAAATGCACACAGACTTTCCTGGCCTGCCTCAGGACATCCTGTAAGCCCGGGTGCCTGCCCAAGAACCGCTGCACCACCAAGTTAAGGACGTGAGCCAAACAGGGCACATGGGTCATTTGCCCCTGTCGGAGGGCGGAGAGGTGGTTGGTGCCATTGTCACAAACCACCATTCCTGCCTTAAGTTGGCATGGCATCAACCACCTCTGAACCTGCCCCTGCAGAGCTGACAGAACCTCTGCCCCAGTGTGGCTCGTGTCCCCCAAGCACACCAGCTCAAGCACCGCATGGCATCTTTTGGCCTGCGTACTTGCGTAGCCCCTTGAACCCCTACGGAGCACCGCTGGTTCCGAGGACAAAGCATAGGAAGAGGCCATGGAGGAAGAAGAAGAGGAGGGGGTGGAGGAGAGAGGTGTGTCAGAATCACTAGTAGTGGCATTTTGGAGGTGTGGTGGCGGAACAACCTCTAACACTACTGCACCTTGTCCTGCATCCTTCCCAGCTGCCAGAAGAGACACCCAATGCGCCGTGAAACTTAGGTAACATCCCCGTCCATGCCTGCTGGACCATGAGTCAGCGGTAATATGCACCTTACTGCTGACCGCCCTGTCCAGCGAGGCCAAGACATGCCGGTAGAGAGTCGGAATCGCCTTCCATGAGAAAAAGTGGCGTTTGGAAACCTGCCACTGAGGAACCACACATTCCACAAACTCACGGAAGGGGGCAGAGTCTACCAACTGAAAAGGTAGCAGTTGAAGTGCTAGCAATTTTGCCAAGCTAGCATTCAACCGCTGGGCATGTGGATGGCTGGGAGCGAACTTCTTTCTGCAGTGCAGCAGCTGGGGCAGGAAAATTTGCCTGGTACAATCTGATGTCGGTGTACCGATAGCAGATTGCCTGCAAGTACTTGGCTGTGGCACACCTAATTCTACAACTTCATTCCTCTCAGTGCAGGTCTCAGAGAGGACTGAAGGTATAGTGGGGTTGGAGATCCCAGCTGATGAGGAGTAAGGAGAGGTCCTCTTTGTTTTTTGGTGTGGGTCTTTTAGGTACGCTTGCCAATGAACTGCATGGCAGGTCAACACATGTCTGGTCAAGCATGTGGTGCCCAAGCGGGAGATGTTTTGGCCACGCGAGATACGCTTGAGACATATGTTGCAAATAGCAGTGGTGAAAGAACTTTTGGAATAACGCGCAGAGACAGCAGCGCCCTGCACATGCGGAGCTCTGAGGTGTGATGCAGTCAGTGTGCTGCCCTTAGGCTGGCCCCTGGAGGGCATCTGCCTCGTTGGTGATGTGCCTCCTCCTCCTCCTCTCTCCTATCAGGCACCCACGTTGAGTCAGTGACCTCATCATCCCCTCCCTCCTCATCACTGGAGCAAACCTGGTAGTATGCTGCAGCAGGGGGGAACATGACTGCCAGATTGCTGTCCTTCTTGGGCACCCCCTCTGTCCGTGCTCACGTCACTGGCTTCATCTAGCTCAGTATCATCATCAGAGCCTTCTAAACGCTGGGCATCCTCCTGGAGCATGTACCCAACACTGTGATCAAACAGTTCGAGGGACTCCTCAGGAGGACATGGTGGGGCTAGGGAAGGAGTCAATGATGCCATTGAGCCGAGGGAAGAGGCCGCGTTGGCAGCTGCTTTGCCAAAGTACCCTGAGCATGGGTGAGAGAGGATGAGGAGGATGAGGACGGCTTGGTCATCCACTCGACCAGGTCTACCGCATGTTGCGGCTCAACACGGCCAGCTGCCGAAAAAATGCCAAGCGTGTCCCATGGCCACGTGCTAATGAGGATGCACTGTGTCCACAACCAGCACTGTTGCCTCCAGACACAGAGCCTGCTTGCCCTCTTTTATTGGCTTGTGACTGTCTGCCTCTCCTTGTTGGCCTTCCAGACATACTAATGGCCTGCAGTGAGATGTAGCTGCACTAAGCTGGGATATATATACTGATACTGCAGCTAGCAAAATCAACTGCCTGCCTGTAGTATTATTAGTATGAGAACACCACCAATCTTCTACAGGTAGCTTTAGCTGAACACTGTGCAGAGGTCGCACTACACTAACTTGTAGCTTTAGCTGAACACTGTGCAGAGGTCGCACTACACTAACTTGTAGCTTTAGCTGAACACTGTGCAGAGGTCGCACTACACTAATGTGTAAATAATGTAGCTGCCTGCAGTAGTGATAGGATCAGGAAAACACCACCAACCTTCTACAGGTAGCTTTAGCTGAACACTGTGCAGAGGTCGCACTACACTAACGTGTAAATAATGTAGCTGCCTACGGTAGTGATAGGATCAGGAAAACAACACCAGCCTTCTACAGGTAGCTTTAGCTGAACACTGTGCAGAGGTCGCACTACAGTAACTTGTAGCTTTAGCTGAACACTGTGCAGAGGTCGCACTACAGTAACTTGTAGCTTTAGCTGAACACTGTACAGAGGTCGCAGTACACTAACTTGTAGCTTTAGCTGAACACTGTGCAGAGGTCGCACTACACTAATTTGTAGCTTTAGCTGAACACTGTGCAGAGGTCGCACTACACTAACTTGTAGCTTTAGCTGAACACTGTGCAGAGGTCGCACTACACTAACGTGTAAATAATGTAGCTGCCTGCGGTAGTGATAAGATCAGGAAACACCACCAACCTTCTACAGGTAGCTTTAGCTGAACACTGTGCAGAGTTCGCACTACACTAACGTGTAAACAATGTAGCTGCCTGCAGTAGTGATAGGATCAGGAAAACAACACCAACCTTCTACAGGTAGCTTTAGCTGAACACTGTGCAGAGGTCGCACTACACTAACGTGTAAATAATGTAGCTGCCTGCGGTAGTGATAGGATCAGGAAAACAACACCAACCTTCTACAGGTAGCTTGAGCTGAACACCGTGCAGAGGTCGCACTACAGTAACTTGTAGCTTTAGCTGAACACCGTGCAGTGGTCGCACTACACTAACTTGTACCTTTGGCTGAAAACGGTGCAGAGGTCGCACTACACTAACTTGTAGCTTTTGCTGAACACCGTGCAGAGCTCGCACTACACTAACTTGTAGCTTTAGCTGAACACCGTGCAGAGGTCGCACTACACTAACTTGTAGCTTTAGCTGAACACCGTGCAGAGGTCACACTACACTAACTTGTAGCTTTAGCTGAACACCGTGCAGAGGTCGCACTACACTAACTTGTAGCTTTAGCTGAACACTGTGCAGAAGTCAAACTGCACTAACTTGTAGCTTTAGCTGAACACCGTGCAGAGGTCGCACTACACTAACTTGTAGCTTTAGCTGAACACCGTGCAGAGGTCGCACTACACTAACTTGTAGCTTTAGCTGAACACTGTGCAGAGGTCGCACTACACTAACGTGTAAATAATGTAGCTGCCTACGGTAGTGATAGGATCAGGAAACCACCAACCTTCTACAGGTAGCTTTAGCTGAACACTGTGCAGAGGTCACACTACACTAACGTGTAAATAATGTAGCTGCCTGCGGTAGTGATAGGATCAGGAAAACACCACCAACCTTCTACAGGTAGCTTTAGCTGAACACTGTGCAGAGGTCGCACTACACTAACGTGTAAATAATGTAGCTACCTGCGGTAGTGATAGGATCATGAAAACAATACCAACCTTCTACAGGTAGCTTTAGCTGAACACTGTGCAGAGGTCGCACTACAGTAACTTGTAGCTTTAGCTGAACACTGTGCAGAGGTCGCACTACACTAACGTGTAAATAATGTAGCTGCCTGCGGTAGTGATAAGATCAGGAAAACACCACCAACCTTCTACAGGTAGCTTTAGCTGAACACTGTGCAGAGTTCGCACTACACTAACGTGTAAACAATGTAGCTGCCTGCGGTAGTGATACGATCAGGAAAACAACACCAACCTTCTACAGGTAGCTTTAGATGAACACTGTGCAGAGGTTGCACTACACTAACGTGTAAATAATGTAGCTGCCTGCGGTAGTGATAGGATCAGAAAAACAACACCAACCTTCTACAGGTAGCTTGAGCTGAACACCGTGCAGAGGTTGCACTACACTAACTTGTAGCTTTAGCTGAACACCGTGCAGTGGTCGCACTACACTAACTTGTAGCTTTGGCTGAAAACCATGCAGAGGTCGCACTACACTAACTTGTAGCTTTAGCTGAACACCGTGCAGAGGTCGCACTACACTAACTTGTAGCTTTAGCTGAACACCGTGCAGAGGTCGCACTACACTAACTTGTAGCTTTAGCTGAACACCGTGCAGAGGTCGCACTACACTAACTTGTAGCTTTAGCTGAACACTGTGCAGAAGTCAAACTACACTAACTTGTAGCTTTAGCTGAACACCGTGCAGAGGTCGCACTACACTAACTTGTAGCTTTAGCTGAACACCGTGCAGAGGTCGCACTACACTAACTTGTAGCTTTAGCTGAACACTGTGCAGAAGTCAAACTACACTAACTTGTAGCTTTAGCTGAACACCGTGCAGAGGTCGCACTACACTAACTTGTAGCTTTAGCTGAACACCGTGCAGAGGTCCCACTACACTAACTTGTAGCTTTAGCTGAACACTGTGCAGAGGTCGCACTACACTAACGTGTAAATAATGTAGCTGCCTGCGGTAGTGATAGGATCAGGAAAACACCACCAACCTTCTACAGGTAGCTTTAGCTGAACACTGTGCAGAGGTCACACTACACTAACGTGTAAATAATGTAGCTGCCTGCGGTAGTGATAGGATCAGGAAAACAACACCAACCTTCTACAGGTAGCTTTAGCTAAACACTGTGCAGAGGTCGCACTACACTAACGTGTAAATAATGTAGCTGCCTGCGGTAGTGATAGGATCAGGAAAACAACACCAACCTTCTACAGGTAGCTTGAGCTGAACACTGTGCAGAGGTCGCACTACACTAACTTGTAGCTTTAGCTGAAAACCGTGCAGAGGTCGCACTACACTAACTTGTAGCTTTAGCTGAACACCGTGCAGAGGTCGCACTACACTAACTTGTAGCTTTAGCTGAACACCGTGCAGAGGTCGCACTACACTAACTTGTAGCTTTAGCTGAACACCGTGCAGAGGTCACACTACACTAACTTGTAGCTTTAGCTGAACACTGTGCAGAGGTCACACTACACTAACGTGTAAATAATGTAGCTGCCTGTGGTAGTGATAGGATCAGGAAAACACCACCAGCCTTCTACAGGTAGCTTTAGCTGAACACTGTGCAGAGGTCGCACTACACTAACATGTAGCTTTAGCTGAACACTGTGCAGAGGTTGCACTATACTAACTTGTAGCTTTAGCTGAACACTGTGCAGAGGTCTCACTACACTAACTTGTATCTTTAGCTGAACACTGTGCAGAGGTCGCACTACACTAAAAAATAATGTAGCTGCCTGTGGTAGTGATAGGATCAGAAAAACACCACCAATCTTCTACAGGTAGCTTTAGCTGAACACTGTGCAGAGGTCGCACTACACTAACTGTAAATACTGTAGCTAATAGGACTAATAGGATCAGAAGAACACCAGCAATTTTCTTCAAATACTGTAACAACGCCTGCCTGTCAGTAGGAAGATGTCTCTCTCTCTCAACGCCGGAACACACTACACAGGGCCGAGGTGCAGGCGGCCTTATATAGTGTGGGGCATGTACTAAACCCCCTGAGCCATAATTGGCCAAAGACACCCTGGCTTTGGCCAATTATAGCTCTCTGTACAGACGGCGCTGTGATTGGCCAAGCCTGCGGGTCATAGTGCATGCTTGGCTAATCATCAGCCAGCAATGCACTGCGATGCCGTAGTGAATTATGGGCCGTGACGCGCCACTCGAATTTGGCGCGAACGGCCCATATCGTTTTCAATTCGCCGAACGGTCGAACAGACGATGTTCGAGTCAAACCCATGAAGCTCGCCCCTAGAGGTGAAGATGCTGGATGTGGAGGTCCTGGGCTGGTGTTGTTAGACGTGGTTTGCAGTTGTGAGGCCAGTTGGATGTACTACCAAATTCTCTGAAACTCGTTTGGAGATGACTTATGGTAGAGAAATGAACATTCAATTCAAGGGCAACAGCTCTGGTGGACATTCCTGCAGTCAGTATGCCAATTGCATGCTCCCTCAAAACTTGCAACATCTGAGGCATTGTGCTCTGTGATAAAACTGCACATTTTAGAGTGGCCTTTTATTGCGACCAGCCTAAGGCACACCTGTGCAATAATCATGCTGTCTAATCAGCATCTTGATAAGCCACAACTGTGAGGTGGATGGATTATCTCGGCAAAGGAGAAGTGCTCACTATCACAGATTTAGACAGATTTGTGAACAATATTTGAGAGAAATAGGCCTATTGTGTACATAGAAAAAGTTGTAGATCTTTGCGTTCAGCTCATGATAAATAGGAGCAAACACAAAAGTTTTGCGTTTATAATTTTGCTCAGTGTATATACTAAGCACCCTTCTTTATGTTTTTCATTCAGAAAAAATGCCATTAATCACCACCCTCTGAATTTGCTCCCCCAACCAGTTTTCTATCAAGGTACATACAATATCATCAATGCCAAAAGACCTTAATATGTAAATGATGTGGCTATGGGATACTATATCAAATCCCTTAGCGAAATCTAGATATACTACGTCCACAGGCCTTCCGCTAGCCAAACCTCTTCCCTTTTTTTTGTTTGTATAGACTGTGCAGAAAAATGAGTTTAATATAATTGACTTCTCACTTTTCCCTGTCACTTGTGACCAATTTTCCTGATCATCCTTTATGGGGCCTGACCTAGCCTTTTTCTTATAATATTTTTTTTTCTCTTCTCAGCTCTTGTATTTCTTATTGCATTCTTTACAGTTTTGGCATTATTATGGTGACCCTTATATTTTTTTAAAGAACAGCCTTTTCTCAATAATATGCCTTTTTACTTTATTTATGGGATTACATTTTGTTCTTTTCTAATTGTTGCCCAGTAGAATGGGCAACAGTGTCAAATGCTATTATTTATTATGTCTTTTCTTCACGGTTCTTTGTTGCAAGACTGGGATCCCACTTAGTACCAGGTAGTATAGAGTGCAGCTTAGTAAAGTTTGCTGTTGAAATTTCGTGTTTTCCTTTCACTTAGGTCTTCCTTTCTTATAGTTTAATGGCAAACATAATTACTCTGTGATCACTGTTACCTAAATCATCCCTTTCTTCCACATCTGCAATCAGTTTTACATTGTTTGAAATTTGAAGATCCAGCAGAGCATTTATAGTTTGGGCTTCCACCATTTGACTCATGAAATTCTCCTGCATTACGATCAAGAAATGACAAGCCTATATTGAGTGTGCAATTCAGTCTGCACACTCAATATCACGATAGTTGAAGTCCCCCATGCCATTGACCTGCCCCCTGTTATTTTTAACAGTGAAAAGAGATGGGTCTCCTCCTCATCCTTAAGATTAGGGGGACTACAGCATATACACCCACAGTTTACCATTTGTTTTGTCTCATTGAAGCTGCAGCCAAAGACTTCACCTTCGCACTAGCCCTGTTAACAATGTCATCCCTCCTTCACTATCAAATCTCTCTTGATATATAGGCACACCCCTCCCCCTCTCCTACCTCAACTGTCCCTCCAATGCAGGGAATACCCTTGCATGGTCACAAGCTAGTCATTTGAGCTGTCACATTAGGTTTATCATATTTCCACAATTTCAAAGTCCTCCTAGAGTATCAGAGGTTCTAGTTCCTTCATTTTATTAATCAGACTTCTAGCATTTGTGTACATACCTTTCAATTTTGCAGAAGCGGATATTATTTTATCGCTGCTCACTCTCAGATCACAGTTAGATTCAGCAAGCCTACTAGCTTTGGTCTTGATGCTTTAGTTTCTCTGCCATCTAGTTTGAGGCCTGCTCCCCCTTATCTTTTCCCATATCTGCATTCACTGCACAGTATACCTCTCACTGATTCTCCCAAATCATAATTAACAAGTTCCTCCAACCTTTTGGCCATCTCCCCCCAACAGAGCTGCACACTCTCCCTTTAGCACAGTCTGTCTCAGCTGTAGAGCCATTAACCAACCACAGAGTTGGCCGAGTTCTCCATGAACCCACATTCTTCTTTCTTATACCACTTGTTTAGCTGTCAAAGCTCCAGCTGCTTCTCTGGTGTGGCTCATGGTACATGAAGCATTTTTGAGACTACTACCCTACAGATGTTTTTCTTTAATATACAGTAGCACCTAAGTCCCCGATATTATTTTTAAGGCTGCTCCATCTTCCTCTAACCTTTTGAATTGAACCAATATGTAGCATGACTGCTGGGTGCTTCCCAGCCTTACCCAAAATCTGTCAAATCTGCAATGTGCCAAACAACATATTGTTCAGTGATCATGGTCTGCATGGCAGATTGCCTCATCTGTCCTTCTAATAATCAAGTCCCCTACTAGCAGTATTGGTCTGTCTTTGCTTGTACCCCTGCCCCCCATCCTTACTGGAGAAGTCATTCCCATGGCAGCTAGGGGAGGAATTCTTCTCCAGCAATGCCTCTCCTGAGCAGAGATCCCCAACATCATGCAACCAGGCATATTTAGTGGGATGTATCATCTCAAAACTAGCCTAACACTTTTCCCTCTACCCCATATTCTAACTGTAACCTAGCTACTCACCCTTGGCACTTGCACCTCCATACCACCACCCTCCTCCATATTGGCCTCAGCCAGCACCTGACAGGTGCAGGCCAAACGTCTTTTCAGGCTGTTGAAGTTTGGAAGTGTTGCCCGGTGATTCTTTAAAACCAGATTCTGGGACACCAAACAATTTGCTCACAGTTGTATTTGCCCTCAAACAGTTGTTTAAGGAACGTATACATGGAGCAGGATGTGTATTGGGTCACATGACCACTCCTGTAGAACATGTTGTCTATCAAAACAAGGATTTTTTTTTTTTTATTCTTTTACATTTATTTTTTAACACTGTTGGCCCTTAAACATCTGAGAATGTGTTACTTATATCCCCCCTTGGTACTTACAATGTCCCTCAGTCACAAACAATGCCCCCAGGTGCTCACAGACACCCTCTCTCAGTACTCACAGTGCCTTCTGAGTACCTCAGTCCTCAAACTCTCCTAACAACAGGTAATTTATTTTTTTATTGTCAATGGATTGGTATTTGTGACAGCTATTTTATCTAAGGGAAATTCTCAAAACATGGCTGGTTGAGTGTACTCAAAAAGCTTGGGAACCACTGGTTGAAGTTGTGGTCTGGATGAATCGAGCTGAGGCTGCTTTTGCCTGTTAACCACTCGGGCCAAGTGAGGTGTGCGACGGCTGGGCTATCTCTTCCTAGCCTGCATTATGCTACTTCCCCTTATGGGGCATGCAAACAACAGGCTTACCGTGCAGGAAATGGGTACAATGACATGATTGTCATTCTACCTAAATAGGACCCACAGTGCTAGATTGTTGAAAAAAGCTGTGAATAGCGCTGCAGCGTGAGAGGGTAAGTAGAAATGAGATTTTTTTTAAACATAATGTAAAAAGGAATGAAAAATAAACTGTAAATCCACTTTGTATATTTTCTATGCAAACGTGAAGTTTTGCTATAAACCCCAGATGTGCAATCGCCACCAAAGAAAAAATACTCAATCACCTTAAAAGAGAAGTATAGGTTTGGGTTTTTCCCCCATCATACTTATCTAGGTGGATGCAGCAACGGTCCCCTGGTGCCTCTACACTGAGAACCGAGCGATCGAACATCGCCGATGGCTTGGTTCTCACAGCTCCCCTAGCAGAGAGCTGCTGACTGTCAATCAGCAACTCTCCGCTCTGTTCCTCCACGCTCACTGGAGCGCTGAGCTGTGGAGGGGCAGGGAGCAGCCGGTTCAGACTCTCAGCAGCTCGCTGAGAGGCTGAGCGGGGTGTCAGTCCAGGCACCTGGCGGATCCTGACTTCCATTGTCGTGATGATGAAGTGCCTGGACTGATTCCTGTGATGTCAGCAGAGAGTGGACTTCAGTCTGCTCTCTGCTGAAAACGGGTCACAGGAGTGAAAAACGAATTGCACTCCAGTGACCCATGGGAGAAGTCCAGCCAAACGAGCTTGGGCTGGACTTCTCATTTAAGGTCAAGTGTACACATGGCTATTATTATAGCAAACTTTATTTACCTGCTTTCCTTCTATAGACATTGAGACAGGCTGAAACCTAAGTGGGAGAGACTGTTTACTGGTAAAATAATAAACATTAACTGTTATAATAAGAAACATTTGTTTACTAAAGGCATTCCCTTTGCTTTTAAATGTGGTGAAAATTCACTTAGCAAATTCTACCCTCTCACTTGCACAGAAAACAAAAAAGCATTTTTGCTTCCACATAATTGAATGATTGAAGTCAGCAGTGTTTCACAACATTGACGAAGCTAAAGTAAACTTCCCCTGTATTTTATCAATGTTTACAAGAATTTCTTTGATTGGCTTTGATTGTGACATCATCCGCCAACAAGGCTTCCTGTGAATGGCTGAGCAGCACTCAGCCGGACCTGATTTTGCTGTCAGCAGACAAGAAGTCACCATACTGCTGTTGGAACACAGCAGTGGATACTGTATGTAGCTGATGCTACATAGAGTTTTTACACTGCTGACAGCAGTCACATCTATTAGTTAAAAAAAAACAAAACAGCTTCTTTGGGCCAGCTTGGCCTAAACTAATTATTTAAAAGTGGAAATAAACTTGGAGTTAGGCTTTGGGCTCCCTGATGACCAGTGAAGGGTCTCAGGGTTTGTACCTTTTTTGCAATAAGCAACTAATCAGCTCTACTTCTACTACCATACTTAGAACTTTTTCACAGCATCATATAGCCTAGTCTCAGAAACCCATGTGTTTTCAATGGAATTCAGAGGCCCAGCTGTTTTGCATTAGAAAATGTCAAGCAGCCTCAAACCACAGCCACAGAGCTGTTTAGTGACATATTTTAGACAATGGAACGGCACATACATGAGCTTTCTACTTTATGGTTAAAAATTAATGTGGACAATGAAGACCTTACAATGAAGACCTTACACTGAAATCAGGATCATACCATCACTCTTCAGGCCTGCATGTGAGATGACATGAAGCACGGGTGATGACATCATTGATTAATCTTGACAATGCCAAAGCCTATTGGCCAACTGGGACCCTATACACATGGTTCTGTGCAGGTGTATATTGTGAAATCATTGGAAGACAATGGATGGCAAGGAATAATGTAAAAAGGACTCTTTTTTTCTACTATGACACCACAGCTGCAGCATTCTGGGAACTATCGAGCTTCATACTCCTGGGAGAGGGGCTACTACAGAAGCTTACATTAGTTTAACCAACAGCCATTAACTGATTTAGGAACATATTCCAAAGCAATGCATTACTTTTATAAAATGTTTTAGAATTCATACACCATACTCATTAAACCATTGAATTTCACCAAGGAAATCAATTTGTATGTTTATAATTGGGTTGTGTTTTATTAGCCCTGTGATCAAGTCTTTCTTCTTCCTTCATAATTTAACTCATTTTATTAGACAAAATGCATCTTAAAATGAATCTGGTGGTTTTAATAACAGACAGACAAAAGTTACAATTTGCACCCAAGTTGAATAGTTGGTAAAATTGGCATTTTTTTTTTTTATAACATATACTTTTTTATTAAATATGTAAAAAGATAAAACGCAAGTTATTCACATATTCATAGACAAAAAAACCTACTCTATCATGCGACAAGTTGCGTGGATGGTAAAATGAGTGTGATACATCCAAATAAGACTCTTTCCATCTAAATCAGGACTTCATTACCTGTCTATTTATATTTAACAATACATATGTTTACATTCCTTACAGTTTACATTTCATATAGAACTTTTTATGATGTGCTACTCAGTAAAAGAGAAAAGAAAAAAATGTTGGAAATAAAAAATAAAATTAAAATAAAAAATGTATACAGCAGTACAATCCACAGAAGACTGTCGCACTTTTAAATTTTCTAAACCAATTTACCAGCTCCTTAAGGCTGATTTACAATATTGGCATCCTTATGGCACTACTGATTGCCACCTACAACCCTTTGGGGCAGCCATATAGGAGCAGAGTGTTTGTGACCCTTATCAGTTTTATACGTGTGCACATTGTAGCTCACAAAATGGTTTCCACTAAGTCTCTATGTCAGTGTTTTTCAGCGATCGCACAGATTGTATTAGTAAAAGTGGTTTAGCTCTTGAAATGTTTTGCCTCAGCTATGTGATCTTGTTCAGCCAACAAAACAGCTTTGTTAAATAACAGTTTAGGGCACTATTTTGTGGTAACAAGTCACGTTCTTGGCTTTAACAATGAACGCTGATCTGTGACTAGTGATTTTAACTTACTTCGTACCACTCTTTGCAATCAGTTATTTTAAAAAAGGGTCCAAAATGTCTTCCTAAGCTATGTGAAGAGAACAATGCACTTCAAAGCTGTTTGTGTAGTCTTCAATCCCTTTGATACGCCATTTTCTATTAGAGGTAGTATATGCATGGGAAAGAATACATTGTTATTGGTGATAGTGTGAATTACAGCTTATTAATACTGCATTAGATAACTACAGTGCATTACTATTGCCTTGTAAGCATCATATGATATTGCCACTGATATAAATATTGTGTTACTGCCGTGAACTCTTAGGAAGATGAAGAAGTGGAAACTGAGACTGTCCCTATAGAAGCTTTTCATGTAGACTGTACTAGTAGAAGCTTTTTTTTTTAAATCTTCTTTTAGTGTAACTGTCTATCTTCTGCTGTTATAGTGCTGTGCTGTTACCGTTAGTTTTGAGGGACTGTGGCAGTAAAAAAGATTATAACAGTAATGGGTCTCACTATGTGATCAGGCTGGGCTCATTATAACAACACAATTGTTAAAAAGGTTGGTGCAGTATGGAACCCATAGAACAGATGTCTGTTTTTTGCCAGAATAGATAACAAATGTCCATAATAAGCACACAGATCTCAGAGATGAGCGCTCAACATGACCCAATAGTAACACTTACGAACATAAAAACTCAATTTTCATGTGAACTGCAGTTGGCAACTTGCTAATTCAACAATAACAAAATAGAAATGCAATAAAACACTTACAAAAATATTAATATAATATGCATTTTATCCAAGTAAAGGACAATAAGAAAAAAAAGCTATATGTTCTAATGGGTGTCATGTTTAGGGGTGTAAAATCATATGCAGTTCTCAAACTGAAAGTATTTCCTGCATAGGATAAAACAATCCTCAAAGTATGGAAGACCTAGAAAGCAAACAATTTTCCTTGTAAGAGTCAACTAAGCTAATCTGCAAAACTGGTAGGAGAAGAAAGAAATCGGGGTGCTTGCCCAGATCAACAGGCAGATTCCAACTGTAACATTTCTAGTGCAGCATGGAGAGATGTAACCTAACTGGTTGCTCTGAGCAAACATTTCTCCTCATCTTTCTTTATAATATGGCTCCATTCCTCCTGCAATGTATAGTGACAGGGAGGCAAGTAAAGATTATTATAATATAGAGTATATATTGGTGGCACAAAGAACTGCATATATACTATATGCATTCTAAATTGATGACATGATCTTTATCTCATGACTGCAACTTTAGTACGGTAAAGGGAAAAAACTACTCACCCCTCTAACACAAATAAACATTACATCTGCTTTCTAGATATCCTCTCTGCTTACTTAACTCAATAGGTTTGTATGGGACTTGTGTAAAATTTGTTTTATGACTTAGCACTTTTACATTCGTGATACGTGGTAGTGACACTTCTTAATCATGACATGAATATATAAATATTCTACGATATTACAATTAGAAGCAAGCAGTTGGAAAACAAGGAGATAGCTCACTTACAAATAAATAAAAAAATAAGGGAAAAGATCTGAAAACAATCTGAAACAGTCAAGTGTAACAAGTTGCTGCCGAGTAGCCTCATTTCTGCATGGGCTGGAATACAACTTCTGTAAACACGTCTTAGGGAAGTAACTGGTACAGAATGCAGTGGTTGGCTGGCACTCACTATAGTACATTACATGGTAAGGGTGTGCCGATACGGACTGGCCACACATTGCTCTCCTGAAAGAAAGTCCCACGTGAAATGACAACAGTGAGGGGGATGAAAGGATCGGTGGTCAGTATTCATCCTGCTGCTGTGGATCCTCCTGAACGTGGTCATGTTCATCACCTTCATGTTGGTCTGAATGGCCTTCCTGTAATATAAAACAGGCATTATCTTTTTACAGATTTGTACTTGAAATACAGCCATTGTAAGCACACATTTTTTTTTTTTTTGTCAATGGATAATCTTCTGCCACAGGTTGGAACAGGCATCCTTGGGTGCTGTAAGCACCCAAGGGTCCAGTTTTTTCTTTATTAGCATAATAAGTTGCCATGGTGCAAGTGGGCTGGCCACCAGCATAACAACAACTAATGACACTCTAGGACAGGACACATAGCATCATTCATTGTTATGATGTTAACGGACGGCCGGCTCGCACCATGGCAACGCATGACGCTGATCCATGGCAGGTTGCATGCAAGGCCACTCCCGGCATTCAGGAAAACTTTGCCTCCTCCAGACCTGCTCCACCCCCTGCCCTCTGCCTGGCTGCAGGAGCCAAAAGGCAGTGCTTTGATATGAAGAGGGGACAATGTGATTGGGGCAGCAATGTGATGGGGTAACTCTACTGTAATGAGAAGACTCTCATCAGAGGACTCTGTGGTCATGGGGAGACTCATGCGATGGGGGGTACTCTGATTTAATTAGGAGCTCTCATGTATAGGAGAGACTCTGATGTGATGGGTGGGACCTGTGAGATGATGGGTGAACCTCTGATGTAATGGGAGGTCTTCTGGTGTGATGGGAAGTCCTCTGGTGTGAAGGTGGTCTTCTGGTGTGGCATTAATTTTATCAAGAAAGTTTTGTGCATCATCATGTGTTTTGCATTTTAGACTGGGGTGTCTCTAGATTTTGCATACTTTAAAGCATGCTGTGACTGAAAAAAAGTTGATAAAAGTTCAAACCATGACTTGAATGATTTCCCTGCTGATCACCATTCTGCTATTTAAGTGTACAGAAACTCCTAAGAACTTATGAATATTTCTGCCAAAGCTGAGAGTTTTCATTGCAAATACATACTCACTTTTCTGTTATGCCATAACCCACGATACAATACACTGCTATTGACCCTAGCATCGCAACCAAGAATTATAAAGTTGCATTTTTATGGCCGGCCTAATATACAAAGCAAGAAAGTGGCATACATCTTTACACAGCCAGACGCATATCTTTCACAAAATAAAACATAATGTGAAACAGGGCTGTGAAAAAATAAATAAGGAAACATAAAAACACATAGGGGGGACATTTAAAGTCTATTTTTAGTCAGGAATAAAAGAACAGCACATGGGACATTACTCAGTCAGTAGGATATGTCCCTTGTGTTGCTGTCTAATATATTAACTAAAAGCTTCTCACATTCTTCATGCTCCCCTCCCCACCGTATACATCCAGTGTAGGAGAGGTTAACAGAGCTGACAGAGCTGTGACAAGCACTCATCAAGAGTGTCCAACTATGCTCATCCTTTCTATCCAGGATGGGCAGATGATTGAAAGTTCAGCCTCCTCCATTCATAGATCCTGTTTTATACATAGAAGCTATAGTACAGTGTCTATGAATGGAGGACTTGAACAGAAAAGGCAGGCAAAGCTGGACAATCCTGAGTGCCTGTCGCAATTCATCAGCTCTATTAACCCTACCAACCTGGAAGATTAGGGCAGTGGGGGTAGGGGGAGGGGGGTGTCAATGTAAGAACATTGTAGCGAATAGAGGAGACAGCAGCACAAGGGATACATCACACTGCCTGTAAGTAATGTCCCTTGTGCTGATTTAGTTTTTTTTTATTTATGACTAATCATAAGGCTTTAAGACTGTAGTTGCACTTGTTATTTTGCAAACAGTTGCAGTACATAATCTTCCTGTTGCAGCTAATTTGTTGCAAGTAGTGCAACAAGAATAGGTTGCTATTTTTAATATTTGGATTGCATTTTGCAAATATTGATTAAGCAGGTATGCTAGTTTTAATCAATTTTCTATCAAATGATTGTCTTCTGTAGGTCACGGTGACCAGACTGTCCACGGACCATGTCTGTCTCCGGTTTTACAGGGCCGAACCTAGGCGAGCAGTTTCCTGGTGGGTGGGGGCTGCATTGGCTGTGAGAGAAGCCAGTTCTGTGGTCACTAGTGCAGTAGTACTCGCAACGGCACTGAGGGGCATTCATGAGACAGCACTGGTGAAGTAGCACTGATGAGGTGGCACTGATAGGCACTGATAAGGCTGAGCTGATGAGCACTGGTGAGGCTGCATTGATGGGCACTGGTGAGGCTGCATTGATGAGCACTAGTGAGGATGTATTGATGGGCACTAGAGAGGCTGCATTGGAGGACACTGATCAGTCTGCATTGCTGGGCACTGGTGAAGCTGCATTGATTAGCACTGGTGAGGCTGGACTGATGAGGCTGCATTGATGGGCACTGATCAGGCCGCATTGATGGACACTGTTGAGACTGTATTGATGGACACTGGTGAGGCTTCACTGATGGGCACTGCTGAGGCTACACTGATGGGCACTGGTGAGGCTGCATTGGATGGACACTGGTGAGGCTGCATTGGATGGACACTGGTGAGGCTGCATTGGATGGACACTGGTGAGGCTGCACTGGTGAGGATGAGCTGATGGGCACTGGTGAGTAGAATACACTCTTCAAATGTGCTTTAAAATGCATGGTTTTCCTTTTTATGAACAAGAAAATAATGATGTTATGCTGCGGGCCTGGTATGAAACGATTTCCAGAAATAACGTATATATCATACAATCATTACATAAACACATACCACATACACTGCATATATCATTTGAGGAAAATATGCTTATAAATAGTTTACTATTTGCCAATACAAGAAAAAAAAATATCTCCCTGGGTTTCATTTTAAAAAACTGATCACCTTATTGCAAGTCTACTTTAATTAATATTTTTTCTTGAAGACAAACAAACACAACAATCTTTTTGTGTAATAATAAATATGAATATATAAATATGTCAACAGGCACTCATTCCCACACCTCCTCTTAGACTAAAAGCCACAATGCTTAAACCAGTTGCCTTTAGCAAGCTATATAACCAGCCATGGTATTGGAAATGTGATTAGAATGTGCACTATTAGTGGAAGTTTGTATGTAGTCCTTATTTACTTAGTGATCCACCTTTCTTCTACATTCTAGGTTCATGTTGCCATTTTAGGTGGTGTTAGATATGCACATGCATGTTTGTTTGTGAAAGGGGAATAGGGTTGTAAGCATAAGCCTCCACTCAGAAAATGCTTGCATTTTTTAGGTTCTTTATAAAATGTGAAAAAGCATGTATGATCTATATAGAATGATAATTGTACCTAGCCTCTCATATGGTAATACAAAACGAGTGCTGCAGTTTACAAAGAAACCAAATATATGTATACAGAGCCACCTAGTGTCCAGTGGAGGTAATGCAGTTTGTGAATAAAGCTCTATACTAAATTGGGTAATGTTTGTTTATTCCTGGTAAAAATGTAGGATTTGCCTCTAAACAATTAAAATTAGATTCATCTTTATTGCCTTCAAATTGTAATGGAGTCCAAAAATCATCTATTGGCAGCTTCTACAAAAAGCTTCTCGTGAAAGTGATTTGCTTTGTGACCATTATTTACTCTTTAATCCTTGAAGGCAGGGACTGATGTGAATGTACGATATACACAGTATCTCACAACGTGAGTACACCCCTCACATTTTTGTAAATATTTTATTTTATCTTTTCACGTGACAACACTGAAGAAATGACACTTTGCTACAATGTAAAGTAGTGAGTGTACATCTTATATAACAGTGTAAACTTGCTGTCCTCTCAAAATAACTCAACACACAGCCATTAATGTCTAACTCGCTGGCAACAAAAGTGAGTACATCCCTAAGTGAAAATGTCCAAATTGGGCCCAATTAGCCATTTTCCCTCCCTGGTTTTATTTGACTCGTTAATGTTACAAGGTCTCAGGTGTGAATGAGGAGCAGGTGTGTTAAATTTGGTGTTATTGCTCTCACTCTCTCATATTGGTCACATGCCTCATGGCAAAGAACTCTCTGAGGATCTGAAAAAAAGAATTGTTGCTCTACATAAAGATCGCCTAGGCTATAAGAAGATTTCCAAGACCCTGAAACTGAGCTGCAGCACGCTGGACAAGACCAAACAGCGGTTTAACAGGACAGGTTCCACTCAGAACAGGCCTCACCATGGTTGACCAAAGTAGTTGAGTGCACGTGCTCATATCCAGAGGGTGTCTTTGGGAAATAGATGTATGAGTGCTGCCAGGATTGCTGCAGAGGTTGAAGGGGTGGGGGGTCAGCCTGTCAGTGCTCAGACTATACGCCGCACACTGCATCAAATTGGTCTGCATGGCTGTCATCCCAGAAGGAAGCTTCTTCTAAAGATGATGCACAAGAAAACCCACAAACAGTTTGCTGAAGACAAGCAGGCTAAGGGCATGGATAACTGGAACCATGTCCTGTGGTCTGATGAGACCAAGATAAACTTATTTGGTTCGGATGGTGTCATGCATGTGTGGTGGCAACTAGGTGATGATTACAAAGACAAGTGTGTTGTAGAGTTACGTCGGTTCACCCAGGGGAGCCAACCTGTCACAGTAAAACTGTTGGGAAGGGGGTTAATGTCTAAATCGCTGGCAACAAAAATGAGTACACCACTGAGTGAAAATGTCCAAATTGGGCCCAAAGTGTCAATATTTTGTGTGACCATCATGTTCCAGCACTGGCTTAACCCTCTTGGGCATGGAGTTCACCAGAGCTTCACAGGTTGCCACTGGAGTCCTCTTTCACTCCATGATGACATCACGGAGCTGGTGGATGTTAGCGACCTTGCGCTCCTCCACCTTCCATTTGATTATGCCCCACATATGCTCAATAGGGTTTAGATCTGGAGACATGCTCACGAAAGTTATAATGCAGATGACATGTCATGAAATCCAATCTCGGGTTTACATTGGCATCATCCCATAAGTAAATAAATTATTTATTAAAAAGAAGAGTAGTGGGACTTTGAATATGCCAAATGAAAACAGAACCAGAATAAAAATATATATAGATTTTTATTAAATTTCACATAAAAAATGTGTCACAGACACAGAAACTTTGGGATAAATACAAAAGTATGTAAATATGGTGGATACATGTACTTGTAACTGGTCTACGCATTATGCGGGGTCCCCTGTTTTTTCAGGGCCATACATATATTGTAAGTTTGTTACATACAGAGTTTCTTACTAAATATCACAAATCATCAAAACAACAGAGAAATACAGGATCTGTCTCAGGTGTTTTGCCTACCGGCCCATGGGATACAATCCAGACCTATAAAGGTAGAAGTAAACATAAATATCCCAGGTGGAGGGGATATATATCTGGTGTTTAACAATATACTCCGAACGATGTAAAGCCCAATATCTATTTAAGACAGAGGGAATAAATCCGAAATACCAAGAATGCCAAGCATCTCTGTGATGATCACATATGCTGGTATTGTGGTAAGTACATATCCGCCTCTCCTCTGGCAAACCTTAAAACAACAAATATAAAGTAATGGTCTGAAAAAAAGTTGGGAACAAGAGGCACAAACAGTGAGACCCAGTTCGGCCGCACATTGGCTCAAAAAATGGCGAGTGGTGAGTTGCAGTTCACAGACCATGGCCAGCATTAGTCATCCTAAAAAAAAAAAAGTATAGAAAACACAGAGAAGGCCCAATAGGATCTGCAGGCACTCAGTAGGGTAAACAAATCATATAAACAAAACAGGCTCCGTCAACCCATGGGTACATCCAGAAAACATTGATCTTGCAGGGCACGAAGTGCCCAGGAGCTAGGCTGAGACAATCAGGGCAACCTGCAAGGAGGCTGAGAAGAATGGGGGTGAGAGGATGGTAACTCCATCGGAGAAGGAGGGAGGTCAAAATGCAGTTCTTGGAAATGTCGCTGAAGATCAGGTAGGGAAGAGGCGTGGAACTGACGACCCTGGTAAGAAAACAAGAGTTTGAAAGGAAATCCCCATCTGTATTTGATGCCTTGAGTTTGCAGGATCTGTAAATAGGGCTTCAGATTCCGCCGTTTGGCAATCGTAACCGGAGAAAGCAAACAACTGAAGGGGGTTGCCCTGGAAGGAGAGGTCTTGACGCTCCCTTGTAGACTGCAAATATCTCCCTTTAGTGCGGTACCCTCAGATGGCTGACCCTCCGATGGCTTGGAGCGGAGGGATCTATAGATACGATCAATATCCAAGCGCTCAAGGGGGATCTCAGGTGCCAGTTCCTGAATGAAAGCAGTGGCGGCAGCCTGCAGTGATGACCTCAGGGACCCCACTAATGTGGAGGTTATCTCTGTGGGCCCTGTTCTTAGCGTCCTCTTATTTATCCTGCATATTCTGAAGTTCAACAGTCATTTTTTCCACCTCCTCCTCATGGCCCTTAAGTGCTGTTGTAGCCAAGTCCATGCGTTGCTTCAGTTGATTTGAGCGGTGGCCTAGCTCTTTAAGACCTCTCTCCAGGTCAGAAGAAAGCTTGCGGGAGGCCGTGGTTATTTCATCCGGCACTATAGAGCAGAATTTTGCCATCAGAGCATCAGGCAGGGGACTTACCAAGACTGAAGGGAACTGGTGCAGGCTGTCTGCCTGAGACTCCGGGTCCAGTGCAGAAAGCCAAGTGGATTCATCAGGCTCCGGAGGTTCGGGAGCCATCATGCCCTTTCCTGTGACCGGGGAGACTTTGTGCTGCGAGCGGTGCTTCTGCCGGTTCTTGGATGAGCGGTACATGCCCAGGAGCCCGAGGTAATCTGGAGCCGCGGGAGGTGCTTGGTGTGTGCCGGAGAGTAGGCTGTGCTGTATTAGCCGAGTGTTGTTGTTCCGACAGCATGGAGCAGGGAGATCAAGTGGCCATCTTCCCTGCTCGTGCGCATGCGCCCCTGCCACTTATGTATATCTTTTGTCTTTTCATGAGACCACACTAAAGAAAGGACACTTTGCTACAATGTAAAGTAGTGAATGTACAGCTTAATAAGCTCAAAATAACTCAACACACAGCCATTAATGTTTAAACCGCTGGCAACAAAAAGTGAGTACACCCCAAGTGAAAATGTCAAAATTAGGCCCAATAAGCCATTTCCCTCCCCGGTATCATGTGACTTGTTAGTGTTACAAGGTCTCAGGTATGAATGGGGAGCAGCTGTGTTAAATTTAGTGTTATCGCTCTCACTCTCTCATACTGGTCACTGGAAGTTCAACATAGCACCTCATGGCAAAGAACTCTCAGAGGATCTGAAAAAAAGAATTGTTGCTCTACATAAAGATGGCCTAGGCTATAAGAAGATTGCCAAGACCCTGAAACTGAGCTGCAGTATGGTGGCCAAGACAATACAGCAGTTTAACAAGACAGGTTCCACTCAGAACAGGCCTTGCCATGGTCGACCAAAGAAGTTTAGTGTTCAGCGTCATATCCAGAGGTTGAAGGGGTGGGGGGTCAGCCTGCCAGTGCTCAGACCATACGCCGCACACTGCATCAAATTGGTCTGCATGGCTGTAGTCCCAGAAGGAAGCCTCTTGTAAACATGATGAACAAGAAAGCCAGCAAACTAACGACATGGATTACTGGAACCATGTCCTGTGGTCTAATTTTCACTTAGGGGTGTACTCACTTTTGTTGCCAGTAGTTTAGACATTAATGGCTGTGTGTCGCGTTACTTTAAGGGGACAGAAAATTTACACTGTTATACAAGCTGTACACATGAAAAGATATAATAAAATATTTACAAAAATTTGAGGGGTGTACCTACATTTGTGAGATACTGTATATTTAAGTTGTACATACAATGGGTAACATGCAAAAACACATTTATAACTAATAAATACAACTTGATGAATGTGACGTATGATATTTTGAGTACAAATCACAAACATATTCATGTTAATACAAAATAAGTGTCCATATGAATCCTACAATACTTCATAATGATGTGTATACTTTGGTTGCTGGCCAAGGATTATAGAAACTCTCTTGTGTTAGTGTTTTGAAATTGCACTTTTGTATGCATCTGACAATATAGGCAAAGCTAACTATGTGGCCACTAAATCTTATCCTAACATGCACAGCGAAGTCCTTCAGATCCATCAATAGCATATTCCATTGTACACTCTAGCCGAATGGTTTCTTGGAAAAGAGTTGGCCTCAGTGGAACTTGAAGAGCATTTCAAGTGCTATGTAAGAACTCTGTTAGCAGTAATAAAGGTTTAATAGCAGCCTCTAGTGGCAATTACATTAAAAAAAACCCTAACCGGGGCGCATGCGCGGCATGGAGAGGAGCGGACGTAGCTAAGAAGAGCTCCGTCGTTCCCGGGCAAACGGCCGCATTAAACGGGGATAAAATCACCCGCAACTGGCACATTCTATGACATCCCCACTCCCCCGACATAATGCATGCCTGCACCGAGAGAGAGGGGTAGAGGAAGATTGTTAAAAACCCCTTTAAAATACTGCCGGAGCTCTGTGAGGAGAGACAGCAAGGGGCGCATGCGCGGCATGGAGAGGAGCGGACGTAGCTAAGAAGAGCTCCGTCGTTCCTAGGTAAACGGCCGCAATAAACGGGAATAAAATCACCCGCAACTGACACATTCTGTGACATCCCCACTCCCCCGACATAGTGCATGCCTGTACCGAGGAAGAGGGGTAGAGGAGGGTTGCAAAAAACCCCTTTAAAATACCGCCAGAGCTCTATGAGGAGAGACAGCATGTCACAAGATGGCGCCGGCTCCCTGCACTCCACTGCAGAGTCTCACTCCCCTGCTGAAATACGACAGAACCTCATGGCATCAACATCAGGCTGCAAAGTACCAGAAAACAGTGAGTACACCCCCCTTTCAAAAGCTGAACTGGACATCAGCTTAGATGTACTGTGCACTAAGTTACTCACTAAATTTCAAACAGAATTGCAAAAATCTACCTCCACTTTGTCCCAAGAAATAGCTGCCCTAGGCTCCCGTACTGATTTGCTTGAAAATAAACATGATGAACTTGCAATTACTTTCAATGATTTATCCAGGGAGCATGATAACCTCTCATCAGCTTTTGCGCAACTGCAAGCGCACGTGGAAGATTTAGATAACAGGAACAGAAGGAACAATATCAGAATAAGAGGCGCCCCAGAAACTATCACTGATTTACCTGCATATTCTACTAAATTGTTCCTGTCGCTGTTACCAGAGCAAAATCCCCAGTCCTTCACGTGCGATCGCATACACCGTGCCTTAAGAGCCAAACCTCCTCCTGACAAACCTCCCCGAGATATAATCCTCTGTATGAAAGATTTCTTGGTGAAGGAAGAAATAATGAGAGCCGCAAGGAGCCTTAGAAATATCACCCTCGATGGAGTGCATTTGCAGCTATACCCAGATATCTCCCAAGCTACCCTGGACAGACGCAGGAAAATGAAAGAAATAACCACTATTCTTTCCACAGCCAGAATCAGATACAGATGGGGTTTCCCTTTTAAGCTGATTATCCCGCACAATGGCACAACTTATATTGCCACCTCGATCCCTGAAGGCCAAGATATTCTCTTCAAATTAGGATTGTGGAACCCCAACAACCCTCCACGCACCCCGTCTACACCCAGGCAAGCTCCGATATGGAACACTCCTTCACTTAGAGGGGATAGACGCAGGCCTAGACATGAAGCAGGCCAATGGAGTCCTAGTGAACATTAGACATCTTTGATGAGCCTACAGTGTCAATCATTCACACTGGACAGTTGAGATCCAATTGGCTCTCTTCCTACATTTCTATTTTCTCTCAAACTTAAGTAAGCCTGTTTTCTGATTTGTTCTAAAGTTTTCAATATTTTTTCCCCCTTTTTTTATGTTCTTTTTTCAGGCCGAATTTATTACAGGCTTCTATATTGATTCTATACAATTAATCTCCTCAACTTCCTATAGCAGCTAATGTTAGTGTTATTGTCCCCAAAAGATTCATCACTAACATCTTCAGTTCTTCACAGGGATTGTAAGTATACACCACTTACCTTTATCCAACTCACATACCAAATCATATAATAATTGTAACGCTGACATCTTGTGACGATATATGGTATTACGTCCAATTTTTTCATCTTCATTTTGGAGATATCTAACTACCTTATATATGTTATAATTCAAAATTTAACAGTTGTAACTTCTTTGTTAGTTGGCAAGTTATGATATTCTTGAATTTAAATTCTGTTTCTATGCTGTTTCCAATGTAAATGACTTCAGAATTATCAGTTTTATAGATAACGCATGTAGCATAGATACAACTAATACTGCTAACCTTTCTGTAAAAGTATACATCCTGATGATGGCTACATCCCAGTTATCAATACTTTTACGTTAGCAGATGTTGGGCCTATCTTAAATATTTTACAAACAACATTTTACAAAGCCTTTAGCAATATGAACCAAGCTTAGTTGCATAAAACATGCATATGCTTTTAGTCAAATACCTTTAGTGGTCCTCCTGGTTTTTTTTTTTTTTTTTTTTTTTTCTTTCTCTTCTCCTTTGATGCACTAGTATTAATATAACAACTATTAATGGCGGCCGTTTGCCCACTTGTCGACATGAATCACCCCCTCTCAGTCGTTACCTATTCTCCAATTTTTAGGAGACATCACAAGTTTCTCAGATGTATTAATTTACATCTATTGTTTCAACATTCTATATTACTATTTGTTATTTTTCTCATCATCAATATTATGATGTACAAATGGCTAAGACTGAGTTTGAGACACAGCGGTCTCATATGGGTTCTCAGTCGGTTGGAGACTTTTGTCTTTCCCAACCCCATGATATTTTCCTATAACAGATCTAAGGTACAATTCACAAGGTTTAACAAAATTTTCTTTAACATCTCAGACAAGAAAGCGAATGGTATAAGATTTATATTTTTTATTAGCATCAACAAAATTAAGAGAATTGCTTTTTCCATTAACATTTTTTGCAACTATTCATATACAGAAATAATATCTCAAGGTTGTTTATGTAATACTATCTCTGAATCTTTTATTCAATACACATTATTACTTTCTGTCAGAGCTTCAAAAAAACTCATACCACTATGACCATTGTAACTATCTCACATAATGTACAAGGATTTAATTCCCCAAATAAAAGGAAAAAAGCTTTTCTGCAATATAAAAAATTAAACGCAAAAATAATCCTTTTGCAGGAAACTCACTTCATGAAGGACAATCATCCAAACTTCTTTCATAAAGCATACAATCAATCATTCTACACTTCATCTTCCTCTAAAACCAAAGGGGTAGCCATCTTTATTCACCAATCCTTACCACTTGATGTCCAACAGGTCTACAAGGACCCAGACAGTAGATTTGTTATACTCAAGGGTTTCCTCTCTGGTAGAGAACTAACAATAGCTAATGTTTATGCACCAAATGATACTCAAACCACATTCTTCACTCATTTTTTCAACACCCTACAACGCTATCATTCGCCACACATTATTATAGGTGGAGACTTTAATTCAGTTGCTCAACCTAATTTAGATCGTAGCAGACACAATATAAATTCTAGAACTTTCTCAAAAACAACATCTAAACACATAAACGATCTACAACTTATTGATTCATGGAGAGCATTAAACGTGGGCGCACGTGAATACACTTTTTATTCTCACCCACACGATTCATATTCTCGTTTAGACTACATCTTATGTACCCCAATAATCTTATCCAACGCACGTGAAGCACTCATCCTCCCATGTACATGGTCAGACCATCAGATAACCACTCTTAACACACATTTTATAGGTCTTACCTCAACACCTTACTCATGGAGACTCAACGAATCTTTATTAACAGAACCTACCCACCAACTAGAAATAACCTCTGCAATTAAAGATTATTTCACACTGAACAACACACCAGACATATCCCCTACTACTTTGTGGCTAGCTCACAAAGCGGTTCTAAGAGGTCGTCTTATTAAAATGGCAGCTCAAGCCAACAAAGAAAAATGGGCAAAAATACACTCCCTCACACTGGATCTCCAAAAACTTTATAGAGATCA
This sequence comes from Aquarana catesbeiana, assembly GCF_042186555.1. Lineage (NCBI taxonomy): Eukaryota > Metazoa > Chordata > Amphibia > Anura > Ranidae > Aquarana > Aquarana catesbeiana. The sequence continues at coordinate 497,745,740 of NC_133328.1, read as the reverse complement.
CACTAACACACATGATCCAAATGTCTTTAATATAATATCCCAAAAACGCCATGAACTAGATTCTATACTTACATTTAAAGCAGAGAAGGCTCTCCGTTGGTCTAAAGCCAAATTTTTCCTCTCAAGTAACTCCTACTCAACAATGTTTGCCCGAAAATTAAATAATTCTATTAAACCCACCCATGTCTACAAGCTAAAAAATAACACTAATCAATTAGTCACCCACCCACAAGATGTTCTAACAATCTTTTCAAAATTTTATTCAGAACTTTTATCCAAACCTTCTTCACCAATCCCCCCCTCATCAATATCATGGTTGGATAATATTTCAGCTCCTTCATTATCCCCTACACAGTCAGACCTCTTGAATGCTCCCTGCACAGATGAGGAAATTCTCCATATCATTAAATCCCTTAAAAGAGGTTCTGCCCCCGGTCCAGACGGATTTTCTTCTTTTTATTATAAACAATTCCATCAACTCCTAATCCCTCATCTCACCACTTTATTTAATAAAATTCTAAATGGTGACCATTTCCCAGAAGAAATGCTATTAGCTAATATGTCCTTAATCCCGAAACCGAATAAAGATCACACATTACCCCAAAATTACAGACCAATCTCCGTTATCAACAACGACCTCAAGATCTTTAGCAGACTTTTAGCAAATAGATTAGCAACAATAATCCCCTCCTTAATATCCCCTTTCCAATCAGGTTTTATCCCAGGTAGGCAAATTACAGATAACATTAGACTAGTCACAAACATAATTCAAGACGCCAACATCAAATCAAACCCTGTACTCCTTTTAAGTCTAGACATTAACAAAGCTTTCGATAGCGTAACCTGGAATTATTTAGATCTTGTTTTACAAAAATATGGTTTTAATGGAGCATTCATACACGCTTTTCATTCACTCTACCATAATCCGGCCACTAGGATAAGATTACCCGGTTGTAACTCCGATTTTTTTAAGATAGGAAAAGGAACGAGACAAGGATGCCCCCTTTCTCCCCTTCTATTCGCCCTTGCTATAGAACCATTAGATACTGCTATTTTACACAACCCAGATATTAAAGGTTACACAGCAAATAATCATACATATAAACTCAGTATGTATGCTGATGATATGATCCTATTTTTAACACAACCTAACATAACCTTGCCAAATCTATTACAAACACTAAAAATCTTCTCGTCCCTTTCTGGATTATCAGTAAATGTCTCAAAATCATTAGGTATGCCAATTAATATTCCAACATCTCAACTAGACAACATTCGCTCTTCATTCAAATTCTTATACACAACCGAGTCTCTCCCATATTTAGGTATACATCTCTCCCCAGATATTAATAATCTAGTCAACAAAAACTTTCTCCCCATGTTTCAAAGATTAAGATCAACAATGAAACTATGGACTTCCTTTAATATTTCTTTTTTAGGTAGAATAACAGCCATAAAAATGTCCCTCCTACCTAAATTACTTTATTTATTTCGTGCTCTTCCAACCAGACTTAATAAAACATTGATCTCCAAATTCCAATCGGATGTTAACAAATTTATTTGGTCTAATTCTCACCCAAGAATTGCTAAATTAGTACTATATAAATCACAGAAGGAAGGAGGCTTTGGACTCCCAGATTTTTGGCTATACTACCTCGCAGCCAGATGGTCACAATTAGCCCAATGGCACTTACGAAACCCCAATATCCCCTGGGTTAAATTCGAAATTGAATCAATTCTCCCTTACTCCTTAGCAGGATTACTTTGGGGTCATAAAATACCAATACCCAAATTAGCCAATCTTAATCTTGTGGTTGCCAATTCTTACCAACTCTGGAAATTACATAATCAGAAATTCAATATGACATCAACCATACCCCCATTAGCTTCCTTTATTGGTGATCCCAAATTCCTATCACTACATCAAGATACAGATCAATACACATGGTGGATTGACAATAATTTAATCACACTCAAAACACTTTTTGAAGACGCTTCCTTCATATCCTTTGCAACATTAAAAGTAAAACATAAGACCCCCAATAATGAACTTAGAAGATACCTTCAAATTAGACACTTTTACAACACCTATTTTCCACTTTCATCGAATTTATCTCACACATTTTTTGAAAAAATTTGTATTAATTCCCCTAGAGCCTCCGGCTTAATCTCAGAAATATACTCAAATCTGATATACACTAATAGTCCAGAAAAACACCCCTACATGATTAAATGGGAACAAGAATGCGATATCACCCTTTCAGCTGAAAACTGGTCAGATTGTATCTCCAATCTTCTCAAATGCACGAGATCTATCACAATTAGAGAAACAGCAATTAAACTCTTCACACGGTGGTATTATACTCCATCAAAACTTCATGCCATTTTCCCATCAGTTCCTCAGACTTGCTTTAGAGGTTGCATAGACACAGGTTCATTTTCACATATTTTCTGGCATTGCGACAAAGTCTCTCAGATATGGAAACATCTTGAAGGTTTCGCATCCATTATATCAGAGAATAAGATCAACCTCACCATTTCAAATTGCCTTCTATTCACACCGATCATAGGTCTAAATAATTTTCATATAAGATTGATACACACTATATGTGTTGCCATACACTGGCTCATTGCATACCATTGGAAATCTCCTACCCTACCCTTATCTCAACTCAAAACAAGGATCAACAATATCCTCCTTATGGAAAAAATATTCCATACTCTAAATAACTCACAACACATATTCGAAAAAAAATGGAATCCTTGGTTCACTCATTCAAATAGTCTTACAAATATGGAATAACTTTTTATCTACCTCTACCTTTCTCAAATAAAATCTTATAGTGGTATTACCAGATCGCACAACCATTGTATGCAAAATTGCTATTCTATTTCTTCTGTACTGATGATTATTTATCGATGTTGAACCTTTGATAATCAACATTTTGTACTGTACCGTATTTCTACCTGTTTTATACATAATAAAAAAGTTTGTAAACAAAAAAAAAAAAAAAAAAACCCTAACCTTTTATATATAGAAAAATGTAACTAGAAATCTGCACTCTTTAAAAGTGAATACAATGATGCATTGCTAACACACACAAACCTTTACAAAGCCACCTGAAATGTTGGAGCACAGAATTGTGCCTCTCCAGGTGCCTCACCTTCTGATACCGAATTCAAACTAGTATTCCAAAAATGATTTGTGAAAGGCTAAACATGTAACATATAACTTGACAATAAAATGGCAGTATGATGGCAGTAGAGCAGGGGTAGGCAACCTTTTGAGCACAAAAAAACTTTTTTGTGCCGAAAAAAGTTTTTCAAAGCAATTGAGAGTGCCGATTTTATAACAAAAAAAATGTAAACTTCACACTCTCAATCACGAAAGGGATTTTTTATAAAGTAAATGCTGTAAACTACTTTAGTAGTGAAAAATTAACATCCTGCACTCACGCCTCAGGTCAGCCTCAATTCCTGCAACTCCAAACCTCAGATGAGCCCCAATTCATACACCTTCACACCTCAGATCACTGTCCCTCCTGCAAATCTGTTTCACCACTGTACCCCCCTGCTCATCTGCCCCACCACTGTACTACCCTGCACATATGCCCCACCCCTGCACCCCCCCTCTCATCTGCCCCACCACTGTAACCCCCTGGACATCTGCCCGACCACTGTACTACCCTGCACATCTGCCCTACCACTGAACTCCCCGCTCATCTGCCCCACCACTGTAACTCCCTGCACATCTGCCTCACCACTGTAACCCCCTGCACATCTGCCCCACCACTGTAACCCCCTGCACATCTGCCCCACCACTGTACCACCCTGCTCTTCTGTCCCACCACTGTAACCCCATGCTCATCTGCCTCACCACTGTACCTCCTTGCACATCTGCTCCACCACTGAACCGTCTTCTCATCTGTTCTAACACTGAACTTATCTGCTCATCTGCCACACCACTGTACCCCCTTTCTCATCTGCCCCACGACTGCCCCTACCTCCTGCACATCTCTTCCACCTCTGTTCCCCTGCTCTTCTGTCCCACCACTGTAACCCCCTGCTCATGTGTTCCACCGATGTACCTCCTTTCTCCTCTGCCCCACCTCTGTACCCCCTGCTCCTCTGCCTCACTGCTGTAACCTGTAACCCCCTGCTCATCTGTTCCACCAATGTCCCTCCTTTCTCCTCTGCCCCAACACTGAACCCCCCCTGCTCATCTGTCCCACCAGTGTAACCCCCTGCTCATCTGCCCCATCACTGTACCTCCCTGCTTTTCTGTCCCACCGCTGAACCCCCTTCTCATCCATCTCACCACAGCACCTCCTGCACATCTGCCCCATCACTGAAACCCCCCTGCTCATCTGCCGGATAAATGTACCCCTTTTCTCATCTGCCCCACCACTGTACCTCCCTGCACATCTGCTCCACCACCGTATCCCCATGCTCTTCTGTCTCACTACTGAATCACCTTCTCATCTGTCCCAACAATGAACCCATCTGCTCATCTGCCCCACCAATGTATCGCCTGCACATCTGTCCCACCTCTGTACCCCCCTGTTCTCCTGCCCCACCACTGTAACCTCCTGCTCATCTGCCCCACCAATACACTTCCTTTCACATCTGCCCCACTGCTCTACCCCCCTACTCATCTGGCCCAACACTGAACCCCCTGCTCTTCTGTCCCACTGCTAAACCCCCTTCTCATCTTTTCCACCACTGTATCTCCCTGCACATCTGCCCCACTGCTGTACCCTCCTGCTCTTCTGTTCCACCTCTGAACCCCTCCTGCTCATTTCCCCCACCGCTGTACCCTCTTCTAATCTATGATATGTGTGATATGCAGAGTGGTGAAAGGAAGCAGAGATGAGACACATCTACCTGTCAAGGCACACTCATCCTGCTGATCCAACTCTCGCATCCAGCCCACGTGCTTGTATGCGATGTCACATAAAAGCATCTAGAATGGGTGCACAATGATGAGCTCAGGGTCAGGGGCATTTTCTGAAAGCAGTGGGCCTGTATGCAGGATCATAAGTTGTACCCCCGCAGTTAAGAAAAAGTGCAGCGCTCCATGCTGCAGCAAAGGTTAGATGTGATGAATACTGGCTGTGGCTTAAAGGGACACAGAGTGCAGGGGTTCAGTAGTAAGTGACACAAAGGTTCAGGAATAATTTCAACAAAGTTCCCAGAAGCTCAACAGTAATTCCACAAACTGTCATCTGATTGTAGTTTTCTCAATCACAGTGAAATCCCTTCTGAGATTGGTAGTGAACCAATCGAGTCATCTTCCTCCAGATGGTGGATGGGGCTGGCAGGACTGTGATTGGCTTTAGCAGTAGCCAAGACGTCCTCCTCCTGGAAAAAGGGACTGACCCCCCCCCCCCCATGAGAATTGCACCCAATCTCTTCCCCATCACAAAAGCTGACGATTGCAGCTACAGCAAAGTTAGAGAACCAAACAATGTTTCCCATCTTTTAAAATGTGTGGGGGCACAGTGCCTCCCCCTCAGTGCAGGTGTGGGGAAATCTGAAATTGGAATGCATTAGTGTCTCACTGACACCTCCCTGCATGGCTCTGCTGATGGGGAGGGATTCGAGTGCCAGCAAAAGAGGCTTTGTGTGCTGCTTGCGGCACCAGTGCCAGGGGTTGCCTACCCCTGCAGTAAAGTATACATAAAAGTCCTGATAGATTATGACAATGTTTCAACTGACTTTTCTACAGAGTAGATGCTTGCTAATGGAGTGAGCTCTAGGAGGTTGACTGAGAACAAATACACAAATACACTTCGCGGCTGCCCTCTTGTGGCCCACTTCTCTCCGCACATTCCAATTACTACAGCAGCCAACCCCTTTTCCTGTGACCGGGTTACCATGTATCACTGCCAGTGGGAAAGCTAATGGAATGTGAGCCTTAACCTTTAGTGGCCTGCTGAACTCTGTACCTTCAGGGTTCATTTATAAGTGCAGAAAAAAAAATGGCATGTTGCAAGCAAAAATGTGTGCTGCACTTAGCCGCACAAAAAAAAGGAAGGCTACAGCTGCGCCCAGGGCTGCATAGTTCTGTAGGGTTTACACAAGTACACTCCATTCGAAGAACTGTGCACATCTAAACACTGTATATGTTTAATTCCTCATTTACACAGGTATACCTATCCATAGACAGACAGACTGCATCCTGATCTGTGCATTAGACCTGCATACATGTGCACTGCGGGATGTGCATGGGGACCTGTGCATGCTCATTCAGCTGCCTGCACAAACACCTGTGCACCCCTTGTGGGTGATGATGGCCTTTCACACGTGTTAGGTACTTGATTTGATTGTAGCCGTATTAGTGCAATTGTGACAGAGAAAATTGAGTACTGTCCGTGATACTTTTTTTATTTGCACTAACATACAATTTTTCAGGACAAGCTTTCGGGGTATGTCCCCTTCTTCAAGGTCCAAGCAGTACTGATTCACAAATTTTTAAGCAGCATGTTAAAGAAGAAGAAAAAGAAAAAAAAAAAGAGAAAACCAAACACATACAAATGAATAGTAATAAAGATAGCAGCAGAGTTAGTGAGATAAGACAGAGGGAGAGCTATAGAATACAGGGGGGGGATACTAGTCACAGAGGGGTCGTAAAGCTTTAGCATAATGTGTAAGGAAACCAATATCTAAATTCAGGACGTTATTTTTCGTGTCAAAAAGAAGTATCATTCTTAGTTCAAACGTTTTCCTTTCCTTTGAGAAATTTGTGAATCAGTACTGCTTGGACCTTGAAGAAGGGGACATACCCCGAAAGCTTGTCCTGAAAAAATGTATGTTAGTGCAAATAAAAAAAGTATCACGGACAGTACACGTGTTAGGTAAACTTTAGTGAATGAGACCAAATGCATATAAAAGGCACATTTTATACAGGATCTTCTGCCAGCAAATAATAAGGATATAGCTGTGTGACAGAAGCCCTAAACTGAACATTCACTATTGATGCAATATATGATTGATTTACAGTGCCTTGCAAAAGTATTCACCCCCTTGGCTTTTTACCTAACTTGTTACATTACAGCCTTTAGTTCAATTTTTGTTTTAATCTGACTAAGGCTGGGTTCACACTGCTGCGGTGGCAGACATCGCATGTGATTCGCAGCGCACTGCTGTTCACATCACATGCGATGTCTGTGCTGTGCGATATCAGCCATACAGATAGTATGGCTGATATCGCACCGCATTCGGTCCAAACTCGCACAGGACCCTTTTTTTTGTTCGGACCAAAATCGGATCGCATGGGTGTTCACACCTATGCGATCCGAAAATGTCCGAATTGTCAGTTCGCACTGCGATATGCGGGCTGAACTGGGGGTGTCATTAACATTGTATGACACTCCCCAGCAGTTCGCATATGGCAGTGTGAACTGCCGTGCGAGCTGGTGCGATGCGGGAACCCGCAGTAAATTCGCTGCGTTCCCGCACCGCAGCAGTGTGAACCCAGCCTTATATGTGATGGATCAGAATACAATAGTCTAAGTTGGTGAAGTAAAATTTTAAAAAAAATACATAAAACTATTTTTCAGAAATAAAAAACTGATAATTGGCATGTGCGTATGTATTCACCCCCTTTGTTATGAAGTCCATAAAAAGCTCTGGTGCAACCAATTACCTTCAGAAGTCACATAATTAGTGAAATGATGTCCACCTGTGTGCAATCTAAGTGTCACATGATCCGTCATTACATATACACACCTTTTTGAAAGGCCTCAGAGGCTGCAACACCTAAGCAAGAGGTACCACTAACCAAACACTGCCATGAAGACCAAGGAACTCTCCAAACAAGTAAGGGACAATGTTGTTGAGAAGTACAAGTCAGGGTTCTAAAAAAATATCCAATTCTTTGATGATCCCTAGGAGCACTATTAAATCTATCATAAGCAAATGGGAAGAACATGGCACAACAGCAAACCTGCCAAGAGTTAAACGTGAAGTACTAATGCGCCGCTAAACGTGTAAACGATATATATGGTAAAGTGCTAAGATGCAAAAAGATAAATATAAAGCAGCTGACTTTTGAAGTTTTGCCAGCACCAAAAATATGAATGATATGTGATGAAGCAGCGCTAAATATCTCTTCAGAAATCTTACAGTATAAAGTGCTACTAATATTACAAAATAAAGTGCTTAATAGCACTTTATATTGTAATATTAGTAGCACTTTATACTGTAAGATCGATTCAGAGTTACCTGGGAACAGTATTAGCACTTTATTATCAGCTATCCCTGTTTAGTATTTCTGAAGAGATATTTAGAGCTGCTACATCACATATCACTCAAACCTGCCTAGAGACAGCCGAACACCAAAACTTACGGACCGGGCAAGGAGGGCATTAATCAGGGAGGCAGCACAGAGACCTAAGGTAACCCTGGAGGAGCTGCAGAGTTCCACAGCAGAGAATGGAGTATCTGTACATAGGACGACAATAAGCCATACGCTCCATAGAGTTGGGCTTTATGGCAGAGTGGCCAGAAGAAAGCCATCACTTTCAGCAAAAAACAAAATGGCACGTTTTGAGTTTGTGAAAAGGCACGTGGGAGACTCCCAAAATGTATGGAGGAAGGTGCTCTGGTCTGATGAGACTAAAATTGAACTTTTTGGCCATCGAAGAAAACATTATGTCTGGTGCAAACCCAACACATCACATCACCAAAACAACACCATCCCCACAGTGAAACATGGTGGTGGTAGCATCATGCTGTGGGGATGTTTTTCAGCAGTCGGGACTGGGAAACTGGTCAAAATTGAGGGAAAGATGAATGGTGCTAAATACAGGGATATTCTTGAGCAAAACCTGTACCACTCTGTGTGTGATTTGAGGCTAGGACGGAGGTTCACCTTCCATCAGGACAATGACCCCAAACACACTGCAAAAGCAATACTTTAATGGTTTAAGAGGAAACATGTAAATGTGTTGGAATGGCCTAGTCAAAGCCCAGACCCCAAACACACTGCAAAAGCAATACTTTAATGGTTTAAGAGGAAACATGTAAATGTGTTGGAATGGCCTAGTCAAAGCCCAGACCTCAATCCAATAGAAAATCTGTGGTCAGACTTAAAGAGTGCTGTTCACAAGCGCAAACCATCCAACTTGAAGGAGCTGGAGCAGTTTTGCAATATCCAAAGCGACTTTGAGCTGTGATACCCGCAAAAGGTGGCTCTACAAAGTATTGACTTTAGGGGGATGAATAGTTATGCACATTGACTTTTTCTGTTATTTTGTCCTATTTGTTGTTTGCTTCACAATGAAAAAAAAAACATCTTCAAAGTTGTGGGCATGTTCTGTAAATTAAATGATGCAAATCCACAAACAATCCTTGTTAATTCCAGGTTGTGAGGCAACAAACACAAAAAATGCCAAGGGGGTGAATACTTTTGCAAGGCACTGTAGGTCTCAGCATGATTAGGTCTTGTGTAATGGTGTAAAGTATGATCCTGCTGTTGGATCCAAGGCTGATAGTGTATTATATTAAAAAACAAAACCAAAGAAAATTCCCAGCTCAACTCAATAGCCAGTCTGCAACCAACCAAATTATTCTAACAGTATGCGTTAAAGCAGGGATTTAGTTAGCACAACTTTGCAAATACATGCTGAAGCTGCAGAGCCGCTCCAAGGCACCCCATTATTGCAGTCCTAACTCTTGTTATGAGAGCCTTCATAGGAGAAGCACATACATTCTAATGGATAGAGAGAAGGTTAGCCCAGAGGGAGCCTGCCCCTCCTTAGAGGCACAGGGACGCACTGGACACCCAGCACATAGCACAATGGCAGCAAAGGTGTCCAGTGTGTCCCCCCACTAACAAATGTGCCTTTAAGGTGGGGTGGGCTACATCCAGGCTCACCTGCCCTCTATCTATCTATTAGAATGCATGTGCTTCTACTATGGAGACTCAATTAATCTTACAAGAGTTAGGACTGCAGATAATACTAGGGTGCCTTGGAGCGGTTCTGCAGCTCACACATGTATTTGCAAATATGTGCTAACTAACCTCTGTTTTTAACACAAACTGTTAGACAGGATAATTTGGTTGGTTGTAGGCCGGCTGGTGAGTTGAGCTGGGAATTTTCTTTGGTTTTGTTTTGCATGCCCTTCTATGTGTTCCCATCAATGTTGACCACTAAACTGACCTACCTACCTGACCTACATACACTGACCTACCCGACATACATACACTGACCTACCTGATATACACTGACCTACACACACTAACCTACCTGACATACACTGACCTACCTGACACACACTGACCTACATACACTGAGCTACCTGACACACACTGACCTACCCGACAAACACTGACCTACCCGACACACACTGACCTACCCGACACACACTGACCTACCCGACACACACTGACCTACCCGACACACACTGACCTACCCGACACACACTGACCTACCCGACACACACTGACCTACTTGACATACACTGACCTACCTGATATACACTGACCTACACTGACCTACCTGATATACACTGACATAGACTGACCTACATACACTGACCTACCTGACACACATTGACCTACCTGATATACACTGACCTACATACACTGACATACCTGACATACACTAACCTACCTGACACACACTGACCTACTTGACACACACTGACATACACTGACCTACACTGACACACACTGACCTACATACATTGACCTACATACACTGACCTACCTGACATACATACACTGACCTGGTACCTGACATACACACACTGACTGACCTACCTGACCAGGAGGAGACTGACTTCATGTGTCCAGGTCCTGCAGCAGCAGCTCAGCCGTGGTGCTGGTGTGCGAGGCAGCTAAAGGAGAGGAGGAGAGCTGCCCGCCCGAGCGCCGAGCAGGGATCAATGTGGCACAGCAGGCCCCTTTGTAATTCCTGCCTTCTGGAGCCTTCTTCCTGTTTCACTCACAGCGAGTTGGGAGAGGAGTACTGAGATTGGAGGAGTGCAGGCGCTGGGGATGCTGCTCAGGGTGGCGGTGTCTTCTCTCTATCTCTCCCTCCCTCCTGAGCTCTTCCCGGCTGCCGAGGTATCCCCCTCCCTGCTGCTCTGCACTCCACGCCGCCACCGGACCATCGGCGGTACGCTCCAGTCCAGAATTAGCAGGCCAGGCCCCATGAGCACTAGCGCGGAGGAGGAGGAGGAAGTGCAATCCTCCTCCGCTTTGAATGCTGGGCAGTGTGGGCACAGTGGGCAGTGACATCACTGGTTGCTAGCCGCTAGGCGGCTATAGCAACCAGTGACCAAGAGTAGAGTCAGGTGGGGTGGAGCTGGAGCTGGAGCTGGAGCCAACGCTACCACGGCTCAGTCCACCCCTGTCCCCTGCATTCTGGACCAGGACAAGAGACTCTGGGCTACTGGCCCCAGGCTCGGGGCTGTAGCCCCAATAGCCACCCCCTAACGACGCCTCTGCTGTGAAGGAAAGTTATGGGTGGGGGCAGTGGCCAGTTGTTTGTTACTGATAGTCTATTATATTGCTGCTGTAAATCTCTAAAATGTATTGATATTTATCTTCATATTATATTCTATTCATATGATATTCATATTTAATATTATATCAAGCTGAAAATTGGAATGTCAGTACTATGGGAGAGTAAGGCTTTTCTTCATTGCATGGTAGCGTCATTCTAACATGTTTCAGGCAGTGGGGCTGACAAAAGTTTTTGGCTACTGAAGAAAAAAGGTGCAGGGAGGACCTCATTGATGGGTTGATACCCATTCAAACAGAAGGCGTATGCTTCAGGCAAAGAGGTACACAGGACACTGCAGTGCTGCATGTTCAAATATACAACTCTGTGTATAAGCCCAGGTTCACACTGAGCTGCGGGAAGGAAGCCGTGCGAGTTCAGCTGAACTCACATGATTTCACACTGGGGTGTTGAGGGCGTCGGCGGTAAAACGCCACTATACCGTAATTTTGATTTTAATGGGCAGGGGTGCTGTAGGAGCGGTGTATACACTGCTCCTATAGCGCCTCAAAGATGCAGCTTGCAGGACTTTTTTTAGCGTCCTGCCACCGCACCGCTCCAGTGTGAAAGCACTCAGGCTTTCACACTGCAGTGAGAGGAGAGGCTCTTTACAGGCGCTATAGCGCCTGTAAAGCGCCTCAGTGTGAAAGCAGCCTCCTGATGTCAGTCCCGATTTCGGCTGCGATTTCACAGACATCTGTATGGGTTTCTGCACAGATGTCAATGGAAATCGCACCCCGAAATTGCAAAAAAGTACAGAAATTACTTTTTTTTAATCGGTGCGGCGCCGCAAATGCAGCGTCACACCGATTAGGACGGTGCCATTGGCGGCAATTGCCGCCGAATTGACATGTCAAATCGGCGGCAATTGCCGGCAATGGCACCATCCTAATAGGTGCAACGCTGCATTCAAATCGCACAAATGTGAACCAGGGCTAAAATTAGTTTGGGGTCAGGAAATCAGTACATATTTAGCCATTTTTTCTGGAGTTGTGATTTAAAAGCAAGCTTGCATACTTGTTTACTGTGATACTGCGACTTGGGCTCATGGGCATTTGCCAGTCATGACAGCCAAGCACAGAGGTTTTCATTCTCAGAGCTGGGAGGAATTTGTAGCTGAAGTGACTAATCTGCACTCCAGCAGCTGATTGTCTTCCAGCAGTAAGATTATAATAATAATGGAGAGGATCTGTCCAAGATTCACATTCCAACCACAGTCAGCAGGGAATATCTAGTTTTATTCTCTCTTTTAAACATTTCTGTACACAAGAAATGCCCTCTTTCTTAATTAGCCCTCTGAAAAATAATATGTACTTTTCTTAGTCTTATTTCTCACAGACTTCATCTGCTAATCTCAAGAACAATTTGCACGGCATAAAAATTCTCTGCAGAAATTTTAGAAAGCTTTGAACAGATTTGTTAAAACTTTACCTCCAGTCTATGAGTTCTCACATACTGTATATCAGTGTTGGCTGTTGCTTTAAACAAGCTGCAAGAAGGCCTACACAAGCCTTTAGCTTTCTTCAAGCAGTGCTGAGAACCTGTTGTAGCCAGCTAATTGCTTAAGTAACAACCATCCCTACCAATAAGGAAAGTACATAAGGAAGCAATACGGGAGCTGCCGCTGCCAATTATTTTTTTTTTTAAAGTGAAGGCTCTCTGGCTTCAGTCTGACCCTGACATCACTTCCTAGTAAACCACTGACCTAGACATATACATTCACCAGCCACTTTATTAGGTACACCTTGCTAGTACCAGGATGGACCCCCTTTTGCCTTCAGAACAGCCTTAATTCTTCGTGTCATAGATTCAGCAAGGTGTTGGAAACATTCCTCAGAGATTTTGGTCCATTTTGAAATGATACCATCACGCAGTTGCTGTAGATTTGTTGGTTGCACATTCATGATGCAAATCTCTCCTTCCACAACATCCCAAAGGTGCTCTATTGGATTGAGATCTGGTGATTGTGGAGGCCTTTGGAGTATAGTGAACTCATTGTCATGTTCAAGAAACCAGTTTGACATGGTGCATTATCCTGCTGGAACTAGCCATCAGAAGATGGGTACACTGTAGTCATAAAGGGATGGACATGGTCAGCAACAATACTCTTTAAACTATGCTCAATTGGTATTAAGGTGTCCAAAGTGTGCCAAGAAAATATTCCCCACACTATTACACCACCACCACCAGCCTGAACTGTTGATACAAGGCAGGATGAATCCATGCTTTCATGTTGTTTATGCCAAATTCTGACCCTACCATCTAAATGTTGCAGCTGAAACCGAGACTCAATAGACCAGGCAATGTTTTTACAATCTTCTATTGTCCAATTTTGGTGACCTACCTACTACTGACCTCTGTACACTGCCCTGCATACTACTGACCTCTGTACACTGCCCTGCATACTACTGACCTCTGTACACTGACCTACCTACTACTGACCTCTGTACATTGTCCTAGGTGACCAGATTTTTAAAATGAAATCCGGGGACATATTTTTTTTTTATTAGCAAACAGTAAACTATTTTATAATCATATTTTCCTCAAATTATATATGCAGTGTATGTGGTATGTGTTTATGGAAAGATTGTATGATATATATACGTTATTTGTCACATTTCGTCCATGAGATAAAAAAAAAAAAAAGATACTTTTTAGAATTTTTTGAGATATGACTACAAAATGTTATGAAGATAAGATAAAGAAAAAACAGAGTGCAGAGTTCAGGAGTACGTAAAGAATGCAGGGCTATGGAGCGCGCTACATAAAGAATACAGGGCTCAGGAGCGCACTACATAAAGAATGCAGGGCTCAGGAGCGCGCAACATAAAGAATGCAGGGCTCAGGAACGCATCCAATGCAGCCTCTCCAGTGACCACTGATGCAGACCCACCAGTGCCCACCAATGCAGCCTCACCAGTGCCCACCAACGCAGCCTGACCAGTGCCCACCAATGCAGCCTGACCAGTGCCCACCAATGCAGCCTGACCAGTGCCCACCAATGCAGCCTGACCAGTGCCCACCAATGCAGCCTGACCAGTGCCCACCAATGCAGCCTCACCCTTTGCAGGGGATCAGAGAGAGGAGAGGAGAGGAAGAGGAGTGGCCGGATCAACACACAGGCCGACGTTGCCTTCTGTGACAGCTTTAATTTAAATCGCCAGGTGCCGGCCATCACACAAGTCATGCCTTCTACCTATGATAGCCAGCACATGTCCTGGCATTTGACAAGTGTTCTATCTATCAAAGGAGCCAAACCAGGAGGCAGGACTTTGTGTGACGGTGGGTGCCCGGCAATTTAAATTAAAGCTGTCACAGTGGGCGACGCCGGCCTGACGCCCCCCAGTGTGTGTGGCACGCGGGTCGGACCGCCCCCCCATTGGTATGCCACTGGCTTCGGCGCTCCCTCTCTGCCTCAGCACCCGTCCAGGATTGGCCCTGCACCTGGCGCTGCCCCTGCAATCCGGGGAGAAAACAGGGGAAAGGCTGGCTCCGGGGACAGTGTCCTCAGTTCAGAGACTGACCCTGGAATTCGGGGGCATCTGGTCACCCTACCTTACATACTACTGACCTCTGTACACTGCTCTACATACCGCTGACCTCTCTACACAGCCTTACCTACTACTGACCCCTGTAAACTGCCCTATGTACTACTGGCCTCCGTACACCGACCGACATGCTACTGATCTCTGTACACTGCCCTATCTACTACTAACCTCTGTACACTGCCCTACATACTATTGACCTCTGGACACTGCCCTACCTATTACTGACCTCTGGACAATGCCCTACCTATTACTGACTTCTGGACACTGCCCTACCTATTACTGACCTCTGTACACTGCCCTGCCTATTACTGACCTCTGGACACTGCCCTACATACTGCTGACCTCTGTACACTGCCTTACCTAATACTGACCCCAGTACACTACCCTTCCTACTACTGACCTCTGTACACTGCCCTTCCTACTACTAACCTCTGTACATTGCCCTACATACTACTGACCTCTGGACACTGCCCTACCTATTACTGACCTCTGGACACTGCCCTACCTATTACTGACCTTTGTACACTGCCCTACATACTACTAACCTCGATACATTGCCCAACCTACTACTGACCTCTGTACACTGCCCTACATACTACTGACCTCTGTACACTGCCCCAAGCACTACTGAACTCTGTACACTACCCTACCTATTTTTGACCTCTGTACACTGCCCTACATAATACTGACCTCTGGACACTGCCCTACATACTACTGACCTCTGGACACTGCCCTACATACTACTGACCTCTGGACACTGCCCTACATACTACTGATCTCTGTACATTACCCAACATACTACTGACATCTGTACACTCCCTACACACTACTGACCCCTGTACACTGCCTTACTGTGCATGAAAATCCCAGTAGATTAGCAGTTTTTGAAATACTCAGACCAGCCCATCTGGCACCAAAAACCATGCCACATTTAAAGTCACTTAAATCCCCTTTCTTCCCCATTCTGATGTTCCGTTTGAACTTCAGAAAGTTGTCATCACCAGGCCTAGATGCCTAAATGCATGGAGTTGCTGTCATGTGATTGGTTGATTAGCAATTTGTGTTACAAAGCAATTGAACAGGTGTACCTAATAAAGTGGTCGGTGAGTGTATGTTGCTAGTGTTGTCTGAGAGGTCCATACTTCTTAAGATCAGGGACTCACCGGGTATTGAAGCCAGGATGCATGCCATACACTTTCCTTTCAATGTTTACAAGCTGAAGTCTGCGTGGACTGTGCATGAAAGCGATTCTGTCATTATAACAAAAATAAATAATAAAAAAGAGCAGTTTCTGTAGTGCGGGGGTTGGCAACCTGTCGATCGCGAGCTACCTGTCGACCACCGGGAGGTGACAGGTAGCCTGCGAAGACATCCCTGCCTTTCCAACCCAGCACTTTCTACAGAGCAGAGCAGGCGTGCGATCGGCCAATCCTTGCCTGCGAGGCACCCCCTGCGTATGATTGGCTGGGGGGGGGGCGTTGATTGCCTCCAAATTAGCTCAGACGTGTTCCGCTCTTGTACGAACGTGCCCGAGCTCTTTCCCTGAGCCCTGCGTATAGTGAGCTCTTCCCCACTGCCCCACCTCCTTGCCAATCCATCCAAGGTGCTTGTGGGATGGACGAGAGTGGAGGGCAGGCGGGGATTAGTGCCAGAACATGCTGCTTCGTTATGCTACTCTGCATCTGGTAACTATGCACCCTCCTGACCCCACAGTACTATTATCTCCTGGCCCCCAATACCATACTCTTCTGAACCCTTAATACCATGCCCTCCTGACACCCCAGCCCTCCTGACCCCCCAGTACTGTACCCTCCTGACCCCCCCAGTGTCATGACCTCCTAACCCCCTAATTCCATACTCTTCTGACCCCTCCAATACCATGCCCTCCTGACACCCCAGCCTTCCTAATCCTCAAGTACCATTTCCTCTTGGCCCCCTAATAACATACCTTCCTGACCCCCCCCAAGTTCCATGCCTTACTGACCCACCCAGTACCACACCCTCCTGACCCCCCCCAGTACTCTGCCCTCCTATACCCTCAGTGTCATGCTCTCCTGACCCCCCCCCCCCCCCCCCAGTACCGTGTCCTCCTGATATCTTGTCCTCTGCCCTACTGACCCATGTCCTCTGCTCTGTTGATTCCTATACACTGCTTTTCATACTGCTGACCTCTATGTACTTCTCTTCATCCTAGTGACCTCTGCACACTGCCCTACATCGTACTGACCTCTATACACTGCCCTACCTACTACTGACCTCTGTACACTGCCCTACCTACTACTGACCTCTGTACACTGCCCTGCATATTACTGACCTCTGTACACTGCCCTACATATTACTGACCTCTGTACACTGACCTATTTACCACTTATCTCTGTACACTGCCCTACATGCTACTGACCTCTGTACACTGCTCTACAGACTGCTGACCTTCATACACTGACCTACATGCTACTCACCTCTGTACACTGCCCTACCTAATACTAAGCTCTGTACACTGTCCTACATACTACTGACCTCTGTACACTGCCTTACCTATTACTAAGCTCTGTACACTGCCCTACATACTACTGACCTCTGGACACTGCCCTACCTATTACTGACCTCTGGACACTGCCCTACCTATTACTGACCTCTGGACACTGCCCTACATACTACTGGCCTCTGTACATTACCTCAGTCCAGGGACTGACCCTGGAAACCAGGGACATCTGGTCACCCTACCTTACATGCTACTGACCTCTTTACACTGATCTACATACTGCTGAGTTCTGTACACTGCCTTACCTACTACTGACCCCTGTACATTGCCCTACCTATTACTGACCTCCGTACACTGACCTACATGCTACTGACCTCCGTACGCTGTCCTACCTACTACTAACCTCTGTACACTGATCTACATAATACTGACCTCTGGACACTGCCCTACCTACTACTGACCCCTGGACACTGCCCTACCTACTATTAACCCCTGGACAATGCCTTACATACTACTTAGACTAGCCAGAAATCAGAGCAGATAACCAGGCCCTGAAACTAGTTGAGCAAATCAGCCTGCAGTACCAAATGTTCCAGCATCAGCCTTGTGGGGGTGACCAATTACTCCCCAGACATGAAAAAAAATGTGAATAAAAGTGAATACAGAGTTTCTCACCAAAGTTAAATCTTAAAGTGGTTGTAAACCCTTACACACCACTTTTACCTACAGGTAAGCCTATAA
The DNA here is from genome assembly GCF_042186555.1 of Aquarana catesbeiana. Classification (NCBI taxonomy): domain Eukaryota; kingdom Metazoa; phylum Chordata; class Amphibia; order Anura; family Ranidae; genus Aquarana; species Aquarana catesbeiana. The sequence continues at coordinate 497,727,456 of NC_133328.1, read as the reverse complement.
TAAGGCTTACCTGTAGGTACTGGAAATATCTTCTAAACCTGCACGGTTTAGGAGAAATGTACTATATATGATTGCGCCTACGTCATCGGCGCATGCGCACAAAAGAAAGGGCACAATCGTGCCATTTCTATAGGGCCCGTGCCGTGACCGTCGGCTCCCACGAACGTCACCCTACTCCGGCTCAGTCACAGAGCCGGAGTGCACGGCCCCAGAAGGAAGAGGGGTGAAGATGGATGCGGCCACCAGCGGGGACCTCGGGGACAATGCAGGCTTTGTTTGCACGTAAGTGAAACATAATGGGCTAGTATACGATGCATACTAGCCCAATATGCTTTTACTTTGCAGGGGAATAAAGAGGAAGTAAAACCCATCAGGGTTTACTTCCTCTTTAAGGTAGGCCAAGTTTTTTTTTTTCTACAGTAACTTTAGTTTTATTTTATTTTCTAAGTTTTCTTCATGCCGTCTTTTTATTGGGGCTTGCTAGTTAATTCCTTTAAAAAAAAAGAAAAAGGGCACCGCACTTCAGTGATCTTTGATCTCCTCCATGTTTTCCAGGTAGATCTCCACCTCTCAAAGTTTGCCTATCCCTGCTGTAGTGCCTTTCAGTGCCCCCTCTCTGCAGGAGGCCAAATTCTGGACACTTTGCGGTAGTGTTTAAGCTTGATTGCCTACACTATGCTGTGTATATTCCTATTGGGCCATCATTGTAATAGGCTGCCACACTGACCAATAGGTATATGTGGGAGGCAGGAAGTAGCTGGTAAGCTTCAGCAATGCAATGTGCAATCAAAATGTCCCAGTATTTACACTGAGCAAAGGCCCTAAAAGCTGCTGCAGGTGTTTGCACTTTATACCTGTCAGCGGTTCACATGCAATGTCTGTGCGATGCGAATTCAGCCATAGAAATTTGCATCGCATTCACACCAAAATAGTGCAGGATCATCTTTTTTGGTCCGCACTGGAATCGGATAGCATGGATGTTCAGACCCATGCAATCTGCACTGAGTTCTGCAAATTGATTTGGGGGTTTTATTAACTTTATATTGACACCCACAGCAGTTCGCAGAGAGCACAGGAATCGCGGTGGTTCCCGCACAGCATCAGTGTGAACTGGGCCTAAATCACTTTAAAGTAAAAATAAATAAACTTGTGTACTTGTGTGCCTATTTAACTTCACCTGGCTAGGGGAAAATTAGAGTCAGTAACTACAAGTTCTATAGCTACTGACTTGTAAGAAACGAATACTTAGCAGTCCATGAGATCCAACATGGTCTTCCATGTTTTGTTTCCCAGGGTTTCCAATCTTCTGTGCCACCATCTTGGAGTTGGGAGTAAGCTGCGATTTCCTGATCACTCACAGCCGACTCCTTGCTGCACATGTGTGAAACCTGGACTGCAGGGAGACTGATCCTGTAGCCTCCTGAGATGTGTGATGCGCATCCAGAGATGCTGCGGGATAAGGGGTGGCACTTAAAGGGAAATGTACTAAATTGTATAATACTGTTTTTGTGGCGTTCATAAAGCTGTGAAGGTAGTTCATTCAAAGTCATTGGAGCCCCACTTTTGCCATAAATTACACTAACTGCCTTGTATATTTGATTACTGCAAGTAAATCTGTTCAATCATTTGTGCTGCATATCTTTGTATGAACAATGATCAATGTAAATGGTTATTCAACATCCCAACACACTCATATTTTAGGGAGTAACAGTGAAGTAACTAAAAAGTTCATTTGTATTGAAAGTTATTAGGGGAAAAAAAGACTGATAAGGTTTGCTACCACTAAACCTGCTTTTTCAGAGTCTTGACATTTTGCGTTTATGAGCATACACCTACGTGATCATCTGTAGAGTAGAGGACATCCATTAACCTCTGAACAAGATCATCACCCTCTTGTCCATGTTCCTGGCAAAGAAGTTCGATTTCCCTCAGCTTTCCAAAGTAGAAATCTCGTTCTTTTTCTACTCCTTCAAGGGCAAGCTTTAATGAATGCACCTAAAGTTAAATTAGATGAAAATAACACAAATTTCGTTTGTATACAGGACAAAAAATTATATACACAAAAATGTTCAAATGGCTTTAAAATTATTTTAGCTAGGATAGATCATGATTTAAACAGACTTGGATGTAGACTCGTTTTCTAAGAGCTTTCATCTTTTTTGAAAGACATATCAATAGACATTAAATGCTCACATTCTAACAGCTTTTTAGTCTCATAGATATCAATATTCATTAAAGACGCACATATTTTTCTGTAGGCATCTGGTGGGATCTTTAGTCTTTCTACTAACAAAGTAAATATATCTGATGACCATAAGTAACTATTATCCCCTTTTATTTCAAAGGAGTATTACCCAGTCAATTTTTTAAACAGTCTTTCTATGTCACCTGCTGAAGTGTGTTCTCTATAAATCCCTATACTGTACAGAGAATCCACTAGAGGGCAAGTGATACTGCATTTCTGCATGTCTCTCATCAACCAGCAGAGTATTCACAGGATTATATGGAAAGCAGTCAAGGTCTGTTACATCCGTAATGGAAGCGGAGGATAATCTCCCAACTACAGTCCCAGAAAGCTGGAAATACTCCAGGACTGAAGGCGGGGGAAAATCCAAAATTTTGAGCTGTCACCTAAACAGAAATAGAAGGGAAATTATTCACTTGTTCTGGTGACAACTGTCTAATTGGGCCTTCCCCTCTCTTTGGAGACATGTACTCTAACTTCTGGTTGTATCTACAGAGCAATAATTTTGCTTATATCACAGTGGTTTCAGAGAACGTATTAAATTGGAGGGAATAAAATGTACACAATTATTATTTGATTTTCTCTGAGAGCCCCAGATTTGTGCAGTAGTTTAAATTATTTAGCCGCTCAATAGAAAATAAGCAGAATGGTTAATGTCGTTGAACTAACACATATTAACGCATCATATATGATCAGTAGATTTGGACTCTAGAAATATAGTTTAGATTTGACCACTGCTGTGTTTTGCACAACACTGTGCTACTATGTCCCAAGACTAATTTGTGTGGCTGGGACTTTTGCATGTGCATAGGCACAATAAAGCTACTTTCCAATACAGACTATAGAGACTGCATTACCTGTTCATTAAGATGTGCAACTTGTGTTTCCAAATCTTTGTCACTTTTTCCTGAAGAACTTGGAGCTGCTTTTTTTGCAGATGATGGACGAGATGACGTGGAACCCGGTTTTGCAATTGGACTTGATTTTGCAGCTCCTGAAAAACAAAGAAATTATGCTATAATAATATATCACATAAAATAATTGACAGAAATACAATTTTGCATACTAACTAGCATGTAAAGTATAAACACATGATATTTTTATGGATTGATTACATATATGTAATCAATTAATATGCTGGACTGATTTTTGGGTGATGCCAATTATATATATATTTATATACACACATACACAGTATATATATATATATATATACACACACACACACACTGAAGACCAAAATTAGAGAACAATTTATAAACACTTGATTTTTTCAGAAATAATGTAATCTTCATTGCTCAACATTTGATGGAATTTATGTTGTGGCTATACCATTCTAATAGAACAGTGTTTTTCAAAATAAGCGAGGCAATTCAATAAGAAAAAAAACTTTATTTTGTAGAAAACACAATGATAAATATTAGAGAACAGCAATGACTGTAGCATGGAGAAAGATTACAATTAAAATTTCTGAAGGTTACAACAATCAACAATTAGTAGGAAGTGTGCAGGCCCTTGCTTTGAATGCCTTTGGCATATCTGCAGCCACAGGACATCACTAGTCTCTCACACTACTCTGGTGTGATTTTGTTCCACTCCTCCAGTCTCTTCCACTGTTCGGTGACTGAAGTGGGTTTCTTGGCCATAACTTTCTCATCAAGGATTTTCCAGAGGTTTTCTATTGGGTTTAGATCAGGACTCTGGGCTGGCCATTTCATTATTTTTATGTTTTCAGCTTCAAGAAACCTGTTTTGCTGTGTAACGGGGGTATTGTCATGCATGAAAATTGCTGGCTGATGAAAGCAGGGAAGTAATGGCATGTTGTCGAAGAAGGTTCTGATAAATATGTGCATTCACTCTGCCATGTAACTGTATAAGGGCATCTCAGCCATTGGACACATTATATCCCAAGCCCACCAAGACAACCGTATTTTCAGTGAGTTTGTGCTTCTTTCATTGGAACACATACTTACACATAATGTGTTTTCCTTTGATGGCTCCCAATTCCTCCAGGTTCAGGGCGTAGCGATGGGGACTTGCTGAACACCATCCTACGCTAATCTGTACCTGGGGGAATGGGAGCAATCCTTTCTGCAGATGAGGGTCTTACCAAGTTTACCAATAACATCATGATATGGTATCGCTATACAGACGATATTCTGATTGTTTGGAATGGATCGGTTGAACTACTCCATCAATGTGTCAAGGAAATTAATAACACATGTAATCTGAGCTTTACTATGACACATAGCTCAGATATAATACATTTCTTGGATGTTGCTATAAAAAAAGAAAAAGTATGGCACACTTACAAGTTCACTTTACTGCAAAGCCACGGTGGGTAACACGATATTACATCCCAGTAGTGCACATCCCCAACCACTAATCAGGTCTATCCCTTTCAGTCAATATCTGCGTATCCGTCGCAACTGTTCAGATGATGCAACTTTCCAAATGGAGGCCAATAATCTGATGGACAGATTGCTAAAATGGGGTAACTCTTTAATCTGTTTGGAAAAAGCCACCAAACTTTCTAGACAAAGCTTACTTTTTGTCAAAAAGGATTCTACAAAATCAAAAGAATCACAACCTGAAACATTGAGGATTATTACAAGATATACGAAACAACATAAAAGAATTAAACAAATGATATCCAAATATTGGCATCTGTTAGGTATCGACCCATTTTTGAATCTTTTTATCTCTGAGACCCCCTCTATAACATACCGAGGGACAAGGTCTTTAAAAGACCTTCTTGTCCATAGTGAATTTATGGGGGAATTCAGAAAAGACCCCTGCAAATACATAGGAATGTTCAGATGTGGTGGATGTGGATATTGCCAATATATGCATATAGGATCCAACATTAAACTTCCAAACAGGAAGATGTTCAGACCGACTCATTATGCCAGTTGTAAGACAACTGGTGTGGTATATCTTTTGACATGCCAGTGCGGATGTTTTTATATAGGCAAAACTAAACAGGAATTCCACAAAAGAGCCTATAGACATATCTTAAGTACGAAGACATCAAACCCAGATCTCCCACTAGGCAGGCATGTAAGGGATGTATAGCTGGGAAATTCCCTCACATTAAATTCCTGATCTTAGATCTGGTACATCCAAGCAATAGGGGTGGCGACTGGAATAGCATATTACTCCAACGTGAAACACGTTAGATAATTCATCTAGAAGCTACCTCGCTCCCTGGTCTTAATGATATGGCCAGTTATCGCCCCTTTGTAGATGGGTTTTCTTCAGTGGAATGGGAGGAATGATCTTTGTATATGTGTCAGCTTTTGGATTCTGTAGATGTTATGTCACATCCATAGGGTATACTAAGGTGCATATCACCTTAGTGTAATTCCTAGGTTAAAAATGAAGAACATTTCCTGTTTGTCCTTTTTTTGCCTTTCCAGATACTCAGTTTTATATTCATTTATACCTTTTCCCTTTCAAATTAAATTTTATATTTAACTAAATTTCCACCTGCCTTTCTGCTCCATTTAACATCTTTGGGTATATTTAGTCCACTGATATGGTATAATTACCTTGGCTGTTTTGACCAATATCTGTCCTCTTCCTTTACCCCCATTTTTGCCCTTGTTCGATTTTTTTGACATGTTGTCATTATCACAATTGTACTGCCATTATATGCATTTGAATGCACATATTTTTCCAAATGTGTAATTTATGTATACCAAGAGGGAGGACAAGTCTTCCCCCTCTCTCTTATTTGCCTATGGGAGGCCGAGCAGGTTTTGGGGATGGTCTGCCACTTTTAGCAGTTGCTCTCTACCTGGCGCACAAAGGGGGTTTCTGTGCTCTCCAGGCACAGGCACATTGCATTGCACGGTATCAGTGGGGGTGGGATTCCCCCTCCCTCCAGAGGGATGTCCTGCTACGAGCTGTTTGCCCTGATCGTGCATGGGTGTCTCTGGAGCGCATGGCGCCGCCCCACCTCTGCGTGGGGCAGTGCCGTGCACTCCGAAAACAGTTGGCCCTATTAGCCGTGTGCTCTGGAAACAGTTGTTCCTGATGACGCCTAGCCCATGTGCATACGCGGGCATCTGGCGCCATATATAGACCTGGCCGCAGGCTGTTTTTAACAGAGCTGCAAAAGACGAGACATCAGACGCACGGCGAGCCTGGGGATGCCAGGTATTTATTGAAACCTCTTTGTACTCCTGGTCTGTAGGTCCCTGGTCTGTACATTTGTGGTCCAGACTTGATATTCTCATTGGCTCCGTGGCACTAATGGAAATGAACATTATGCCTCTATTTATCACACAGGGGAATACCCACTGAGTAGGGAATTTCTTAGAGGCCTCAATTGGTTCATCCTGGCCATGGATAAAGCCATATGAGCTGGAAACTAAACATAGTGATCCAGGTATGTGTGTTTTATTTTTTGCACTATAAAAAAAATATATATATTTTTTACTTTTTTGCTATAAAAAAATATCCGCAAAAAAAATGACTTCATCAGTTTAGGCCAATATGTATTCTTCTACATATTTTTTGTAAAAAAAAATAACAATAGGCGTAAATTAATTGGGCTGCGCAAAAGATATAGCATCTACAAAATAGGGAATAGATTTATGACATTTTTCATATTATTTTTTTTTTTACTAGTAATGGCAGTAATCAGCAATTTTTAGCAGGACTGCGACAATACGGTGGACAGATCGGACACTTTTGACACTTTTTTGGGACCACTGATATTTATACAGCGATCAGAGCTAAAAATAGCTACTGATTACTGTATAAATGTCACTGGCAGGGGAGGGGTTAACACTAGGGGCGATCAAGGAGTTAAGTGTTCCCTAGGGAGGTGTTTCTAACTGTAGGGGCAGTGAACTGAGAGGCAATAGAGAGAGATCGATGTAGTGTTGAATCAACTGCCCATTGAGATTCTCCGCATTATCTTGTCCTCTCTTGCATTTGTCTTTCTTTGACGACGAGTCTTCTCGGGAGACTTGAATGACTTTGTGATGTTGTAAAGATGCAATATTCTAGAAATCACAGATTTGGAACGACAAACTTCTCTTGCTTTGACTGAAAGGATCATCCCTTTGGCCTTCATCTGGAGAACCAGCTGCCGGATGGTTTCAGTCACATTAGAACCAGGGACGTGCAGTCAGGGGAAGCAAGTGAAGCAGATCCTTACGCTGTTCAGTGCTGAACTGGCGAGCAATCACAGCTTTAGTGTTGAACCAACTGTCCATTGAGATTCTCTGCATTATCCTATCCTCACTTCTATTTGTCTTTCTTTGATGACCAGCCTTCTCGGGGGACTTAAATGAGTTTGTGACGTTGTAAAGATGCAATATTCTAGAAATCACAGATTTGGAACGACAAACTTCTCTTGCTTTGACTGAAAGGATCATCCCTTTGGCCTTCATCTGGAGAACCAGTTGCCGGATGGTTTCAGTCACATTAGAACCAGGGACGTGCAGTCAGGGGAGGCAAGTGAAGCAGATCCTTACGCTGTTCAGTGCTGAACTGGCGAGCAATCACAGCTTTAGTGTTGAACCAACTGTCCATTGAGATTCTCCGCATTATCCTATCCTCGCTTGTATTTGTCTTTCTTTGATGACCAGCCTTCTCGGGGGACTTGAATGAGTTTGTGACGTTGTAAAGATGCAATATTCTAGAAATCACAGATTGGGAATGTAATGGAAATTTGTACGTTCTGTATATAATTGTATTGTATTTTGTATGTATTGCACACTGCCCTCACTGTGCACGGCACTAATAATGTTTTCAGTAAATGTTTACATTCTTTCGAGTCCTGATTAGAATTAGCCTGCCTATGTAACGCCCCTTGTTACCATAAATGTACAATTGTAATATTAATGTGATACCTACGTAATCATGTGCATAAAAACCTTCAATTGCGTCATAATAAAGCAGAACAGTAATTTGGAAAGATGCTGAGCGTATCTTTTGTGTCTGTTCCCTACTGCAGTAGTTATTATTAATTTGGAACCACTAATCAATATGAGGATAGGAGTTGCCTATCATCAATTTAACCGAGTCATGCATGGCGAGCTTTGCCTTAGGAGGGGATTCCAGGTGACCCTGAGTATCCGAAACGAGGAGCTTGAGACGATCCGGGAATTTCTGATAATCAGCCGGCTGAGGTAAGCCTTTTGCTTACATTTGAGTTATCAGACTTCCTTGATCGGTAAGGCATTTTCGGGACAAAGGGTACCTATTTTACTCCCCTTAATCGAACTGTATTGATTGGTGGTTATATGTTATGTTGTCACTGTCTACTGTCCATCGGAGTGTTATAAATAAGAAAGGGAAGAATAGTACTGTTCACAGGTATATGTAGTACATCTGCTAGATAAAGTAGTTTAGAGGCAAGAGGGTATAGGCACAAGTAGAGAAGAGAGAAGACTGGCCAGTCATTATGGGCATTGAATTAAGTAAGGGAATGAAGGGTAAGAGACCCTCAAAAATGCCCAGCGCAAGAGAAGCGCTATATATGAACCGAAGGTGTGGTTCCGCCTATACTGAGCCCCTAGATTAATGGTTAAAGTTGACAGAGATCCACAATAGGTAATTGGGTTACCAAGGTCCACAGGGACTAAGAATAATGCAGAGTAAACAGCTAGAGAAACAGCTATCTATGTGAGCAGGATGGATCAAGGGTGACATTAACACTAGACAGAAAGGGACATTTTCATGTTCAGTTGTGGGATGAATTTGGGGTCAGGCACTACTAGTCAGAAACAGAGAAATGAGAGGTAAAACAGAATACTTTATATGTTGTCAGAGAGGGAAGATGGGATGAGCACTGTGGCTCCCCATCTGATCATAGAATCATAGAAGCTAGATATAAAAGTTATTTAAACAAAATAAGGAAAGCAGAATTTAGGCAGGGAAATATTAAAGAGTTAAAAGAAAGTGAGAGAATGATATGCACATGTTGTGTACAAATGGGAAAAATGTATGTGCGAATGCTGGGACCTTTAGTTCTATTGCTTGTGTGTGCCATGTACGCAGATGTGACCCCCTCCTTTGTGCTCTCCTGAAAGAAATGTGGCTGGGATGAGAGGTTAGTGATAAGCTGGAAAGACACCATGCCAATTTCTGTTTTTTAGACAAAACATTTATAACAAAATGTGCCGGGTTAACGAATCTAATGGTAAACAATGTGATCACAATTATTTTGAATCTGTTTTCCAAACACGGTAAAATGAAGGTTACATTTAACCGTGTATTACACAAATTGAATATCCTTTGATAGTGGAAACAGTGCATTTAAAAAAGGGAAATTAAGTAAAATTAAGTAATAATGAGTATTAATTTCTAATATGAGTTTAACAATTATATAGATATATTGAAACTGGTTTAGACAACCTTTGGTTGGAAATGAAATCCAGGTTATTGGGGAAATTTGTAAAAATGGGATTAGTTTAGATTAAGATAACAATTTTGTAATTTTACATTTATTCAATAAGCCCTTATTGAGAGAAAAAAAAGATTAAGATGAGGTTGTTATTTGGAATAAAGCTGCCATAATATTTAACAAAGCCAAGATGGATGGGATACATAAGAAGTTCTTCTACAAAAATGATATTGTAAGGTTTTTGATAATAACTTGATGTGCGGTCCATGATGTAAGAGTAATAATAAATAAAATTTAAATATAACAGTCCCATCACATCAAGTCCACACACCCTGTTAGGATAGATGCCACCTGCAGCCAGTTGTGTTATAGTTTTTGATGCTTTCTGGTCCATCATACAGATTATTGATCCTTTTGTTTTTATTTATTTTTATTTTTGAAATCCAAAGCAGAATGTGTGGATTGTGAAATGATGTGCCCCTTTTTCTTGTAAAGTACAGTGGTATAAGCAGAAGAATATTTTGGATTTATGGGCATCTCTCCATGACCGCAGGGTATTGTTATCATTTATTATAATATTGCCAGGAAGAAGTTGTCTTTTGAAACATGAAACTGGAGTTCTTACACAAATAGCATGATAGAAAACAAGCCATTGTAATCTATTAGACAAAGTTAGATATTGTTTTGGTCAATGGTCCGACATTCTGCGCAGCAAATATACAGATAACTAAATGTTTGTCTAATGAAAGGTTTAAAATATGAGTTTATTTATGTACAAATCTAACAATGAAAAATGTGGACATTTATTCAAAAGAAAGGAAAAACCACATGTGTTAAATTGATGGTGTAGGAATCAGCTGCTGTGAGCCCAGTGCGGGACACACTCCCTGAAGACCCAGATATTACATTTTTTGTAGATTTGAGTATGCAGTTTATCACCCAGAAAGATACTCTGTATTCAAAGTCATTGGATCCTTTTTGCCCAGCTCAAGAAGCAGAGCTCCATGTTTTAGCAAAGCCTGTGAGCTATAAAAAGAGTGTATATTTATATAGATAGTCGAGATATAGAGAGCTTTTGGTTCCATTTGAAGGGCCAGAAGTTTGTTTTTACTTCGGCAGGTAAACCAACCAAGCATGCCAAGTTAATTTGATTGGCTGTTTTCAGCCTTCCAGCTTCTTGCTGAGGTAGCCATATTAACTTTCACACATGGAAGCAGACCAGGTGACTAAGGATGCTGCATTTACAGCCCCGGACACTTGATGGGTCTGTGCAACTCACAGATTCCACCCTAGTTCTGGCCCAGTATAGCTGGGATTAATAATTCAACTTTAAGGACCCCAGAACGAGAAGAACAAGTGGTCCACAGGGGGCAACTTCTTATGAAACAGGACTTTGGAAAAAGTGATCATTTATGTCTGCCAGCCACTCTTTTCCCTTCAACTTGACACATGGACCGTGTCATCAGTCACAAGCAGTTATGGCTGCCTTAGTAAATGAGCGTGGGATAGAGCCAGGGTTCTCCACAGTTGTTTTTATAACATACCACTTCTTGTTTTACCTGTTACCAAAGGTGTTACCAAAAGCTGAACATCCCTCCCAGAGATTACAAAAAAGATATATCCAGATGCCCAAGTCAGGATCTTACAAATATGCATTTTGTCTGTATGGACATGTTTTTTGGATGTCCAGTGGCAAATGCTACTGCAAAGGCCACAGTAAAAAGTGTTATCAGAAGTAGTTTGTAAGTACAGAGTGCCAGAAAGTACAGAGAGTAACAGAGGAAATCATTTTTTATAGGAGAGTCCTTACTAGAAGTTTTGCGGTTTTATTTTTACACCCCCTACTGTCTACAATGTAGCGGACAAAGTAGAGTAAGAAACTAGAAAACTTTTGCCTGAATGTTTTCTTATATTTTATGAAGCCCCTAAGGGGGATGTTGGACTCTCTCCCTATGGGATTTGGTTTGGGAGTGTGTTACTCACTTGCTAATATTTTGTCTCAGCAGCTGAAGTCCTCCATTCGGATCTCACAGAGAATGTTGCTGATCTTTTAAGGTTTTTTGACAAACTCATTTATGTGTTTTCTCCCCAATTCCAGATCCTAAAAGTTTGGAAGGATCTAAAACTAAAGCCAGGTGACTTTTGGATTGTTAAGAGACATTTATATATATAAGGAAAAGTTTGGAGACTCAATACAGCATCTATTTCATGTACAGTTTTTGCAAAACTTGAAGGAAAAGTCACCTGGATCCACACCAGACACTGCAAAAATGACTAAATTAAAGAAATCTCTGTGTTTGATTTGTTTCCCTCTTGTGATCACAGTCTAGGGTACTTTTTGATTCAATTACTTTAATTGTAAGGGATATATATATTTGAAAAGTAGTTGAAGTCATATTTAGCCATGTTGAAGTCATATTTGTCTTTCGTATGTCTTCCATTATATGTAGAATTGTCTGTGTTTACATATGCTGATAAGTCAGCATGTCCACAATTCAGCTAGAAGGCCATTCTGGCCACAGGAGTGTACAGCCAGTACTCTGTAAATATGTCTTATCAATCATTTGTTTTTCACAATGAAAAGTCATTTTGTAATGAAAAAGTTGCTCAGCTATTATTTTCTCCACAATGGAGTTTTTTGCCTCTTTGGCCAGGACTACCTCTACCTAAGCGTGTGGAGGTTCCAGGTTAAAGGTGATAGCAGGTATGGTTAGTGATCAAAATATTGATCAAAAGAGGGGAGACTGTAATGGAAATTTGTACGTTCTGTATATAATTGTATTGTATTTTGTATGTATTGCACACTGCCCTCACTGTGCACGGCACTAATAATGTTTTCAGTAAATGTTTACATTCTTTCGAGTCCTGATTAGAATTAGCCTGCCTATGTAACGCCCCTTGTTACCATAAATGTACAATTGTAATATTAATGTGATACCTACGTAATCATGTGCATAAAAACCTTCAATTGCGTCATAATAAAGCAGAACAGTAATTTGGAAAGATGCTGAGCGTATCTTTTGTGTCTGTTCCCTACTGCAGTAGTTATTATTAATTTGGAACCACTAATCAATATGAGGATAGGAGTTGCCTATCATCAATTTAACCGAGTCAGGAACGACAAACTTCTCTTGCTTTGACTGAAAGGATCATCCCTTTGGCCTTCATCTGGAGAACCTGCTGCCGGATGGTTTCAGTCACATTAGAACCAGGGACGTGCAGTCAGGGGAGGCAGGTGAGGCAGAGCCATGAACATAAAGAAAAAAACAGAGATACAGAGGAGATCTAGTGCTAGAAATATTGCTCTCGCGCTAACGTTCGCGGCATATGTAACCTGTGTGTATCCGGCTCTGATACTAGCCAGTGCCTCACCAGCCACTGACCTCACCGCACATCCCTGTTTAGAACGGATCACCATCTTGCAAAGTCAGTGAAAATTGGAAAGTTAGGCTGCCAGTTAAACAGGGTTGGTCAGATAACTGAAATTAGCACAAGGTGCCAGATTAAGACCAATACCTGGGGAGGAATCTGAAAGTGTTGTCTAATTTTTGTCAATGTTCTTTTTTAAATCTCATTTAAGTTTTTATTCTGTGCTTCAAAATATACGTAGCTCATGAAATATGCTCAAGAAAACTGCTCTTTTACTCCTGTTTAGATAATTTCAAACAGGACTAAGTAGTGACCTTGAAATTTAGGAAATTGTAGGTTGTTCTCTAGTTTTGATCTCCAGTGTGTGTACATATATATATATATATATATATATATATATATATATATATATATACACACACACACACAGTACTGTGCAAAAAAAATTAGGCAGGTGTGAAAAAAATGCTGTAAAATTAAGAAAGCTTTCGGAAATAGAAGTGTTGTTAGTTCATTTTTATCAATTAACATAACGAGTAAAAAAATAATAAAAAAATTGAGCGAACTGAAGAAAAATCCGAGTCAAATCAATATTTGGTGTGACCACCCTTTGCCCTTTAAAATAGCATTGATTCTTCTAGATACACTTGCACACAGTTTTTGAAGAAACTCGGCAAGTAGGTTGTTCTAAACATCTTGGAGAACCATCAGGGAGGCATGTGATTGGCCCCAAATGTATTATGCATCAGCACAATGACCCCAAACATACAGAGAATGTAATTAGGAACAATCTTCAGCGTAAAGAAGAACAAGGAGCCCTAGAAGGGATGGTTTGGCCCACACAGAGCCCTGATCTCAACATCATTAAGTCTGTCTGGGATGACATGGAGACATAAGTATTTGAGGCAGCCTACATCCACATCCAGGCAGGTAGAGGTTACTGCTGCGGGGAAGCGAGGGGTTAAACACACTCCCGGGCTTTTCTTGGCAGGTGTTCTTGGGTCTGAACCTTCAGTCCTGTGTGCTAAAGAAAAAAGGCAAGGGCTCCACCCAAAAGGGCGTTCCTTGGTCACACACAGTCTGTATGGATTCTGCCAAGTATGGACTCTAGTACAGATGGACGCTTTCCTATACAGCCACAAGCCTGAGCTAGAGACTAGGGATGTTAAGGGAATGTCTGCACTTTATTCCAAACTGTTACCTGTAATTGTCAATATTATAATTTATTCTTCAAGTAAAGCTTTTGAAATTTTGCTTTCGCCTGGTCTGAAGTTACTTACAGGGTGCAATGTAAGTAACCAGCACATACAGTTTAGTCTACAGCTTGGGTCACTAAACACATTGGGATATGAAGACACCAGTACAAGAGAAGATAAAGTGGTTACCAAGGGCAACGAAGGTATCTCTAGCAGTCTGTCATAAGCATGTACATGTGGCAGGTGAGATAGCCTTTTCCAGTGAGGAAGATGTTGTCAGCACTCCTTCGGCCATGATCCAACTCAAATAGCAATGGGAGCAGATCTACACCGCTGAGGCCCTCAGCCTATGCACAGCTACAAAAGAGTAATGCCGCGTACACACAGTCGGACTTTCCAATGGGAAATGTTCGTTGTGAACTTGTTGTCGGAAAGTCCATTCGTGTGTATGCTCCATCGAACATTTGCTGTCGGAATTTCCGCCCACAAATGTTTGAGAGCAGGTTCTCAAATTTTTCGCCAACAAAACTTGTTGTCGGAAAGTCCGACTGTGTGTACACAAGTCCTTCACACAAAAGTTCACGCATGTGTGGAATCAAGCAGTAGGAGCCGCACTGGCTCTTTCTCGGCTTGTCGTATGTGTTGTACGTCACCGCGTTCTCACGTTCTGAATTTTTGGCCAACAATTGTGTGACCGTGTGTATGCAAGATAAGTTTGAGCCAACATCCTTCGAACAAAAATCTGCAGTTTTGTTGTCAGAAAATCCGATCGTGTGTATGCGGCATAAGAGCTAAGTCAAGTCAAGTGCACACATGGAGATTTACTAAAACTGGTGCACACAGAATCTGATGCAGCTGTGCGTAGTAGCTAATCAGCTTCTAACTTCAGATTTTTCAATTAAACTTTGACAATAAAACCTAGAAGCTAATTGGTTACTATGCACAGCCACACCAAATTCTGAGTGTGCACCAGTTTTAGTAAATCTCCCACATGGCGTCCACACTAGGTGCATGGCCGGACCCCATACCATTACTGGGAGTGAGGTAGCGGTGATACACTGGAAAGGTGCAGAGGGCATTGGCTCTGTGTGCACCTCCTAAATGCACAAGAGTTCATTCATGTTTTTCATTTACCGGGTCATGAGCGTGGCTCCAGTAAAGGTACCCCATGTGTATAGTAATGATCCTGTACAAAGTGCCTAGAGTAGCCCAGAAGAACCCACCTTATGGTAGGCATTTCATCTGACCCTTTCTTGGTGCCTAACAAGGAGCGAAACATGGAGGACGTAACGACCACGCTGTCATACAACCCTGCCTACACACAGAAGATCTGTGGTAAGTTACACGAGTTCCCAACCCACCTGCCGAGTTCCTTCAAAAACTCTGTTCAAGTGTACCTAGAAGAACTGATACTGGCTTAAAGCCAAAGGGTGGTCACACCAAATATTGATTTAATTTTGATTTTTCTTCTGTTTGCTCACTTTGCATTTTGTAAATTGATAAAGTTAGACAATTAAAATACATTTTTTTTTAAAGCATTCTTACTTAACAGCATTTCTTCACACCCGCCTAAAACATTTGCACAGTATTTACACTTTAATTGGCTACTGTTTTTCTTATAGTAAAGGTCTTTCCTGGTGAGAAGTAAACAGTAACATTTGTCATGCAGAACAGTGGGCAAAAAGGACCCCTGACCTGACCTAAATTTCTGTTCTGTATTATGAATACACTGACATACCTCCATACTTTCTGAGATGGGAATGAGGGACACCTATTAGCAAAAGTATGTAGGTATAGGACACACTCCTGCCACACTCCCTTTAAAGGAGAATTGTACAAAAAAAATGATTGGTTAAATGCACAAGTGCTTTTTTTTTACTACTACTATTCCTTTATTTTTGGCTTTTGGAATTTACAAATGCAGCAATTTAGAAATTGGATAAAAGGTTTAGCACTAGGAAACACTTTTTAATAGAGAAGTAGTGCATTTTATATACAACTATATAGATCAGACCAAAATGAGGGACAAATGAGGAGGAAAGAGGGACAGAGGGACATTGCTCCAAATCAGGGACAGTCCCTCTAAATCAGGGACAGTTGGGAGCTATGCAATGAGAAGGTGCAGAGAAAGGCATGAGAACACAATCTCACTCTCTTGCGGATCTGTTCTTTTCCTACACACAAGAACACATGCTCACATTTTGAAATTCCTGTTCTAGCCTACACTTTATCTCCCTCTCTAGTGGGATAAAAGTGCAGTTTAGGTTTCACTTTACAGATTTTTGGCTTTATATACCTTCTACACCAGATGTCAGGGGATGCTCAGCAGGCTGCTTGTGTCAAGGGCCCTGCTTTGACAACTATGTGTACATGGACTTGATGCATGGTGAAACGTAGCCTCACATTTTAGACAATTATCACTCCACTGATCTATGTGAATACTCGGGTATTATAATGAAAAAACTATTCCACTGCACTGCCAAACTTAAACACACAACCCTTTATTTCAGATATTTGTTTGCACACCTCTAGCCTCATTTTTGAGATGAGAAGAGGGACAACATTCAGTCCTTGTGTTGTTTAAGAAAAAGATATACCCTTGCCATCAGGGGCGACCCGTCTATTAAAGGCACATGGGTGCCACACCCCCCTGTCCATCGCCGCCTCCCCTATCAGGACACCGATGCATGGATTCCAATGCGGGGAGGCTGTTTTGTTGAAGCACTGATTAGAGCCAGAGGCTCTAATACAGGGGTCTTTAAACTACGGCCCTCCAGTTGTTCAGGAACTACAATTCCCATCATGCCTAGTCATGTCTGTGAATGTCAGAGTTTTATAATGCCTCATGGGACTTGTAGTTCTGCAACAGCTGGAGGGCCGTAGTTTGAGGATCCCTGCTCTATTCAATATAGGGTGGGCTTGGGTCGCAGAGAGTGCGCTCCAAGCCAACCCAGGTGTGTTACAACAGCGAATCAATATTTACTGTTGTAACACTGATCCGCCTCCCGACCAATCAGGAAGTGGGTTTTGACACCGGTCACTTGATTGGCTGAAAGGACAGGCGATCCAACCTAGGAGGAGGAGGGGAAGACCTGGAAGCCAGCATGGAGAAGAGGACTCGGAGCTGAGCTGCTGCACCATGCTGCCTGCCACCCGCCATGATGGGCTAAGTCCGGATCAATCAGCAAACAGCGGGGGGGTGGGGGGTGTTTGGTTGTTTGCCGCCCCCCCCCCCCCAAAAAAAAAAAAACACCAGCCGCCACTGCTTGCCATATTCCTGGTGACACCTAATCATTTCAAACAAAACTATTAGTCCTTTACACATAAACACAAAATGTATTGGTTTTGTAGACACCTACAATGGTTAATATCAATGAAAAAGGTTCATTCTTATGCCGTGTTCACACGGGCGGACTTTTAGACCGGACTGGTCCGATGGTACTAATCCGTTGGACAATCCGACCGTGTGTGGGCTTCATCAAAACCTGCAGTGGACTTTTTTGGTCAAAAATCAGACGGACTTTAGATTTGGAACATGTTTCAAATCTTTCCGATGGACTAGAGTCCGGTCAAAAAATCTGCTCGTCTGCATGCTAGTCCGACGGACGAAAACCGGCGCTAGGGCAGCTATTGGCTACTGGCTATCAACTTCCTTATTTCAGTCTGGTCGTACGTCATCATGTACGAATCCGTCGGACTTTGGTGTGATCGTGTATAGGCAAATCCGTTCATTCGAAAGTCCGTCGGAAGTCCGTCAAGAGTCCGTCGGAAAGACTGTCGGACCTTTGATGCCGAAAAGTCCGCCATGTGTACATGGCATTAAACACAAATCACTTAACCATCAAAGAAAAAAATTGCAGTTTGTAGAATCCCATCATGCAACAATATTATATATAACAGGTATCCATCTGATTTCTATGGTCAATATTAGTATTTTCCCTTAACTGGTATCTGAAAAAAGCAATAATGTATTTTAGGTTTTCCTTTTTTTCACCTTTGTTGGGAGGTAGTGTTTAAGGTCTGATCAGAAAAAAAGGAAAGCACACACGCGCAGTTTATTCTACTTGTCGAACAGTTCTCACACGTCAACCCTCATAAGCGAAGAGTAGTCAGAATGAGGAAAAATTTGTTGTCATTGGTTCATGTACAGTGCCTTACAAAAGGCAAACGTATTCAATCCCCCCAGCATTTTTCGTGTTTTGTTGCCTCACAACCTGGAATTAACATGGATTGTTTGAGGATTTGCATCATTTCATTTACAGAACACACCCACAACGGTTTGTGTTTTTTTTTTTTATTATTGTGAAGCCAACAACAAATAGGACAAAATAACAGTAAAAGTCAATGTGCATAACTATTAACCCCCCTAAAGTCAATACTTTGTAGAGCCACCTTTTGCGGCTATCACAGCTTCAACACATTTATATATTTCCCCTTAAACCACTCAAGTGTTGCTTTAGCAGTGTGTTTGGGGACATTGTCTTGCTGGAAGGTGAACCTCCGTCCTAGCCTCAAATCACACACAGAGTGGTACAGGTTTTGCTGAAGAATATCCCTGTATTTAGCACCATCCATCTTTCCCTCAACTCTGACCAGTTTCCCAGTCCTGACCGCTGAAAAACATACCCACAGCATGATGCTGCCACCACCATGTTTCACTGTGGGGATGGTGTTCTTTGGGTGATGTGATGTGTTGGGTCAGACACAGCGTTTTCTGTGATGGCCAAAAAGTTAAATTTTAGTCTCATCAGACCAGAGCACCTTCCTCCATACATTTTGGGAGTCTCCCACATGCCTTTTCCCAAACTCACAACGTGCCATTTTGTTTTTTGCTGAAAGTAATGGCTTTCTTCTGGCCACTCTGCCATAAAGCCCAACTCTATTGAGCATACAGCTTATTGTCATCCTATGTACAGATACTCCAGTCTCTGCTGTGGAACTCTGCAGCTCCTCCAGGGTTACCTTAGTCTCTGTGCTGCCTCTCTGATTAATGCCCACCTTGCCCGGTCCCTGAGTTTTGGTGTGCGGCCATCTCTTGGCAGGTTTGCTGTTGTGCCATGTTCTTTCCATTTGGTTATGATAGATTTGATGGTGCTCCTTGGGTTCACCAAAGATTTTTTTATAACCTAACCCTGACTTGTACTTCTCAACAACATTGTCCCTTATTTGGTTGGAGAGTTCCTTGGTCTTCATGGCAGTGTTTGGTTGGTGGTGCCTCTTGCTTAGGTGTTGCAGCCTCTGGAGGCCTTTCAAAAAGGTGTGTATATGTAATGACAGATCACGTGACACTTAGATTGCACACAGGTGGACATCATTTCACTAATTATGTGACTTCTAAAGGTAATTGGTTGCACCAGAGCTTTTTGCGGGCTTCATAACAAAGGGGGTGAATACATACGCACATGCCAATTATCAGTTTTTTATTTCTGAAAAATAGTTTTATGTATATATTTTTCTAATTTTACTTCAACTTAGACTATTGTGTTCTGATTCATCACATATAATTCAGATTAAAAAAAACTTTGAACTAACTGTAAGTTGTTCTTTGCCTTATTAAATTATGACTCAAATAAGCATACAGGCTGAACATAGGGAACTCTTTTTGGAACATGCATTCTCATTACTACCCACTGTGCTAAGCAATGTGTCTTCATGTTTCTAGCTATTTACTCTATTTTGATGACAAGTAACATAACACTTAAAAGATTAAAACTGAAATATGTTTTGTAGCTTTGCTCAAAGCTTTCTGAGGCTCAAGGGAAAGCTTGACCATAAAAGAAACATCTTTGTGGAAATCTCCTGGGTCCAGAGAAAAAAAAAGCATTACATATAGGACTGCAGCCGCAGAGCTCATACAGTAAGGCCCCATTCATACCCGAGCATAATGGTTTTGAGCAATTTTCCGGCGTTTTGTCACGTGTTTTGTCACGCGTATTTGTGCGTTTCCATGCAGCGTTTTCTGGCGTTTTTGAGCTTTGGCGTTTTTTTTATTAGCCAATAGGAAAAATGATCACCTATTTCATCATTTGTTGCTATGTTTTTAGATTTTGTTATCTGCTTCCTGCTCCAAAAACGCCCAAATCTGCCCAATTCGAGCGACAAAAAGGGTTCAGAACTTGTTTGAGCTTCAGGCGACTTGGAGTGGAGATGTGAACCATCTCCATAGAGAATAGTGGATTTTTTCCCCTCAAGCATTTTGTAGCTTGAGGCTTCAAGCTACAAAACGCTCAGGTGTGAATGGGGCCTAAGATTCAATGAGATTTTTGTTTACAATAGTGAATTGGATTAAAGAATTTTCTAATTGGATGTATTGTTCTTTAAAAATCTTATAAACATTTTTTACTTGAATGAAGTGCAATATATTACTTGTGGTTGTTCACATCCCAACATGAAAGCAAATTCATTGATGAACAAATTTTTTTGCAAAATAGAATAATTTTCTTGTATGATTAGGTTATCTGGTTGACTGAAAAGCAACGGTTTTACAACACTTGAATGACACTATAGCTGGCTATATACTGATTGAATTTCAGCCGGTTCAGCAGAGACTGGCCTGATTCTGATCCGATCTATGGCCGTTCCCGCTCAACATAAGTCCATTGTTTGACTGATTTCTGTCAACAGGTCATGTTACAAAATTTTTTTGGATCAGCATCTGCAGCCAATCAGCTGCAGCCAGTGTATTCTGACAGCTCATTTGTGTGGATGGAGAAATCTTATATATTTTTTGTTTTATTTTCAATAACTTTTTTTTTTAAATATTACAAAGTACAAGTTATAGCGAGAACTGACACATAAACATAAATAATATGCTATTTAGCAATAGGGACACAGCTGCCAAGTATACAAGGTCACTGGAAAACATGGTTGCAAATTTATAAGTAAACAAAACAGGGAGTCTGTGATGTCTAAATGGCTGTTGACTAACTGGGAAGTTGCACAGCAGCAAACAAATAACTGTTCAGAAGAACTTTAGATCTGGGTGGATAGCATGGTTTGTATAGAAACAGGGCCAAGAAAAGAGATGAAGACATCTCTGTGAGAAGGAAGTGAAAAGAGAGATTAGAGTAGACTAGGAAAGAAAAAAGGTAGGAAAGGGAAGGATGGAGAAGGGGGGTCATCAAGGACACCCAAGACCAGGGCCCCAAAGCTTAACTCCTGTAAGAAGGTGTAACTTGCTAGAGGTAGTGAAGGATGAGCATATGCTAACCACGGGGTCCATATCTTAAGGAATTTATTTTGTGTGTCCAATAAGATACTAGTGAGATTTTCATTGATAAAGAAAGTGTCAATCTATTGACAAACCTACGCAAAATACGCAAACTGCTTTTTTTCCAGGCCTTTTGCTTTGCCGCCAACAGGATATAAGTCACCAGCCTAAACTGGGACTTAGTGAGCTTTTGGGGTTTAAGGTGCAGTAGAACATACCAGAGTCTCTATGGTAGGGTGTGTTGGAATTTGAGAACCTTTGTCCAAAATCTTGTGTGTATGGTATGGAGGTGTATGGTAGCGGATGTGTTCAAAAAGTGAGAGGTGGCCTGTGAGATCCTTATTACAGAACGTAGTGGGGAGACAGTGTGTGATGGAGTGAAGAAAACAAAAGAGTATGGAGGATGAGGCATGGTATTGTTCACAAATTTCCACCCAAGTGTAAATGACATGGTTGTTGAGGAATGAAAGTGCGCAATAAATTTTGTGAAAGTGCCATCAACGGAATGCACCACGGGAGTCTAATCCTGAGGGGAACAATGGGTTACCTAGAAGTGGTAATTGTGGTAAGATTAGGTTACTGTAATACTTGGTGCTATCCCACATAGTGAGAGTATGTCACATTAGAGGGCTTATGGAGCCTGGCCGGAATCTAGGTGGGAGCCATCAGCCTGCTGGCTAAATAAAAAAGAAAAAAAAAAACTAACAGTGTATGGCCAGTCTAATGGTAGAATTACATATCTGCTTTATTAATATAATGTACTGTATATGGAGCAACTGACAGAAACCACATTGAAAAGGATTTCATATCTTGTCTACCACATTGACTGCTTATTGGTTCCTGGCTTTTGGCTCTTTCAGCATTTTCACTGACAATACAGATCACATTTTACCTATCAACATTGCAGGACGCCAGGAGGGAGGCAGAACAACCACCCCCCCTTAAGCCTATTGCTTTTTCCCTCGCCTCTTGACCATCATTCCAACCTTCTATCTCTTCTACCACCCAATCAACCACCTATTTATTATTTTCTCCTAATCTATTAAATATTAAAAAAGATGCACCCCTACTGACTTATTATACTTATGGTCACCCAACTCCCCAGGCCTGGTACAGTGCCTTGCAAAAGTATTCACCCCCCTTGGCATTTTTTGTGTTTTGTTGCCTCACAACCTGGAATTAACATGGATTGTTTGGGGATTTGCATCATTTAATTTACAGAACTTGCCCACAATTTTGAAGATTTTTTAAAATTTTTTATTGTGAAGCCAACAACAAATAGGACAAAATAACGAAAAAAGTCAATGTGCATAACTATTCAACCCCCTAAAGTCAATACTTAGTAGAGCCACCTTTTGCGGCTATCACAGCTCCAAGTCGCTTTGGATAAGTCTCTATGAGCTTGCCACATCTTACCACTGGGATTTTCGCCCATTCCTCCTTGCAAAACAGCTCCAGCTCCTTCAAGTTGGATGGTTTGTGCTTGTGAACAGCACTCTTTAAGTCTGACCACAGATTTTCTATTGGATTGAGGTCTGGGCTTTGACTAGGCCATGCCAACACATTTACATGTTTCCTCTTAAACCACTCAAGTGTTGCTTTAGCAGTGTGTTTGGGGTCATTGTCCTGCTGGAAGGTGAACCTCCGTCCTAGCCTCAAATCACACACAGAGTGGTACAGGTTTAGCTCAAGAATATCCCTGTATTTAGCACCATCCATTTTTCCCTCAACTCTGACCAGTTTCCCAGTCCCGAACGCTGAAAAACATCCCCACAGCATGATGCTGCCATCACCATGTTTCACTGTGGGGATGGTGTTCTTTGGGTGATGTGATGTGTTGGGTTTGCGCCAGACATAGCATTTTCTTTGGTGGTCAAAAAGTTCAATTTTAGTCTCATCAGACCAAAGCACCTTCCTCCATACATTTTGGGAGTTTCCCACATGTCTTTTTGCAAACTCAAAATGTGCCATTTTGTTTTTTGCTGAAAGTAATGGCTTTCTTCTGGCCACTCTGCCATAAAGCCCAACTCTATGGAGCATATGGCTTATTGTCGTCCTATGTACAGATACTCCAGTCTCTGCTGTGGAACTCTGCAGCTCCTCCAGGGTTACCTTAGGTCACCGTGCTGCCTCTCTGAATAATGCCCACCTTGCCCTGTCCGTGAGTTTTGGTGTGCGGCCGTCTCTTGGCAGGTTTGCTGTTGTGCCATGTTCTTTCCATTTGGTTATGATAGATTTGATTGTGCTCCTAGGGTTCACCAAAGATTTGTATATATGTTTTTATAACCTAACCCTGACTTTTACTTCTCAACAACATTGTCCCTTACTTGTTTGGAGAGTTCCTTGGTCTTCATGGCAGTGTTTGGTTAGTGGTGCCTCTTGCTTAGGTGTTGCATCCTCTGGGGCCTTTCAAAAAGGTGTGTATATGTAATGACAGATCATGTGACACTTAGATTGCACACAGGTGGACATCATTTCACTAATTATGTGACTTCTGAAAGTAATTGGTTGCACTAGAGCTTTTTATGGGCTTCATAACAAAGGGGGTGAATATATACGCACATGTCAATTATCGTTTTTTTATTTCTGAAAAATAGTTTTCGGTATATATTTTATTTCACCAACTTAGACTATTGTGTTATGATCCATCACATATAATTCAGATTAAAAAAAAAAAACATTCAACTAAAGGCTGTAATGTAACAACATAGCTAAAAAGCCAAAAGGGGTGAATACTTTTGTAAGGCACTGTATATCATTTGACAGAATATATACATGGATTTATGAATACATAATTACCATTTATATCTCTGGAATTTTTTTATATGTGCTCTGTGGACTAGATCATTTTTTCATTGGAATGTCCTTTCGGTTGTGCTGACCTAATAAAATCGATTTGAAAGAATTGACCATATTAAATAAGGAAATGCAAAGCGCAATAATGCAGTAACTCACAGCAACCAGACTTTAACTTTTACTAAAACAGTGAAAACAAACTGCTTGCTGATTGCTGGAGTTACTGAACTCTGCTCTTTGTATTATTAAATATGATCATTATATCTGAAGACTAGCATAATGACAGGTACCTTCTTTAAAAAGGGTTAAGAGGTACATATGTAGCTAATACACATTCCTTATACTCGGATTGTACATCATTCTCACAGAAAAGTAAGAGAAACCCAAACATGCAGGGCTTTCTGCCAATCTTATTTTTCCCTTTCAAGCAGTAGGTGCTTATTTTTAGCAGTGCCTTAATCTAGTGGCATTTTCCAGACACTACATGAGTCATCCAGCTCCCACACTGTACCTTTGGGAAGAGAGAACACTACCATCTTCAGAAAATATCATTTTCAGAACGCATAGCAATACATGATTTTGTTCTATATTCAGCCCCTTTATGTGACATTTATTGTGAAGTCAAAAGTGGATATAATCAACCTAAAGGATCAGGCAGGCAATAAATGTACTGTAAGAGGCCGAATGCAAATATTTAACCCTAAATAACCTCACAATCATATTTACATAAAGTTACAAGTGAACACGCTGTAATTATCTATATTTTAGAATAAATCTGTTCTGATCTTTCTATAATGCCGCGTAGACAGGATCGGACATTCCGACAACGAAATCCTGTGATTTATTTCCAACGGATGTTGGCTCAAACTTGTCTTGCATACACACGGTCACACAAATGTTGTCGGAAATTCCGAACGTCAAGATCGCGGTGACGTACAACACGTACGACGAGCCGAGAAAAATGAAGTTCAATAGCCAGTGCGGCTCTTCTGCTTGATTCCAAGCACGCGTGGAATTTTGTGCGTCAGATTGTGTACACACGATCGGAATTTCCGACAATGGATTTTGTTGTCGTAAAATTTGAGAACCAGCTCTCAAATTTTTGCTGTCGGAAATTCCGACAAAAAATGTCCGAAGGAGCCTACACACGGTCGGAATTTCCAACAACAAGCTCCTATCGAACATTTGTTGTCGGAATGTCCGATCGTGTGTACATAGCATTAGTCTAGCTAATAAACACCACAACCACACACTAATCTTTACAGTTATATATCTGCTGAAAGTAAACAATTGAAGTGCAGGTCCATCACAAACGGTTTTCATCGTTTTGGATACAGTGGGGAAAAGGTTCGATTTTTTGTTTTTACTGCTATCCAGGGCTAGATAAAACACCCCTCACTTCCTGTCCTGCTACAACATTTTGCCCAGCGGGAAGAGGGGAGACCTCTGTAGGGACAATACAGCCTTAATTAAACATAATTTTTTTTAGAAGAACCCCAGTCAGATATTTATTTCTAATGACAGAATGACTCCTGCGCATAAGTGTGATGGCCTGGTACACGTGTAAAAGATGACACCACGTCGCTGCGGATTGCTTTAAGCCTTGCTTCCCTCTAGGACTGGGGATGTTCTGAAGCCTCTACAAAAAACAAACAAAAAAGGGCGCACCAGCTTAGTGCATTATCCCACAGCGTTTATTTAAGATCAACAAGAATAACAATCAGCAAGAATAATAAAACTCACAAGCAAGTGAATTAAAATCGCTCATCGAGTGATTTTAATTCACATGCTTGTAAGTATTATTCTTGTTGATCCTAAATAAATGCTGATACTTCGGGATAATTCGCTAGGCTGGTGCACCCTCTTTTGTTTGTTTTTGTTTTCAAAGGACCTTAGAAGTATTGCAGAGATGCAAAAAGCTGGGATCCAGTGCACACTAAAGCTGGTGTTCTATGGAATAGTGCGTCCCCGTTGGATAATGCCTCCGGCGATCTGCGCATGCGCAGGATGCAACGGCACTCCAGCTGATATGTTGATAAGCTGTCGTGATTTCAACACTGCCCATGCGCAGATCACCGGAGGGGAGCCTGCACCCTTCACCCCCCGCGGGCAATTGGTTGGTCATCCAGCCCCGCACTTACCCCATCTAGGTCACGGGCAGGCAGCGCTCCTATGGGCAATGGCTTCCATCCCCTCCTCCTCTGCATCACGGTGGCTTCCGCCATGCATCTCCTTCCTCCTCCTAGGTGTCCAATAGCATTGCCTGTATTTTCAGCCAATTGGGTGGTCGGTTTCACGACCCACTTCCTGATTGGCCAGGAGGAGGATCAGTGTGACAATAGCGAATTTTCATTCGTTATTGACACACAACTGGGTGGGCACAGGGCGCAGTGCTCTGCGCCCCGAGCCCACCCTTTTTTGAGACATATTAGAGCCTTTGGTTAAACCCCCCGCCCCCACTGGAATCCATGCATCCGGTGCCCTGCATGTAGCTTAGTGGGCCAGACGCATGGTTGGGGGGGGGGGCAGCACCCATGCGCCTCTAATGGACGGGCAACCACTCATAGAAACAATATAGGTCATGGGCCACTACAGAAATAGTATAAAAATGACTACAGAATGACATCATAGAGACAATATGGGGACCTATCTTATACAAGACAATATGGATTGCCAAGCAGAGACAAAGGTATGAATTGTATGATTTTTCTATTTCATTTTCAGCTGTACACATTGATCAAAAGTGAGCCAGTTCCTGCTGAACCAGCCAATTTTTAATCAGTGTGTACCCAGCTTTATACTCCAGACCCTTCTCTACAGAATAATGCAAAGGTGTTCCCACATCTCAAGTCCCCCTTATAAACAATCCGTGCTTCATAGTACTATTTACACTACAGTGTAGCTACAACAAAGCTTGTAGAGGGAATGGGGGACTTATTCCTTATTTTTGGTCAGGCAGGCAGTAATAGAAGTGCTCATTGCCCAATGCCAGTTGTATATTACAAACCAGGAGTATGGTTAGGGCATCTTGAAGAATGCCTCTTGCTTTTCACCTGCCTTTGGAGTAAGCAGTGTCAAGATCAGTGGCGGCCTGTAATGCAGGGCGCATGGGCACGGCCCCCCATCCATGCCTCCGACCCCCTAATCTACATGCGGGGCGCCGGACGCATGGATTCCAATCAGAGTTTTATTTTTGAAGCGCATGATTAGAGCCAGAGGCTCTATTAGGCTTCAAAAAAGGGTGGGCTCAGAGCACTGTGCCCAAGCCCACCCAGTTGTGTGACAATAGCAAATAAATATTCACCATTGTTACACTGATTCTCTTCCCGGCCAATCAGGAAGCGGGTCTGAGACCCATTTCCTGATTGGCCAAAAGGAGAAGCGTTCCAATTGGCCTAGGAGGAAGAGGAAGGAAACGCACTGCGGAAGCCACCACCCATCGCCCTGGAGGGAAGCACTGCCCGCTCCATAGATGTGGTAAGTGCTGGGTTCGTAACTGACCTCCTAGGGGCTGGGGGTGGTGCAGATGACCCGACTTACTGGACCGGGGGGGGGGGGCTGCAATGTTTGCTGCCCCCCAAACAAAAAATTGATAACAGAAGGGGGGTTTCATGTTCTGGACCAAAATCTAGTATATACAACCCTCTAAGTTCCAACTGTACAGTCTGAACAAGTGGCTTGTCCATCTATGCATAAGACGAAAGTCTGCTCTATGCCCAGCATACATTCAAAAAATGGCATCCTGGTGTGCCTTAAAAGCCATCCTGTCATATTTCACTGACAGTTGACACAGAAGGAGAGATCTTGAATTACTTCTACGAGCACAGAGGCAATATAGCATCTAGTGGAGTGCGGTGGATTTTTTACTATACGAAGGGGTAAAAAAAGAATTTATTTTAAACTATCATACAAACTATCCTCACCACTCCTTCCAAGACCTCCTTCTCACTAGCTTCCTTGTCTCCCCCTCCCATACTCACCTCCAGGTCTTCTCCAGAGTCTTTCCCATCCTCTGGAACACTCTATCTCAATCTGTCTGCCTATGTCCTACTATGTGCACCTTTAGGTGATCCCTGAAAACTCATCTCTTCAGGGAGGCCTATCCCACCTCCACCTTAACAACTGAACTTTTCATTATTCCATCAGCTCATCCCTCACAATTATTACCTTTTGTATCACTTGCTCCACCCTATTCGATTGTAAGCTCTGTGAGCAGGATCCTCTTAACCCACTTGTATTTTATTGTAACTGTACTATCCCCCTTTATATTGTAAAACACAGAGCAATCTTTTGAAGCTATATAAATCCTGTATAATAATAAAAGCTAGAAACCCCATGCCAATTAAAGAGGGATTCATCAGTGTAATACATTTGTTATGCTGGCAGACCTGCAATTTGTAACACCCAGCACTGCATGAATTTTATTCTTTCATTGTCCACATACTTAAAGAGTATTGTGGGTGCCAAAACAGGAAAACTGCATGCAGGTTGACACCAGCATAACCAGCATAACCACTACCTACAGAGACACCTCATAGCTCATCAAACCTTTGAAGCTGATAAAATGTCTTATATCACGTTTAGGCCATTAAGCTCAATATCTTGATAGAATTCACTCTACCATAAGTATATAGTGTAACAGAGCCAAGCTAGTGACAGTCTGCCTATGGCCTTTATGACAGATATGGCTGCAACAGCAAAGATCTAAAGCCTTATGAGAAGAAAGCGGTGCGTGTAATTGTAACTAGAGTCTGACATGCTAACGATATTAATGATTCAAGAATCACAGATGTTAATTCAATACTATTAAACAGTGAACGACAGAATTGCTATGGTAACAGTTTTCTTTCAAGTCTTTGAGTCTAATTAACCCAATTTAAAGGAGTGCACAGTAAATGCACTGTAGATTGGTTTATAAATCTTCTACATCAATTCTATGTTTTGCCAAAAATATTCACTTACCTTTCTGTTATCAATGACTGCAATAATTGTGGATTACACTATAATTTTAATGTCCATACATGCATATTTGCCTACTGCAAATTCAAGTTAGTGAGTATCAGTACATTTGATAACAAATGCCATTCAATATAAAAAATATGGATCCTCTTGTTTTATTCTTTTCTTTTTATTCTTGTTTTATTTACTGCAGCAGGCCAAGAGGCACGTATACGATTAAATACTTTTAGGACAACAATTTCTTAGTTGAAAGAGTGTCATAGTCACTCTTCCTAATGAGGAACACTTCCATACAGAGGACTTCTGCCTGTATGTAAACCCTAACTATGAACTTCTATTTGGTCTTTTTTGGTAATTTACAGTGAAAACCACTGGTTTATATCTGCTAGATAAGTGCAAGAAAATCTTGTGAGCTAATAACTTCCTGTGCTCTACGGCTGTGCTGACTATTATCTGCTATATTGTTCTCAGCTATCTCTGAGAACTACAGAACCACACCCCTCTCTGTTATGATGAAGAGGAGAGGTGTGGAGATCAGTAATGTGGTCTTGTTTCTGTTGTTCTGATACAGTAGGGAGAGTAAGCATGGTTATCCTAAGACTGAAAGTATGTTACTGTCAAAATCACCAGGTGAAAAAAAAAAATAAAGAACATACACTTGAAAAAAGGAAAGAAATTTAGCCACTGCATCTCAGGGCTGGTAGGATGCAATATAGTACATTTTTGTTTTTGGGTTTAGATACACTTTAAAAAAAAAAAAAAAAAAAAGTCACAACAATTTTCTCATATTGGAAAAAAAATACCATATGAAAGCAGCTAACATAAGCGAGTCCCACCATAAGGTACTGCCCAGTATAGGTATTAGATACATTCATGTATCTAAAAGAAATACTGTTTAAATTAAATTAGTTCAAGCTGAAGTTTAGGTATGGCAATTTTTACATAGTTGGACTGATATAAGTATGTATGTGCCATGCCTGTGGGATCCCTGTGGAAGTCGAAAATCAATGTGGTCAGTGATTTCCACTAGCTTCCGGGTCCCGTGCTGAGCAGCTGCCCTGCTCCATTGATAACACAGGAGTATGCTTGCTTGGTACAAGTGCCATTCATGGAACACATGCATTTCTCAATGAATGCAAAGCATTTTCCGATTGGATAAGGTTGAGAGGCAGTGCAGTCAAGTCACAATCTCCACCTCAACCAAACAGAGAACACCTTGCATTCCATCAGTGCCAATCAGTGTCCACAGTGTGGCATATCAGTGCGGCCTTATAAGTGAAGCCTCATCAGTGCCTCATCAGTGCAGCTTTCAGTGCCGCTTCATCAGTGCCAATCAGTGCAGCCACATCAGTGAAGAAAAATTATTACTTATTTGTAAACAAATATCAGAAACAAAGAAAAACTTTTTTTTTTGCAATTTTTGGGTGTTTTTTTTTGTTTGTTTAGCAAAAAAATAAAAAAATCCAGTGATGATTAAATACTACCAAACAAAATTGGCCTGGGCAGGAAGGGGGTGAAAGTGCCCAGTAGGCAAGTGGTTAACGTACATCTAAACCATATATGGATGACATTAAGTCCTTTAGACATTTTTGCTACACATTCTGTTTCTGCATAACAGGAAGCTTCTGAACAAGGACCTTCAGGTAGCATCACCAGGTATTATTTTAATGAAAGCTGCATGTCTGAAAAGACTGAAAACAATGTCTGAAATTAACAAAACTGACATTAACGTGTTAACGAGAATATGAGATTTAAGTGATCGCTTTAGATCTACTTTACCTCTTCAAATCAGTTACAGTAAGGCCTTTAAATTGTATTGTGATATAATTATATATTTACTGTATATTGAACTACTGTGAATGTCACTTACAAGAAGCAAAGCTTTCACGTACTGGTTGAGATCAATACAACACTGAATTCAAATAATAGTGATATATGCACTTTCCTTGAAATTGACTGATCATCTGGGCCAAGATGAAAAAAGTGATATAAAATTGATTTCAGTAGTTAAATCAAAATCAATAATGGGGGGGCGTGTCCGGACTATGGAGGAGTGAGGACGTGTGCCTTCTCAGCTCCGCTCTACCGCAGCACATTACCAGCTCCACAGCGGAGGTAACACCCGCACCCGCAGCAAATTATGTCCCTGAGACACCGGGCATCCTCCCAGCCACAACGGACTGACCGATCGCGGCAATCCCAGCTGGATTCCTTCTACACTGGGCAGACCGGGAGAGGCCGCGAGCCTTCCAAGATGGCGCCGACCGGGAAGACACAGCGTGCTAACAAGGCCGCAAAGACCTCCGCTGGCCAGTCACAGCAACTGGATGACTCTCCCGCTCCATCTCCAGGGTCGGTGAGTGACTCAGTCCCCCTGATCTCCCCAGGCTCCCCCACTTCCCAAGATGGTGACTCCACTGACCTGGACCCCCTGGCAGATGCAGACATCAGGCGCCATATTATGTCCCTACCCACGAAAGCTGATCTTGAACGCTTTGCTGACAGAGTGGAAAAAGCTTTTAAGGAAGATATTGCTCAGCTCAAAGCTGATACAAATCATTTAGGAGGCAGACTTGAAACTCTGGAACAGAAATTTGAGGAAACTCTCCCTGTCATTTCTAAACTACAAGACAAGTGTAACATACAGGGCCAACAGATTGAGGCCCTGCTATGTCAGCTGGACGACACAGAGAACCGCAGCAGATGGGCAAATATCAGGATAAGAGGCCTACCTGAAGCTACTGGGCCCAGGGACATAATCCCCACCCTGGAAGGAGTCTTTAAGGAAATATTAGGACTGCCTGCCACTGCTACGATCGAAATAGACCGTGCACACAGGGCCCTGAAGCCCCCATCCCAGGATGCGAACAATCCAAGAGATATCATCTGTAAATTACATAAATATACGCTTAAAGACCGCATCATGCAAAAAATGAGGGGGAAACCATATTTTGATTTTGATGGTGCACACCTGGCCTTTTATCAGGACATCTCGAGGCGCACTCTTATGCAACGTAGAGCACTTCGCCCTCTCCTAACAGCTATCCAAGACGCAGGCCTGGTGTATCGCTGGGGATTCCCCTTCAGCCTTCAAGTCACCAAAGATGGTAGAACCATAACTCTTCGCAACAAAGATGACCTCCCGCACTTTTTGACTTCCCTGGATCTGGACCCGGTAGACTTTCCCGACTGGAGATGTTCCTCAGAACTGGGAAACGACAAATTACCTACCCACCAACCGTGGCAACCAGCCAGAAACCAGAATCGCAAGAGGAATCGCAGGCGACATCTTTCTGAATCCTCGCTGGGAATGTCCCTACCCGGAAACTAGCAAACATCCCTTTCTGGGGCATACGAACTGCTACTGAAGTTTTTTCTCCCCCCCCTTTTTTTTTCTTCTTTTTCCAGGTTTTAAATATACCCAAATGTTTTCTTTTTTTTATACATATTGCACTTAGATTATCCCCTTAACATTAGCCGTAAGGCTGTTTGATGGTTTGCACATTTTTGAGTTCCCTGAAGCACCATCATTCTCTCCATGTCTAACCGCACCATATCAGACGCGGTGGACGGAGACGGAGGACCTCCTGCCCTCTCTTATAGACTGCCACTAACCCCCTAGTAGGCCGCCCTGCTTTTTTTGGGCACTAATCCCCTTTGGGATAAGGGGTCGTGGCCTGGGGTCCCTCCCTTCTCCAGGGGGGGGCTCCTCGACACGACCCTTAGTAGTTGTTTTACGTGCGTGGATGTTAACATCCATACTGTTTTGATGGTTATGACCATGTTTTTATGTTCTTCTTCTCACACATGTTTTGTCTTCTCTCCCTCTCGTCTCTTTCCTACTCCCTCCCCCTTCACTACAGATGGCTCCACCGTGCTGTCTGTGACGGACCCCTCGCAAATTGCACACATTGAACACCCATGCTCCTTTCCATGGCTTCCCTACGGGTAAGTACATATAATGTACGGGGACTATGTTCCCCACACAAACGTAGTAAGCTTTGGGGGGAGTTAAAACGCCTGAAAACCCAAGTGGTTTTCCTTCAAGAAACCCACTTTACGCCAAAGTCTCTTCCCAAATTGCCTACTCACCTTTTCAACCAATGGTTTATTAGCACATCCCCGACCCCTAAATCTAAAGGGACAGCTATCGCCATACACAAGGCATGCCCTTTTCAGCCGGCAGAGCACGATACAGACCCCTTGGGGAGATATGTTTTTCTAAAGGGCAACATTGCTGGGCAAAAATATACATTCGCTACTATTTACGCCCCGAATGCAGATCAACTTACCTTCATAGACTCTACACTAGACCGCTTGGCTGAATTCAGAGAAGGCTTCCTAATCTTAGGAGGCGATTTTAACGTAAGCCCTGACCCAATGCTAGACACCTCCCATGCAAGACCCTCCCACTCCTACGCATTCTTGAAGCACTTCCGCAGGACTATTCAGTCCCACCTGCTCACCGACAGTTGGCGAGCGCTTAGACCACTAGACCGTGACTTCAGCTATTACTCTACAGTACATAACGTATACACAAGAATTGACCACATCTATGTGGATCGAAATATTCTTGAACTTTTACAGTCTGCAGACATTGGTTCCATTTCCATTTCCGACCACGCCCCAGTGACGATGGCCTTTTCTTTGCCATCAGGCACACGGGGAGTTTGGACCTGGAGACTTAATGAGAACTTATTGGACGATGCGGTAGTGATGGCTGAGGTCGCGGATACCCTAGCTCATTATTTTGCAGAGAACCCTGTAGGCGAGCTAAGTGAGGGGACGGTTTGGGAGGCTCACAAGGCTGTGGTTCGGGGGGCTCTGATTTCCCAGGGCAGTAGACTTAAAAAAAGATACGACAGGCAGACTTTTTAAGAGTACACACCGAACTCCAAAAAGCAGAACTCAGGCACAAAGCCAACGGACGCCCTGAAGACCTGGAAAAGCTGACAGAGTTACGCGAACTGTTCTTACGCCTACTCGATCGTCAAACACGCAAACAATTCCGATTCATGGCACACAGGTACTATGAACACGGAAACAAATGCGGCCGCATGTTGGCCCGGGCCCTCCGGAAACGTCAAGCCCAGACATATATACATAAACTACATAGCGCCTCGGGAACACCGATTCTACACCCATCTAAAATTGCTGCTGAATTTCGCGCTTACTACGCTAAATTGTACAACATAGATTCTGACCCCTCCCCTGCGTCACGGGACATTAGACAAAACGCGATCCGAGACTATCTGACTGCAGCCAAACTCCCGACACTTACAGAAGAGCAATCCTCAGACCTAGACGCCCCAATCACCCTAAATGAGCTTCGGGCCATGGTGAATTCCTTGCCCAACGGAAAGAGTCCCGGACCTGACGGGTTCACTAAGGCATACTATAAAGCCTTCCTGACTCACCTAGAGACACCCATGTGCAAATATTTTAATTCTATTGCAGAAGGAAGAACCATTCCATCAGAGGCAC
The DNA here is from genome assembly GCF_042186555.1 of Aquarana catesbeiana. Lineage (NCBI taxonomy): Eukaryota > Metazoa > Chordata > Amphibia > Anura > Ranidae > Aquarana > Aquarana catesbeiana. Next base: position 497,692,834 of record NC_133328.1, on the reverse strand, counting down.
TTCTGGCACACATCACTGTAATCCCGAAAGAGGGCAAGGATCCCACCGTACCCCCGAGCTATAGGCCAATATCGCTCCTTAACCTAGACATAAAAATTTTAGCGAAAACACTAGCAAACAGACTTAAATACCTTATACCCGACATTATCCACCCAGACCAAACGGGATTCATAACAGGTAGAGAAGCCAGGGACAACTCTATCAGAGCGGTACACCTTACTCACTGGGCCCGTGCCCGCCCCGAGCCACAGCCTTACCTCATGCTGTCAACAGACGCTGAAAAAGCGTTCGATCGCGTTGACTGGTCTTACCTGACGGAGGTGCTTCGATCACTGCGAATGGGTCCGAGAATGCTGTCCTCTATTTTAGCACTATACTCGACACCTTGCGCACAAGTCAAGGTAAATGGAACCCTCTCGGCTCGCTTCCCCATCAGAAATGGCACGAGACAGGGGTGCCCCCTATCACCTCTCTTGTTCGCCTTAGTGCTGGAGCCTTTGCTCTGCACAATACGCGCTAACCCCGACATTAAGGGTCTCACAGTTGGTAACACAGAGCATAAACTCTCGGCATATGCTGATGATGTCCTGTTCCATGTTTCAAACCCCCTGATCTCACTGCCCAACCTGATGAAGGAACTGAAGCTCTTTGGGTTTCTTTCAAATTTTAAAATTAATTTTTCAAAGTCAGAAATACTCCCTATTTGCATGTCACCCCAATTAACAATGAGCCTTAAATCAGCCTTTCCCTTCACCTGGGCCACGTCGGCTATTCGATACCTAGGTATACAACTCACAGATAATTTTAACAGCCTATATACCGCAAACTACCTCCCACTGATAACTACCATTAAGAAAGACCTATCCCAATGGACACAGACGGCCTTCACATGGCTGGGAAGGGTGAACATAATAAAAATGAATATTTTACCACGCATACTGTTCTTTTTACAGATGCTACCAATTCGATTACCCCGATCTTTTTTTGATAAAATATCTAGCATACTGTCCGAATTCATATGGAATGCGCGCAAACCTAGGATAGCTCTACGAGTCCTACGACGCTCGAAACAAAACGGAGGCCTAGGCCTTCCAGACGTCAGAAGATACTACTGGGCTATAGCGATACAGAGGATGCTCAACTGGCGTTTCCACTCTTGCTCTAAGATTTGGGTACCACTAGAGAAATGTTTAGCGGGTAGGAACTTATCATATGCTCCCTGGCTGTCCCGAGAGCATAGAGGACTGTCGGAGACAACGTCCCCCCTGACAACCCAGGTACTGTCAACCTGGGATAAGATTAACCCGCTGCTAAAATTGGCTCCCTCGGTGTCCCCACTGGCCCCATTGGGAGGTTTCCTCTGGTTCCCTCCGGGAGAACAAATAGGTTTTTTTGAATCGTGGCTAGAGGGTGGAGACGCCAGTTGTGGCAAACTCATGAAAGACGGCAAACTCCTGGGCTACGAATCTTTGCCTACAGGCAGACAGGGCACCCCAATGAACTTCTGGAAATACAGACAACTACATCACTTCTTTCAATTACAAGGCCATAAGATTAGAGACCCTTCTTCTCTCACCCACCTTGAAAAACTCTTTATTGCAGAAGAACCTACACCACACTTGGTCTCGGAATTCTATAAACTACTAGGTTCCTCATTCCCTAACACCACACCCGCATTTATCAGACGTTGGGAAAAGGACCTGGGCATCGTATTTGCAAAGACAGACTTAACTCACTTGTATCAGCTTACTCATTCATCCTCAATAGAGTCTAAGACCCAGGAAACAAACTTTAAGCTGCTATCCCGTTGGTACAGAGTACCTGCGGACTTGGCCCGCTTCTACCCTTCCACATCCGAGCTGTGCTGGAGAGGATGTGGTCAGAAAGGTACACTGAAACACATATGGTGGGATTGCCCTCAAATTAAATCCTTTTGGGAAGATATACGTAACCAAATCAAAATAGTGACAGAGATAGAAATCCCCTTACTCCCGACCTACTTTCTCCTGCAGGTCCCCCCGATCTCACTACGAAAATACAAGAAAAGTGTGCTGCCGCACTTATTAAATGCGGCTAGGCGCCTGATCCCAATCCATTGGAAAAAACATACGACCCCCACACGTGCTGAGTGGATCGGAAAGGTTAGTGAGATCCGGGAGGCCGAGGATTGGGTGGCGACCAATAAAGGCCACAAAGACCGATTCCATGCAATCTGGATGCCATGGGCTGAATACACCTCTGACTCCACCACAGTGTCGTCTAGTCTAGACGTTGCACTACTGGAACTGGCAGACCCTACTCTCAGAGTACTTAGGCTAACAAAAACTCAACCCTGTAGGCAAGACCCTAAAACCTGACCTATCCGAGGAATAACGAATCCAGCTCCGAGGGGTCCGTCGCAGAGGCAGAGGAAGCCTATCAGTACTTGCAGGTAACCTGACCCATTCCCTCTCCCTTTCCCATCCCCCCCTTCCCTCTCCTATTCCCTCTTCTCACTCTTACTGTACCCCCCCACCTCTCTCTTTTTTATTATTCCCTATTTATTTCTGTGTCTCTCTATTGTTATTTTGGTTTAATATTAGGGAAACTCATGCGAATCAGCTAAGTATGGGCTGTTCAATATAGAAACGAAATCCGCTGGGGGAGATCTCTGGATTTCCAAGAGCCAGATAAATTTTACATGAATGAACCACTGTTGCGGGGTCGCGGGGGCCCACGTGGGAGCGGGAGGCGGATTGATGGAGGTTTTAGGCCCCCCCTTCCTGCCCCGGGCGTGGGCCACCGGGCTATGTACCCCGCACATTCCAGAGAGTCCCCCAATTTAAACACACCCTCAAGAGCCCTTAGGCGGGCCCCGCTTCATTTGCATACTTCATGAAAACATGGGGCTTCCAGAGCTCCTGATTACTCCCTTGGCGGGTCTCACAGAGTTATCCCTGGAAGAGCACTTTACATTAGATTAATAGTAATGTATGTGTTTGTTCAACCCACATATTGCATATTGTTACTGAAATGACCCTGCGAGGCCATTGTTTACAGGATTTGCACTGTTGGACATGTCATGTAATGTCTTGTTCTAAAAATAAAAACTTATTATACAAAAAAAAAATCAATAATAGGTAAAGTCTAAAACCATCGAGTGCTACTAGAAAATCTGAAAATTCATAACCACATTCCTTTTGGGCAAATATTTTCTATTATTTGTCTTAAAATATCTCTAAACTCCAGCAACAAGCTTCTCTTATTTGGTCCCTTTTCTTCTGTTAAATATACCATTGAAAGTGTTTTTAAATGTGTTTGATAAATTTGGAAAAAAGTAAAAAGAAATGCCAAAAATCTTGTGAGAAGATAACTTCCTGTGATCTCTGCATGTGCTTTCCGGTAATAAAATTACATTGTTCTTAGTGAACTCTAATGCCCCGTACAAACGGTCGGATTTTCCGATGGAAAATGTCCGATCGGAGCGTGTTGTCAGATATTCCGACCGTGTGTGGGCTCCATCGGACATTTTCCATCGGATTTTCTGACACACAAAGTTGGAGAGCAGGAGATAAAATTTTCCGACAACAAAATCCGTTGTCGGAAATTCCGATTGTGTGTACACAAATCCGACGGACAAAGTGCCACGCATGCTCAGAATAAATAAAGAGATGAAAGCTATTGACCACTGCCCCGTTTATAGTCCCGACGTACATGTTTTACGTCACCGCGTTTAAAACGATCGGATTTTCCGACAACTTTGTGTGACTGTGTGTATGCAAGACAAGTTTGAGCCAACATCCGTCGGAAAAAATCCATGGATTTTGTTGTCGGAATGTCCGAACAAAGTCCGACCGTGTATACAGGGCATAAGGCTGGCCATGGATGACTTTTTTTTTTAATCAGCCAGAGGACTGATCAAAAAAAAAATCCCAAAGGATCCTGTACCGCAAGTGAGGTGGATGGAGGCATCCTCCCCACTGTACCATTGTATTCTGACAGTGGGGCTCCTCAGCTGTCAGAATACACTAATCAGTAGTTGCATCCTATAGGTTGCAGCCACAAATCAAAAAAACATTTCTAACAAGTCTGTTCAACAGAAGTCGCTTGTTAGATCAACTTTTGTTGAGCGAGAGTAGCCACAGATAGATCAAAATTCAGCTGGTACCTGCTAAACCAGCCGAATATTAACCTATGGAAAGCCTAAGAACTAAAAAAAAAACCTTATGCAGCTTTTTTTTCTACCATCTCTTGAAGAGAGCTTGGCCAGTCTGACTGTGAAAGCCTGAAAATCCACCAGATTTCAGTTCAACTAAGGACCTGTTCACCCAATCCACTTTTCCATATATTTATCAGTGTTTTGCAATGCAGGTAAAAATGCAGAAATAAATAAAAAGTCATTCCTTTTCACAGGACTCATTCTCAATACCATGCTGTGTTGTATCACGTTGGAACCAAAATATGTCAATCTTGATTTTTCTGTGTTCCTGTATGTAGTCGCATTTAAAACTACAAATGATTCCTTGCAGCATCACAATTCACAAGCCAACTCAAAAACACACAATTTGCATCAGTTGAACATGAACTATCATTCACTTTGTAAGTGTAATTAGCCTTGAATATCTGTGGGATGCGACAACGCACAAGAGTGAAATATCCAATAGGATAACACCTTGCTAAGTTCTTACCCAGACAAATAAAGAGACTTTAGGAAATGCACGCTTTCTGAGACAAAAGCTGCTTTGCTTTTTGTCTTACCTTAAGAAACCAATCAGCTGCAAGTGCTTCAGGAGCCTTTAAGACCCCTTTCACACTGGGGTGCTTTGCAGGTGCTACAGCGCTAAAAATAGCGCCTGCAAAGCGCCCTGAAACAGCCGCTGCAGTCTCTCCAATGTGAAAGCCCCGAGGACTTTCACACTGGAGCGGTGCGCTGGCAGGACGCTGAAAAAAGTCCTGCTAGCAGCATCTTTGGAGCTGTAAAGGAGCGGTGTATACACCGCTCCTGCCCATTGAAATCAATGGGGCAGGGCGGCTATACCGCCGGCACAGCACTGCTGCAGGGGCGCTTTGGGGGTGGTTTTAACCCTTTTTCAGCCGCTATCGGGAGTTAAAACCGTTGACGCCGCCCCCGCCCCAGTGTGAAAGGGGCCTAAATAAGGGGACTCAAACTGGCGGCTCTTCAACTGTTGTGGAACTACAAGTACCATGAGGCATTGCAAGGCTGACAGTTACAAGCATGACTCCCACAGGCAGAGGCATGATGGGACTTCACAACAGCTGGAGGGCTGCCAGTTTCAGACCCCTGCTTTAAATGGATCACAGTCAGCTGACTGGAAGGGAGTAGTAGTGGTGGGATGGATGGTGGTAGGTAAAAAAGCTAGGCATTATTCCCACTCATGAGGTTTTCCACTTCAAGTGTACCCTAATGGATTTGGATATAAAAACAATTGAGTACTGTCCATGATACTTTGTTTGCACAGACAGCCAAATTTTCAGGAAAGCTTTTGGAGTACTCACTGAAAGCTTGTCCTGAAAATTTGGCTGTTAGTGCAAATAAAAAAAAAGTATAATGAACAGTATTATTTTTGTTTACAAGTGCGCTAATATGGCTATAACCACTTCAAGCATGGATTTGGATATGCAAATTCATGATTTAGCATATAAGTCTAAAAAATATATATATTTCAGTGCTGTTCATCAGTAGCTTCTACACTGTTGTGATGGCACCAGATCCACAATGTGATTTTTACATGGAGCACAATGCAAATGAAACAAGAAGGACTTGCAAACAATGGAGCCCTCTATCGGTTTAACTCATCTATTGGGTCTCTGTATATGAAATAATACACACTTTATAGCGAGAAACAATGAGCACAGCCTGTAAATTCAGCCATTGAAATGTTCATCAATGAGCTCAGTCATATTTAAAAACAGCCGCTAGAGCAATGCTGTACATGTCACACAAGAGGTGAGTCACCAGCCACTTGTGGAAAGAAATTCACATCCATAATTCTAAATATCCAATCTGTTCTGAAGTTCCGCAGTGTGCCATGAATGCTCATAGCTACTAATTTACAATGTGTACTAATAAGCAAATATGTTGTAACTAGTAACATGAAGATGTGTGTACATATTAAAAAATGTGCTACTAAACACAAAAAGAGCAGCAATCAGCCAGATTTGTAGGTTCCAAATATATAAACCAAATACCCCCTAGGGGATATGTGACCGCACTTCATTACCCTTTAAACAATGTCCTTAGTGTGAAATCAAATCAAAGTGCAATATAAATAGTGTAATCCTGTCATTATTACCCTACTATGGCAGTTCACTTCATTCATGTCATACATGTCTGCATTTTACTCTAGCTCAGTGCTCTGTACTTCTGGGCCTTGTTGAAGTGTGAATGGGACACATAGAAAATAGTTTTCCATGTGCCCTAGCAGTGTGGAAAACATCAAACATTTGCTGATGTAAAGAAAACGACACAGCATGTATGCGTTCCTTGATCATCTTATCGAGGGCGAATACTGCTGTGCAAAATGTAAACACATTGTTTCCCTGGAAGCCCAGGTTCTGAATCTAGAGAAGGAACTGTCAGCACTGAGAAGACCCTTCATACTAAAGGAGAGCCGGGAACATATCCGGCAGGTGCCGGCAGGGGCCAGCACAGAGGTGGGTGGAGACAAAGAGGTGAAGGCACTAGAAAGGAGTAGATGGGTGACAGTCAGGAAGGATAGAGGGGGAAGTGCCAGGGAGGCTGATCCTGGGCAGGAGCATCCCAATAAGTACGCTCCATTGAGTGACATGAATTGAGTGGTGAAACCGGTCAGGGACCAGCACTGCTGGAGCTGAGGGACTCTCCTAGCTGCCAGGGGAAGAGATTCTCCAGTAAGAGTGGGGGGGATACGAAGGGAAAGGATAGACAGATTCTGGGGGTAGGGGACTCAATTCTTAGAAGGACAGAGAGGGCAATCTGTTACAAAGACCTGAAGCGCCGAACTGTATGCTGTCTACCAGGCACTCGGGTTCGGCACATCACGGATCTGGTGGACAGATTACTGAGGGGGGTTGAGGAAGACCCGGCTGTCATGGTGCACGTTGGCACCAATGACAAAGTCAGAGGTAGATGGAGTGTCACCAGTCAGTCGGTCACCAGTTCTATAGAAGGGACGGACTGCACCTAAATGAGGAGGGTGCAGATCTGCTGGGAATGAAGATGGCCGAAAAGTTAGAAGGGTTTTTTAACTAGGCGACGTGGGTGGGTGGGGGGGGGGGTGGTCCAGAGGTAGAGATAGTCAACAATAAACATATTCCAGGGGGTAGTATTGAGGGCATTGGTGATGGGTTGACTAAAGCACATAAACTCAAGGTAAGTATAGTAACAAGTCCTATTTGCAATCTCAGAACACCCAATGAGAGGACAGTAAGCGACCGGTCTAAACTACGTGGCATGTTCACCAATGCCCGGAGCTTGGTGGACAAGATGGGGGAACTAGAGATACTGTTGAACGAGGAGGATTCAGATTTTGTGGGAATTTCCGAGACCTAGTTCAACAGCTTTCACGATTGGCTGGCAACCATTCAAGGGTATTCCCTTTATCGCAGGAATAGAGAGGGTAAAAAAAGGGCAGGGGTATGCCTATATATCAAGAATAATGTAAAGTGAATGTGACAGATGACATCAATAAGGGACCTAGGGAGGAGATGGAATCCTTATGGGTAGAGCTCCAAAGGGATGAAGCTAAGGGGAAAATAATACTGGGAGTATGCTATAGGCCCCCTAACCTGAGGGAGGAGGGGGAGAAGGACCCCCTATCACAATTTGGATTAGCAGCAAGGATGGGAAGTGTTATCATAATGGGGGATTTTAATTATCCAGACATAGACGGGGCGGAAAAAACTTGGATGGTTTTTCCAACAGCATTCCACTCAAGCTTGGCTGGCATACACACGGTCAGACAAAAGTTCTCTGAACTTTCGATTGCCAAGAACGCAGTGACGTACAACACTACGACGAGCCGAGAAAATGAAGTTCAATGCTTCCGAGCATGCGTAGGAATTTTGCTTGTCAGAATTTGTACAGACGATCAGAATTTCCGATCGGAACTTTTTCCGACCGAAAAATAGAGAACATGCTCCCAATCTTTTGCTGGCTGGAATTCTGCCAGCAAAAGTCCGATGGAGCATACACACGGTCGGAATTTCTGACCAGAAGCTCACATCCGACTTTTGCTGGCAGAATTTCTGATCGTGTGAATGGGGCATAAGGCTCGCCAGTTTCTAAATGTCTTGCAGGACAATTTTATGGGTCAGATGGTAGACGCACCAACTAGAAACAAGGCGTTACCAGATCTACTGATTACCAACTATACAGACCTCATCACGGATGTGGAAATATGGGGCAATTTAGGAAACAGCGATCACAGGTCAATTGGCTTCAGTATAAATCACACAAATAGGACACACAAGGGGAACACAAAGACACAAAATTTCAAAAGAGCCAAATTCCCTAAACTAAAATTTTTGCTAGAAGATATAAATTGGGATAAAATCTTAGAAACAAAGAACACAGAGGAAAGATGGGTTTGCTTTAAGAGCATATTAAATAAGGGCATTAGCCAGTGCATCCCATTGGAAAATACTGTATTTATTGGCCTATATATATGCACTGGCGTATAACACGCACCCTGATTTTAAGAGGGAAGTTTCAGGAAAAAAAACTTTCCACAGCCCCCTGCACAGCACACGGACTCCTTTCCCTGCACAGCACATGGACTCCTCCTTTCCTTGCACAGCACATGGACTCCTCCTTTCCCTGCACAGCACATGGACTCCTCCTTTCCCTGCACAGCACATGGACTCCTCCTTTCCTTGCACAGCACATGGACTCCTCCTTTCCCTGCACAGCACACGGACTCCTCCTTTCCCTGCACAGCACACGGACTCCTCCTTTCCCTGCACAGCACACGGACTCCTCCTTTCACTGCACAGCACACGGACTCCTTTCAATATAAAGCCTCCTGGGACAGCGCTGCCAGCATATCTTTAGGGGTTGAGAAGGTGTTGCTGACAGCCCTTTCTCATGCACCGCTCCTCCTGAGTCACGCTCGATGTGGATGGGGGCTTCTGTGTGCCTCAATTGATGCCACTCTCTCATGGACCCGGTTATGTGACTCTCCTCTGCTGTTTCATTGAGGGTCACATGACCGCTCTCCTCCTCCAGTCAAAAGCTAAAATCGAGGAGGAGGCAGAGCGAGAGGAGAGCGGTCATGTGACCATCAATGAAACAGCAGAGGAGAGTCACATGACCGGGTCCACAAGAGAGCGGCATCAATTGAGCCACACAGAAGCCTCCTCCTCCAATCAAAAGCTACAATCAAGGAGGAAACGGAGTGGGAGGAGCAGAGCGCTGTTGCTTGAGGTATAAGCTTGCATTGGGGGTGACAGGGGGGCGGTGTGTGGGAGGGGGCTGGCAGTGTTATTTTCTTAACTTGTATGGCAGCACTGTCCCAGGGCCAGGAAGAGTGGGGCAGCTGGCCTGACACTCTCCCAATAAGGCGGACCGCCCGATCCCCGCCCCCCCATTGGTAAAATAAAAAAAAAAAAAATATCGGCGTATAACATGCAGGCACGGTTTACCCTCTTTTTTTCAGGGGAAAAAAGTGAGTGTTATACGCGGATAAACACAGTAAATTTAAAAGAGCGAACAAAAGTCCTGGATGGTTTAACTCTAATGTAAAAATGCATATAAAAGCAAAGGCTGAAAGATTATCATCAGCATTCAGACTTTACAAAGAATGCAACACGATATGTAAGGGTGCAATTAGGGTGGCTAAGATAGAACACGAAAGACACATAGCGGAGGAGAGCAAAAAAAAAACTCAAGAAATTCTTTACCCACTTGCTTACTGGGCACTTAAACCCCCCTCCTGTCCAGACCAATTTTCAGCTTTCAGCGCTGTCGCATTTTGAATGACAATTGCGCAGTCATACAACACTGTACCCAAATTAAATTTTTATAATTTCTTCCCACAAATAGAGCTTTCTTTTGGTGGTATTTGATCACCTCTGTGGTTTTAATTTTTTTGTCAAAAAAATGTAAAATGACAGAATTTTTTAAAATACATTTTTTTTTATGTTGTGTTAGAAAATTTTAAAACAGGTAATTTTTCTCCTTCATTGATGTACACTGATGAGGCGGCACTGATGGGCACCGATAGGTGGCAGTGATGGGCACTGATCGGTTACACTGATAGGCAGCACTGCTAGGTGGCACTGAATGGCACCACTGGTAAACATTGATAGGTGGCACCCATGGGCATTGATAGGTGGCACTGTGGGCACTGGCAGGTGGCACTGACAGGGGGTACTGGTGTGCACAGATGAGGCATAATTGCCTCTTCCTCTTCAGGACCGATGACCCTTGCAGATGAGTCGGTGATCAGGTTTTTTTTTTTTCTCCTCACACTGTCAGCATGAGGAGAAAAAAAAAAAACGATTACCGAGCTTTTGTTTACATCATGTGATCAGCTGACATTGGCTGACAGCTGATCACATGGTAAGGGGACAGGACCTGCCCCTTACTCGGATTGGTGATCACCCGAGCCTCAGTGATCACAGCGTGCACAGGGGAGGCCGTAATATAACGGCCTCCTGGAAATTCAGGTCCACGCTGTGGCCATCATTCGGCTATAGCGCGGACAGCAAGTGGTTAAGTATATAAGCAGTAAAAAAGGGAGGATAGACCATATTGGCCCCATAAAGAATGAGGAAGGGCATCTGGTTACAAAGGATGGGGAGAGGGAAAAGGTACTGAATTGATTCTTCTCAGTCTTCACGAGGGAATCGGGGGGCTTCAGTGCAGTGTTTGTCCTCATGACATATCAAAGGAAGCACCCTCATGGCTAACAGAGGACAGAATTAGAAATAGACTTGGGAAACTTAACATTAATAAATCACTGGGACCAGACGGCTTGCACCCGAGGGTACTTCGGGAACTCAGTCAAGTAATTGCCAAACCATTGTTCCTAATTTTTACTGACAGTCCAATGACTGGAATGGTACCAGCTGATTGGAGAAAAGCCAATGTAGCACCAATATTTATAAAAGGGCCAAAATACATCCCTGGGAATTACAGACCAGTTAGCCTAACATCAATAGTATTCAAGCTCTTGGAGGGGATGATAAGGGACTATATACAAGATTTTAGTAATGAAAACGGTATCATTAGCAGTAATCAAGAAGAATCGTTCTTGCCAAACCAATCTATTAACCTTCTATGTGGAGGTGAACTCCCATCTAGATAAAGGAAGGCCTGTAGATCTGGTGTATCTGCAAAAGCATTTGACACATTTCCCGATAAACGTTTACTGTACAAAGTAAGGTCCGTTGGCATGGACCATAGGGTGAGTACATGGATTGAGAACTGGCTACAAGGGCGAGTTCAGAGGGTGGTGATAAATGGGGAATACTCGGAATGGTCAGGGATGGGAAGTGGGGTCCCCCAGGGTTCTGTGCTGGGACCAATCCTGTTTCATTTGTTCATAAACAACCTAGAGGATGAGGCAAAAAGCTCAATCTCTATTTGTGGACGACACTAAGCTAAGCAGGGCAATAACTTCTCCGCAGGAGGGGAAACCATGCACGAGGATCTGAACAAATTAATAGGGTGGGCAACTACATGGCAAATGAGGTTTAATGTAGAAAAATGTAAAATAATGCATTTGGGTGGCAAAAATATGAATGCAATCTACTCACTAGGGAGTGAACCTCTGGGGGAATCTAAGATGGAAAGGGACCTGGGGGTCCTAGTAGACGATAGGCTCAGTAATGTCATGCAAGCTGCTAACAAAGCAAACAGAATATTGGTAGGCATTAAAAAGGGGATTAACTCCAGGGATAAAGCGATAATTCTCCCACTCTACAAGACATTGGTCTGGCCTCACTTGAAGTATGCTGTCCAGTTCTGGGCACCAGTCCTCAGGAAAGATGTACTAAAAATGGAGCGCGTACAAAGGGCAACTAAGCTAATAAAGGGTCTCGAGGATATTAGTTATGAAGAAAGGTTGCAAGCACTGAACTTGTTCTCTCTGGAAAAGAGACGCTTAAGAGGGGATATGATTTCAATTTACAAATACCATACTGATGACCCCACAATAGGGATAAAACTTTTTCGCGGAAGGGAGTTTAATCAGACACATGGCCACACACTAAAATTAGAAAAGAGGTTTAACCTTAAACTGCGTAGAGGGTTCTTCACTGTAAGAGCGGCAAGGATGTGGAATTCCCTTCCACAAGCGGTGGTTTCAGCGGGGGGGGTCATGGATAGTTTCAAAAAACCTTTAGATAAGCACCTGAATGACCGCAACATACAGGGATATACAATACTAGATGGAACCACAGTGTGTGGCATGGGACCAGATATCTGACCCACTTGGAAGGGTCAGGTGCAAAAGGTATTTCAGCATCATAGCTCTTCAAGAGAAGAACGACCGGTAGCAGGGGTGGCAGGACAAGCACATTCTAGTTATCTTTAGACCTTTTCTTTACAGGCAGCACCTTTTCACACTTTTTAATCTAGTAAAAGTCATATTACTGATGCAAAACTCAAGAAGAGAGGAGAAATATTGCATTGAAACTACTGTAGACCACTTTTTTAGTCCAACACCTCTAACCTGGGATAAAAACAAAAAACAAAACACATCATCTGTACTCGACCTTTTTTTTTTTTTTTTTTTTTTTTTTTAATACTGCATTATAATTTGAACGATCTAGTATGGTATTTCACACAAGGAACCCTATATAACATTGCTGATAGAATGTACATATAGATTTGTAGAAGTAAATCCCTTTTCTGGCTGCCAATTACAATAGGTCAAGTCATTCTATTAAAAAACAGCCTGTGATTTGTTATTACCCAGAGGTGATTTATCCTGTCCTGGTCAGCAACATACAAAGCGTAAGAATGCATTAACTTCTGTCGGATAGGCACTTTGTATCTGGACAAGTTCCAGTTCTCCAGTTCACATGACTGCATGCTTTTTATACTGAAAGCAAGATTACCTCAGACGCAAAGGTATGTGGAACTATGTATTCTTTCCCACCATCTCAAAATCCCCCACCATTGCTCTTCTACTGAAAATATATATCCCATGTGGTGACAAACTGAGCTGGAGTACATAAACACTTTTTACTGCATCTTTTTTCAAACACTTTTGTTATATTAATTATCATTAATTTAAAAAAATAAAAAATAGATATCTGACTGCTAAATAGTTTAAACTTGAAGTTTGTTATCCTCATTCTGGTGTGACATTCATGGCAGAGGTATTACATCTCACACCTGAATTAGAAACTATCTTCAGAACTTTCAAAACTAGTTCAAAATAATAGTAGCCTTAAAAGCTGGAGTCATATCGTTTTTTTTTTTTTTTTACCATGTAGATGTCTTTTGTAGGTGTAAGTTTTTAGTTCTTGTATCTATTAAATAATTTCATAGCACATATGCATTCCTTAAAGCTGAAGTTTAATCTGCTCATATTTTGCCTTCCCTGGTTCCTCCTCCCTCATCAACATGCTAATTAAAAAAAATAAAAAAATCAAAGCTTTCTGTTTTCATTACATACCCTATTTTACATCCATTGATCCCATTGCTGGGTTTTTGTGCATCTTTACACAATGCAGGCAGATCACGGCTGGTGGAAGGGGTTAGTGGGGTCTCAGGCTGGGAGGAGTTATGCAAATGTAAAAACGCCTTGATGAGTGGGTGTCAAGTTGGGAGGAATGGACATTCCTAGGTAGGCTGCAATTACATTTACACTGCCCTAGGAAATGCCCATATGTGATGCTAAGCAGGGATCTCCAAACTACGGCCCTCCAGCTGTTGCGGGACTACACGTCCCATGAGGCATTGCAAAACGCTGACAATCACAGACATGACTATGCATGATGGGAATTGTAGTTCCTGAACAACATGCTAAGCATGCTAAGGGCGGTGTTGCTGCTCCTACAATTCGGAAATTCTGTGATTTACAGAGCCCTCTGTGGCAGGGCAATAAACCTTATTTATTTCTGCTGCAGATAAAGTAGAACTTCAGGCAATATTTGTTTTCATTTTGAATAAAGTAAGGGAGGGTTATAATCCCAGTAAGGTTTATTTTTGCCCACTTTGTCCGAATGGGTATATTTACCTTTATGTCCTGTCCCATAGCCAAGTGGCAACAGGAAATCCCTGCAAATGAAAAGAATCTCTTGGGGACCCTCGGGTCACCAGAACTGGGGTCCTCAATGGAAGATTTCCCCTCTATTCCTTTTCTCTTTTCTGGGGACAACTCAAAACAAAATAAATAAATAAATAAATACATAAAAAAGGTTTGCCTTTAGTTATACTTTAACTACTAAAAGCAGATATACTGCGGCAGGGTGGCTCTATTGCGCAAAACGACATACCTGTACATAATTTCCTGCAATAGACAGTGGTGGGCCCTACCAGCCTCTCCCCTATCCCAGCCTGTGACTAAACCAGGAAAGGAGAAACAGCACACTGATGAGCTCACCGCTCTCCTTCTATCAGCCTACTTAGATGAGCACTGCTGCACCCGGAATCGGCTCAACGTGCTGCCTATACATCTCCCAATATAAACTCTGCTGTACAGAGGATTTCGTTTAGATCTGCCTGAAGTCCAACTTTGAGGTTATATTGGCCCATTTAGACACCACACAAATTCAACTCATAACTAAATATAGGAGGGGCGTTCAAGACAGAACGCTCCTTGGTGGTTTTTGCGGCTTCGTTCACAAGAAACTTCATCATCACACACTATTCCATGCACGCACTAACACTGTTGTCTGCCATCTTGATCAACAGTTTCTGAACTGGCCTGTGACATATGCACCGTCTGAGTAATAGGAAACACCTGCTACTTACTACTGCGTGTAGTACTGCCATCTTAGCATCCCTTTTTATACATGTAAAATTAAAAGTCTCAGTTTGACTTGAATGCCCCTCGTGTGTGTGTGTGTGTGCGTATACACACACACACACACACACACACACAGTATCTCACAAAAGAGAGTACACTCCTCACATTTTTGTAAATGTGACAACACTGCAGGAATTACACTTTGCTACAATGTAAAGTACGCCCCCTGTCCCCTCAAAATAACTCAACACACAACCATTAACGTTTAAACCACTGGCAACAAAAGTGAGTACAATCCTAAGTGAAAATTTCCAAATTGGGCCCAGTTAGCCATTTTCCCTCCCCGGTGACATGTGACTCATTAGTGTTACAAGGTCACAGGTGTGAATGGGGAGCAGGTGTGTTAAATTTGGTGTTATCGCTCTCACTCTCTCATACTGATCACCGGAAGTTCAACATGGCACCTCATGGCAATGAACTCTCTGAGGATCTGAAAAAAAGAATTGCTGCTCTACATAAAGATGGCCTAGCCTATAAGAAGATTGCTAAGACCCTGAAACTGAGCTGCAGCACAGTGGCCAAGACCATACAGTGGTTTAACAGGACAGGTTCCACTCAGAACAGGCCTCGCCATTGTCGACCAAAAAAGTTGAGTGCACGTGCTCAGTGTCATATCCAGAGGTTGTCTTTGGGAAAAAGACATATGAGTGATGCCAGCATTGCTGCAGAGGTTGAAGGGGTGGAGGGTCAGCTTGTCAGTGTTCAGACCATATGCCGCACACTGCATCAAATTGGTCTGCATGGCTGTCATCCCAGAAGGAAGCCTCTTCTAAAGATGATGCACAAGAAAGCCCGCAAACAGTTTGCTGAAGACAAGCAGACTAAGGATATGGATTACTGGAACCACCTCCTGTGGTTTGATGAGACCAAGATAAACTTATTTGGTTCAGATGGTGTCAAGCGTGTGTGGCGGCAACCAGGTGAGGAGTACAAAGGCAAGTGTGTTTTGCCTGAAACAAAGCATGGTGGTGGGAGTGCCATGGTCTGGGGCTGCATGAGTGCTGCTGGCACTAGGGAGCTACAGTTCATTGAAAGAACCATGAATCCACTCCCGTCGGAGACTGGGCCGCAAGGCAGTATTCCAACATGATAACAACCCCAAACATACCTCCAAGACGACCACTGCCTTGCTAAAGAAGCTGAGGGTAAAGGTGATGAACTGGCCAAGCATGTCTCCAGACCTAAACCCTATTGAGCATCTGTGGGACATCCTGAAACAGAAGGTGGAAGAGCGCAAGGTCTCTAACATCCAACAGCCCCATGATGTCATCATGGAGGAGTGGAAGAGGACTCCAGTGGCAACCTGTGAAGATCTGGTGAACTCCATGCCCAAGAGGGTTAAGGCAGTGCTGGAAAATAATGGTGGCCACACAAAATATTGACACTTTGGGCCCAATTTGGACATTTTCACTTAGGGGTGTACTAACTTTTGTTGCCAGCGTTTTAGACATTAATGGCTGTGTGTTGAGTTATTTTGAGGGGACAGCAAATTTCCACTTTTATGCAAGCTGTACACTCACTACCTTAAATTATAGCAAAGTGTAATTTCTTCAGTGTTGTCACATGAAAAGATATAATAAAATGTTTAAAAAAATGTGAGGGGTGTATTCACTTGCTAGTGCCATTTCCTTTCTGATATGGTATGTTCAATATCTTCAAATGCATGACTGTGACACTTTAAATTTAAACCCCTTGATTGAAGTTCTCTATATTTAAAGATTACTTCTCATAATGCCATGGCACACAATATTATATGCATACATAAAGAACCAAGTCAAATAAAGAAAATTGTGAACTGTCAGTTCTACTTTCTGAAGAGGGTCATTTAAGGTTGAGAGACCCTGGAGGACCTGCAAGCTCTTTGTGCTAACATGAAAATCTACAGAGGGTGCTGCCTAAACTTAATTCTATTCATTTTAAAAAGGGTTTGTGCTTATAGCAACATACATTCTTCAAACAAAAATGCTTACAGGCAAATACAGGGCTGAAGAGCAGAACTGCTAAAAAAAGAATTTTAAGCAAATCACTCTGTACCGTACCACTGAGTGTCTAAGTACAGACATTAATAAAAACCTTCATTATAAATGTCCAAAATTTTAATCCAATACTCCATTACAATAAAGCCCAAGTCTTTTGATCCTTGACAAAGAAATCTTACTCTGTAAAGATGACTATCTGAAAATGGTTTGGCTCTTTCATTTCAGGCTTACCTGCTGTGGGAGAGTTGGCATGATGAGACTTTTTTGGCAGGTTGAAGATTTGTTCACCAGGATCTGGAGGTGGGAGGGCATCCTGACCTTGTCTAGCTTCCATGGGGTCATACTCTTTCCCATCGTAGTTAGCATCAAAGAATTTCTTAAACCACTGAATAAAATCCAGGTTGTCTTGGAATCGTCCTTTTACCAATTTTTCCACTGGGATAACCTAGACAGCGAAAAGCCAGTAATCAGTTATTCATATTAAGTACTGATCTATATCCATTTTATGTTGACAAACACAACATAGAAGAGAGCTCTATTGTTTTGGTAGCATCAGCTGAATGGCCCTGTGGATTTCTCCAGCCCATCCTTGTATCCTCATCACTGTACATTTTTCAGGAACCTGGGCAATTCACACTCAGCGTACGAAGAAGTGAAAACTGCAGTCCAAATGATCATCACATCCAGAGATACAGGCAGCAGACTTTATATTCAAGTTTTGACTTTTTCCATTTTTAGCCAAAGATAAATCAAGTGAAATCCCTGCATGTCTGGATGACATTAGGTGTGTCACAAAATTACTTTACACTTTTTTAATTTACAATCAAGTTATGTTACCATTTTGATGTGTTCTGCCAGAAGCTGGAGGAACAAACAAGTTATATTTGGGATTATGAGGGTGGAGTGGTTGTAGTTTTAGATTACTAAACACTTTAAAAGCTTAAAGCTATGAGCACCAGTAGACAAAACACTACCCTTATCTTCTAGGAGCAAGATTATAAAAGAGCCATGTTAACAAGTAATATCTTCGCATATCATCAGCAAGTGTATTTTGGGATTACTCACGAAGTACTTGTAAAGTTATCTACTCATATCCCAATATATTTATACAAGAATGTATAGAAATGTTAAATAAAAAACATAAGGCATGATACTAATATCAAATGCTATAGTAAACTGATCAAGCATTATCATTTTGTGTGATAATAGCGCTTATCTTACTGACGACTTAAAGGTTTCTATCATTACATTTGGAATCTTTTGATAAACAAAATGTTTTAAATAAAAAGGAAACCCTGGCTATTAGAATACTGAGATTTTCAACTTGTTGCAATCAGGTTAAAAACACTAGTATGGCATTGTTGGCTATGCTTCAATCATCAAAAAATCTCTTTTTAAAGTTGCCAGGGAATACTAAATATGTAAACTGATACTTTCATTATTATATAGACCACAAGCCAGCAGCCCATTCTCTGATCTCTGATGATATGGATTACAAACATGCATTACATGCAGTGTAGTCTTTGGGAGATGCTTGGGAGTTTATGTGCAGCTTAAACATGGAGCCTTTTATCACCCAAAGTGCCAAAGGATAGGTGTCTCTCTTGTGCAAGGAGTTTATGTGCAGCCTAAACATGGAGCCCTTCTACCAGCCCTTCCATCACCCCCAATGCCAAGGAATTGGTGCCTGTATTGTGCTAGGAGTTTATGTGCAGCCTAAACATGGAGCCCTTCTACCAACCCTTCCATCACCTCCAATGCCAAGGAATTGCTGCCTGTATTGTGCTAGGAGTTTATGTGCAGCCTAAACATGGAGCCCTTCTACCAACCCTTCCATCACCTCCAATGCCAAGGAATTGGTGCCTGTATTGTGCTAGGAGTTTATGTGCAGCCTAAACATGGAGCCCTTCTACCAGTCCTTCCATCACTCCCAGGTCCAAGAAATTAGTGCCTGCATTGTGCTAGTTTATGTGCAGCTTAAACAGGAGCCTTCATCACCCCCAGTGCCATGGAACAGATGTCTGCATTGTGCTAGGAGTTTATGTGTGGCTTAAACATGGAGCCCTATCATCACTCCTGGTGCCAAGAAATAGGGGTCTGTGTTGTGCTAGGAGTTTATGTGCAGCTCAAACATGAAGCCTTCATCACCCCCAGTGTGGTTTGGGTACCTGCATTTTGCTAGGAGTTTACATGATCGGTAACTGATTTGTGCTAGGGATTTAGGTGCTACTTTTCAAAGAGGTCATTTGGTGGGTATTTGTACTGTCCTGACATTTTAGGGCCTCGTGAAATGAGATAGGAAGTCAGTACACCAGGACTGATCAATTTTCAAATATTATATACCATAGTTTGTAAATTAATTATTTGCAAAATTTTATAACAGAAACAGGGTTTTTGTTTTCAAAATTGTAGATATTTTTTTGCTTATATAGTAAAAAAGAAATAACCCAGCGGTGATTAAATACCACCAAAAGAAGGCTATATCTATTTCAATAAAAATTATAAAAATGGAATTTGGATACAGAGTCGTATGACTGAGTAATTGTCATTCAAAGTGTGAGAGCACTGAAAACTGGTCTGGGCTGGAAGGGGGTGAAAGTGTCCGGTATTGAATTGGTTAAAGAATTTGGGATTTGTGCCTGTTGTACCATGTACTTACATGAAAAAATAGCCTGTTCTCTTTGTATTGATTCCTTCATGTGAAATCCCCAGTGTTTAGCCAGTCCCTCTGCTTTCCTATTAAAAACTCACCACACAAGGCATGACAGCACAGTGTGTTCAGTTTTCTAGCTGTGCTGGGAACTAAGCCTGCTCTTCTCCAATGATTAGACTTGTGCTGACCTGCTCCCCCTTCCCTGCACAGCCATTCACTGGGAAGTCCAGTATACTGCTTTTTCTCCTCCCCTAACTATCTGAGCTGCTTATGCAGCTGAGAACAGAGGCTATGTGATCACTTCTAAAAAAGGAACAAAATAAGTATTTTTTATATGTATACACAAAGTTTTCCCTTTCATTTCTATTTTAAACCGAATGGGTTGTTTTACAAGGGTAGGGTTCACATTTACTTAAAACATGGAGCCCTCCTAACAGCCCTTCCATCACCCCCAGTGCCAAGCAATGGATGCTTGCATAGTGCTAAGAGTTTATGTGCAGCTTAAAGCAGTTGTAACGCTGTTAAAAAAAAAAAAAAAAAAGATCCTGTTCCTTTAAAGCATTTTAATACCTTCTCGCCCAGCCTATAGCAGAATGACAGCAGGGCGGTGGCTTTACCATTCTGAGTGGACATCCTCCCAGAAAGCACGCGCAGCAGCACGATCAGTCAACGGCTGCCTATGACTGATCAGTGTAGTGGCTCGCTGTCGGTACCTTTTGACCGCTTTAACCAATCACAGCAGGTCACATGACAGTTGTAAACAATGCATGGCCTTCATTTCATGCTATCCATTGTGTACAATTGTGTTGCTAGCTGTGATTGGTCAATGTAATCACAAGGTACAGACAGGGCCAATCACAGCCCATCTGTATCATGTAATTAGCTTTGACCATTCATAGCTAATCACAACAAAACAAACCGAGTTAAAAATTCTGACACTGCACAGTATATCTTGTAATTACAGAGGGGCTGCCAGGAATTGTAATCACGAACTTAACCACCTTAACCTCTTGCCGACCGTGCTATAGCCGAATGACGGCTACAGTGGGGCTCGATAACTCTGGGAGGGTGTACATTGATGTCCTCCCAGAATATCGTTCTCGCGCGCACCCGGGAATAACCGTGACCGCCAGGTTCAGAGGACCCGGCGTATCACAGATCATGTAAACGACCGCTGATAGCGGCAGTTTACCATGTGATTGCTCCGTCAAATAACGGAGCAATCACTTGTAAACAAACCAGCGTCACGTCTGATTCCTCTCTGTACAGATCAGTACAGTGCGAGGGGAGAGATCAGTGGCAGCAGCGCTGTGGGCTGGATGTGTAGTGCCCACAGCGCTGATATGTACCCATTCCAGCCATCCATCCATCCATACTCAGCATACTCACCCATCCATACTCAGCATACTCATCATGCTCATCCATCCATCCATGCTCAGCCATCCATCCTCAGCCATCCATACTCAGCATACCCATCTATACTCCGCATACTCATCCATCCATCCATGCTCAGCCATCCATACTCAGCATACTCATCCATCCATCAATGCTCAGCCTTTCATCCATCCATGCTCAGCCATCCCATCCACCCCCATCCATAATTAGCCATACCCATCTATACTCAGCCATACCCAGCCATCCTCATTCATGCTCAGTCATCCCATCCATACTCAGCCATCCCCATTCATGCTCATCCATGCTACATCAGTTCTCATCCATGCCACTAGAGTGCCTCAAAAAAGTGTAATATGTAGTCAAATTATATTTGAAACTTATGCCCCTTGAACAACTGATGGTGCTCCCTGCATGTTGGGCCTCTCAATGTAGACACTCTGCGGAAAAGTCTCACACATGTGGTATCGTCGTACTCAGGAGGAGCAGGAGAATCTATTTTGGGGTGTAATTTTTGGTATGTACATGCTATGCATTAGAAACATTGTGTAAAAAAAAAAAAAAAAAAAATGCGTGTGACATGTTCAAAAGACTCACTATGCCTCAAAGATTATACATTGGGGGTCATTTTTGGGGCGTTTCCATTGTCCTGGTTCTCCAGGGCCTTCAAAAGTGCAAGAGGTAGTCAAGAAATTATATGTGTAATTTATGCTCCAAGAACGCCTAATGGCGCTCCCTGCATGTTGGGCCTCTGTATGTGGCCACACTGTGTAAAAGTCTCACACATATGGTATCGCCAAACTCAGGAGGAATAGTAGAATGTGTTTTGGGGTGTAATTTTTACTATGCATATGCTGTGTGTGAGAAATAACCTGCTAATATAATAATTTTGTGAAAAAAAAATCTTGATTTTGCAAAGAATTGTAGAAAAAAATTACAACTTCAAAAAATTCACCATGCCTCTTACTAAATACCTTGAAATGTCTACTTTACAAAAAGAGGTCATTTGGGTGGTATTTGTACTTTTCTGGCTTGTTAGGGTCTCAAGAAATGAGACGGGCCTTCAGTGCATCAGGTGTAATCAGTTTTCAGAGATTGGCAAAATAGTTTGTGGACTCTATGATATGTAGCAGTATAAATTTTGGCCAAAATATATGAAGAAAAATTACTAATTTGCAAAATTTTATAACAGAAACGAAGAAAAACGCAATTTTTTTTTACAGAATTTTCGGTCTTTTTTCTTTTATAGCATAAAAAATAAAAAACCTAGCGGTGATTAAATACCACCAAAAGAAAGCTCTATTTGTGTGAAAAAAGGACAAAAACTTCATATAGGTACAGTGTTGCATGACTGAGTAATTGTCATTCAAAATGTGAGAGCACCGAAAGCTGAAAATTGGTCTGGTTAGGAAGGGGGTTTAAGTGCCCAATGGGTAAGTGGTTAAACACAGAACCCTTCTATCAGCCCTTCCATCACCCCCAGAGCCAAAGAGTGGGTGCCTGCATTGTGCAAGGACTTTATGTGCAGCTTAATTAAACCCTAAACCATAAATGTATCAAATTATAGTTCAAAATTGCAGTTCACTAATTGGATTAGTTTTCTTAGTTTTTTTAGGCTGTTTTACTCTATTTTCACCTGGTGATCCAGCCAATAAGTCTGTTACTTTTTCAACTACCTTTAATAGACCAAGCTGTTCAACAAAAGTAGTAGTTAGATGGTTGTGACAAACCACTTAAAGTGGTTGTTAAGCCACTTTAACATCTTCATACCATCCCCTCTGTGTTTTAATCCTGTGTGCTCCTGTGTGATTTATAAAAAAAAGCCTGCTATACCTCATTTCAGAGCTCTTCTCAGCGATCACATGATCGGCTGACTTTATTCTCTCCCCGTCTGATAGACCCAGCGGGCGGGGCCAAGATTCCCCGACTGACCTCACTCAGGAAAGGAGGAGGAGAGAAGAGAGAGAGAGACAGCCGATCATGTGATCACCAAGAAAAGCTGTGAAATGAGGTATAGCAGACTTTTTTTTATAAATCACTCACACAGGGGCACACAGGATTAGAACACAGAGGGGATGGTATGAAGATGTGAAAGTTATTTGAGTAGCAGGAGTTGAGGGGGCAGGCACGGTCACAAGCTGACAGGCAGAGTGGGGAGCGGGAGAGAGCACAGAGGAGACAGATAGCAGGCTCCGTTTGACGGAGGCATGTACAGATGACTCTGGTGTCAGGTCTCAGCAGCCCCGATAGATCAGAGTCAGTGTACAGGGGGAAGGGTATAGCCAGGCAGGATCAGCCAGGTGTTACAGGGGGGCCAAATGACACAGCAAAAGCACTGTGCTTTTTTTTTTTTTTTGGGTTAACAAACCCTTTAACACTGACCCCCCATTGCTTACAATGGTCATATTTTATTCGTTTATGTAAAACATGTATCTCAAAAGAAAAAAAAAGCTATTGCTGTAACTGATTAAAAATTGTTAGCTGGAGTTCAGCTTCAATTTGTTAGTCAAGTTCATCTAAATTTGCTAACCCAGTACTACCCTCTCCCCAGACTGACAATGTTGCAGTTCAAAGGTGTCAGCTTTACTACTTCATCCACAATGCAGACACCTTAAGACAGGAAGTATGTTACTGGCCAGATTACCAGGTGAAGCAAAGGGAGAAAAAGCCAAAAAAAGAAAATGAATGCAGCCGCCACATCGAAGGATTGGAAAGCTGCAATATATTATGTTTTTTGAGGGGCTTACTACCACAATTCCTGCATGGCATTCATAACACATTGCATCTGTGATCTGCAGCAGGTCAATATTAAGTTAATATTAAGTTAGGCTGAAATCGCACCTTACAGAACTTCACATGAAGCGCACAGAAACACACAGTGCATTCCTGTGCAATTCTCAGTGTGAACCGACCCTAAACATGAAACCTTTCATTATCCCCAGTGCCAAGGAATGGGTGTCTGCATTGTGTTGGAGTTTATGAGCAGCTTAAGTAAGTTTCCAGCCTCTGCCCAGTGTGTTGGTGCTTTAGTCCCCTTACCAGAACAGTTTAGGTAAAAATAACGTAACTTTAGGTTTCAGTGGTCACTGCGACTAATAAAGAGGGTGAATCTTCCCAGTGAAGACACAAACAGAATAAAAACCTGGCAGTAGTTCTACCCATTCTCTACTCTGTACTTAAAAAAAATGGACTTTGGATACACTTTGGATACACTTAGACCCCTTTCACACTGGAGCGGTTTTCAGGCGGTATTGCGCTAAAAATACCGTCTGAAAACCGCCCCTAAACAGCCTCCGCTGTTTGTTCAGTGTGAAAGCCCGAGGGCTTTCACACTGAAGCGGTGCGCAGGCAGGGCGGTGAAAAAAGTCCTGCAAACCCCTTTTTTGGAGCGGGGAAGGAGCGGTGTATTCACCGCTCCTTCCCCGCTCCTGCCCATTGAAATCAATGGGACATCGCGGCTATACCGTGGCAATACCGCGGCTATAGCCGCGCTGTACGAGGGATTTTAACCCTTTTTCGGCCGCCAGCGGGGGGTAAAACCGCACCGCTAGCGGCCGAATACCGCTGCAAGAACGACGGTACAGCAGCGCTAAAAATAGCGCTGTTGTACCGTCGACGCCCCCACCGCCCCAGTGTGAAAGGGGCCTAAGAAGTGATTTAATGCATGTTTTTTTTTTTTTTTTGCATACAGTACACCGTTTATTGAACTTTTGTCTATCAGGTCCAAATTGAGTTTGCCCTTCTAAAATGTTACTAAATCCATTTTACAAAAGCAACTTATACCAATTAATGTTAATATTCCAAATGTATAGTTTTATGTATACTCTTAGTGTAAGGCTAAAACTCATAAAAAAATTACAAAGAATGTAAACATCACTGATATGAAACAGTGACGCTCAAGCTTTTAAACCAAATATCTACATATACAGTATATGAAGATACACTAAAGCCGTGTACATACAACCGGACTTTTCGACCAGACTGGTCCGATGGAATGAATCCGACGGACAATCCGACCGTGTGTGGGCTTCATCGGACCTTCAGCGTTTTCTGTCGAAAATCAGATGGACTTTAGATTTGGAACATGTTTCAAATCTTTACGACGGACTCGAGTCCGGTCGAAAAATCCATTCGTCTGTATGCTAGTCCGATGGACAAAAAAGGACGCAAGGGCAGCTATTGGCTACTGGCTATGAACTTCCTTATTCTAGTCCCTTCGTACGTCATCACATTCATACCAATGGACTTTCGAACAGACTTTAGTCCGTTCGTGTGTGGGCAAGTCCGGTCGTTCAAAAGTCCGTCGTAACTCCGTCGAAAGTCCGCCGGAAAGACTGTCGAACCTTTGATGCTGAAAAGTCCGCTCGTGTGCACGCGGCATATGCCTGGACTGTGAAATACATGTAAAAATATAAATTAAACTAGAAGCAATTGAACATACATGGGAAACATAGGAGCCCATAGATATCATCCAAAACTTGTGATATCAGCTCATACCAGAACATAAAGCTGTATGAGGAAACACTACGCACAACTGTCTTTTTTGTCATTGCCATATGTGGGTAGGCCACAGGTTCAGAAGTGTACCAATATGCTCCTATTCTATCCATGATCAGAACAAGGAGATAACAGTAAACATACTGTATTATTGTGATTGGGAAATGCTTTTATCAGCCTTATTCTGTAGAGTGGTATGAAGGACACTAATGATGTGCAAAGTGCAGTTACCCAAAATAACTTGATTAGAGTTCAGTCTGCTGCAATTAGATATGGGAATGATGACATCTGACTACTTATTAACCACTTTAAGACCGCCCACCGCACATGTACTGCGGCAGGGCGGCTCTATTGCACAAAATGCCATACCTGTACGTTGTTGCATGTAATAAATACTGTGTCTGCCGGCCACCCACGATCGCTGCACAGAAAGGCAAAACGGGGATCTGCCTATATAAACAAGGCGGATCCCCATTCTGATAGGGGACAACATGGAGATCTGCTGTTCCCAGTGATCAGGAACCGCGATCTCTTTGTTGTCCCAGTGAGCCCAGCCCCCACACAGTTATAACACATGATCGCCCCCTAGTGTTAACCCCTTTCCTGCCAGTGTCATTTATACATTGATCAGTGTATTTTTTTTAGCACCGATCACTGTAATAATGTCACTGGTCCCCAAAAAGTGTCACTAGGGGTCAGATTTGTCCGCTGCAATGTTGCAGTCCCGCTAAAAATCACAGATCGCCGCCATTACCAGTAAAAACATTAAAAAAATGTAAAGTCCATAAATATATCCCCTATTTTGTAGACGCTATAACTTTTGCGCAAACCAATCAATATACGCTTATTGCGATTTTTTTACCAAAAATATGTAGCAGAAAACATATTGGCCTAAACTAATGAATACATTTGTTTTCTTATACATTTTTTTTAGGATATGTATTATAGCAGAAAGTAAAAAATATTGTTTTTTTCTTCAAAATGGTCAGCCTTTTTTTGTGTATAGCGCAAAAAATAAAAACCGCAGAGGTGATTAAATACCACCAAAAGAGAGCTCTATTTGTAGGAAAAAAAGTACATTAATTTTGTTTGGGTACAACATCACACAACCACGCAATTGTCAGTTAAAGCGACGCAGTGCCGTATCGCAAAAAATGGCCTGGTCATTAAGGGGGTAAATCCTCCCGGGGCTGAAGTGGTTAAAGGTTACTACTTTTTGGGCATTTATCTTTACTTTTAAATAAGTTTCATGAGTTAAAAGCCAAATTCAACTTTAGGATCACGTTACACTAATATTTGGGGTGCAGCATGTAACATGCTCCTATGCACTCTCCTCCTGTCACCAATACTCCCAGTTCTGTGACAGAGGGCAGGGGATTTTCTCCCCGCACCCACTGTCACTTTCTGAAAACAGCGCAGCTGAAACATATTTAACAGCAAAGATAAATGCACAAAAAGCCTTAAGCTATAATAACTAGTCAGGTGTCATCATTCATAGATGTAATTGCAGTAGACTGAACTGTAATCAGTTATTTTGGGCGCCTGCACTTTGCACATCAGTAGTGTCCCTCATACCACTTTATTAAATAAGGCTTATAAAAGCATTTTCCAATCACAATAATGTCATTGCCAACCACACAGAGCTCTGTGAATGAAAAAAACTACAAGTAGCATCTGCCTATGTGGCAAATAGACTTGTAATTCGAATGTTCTGCGAGTGTGCTACTCAGCACACTCATAGTTCATTTACTCTTCCTCCAGCTTTGTAATTGAAACCCCGCACGGGGATATGGACACAAAGCTGGAGGTAAACTGACATTGCACTCATGATTTACTGATCGCGGGTGCAGTGTTCTGCAGATTTTAGTTAAAGAAGAAGTAGGGCCAAAACTCAGCTGGTCCAACTCTGGAAATAACCTCACTTTAGACCCCTTTCACACTGGGGCGTTTTCAGGTGCTTTTGGGCTTAAAATAGCGCCTGTAAAACGCCTGAAAAAACGCCTCCCCTGCAGCCCCAATGTGAGAGCCCGAGTGCTTTCCCACTGGAGTGGTGCTCTTGTAGGACGTTAGAAAAAGTCCTGCAAGCTGCATCTTTGGGGCTGTGGAGGATCGGTGTATACACTCCTCCACCGCCCCTGCACATTGAAATGAATGAGCAGTGCTGCTGAAGCAAAAAAAAGTGAAAAGTGCTTCGGCAGTGGCGTTTTTCGGGCGCATCTAACCCTTTCTTCGGCTGCTAGCGGGGCTTAAAAACACCCCGCTAGCGGCCCAAAAAGCGCTGCTAAAAACGACGGTAAAGCCTGGCGCGGCTCAGTGTGAAAGGGCTCTTGATGTCAGGATCCACCCGGATGCCTGACCGGTCGCTGGTTCAGCCTCTCAGGATGCTGCTGTTTTTTTGAACCGGCCGTTGTCTCCTGACATTTGGCCCATGTGTACAGGGCTTTAGTTCTTGGTCTATAGGTGGCAGGCATAAGCTGTGGCATTGGACCGATGCTGCATCCACCTAGGCGAGTATTAATGTTTGTTTTTTTCTAATTACAAACTTTTCATAAAAAAGATAAATGCACATTATTTTTACCTTCAAAAATATGTGCATTTATTTATTTTTTTTTTGAAAGGTGAACTTACCCTTTAACATAGATTGCATGCACAGAATCATTGATTAATCTAAAATTGTTAATCTTGTATTTACTACAATGTAGATTTCAATGCAACTATTTAACAATACAGCAGTATATATCTTTCTCTTAGAAGAAAGTTGGAAACAAAGCTCAGTCGCAGCATATAAACATGCAAGAATGATTCAGTAGTTTGGTTTTGGCTTATTTGTAGAAGGAAGTAGGATATACACTAATGAAGTAAACTCCCTCTATACATTCCATTTGTCTTCCCAGCTACAAGCTTCTGCCTAACAAATGTAATGAGTAAGTTTTAAAAGTCCACTTCATGTATAACAAGTTTTTTTTTTTTTTTACATCTAAGATTAAAAACAAACGTACATGTGAAAAATACTTGGTGCCTTAACACTAATAAATTACATATGTTTTTTTTCAGAAAATAAGCAACCCCAAAGTAGTTATGCATTATGGGAATCATTGCCCCACAGCCACTGAAGATACCCAGCCTACCAAAACATGTCCAGCAATAATCTGTTCAAGTAGCTGGGTCCCAAATTGGTTTTGCAGTTGTAAAAGTTTCCCAGGAGATGTTGATACAATCGTGGTCTGGAACTGTGCCCTAAGTGCTAATTTAGTCACTGCGCAATTAGACAGTTTTCCCAAAACGTTCCGCAGACATCAATAAAGAAAGAATAAGCACTTCAGTCTGGAAATGCCCTACCTTATCAACATTCATTCTTTTAAATGAGGCTTGAAGCAGTTTGAAATTGTGAATGTACTCATGTTCCAGCTTGGCTTGAAATTTGACCTTCTTTAGGCTTATGCACCCTGCAAAGAGCATATCCATAAACTGGCAATAGGCAGCACCTGGGGAGAGAGAGAGAGAGACACACACAGTTATACATAGAGAGCTATCACACTACAAAAATATTATGCTGTCATCATAAATTATCATCCATGCTATCCAACTCTATGTAAGATTACAGTTCATAAACCTGGAAAAAATGCATTATATTATTTATTGTAAAATATGCCCTTGGATAAATTATGCTTTCTATTCCTGCTCAAATAACCAGTTAAGAACAATCTATCTTTACAAAATATAACTACGTTACTATTCCCCAAGTATGTTTTGTGGAGTACTGAACCAGTCCAAAGGTGAATTTAGCAATATATTTACATTTGGACCAATGTAAATATGCCTATTTCATACCTGAGAGACTGCTGAGGAAACTGACAACCATTGTAATAGTCAGTGCTACTACAGTGATAGCTGTGATCCTCCGGGTTCTGTACCGAGTGGCTTCCTCTTTGCACGCTAAATGTGGGGGCTGCTTAATCAGCACTATCATTCAAGGAACACAGTTTTATTTATTTTTAATGAATGCAAGGCATTCTCTTATTAGACAAGCTGGAGAGGAGAGGTGTCACAATCTCCACCGTATCCGGTCATTCATTAAAAAAATACAAGGTGTTCTATGAATGGCAGCAGTGCAACCCCCTGTAGCCAATGTCCAGAGAGGAAGCTGCTTGGCACAGGACCCAGAAGACTTCAGCTATCATTGTTGTAGTGCTGACTACTAAAGTCTTTGAGAGATAACCCAATGGTCCCTCGGGTATAAAATATGCATATTTACAATGTGCTAAGCTGGGCCAATGTAACTAGGCAATAAAGATCATACTGGGGTTCAGCTTTAAAACAGGCAGATTTAAAAGATACAATTAAATGCAGTTCTTTAATTAATAATATATCATTACATGTATTTTTTTTTTTTTATATATAAGTAGTGCAAATACCTAAATTTGACCTGCTATCAACCTATTGCGATCCCTGTTCAGCAGTACTTAGACTGGGAGAGAGAGAGGAGCAGCACAAGGAGCCAGTTATGCTGCAGTACAAGAAACATGCTAAAAGGGGGCCAGAGCAGAATTAGCTCATCTACCTGCTGCTTCTCCTTTCACTGTCCGATCATATTCTTCAGGGAAGACAAGATCTGTTTTACTTAAAGAACAATTAAGGGCAACATTTTTTTCTTCCACTTTTGTTAGAGTAAGGTTTTTTTGGCATCTGTGCCCCATAGGGGAGATTTCCCTTCCTGTCCCATGGTCAAAACAGGAAGTGAGAGGAAATCTCTCCAAAGTGAGGGAATCCCTGTTTGTCAGCAGGGTCATGAGAACTAGGATCCCCCATTGGAAGATTTCCTCTTTCCTCCCATAATTTGGGATTTGCTTTTACTTTTGAGGAGAACAGTAAATATGCTAAAAAGAGAGGGTGAATCTCCCTGACAGGGGTACAGACAACAATAAAAACCTCAAAACACAAGAAGAAATGGAGTGCTGGATTCAGATTTTCTATGGGTCAATGAAATTGTCACTGGGCACACTAGTTCTGGTACCACAGCACTCCACAAAGCACCAAATAAACATCCAAGAGTCCAAGGTAATTTACTGATAAAATTTATTCATAGCAGAATATATCCAGCATGTTTCAGGAAGGGGGGGGGGGGGGCGAAATGTGTTGAATTTATTATGCTATTAATAAATTTCATCATGAAATTACCTTGGCCATTTCTTTGGTGCTCTCATTGCATTACATGTATGAGCAATAAAAACTTGACATGCGTCCTAATCCCTCTCTACGCTATCTAAAACAAAAAAGATTTGCCTTTAGTTAGACTTTTAACAGCAGTAATGAAAAGATACTCCAGCCTTAGTGACTCCATGAAAGTCAGAGAACAAAGTGCCCTGAGTAGGCGCTCCATGTGTCTTTCATACATTCATCTCTTGTCACAATCCTACAGAATGAAAACAGAATGGTGCTGTCTCAGCTACTGTCACAATTAAATTACTACAGATGTGTAGTGTATGGGAACCTCGTGAATCATATTTTCCTTTAATTCCAGCTAGAAATTCCAGAAAGGCTGAGATCCAAGTGCTGACAGAGTGCAGTCCTCATATACTACACTGAATCATACATATCAGACTAAGGGGAGATGGCTTTCTCTAGACAGTGAGGGGCTTCATGATTAAGTCGCTACTGTAAAAACTGATTTAAATTCTGCTTCTAGGAGGTTTTTGCTCTTAATTCTTTCACGTAAATGCTTTGTTATTACCCAGCTCCACTATTTCATGCGTTTAATGTAAGGGTTCGTTATTATAAATCAAAGTAAACCCTGTACAAGGTCTCCTGTTTATAGGGATATTAAAGGCTCATGTTTTTGTTTTTGAAAATAATAAACATGTTATACTTACCTGCTCTGTGTAATGGTTTTGCACAGAGCAGCCCCTATCCTCCTCTTCTCAGGGGCCACGCCAGAGCTCCTGGCCCTACTCCCTTGCTGAGTACCCCCAAAGGAAGCTACTTGCTCTGGGGGCATTTGAGCGTGCTCGCTCCCGAGCTGTCTGTGTCCATAAGACACACAAAGCGTTGCTCAGCCCTGCCCCTCGCTCCCTCCTCACTGGCTGTGAGTGACAGCAGCACAAGCCAATAGCTCCCGCTGCTGTGTCTCAGTCAATGAGGGAGGGACCTGGGAATGCCGCTGTTCTCAAGCACACTGCTGGATTGAGATGAGGCTCAGGTAAGTTTTGGGGGGAGGGGGAGCTGCACACAGAAGGTTTTTTGAATGCATATAAGGAAAAAAAAAAATCTGCCTTTACAACCACTTTACCTTTGTAGCCCTTTCTCTTGCTGAACCCCCAATAAAAAGGGTAAAAAAAACGCAAAAAACTGTCATTTAAAAATTGTTGGTATTGATAAATTGATGGCATACTCATCTTTCCCCTGTGGACTGTAGAGTTCTACACTGAGATGATGATCTGCAGTATCTTCTCGCAAAATTTGGAGTACTCCCCATTCCCCATGACTTTGTCAGAGGATGACGATGTCACTTCCTGCACTAAGGAAGTCAGAGTAAGGGCCCGTTCACAATATATATGTTCAACTGTGCTGGGCAGCCTTGCCCAATACAGTACACACAGACGAGGCAAACTGCCTTGTATTCAGTTCCCAACACTGCACTGCAGTATGTGCGCTAAAATAAAATGCAGGACATATGCTGCTTTTTTCACTGCAGAGTGTTGTGACACGCTACATCCGCATTGCAATGCTCTGCTGTGAATACAATTTTTAAAATGTCACCTTATGAAATTTCAGCAAAGTTGTTATAAACTGTAAACACTGGAATGCAATGTAACCAGCACATCGGCATGGTTTAGTTTGAGTGTGAATAAGCATGAAAGGTCTGCCTAAAGGTCACCACAGACAGAGGGCACTGAGATATGCAGACACAATAACCACTTCCAAGCATCTATGCCAGCTCCCTAAAACAAATGGCCATGTCATGCCACTGAACATGGTAAACCTGCAGGAGTAGGGGAATGCCACAGACACATCTGCTTCCAGCTAATCATTGGGAAAAAAAAAAAAAAAGCAATCAAAGTTTCCCAACACATCCAATAACTTCTTCCCTTAAGGACCCTCAAGCAGTTCCGTTTCCTGGTGCTCCCAATAGATTGAAACTGACATAGTAAAGTGGCCATGCTGCAGAAATTCAAAAACATATTCTTAACAAAGCAGAAATGATTGCATAGGTGTGAAGCCGGCCTAAAGATAACGCACAGATTACTTCAACATTACACACGTTAGAAGTTTCAGTGCTATTCATTTTTTTGAATAGCAATGCAACACAATAAAGGAATGCAGTGTTGTGCCTTGTGTTTTATGACCCATAGCGTTGCGTTAGTAGTCCATTTAAATGAATGAGCTGCCTTACTACAACAAATGTGAATGCACATTATTGCACTTCATCGGACCAGACAGGTGTGAATGAGGCCTTAAAACTGACCTCTGTAGCTGCAAGCACCATGAAGTAATTATTTCTCAAAATTTACATTCTCTCAGCAGCTCAAGTCACTCAAACCCCCTCCAAGCAGTAACATGCAAGCCTTCCAAACTTCTAATCCTGCTTTGTAAATGCACGAAAATGCATTGGAAAAGTGATATTGCTGCTCAGAGAGCCAACTTGGATGACTTCACAGCTCCTCAAGAACTTCAGGGATGAACTGGAGACCCATTACTTTATACCCATAATTAATTCAGACTGCATATACATTAATTAATATACCACCTTTATTTTTTACTTTATCTGCCAAGGATGAAAAAAAAAGTAAGAAAGGTAACTAAGTAGGTCATTTCATAGAAGCCATACTTCAGCTTCTATGAATGACAAAGGGGCTCTCCTTTAACATGATTTTTAAATGCATAAATTGTAAATAACTGACAGGCTGACAGGTACCATGGGGGGCTGTGGCTAGAATATAGGGTAAGGGTTAGTGCACTTGTGTGTTTGTGTTTTACTGACACGAACTTGAAGCATTTTTGAAGGCTCTGAATTTGGCATGGTCTCTTTTTCTATTTCTCATCTGCTGTTATTCCTCTACACAAGTCATTGGGAACATTTATAAATCAAAATGGTAAATGCAACAGAAATGTAAATTGCTTTTCCCCAAAATGTTAGGCTCCTGTCCTGGAAAACAGGTAGATGTTGACATATCGACTCACCCTATGAATTGGCAGACCCATCGTGCGTTATAGGAAATCTGACCAGATGTGCACGCAAGTGGAAGTGGCCATCAAACCATGTATGTGTTAATTTTTTTAGTTTATGAGGGTCATAGTTTTTCCTTTAAGATTGGAATATATTTGAAGTTAATAAAATATATATGTTTCTTACAAAACGTGGAACATATTGTCTCTTCCTTTTTACTGTATCTGCAAAAAGCTTACAGATCACTAGATGATTCTTCACATCTAGCCACAAACTAGTCATAGAAATGAATGCCTGTGAAACAGCCTGGGATTTGGAGACGTTTTCCTTGAACAAGAGCCGGTAATGTGGACCCTGAAAAAAGGCGGTATGAAAGAGGCACAGTATATTTGTAGCTATATATCCTTTTATGGAATCGTTTTAAAATATTTTTGGTTTTATTTGCTCTTAATAAATGGTTTCCTGACTGCATATTTTTAAGACTGATTAAGTTGAGATAAAGTTATGCCTTTGCAGCAGACTAAAACAGAACATCAAGAGGGAATTTATTTGAAAATATATTGTCACAGCCAGGGCTCAGGCTCAGAGACTAGTAGCAATAGCAGTAGAGAGGATCTGACTGACCAGCTGGATAGGTACACAAGCAGGTACTTCTAGCTGATTGCGCAGGCTCACCTGAGGTGCGGGGTTTAAGCGCTAACTGGTATTCACTAGAGCTCCTGATGGTGGAGATGGGTTTTGCAGCATGTTAGTACCAGGTCACGTTCCTCATAGTTGGCTCACCAAGAGGTGAGCAAGCTGGGGTCCAGTAGCAGATATAGCAGGTAGGGATCAAGCAGAAGCGTAGTCAGTAAATAAGCCAAAGGTTGGTAACAAGTGGTTGCAGGTTGGGAACAAGCAGAAACGTGGTCCAGAAACAAGCCAAAGGTCAGTAAAGAGTGGTAGTGGAGAGAAGAACAGCTAAAGCTACACAAAGGAGCAAGATATCGGCTGAAGAAAGCACAATAATCTGTCAAACAGAAAGTGCAAAGGCATGGCTTAAATAGGAAGTTCATGGGAGGAGCAAGGAGTTCACGGTTCACCAGAAACAAGGTACAAGACAACATTATTCAAGGGTTAAGATAGGATGTTGTCCACTATTTCAGCAAGAAGATCTACTGTCGGATGCAGCAGAGGTCATTGGTTCAGATCCCAGTTCTGATAGATACTATCAGCAATTTGTTCCCAGGGTTACAAAAAGCCTGGTGCTAGAAAGAGCATAATGTAAATAAGTATGCAGCAACTAACTTATAACAAAAGTAGCACCCTCCTAAGCACCCAACTTACTAATCCAGAAGGGGAGGAAAATACCCAAGTTGAGCTACAGCAGAGGCACCCAATGCTAGCAAGTTTCCAAAAGACAGGTAGTAACCTTAATCGCTTGGTAAGGTTTGACTTTATTAAAGAGCATATATATTAAGTATGGTGCAATAGTGTGCAAATATAAACCAGTATAATGAAAACTAAAATTTAGGTATGGTCCAGCTTGAACCAATGTAAGCTTGCATATCTCATACCTGAACGATCCCTGTGAAAGCTGCAAACTACTGTAGTAGTCTTTACTATTATATTAATAGCAGTAGTCTTCAGGGTCCCATTCTGTGAATGGCAGCAGTGCCAGTGAGTGATCCCCCCCCCTGTGGTTACTAGGCAGAAGAGCAGCCATTTGACACTGCTGCCATTCACAGAACACTTTGTCCAATCAAAGAATGAAAAAGGGGGTGCAATATGGGTCCACTTTCTTGAGGTTGTGGCCTCCCCACCACATTTAGATTATTTAATTTAACAGCTTTAGTTATAGGTAATTTAGGGCGGCTGCCCCTTTAAGGAAGCTGAGGTAAGGTATCTGGGAAGAACCAATCAGAGCTCATGGAAAGTGCTGGAAGTAGGGATAGGCTATAAAAGGTCAGCAGGAAAGAGGCTTTTCCTCTTTCCCACTGGACCAAGAAGGAAATTGAAGCTCTCACAAGTAAGGCTCTCTCTTACCCCACTTATAATGCAGTCCCTGGTGATGCAGCTCCTTGAGAAAGCTGGCAGTGCAGGAGGGGAGACATGGCTGAGGCGCTGTCTGGCACTGTCCTCACAGGAAGAAAGCTTACAGACTGAAGAGGGAGGTGGAGGCAGCTCAGCAGTGGGCGGTATGCAGGCGTATCCACAAGACACGGGGCGGAGACAGCAGGTGCCATCACTGAGAGAGAGAGGGAGGAGGAGCGCGCCTCTGGAGAGAAGCATAGAAGCTCCGGAGGTTACCGAAGAGACTCGGGAACAGCTGAGAGGGACACAGGAGGATGGCGGTGGCGTGTCATCTCGGAGCCGCCGGAACACAAAGAAGAGGCGGACTTGTTCACAGTCGCCAGCAGGAAGAAGAGGACAGCGGGGACAGTCCCAGCAGCTCACAAGTGACTCTAGGGGAAGGCAGCACACCATACAGTCTCCTTGTCAGCAAACAGCTGAAGCAATGCAGCAAGGCACTCGGTGCACAGAGGTGCCTGGGCAGTTACAGGTCGGGCAGGCTGCTCAAGTCCAAAACCCTGAAGTGCTGCTGGCGGCTGAGGTACAGCAAAATATGGTACAATCTCCAGCAGCTGGTGAGTTAGAACAATTAAATGTGTTATCTGGTTTAGTGGGATCTCTGTCCTCCCTTGTTCAATCACTGTTTCATAAAATCTCAGTTCCTGCTGTTTCTCCTATTCTGTCTTCTATGCCTGTTAACCCTCAAACTGCTGTACTTTCTACTTCTCCTGTCAGTTTAGCACAGCACAGTTCTATGACTGATTTTAGCATGGGTATGCAGAATGTAAATGTAGTCCCTGAGCCATTGCACACAGCTGCGCCTGTCCAGGTTAATGTCCCTGAGTCCTGCATGAAAGATGCTATGCCCTGCAAGATGTCTCCTTTGGGGTATCATTTGAGCATAGTAGTTAAAGAAAAAATTTGGAAGGGAGAGTACTTAGATATTCTTTCTCTCCTGCCGGCTCATAAAGAGTTTATGGTCAGAACAGAAAAGAGGGGAGAAGAGAGGTGCGAGGATGACAGGCGTAGGCCGGTGGCCAGGTCATTCAATAATTGGTTGCAAGCTTCTTGCATTTATTCTGGCATAATGGCTGAAAAGCACCCAGAATTGTGCGGGGGCCTTTTTCAGCATCTTGACCATATCCTAGAGGCTTATAAGAATTTTGGTGGCCTAGGCTGGTTTTATTATGACGAGTCTTTCCGTCAGAAATTGTCCATACACCCATCACTTAGGTGGGGAATGAAGGACGTGGGGCTTTGGCTCAATGTAATACTACCCCAGAAGCAGGTAGTTCCTAAACAGCCCACGGCTAACCCTTCCAATACAGCTTTTAGGAAAGGATGTTGTTTTGCATTCAATGATGGCAAATGTCGCTGGAATGCAGCGTGCAGGTATAAACATGAATGTTCTTTTTGTGCTGGAGCGCATCCAGCAGCAAAGTGTTTTAAAAGGATTGCGGCGGTGGGTTCTGGTCCAGCACAAAGGGATATTTTTTCTAAAAGCCTGCACGCCTGTGAGGCTGGAAAGAATGTGCCAGTGGCTGCGGTGACAGCGGGTTTGCTCATTGAAGGATTTTCCAACGGTTTTCCCTTACTTTCATTTTTGGTAAAGAACTTGCGGAAGGGCGAATTGCGGGGCCTTTTGAACATCCGCCTTTTAGTAATTTCCGTATTTCCCCATCATACACCATTTGTCTTTCCCGAAAGGGGAGTCATTGAATGATGATATTGATGGGAGTTTGTGTTCGGTTTCGTACGCGACATTTGAAGACGCAGTTCGGAAAATTAGATCATTCGGCCCTGGAGCATTGTTGGCAAAAGCCGACATAAAATCAGCTTTTCGCCTCCTGCCTATTTCCCCATCAGCTTTTAATTCCTTAGGTTTTTTCTTTGAAGGTCAATATTTCTTTGACAAATGTCTCCCAATAGGATGTTCGCTGTCATGTTCTTATTTTGAGGCGTTTTCCACGTTTTTGCATTGGTGTCTTTGTGTTCAATCGGGTATGGATAGTGTAGTTCACTATCTTGATGAATTTTTATTTGTCGGGCCAGCTGACTCTTCAAGTTGCTTGGAGTTGTTATTGTCATTTCAGACTATGTCTCGAGATTTTGGTGTGCCTTTAGCGGATGAAAAGACTTGCTTGCCCAGCACGACGATGGAATTCTTGGACATCGAAATTGACACGTGTATGATGGAGTTTCGTTTGCCTGAAGTAAAATTGAAGAAATTGAAGTGGCTGATTATGCGGGTATTGAAAAAGAAAGTTCGGTTGAAAGAGATGCAATCGCTGTTAGGAATTTTGGCTTTTGCTTGTAGAATTATGCCGGTTGGCAGGATTTTTTCTCGGCGCCTTTATCTGGCAATCTCTGGTATGAAATCCCCTTTGGAACACATTAGATTGACTACCCCTCTTAAAGAAGATTTGATGGTCTGGGCTAGCTTCTTGGAATGTTATAATGGGATGTCCTTTTTCCAATATGAATTTGTGATAGCCTCAGATTTCCGTTTGTTTACGGATGCGGCAGTTTACATTGGTGCTGTGCAGTTTGGCCTGAGTTGTGGTTTCAGACAGGTGTCACCTGTAACGTTGTGTTGTTGAAGTTGTTCCCGATTCTGGTGGCCTTGGAGTTATGGGGCCCGAATTTTGCAAATAGGCGTATTCTAGTGGAGACTGACAACAAGGGCGTGTTATATGCGGTTAATTGTCTTTCGTCTAATTCATTGCTAGTGATCAAAATACTAAGACAAGTGGTCTTTAGATGCCTCAAATTTAATGTTTGGTTAAAAGCTAGGTATACTCCTGGGATCCTGAATAACATTGCTAATTCTTTATCCCGGTTGCAGATGAACCGTTTCCGGAGTTTGCTTCCAGAAGCAGATGTGACAGGCATCCCGTGCCCAGACCACCTGTGGGACGTGATTTGAGTGCTGTAGCAGAAGCTATTCAAGGTTCCTTGGCACCCAAGACTTGGTCCAGTTACTCTGCATCCTGGGGAAGCTGGTTGTCCTTTGCAAGCGCTGAAGGTTTTAGTTTCAGAGAACCATCTGAAGCAACTGTCTTGGCTTTCTTATCCCAGTTAATACAGCAGCGCTTTTCCTTTAGTTTTGTGTCAAAAACGCTGGCTGGCATTTCATTTTTCTTTAGGCTATTAGGTTTGCAACCTTGCACGTCTTATTTTTCCGTTAAACAGGCACTGAAGGGTTACAGGAGGTTGACTTTTGTTTCAGACAGTAGACGACCTATCTCTTTGGACATCCTTCGTGGCTTTTGCAAGGTTACTACAATAGTTTGCTTCTCTAAGTATGAAGCGCTACTTTTCAAAACGGCTTTCGTGTTAGCCTTTTTTAGTGCTTTCCGTATCTCGGAACTAGTAACAGCAAATAAACAAGGGACTTCAGGAATTCGATTTGAGCAAGTAGTGGTTGACCAATTGGGAGTGCATATTTGGCTGCAGCAGTCTAAAACGGATCAATGCGGCAAGGGCAGGTGGGTCAACTTGTGCGTACAAGAGGACGGAATTGTGTGCCCTGTAGAGGCAGTTAAACAATTTATGGGGATTAGACCTTTAAGTAAAGGGTTTTTTCTTATTCATGCTAATTCAATGCCACTTACAAAATTTCAGTTTGATGCAGTTTTTAAGAAATGCTTGGTGCAGTTGGGATTAACTAACTTGAAATTTTCCTCCCACTCATTTAGAATAGGCGCAGCTTCTGTGGCGGCCTGGGTAGGGTTACCAGATTCTGACATTAAAGAAATGGGGAGGTGGAAATCCCATTGTTTTCGTTTATATGTTAGGCCTAATTTGTTTATTTGAATTTCAGGTTTTCAGCACACAGTTTGGATTCTGGGACACTCTTTTATATACTGGGCACGAAAGAGAGCGGCTCAACGCAGTTACTCAGCGAATTTGTCCCTGCAGCCGGACTCTTTTAAGTTATATTGGCAGGGCATAAGAGGCCTTCAGTGGCACCAACTTTATTTTCACCTAACAAGGTTGTGTCAAGTATGGCCCATGCCATCCATTTTGGTTATTCACTTGGGTGGCAATGATTTGGGAAAAGTTAAGACTCTAGATTTGTTGTTCATGATTAAACAGGATCTCCAGCGCTTTGGTATCACTTCCCCAGGTACAACTTTAGTCTTTTCAGAGATAGTCCCTCGGCTTTCGTGGCTCTCCTCAGATCAGAGGAGGGTCATGGAAAAAATGAGGAAAAGAGTCAATAGGGCTCTTGAAAAATTTATGCCTCTGATTAATGGTTTATCCTATCGGCATGTGGACCTTGAAGGTGGTTACCCGGGGTATGTACAGGCCTGATGGAGTCCATTTATCAGAGGTTGGGCTGGATATATTCAATCTGGGTCTGCAGTACAGTATAGAAAGTGCCGTGGCCGCGGCGGTGGGGGGGGGCCGGGCTTGATGTTCAAGCCCGCCGTGTGGGCTGTTGTTTTTATTTAAATTCTGCTACTGCTCGAGTTCTAATAACTGAGCAGATGGAAATATGTTTGGATTTATGAAGTTATGATATAATAAAGAGTTATGAATTATGACATTGTTTAAAACCAATAAAAGGTGTCGCGGCCAATTTCTTGCCAAAAAGATGGATGTTTGTGTATTATTTATTTAAATTGTATCTGGGGAAAGTGTTTTGTGGGTGGGTGTGGCCTACAATCTCATGAAAAAGGGGGCGCAATATGGGTCCACTTTCTTGAGGTTGTGGCCTCCCCACCACATTTAGATTATTTAATTTAACAGCTTTAGTTATAGGTAATTTAGGGCGGCTGCCCCTTTAAGGAAGCTGAGGTAAGGTATCTGGGAAGAACCAATCAGAGCTCATGGAAAGTGCTGGAAGTAGGGATAGGCTATAAAAGGTCAGCAGGAAAGAGGCTTTTCCTCTTTCCCACTGGACCAAGAAGGAAATTGAAGCTCCCTCCCTCCCGCCCCAGTCGCGAACACCTATTATGTGGTAGGGTCACCCCGGATTCTGGGGGGGGCTGTTGTTTTTATTTAAATTCTGCTACTGCTCGAGTTCTAATAACTGAGCAGATGGAAATATGTTTGGATTTATGAAGTTATGATATAATAAAGAGTTATGAATTATTACATTGTTTAAAACCAATAAAAGGTGTCGCGGCCAATTTCTTGCCAAAAAGATGGATGTTTGTGTATTATTTATTTAAATTGTATCTGGGGAAAGTGTTTTGTGGGTGGGTGTGGCCTACAATCTCATGCCTTGGATTAATTAAAAAAAACACAAGATGTTCAGTGAATGGAGGCAGTGCGGAATAAGCAAACCCTGTGGTTACTATGCAGGAGGGTAGCCACCTGGCATTGGACCTGGAAGACTTCTGCTCTCACTGCAGTAGTGGGGACTACTACAGTAATTTACAGCTTGCATAGGGATGAGCCAATGTAACTATGCAACAAATTCATACTTAAGCTTTAATGATAAGTAACCATTCTACCTAAACTGAAAAGGGTTACTGCAGTTTTTACTTTCTCCAGCGCTCCTACTTTTGTCCATTATGATCTCTTTACATTTAGGTATTTATAACATGCAGTAAAACTCATGTGCTTTTTGCTGCAATTCATGACACCACAAGACACAGTACAGTAGGTGCAGATGGTCTGTCAGTGCAGCACACCATTGCACACATACTTAGCACTGTGGTTTGCTATGTTGAAAAGAAAGATGAGGTCTAGTTTTTGTTTTTTTGTCATGCCTTGTTAGTCAATTTAAATGAATGGGCTGTCTTAAAAAAATTAAAAAATACACATTAACGTAAGGGTAGGGGGGCGGGGGTCTCTGTCAAATCAGATCATTGAGGCCCCCTCACATACCCTACCCACCCTTTGTCTCCTCAGAGGATGTGCCCATCTGCATCTGGCCCTAGTGACCAGTGGGTGCAAGAGTACTGGATGGTACAAACACTCTGCCAACCCAATGCAAGCCTGTACAGTATTTGGTAAAAATGACTGGCTGTCAGTAGTTGATAATTCAGACTTTGGAGACAAAATTGTCATAAACTTCAACTTCATGTGTTTTTTTTGTCAACTGGAAGTTAATGAAAAGATTCCAAAAATTGCCATGTGTATGACCAGCAGTTGAGTGACAGACAAATATCTCACACAGAAAGATGTTTTTAGATCACCATAGAGCTGTGAGCTGCTATAATTATCTCCTTAAATTGGGTGACGATTGAGTACTGAGCGCAGACAAGGGATGGCTCAGCAGAACAGAAAACCATTAGTAATACAGTATTTTTTTTTTTTTACATGTTATAGCTTCTCCAAAAGTGCTCATTATCTCTCTAGATACCTTTTACCTCACATGAACATCATAAGATTAGTTGCTTTTATGATGCCATGTACGCCCAGTTTTAAATTAGTGTGTGCGACGTGTGAATAATGTATGTACCGAGAGTAGAGCTCAATTTTAACTAGCAGGACCTGTTCTCACAAAGCCACCATTTGTTTTTATCATTTGTACCTAGCACACAGCCAATATCTGCCTGAGGTACTGGCCGCTCTCCAGACACTTCTGCACTTGCTACCATTATAAAGGATACAGGTTTTCCTCAGATATGTTTACCAGAACACTACAAGACAGCATGCCACAGCAATAATGGAAAAAACGTTTATCACATTTATATTTATAAATTCCACTGTGAACAGTCTAAATTAGACTGAATTACATTATATTGTTACCACACCCTGCTTTATAACACAGCAAAAATGACAAATATTCACAGGGAGGTTCTTTCCAATTCACTGCACCATATGTAACTGCTGTGCTTGCTGGACATCTGCAGTGTCAGAAGAACCTTGCGGCACGTCACTTCTTGCAGTACAGTTCTGTTACAGACCATATGGCTGCATTGGAAAGCAGGGTGTTAGTGGAATGTGCACATTCCTACCAGAAGAATGCTTGTGTAAACTAATTCAGCAGCGAACAGCGTTCATTAGCCACAGCTGGTGGAGTTTTACGACAAACAATTGAAAAGATTGTATTTTATTTATGTATTGTACGATTATATTTCAGTCATTAGTGCCAGTTATGGGTCTAGCCTTAAAAATAATAACGCAATGAACACATCTAACTTGAAGCAGACCTACACTCAAATGTAAAAAACTTTTCAGTATTCTAATCCTTCCCTCTCCACTTAAAAAAAGAAAAAAAGCCACTTTTTTTTATTATTCATTTTTTTTACTGCTCTGCTGGACCTGTCCCCACCTCCATTCTAAGCAAAAATGATGTTTCACTCTCCTCCTGCAGCCTCCTGGGATACCAGCGTCACATATTTCAAGAGGCATTTATTCTACTTTCCATTCATATGAATAGAAGCAGCGCCTGATCTCGCACAAGAACAAAACATGGTGCCATGTCTGTTTACATGCTATTCTATGAATGGTGGAAAGTCATGCCTCCTGGGCTATATGTGAGGTCGGCATCCTAGGAGGCAATACTTTCCACTATACATGGAACAATATGTAAACAGGCATGGCATCAGATCTCTGTCTGCACATGTGCAAGATCTGATGCAGCATCACTGGGGGGGTTGGCTGCACGAACCAGGAAAAGACAGCTAGCGCCCTGTGACAAAAAATGAGACTTGTCTTAGGAGAGCGGTGCAAGAGAAGAGAACAATGCTGTATCCTCTGGGCTTGTAAGTTTATTATTACAGCATAAAAAGAACACCCTATGTAAGAGGGGAAAAGAGTAACATTTTCAATAGGAGAGTGAAGTTCCTCTTTAAAAACTAAAAATAAAATCAGTGACACAGGATAAAGGGGTGACCGCATGAGGCAGGTGCAGTCTGCTTCCTCCTCTGTAGGTGGCACCCAACCAGGGCAGCATCACAGCTTGGAGAGGATGTCAGGGGAAACGCTGTTTCTCTGTGACTTCCTGGTTCCTGGAGGCAGTGTTCCGATTTGTGTTGCATCTAGTTGACGCTTGGTTGCCATCTTGGGTCAGCAGAGTCTTGAGTCCATGTTCCCCAGGTTTTGGCGTGCATTCGTGAGTGGGTAATGTAGGGACAGGTCTCCCGTCTGTCAGGGACAGTATTAGTGGTAGGGTAAGGTTCCAGACGAGAAGGGAAACTTAAGGCTTGCAAGTGCCTTTGACATCTTCCTGTTTGGGTAAGAGACAACCAGGCCACATTCTGCCCCTCCAGACACTGCCAATTCAATTGATACCTGCTGCGCCACACGCTGTAGGCATTTGTGAGTGTTCACAGTTGTAAGGTGACCAGATTTTTAAAATGAAATCCGGGGACATTTTTTTTTCATTGGCAAATGGTAAACTATTTTATAAGCATATTTTCCTCAA
This sequence comes from Aquarana catesbeiana, assembly GCF_042186555.1. Taxonomy (NCBI): domain Eukaryota; kingdom Metazoa; phylum Chordata; class Amphibia; order Anura; family Ranidae; genus Aquarana; species Aquarana catesbeiana. The sequence continues at coordinate 497,648,805 of NC_133328.1, read as the reverse complement.
ATTATATATGCAGTGTATGTGGTATGTTTTTATGAAACGATTGTATGATATATATACGTTATTTCTGACATTTCGTCCACAAGATAAAAAAATAAATAAAAAAAGATACTTCTTAGAATTTTTTGAGATATGACTACCAAATGTTAAATGTTAAAATGAGAAAAACAGAGTGCAGAGTTCAGGAGTGGATTACATAAAGAATGCAGGGCTCAGGAGCACGATACATAAAGAATGCAGGGCTCAGGAGTGTGCTACATAAAGAATGCAGGGCTCAGGAGTGTGCTACATAAAGAATGCAGGGCTCAGGAGCGTGCTACATAAAGAATGCAGGGCTCAGGAGCACGATACATAAAGAATGCAGGGCTCAGGAGTGTGCTACATAAAGAATGCAGGGCTCAGGAGTGTGCTACATAAAGAATGCAGGGCTCAGGAGCGTGCTACATAAAGAATGCAGGGCTCAGGAGCATGCTACATAAAGAATGCAGGGCTCAACAGTGCCCATCTATGCAGCCTCACCGCTGCCCATCTATGCAGCCTCACCGGTGCCCATCTATGCAGCCTCACCGGTGCCCATCTATGCAGCCTCACCGGTGCCCATCTATGCAGCCTCACCAGTGCCCACCAATGCAGTCTGACAAGTGCCCAGCAATGCAGTCTGACAAGTGCCCAGCAACGCAGCCTCACCTGTGCCCACCAATGCAGTCTGACAAGTGCCCAGCAATGCAGTCTGACAAGTGCCCAGCAATGCAGATTTACCAGTGCCCACCAATGCAGCCTCACCAGTGCCCACCAATGCAGCCTCACCAGTGCCCAGCAATGCAGCCTCACCAGTGCCCAGCAATGCAGCCTCACCAGTGCCCAGCAATGCAGCCTCACCAGTGCCCAGCAATGCAGCCTCACCAGTGCCCATCTATGCAGCCTGACCAGTGCCCATCTATGCAGCCTGACCAGTGCCCATCAATGCAGCCTGACCAGTGCCCATCAATGCAGCCTGACCAGTGCCCACCAATGCAGCCTCACCAGTGCCCAGCAATGCAGCCTCACCAGTGCCCAGCAATGCAGCCTCACCAGTGCCCAGCAATGCAGCCTCACCAGTGCCCATCTATGCAGCCTCACAAGTGCCCATCTATGCAGCCTGACCAGTGCCCATCAATGCAGCCTGACCAGTGCCCATCAATGCAGCCTGACCAGTGCCCACCAATGCAGCCTGACCAGTGCCCACCAATGCAGCTTGACTAGTGCCCACCAATGCAGCCTGAGCAGTGCCCAGCAATGCAGCCTGGCCAGTGCCCAGCAATGAAAGTGCCCAACAATGCAGCCTCACCAGTGCCCATCTAGGCAGCCTGACCAGTACCCATCAATGCAACCTGACCAGTGCCCACCAATGCAGGCTGACCAGTGCCCAGCAATGAAGCCTGACCAGTGCCCAGCAATGCAGCCTGACCAGTGCCCATCTATGCAGCCTGACCAGTGCCCATCAATGCAGCCTGACCAGTGCCCATCAATGCAGCCTGACCAGTGCCCAGCAATGCAGCCTGACCAGTGCCCAGCAATGCAGCCTGACTAGTGCCCAGCAATGAAAGTGCCCAGCAATGCAGCCTCACCAGTGCCCATCTAGGCAGCTTGACCAGTACCCATAAATGCAGCCTGACCAGTGCCCACCAATGTAACCTGACCATTGCCCACCAATGCAGGCTGACCAGTGCCCAGCAATTCAGCCTGACCAGTGCCCAGCAATTCAGCCTGACCAGTACCCATCAATGCAGCCTGACCAGTGCCCACCAATGAAAGTGCCCAGCAATGCAGCCAGGACCAGTGCCCATCTATGCAGCCCGACCAGTGCCCACCAATGCAGCCTGACCAGTGCCCACCAATGCAGGCTGACCAGTGCCCACCAATGCAGGCTGACCAGTGCCCACCAATGCAGGCTGACCAGTGCCCAGCAATGCAGCCTCACCAGTGCCCATCTATGCAGCCTGACCAGTGCCCATCTATGCAGCCTGACCAGTGCCCATCAATGCAGCCTGACCAGTGCCCATCAATGCAGCCTGACCAATGCCCATCAATGCAGCCTGACCAGTGCCCACCAATGCAGCTTGACTAGTGCCCACCAATGCAGCCTGACCAGTGCCCAGCAATGCAGCCTGACCAGTGCCCAGCAATGAAAGTGCCCAGCAATGCAGCCTCACCAGTGCCCATCTAGGCAGCCTGACCAGTACCCATCAATGCAACCTGACCAGTGCCCACCAATGCAGGCTGACCAGTGCCCACCCATGCAGCCTGACCAGTGCCCGGCAATGCAGCCTGACCAGTGCCCGGCAATGCAACCTGACCAGTGCCCACCAATGCAACCTGACCAGTGCCCAGCAATGGAGCCTGACCAGTGCCCACCAATGCAGCTTGACTAGTGCCCACCAATGCAGCCTGACCAGTGCCCAGCAATGCAGCCTGACCAGTGCCCAGCAATGAAAGTGCCCAGCAATGCAGCCTCACCAGTGCCCATCTAGGCAGCCTGACCAGTACCCATCAATGCAACCTGACCAGTGCCCACCAATGCAGGCTGACCAGTGCCCACCAATGCAGGCTGACCAGTCCCCACCAATGCAGGCTGACCAGTCCCCACCAATGCAGCCTGACCAGTGCCCAGCAATGCAGCCTGACCAGTGCCCAGCAATGCAGCCTGACCAGTGCCCAGCAATGCAGCCTGACCAGTGCCCATCAATGCAGCCTGACCAGTGCCCATCAATGCAGCCTGATCAGTGCCCAGCAATGCAGCCTGATCAGTGCCCAGCAATGCAGCCTGACTAGTGCCCAGCAATGAAAGTGCCCAGCAATGCAGCCTCACCAGTGCCCATCTAAGCAGCCTGACCAGTACCCATAAATGCAGCCTGACCAGTGCCCACCAATGTAACCTGACCATTGCCCACCAATGCAGGCTGACCAGTGCCCAGCAATTCAGCCTGACCAGTGCCCATCTATGCAGCCTGACCAGTGCCCATCAATGCAGCCTGACCAGTGCCCACCAATTAAAGTGCCCAGCAATGCAGCCAGGACCAGTGCCCATCTATGCAGCCTGACCAGTGCCCACCAATGCAGGCTGACCAGTGCCCACCAATGCAGGCTGACCAGTGCCCACCAATGCAGGCTGACCAGTGCCCACCAATGCAGGCTGACCAGTGCCCACCAATGCAGGCTGACCAGTGCCCAGCAATGCAGCCTCACCAGTGCCCAGCAATGCAGCCTCACCAGTGCCCATCTATGCAGCCTGACCAGTGCCCATCAATGCAGCCTGACCAATGCCCATCAATGCAGCCTGACCAGTGCCCACCAATGCAGCTTGACTAGTGCCCACCAATGCAGCCTGACCAGTGCCCAGCAATGCAGCCTGACCAGTGCCCAGCAATGAAAGTGCCCAGCAATGCAGCCTCACCAGTGCCCATCTAGGCAGCCTGACCAGTACCCATCAATGCAACCTGACCAGTGCCCACCAATGCAGGCTGACCAGTGCCCACCAATGCAGGCTGACCAGTCCCCACCAATGCAGGCTGACCAGTCCCCACCCATGCAGCCTGACCAGCGCCCGGCAATGCAGCCTGACCAGTGCCCAGCAATGCAACCTGACCAGTGCCCAGCAATGCAGCCTGACCAGTGCCCAGCAATGCAGCCTGACCAGTGCCCATCTATGCAGCCTGACCAGTGCCCATCTATGCAGCCTGACCAGTGCCCATCTATGCAGCCTGACCAGTGCCCATCTATGCAGCCTGACCAGTGCCCATCAATGCAGCCTGACCAGTGCCCACCAATTAAAGTGCCCAGCAATGCAGCCAGGACCAGTGCCCATCTATGCAGCCTGACCAGTGCCCACCAATGCAGGCTGACCAGTGCCCACCAATGCAGGCTGACCAGTGCCCACCAATGCAGGCTGACCAGTGCCCACCAATGCAGGCTGACCAGTGCCCACCAATGCAGGCTGACCAGTGCCCAGCAATGCAGCCTCACCAGTGCCCAGCAATGCAGCCTCACCAGTGCCCATCTATGCAGCCTGACCAGTGCCCATCAATGCAGCCTGACCAATGCCCATCAATGCAGCCTGACCAGTGCCCACCAATGCAGCTTGACTAGTGCCCACCAATGCAGCCTGACCAGTGCCCAGCAATGCAGCCTGACCAGTGCCCAGCAATGAAAGTGCCCAGCAATGCAGCCTGACCAGTGCCCATCAATGCAGCCTGACCAGTGCCCATCAATGCAGCCTGATCAGTGCCCAGCAATGCAGCCTGATCAGTGCCCAGCAATGCAGCCTGACTAGTGCCCAGCAATGAAAGTGCCCAGCAATGCAGCCTCACCAGTGCCCATCTAAGCAGCCTGACCAGTACCCATAAATGCAGCCTGACCAGTGCCCACCAATGTAACCTGACCATTGCCCACCAATGCAGGCTGACCAGTGCCCAGCAATTCAGCCTGACCAGTGCCCATCTATGCAGCCTGACCAGTGCCCATCAATGCAGCCTGACCAGTGCCCACCAATTAAAGTGCCCAGCAATGCAGCCAGGACCAGTGCCCATCTATGCAGCCTGACCAGTGCCCACCAATGCAGGCTGACCAGTGCCCACCAATGCAGGCTGACCAGTGCCCACCAATGCAGGCTGACCAGTGCCCACCAATGCAGGCTGACCAGTGCCCACCAATGCAGGCTGACCAGTGCCCAGCAATGCAGCCTCACCAGTGCCCAGCAATGCAGCCTCACCAGTGCCCATCTATGCAGCCTGACCAGTGCCCATCAATGCAGCCTGACCAATGCCCATCAATGCAGCCTGACCAGTGCCCACCAATGCAGCTTGACTAGTGCCCACCAATGCAGCCTGACCAGTGCCCAGCAATGCAGCCTGACCAGTGCCCAGCAATGAAAGTGCCCAGCAATGCAGCCTCACCAGTGCCCATCTAGGCAGCCTGACCAGTACCCATCAATGCAACCTGACCAGTGCCCACCAATGCAGGCTGACCAGTGCCCACCAATGCAGGCTGACCAGTCCCCACCAATGCAGGCTGACCAGTCCCCACCCATGCAGCCTGACCAGCGCCCGGCAATGCAGCCTGACCAGTGCCCAGCAATGCAACCTGACCAGTGCCCAGCAATGCAGCCTGACCAGTGCCCAGCAATGCAGCCTGACCAGTGCCCATCTATGCAGCCTGACCAGTGCCCATCTATGCAGCCTGACCAGTGCCCATCTATGCAGCCTGACCAGTGCCCATCTATGCAGCCTGACCAGTACCCATCAATGCAGCCTGACCAGTGCCCAGCAATGAAAGTGCCCAGCAATGCAGCCTCACCAGTGCCCATCTAGGCAGCCTGACCAGTACCCATAAATGCAGCCTGACCAGTGCCCACCAATGTAACCTGACCATTGTCCACCAATGCAGGCTGACTAGTCCACAGCAATTCAGCCTGACCAGTGCCCATCTATGCAGCCTGACCAGTACTCATCAATGCAGCCTGACCAGTGCCCACCAATGTAGCCTGACCAGTGCCCAGCAATGAAAGTGGCCAGCAATGCAGCCTGACCAGTGCCCATCTATGCAGCCTGACCAGTGCCCACCAATGCAGCCTGACCAGTGCCCACCAATGCAGGCTGACCAGTGCCCAGCAATGCAGCCTGACCAGTGCCCAGCAATGCAGCCTGACCAGTGCCCAGCAATGCAGCCTGACCAGTGCCCACCAATGCAACCTGACCAGTGCCCACCAATGCAGCCTCATTTGTGCTCATCAATGCAGCCTTACCTGTGCAGGGGATCAGAGAGGAGAGGAAGAGGAGAGCCAGCCAGATCATCACAAAGGCCAGCATCGCCCGCTATGACAGCTTTAATTTGAATTGGTGTGCGCCTGACATCACACAAGTCCCGCCTCTTACCTACTATAGGCAGCACATGTCCAGGCATTGGACAAGTGTGCTGTCCATCAAAGGCGACAAACTAGGAGGTGGGACTCTGTGTAACGGCGGGCACCCACCGTTTCAAATTAAAGCTGTCACAGAGAGTGGCGCCAGCCTGACACCCCCCTCCTCCTTCCCCCGCCACTGGGCCAGTTAGAAAGTGAAGCACGCTTTGCGCATGCACAATGGGGAACCGGCTGTGAAGCCAAAAGGCTTCACTGACTGTTTCCTCTACCAGGAATGGCGGCGGCAAAACCCAGGAGCCGATTTGAAGATTGGCTGGGGTACGGACATTGCGGGCTCCCTGGACAGGTAAGTGTCCATATATTAAAAGTCAGCAGCTATAGTATTTGTAGATGCTGACTTATTTTTTTTCCCCAGGCTGGAACTCCTCTTTAATTAAGTGCTGGATTTACCACAGGCTCAACATGATCTGTTTTAGGTGTATTCAACAAGTAGAAGTGGACTATTGAGTGGATTTCTCTGTGACTTTACTCCAATCGGCAAGTTCCTTGTTCGCATATAGACACTGTAGCACAACTGATTGGCTCCTTCTGCTCCTTCTATCTCTCCCAGTCTGAGTTCTGTTGCACAGGGACTACAAGAAGCTAATACTAGGTCAAATTCAGGGACTTGCACTGCTTACATTTAAAAAGTATACATTTAATGGTATATAATAAATAAATACAGAGCTGCATTAATTTGTATTTTTATATCTGCCTTGAGTTTGGCGTTAACCCCCATTCTCACAAATCTAGAAAACGAGGCATTTCCCTTTTTTTCAGGCAACTGTGTTGGTTACAAATCCATCCACACTTCTTCCCAGTTCTAGGGTGGGGAGTGCTAACTAAGGCAGTTTATGCATTTACATCATTAACAATTTACTATTTGGATAATTATATTTTACTGACAGATTCACATTTAACATTACACTAAGAGTTGAGACAAAAATAACTGAGTGGTAGACTACAGTAACATCCCGCATGGTTTTCTGCTGTGATAGACTAAATATGTCAAACCTAACTCTGACCCGATTCCTTCACTTCACATTACGTTTGCCAAATTTTAAACATGCTCCACTGAAATAGCTTCCACCGTATCAAAGCATTTAGCTGGCTTCTGCGCTTAAAAAAGAAGTAAGGTGATAGGATATTAGGTTATATCCTTAAGGAGTTCCAAAAGTTACAATAAAGAGAAAAAAATAAAAAATAACAGTCCTTTTCCATATGTAGTCAGCAGTGTGTAGGAGTACCCACTGATAGCTCTTGCAGTCAACATAATGTCTATGTTATCAGTTCTCAAGGAGAATCAGTTGCTCTGTTCACCTAGTGTAAAAATCATACAAATGGCTTTGGGAAGATATTCTGCTTCCAAATGTTGCTGCTAGTCATCGTGTAACCTCCATGGTAGAATATTTCTTATAGGCATTTAGACATCTCATGTCCAGTATGCACAACCAGAGACCAAGCTTTTTGGAAGTAGAACTTCTTCTGTATGTTCAAAACTTCTAATCACAGGATTGCGGCAAGTCTGACCAGCATTCTTGTCTTCCTATAATCCTTCCAATATATAAAAGCCTTGCAGGAGTTCCTTTAAAAGCAGCATATTCTTGATTTTGACCACAAGCATAAGCAAATCTCTCATCTCCGAGCTGATGAGAGATGTATACATTCAATGGTACATGAACAGGGTTTGCAGCAGTCATAAGTTGTACTGGGGTCTCCTTTTACTGCCACATACATCATCTTTAATTTGCAGAGTGCACCAGAGAGGTGCTGGTCAGTCACATTCTACAGCCCCTGTATCTGTGGTGTCACATGAGCAAGACCGAATGCATGGACGGGCATCAACACGCTCTGCAAAGACCAAAGAAGCTTCCCTGTGTAGTTCTGCTCTGTAGAATAGTACTGACTAGCATCTCTCCCCTTTTTAGTAATGGTAAGTACTATGTGGGTATGAGTGTGCATATAGGATAAGATTTGCCACCAGATCCTGGACTGAGCTCTGGCATTGGCAGCTTTGCCACCGTGCCCATGTTGGGCAGGCATCATACACACCAGACAATTTCTCATAGAAGGGAGCAACAGGAAATTGGAAAAAGAACATTATGGACACTAACGGATGACCACTGTATTAGAAGTAAAAACTGAAGATTAAATTAAAAAAATACGACAAACAGGTAGTGAGACTTGTAACAAGAGTTTTGCAAAAATTAAATAAGAGAAATAAGTAGACTACCACTGGAGACCTTCTTCCAACAACAGTAGTGTGAGCTTGAAATCATTTTTTGGCAAGCTTTAAAGTACGTCGGTCAGTAATATAGCAAGTAAACAAAATTGCAAAGCAGACAAGAACAGATATGTGCACATACCTTTAAACCTCTACTCGAAAGCCCCATATTTTGCAAATTAAAATATAAAATTTCCATAACACTGGGCCAATATTTGGGGGCACCTGAAAATCCAGGCAGGGATTTACAAGTATGAGCAGAGACTATTACAAGCAAGTTGCACTGTCAGGTTTACAGTTTCCTATTTTTTTTATAAATAGCAGATGCAGTTTGCAGTGACCAGGGCCTTTTCATTTTCACAGGGTGGATTTTTTGGCCAAATGATTTTCCAGACAGACACCTTACTGCGGCTACATTTTGCTGTTAAAGGCCAACTTCACCCAACACTGAAGGGCAAATTTCTGAAACAATTTGCACAGCTATCCATCCTGTGAAATTGCATGTATGTTTGTTCTGTGCGAATGGGGGCAAAATTTATTGTGATTAGACTAGTTTTCTTTGTTTGAATTTTCCTAATGTAGCAGACCAGGAAAATACTACATTGTGGCCACTAGATGGACCTGATGATCATATCAAATAAATTCACTGTGATCATTAGCTTCATCTAGTGGCCATAAACTGTATTTTCCTTATTCACTTATTTTGAATAGAGATCAACATTCATCCTGGAGAGAAAATAATCTAATAACATTTATTTTTCTCCCCATTCACACAGAGCATGCAGTTTCACGAGACACATAGCCATGCAGTTTTTTTTATAATTATTAATTTTGCTTAGATGAGATCTGTGCTATGATAGGACTGAGAATCACTGGCTAAGTAACTCTATTGACCACTTACATGAATAGTTAAAGGATAAGTTCACCTTTCGAACATGTAATATATTCCACCTGTTCTTAGGGTGGAACATGTTCCAGCTCCTGCCTCCTCTCCCCCGGAATTGCCCCTCCCTGTGACAGCAGGCGGGGGTTCCTCTCCCCGCACCCGCTGTCACTTTTCAAAAACAGTGCAGCTGTGTGGTGCTCTGCCAACACAGCCGCATCATTCTTTCACAGATTCCTGTGAATGAATAAACTACATGTAGCGCTGGTAGATTTTTAATCTACCGCTGATAGGTAAATCTTGTGGGTTACTTGTTAGAGGAAGTTAAATTTGCCTCTGTTCCAGCTTGGCTGAGTTGCGTGTAGTTACAAACTGTGCCGGTGGGTGTCGTTGTCACCATGGGCTGGTGTTGAAAAGGCAACGTGTTGAAGCATATGAGTGCTCCTCTATCCCGGAGAGGACTCGGTGGAGGTGGTCCTCCGAGTTGCATTCTGGGAGAGGGTATTTATGGGACAGACGCCATGTTTAGGGGTTTGTTTTCAGCCACCTGCTGGCCCTCCTGGCCGACAGGTATTCGTTAAGAGTACCACCTCGTGGTCCTCCGTTCCGGAGGCCCACGACGCTGCGGCGTGTGGGTGGGCCCAGAAGCCTGTCTGGGGCCTACCACAGCAGCAGAGGAATGGTCCTGAGCTGTCTATCCTGAGTGAAGAAGCTGGACAACCGAGGAGATCCCAGGGGAGGACCCGTCATGGAAGGATCATGCGTAGTGCTGGTCTGGAGAGGGGCCTGGTGACTCGGTTGGAGGACGTATCCTGAAGTAATCTTACTGCATAGTAATGCCGGGTTGGCTTAAAGGTTCAAGTACTGTGTCTGACATTCATCGCAAACCAATACATCCTGTGGCAGAGGATCGTATGGGTTTTATTCCAAACAAGTCTGTGGCAGAGACTTTTGTTCGTGCTACGTACTGGCTGCTAGGCAAGTGAGAGAGGCCTATCCAGGCGGGCAAAGATTGAATCCTACAAGGGGAGTGCATTCAACTACAAGTGTTCAATTCCAAAGAATGTTCTAAAGAATACTAAGGAAAGGTATTTGAGCTTCCCTGCAACTTTCCTTCTGCCTCTTTCCTGCTACTTCCTTTATTACTTGTTCATTAAAGCATTAGAAAATATACTCAAGTGTTTGGTGCTTATACCGTGCAGAGGTAAACTCAACGGGACCCTAGACCCAGTGCCGGTGAAACAGAGGTGTCGAGAGTGAAGGTAACAGCCGCTTTAAACCAGCAGCTCCGCCGAGAGTTAGTGCTACATACAAGTACTTTGTGCTACAGGGCAGATGGACTTGTAGTTTCAATGGGCTGTGGGGGGGGGGGGGCTGATGAGGTCTCTCATAGACCAACATGTCCTACGGCTTTCAAACAGAAAGCCTGTACAGAGGTACAGACTGAAAGCTGAAAGTCATTACTGCAGGAGCTCACATTGCAGGAAAAATGAAATGCACATTTTTTTCTGCAGAGTACAAGTGAATGGAGCCTTTTAAAGCAGAACTGCGTGAAAAATGTTTGTTCTCCAATGCAGTAGGGCCATGCCTGCACTGTAGGGTTAACTGCTTGCTTTGTCTAGCAGCTATACTAGCCCGATCCTTCGATGCTCTGGAAAACCGTGCTCCCTGACGTCCAGCGGCAGACTGTTCCTGCCATTCAGAGTCAGTCTATGGGTATGATGATGTCAGGAACATTCCATTCACAAGACCGCTGTCGTTCGGGGGGCAGAAACGGCAGAGGATCGCCAGATAAGGCAAATATATCTCCACTCTGAAATACCCTAGCCAAAAATGAGCAGTTAGTTACCCATGCAGTACTCATGGGAACCGGGCCACTGCAGGAGAGAAAAAAAATTTGCCCAGAGTTTCTTTAAAATTGCCTCAAGATTCTAAGCTTCTCTTTAGTGAATACTTTCTTCCTGGTCCAAACTTCATTGTAAATAATTATACACGTATCCAACATTGTGTTTGTTTCCTAATTTAAATGTGTTCAGTGTAAGCTGTTAAGAATAAAAACATCTGGTAACAAGAATTTTTACTGAAACAATATGTATATTTTGTAACATTTTTATTCACTATTATCACAGTTTCTGTTAGCAATTTGAACTTACAAATGTACATTGCTGGGTTTAGCTAAATAAATTGTGAAGCATAATTAACTGTGCTAGTTATAAGACATTCTCCTGAATTTTCCATGATGTGTTTTCTAATAAAACAGTATGGTGTGAATGTAAAATCACAGGCATGGTAAAAGCAATATGTTTAATGAAAATAAACATGTATAACATTTACAAGCAAACCAGTGCATAACAATATTGATCGTAGGCAAAGTATTATCATACCTGAACAAAGTTGCTCGACCTTTATGTAGTTTAAACACAGTATGTCATTGACCCATGCAATGATGTCATGTCTGCTCATAGTCTCCTGGGTTATCGAGGTAGAATACACGTTGACCGCCATTCCCCAGCTGCAAAGAAAAACACATCATTAAGTACTGAAGTCTGCATAAGTACAACATCATCATCTAATGCTAAGGCCTGCACAGACGGGCAGATCTCTCCCTGTAAAACGACAGGTACTAAGAGATTGGCCCATCAATGGTTATATCACCAGAAAGTCAGGACTAATAACATCTAGTCTATTTATATGTGGATGCACTAAAAGACATTTTTACAGTGTCCATTCACACAGAAGTCTATTTTTTTGCCAGCAGGCTTGACAATCTTTGCAACGAGCACCAATAAGGGGCAAACAGCTCATTCCTTTTTAATAAGAGAATATAAAATTATATTGCATCTTTACAATATCATAACATTTTTTTCTGTTCTCATATTCTCACAATGACATGTCTTATACACATTTATTCTTGTCTATATTTCCATCACACACATTCCTGGATCACAGGCTCATCTTTAGTGGTGCTGTAGTGATTACCAGCTGGACACTGGATATCACAGAACAATGTACATATTCGCCAGCACACCATGGATCTTCAATTGCAGTCCAAAGCTTTTATTGTAGAGATCACATCACAAACAAACAATTGCAATGTTTCAGAGCCTCGCATGCCTTACGAAGGGTCCTGCATGGCTCAAACATTGCACTCGTTCTTTTGTGATGGATCTCTACAATAAAAGCTTTGGATTGCAATTGAAGATCCATGGTGTGCTGGTGAATTTGTACATTATACACATTCAAATCTCCTCCAAGTAGTATCACTGTATCAGACAGTACAATTAACACCCTTGCTCAGTGACTAGAGAGTAATTTTCTCTATGACTGAAACAATTATTATGTTGCGCTATGAGGGTCTGCATAAGTTATGTGCAGTTATGTGCAAGTTTGACCACATGCTGTGTCTAAAATGGAAAGTTATAAATTAAAAAATAAAAGTAATGTTGCTAAATTTTACTACACAATGCGGGTCAAACCAACCTATACTGTATATCAAGGGTCTCCAAACTTTCTAAACAAAGGGCCAGTTTGCTGTCCTTCAGACTTTAGGGGGGCCGGACTGTGGGCATTGGGAGTAGAAATTGTCCTGGCATCAATGGGAGTAAACAATGCATATTTGGTGTCTGTGGGAGGAATACAGCCCCATCATTGGTGTCAGTGAAATGAATAGTGTCCCGTTGTTGTCAGTTGGAGGAATAGTGACCCATCATTGGTGTTAGTGTGAGGAATAGTGCCCCATCATTGGTGTCAGTGGAAAGAATGGTGCATCATAATTGGAATCAGCGGGAGGAATAGTGCTCAATCATTGGTGTCAGTGGGTGGAATAGTGTACCATCATTGGTGTCAGTGGGTGGAATAGTGCTCCATCATTGGTGTCAGTGGGTGGAATAGTGCTCTATTATTGGTGTCAGTGGGTTATATAGCTACATCGTTGGTGTCAACGGGAGGAATAGTGCCCCATTTTTGTTGTCAGCTGGAAGACTAGTGTCCCATCATTGGTTTCAGTGGGTGGTATAGTGCCCCATCAATGGTGTCAATGGGAGAAATGGTGACCTTCTGTTGATGTCAGTAGCAAGAATTATGCCCCATCGTTGGTGTCAGTGTGAGGAATAGTGTCTTGTATCAGTGGGAAGAAAAGTGCTCCAAGGGCCAGATAAAAGGGAGCAAAGGGCCGTATCTGGTCCCCGGGCCGCAGTTTGGAGACCACTGCTGTATATCATAATTGGAAGCTAATGGGTTCACCTTTAAACAAACAATTCTCTTAGCAGCAGCAGCTAAAGTACACATAGGGAGTTGTGCTACCTGCCAAGAGATTTGTATTTCTGTCCATTCAGTTCTGCGATTTACATAGATATGACACACAGCACAACCCTGTCTGGCAGGGAAGAAGACTTCATTTTTTAATTCTTATTTACTGCAGTTAAATTATGATTACTGGTCTCCTACCCACCCCAGCCTGTGGCTAGACAAAGAAGGAGAAGCTGCACACCAAACAAGCTTATGCTCATCTCTCTGTCAATCTGCTTCCTCCTTCTATCAGCATATAAATGGATTCCCTCCTTATGCTGCTTCTACCACTCCCAGTCTAAGCTCTGCTGTATGAGGCCAATATGAAGTCAGATTACATTGCTTGCATTAAAAAAATACATTAATGATTCGTTCTTGTATACAGAACTGCATTAATTTGTGTCTACTATAACTGTCTGGAGTATAGCTTCAATTTACTTTCAGTGCGTTGTCCCACCTTGCTTGGACTTGTGTAGCTCTGCACTTATACGAAGGATTGGGCAAGTCTCAGGTAAAGTCTATTTTCAGTATCATTTATGAATGCCCCAGCGTTCATGGTTTCATAGATTAGAAGCACCCTAAAAATGATATTGGAATTTCATATGTGCACATCAGGCAGCTAGGACAACTTTGTCTAGTTATCTGTTACACATCCCAGTCATCATTCAGTTCTTGCATGTGATGCATGGCTTGCAAATATCGGCAGTGTTTGACTAACTGTAAAACTGCGCGTCCATTATTCCACCCCTTACTAATTAATATGCAGGAAATATGTAGGAAAATGAGAGCTGGAATCTGAAACTTTTAAATATTCCAGAGCTCTAACATTGTAAAAAAACTACAGAAACAAGAGGAATAAATCTATGCAGGCAAATGCCTGCTGCACAACTACAAATCACAATACAAACCTAATTCATAAATCTTCCTATAACTGTTAACAGAAAGTAGATTACACACTCGAACTTAGAAAAAAAGGCCAAATTGGTCCATGTGTACATTTATGTGTACGGATTCCAATTAATTTTATTGACATATGTCTTCTCCCATCTAAATTCAAGAATGTACTTTAAGAACACCATCAGAGCCAGTCACACACCCTTTTCTACTCACATGATGAGGCCTTTAACGTGCTTCTAAAGCTTTAAGGTTTTTTGCCGTAATGCATTCTATGCATTAAGGTGAAAAACCTTCTGTGCTGCAGCTGCCCCCCAGATTCCCTCTTTTCTTTACCTGAGCCCATTCATTCCAGCGATGTGCACAAGCCCATGGGCTCCCGTCGCTCCTCATTGGACAGACTGATGGCAGCTGGAGCGACTGGCTCCCGATGCTGTCAATCAAATTTGGTGACACGGGAGCAGGACCAAGTCCCACTGTCTGTGTCAATGGACGCAGCACCGGGACCAGTGACGGCCCTTGCATTGTGGGCGCACGGGCGCCGCCCCCCACAGTCATGCGCACATCCCCTTTCAGGACGCCGGATGCATGGACTCCTACAGCGAGTGGTGGGAGGGGTCAATTTTTTTTGAAGCACCTGATTAGAGCCAGAGGCTCTAATAGGCTTCAAAATAGGGTGGGCTCAGGGCACAGAAAGTTCGCCCCCCGATCCCACCCAATTGTGTGACGATAGCAAATACATTTTCATTATTTTCACACTAACGTTCCTCCCCATCAATCAGGAGGCAGGGCATCAGACCTGTCTCCCGATTGGCCTAAGTGCCAGGCGTTCCGATTGGATGCCAGGCGCTTAGGAAGAGGAGCAGAGGAGACACGCGCTGGACTGGAGGTAGGATACCTCCACCGCTGCTGCTGGCGGTAAGTGCCTGACCACCCACGGGGGGGGGGTCTGTCAGAGCCACGAGTCACAAGAGGGGGGGTGCTGTCAACAGAGCCCAGTGCCGCGAGTGGGGGGGTGCTGTCATCAGAGCCATAGCCGCGAGGGGAGCCGTGAGTCGGGGGGTTGTCATCATCAGAGCCGCGAGCAGGGGGTATGTGCTGTCATCAGAGCCGAGGGGAGGTGTTATGTGCTGTCATCAGAGCCGTGGGGGGTATGTGCTGTCATCAGAGCCGCAAGCGGGGGGGTATGTGCTGTCATCAGAGCCGCGAGCAGGGGGGTATGTGCTATCATCAGAGCCGCGAGCGGGGGGGCTATGTGCTCTCATCAGAGGCGCGGGGAGGCTATGTGCTCTCATCAGAGGCGCGGGGAGGCTATGTGCTCTCATCAGAGTCCGGAGCAGGGGGGGTATGTTTTGTCTTTAGAGTGCGGAGGGGTATGTGCCTTCATCAGAGCCATGCGGGGGGGGTATGTGCTGTCATCAGAGCCACGGGGGGTATGTGCTGTCATCAGAGCCGCAAACAGGGGGGTATGTGCTGTCATCAGAGCTGCGAGTGCAGGGGTATGTCTTGTCATCAGTGCCATGAGTGTGGGGGGGTATTTGCTGTTAGAGCTGCGAGTCTCGCGAGTGGGGGGGAGGTTGGGGGTGCTGAGCCGTATACCTTGATCTGTATACCCTGAGCTGTATACCCTGATCTGTGAGGCTAAGCTGTATACCCTGATCTGTGAGGCTAAGCTGTATACCCTTATTGTGAGGCTGAGCTATATACCCTGATCTGTGAGGCTGAGCTGTTTACCCTGATCTGTATACCCTGAGCTGTACACTCTGATCTGTGAGGCTGAGCTGTATACCCTTATTGTGAGGCTGAGCTGTATACCCTGATCTGTGAGGCTGAGCTGTATACCTTGTTCTGTGAGGCTGAGCTGTATACCCTGTTCTGTGAGGCTGAGCTGTATACCCTGTTCTATGAGGCTGAGCTATATACTCTGTTCTGTGATGCTGGGGCTGTATAGTCCTAACACTATGGGTGGAAGCAAGTAGAATATAGGGGACGGAGTGGGTGGATTCTATAAGGGCTTATGAGAAGTGGGAGGGGCCAAAAAAGGGTGGGGTCTGGCGCCCACCCATCCTTAAACTTCACAAGCTGCCACTGAGCGGGACTCGGGAGCAAGCAAGCATAGGTGCCCCCCAGGGAGAGCCTCCTTCCCTGGGGGCCCCCAATGCCTAGGGCACCAGTGGGGGAACCTAGTGGAAGAGGATCTCGGGCTGCTCTGTGCAAAACCATTGCATAGAGCAGATAAGTATAGGCATGTTTGTTATTATTTAAAAAAGACACAAAGCTTTATAACCACTTTACCACAAAATGCTATGCATCATCAAGAGTCTTGTCAAAACACATGACATGGTGGGACTTTTCCCTACTTGCACAAAAAAATATAACCTACCATCCAATTCCTTGTGGATGACAGGTGGAGGATCAATAAGAGTTGAAGACACTACCAGTAACAGACCTCATGTAGTTATCGAGCAATTTCAGCCAACAAGCTCAGATTATGCAATGACATTTCCCCCCTTTTCCACTCTATGATGTAGAGGTGTGATTCTTAATAAAGAACTACATAGCCTGTGTGATGCGTCTTGACCTGATCCAACTGGTCACTGGTTGTTACAGCATGAGATAGTCAAACACCATAATCTTGATTGTTAACCATCATCAGTTAAACTTTTTTTAAACCTATATTAAAATCTATAACCGTCATCATAACAGACAGTATATAGCAGCAGCAATATGCTGAAACATTTTTCCTTGTTCAGTCCCCACGGTTGATCTCCTTTTTAAAGCTCTAATGAGCTGAGGAAGCTACTCGGATGAGTGGTGAAACATCTTTGACATTACAGAACAAGTCCAGCTGAATGTAAATTATTCTGACTAGGTATACTACGACCTGAATAAATGAAACCTATATTGACATAAATGGCCATCCCCAAATAAAACTACTCCTTGAAAAAGTGGACCTCTAAAAACTTAAAGAGTGACAGAAGCAATACAATACATCCATCCTAGACTGAGCACACAGAAGATTGAATAAGAGCCAGGGGTGTGTCCATACTAATCAAAGTCAGCTCTCAGACTGCTAAAAAACAAAACGGTTATAGTCACAATCAATAAAATAATCACAACAAAAACAATTATGCAAAAAAAGGTTGAGGGCTCCTTGTAAAAATGATAAATACAAAAGGGGACATCTAATAGGTGGTAGTGGTAAAACCAACACAACAGTCCTGGCCACTGGTGGTGTTAGCTTGTCTGGCTGCAGTCAGGCTTTCCATTGAAGAGAATGGAGGCTGCCTTGCACATATTCCTTTTTAGGGACAGGGACTGAAGGTCAAAAGGCTGTACAGTAAAGATCATGGAGCAGTAAGAATTGGTTGTAGGATGTCTACTAAACAGGTCTGAATGAGGGGAGAAAGCACAGAAAAGGATCAGTGCACCTGAAGTTTACAGGTTGAACTGACACCCTCCCAGTAAAACTGTTCAGCCACCAGAAACAAAGAACGCTTTTTGGAGCTTACATTAAGCTAAAGACTTTCTCCCCACTACATGTGACGGTGCTGGGTATCTGAGTAGCCAATCACCGAGCACCAGCACTGCATGAGGAACGGCATGCCTAGCCAAGGTCAGTGTCTCTCTAGGCAGATGAAGCCAAGACCCGGATGACAGCTCTGGACCTTGCATCTTTAGAAACAAAAAAAGGGCAGCATCCTTATTTCTGTATTTACATGTTCCCTCTAACACATCTGGACACCAATGCAACAATTAAACCTGGGTCTGGCTTGTTAACACTTACCAGTCACAAAAATGCCTCACACAAACGCTAACAACTTCTGATCATATCATACTTGTTTTGTTGCTTCTGCTGGTAAAAAAGGTGAATTATGGGCAAACACAGGGGCCATGAGACAGAATGTTTTACTTAATATGACATCATTCCCTGTTCTCGGGGATTCATAAGGGGTATTGTGGGTGTCTGGTAACACATTTTCAGAGAACCGTAATCTATTTTTCACATGCACAAAAACACACCTTTAGGTCCATGAAGAGAGCATATGAAAGCTAGAGATACTGTTTCTGCAGTGAACTTTGAGATGAGAGTAAACATAATGTTCAACCTTCTGGATACCTCTGCAGGTGAAATCAGACAGAGCACAATGAAAATGGAAAATTGTATCAAATACTTACCGTAATTTTCCTTTCCTGACGCCAATACATGGCAGCATACATATGATATAGCTCCACCCCTACATTCACCCAAAGGACCTGTTTAGCTCTATAAAAGTCTGACTGAGAGCTACCTCCCCCATTCTCCGTATAAAGCACAAAGATCAGAGGGAGGGTTCGTATGCTGCCATGTACTGGCGTCAGGAAAGGAAAATTATGGTAAGTATTTGATACAATTTTCCATTTTCCTGATGCCAAACATGGCATCATACATATGATACATAATGAGCTTTTAAGAAGGCGGGTTTAATGCTACAAACTTAGTCTTTATTTGACAATAGACATAAAAGCTTGGATGGTTTTCCTCCCAAACTCTACTGTAGTAAGAGCTGCTGGATCCACCCTGTAATGTTTTAAGAACATATGATGTGATGACCAGCTAGTCATCAGACTAGACTGTCTCCAGAGACCATCCTGCCCATGCCGCCCAAGAAGAAGACATCACCCTGGTTTAATGAGCTCTAACCACCTCTGGAGGCTCCTTCCTGGCCGCTCTATATGCCCGGTGAATAGTTTTTACTCTCCAGGCCGAGATGGTTCTGGCTGAGGCCTCCTTCCCTTTAAATTTTCATGATGAAAAAGTCTGTCAGAACATCTGAATATGGAAGTAGCCTGAAGATAGGCTTTGAGGACTTTTGAAATGTCCAACTCGTGCAGATCAGCATTTGATTCCGCTAGGAAGGCTGGAAGCACCCATTTACTGGAGAGATGAAATATCAATGCCACTTTTGGGACAAAATGATCCAATGCTCTCAGCACAACTCTGTCTGGGAAGAACATGGAATAAGGTTCTGCTGCCCATAATTCTTGGAGTTTCGACACCCTTCCCCCAGAAGCTATGGCTATTAGGAAAGACGTTTTTTAAGGTGATATCCCATAAAGAACAGTCTTCTGTCGGAGTACGAGGAGGGGTTGCTAGAAAATTGAGAACTACTGCCAGGTCCCATTGAGGGAACCTATTTCTCTCGGGAGGGTGTAGTCTAAGTACTGCTCTCATGAAGTGCTCCAACAGCAGGTTTGCTGCTGATTTTTTTGGGGCAAAAGCGGAGATGGCTGAAATTTGCACCCTAAGTGAACTGAGCCCCAAATCCAATCCGGATTGCAGGTAAGACAGAATTTGAGATACATTTGGGTCACTAGGCTCAGACTAACGTCCAGCTGCAAAGCTCGTGAACCTATTCCATATTCTGGAGTAGATGGCATTGGTTGACCCCTTTCTGGAACTCTGTAAAGTTCTAACACCCTCTGGAGAACATCCTAACTCTTGTAACCCCTGCCTTACAGTCTCCAGGCCACTAAGGCCGGTCATGATGGTTGCAGATGTAGGGTATCTCCTTCAGACAGGAGATGAGGAGTCACCGGCAGAGTGATCTCCATTGCCAGAGAGACCCATGGTCTGTGAGGCCAGTAAGGAAATACTGTGATGACTGTCAAATTCTGTCAACAATCTCCTCAAGAATTTCAGGATTAAATAAATTGGAGGGAAGGCATAGGCCAGTTGCTCAACCCAAGGATGGGTGAAGGCATCCGTCCCCTCCGCTAATGGATGAGGCTAGCATGAGAGGAACCGGCTCACCTTGCAGATGGATGATGAGGCAAAAATATCCATCTTTCGGACACCCCCACTCGTGGATGATCTGTTTGAACACTTCGGGGTGCATGGACCATTTGTTGGGGTGCATGAATTGTCTGGAAGATATATGGCCCTCAAATCTGGGAGATATTGTTGTGCCAATGTCATGATTGGTTTCACTTCTCTCAAAAGGAATTGGCGGTGCGTCCTGCCTTGTCACTGTATGTAGGACACTGCTGCCGTGTTGTAAAGATGAAGCAGGACTGGGTGACCCTGTATGCGAGGCAGCAAGGTGGCCAATGCCATGAATGCTACTTGAAGTTCCAGACTATTTGGAAAGTAAGCCCTGAGTGGGAAATTCACCTCTGCCTTGGATCTTGAGTTGTTCGCAGGTGGCGCCCCACCCTGCTGGGCTGGCATCTGTGGTAACAATGATCCATGGCTGTGGCCCCAATGGACTATGCAATTTAGCATTAGTTTCGTATACCACCAGAGACTCTGGCGCCTCCGGCTGGTGATCCTGATTGGCTGGGCTAGACAAACTATTCCACTGCATCAGGAAGCCTTGTTGGAAAACTGAGTTTCCAGTGGGCCCAGGGGATTATTGGAATACATGAAGCCATCGTCCCGAGTGTACTCATGCACTGGGATGCTGACATCACTGGTGCAGCCAATGCCTGTTGGAGCTTCTCCCTGATTTTGGGGAGTTTCTAAGGTGGCAAATAAACTGTGGCCACCTGAGTATTGAATTGGGCCCCTAGGTAGACCATATTCTCTGCAGGCTCCAGCTGGCTCTAGTAATGCCTGTCCCTCAACGCAAAACTGAGGAATTGCTGGTATGAGTGAAGGATCGGGACATGCTGGTAGGCATATTGCAAGTCCACTGAAATCCTCCAGTGTCCTGGTTGAATAACCTGGATTATTGTATGGAGAGACTCCATCTTGAGTCTATCTGGATAAATTGATTCAGCCTCTTGAGGTAGTTCTGGAGGCTGCCATTTGAACAGCCAATAATGGCCTTGAGCCACTGTGGACTGAATTCGCCGTTTTTTGGCAGTGGTTTTGCCGTAACTGGGTCACTTTCAGCCACCTGGCTCCAACTGCCTCCTGGGCAGGCCTGGCACTAAAAGGGCTTCTGGGTAACTTGGGGCCTAATCTACTGGGCTGGAGTCACTCCTGAAGTGCCTGGTACCCCTCTAGTTAAAGAGGGTTGAATGGCTTGGTTTAGACCTGGTGCAGGGCCCACACTGTTCATCCGCTTCTGTCCCTGGTTGCCCCAGACGACCGGAAAATTCTGCCAGGGAGTTGGGGACTACTTTCTTGAGCAAGGTTGAAACCTACTGACTCTCATACTCCTGGTCACTGGCAAGCTGCCTGAAGCAGTTGCTGAAAATTAGCTTTCCAGGCACAGGGTCATCTCCACATGACCAACATTTGCCTTTCGGGCACTGAGCCCTCAGAGGAGAAGCTGTGTGCGTTCTCTTAAGCGTACATTTGCGCCCTTTGTACTGGGGCCTGTCAGGACTGGAGGAGTCACTTTCTGCCCTGGAAAAATCCTGACGATCCAGAGGGCCTCTGGACCTCCTAGAGCGGGAGTGCGAGTGGCCGGGACTGCAACAGACAGGAAGACACGCTCGTCAGGGAAGAACGTACTCTTTTTCCCTCATCTTCTTACTTACCCAAAGTTGGCCCTTACCTGGTATTGCGGTGGTCTTGGTTATGTGGTGTTAGGCTCATGCTGGCGGAAGAACCGAAAGGTGCAAGGGGGAGTCCATGGCAACAGAGAAAAATAAGGGAAGCGAGAGAGAAAAAAAAATACATATATACCCCCCCCCTTTTTTTTTTTGGCAGAGTAACAAATTTAAATAAAATACATCCCTCCCCCATCCTCTAGTAATCCATTGCTCCTTCCCGCCCTTCTATCCCCATTACTAGGATAGCAAGACTTACCTGTCATTGACTGATTTTCAGAATGAGAGGCTGCCTCTCTGGATGCCTGAATAACAAAGGCATCCATTACCTGGCCATTTGTGCCCTTTAAATAGAGCACATGAGAGCGAGAGAGACTCAGCCCTCTCACCTCTGTTCTAATTGGAGGAAAGCCAATGCCCATCCACACAAAAGGACACTTTTACGCTGGCTACACATCATACAATCCTTTGCAGATTTTTTCCCTCAGATTTACCAAAACCACAAAATATGAGGTCAAACCCTAAGAGCCTCAATTTGTATGCAATCAGGCAGGCCCCTGCACCACATGGTTGGCAAATCTAAAGGAAAATCAGACAGCAAAAGCTGCACTTGTGTATGGGGTCTTTAGAGGCATGAGAGCAAGAAAAAGAAAAGTTTTATAGAAATTGACAGACCTGGAAAGAGTTCCATAAAAGAGAAGACATCATGCAGTCCCAGCTGCTGGATCCGGACTCCAAAGCAGGTAGCCCACAAGAGGATTGTCGTCTCTGTTTAGAGAACACCTCGACCCCAAAAGACCACCAGAAGGTATTCCCCACCTTGTTGGTGCATTTAGCATGTGGGACTGCGTACTGGGAGAGGCTTGAACCCAGACGGACTCCGACGTAGTCGGCAGGTAAGGCCTCATGTACATTGCTGCTGGTAAACAGATGTTCAGAGGCAAATGATGAAAGAACCACTATTTTTTTTTTTTTAAACTTGTAATTGCTTGCAATGCTTCATAGACCATTTATATATCCCTAATGAGCCCATGATCCAATCCAATACACCACTAGCATTGCTGTTAGCCAAAGTAGAATTGGAATTTGACCTACATGTGGGTAGATTTTAACCACATGACCCCACCATTGAGCTTGACCCCCGACTTGATCAAACATAGTTGGATGAAATTTAATATCTGGCTTTTTTAATTTCCTCACATATGCTCATTATGGGATCCATAGTAAAAGCACCGAAATTGAGGTAGATACAAGTATACTTCTGCTCTTTCAGCTGCTGCTACTCACTCTGGTCTCACAGAATGGCTGAAATAGTTAAATAATACAGTTTTTTGTGGCTTGGGAGAGTCTTATGTTGTTATCTTAAATAAACGCTCCTAGACGCGAACGTGGCAAATCGCGACTAAACACAGCATGCAAACATGACTAAACGGGCGTTTTTAAACGCCGGTTTCAAGCTGTCAAAATAATCATTCAGAAGAGGTTGCCTCAGCGTCCCGTGTACATTAGGCCTAAGAGCTGTAACGGTCTGTAGGTGTTGATCTTTTGAGGACAAAAAGGAGAATGGGGGAGGTAACTCTCAGTCAGACTTTTATAGAGCTAAACAGGTCCTGTGGGTGGATATAGGGGCAGAGTTATATCATATGTATGCTGCCATGTTTGGCGTCAGGAAAAGACTATAGTACAATTTGGCTGTACACTACACCTGATAACAGCCTGAATTGTAATCTCAGAACATTTCCTATTAACATTTCTGGCAAGATATAATTCACAAGGGTGTGTGTTGCTGTTTAAAGCGATAAGACTATTCAAAGACCTCTTCCACACAATGGTGGGTGGTAAAAGAACCTGACACAAATATTCTCCCTGACTTTGCCAGTGAATGATCACTGCACACAGGTAGTTAGTAGACAAATCCTTTTTTGGAAAATGGGGGCAATCCTAAATTGGCTCCACAGACTTATGCTGGTTAACCTCTAGAAGTAAAAATGAGCACTTCTATTGTTCACAAGCACACAAAATCGAGTGTTGATTGGCCATATATGGGATACCTGTAGGCTTAAATTATGCATTTTTATATTAAAGCATTACTTCCGTCTTTAAATGTACTGATAATATGTAATAGTAGGGCAAAAAGACAAAAAACAAGACAATACAGTGGCCTAAACTATTCAGAGATTGGTGGGAAGCACAGGCTGTCCATTCCGGAAACTAAAAGGATGTTTCTAAAAGCCAAAAGAATGTGAATAACCATTTACATATATTAGGAAAAGCATAGCCATTGTTCATGATGGATTGGTTATTATGGCCCTATTCCATTAGAACCCACAGCTGCCAAATAAAAGGTCAGGTTCTTCCAAACAGCTCCCCATTTAATCATTCATTCCAGCTCTCACTGAGGGTAAACATCCATACCCATAAAGCTCACACATAACATTTCTACTATTTATATAGTACAAGGGGCTAATGCCTGAACAGTATGGAAGCCAGATTTTCCTCAAAGCCCACTGGGTGAAAGAAGCACCAGACTTACAGCCTGGGCTCATGGACAAGTGAACATGTAGCCTAATCCTTCATGTGGAATACTTCACAGGAAAAACCCATTGTAGATATACAACATGAATAAATAAAGAATGGGGTGAATGGCGCTCCCTTAAGGGGGGGTGGGGTGTAAACTATATGTGAAATACCAGTGCTGGCAAAAACACTGTAATGTTATGCTTATAGTGATAGATAAATTGAATTGAACCAACCTCATGTAAACATAATCTGTGTAACCACGAATCATTCAGTGCAAAGTTCCATTGAAACAAACAGTAAGTAGATATACAACCATCAATATAAATGAAGCATCACATCCGCATATATACTGAGGTAATCAGCGGTGCTTAGCATAAGTGCAAACGTGTCAAAAAATATATATTGGTAAAAAATATATATAAGTGTAAAAAGTCCAAAATGCTCCAAAAAATTAATTATATAAACGGAATTATTATTATCAGAAAAGTTCCAGTCTGGTGACTCTTGTGCTCAGAGAATACTTAAAAGGGGGCGCACCATTAGAGCCCCCTTTTTTGGGACGGCGGTCACCCAGCCCTGGTGATAGTTATGTTTAGCAGGTATTTAGTGTACTGTGCCTTTAAATGCATACCTGAGTTACAGGTGGCCAAATCGGATCCCAGGGAAGGTTCTGGTATTCCTGGGAGAAGTGATAAAAGGGGCTGCTGAGGGTCTGTACTTCCTCTTGCAGCAGCTGGACCTGGAAGAGAAGAAACTACAGCCTGACCTGGAGAGCAAAGAGTTACTGACCTGCCATTCAAACGGTTCTCTCTCCTGTCATTGTGAGCGGTGCGGAGGGAAGACCTTGTGAGGGCTTTCGTGGAGAGAGCAGGGAGCCAGGGCGGAGAAGAATGGATGCGCTGCTGCCTGGCGCTGTCTGTCACTGAGGACGGTCAGCAGAACACAGAGGTGATAGAGGCTCAGCCAGTCCAGCCCTCACCTCAGAGAAGAGCAAGGCGGAGCGTCCCTCCGGAGCGTCTGGTGGCCGGGGAGGAGAAGGACAAGCCGCCGGGCGGGCGCGTGAAGAAGAGAGGGGAAGCATGGCGGCGGTGCCTGGGAGACGGTCGGGGCAGAAGAGGCGGACCTGTACTCAGTCGCCAGCCAGGAGGAGGGGAAGAGGACACTCGGCGCCACGAGAAGAACGACAGGAGAGGACGGAGCTGCCTGTGTCTGCTGCAGGCTCTCAAGCAACAGCTACTCCACAGCGGTCGGCTCCTCAGAGTTACCTGGTCCCGGGTGCACTGTTTCACAGCATACAGACAAGCATGAGTGTCCCAGCGGCGGAGGTGTCATCAGCTGGGCAGGGTGAGTTACAAAAATCCACTGTGAATGATATCTTGGGTTACCTGTCAGCTATCTCTCATGCTCTCTCTGCTGCTGGTATTGCTTCTCCTATTCTTCCTCCTTCTCTGGCTGTCCCCCCCTCTGGGTCTGCCTCTGCTAGCTTTATCTCTGCCTGTAAATGTCCCTGCTCCTGTGTTATTAATTCAGTCAGGCAGTACACACATTGAGGATGCACACATGCACACTCCTGTTAGGGATATCTTGTCAGTCCCTGAATCATGTTTAAAAGGGGTTATGCCTTGTGAAATTTCTCCTTTGGGGTACCATCTCCCTTCGGCGGTCAAAGAAAAAATCTGGCGGGGAGAATTTATGGAAGTTTTATCTCTTCTTCCCACTGCCAAAGAATTTAATTTGAAATCAGATAAAAAAGGTGAGCAGGAGGAGGATAGGCGCAGAAAGGTACCACGATCGTTTAATAATTGGTTACAGGCATTTTTTGTTTTTGCGAGTGTTCTGGTCGAGAAGCACCCGGAATGGAGCGGGGGCTTGTTTCAGCACTTGGACCACGTCTTGGAGGCTTACAAGAATTTTGGAGGTCTGGGCTGGTACGCTTATGACAAGTCTTTTCGCCAGAAGCTAGCGGTCCACCCATCTTTAAGATGGGGAATGAAAGACATGGGCCTATGGCTTAATTTAATCTTGCCTCAGAGAGCGCCTAGTATACGGCAGTTCCCTGCTAATCCGGGTACTCAGGTTTCGTCAGGGTATCGCAGGGGTTGGTGTTTTTCATTCAATGAGAGTCAGTGTCGTTTTAATACTTCTTGTAAGTATAGACATGAGTGCTCTTTTTGCGCGGGCCCCCATCCTGTGGTGAAATGTTTTAAGAAAACAGCAGTGGGGGTCCCGTCTCAGCGCGATATTTTTCCCAAGAGTCTGCACGCCAGTGAGGCTGGAAAACATGCGCCCTTGGCTGGATCTATACCCAAGCAGGGAGAAAGCGCTTTTACTAATTGAAGGGTTTTCTTTTGGTTTTCCTCTCCCTTCTTTTGCAGGCTCTGGATGTACTATTGTGGATAATCTAAAGTCAGTTAGGCAGTTTCCTGAAGTAGTGAGGGAAAAAGTTTTCAAAGAAATTGCAGAAGGTCGCATGGCTGGCCCATTTAAATTTCCCCCGTTTAGCGATTTTCGCATCTCACCGCTACGTGTGGTCCCTAAGAGGGAACCAAATTCATTTTGTTTAATACAGCATCTTTCTTTCCCGAAAGGGGGCTCGTTGAATGACGAGATTGACGATTCGCTGTGTTCAGTTGCTTATGCGACTTTTGATGAAGCAGTGGGCAAAATTAAAGCATGCGGCCGGGGGGCATTGTTGGCGAAAGCCGATGTGAAGTCGGCTTTCAGGCTTTCACCCATTGCCCCGGCAGGTTTCAGTTCTTTGAGTTTTTACTTTGACGGGTTCTATTTTTTTGACAAATGTCTGCCTATGGGGTGTTCTTTGTCCTGTACATATATTGGGTTATATGTTTTGGGTCCGGTCAGGATTCGGTAGCACACTACCTGGATGATTTTTTGTTTATCGGCCCGGCAAATTGACATCTGTTCTCGTCTTCTGCAGTTATTTGTGGTTGTTACAGAACATTTTGGGGTTCCTCTGGCTGCCGAGAAAACTTGTTATCCTGCGACTTCCATGGAGTTTTTGGGTATTCTGATCGATACCGAGGTGGAAGAATTTAGTTTGCCGCAGGCTAAGGTAGACAAGATGAGGAACCTTATTGCAGTATTCTTGCGGAGACGTAAGGTGTTATTGAAGGAGATGCAGTCACTATTAGGTCTCCTGGCTTTTGCTGGAAAAATCATGCTGGTTGGGATGATTTTTTCTAGGAGGTTGTACATGGCAACTGCTGGTTTGAAATCTCCTTTTGCTCACATCCGTTTAACGGCTTCCCTCAAAGATGACTTGGTAGTGTGGGCTGATTTTTTGGCGACATTTAACGGGCGTTCCTTTTTTCAATCGGATTTTATCTTTGCTCCTGATTTTCGTCTGTTCACTGACGCGGAAGGCTCCAAGGGTTTTGCTGCAATTTGGGGATCGCATTGGAGCTGTGGGGCTTGGCCAGAGGCATGGATTTGAATGAAGGCTACTAGGAACGTCGTGCTGTTAGAGCTTTTTCCAGTTTTAGTGGCTGTGGCGCTTTAGGGAGAGTTTCTGGTAGAAACGGACAATAAGGGGGTCCTCTTCGCTGTCAACTGTCTTTCTTCCAGCTCTCTCTGGGTGGTTAAGATTTTGCGGCATTTGGTCTTTTTATGTTTAAAATTTAACATTTGGATCAAGGCGAAGTACACGCTGGGAGTTTTGAATAATCTAGCTGACTCTCTTTCCCGTTTCCAGATGCAGCGTTTTCGGGAGCTGCTCCCAGGGGCGGACGCGGAAGGAACGCAATGCCCAGCGTACTTGTGGGACCTAATCTAACGAGAGTGATGGATGCCATTAAATTCTCAGTTTCTTCCCGTACGTGGGCAGACTACTCCACGGCTTGGAGGAAGTGGATGCTTTTCGCTGAAAATGCAGGTTTTGATTGGGAGTCTCCCGAGGAGCAGGCTGTTTTGGCCTTTTTGACTTTTCTAATGGAAGGTTAGCCCTCTTATGGTTCTCTGGCTAAGACCTTGGCGGGGGTATAATTTTTCTTCAGGATGAGGGGTCTCCCGTCCTGCTCTAGCTTTTTTCTGGTAAAGCAGGCCTTGAAAGGCTATCGGAGATCAACTTTTGTCCTGGATGACAGGCGTCCTATTGGTTTATCTCTTCTTAGGCGCTTGTGCGATGTCATGATGGGGGTATGTTTTAGCGGCTATGAGGCTTTGCTGTTTAAAGTGACTTTTGTGTTGTTTTATTTTGGTGCTTTTCGGGTTTCCGACCTGCTTCCTGGATCCAAGCTGAGCTCATTGGGTTTGTGGTCGGAGCATGTGTTAGTTGACCACGGTAGCGTACAGGTTTTTCTGAGACGGTCGAAAACTGACCAGCTGGGGCGGGGGGAATGGGTGACAGTGTCGGCACGGGGTGACGTGACGCCTCAGTTTGTCCGGTGGCGCTGGTTACCGGTTTCCTCGCCGCACGTCCGGCGGGGGCGACTCATTTTCTCAGTCATTGGGACCAGTCTCCTTTAACTAGGTACCAATTTGCTTATGTTTTGAAACGCTGTCTTGGGAAATTGGGTTTACAAGATTTCAAGTTTTCCTCACATTCATTCAGAATAGGGGCAGCGTCTGACGCTGCTGAAAAGGGGTTGCCAGCCAAAGCCATAATGGGTTTGGGAAGGTGGAGGTCAAACTGTTTTAAGAGATATATCAGACCTAACTTGTCACTTTAATTTTCCAGGTTTTCAGCATTGTGTTTGGATTCTGGTCCACTCATACATATATTGGGCTCAGAAACGTGCGGCCCAACGCAGGTATTCTGTCAACCTATCGTTGATGCCGGAATCCTTCAATTTGTATTGGAAAGGAACAAGAGGTTTGCGGTGGCAACATTTATTCTTTCATTTGTCTCAGTTGCATCAAGTTTGGCCACCGCCTTCAATTTTGATAGTCCATCTAGGAGGCAATGATTTGGGTTCAGTTCGTACTTTAGACCTTTTATTTATGATTAAACGGGATCTGTATAGGTTCCATTTGACTTCCCCGGGTACGATCATTGTATTTTCAGAAATTGTTCCCCGTTTCGCTTGGCTGTCTTCCCCGTTTTCCAAAGTAATGGAGAAGATGAGGAAGAGGGTCAATCAGGCGTTGGCAAAATTCATGCCACTTTTGGGGGGATTTTCTTATAGGCATGTGGATCTGGAAGGGGGCATCCCGGGACTTTATAGGCAGGATGGGGTCCACCTTTCAGATGTAGGTGCAGATATTTTTAATCTCGGCTTGCAAAGCAGCATTGAGAGGGCCGCGTATTTGGGGTAGGCCGGCCTGGTTACACAAGTCCGGATGGTGGGGACGTATTTCTTTGTAAATAAAGGTTGAGTAGCCCGTTTTCTGAAAACTGGGCAAAGGTTTTGCTGTTTAATATTTAATTTCATTTGAAAATTGGAATTATGTTTATTTATATGAAAATTTGTAACCAATAAAATTGGCCAATTTTTTGCCATATATGATGTATGTGTGTTTTTTCCTATCAATAGGTTTTTATGGTTGTACCTGGGGAACTAAGGTTAGGGGCAAGGTGTGGCCTGCTGTCCAATACTTAAAAGGGGGCGCACCATTAGAGCCCCCTTTTTTGGGACGGCGGTCACCCAGCCCTGGTGATAGTTAGGTTTAGCAGGTATTTAGTGTACTGTGCCTTTAAATGCATACCTGAGTTACAGGTGGCCCAATCGGATCCCAGGGAAGGTTCTGGTATTCCTGGGAGAAGCGATAAAAGGGGCTGCTGAGGGTCTGTACTTCCTCTTGCAGCAGCTGGACCTGGAAGAGAAGAAACTCCCTCCCTTCCCGTCGCGGTGTATTTTATGTGGTTGGGTCACCCCGGATTCCGGGGGGGACGTATTTCTTTGTAAATAAAGGTTGAGTAGCCCGTGTTCTGAAAACTGGGCAAAGGTTTTGCTGTTAAATATTTAATTTCATTTGAAAATTGGAATTATTATGTTTATTTATATGAAAATTTGTAACCAATAAAATTACTGCGGCCAATTTTTTGCCATATATGATGTATGTGTGTTTTTTCCTATCAATAGGTTTTTATGGTTGTACCTGGGGAACTAAGGTTAGGGGCAAGGTGTGGCCTGCTGTCCCAAAATAGGTGACTTCTGTGCTCCCCCTATGTCTCCCCACTCACCAGCTCCATATACCCCTGCAGGGGTGACAGGCAATATGGGATAACATAAGCCGTCTTCACAGATGGTATCCTGTAGTCACTGTAGCAATTGTTCTCGTTCCCTTGTATCCGCTACCCCAGGACATCCGGATCAATCATCTGTGCACCACAGCCTCCGCATCAAAGACGGGGATCACCAGAGATCAGTCCTCCTCTGTCGCCATATCCAGCAATATGTCCTCTAACAGGTGTGTGGAGCTGGTGAGTGGGGAGCCATAGGGGGAGCACAGAAGTCACCGATCTTTCTTTGAGCACAAGAGTCACCAGACTGGAACTTTTCTGATAATAATAATTCCGTTTATATAATGAATTTTTTGGAGGATTTTGGACTTTTTACACTTATATATATTTTTTACCAATATATATTTTTTGGCACGTTTGCACTTATGCTTAGCACCGCTGATTACCTCAGTATATATGCGGATGTGATGCTTCATTTATATTGATGGTTGTATATCTACTCACTGTTTCAATGGAACTTTGCACTGAAAGATTCATGGTTACACAGATTATGTTTACAGGGGGTTGGTTCAATTCAATTTATCTATCACTATAATCATAACATTACAGTGTTTTTGCCAGCACTGGTATTTCACATATAGTTTACACCCCCCCCTTAAGGGAGCGCCATTCACCCCATTCTTTATTCATACACTTTAGCCCCCCCGGGGGTCTAATAGGGGAGGCTGCATACCTTTTTCTCTCTTTTTTCCCCAGTCCTAAGCACGGAGTCTGTGTGTCCTTTATTAGTAGATATACAACAGCATGCGGCCAATTTCCCAAACAGTAAAATATTATACTGGAGATTCATAGGTGGTCTAGAATGTATCTGTGTTTTCCTTTAATTACTTTTTCAAAAACACTGTGGCTTTGAAAACTGGATCTACTCACTGTAGTGTAATTATTTATAGCACTTTGGCTGCAAAATGCTTTCCTGTTCTGTTCCATTTTTAGTACTGTTTTGTTTCAATTTACTACTTCCTATCAGAATGATTTCCTCATGAACAGTTCATAGTTCTAGAAGATTTAAATAGATTTTTTTTTCCGTGTTACACTTATGTAGCAATGCATTTGGAGAGTAGCGAATGTTTTAAAGTTGCAAATCTTGCCCACTGTCATGTTGATCCAGTGGTTTCAATACTTGTGCCAAAAATTTGAAACACATTTACAGATCAGGTGTTCTCACCCCAACTTCACTGACTGATCCAAAGGTACGAATCCATTAAGTTAGTATAACAGACAGGCAACTAAAGCCTCAGACACGTGATCGGACAAAACCTCGGACTTTTGTCCGAAGGCGTGTGCCTGGATTTTGTCTTGCATACAAACAGCAAGGAATTGTCGGTTAACAAACACGAACGTACTGATGTACTACGTGGTTTTTCAGCTCTTTAGTGCCACCCTTTGGGCTCCTTCTGCTAATTTCGCGTTAGTAGAAGTTTTGTGAGTGTTGATTCGCGCTTTTAATTTTGCGCTTTTCATTTAGTGCCTTTCAGTTTGTGCCTTTCAGTTTGCGCTTTTCAGTTTGTTTCTGAACGGCCGTTCTTCAACCAGACATGTTGCGGAATCGGAGGAGATAATGTGTTGGCCTTGGAGTTATTGCTTTGACCCAAGTCCAGTCCAGGAACAGGAGGAGGAGGAGTTCTTGGACCAAAAATTGGTTGCTTTATTAATCATGATCAATTATGTCAAATGCCTTTGCTGCTGGAGCTCCAAGAGAATAATCCAGATGTTTTTCGGAATTATCTCCGGATGACGGACCCCTGCTTTCACCAAATCTTGGCATTGTTGACCCCCTATATTAAAGAAGCAGGACATATGCATGAGGCTTTTATTTAATTTTTTTGGTTAAATAATAATGATTTGATTTGTTATATTTTCTACTTTTTTGGATACATAGAATGCACTAAGTTCTATTGGCAGATAGCATGTCTAATTTTATTTGTTTTCTTTTTTTAATGCACAAAAAAAATAATTGTGGAGAATAATATTTGGCTATGTGTTTTACTTCAAATGACAGCTTGGGAGTAGGCAGTTACATTTTAAAAAATACAATGTAAAATTAATACCAACATAGTTGTATCTTTGAACGTAAAAACTACGGGATAACGGTGTTGTGGTAACTTGCCCAAAAAAAAAAAAAAAAAAAAAGCATAATAATTTTATTCTGAAAATTTGTTTGCAATAACTCCATCAGTATCACCAGCAAAGCAACTTCATTATTATCCCATTAAAGAAGAAGAGAATGTGCGCTGCATTTCAAGATTTCATAATTTGCCACGTCCCAAATGTTAATTCTTCATTACAAATTCTAGTTTACAAGACCGACCGCTTCTGGCTCATCCTTGCTTCCGAGCATGCGTGTTTGTACTTTGGACTTTTGTCCGACGGACTTGTGTACACGCTCGGAAAATCCGACAACAGACATTTGTCCGCGGAAAATTTTAAAACCTGCTATCCACCATTTGTCCATGGAAAATCTGACAATTGTCCGATGGAGCATAAAAATGGTCGGATTTTCCGCCAACAGCCTGTTATCGCACATTTCCCGTCGGAAAATCCAATCGTGTGTATGAGGCTTTACACCTTGAAAAGCAGAAACGGAGATGGTCAGGGCCCACATTTTTTCTGAAAAAGGGTTTCCTTTAAACATGATAAATGCATCATCACATCAGAGTTTAAAACAGGGGTGTCCAACCTTTTGATCTTTGTGGACCACAATGAAAGAGGAGGAATTGTCTTGGGCCACACATACAGTGCTTTGAAAAAGTATTCATATCTATTGAAATTTTCCACATTTTATCATGTTATAACCAAAGATGTAAATGTATTTCATGTGATAAACCAACACAAAGTGGCACATACTTGTGAAGTAAAAAGAAAAATGATAAATGTTATTCAAAATTGTTTACAAATAAATATCTGAAAAGTGTGCTGTGCATTTGTATGCAGCCCCCCTTACTCTGATACCCCTAACTAAAATCTAGTGGAACCAATTGCCTTCAGAAGTCACCTAATTAGTAAATTGAGTCCACCTCTGTGTAATTTAATCTCAGTATATATACACAGCTGTTCTCTGAAGCCCTCAGAGATTTGATAGATAACCTTAGAGAACAAACAGCATCATGGAGGCCAAGGAACACACCAGAGAGGGCAGGAATAAAGTTGTGAAGAAGTTTAAAGCAGGGTAATGCCCCGTACACACAAGCGGAATTTCCGTCGGAAAAATCTTGGATAGTTTTTCCGACGGAATTCTGCTCAAGCTTGGCTTGCATACACACGGTCACACAAAAGTTCTCTGAAAGAGCCGAGAAAATTAAGTTCAATGCTTCCGAGCATGCGTTGAATTGTTTCCGAGCATGCGTAGGAATTCTGCGCGTCGGAATTGCTACAGACGATCAGAATTTCCAACCAGAACTTTATCTGACCGAAAAATTGAGAACCTGCTCTCAATCTTTTGCTGGCGGGAATTCTGGCAGCAAAAGTCCGATGGAGCATACACACGATCGGAATATCTGACTAAAAGCCCTCATCGGAATTTTGCTGGTGGGATTTCTGATCGTGTGTACAGGGCTTTAGGTTATAAAAAAATATCACAAGCTTTGAACATCTCACAGAGCACTGTTCAATCCATCATCCAAAAATGGAAAGAGTATGGCACAACTGCAAACCTACCAAGACATGGCCATCCAACTAAACTGACAGGCCGGGCAAGGAGAGCATTAATCAGAGAAGCAACCAAGAGGCCCATGGTAACTCTGGAAGAGATCACAGTTCAGGTGGGAGAATCTGTCCACAGGACAACTATTAATCGTACACGCTACAAATCTGGGCTTTATGGTAGAGTGGCAAGAAGAAAGCCATTGAAAGAAAGCCAGAAGTCAACCTGTTTGTAGTTTGCGAGAAGCCATGTGGGGGACACAGCAAACATGTGGCAGAAGGTGCTCTGGTCAAAATTGAAATTTTTAGCCTGAAAGCAAAACGGTATGTGTGGCGGAAAACTAACACTGCACTTGGTGGTGGCATCATCATGTTGTGGGGATGCTTTTCTTCAGCAGGAACAGGGAAGCTGGTCAGAGTTGATGAGAAGATGGATGGAGCCAAATACAGGGCAATCTTAGAAAAAAACCTTTTAGAGTCTGCAAAAGACTTGACTGGGCCGGAGGTTCACCTTCCAGCAGGACAACGACCCTAAACATACAGCCAGTGTTACAATGGAATGGTTTAGATCAAAGCATATTCATGTGTTAGAAAAGCCCAGTCAAAGTCCAGGCGTAAATCCAATTGAGAATCTGTGGCAAGACTTTAAATTTGCTGTTCACAGACGCTCTCCATCCAATCTGACAGAGCTTGAGCTATTTTGCATAGAAGAATGGGCAAAAATTTCACTCTCTAGATGTGCAAAGCTGGTGGAGACATCCCCAAAAAGACCTGCAGCTGTAATTGTAGCGAAAGGTGGTTCTACAAAGTATTGAATAAGTATTAAATACAAATGCACGCCACACTTTTCAGATATTTATTTGTTAAAAATTTTGAAAACCATTTATCATTTTCCTTCCACTGCACAATTATGTGCCACTTTACCTTTAGTAAATAACCCCCTGTGTGTGCATGAGGCCATAGAATAACATGGAGAGGCGTTTTTAAGCTGAAAAAAAGTGTGCCACTTTGTGTTGGTCTAGCACATAAAATCCCAATAAAATACATTTATGTTTTTGATGCTGTAATGTTGTAACATGGCAAAATGTGGAAAATTTATGTAAATGTATTGTATTGGGATTTCATACGATAGACCAACACAAAGTGGCACACTTTTTCAAGGCACTGTAAAATACACTAACAATAAGGTCTCATGCACACAGGGCGTTTTTACAGCCCTGTGCGCACAAGGCTTTAGAACCACTTTAAGCAATGCAAAGAGTAAATTGATTCATTAAAGGTGTTGTAAAGGTTCATGTTTTTTCAGTCTAATGCATCCAATGCATTAAGGTGAAAAAACACCTGTCAGTGACGGCCCCCCAGCAACCCCCCCCAATTTACTTACCTGAACACTCAAACTTGTCCCACGGGGACGCACTCTCTCTCTGGCCGGGGTTCTTGGCTCTTGATTGGATAGCCATTGGCTCCTGCTGCTGTCAATCAAATCCAATGACGCGGGCGCTGGGGGCGGGGCCGAGTTCTGCATTGGACGTCTATGGACGCCGAATCCTGGACTCGGGAGCGTACCCGCAAGGTAACCCGTCAGAAGAGCACTTCTCCCAGGGGGTTATCTGATGTGGGGAGGAGCCGCGAGAGCCGCAGAGGGACTCCAGAAGAGCAGGTTCGGGGCCACTCTGTACAAAATGAGCTGCACAGTGGAGGTAAGTATGATATGTTTGTTATATAAAAAAAAAAAAACTGAACCTTTAGTGTCACTTCAACATCAGTTCCTTCTCTGTAGCTCACAATCTAATGTCTCTTTACTGCACTCATACACATTAGGGTCATTTAGTAGGAAGCAATCAACTCTACCTGCATTTCCCGAACAGGTAAAGAGAAACGGTTTCGGAAAAATGTAGCAGAGAATTATTGCTGCTTTAAAGTAACCTTAATCAGGGTCTGACTTATGCCTAGTACATACGATAAGAAAATCTGATGAAAAATACTGCTTTCAGAGCGATCATCCGATAGACTGATCATTAGTACACAGCTTTCGAGAGCCTGACAGTTCATTCGAACATGTCCGAACGGAGAAGCGCGAAAATTATTCTTGTACAAAAACACAACAAACCATTTTCGTGTAATTAGTATAGTATTTGTACGAAAAAAATCATGTGACCAAGACCACACATGCTCGGAAATGAAAGAATACATTACTATGCAATACAATATATTACATCATTTCTAAAGTTGTCTTCTGTCGTACAAGGATTTTCATAACTTTAGCAACCTATTCGGTTTTTATTTTAGACTAGCATGCACAAAAAAATATAAAAAATATAAAAATAAATAAAAAACCTACGATCATTCGTCCGATAATCTTATCGTGTGTGCTAGGCATAAGCCCACAAGCCTACATAGAGATGAGGGGGTATGGTTGTAAGGGCATGGGTCATCATCCCTAATAGAAATACGCAAGAAAAATCCCCCAATATAATGGGATTATAGCGACCCAAAGAAAAAAGGTAAAGTCATGTATGAACAAAAATATATATAACAAAACGTATTATTACATTTTAAAAAACTGACATACAAGAAGAAAAGACTGGTGTGCAATTAAAAAGAACCATAGGTACATAACAATGATGCATATATTAGCATGATGGTATAGGCATATTACAGCTGGACGAAAACTGCTGCAAATCGTAAACCCCAACACATTTCGAAATAAAGAGTCCTTCTTCCGGGGGTTATAGAAAGAAGCAGGATATTTGTTATGTCCTAAGATGGTACTTAGCGTAAGTACACCAGTCAACATAGATTTAAGCGCCAAATGTGTCATCCATCACCCCACCAGGAGAACTCATATGCTGCCAGAGAGATCCAGATGGAAAGAGGCCAAATACAAGAACCGATATAGGATAGCAAGAAGCCGTTATATGGTGAGTATTTGGTATGGCAGAAAGAGAGACACAAAACAGCCTCCTGAGCTGCTGTGTGGTTAGGATGGAGGCCCACGAACCTCAACTTGAAAATAACTAATATAGGAAACTTGTACTGAGAAAAATAAGGACGCTGCAATTGTTAAATCTCCTCCTAAAAATGTTAGCTGCTGGGATGTCATTTTTATCCAATGGATTAAATACTTTCTAATCCACTGACTCATAACAATGCGGCCTCATGCACACTGGACATTTTTATAGCTGCTCCTAGGGGCATCTGGTGTTTTTTTTTTTTTCCTGCCTCTAAACTACCCCCCATGCTAGCCTATGCCTCCATGTACACACAGTCTTTTAGCAGCATTTAATGGAAGGAGAAAAAATTATTTATTTTGGCCAATTAAATGAATTAATGCCCAAATGCTTGCTATGGCTAAACGCATTACACACTTTTACATGCGACAGGCGTTTTTTTTGCCAAAGCACTGCTGCCAAGAGGAAGGCTTCCAGGAGAGTTTAGAAAACGTCCTGTGTACATGAGGCCTACTTGTTCCACAACAACAAATTCACATGCTCGCATTTAAAAATAGTATTTTAACAATATAAATAACTGCATTATTTTGTGTTTTTTTACATGCCTGAAGTTCAGCTTTATCATGTTAAGTTTGTTTAAAAGTGCCAAAAATATTCCAACATTTTCCTTTCCCCAAAAAAAAAAAAAAAAAAAAAAAAAAAGCACGTGGTCAGATCACTGCAGCTCCAAGTCTTTGCTAAGAATACAAATTGATTACAACATATAACAGCGGCTGTGAACACAATTTGAGATTTGGATAAGTCTCACTGCCATTCCTATAGTCATACTGCCAACTAACCAAGCTTGCATTTCCAAAACTTGATACCCAACACTGTAAGAAAAACACTAACACAAAGGAGACAGATTCAAGTTTTCTACTTCACAATGCAGAGGGTCTGAAATCTACAACAAGATTAGCGTTTGTTGTATGGACCTTAATGAACAAAATCCCTGTGCACAGTCAGCATTTATAGTATGCAACTGCAAAATAAACAGGCAGTTGCATTCCAAAAAAATAAAAATGGAAAGACCATATTCAAGCACAAGAGGGGCCTCATCACTAATGACTTCTGTCTTGCTGCTATTTGAAGTGGAAGATTGCGAGCATAAAAATACAATTGCTCTCATAAGGAACATCTGTATTTTCAGGTTACTTCGTAATAAAAGCTGTACCAGCAAATGGCACTGAAGGTAAATTTGTAATAGGAGATTTCTGCATTAATAAAATCTGGACTAGTTGGAAGGATTCTTTCATGCTCCTAGAAGAATCTCCATGCGCCTACATGCTAAGATCCAGGAACAGAATGGGGATTTCCAGTACTCGGTTTCATCACAATTACTGACTGTCATGCCTTTAGATTGCTACAAACAAAAAACACTATTATCTCAACCTTTCCAAGCAACTGTGCAAAGTGAGTGCAGAGATTATCTCAGGCCATCAATCACATAAGTGTAGATCAGCCTGATTTTAACCCAGCAGAGACTTTGCAATCAAGCCTAAGTCGGCAGTTGTAACTGTAGATAGATCATGGCATTTCTGCATTACCATACCATTTACCATGTAAATCAACATGCCAATAGGATGTACAACAGAAATGCATGGGTAGTTAAACGTTAAGCATGGACATGCCTTAGTTTTCATCCATATTAACATGGTGCTATATGATGTAAAGTGGTTTGCTGTTAGTCTCAGTACAGATTTCCTGCTCTGGGTGTTGGTAAGAAACACCATGGACTACCTTTTAAAGGTTGTATACAAAGCCTTCAGCTGGGTACACACAGGCCAAAAATTGGCTGAAAAAGGTCGATTCGCCAGGAACCGGTCAACTTTCAGCCCATGTCTCATGACCGACTTCTGTCGAACGAACATGCTGGAAAACCAGCATCCAATCAGCTGATCACTGTGTTCTCGCAGGCGGTGGGCAGTCCCCCTGTCAGAACACAATCGCTCAGCAGGGAGATCGCCGTACTAATATATCTGCAAGGTTTTTTCGTTCAGCCCACTGGGTTAAATGAAAAAAAACTTCCTGTGTGTACCCAGCATAAGGCTACATGTAGACCATCGAGAAATCTAATAGATTCCTGCATAGAACTTCCTGTTAGGGATCAACTAATATCATTTTTTTCGGTGCCGATACGATACCGATATTCTCTGCCGATATTCTGTACATTTAAAATTTTCATTTTTACAATGTCCTTTTACATTATTTTTTTTTTTATCACTGTTATCCTGTCACAAGGAATGTAAACATCCCTTGTGACTGTAATAGGCAAGGATAGGTACTCTTTAAGCAAGGATTGGGGGTCTATAAGACCCCAAACCCCTCCTCTACACTTGAAAGTATTCAAAACATCAAGATCTGCGCTTTTGAATACTTTCTATTTTTTTAAAACTGGCGCCTTTAAGATGCCAGTAATCCGGGAAATGATGTAATTTCAGGTTACTAGATCAGAGACGCCAACAAAGCATCAGCTTTGTTCAGGTATGCTTTGTTTGGGTCTTTGGCCAGCCGGCAGATGTGCCAGCTGGTTGCTCGGGCCTCCTGGTGGGATGGGAGAGCCTGGGCGAGCGGCGGAAGGGGGGGGGGGGGGGACGTCCACACCCGCTGCTTGTAATAACAGCTGAGCGGCTGCTGAACCGCATCGGTTGTTCTTACAATGAAGCTGACCGTCCACACTAAAGAACTGTACCGGTGTGAGGAATGCAGCTGCATGCCTCACCCCGGTAAAACCCCTTGAAGCAATATCGGTAAGATCGGGTACATTTGTGACTGATACGGATACTTCCAAAAAAGTGAAAAGTGACCGATAATCGGACGATCCCTACTTCCTGTTCAGCGTAGATGAAGGAATCTCCCCTAACACCTACTATATTCTGACAACCAGAACCCACGGCTGTCTAAATATCCAAATAGCGGCTATCTTATTATATACAGTCACTGCTCAGCTGACATATTTCCACTTGGCTCCGTTAACAAACTGTGATTGAAAAATCTATTTTTTTGTTGAGCTGGGCCACCCATGGCTCGAATTTCGGCTGGTTCAGGAGGAAACAGTCGAAATTTGATGTGGGTTTTTCAGGCATATCCTGGTGCCAGACATAGTTTTACAAGGCAACCAAGGGATCCAAACAATGCAAAAGACAGATCTGTTACATCATAAATACACCATTTACGTTTTTTATGATCTTAAAACAAACCTGTCGCAATAAAAATATAGGGATGTCATTGCTGACAGCCACCTGAAAATTCTTCTTTCTTAGTTTAAAACTGCACCTGTATAGATACTATGGACATTTGAACATTTCCAAATTTTAACAATTTTATAGATTCTTAATAAGCAGTAACAACAAGACTGACGTCTCCTTGCTGCTTGTACTGTACTGTTATTCATCCTCACTTTGCCTATTCAGGGGCAAAACACTGTCAGGTAAAGGGCTGATGACATCACCTACCTAGGTAAGAACCAACATTATCTGACACTGGAGTATATCCAGGGTGATCTCCTGCACTAGGGAGGTGATCCAAAAGAGTGTGGATACAGTATCTCACAAAAGTGAGTACACCCCTCACAT
Source organism: Aquarana catesbeiana (assembly GCF_042186555.1). Classification (NCBI taxonomy): domain Eukaryota; kingdom Metazoa; phylum Chordata; class Amphibia; order Anura; family Ranidae; genus Aquarana; species Aquarana catesbeiana. The sequence goes on along the minus strand of NC_133328.1, from coordinate 497,608,177 downwards.
TTTTGTAAATATTTTATTATATCTTTTCATGTGACAACACTAAAGAAATGACATTTTGCTACAATGTAAAGTAGTGAGTCTACAGCTTATATAACAGTGTAAATTTGCTGTCCCCTCAAAATAACTCAACACACAGCCATTAATGTCTAAACTGGTAGCAACAAAAGTGAGTACACCCCTAAGTGAAAATGTCCAAATTGGGCCCAATTAGCCATTTTCCCTCCCTGGTGTCATGTGACTCAAGGTCTCAGGTGTGAATGGGGACCACTTTTGTTAAATTTGGTGTTATCGCTCTCACTCTCTCATACTGGTCACTGGAAGTTCAACATGGCATCTCATGGCAAAGAACTCTCTGAGGATCTGAAAAAAAGAATTGTTTCTCTACATAAAGATGGCCTAGGCTACAAGATGATTGCCAAGACCCTGAAACTGAGCTGCAGCACAGTGACCAAAACCATACAGCAGTTTAATGCCCCGTACACACGGTCGGACTTTGTTCGGACATTCCGACAACAAAATCCTAGGATTTTTTCCGACGGATGTTGGCTCAAACTTGTCTTGTATACACAGGGTCACACAAAGTTGAACATGGTGACGTAAAACACGTACGTTGGGACTATAAACGGGGCAGTGGGCAATAGCTTTCATCTCTCTATTTATTATGAGCATGCGTGGCACTTTGTCCGTCGGATTTGTGTACACACAATCGGAATTTCCGACAACGGATTTTGTTGTTGGAAAATTTTATATCCTGCTTTCAAACTTTGTGTGTCGGAAAATCCGATGGAAAATGTGTGATGGAGCCTACACACGGTCGGAATTTCCGACAACAAGGTCCTATCACACATGGGAAAATCCGAACGTGTGTACGGGGCATAACAGGACAGGTTCCACTAAGAACAGGCCTCGCCATGGTCGACCAAAGAAGTTGAGTGCACGTGCTCAGCATCATATCCAGAGGTTGTCTTCAGGAAATAGACGTATGAGTGCTGCCAGCATTGTTGCAGGGGTTGAAGGGGTGGGGGGGGGGTCAGCCTGTCCAGTGCTCAGACCATAAGCCGAACACTGCATTAAATTGGTCTGCATGGCTGTCGTCCCAGAAGGAAGCCTCTTCTAAAGTTGATGCACAAGAAAGCCCGCAAACAGTTTGCTGAAGACAAGCAGACTAAGGACATGGGTTACTGGAACCATGTCCTGTGGTCTGATGAGACCAAGATAAACTTATTTGGTTCAGATGGTGTCAAGCGTGTGTGGCGGCAACCAGGTGAGGAGTACAAAGACACGTGTGTCTTGCCTACAGTCAAGTATGGTGGTAGGAGTGTCATGGTCTGGGGCTGCATGAGTGCTGCCTGCACTGGGGAGCTACAGTTCATTCAGGCAACATGTACTGTTACATACTGAAGCAGAGCATGATCCCCTCCCTCCCTGGGCCGCAGGGTGGTATTCCAACATGATAACGACCCCAAACACACCTCCAAGACGACCACCAGCTCCATCAAGGAGTGGAAGAGGACTCCCGTAGCCACCTGTGAAGCTCTGGTGAACTTCATGCCCAAGAGGGTTAAGGCAGTGCTGGAAAATGATGGTGGCCACACAAAATATTAACACTTTGGGCCCAATTTGGACATTTTCACTTAGGGGTGTACTCACTTTTGTTGCCAGCGGTTTAGACATTCATGGCTGTGTGCTAAGTTATTTTGAGGGGACAGCAAATGTACACTGTTATACAAGCTGTACACTATACAAGTGTAATTTCTTCAGTGTCATCACATGAAAAGATATAATAAAAATATTTACAAAAATGTGAGGAGTGTACTCCCTTTGTGAGATACTGTAGATAGGCCAGTAAACCAGCCTATGTTGGACTTCGATAGTTAAATGTAATCGCATTATAAATGTTTTTGTTAGTGCTTGTCGCAGTCGTTAGGAGGGAAGCATGGGGCTGCCATTGACAACCTTCTAAAAATGCTGTTTAGTATGGCCTTGCTTAGCTGTGTTACAGACCCAGAACAAGTTTTTTTAACCTCAGCTCCTGGGGCTGATGACCCTTCTCAGCCTGCCTTCAGCCCTTCACGCTTCCACCCAGACTCACAAACATGTCTGTAAGTAGTATTGGGTAACTATTCCCCTCATCCCCCTATAGATAGATCTACGTTATAATAAATTTTCAACCTAATCTAAATATTTTCTATAGACACCTACCCTACATCTGCCCCTGAAGAGTGGTAGAAGCCACGAAACGCATCAAGCTATTAGATTCCTCCTGTGTTTACATCACAACATTTTTACCAGTTTTACCTTTTATGTAATTTTGGATTGTACCAATCAGTTTTAGGCTATGTTTATTACTTTGTGGAGGCACACAACAATGAGTTTGGTCATTTATAATATCTACAATATGAACTAATATGTTACTTTACCACTAAGAGTGGCAGAAGCCACGAAACACATCAAGCTATTATATCCCCCCTTGTTTACATCGCAAGATTTTTTACCAATTTTACCTTTTATGCTATTTTGGATTGTACCAATCAGTTTTAGGCTATGTTTACTACTTTGTGGAGACACACAACAATGAGTTTGGTCATTTATAATGTCTACAATATGAACTAATATGTTACTTTACTACTATGTTACTATTTTATTTTGTGTGCAATAAATGTCATTGATTGTATTTTGTTGTTGTGCATTATACCTTCATGCAATGTTTACAGTTCTCACTAACAATGTGCTTGCAAGACACATTCTTGTTATGCTATCTCCCTGTTTGCATGCTTGACATAAAGTCCCAAACCTCTCCTTACATTGCCCAGACCAAGCACATTGTATATCAGTGCCATGAAAATGTTGGAATTCCTTATTTTTGTACATTGTACCAGGTCAGTGACACACATTGAAGCCATGCAGAACCTTAGGAGCCAGCATAACAGCCACAGAACCAACAGTCTCAAAAGGTAAAGTCAGCAATCGCAGCCTACACAATTATCTCATGATGGGTGTACTTTAAAGGATAAGTTCATCTTTTGTAACATGTTACAGCCATATTCAGAGTGTAACATGTTATAAAAGCACCCCCCCCACACACACACACATCCCCCCCAATGCCCCATTTTGACAGTGAGCGGGGCATCTTCTCCCCCCCCCCCCCCGTTTACCATCACAATTAAAAAAAAAAATGCCTGCCCAGCTGCGTCATTCATTCAGTGTTCTGCAAACAGGAAAACTACATTTACCGACAGCCTTTGTGACTATTGGCTTGTAGTTCTCAATGAACTACCAGGGCACTGTTGATTGCTCTAGTTCACAGAGTTTCCTGTCAGAGTATAACTGCCTTCCTATATTGGTGGTATGGGCAGACAGCTACACAGCCAGTCTGCAGGACCGTGGCATTACACCCATAATCTGCTGATCATGGGTGCAATGCTTTATAGGTTCCTTAACAAAAAAAAATATTGGTAAAAAAATGATGCATTTATTATTTTTTTTTGTAAAGGTGAAAAAAATGATAAAAATTTCATTTGGGTACAGTGTTGTATGACCGCGCAATTGTCAATCAAAGTGCGTCAGTGCTGAAAGCTAAAAATTGGTCTGGATAGGAGGGGGGTTTAAGTGCCCAGTAAGCAAGTGGTTAAACATAAAGTCAAGCCACCAGAAAAAAACCTGCAGTGAGAAAGTATAGAAGGATGCCCTTGCTGACCTCTGCTTCTGAAAATTCTAGTTCCCTGGGCCATTACTAATGCAGGCCATAAAACATGCAATTTTCTTTCCTTCAACCATGGGTTAAAAGGAAAGAAATTTGCTTGATTACCCCTTTAACACAGTCAGTGTTGATGGGGGAATCCCTCTCACTGATCTATTGTATTCTGACATTGGAAGTGTCCAGCCATCAGAATATAATGATCACTGCTGGCAACTACGGCAGTGGTTGAATGAAAAACAAAAAAAACGACAGGCTGGTTGTGCTGAAGTCAATCGATTGACTTCAGTACAAGCAGCCTACCCATGGATGAATTGAAACGCGGCCAGCTGCTGCTGAATTTCAATTGGTAAGTCAATAAGACTGTACAAAAGAATGCAAATGAGTAGTTCCCTCTGACTTTCCTTCATTTCTTTCAGTAAATGGCACATTTAAAAAGCTTTACTTGTAAAAACAAACAATAAAACTACCATAAAATCATTTTCCAAAATCAGGCCACATGATCTGTCTCCCATTTCCAGCTTCCTAGAAGGTGGCAAAATCTCAGCCATTGTTATTGAGATTCTGACCACAACAGTCCATTGTAACTGTTACCCAGATTGGGAGCAAGATTTAGTAATTGATATATCAGAAATGAAGTTTACAGAGCAATAATATAAAAGGTAAGGCCAAGGATTGCTACAAATAGAAAAAAAGTTATCTAGACTTCCAATATAATGACACTAAATTACAAGCAGCGTGTTTCTTGGTTACTCAACAGAAGATCCTTTCATTTCCTGCAAGTGCCACAAAAGGGTGTGGCAGAAATTGCTACATTATGAGTAATATCTTTTAGGATTCTTTCATCCAGCACATCGCAATCCTTAAAATCTGCTGAGCAATATTCCCCTCTTTCAGTAAAAAAAGAGGATTCTAATGCCCTGTAAACATGGCCGGTTTTGCCGACTGAATAAACTCCGAAGGTTTCTCTGACGGAACTCCGACAGAATTCCGCTCAAGCGGTCTTGCCTACACACAGTCAAACCAAAGTGCGACCGTCCAGAACGCGGTGACGTACAACACGTACGACGGGACTAGAAAAAGGAAGTTCAATAGCCAGTAGCTTCCATCTCGTACTTGCTCCAGAGCATGCGTCGTTTTTGGTCCGTCAGAACAGCATACAGACGAGCGGGTTTCCCGATAGGAATTGGTCCAGTCGGAAATGTTTAGAACATGTTTCATTTCTAGGTCCATCAGAATTTTAGAAAAAAAAAAAGTCAGATGAGGCCTACACACTATCGAAATAGACGATGAAAAGCTTCCGTATGACTTTTTCTGTCGGACATTCCGCTCGTGTGTACGTGGCATAAGGCTACTTTTTAACATGTTAGCAACCAATCCAGCGTGATGCCATGAGGAACCTGAACCATCTGCCTTGTACAGATTGGGCCTTCCATACACAGGCAGATCTATCCACATGCCTGTTCTTTCCACAGTCACTTCTAAAACTTGGAATGAGATTTTATCACAACTTTTTTTCCTGACCCATATACACTGAAAGAGTTTCATTTGCTATAATGAAAAAGAGGATAAGGTTTAATTAATTTCAAGCATGCGTGAAAAGCTTTCCCAACACCAAAGACTTCTGTCATATGTGAGCATGTGTTACTCCTTGTTTGTTAACCCCTACACACCAGAAAGAATACAAGTGTTTAAGTATTTCATCATGTCAAATCTTTACAATTTCTTACAAGATATGTATGGCTATGACCAGTGCTGTATTTAGGTTTTGTGCTGCCCTGGGCTTGACTAAACTCATGCACCCCCCCTAATTTAAATACGACACACCCCTTCCTGTTTAAGACCCACCCTATCATCTGTAAACCACACCCCTTCCTCCTTAGGCTCATTTGGCACCTTACAGGGGGGAGGGGGGAACAGGTACCTGTTTTTGACAGGTATGCTTCCCCACTCCCTGGAGACTGCGCTGCCCCCTCTGAAGTTCGGCCCCCCTCCTCCTTCTTCCACTGGGGCATTCAGAAAGTGCAACGTGCTTCGCACACGTGCAGTAGTGAACCGTCCGGTTTCTCTTACCATGAATGATGGTGGCAAAACCAGAGAGCCAATTCTAAAATCGGCTGAGGTGCTGACATCGCGGGATCTCTGGACAGGTGAGTGTCCTAATATTAAAAGTCAGCAGCTACAGTATTTGTAGCTGCTGAGTTTTAATGTTTTCACGGGGTGGGGGTGGGACTCCTCTTTAATGAGTTTGCATTGATTTCAGCATCGATGGAGTACTTTATTGCAATATCATGATCTGCATATTAATGCACTTTCACTAAATGTGGACTGTTTAAAGGGTTTGCATTGATTTTAGCATGCATGGAGCACTTTACACATGCCAGTGGCGGCTGGTGCTCAAAATTTTTTGGGGGGTGCAAACAAACTAAAAAATTCAGAAAAAAAGACATCAATTGCAGCCTCACTGTGCCCCATCAAACACAGCCACTATTCCATCAAACGCAGCCACTGGGCCATCAACTGCAGCCACTTGTCCATCAAACGCAGTCACTGTGCCCATCAAATGCAGCCACTGTGCCCCATAAAACGCAGCCACTGTGCCCACCAAATGCAGCCACTGTGCCCACCAAACGCAGCCACCGTGCCATCAAACGCAGCCACTGTTCCCATCAATTGCAGCCACTGTGCCATCAAACGCAGTCACTGTGTCCCATCAATTGCAGCCACTGTGCCCCATCAATTGCAGCCACTGTGCCCCATCAATTGCAGCCACTGTGCCATCAAATGCAGTCACTGTGCCCACCAAACGCAGCCACTGTGCCCAAACGCAGCCACTGTGCCCATCACTTGCAGCCACTGTGCCCATCAATTGCAGCCACTGTGCCCATCAATTGCAGCCACTGTGCCCAAACGCAGCCACTGTGCCCATCAAACGCAGCCACTGTGCCCCATCAAACGCAGCCACTGTGCCCCATCAAACGCAGCCACTGTGCCCCATCAATTGCAGCCACTGTGCCCCAACAATCAACAATTGCAGCCACTGTGCCCCAACAATTGCAGCCACTGTGCCATCAAATGCCAACACTGTTCCCATAACACTGATATAATTTAATAAATGACTTTACCCGCTGTCCTGGGGGGTTCCCTTGTGCTTCTCTCTCTCTCCTCCTGACGTCACTGCCAGACCCCGCCCCAGTGCCAAGTAGAAGAGTTAAGGAAAGCAGTGTGGAGGAGGGTGGGCGGAGCATAAGGCTCCACCTCCGCCAGTCACCGGCCGCCTATGGGGGCGTGAGTCACCTGCTGCCCCCCCCCCCGCATGAGAGAAAGTCCCCCCACCCGATTCCTGGCTCCCGCGGCCGCCCCTGGCGGCCGCCTTGCTGTAGTGGGCGGCACTGCTGTGTATGGGTGTGCTTGGCAGAGGGTGGAGGGGCGTGAGCTCTAAGCACGCCCATACACACGCCTCACCACCCTCTGCCAAGCACGCCCATACACAGCACAGCCGCTACAGCAAGGCGGCCGCCGTGGGCTGCATGTGTGTGGGGGGTGGCCACGGGAGCCGGGAATCGGGTGGGGGGACCTTCTCTCATGCGGGGGGGGGCGGCTTTTTTTGCCATCCCCCGCAAAGCGTTGGCCTAGGCCAAAACACAGCCCTGGCTATGACCACTCATTATAATCAAAAATAAGTAGTTACACTTGTACAAAAAGTTTAAATTCAATAAAACATATCTTACTAGCTTTACTCTAACATGAGTGCAATGACCATGACCTCTTGGACATGTAGATTTCCTTCCTATAGAGCAGTGGTCATCAACCCTGTCCTCAGGGCCCACTAACAGGCCAGGTTTGCAAGATAGCTGAAATACATCACAAGTGATATCATTTGCTGCTCAGTGATTGCAGTATTCTAGTCTGCATCTCCCCAAGGTAATAAATAAAACCTGGCCTGTTAGTGGGCTCTGAGGACAGGGTTGATGACCACTGCTATAGAGCGTAATGTTACAAACTCTTAGGCCTGTGTTTGCATATGTAAAATGGCAGACCAGCACCCAAGAATAGCGATATTCTAAGGTGTGGGTGCTCTAAAAATGCATCTAAACATGACATGTGAATTTTCTGAAAATGTACCATTTGTTTCTAGAAATATTAGGGCTGCGTACGTTTGTTCATTTTTATGGAGTACACATTTTGTTGCATGTTACTTTCAAGTTTAACCCTTTCATGACTAAGCCTATTTTTGAAATTTGGTGTTTACAAGTTAAAATCCGTATTTTTTGCTAGAAAATTACTTAGAGTTCCCAAACATTATATATATTTTTTTAGCAGAGAATCTAGAGAATAAAATGGCGATTGTTGCAATATTTTTTATCACACAGTATTTGTGCAGCGGTGTTTTAAACGCAAATTTTTGGAAAAGGGACACTTTCATGAATTTTAAAAAATCCAAACATTAAAGTTACCCCAATTTTTTTGTATAATGTGAAAGATGATGTTACGCCGAGTAAATAGATACCAAACATGTCACCCTTTATAATTGCACGCACTCGTGGAATGGCGACAAACTACGGTACCTATGAATTTCCATAGGCGACGCTTTAAAAAATTTTTACGGTTACCAGGTTTGAGCTACAGAGGAGGTCTAGAGCTAGAATTATTGCTCTCGCTCTGACGATCGCGGCGATACCTCACATGTGTGGTTTGAACACCGTTTACATATGCGGGCGCGACTTCCGTATGCGTTTTCTTCGCTGCGCGAGCTCGCGGGGACAGGGGCACTTTAAAAAAATTTTTTTTTTAATTTATTTTATTTATTTTTTTACTTTATAAATTGCGTTTAAAAAAATTTTTTTTTTTTTACTTTTATTGCTGTCACAAGGAATGTAAACATCCCTTGTGACAGTAATAGGTGGTGACAGGTACTCTTTATGGAGGGATGGGGGGTCTAAAAGACCCCCCATCCCTCCTTCACACTTCAAAGTATTCAGATCGCCGAAAACAGCGATTCTGAATACTGTGTACTTTTTTAAATTGGCATTGGCAGCCGAGTAAACGGGAAGTGATGTCATGACGTCGCTTCCGCGTTTACAACAAGAAGGCTGGAACGAAGCCGCTCACAGTTTCGTTCCAGCCCGCCCCCAGCCGCCGAAGATTCCTGATTGGACACCAGGCCTCCCGATCGCACGGGAGGCCCGGTAACAGCGGCGGGAGGGGGGGGGATGTCCCCTCCCGCTCCTCCGGTATAACAACCGAGCGGCTTTTAGCCGCATCGGTTGTTATGCACGGGTAGCCGATCGCCCGCTGTAAACAACAGTACCGGGATGATGCCTGCAGCTGCGGGCATCATCCCGGTATAACCCTGGAAAGCCGAGTACGCATATCTGCGTACGGTCGGCGGGAAGGGGTTTTTTAAGCATTAGTAAAAACAAAAAAACACACAAAAAGGACAACATTTACTATTATTATATGCTGCTGGGCTCCTGCATTAGTTCAAATATTCCCCCTTACTCCTGGCACCGTAATCTGCTGGTGCAGCAGGGGTTAATAGAGCCGAGGGATCCATCATACTCATTCATCAAAAATGTTGACTATGCCAGCCCTTTACACCCACCTCCTCCATTCACAGCAGCTGTTCTATTGCTTCTTTGAAGAAAACGTTATCCATGAATGGAGGAGGCGGACCTTTCATTCATCTACCCGTCCTCCTTTCATAGATTGTTTTTCATGCATAGAAGCTTCAATGAATGGAGGATGGGGCACAAAGGGCTGGCATAGTCAACACTCTTGATGAGTGAATATGTCAGGTCCCTCAGCTCTATTAATCCCTACTACATCAGAAGATTATGGTGGATTATGGTGGCGGTGGCAGTGGTGGGGATTTCAGTGGCACGACAGTGGCAGAGGAGGGGGATTTCAACTATGGTAGGAGCCAGCAGCACAAGAGACATATTGGATTGATAGTATATAGTGTCCCTCATGCTCATTTTTTTTCTTACTAAACTTTAAATACCACATAATAGCCTTCACTATCATTAAAAGAGAAGTATGGGTTTTTCACTTTTTTGCTTTATTATACTTACCGAGCTCAGGCTGGACTTCTCCTTTAATGTGTGTTACTGCAAAAATATTGGCGGGAAAGGGTGCTAAAAAATGTGCGGTACTGCAGTAAACTGCGAGGCTCTGCCAACATGAATGGTTCTTACACATGAATGGCATTTTCCTAATGTAAAATACAGGCTTATTAAATTATTATTAAGGGTCTTCTAATACATATGTGCATGCAGTAATATGGCACATTATTACATTTGTTTCACATGCATTTATAGTACCTGCTAGAACTCTTCTGGCCAACATAGAAAAAAAAACCCACAGGACAGCCCTGCAATACATGCACATTTTGCCGTTTTTTAACCCACATAAGGGGGGAAAAGCCAGGACCACCGGGGGGGGGGGGGGGGGGCTGCAGAAGGGGAGATTAGGGTTGCAGAAGGGGAGATTGAGGTTCCTCTGTGCAAAACCATTGCACAGAGCAGGCAAGTACAACATGTTTGTTATCTTAAAAATAAAAATAAAATTCCCTTTACAATCACTTTGAGGGAAAAATAGTGCAATGTCTAATCTAATCTAATGAAGTAGATTATCATGGCACGGCTATGCTTGGAGAACAGAACAGTTCACTTTAAAATGTGTTACCTTTTTCTGTTTGTATTTTACACATTTATGAATCTGAATGTATTATATGCATTTTCCAAAAAATTGCAAGCTATAGAATGAGCTATGAAGCAACATTTTTTCTCAAGCCACGTTACAGTGGTACAAATGTGTTGCAGAACATTAGAACAAGTGGTGAACTTTCCCTTCTGGACTCAATTGGGCCATTGTAGCCAAACATTCCTAAACAGCATTTAAGAGTGCCTGGGGAAATGTGGAATTTCACAACAAATTGTTATCTGCTAGTTTTGCTCTGTCTTGGGGGAACCCCTTCCAAGTCATGAAACCTGTTTCATCATACAAGCATGGTTATGTCAAGGGAAGGAAATGTAAGTCATTGTTTTTTGGCAGAAGTACAGACACAATTAGCAAATGTAGTCAACCATGGGGGGCTGAATTTCACAATCGCACACTGTAGGAGACAGTTGAGGAGATGTGGTTTTCATGTAACCTAGGTAAAGCAAAACAAACATGTAGAACCTACATAAAAAAAAGCTGAAGAAATGAAAATGTGTAGCCCAGCAAGATCAATTGGAGATACTTTTATTTCTGTGACACAAAGTGAAAGCTGAAATCTTTTTCAGGGACTCTGCCATTATTGAATTAAGGAGGTTGCCTTGCTGAACCCTCTCTTTGGGAATGCGATTTCCTTGGATATCATGCTGCAACTTTTAGGCCTCATGCACACAGGACATTTCGCAAACTCTTCTAGAAGCCTTTCCTCCTGGCAGAGGCGTTTTGGCAGAAAAAAAGCCTGATGCTTGTAAAAGTGTCTTAAGCTTTTACAAGCTTTTAGGCATATTTACAGGTGTCAAGAGCTTGGCCATTAATTAATTTAATTGCCCAGAAGAATAATTTATTCTGGCTATTGAAAGGAATAAATGCTCAAGTGCTAAACGTGCTACATTTTTTCTCCCAAAACTCTACTATTCCTGGACGCACTGGCAGTGGGGTTTTTTTTTTCCCCTGCCACTAAACGCTGCTAAAAGCCTATGTGTGCATGGACACAAAGGCTAACATGCAGGGGAGTTTGGAGGCAGGAAAAAAGATGCCTGATACCCCTAGAGGCTGCTGTAAAAACGTCCAGTGTGCATGAGGCCTTAGGCTTTCTGAATTGCTGACCTGGCAAATAATGGCACCCCCCGTATTTACCTTGTGACAGAGTCACTTTAAAGTGTACGAAACAGATGTGTGCTATGCCTCTGAAAAAAATATAAAAGTCACCCGCAGGTGCCTACACTCAGGCTGGGTTCACACTAGTGCGAATTGGATGCAGATTTTGCATTCACGTCGCATGTCAGGAGATTGTGACTGTCTCTCTATGGAGCCGGTTCACACATCTCCGAAGCGGTTCCAGTGCGAATTGCACAAGATTCCTGTGTGTTTTCTGGTCCGTTTCAGGTCCGAATTCAGCCAAAAATTCAGGCTGAAATCTGACCTGAAACGGTGAATAGGGACGCATTGGACCCCTGCTGTGAGCCATTCTGTGCTGCAGTGTTAACCCAGGCTCAGACCCCAATTTACTAAAGGAGTAGGGAAGAGAAGGGGAAGATTATCTAGAGGATCTTCCAATTTACTAAATGCCTTTTATTCTGTGAAAAGAATGCAAGGTGTTTTTTCTTAATGGATGAGGGGAGAGGAAAGTGAGAATGAATGACTTGATCCTTCACTGTCCACGCAAAACCAAAAATCACCACTCTTTGCAGAATCATCAAAGTGAGGATTTATACAGTAAACAACTGCCATTTGGAGATAGGATACGCTTCATTAAAGCGGAGTTCCACCCAAAATTGAAAATTCTGCTAATTTGTCCCCTCTTCCCTCCGGTGCCACAATTGGAAACTTTTGGGGGGGGAAGGGGGACAGGATACCTGTCCTTAACAGGTATCCTGTTCCCACTTCCAGGAGCCACAGCCGCGGATATTGACGTCACAGTTTCCTCCTTCTTACCAGGACAGTAGGAGAGAGGAGTGGGGCCACGTGCATGCGGCATGGGCTACACTGCCGGGTTCCCTTAACCGCAATGGCGGAGGCAGCACCTGACAGCTGATGGAAACATCAGCTGCGGTGCCGACATCGCTGGACTCCAGGACAGGCAAGTGTCCTATTATTAAAATCCAGCAGCTTTAAAATAGAACTATAGGCTAACCTTTTTTTTTTTCATTTAGATAGAATAAAAGGAGGATTATAACCCGTCAGATTTTTTTTCACCATCTGTGCCCCATTGCGGACATTTCCATTCACTTCCTGTCCCATAGCCAAAGAGGAAGTGAGAGGAAATCCCTGCAAAATTAGAGAATTTCTTGGGGACCCCCAGGTCACCAGAACTAGTGTCCCCATTAGAAGATTTTCTCTCTATTACTTTTCTGGAGACAACCCATAATTTGGGATTTTCATTTACTTTCACTTTCAATGATAATGGTAAACAGGACAAATAGACAAATAGTAGAGAGGGTCCATAACGGGGGCACAGACACCAATAAAAACTGACAGGAGTTCTAATCCCTCTACACTCTATCCAAAACAAAAAAAATAAAAATAAAGTTTTCCCCTTAGTTATACTTTAAAGGTAAATTATTTGACTGGCATTATATCTCCAAAAAATGTACTGAAGTTCTGCTTTAATGCTGTTGTCAAACTGTAGAACAGATTGGAAAAGTCAGTACAAGTGTTCCTAATATACAGCAAGGCGAATCCTGCTTAAATGACACCAGTGTGCTTTACTATTGCTTTACACCGGCGTGCTTTACTGTAGATAAAGTCAGACACACATTAGCAGTAGAAACATGTATCCTTGAAAACTTGGAAACAGATCTTTAGTAAAAGGACTTTATACATATATCGTGGTAATGGGCTATGATATGAACTTGTAGCCATTAAGTTCCCATTCAATGCATATCCTATAGGCAGAAGTACAAGGCAGATGTTCATCGACAGTGCAGAACTAATACACTATGCTATGCAGTCATTAAAGCATTACTGCTCAGGCATGCTGAACAGAAGAGTGCTAGTAACTAGGGGCACAACAACACAAAACATTGAGAATTTCAGTACATTTTCTGTGCTAATGAATGCAGATGTCCATTGTTCTAATCATGCTTCAAGACCACAATTACAGGCCAACAATGGGAGCGTTATCCACCTGGCAGTTCATAAAAGGCCATTCACAAAGTATTTTGCCTGAAAAATTACCAAATTCTTTCCAATAAAGGTTTGTATCTCTTGGATGTTTTATTTTCGATTTTTTAAATGGATCCTTGTTGCAGTTATGTTCTACATAAAACTTTGGAAGGAAGGATGAAGTTTAACTTTACATCATACCATGTTGGTTCAGTCTGCTTAATCACAGACATCTTGGTATGCCTGCATTTGGCACACAGTGCCCGGGTTAAATCTTTTCTCTCCTAATGGTAGTAGATTAACCGTATACCAGCACAGTCCTCAGGTGTAACAGCACATGTGATGTTATAATTAAGGAACATATAGCGAATATGTCGGCATCCTGTACAATACCTTGAATACCATGATGTAGTTTGATTGAACAGCTAACACTGACATCAGCATATTCAAGTCAGAAATAAAGGCAGCACTCCATGAAATTTGCTAAATTTACTTAAAAGGATAGTATAAAAAAACATCACTATAATATTTTAAGGAACACCACAGAGATAGTATTTTTCTTACTAAACCATCCTTAGGATGCCATAACTCAACAGTTACAATTGCTAACAAATGGCTGATTTAGTATCTACCCTTGCATTCAGTTTACACAGTGCTATTCTGAATTATATGTGCCAAGTACAGAAGTATCCAAATTCAGAGGCGGCTCTCTAATTAGGCAAATTAGGCGGTCGCCTAAGGCCTCGCACTCACAGGGGCCTCGCGGCCTCCTAATTTGCCTGTTCTCAATCACAGAAGTTGACGCCGGCGGCTCCGTCTACCTCCACTGGGACTCTGTGGCTTAGGAGCTGATGGACAAATCAGATACTGCCCGCAGCCTGAGGAATAGCGGTCTCATCACGGAGCATCCCAGTCCGTGGGGCCTCATGTGTAAGTTTTGCCTAAGGCCTCACAAAGCCTAGAGCCGCCTCTGTCCAAATTATAATAGGATGCATTTTTTCTACAGTGTTATATATATTTACAGTGCTCATCATAAATGGAGTACAACCCTTTTGAAAAGAAAGATTTGAATCAATGTCTCAATGAGCACAAGAACAATTTGCAAAAATTTGTTTTCTAAAACATTTGTTTAGCTAATTACATTAAAGTAAGGTTAATGATAAAACTTGGATTACAAAATCTTCAGTTTTAATCAAATTCGTTGATGAAAAAATGAGTACACCCCACAACAAAAACTAGCACATCTATTATTTTGTATGACCTCCATGATTTGTAAGGACAGCACTAAGTCTTCTAGACATGGAATGAACAAGTTGGCGACATGTTGCAACAGCGATCTTTTTCCATTCTTCAAGAACGACCTCTTTTAGAGTCTGGATGCTGGATGGAGAGTCATGCTCAACTTGTCTCTTGAGAATTCCCCATAGCTGTTCGATTGGGTTCAGATCAGGAGCCATCCTAGATTGTAAGCTCCAATAAACAGGGCCCTCCAATTCCTCTTTTACCAAATTGTAATGTAACTGTAATGTCTGCCTTAATTTTGTTAAGCGCTGCTCAAGCTGTTGGCGCTATATAAATCCTGTATAATAATAATAATAATAATAATAATAATAACATACTTGGCCACTGAATAATTTTCACCCTGTTCTTCAGATATGCAGCAGTGGCCTTAAATGTGTGTTTTGGATCATTGCCATGTTGGAAAAATGCACGACGAGCAAGGGCACGGAGTGATGGTAGCATCTTCTCTTTCAATTCTGTGAATTCATGACACCATCAATGAAATGCAGCTTCCTGACACCAGCAGCACTCATGTAGCTTCACAGAAGGACACTGCCACTACCATGTTTCACTGTAGGCCAGGGGTAGGGAACCTTGGGCCCTCCAGCTGTTGCAGAACTACAAGTCCCATCATGCCTCTGGGAGTAATTGTAACTGCCAGCCTTGCAATGCCTCATAGGAAATTTAGTTCCACAACAGCTGGAGGGCCCCAGGATGCCTACCCCTGCTGTAGGCACTATGCATTTTTCTTTAAACTCCTCGCCATTGCAACATCATACAGTTTTGAAGCCAGCAGTTCCAAAAACATTTATCTTGGTCTCATCACTCCAGAGTGCAGAGTTCCAATAGTCTTTTTTTTTAGCAAGGGCCCTGGCAAATTCTAGGCAGACTTTTTTTGTGCATGAGCTTTAGGAGAGGCTTCCTTCATGGACAATATTCATGCATGCCATTTCTCTCCCATTTATTCTGTCACGGGAATCAATCACCCCAGCTTTCTACTTCTTTAGCTAACTGCAGTGAACTTGCATGGCAATTTTCTTCAACCCTTCTCATCAGAAGATGCTCATGTTGAGGTGTTAACTTCCGTGGACAGCCTGGATGTCTCTGTGAGATGTTTGCAGTTCCGTCTTTGTTACATTTTTATATCACTTTTGGTACAATATTCTGACTGATAAGTAAAGCTTTGCTGCTCTTCTTGTAGCCTTCACCTTTCTTGTGTAAAGAAATTATTTTCTTTCTTATGCCTTGTGACATTTCTCTTCCATGTGGTGCCATTGCTGACAGCATGAAATAGGAAGAGGTTTTCTTTGTTACGTAACGCCCATTGATAATCAACTGTCTGCTGGACACCTGTACATAGATGTTGAAATAAAAAGTGCATTTGCAGCAGACCAAAAATAGGGAAAACTGAAGGTAAAGAGGGACAGTTTGTATTTGGTTCCAAGACAGCTTTGATGCTATGCCTATTGCGGTCTGGCCAGCCTGCAGTAGAATGTACTCATGGTCAGGCTTATCTAAGCACTCTGTAGGGGGAGGATCCCATTTGAAACCATAATAATAGCAGTGGTATTCTGACAACTGGCAAGTTTGTTACCACATCGAGAAGGAGCTTGCAGAAGATAGAATGAATAGTCTCCAGTGCCTATGACGAGAGCAAAGAATAAGGACATCAAAAGGAATCAAACTATTTTTTTTCTATGGCCTGCTGTGATCCAGTCTAGGCTGTGTTCAAGAACCTTTGCCTAATTTGCTTGTCTTGCTATGAACAGTACCACCACAAGTACATTGTATTACTCTTGCTTTTACATGCACTGATTTCCCCATTCTTATTTATACATTTTGCTATAGAGTCAAATGTATCCACACATTAGTATGTACTACATGTTGGAAAAACACTTATTAGATCAATGTAAGAAGGCAACGTTCAGAGGACAATTTAAACATGGTAAAATAGTAACAAAACATTGCAGCTTTATTGAGCAATTCTGTCTCAAGTTATCATGAGCAGAGAGAGACCTGAGAACGTGCTAAGCTGTGGAAGGTATTTAACAGGAGGTCTGGCTGTACAATGTAACACGAAGACCAAGAAAACTGGCTGCTAGCTTAAGGCAAAGTTTTTTTACACTAACAAGCAACATAGCTGTGCATTTGGCAATAGCTTTCTGCTACCAACCTGTATCTGGACCTTTAGCTTTCTAATTGTCAATTGTTATACTACTAGAAACACATCAGCTTCTTGTGTATCCACTTTCTAGCCTTAGGAAATCCCTGATCATAATATAGGCCTGCAGGATCATAGGACTGGGTGTCTACACTTATTTCACATCCGTTTAAGCAGAGGATACCTTATATTCAAAACGGATTATACAAAATCTCAGTGACAGAAATAACTATTCAAAGTCTAGCTGGCTGCCTTGGCCTTTAGTGCTTCTTATTTAATCTGATCCATATGTGTGTTCTACACTTTTTTCAGATATCTGAAACACTACAGTTTTTTTATCTGTGCCATTATCCTGTTATCTGTACTTTATTTTTACTTAATCATTACATACAAGCTGGATAATTGGGATCTGTGCCATAATAGATTGTAAGCTATAACGAGCAGGGCCCTCTGATCCCTCCTGTATTGAACTGTATTGTAACTGTACTGTCTGCCCCCATGTTGTAAAGCGCTGCACAAAACTGTTGGGGCTATATAAATCCTGTATAATAATAATAATAATAATATGGACTGTCACAAATATTTTTGATCATGGCTTAACACCCAATACTGGGAAAACGAAAAGTCCTACACCCACACTGCATGGGTTAACTGTTTGTTTAGGGGACAGGAAAAGCACTTTTACTTACCTGATCTTCTTTCCCCAGTAAACAGTGCTCCCCTACGCTTCAGCAGTGGGCTATCCCTCTGTGCCCTCATGTCCAATGCACACCTGACCCCTGTACGCTATGTACTCTTAAATCCAGCACTGACCATCGCACTCTGTACATTACAAACTCTTGCAATTTTTGCATTACATATTCCTGACCCCTATACTCTGTGCCTTATAGACTTCTGCTCCCTTTACACTGTATTGTACTTTACAAATTTTTGACCACAGTGTTCCTTATCTCAACAGTTCCTGGTTGCAAAGTAGTCCCTGGCCATTGTAATGAAGTTCTTTTTTAAGGTAGCGTTAGCTCTATGTCTATTTTCTGTATGCACATAATCATAGATAATAGAAGTGTTTCAAACTGATTATGCTGAAGTTTACACAGGCCTGTGAGACTCTCACTTGTAGCACAGTAGCTAAGGCATATTTTAGCCCTCATGCACACAGGCTGTTAAAAAAACGTTATGAAAACGCCAGTATCTTTGCAGTGATTTTTTTAAACTTTTTTCAGCGTTTTTCAGCGTTTTTGCAATAGCGTTTTTTAGCGTTTTTTAGCGTTTTTTTTTTTTTTTTTTTCAATGGATCAAAAATGCTAAAAAACGTTGGTGAATGACGTTTTTGAGCGTTTTTGAGCGTTTTTCAGCGTTAGAGCGTTTTTACAGCTGAAAAACGTCTTTCAGAACCCACTGGTCCTGGGTTTTTTTTAACAGCTTAAAAACGCCTATGCCACTTGCAGCTCAAAAACGCCTAGGTGGGCATGAAGCATAGACTAACATAGACAGGCCTTTTTAAGCTGCAAAAAAAAGCTCAAAAAAGCAGCTGTAAAAACGTCCGTGTGCATGAGGACTTATGGGTACAAGGAGGCTCAGCTTCTAAATTAATCATGCCCCTTTAAGTCCCCCATCTCACTGTTTGCACAATATGGCAATGGCAATTATGTGCACCACATTACTACTTCCCTTGCTGTGCCAAATGGTGCCCAAAGGTCTTTTTCAATCCTACCAATGCCCCTTCTCTAAGGGCAGATTATTCTATTTTCCGTGGAACTCAGGGGCTGCCTCCAGAAACATTTGACAGAAATTTCCCAGGATGCATCTGTGAGGCCAGGGTTACATAACCTGTGCCATGTTCAACCAGGAAGTAGAAAAACAGTAATTGCAAGTAAAAGCAAAAAATATTTATTTAACTAATGAATATAAGATGATTTCATGGAGTTGCATGCTGATGTGATTCATTTGTGATAGGGGGGTCTACTTTAAGCCCATTATTAAAGTAACATGCAGTGATAAATATGTATTCTTTTTTTTTTCCAACTAACTAAAGCCCATTCTCTGGGACAAAATTCATTGTCTTTATACAGTAATGTCCTAACTTTGAAGCAACCAATGAGGATTTTAAATTGTCTTTCCTGTTGGTTAGGTAAATAAGAGAGTAAAGCTGAAATGTATAAGATTTGGAAGGATAATTGTTATAGTCAATGCATTCCTATATTTGCAATTCTAGCATAAGCAGTAAGACACCACACACACACACACTCCTCCAGGCCCAGCTGAAACGAATACCACT
This sequence comes from Aquarana catesbeiana, assembly GCF_042186555.1. Taxonomy (NCBI): domain Eukaryota; kingdom Metazoa; phylum Chordata; class Amphibia; order Anura; family Ranidae; genus Aquarana; species Aquarana catesbeiana. Next base: position 497,588,935 of record NC_133328.1, on the reverse strand, counting down.
GAAATTCTTCACTTCTCCATTGGCCTGAGTATAGTTTTCTTCTGGTGTAAAGGAAACTGTAAATGTGTCTGTTCTTGTAGAGCACAACCCAAGAACTGTGCGATGGAACTGATGTGTCAACATTCTCCTGGTAATGAAAAAATAACAGCATGAAACCTTACCCACAGTTCAGGAGGGAGTGCTGTATAACAAAAATAGTGGGGCTTCATGGAAAGGGCCTCAAAAATGTCCAGTAGTAAAGGGAGGAGTTGGCCAACTGATGTTTAACTTTAAACACAGTAATTTAGAAGAAACAAGCTGCTTTCTTTGCAAACCCTCTATAACCTTGCACTTCACAGGCCAAACATAGAGCGAACAGGAATGGCCAACAGGCAAAAGGCCAGTTAATAAATTGGATTTCTCAGGAAAAGAAAGCTTATAAAATGTATATCCAGTGGGACCAGTTCTGTCTTTAGCATTAGCAGACAAAAACATGGAACTTAACGTGAATGAATTCTGCAGACTTTACAGCTAAGCCAATGTAAATGGTTATACTTTACTAAGGAATTTGCTTCCTCCTACCTTTTGCAAAGAACATGCTCATTAAAACTTGAGAAAAAAAATTTACTACAGTATTTAACCCCCTCAAGAGCAGTATATCAGTTTTCTTAATGCAGGATTTCTCGATTTTAGTGCTTTTTATTTTTTTACATGATAAAAGGAACAATCTTGACCGTCCATAAAGCGAATGACATATTCCACAGCATTGTACCATTCTGTACCAGACAAATCTTTCATCAGCTATTGTCTATTCTACTTTGACACTCATGTCCCAGGAGTCACCTGAACAGAGACTTAGAGCCGGATCACTTGAGCATAAGCATAGACAGTAGTATAATTTACGAACTACATTCACCTATCCAGTTTCACCAATTCCTGCTCTCTCTTTAAACCAAATACTTTTTTCAACATAGAGAAACAAGTGAGGGGCTTGTTAGCTATGTGGTCATTGGGCCATTGGTTGAAATCATTGTCTCCTGGCATTGTCATATATGGAGGACCATTTTAAAATAGAAACAAAGAGGGCATTTGTCTTGGAGAACCAGGAAAGGGGTACCATCAATAGGCTCATAGATAACTGAAATTCTTAGACCCCGGAACGGAAGTCTTAGGAAGGCAAGAATTGAAAAAGCCTTCAAGTTGATAATCCCAGTGTTGCCTTAATTGTTTACTACACATTCAAATCATATGCTTTAACCCAACTACAAGCACATTTTTAATCTAATTTAAAGTAAACCTGAGGGGATTAGAAAAAAAAAAAATTGGCCTGCCATTGATAGCCTCCTTCTGCAAAGGCTGTTTTTTTCCATCTGTGTCTGTCTTCACTATTTCTGAATCAAAGACACAGTTCTTTATCTCTATATTGGTTTCTGATCAGTGACTAGGAAATCATTGAAACCAAGGCATCAGTATGACAACATTTTAGAAGGTAAGGTCGGAAAATGGCAGCCTTCATATTCTTTAAACTGATGCTATATGATCATAATATTTGGTGAGCGCCTCAGTATATAAATCTCACATGCAATGTGAAATGTATATAGTCAGGAAAAAAACCCTCTAATATGGTAAAGTATGAAGACATAATGGTGTCATTAGCATTAGAGTTTTCTGAAAAAAAAAATAAAAATGTGTATTCATTTAAGCTTGTAGTAGTTCTAGATGTAGAAAATTATTTGGTAGAACAGATACCATTGAGTACTGTTGCTGATTTTTTTTCATTTGTACTAAGAGGTTACTTTTCAGGGCAGCCTTGGCTTGAAAAATTAACTCTTAGTATAATTAACTATTACAGGTGCACTTATGCAGCTACATTCACCTTACGGTAGAAGCAGGACTATTAAAAGCCCTGTTTAGACATATGGACATAGATCTGTTTTCCAGGTTGTGTTTTATTAAACCCTCTGGGCCAGATGTTTTCTCTCCATTGTGGACGAGCAGAATGTTCCAGGTCACTCTCTATTTTCTTAGCGCACAAGTGTCATAACCTTAAATAAATCCTACATCATAAAATATACAGGCCGATAACATTAACGGGTTTTGGTCAAATGTTACATAGCATAGAAGCTACAGAAATATATAAAATATTAAAGGTCTGACAGCCTCAGTGGTCATTTATCAACACTATAAATGCACAATCTAATGTAACAATTATTATGTTATAAAGGCTTCTCTAAATTTTTATTTTATTTTTTTGGTAGGTCAATTCACAGCATACCCCATATATGTGTTAGAATAATGTAACTTTCGCCACAGGAAAAAAAAATTGGCATTAAGATTGTTTGATGGGGGGACCCATCTGTTGTAGCCAAGCTCACAGAAAAGAACACAATTTAACTTGGGCATATTCCTAAAAAAATCATGAATTTTTAAAGTGTAAAGACAATTTGGAGTATGAGGCATTAAAATCACTGTGTCCTAGTTAGAGAGTGTCATACACTTTAAACGCTTCCCGACCAGCTGCTGCTGTATTACTGCGGCAGAATGGCACGGGTGGGCGAAGCGATATTACCTTACGTCGGGCACGCGCGCACCTCCTAGGCGGATGCGACGATCGGATTCGTTTTAGAACCAGTCTCCAGGCCCTGGACCTGCTGATGGGTTCTGACAAATGAAATCCTCCCCTGCCTGTGTAGGTGCAAACACAGGCAGGGGAAGTGATGTCATCTCCCCTTGTGGAACTCTTTTCCGTTCCAGAGAGAGAGGAGAGAGGACATCCAAACGTGAGTTGCACCAACACTACACTGATACAGTACACATAGGCACACATTTCACCCCCCTGATTACTCCCCGATCGTCCCCCCCAGTAAACCCCCTCACTCCCTGTCATTGTGTCACCCATTGCAGTTTTCATATTTTTTTTGATCACTGTACTGGTGTTATTTGTGACAATAATCAGCATTAGGGTACTTAGTAGTAGCCCCAGATAGGTCTAGTGACCCCCCTAATAAAGATTTAACCCCTTGATCACCCCGTCATCAGTGATCATCGCATTAGTGTTACGGGTGACGCTGGTTAGCTAGTTATTTTTTTATAGCATCAGGGTACCCGCCATTTATTAACCCCCTGATCACCTGGCAGGTGACATCAGTTAGGTTTTAGCATCAGTCAGGGTCTGCATCGCCCCAGGCAGCGTCAGATTAGTGCCAGTAGTGCTAACACCCACGCACGCACCATACATCACCCCTAGGATAAGAGGAACTCACCCATCTGTCAGATTCAGGCTCAGAATACAAACCTGTAGACAGCAGCGGCACCCTGACAGATAGCTCTGACGACGGAGTAGTGGTCCGTGCCAAGGTCAGGTGTACCTGACCCCGTTCTTCTGTTGTTGTTGAGGTGCAAGAACTGCCGGGCTCTTGTATGGAGCAGAGTCAGTACTAGTGCTGCTCATCCTTCTGGTGAACTGGCAAGCACCAGTGGCCTAGTACATCCTGGTCATACATCCAGCACTGCAGTAACACGTGGTAACGTGATGAATCCCATAAGTGCAGTTCAAGCTGGTGAGGTGGCTAGCACTAGTGTCCCGCAGCCAAGAAGACAAAGACATGCCCGTCGAGCCCATAGTGCCCTTCCTGCTGCATTTGCCAATCCGAATTGGGAGCCCACCACTTCTGCATCACCCGTACTTCCCCCATTCATTGGCCAACCCAGAATTCAGGTGAAAACTGTCGATTTTACATCACTTGATTTTTATTCACTTTTTTCACTGAAGATCTCTATAGATCAATTTTTGACCAAACCAATTTGTATGCTGGTCAATTCATCGCCGCTAATCCCCAGCTGCCAGAGATTGGAGACCTATTATGTTCTCTGAATTTAAGACCTTCCTGGGCCTATCCCTCCTCATGGGCATAACTAAAAAAAGTGAGTTGCAGTCATATTGGTCCACTGACCCAATTCACCATATGCCCTTGTTCTCTGCCTCCATGACCAGGACACGATATGAGCAGATCTTGCGGTTCATGCATTTCAATGACAATGAACTCTGTCGTCCTCGGGGTGACCCTGAATACAATCGGCTCTACAAAATTCAGCCCCTCGTAAACCACTTCAACCAGCAGTTTGCAGTCTTGTTTACTCCCGATCAAGTTGTCTGCATTGATGAGTCCCGGATTATGTTTTCTGGCCGCTTGTCATTCAAACAGTATCTTCCCAGCAAGCGTTCCAGATATGGGGTCAAGATGTATAAGCTCTGTGACAGTGCAACAGGCTATACATATAGTTTTATGGTTTACGAGGCAAGAGATAGTTACGTAGAGCCGGAGAACTGCTCAGACTACATAGGGAGCACTGGTAAGATTGTGTGGGACTTGGTGTCACCCGTATTCGGAAAGGGGTACCACTTGTATGTGGACAATTATTACACGAACGTGACATTTTTTAGTCACCGCGGCTTACCCCAGCGGCTTGGAGATTCCTGTCTTAGGCTGGGGAGAGAGCCTGCTTGAGATGTAATAATTTGCTCGCTTTGAAGTGGAGGGATAATAAGAATGTTTTTGTTCTGTCCTCCCTTCAAGCAGACACGCCAGTTCAAATTCAAACGGTGACTGGTGTTGTGGAGAAACCCCTCTGTGTCCACGAATATAACCTTAATATGGGAGGGGTGGACCTCAACGACCAGTTGTTGGCGCTGTACCTAATTGCCCGTAAGGCCAGACGCTGGTTTAAAAAAAGTGTCTGTATATTTATTCCAATTGGCTCTGCTGAATGCTTATGTGCTATACAAAGTTCAGGACCAACTGGATCCTTCCTTAAATTCCAGGAAGAGATCATCACAGCCCTTCTGTTTCTAGACGGGGCTGTGGCCCAACTTCCCAATCCAAATACAGTGAGCTGGCTGCATGAGAGGCATTTTCCGTATATGTCCTCCCTGGTACCCCTACCTAAAGAAATCCCCAAAGAAGATGTTGTGTCTGTAAAAAGCGCGGATTTAGGCGTGACCCCCACTTTTATTGTCCCTCCTGTTCTGACCAACCTGGTCTTTGCATTGGTGAATGTTTTGAACGCTACCACACACTAGTGGAGTATTAGCGTAGGGTACAGCATTGCTTAGTCCTAGGGCACACTTACACAGGGTCTCGAAAGATGAGATGGCCATCACATTTTGAGAGACCCTAATCTGGAACATTTGCAGTTTACAGTTTATATAAGAGTGCAAAAAAATAAAATAACAAAAAAAAAAAAAAAAAAAAACACAAAAAAAACTAAAAAAGCCAAAAATAGTCGTGGTTTTATTTTTCTTCTCGCTCTATTGTTCTCTCTCTTATGTTTGCTCTCTATTGTCCTCTCTTTTGTTTGCTCTCTATTGTTCTATATCTATTGTTCTCTCTCCATTGTTATTGTATTTTAGAACTGTAATGTTTTATTTTTTACTATGTTTTATTGTATTTGCTTTGCAGGTATGGTATGTCTTACTGTTATACTGTAATGTTACTTTGTTTTATTGTTAACCATCATTTGCTTAGAAGGTACACCGTTTATTTATTCTGACAGCAACGGCGTTTGCTCCCACAATACGTAAAGCCATAACTCCAGCGCTGTAAGAGGTGATTTCACCACCACAGTTGAAAAAAAGAGCATATGTGCCGAAGCATGGGGGCAGGGGTGGAGGAGCGATTTGCTCCTAACATTAGGGGCGGATTGCCTCCATGCTTCAGCATATATTTTTTAGACACAGATTGCGTTAAAAAATGTTTTACTTTTACTATGTTTTATTGTATTTGCTTAGCAGGTATGGTATGTCTTACTGTTATACTGTAATGTTACTTTGTTTTATTGTTAACCATTATTTGCTTTAGCAGATACGCCATTTAGCTGCAGCACTGATTTACTTATCTTGACAGCAACAGTGTTTGCTCTCACGTTATATAAATCACCATAGTTAAAACAAAAATTATGCATGTATGCCCATCATTAGAAGTGGGTGGATGAAGGGCGGTATTCTAACGTTGGGCATACCAACCGATCAATCTCTTTTTTTTGTTCAGCCCACAGGCTGCATGAAAAAAAAACAACATTACAATATATGCCCAACAAGGACCAGCAACGTATTGGAATGTTGCTGGACTTTGAGTGGTTATACCAGAATGATGCTTGCAGGTTTAGGTATCATATTGGCATTATTCTTTTCAGCCAGGTGTGGTCATATGCTTTGAGGGCAGAGGAGAGGTCTAGGGTCTAATAGACCCCAATTTTTTCAAAAAAAGAGTACCTGTCACTACCTATTGCTATTGCTATTTACATTCCCTGAGATAAATATTTGTCACTACCTATTGCTATCATAGGGGGTATTTACATTCCCTGACAATAAAAATGATTAAAAAATAATGAAAGGAACAGTTTAAAAATAAAATAAAAAAGCAAAACTAAATATTTAAAAAAAGATTAAAAAAAAGCACCCCTGTCCCCCTGTGCTCACGCGCAAAGGCGAACGCAAGCGTCGCACATGTGAGACTTTTTGGGAGCCTAGTCGCATACAGGACCCCAAAAACCAAGCACCGCCTTCAGGCATTCTAAAGGCGTAAAATTGTGGTTTTACTCCTCACTACCTATCACAGTTACGGAGGCCCTGAAATGTCCAGATAGCACAACCCCCCCCCCCAAATGACCCCGTTTTGGAAAGTAGACACATCAGGGTATTTGCTAAGAGGCATGTTGAGTATTTTGCAGCTCTGATTTGTTTTTGAAAACGAAGAAAGAAAAGAAAAATTTTTTTTTTTTTCAATTTTCAAAACTTTGTGACAAAAAGCGAGATCTGCAAAATACTCATCATGTCTCTCAGCAAATAGCTTGGGGTGTCTACTTTCCAAAATGGGGTCATTTGGGGGGGGGGGGGTTTCTGCCATTTTGGCATTTCATAGCCTCCGAAACTGTGATGAGCAGTGAGGACTGAAATCAAAAATTTACACCCTTAGAAAGCCTGAAGGCGGCGATTGGTTTTTGGGGTCCTGTACGCGGTTAGACTGCCAAAAAGTCCCACACATGTGGTATCCCCATACTCAAGAGAAGCAGCAGAACATACTGTATATCCACATATGTAAATCCACATATAAACATGCCATGTTTGAACAATATATCATTTAAATACAACTTTGTGTAAAAAAAAGCAAAAAATTGTATTTTTCCCCGAAACTTGTGGCAAAATGGGTTTATTGGGGGGGGGGGGGGGTTGTGCTATCTTGAAATTTTATGGCCTCCAAAACTGTGATAGGTAGTACACGGCTATGCTCCCAAAAAAAAGTCTCACACATGTGGTATCCCCATACTCAGGAGAAGCAGCAGGATGTATTTTGGGATGTAATCTCACATAAGCCCATGCCATCATTTAGTGACAACTTTGTGCAAAAAAAAAAAAAAAAAAAGTTTGTCAATTTACGCCCTTAGAAATCCTGAAGGTGGTGTTTGGTTTTCGGGGTCCTGCACGCGGCTAGTGATCCAGGGGGAGGGGGCAGAGAGCTGAAGCATTGTGTGTATAAGGCATGTAAATATCATGTTAGTGGCCCACGAGATTCAAAATTGTAAGTTTAGTGGTCCCTGAGGTCCGAAAAGGTTGGTGACAAAAGCGAAGAGGAGTTCCACCCAGGGGCTCCATTAAAAAAAAAAAAAAAAATTAAGTCAGCAGCTACAAATACTGCAGCTGCTGACTTTTAATTGGACACTTACCTGTCCCTGGGTCCAGCGATGCGGGGGATCGAAGCCCTGCTCGTCCCCCCCCTCCGCTCGTCGGCATTTCAACTGTGGGCGCCGGGCTGTGGCTTCACAGCCTGGCACCCACTGCGCATGCGCGAGCGACGCCGCGCGCCGTGATTGGCCGCTCAATCACCTGGGACCTGTAATGGTGATTGACAGGAGGGAGGGAGCAGAGCTGAGCCCTTCCTGTGCCTGGGGGGAAGTGATGTCACCAGCCCAGGCAAAGGAAGAGGCAGACTACGAGGGACCACCTAGCAACAGGCATTTAGAGGTAGGTAAAAAAAAAAAAAAAAATATTCAAATTTTTTTTGTTTTTTTTTTTTTTTTAATTTTTCAGGTATTTTTGTTTTTTGGGTGGAACCCCACTTTAACGACCGGCCACTGTATATATACGTCATTACTTTAAAGATGGATATCTCGGTAACGGCAGCAGCTGCTGCCACAACCGAGGTATCCATCTTTAGGGCCAGTGTTTCTGTACACGATAATGGTGGTCTCTGCGGCGGGTTCGCCGCGAGATCACCGTTATCGGCGGCGGGAGAGGTGCCACCCCCCCTCCCGCCGCTCTCCCGCTCCCTCCACCGCTTACCGGAGCCGTCGGTAGCGGCGGAGGCGATCGGGACCTTTCTCTTCCTCAGTATAGAGACGAGTGAGGCTAAGATGGCGCCCACCCGTCTCTATACCATAGGACGGCCGGAGCGACGTCATTACGTCAGCTCCGCCCACTTCTCTTAAAGGCACATTTTTTTGTGTCATTTTTTTAAACGACTTTTTTTTTTTTTTTTTTTTGCATTAAAGTCTAAATATGAGATCTGAGGACTTTTTGACCCCAGATCTCATATTTAAGAGGACCTGTCATGCTTTTTTCTATTACAAGGGATGTTTACATTCCTTGTAATAGGAATAAAAGTGATCCAAATTTTTTTTTTTTTTTAAAAAAACAGTGAAAAAATAAATAAAATAAAGTAAAATAAATAATAATAAAAAAAAAAGTTAAAGCGCCTTGTCCCGACGAGCTCGCGCGCAGAAGCGAACGCATACGTGAGTAGCACCCGCATATGAAAACGGTGGTCAAACCACACATGTGAGGTGTCGCCGCGACCGGTAGAGCGAGAGCAATAATTCTAGCCCTAGACCTCCTCTGTAACGCAAAACTTGCAATCTGTAGAATTTTTTAAACATCGCCTATGGAGATTTTTAAGGGTAAAAGTTTGACGCCATTCCAGGAGCGGGCGCAATTTTGAAGCGTGACATGTTGGGTATCAATTTACTTGGCGTAACATTATATTTCACAATATAAAAAACAATTGGGCTAACTTTACTGTTGTCTTATTTTTTTATTAAAAAAAGTGAATTTTTTAAAAAAAAAAGTGCGCTTATAAGACCGCTGCGCAAATACGGTGCAAAAAAAAGTATTGCAATGGCCATTTTATTCTCTAGGGTGTTAGAAAAAAAACAATATATAATGTTTGGGGGTTCTAAGTAATTTTCTAGCAAAAAAAACTGTTTTAAACATGTAAACACCTAAAATCCAAAACGAGGCCGGTCCTTAAGTAGTTAAACATTTTTTATTTAAATATAACTAAAAAGAGTACTAGAATCTGATAGTAGCCTTCTGTAATTCCCGAACTAGCAACACAGCCTGACCCAGGAAGGGGCATTAGTGTAAAAAACAGGATTATATTGCTTCAAAAAAATACACATGTGAAGCTATGCCATGGCTTAATGATAATAACCAGGACAAAAATACACACATTGCCTTTTAATTTTTTAGCAAATTCTAAGTTTTCAAAGCATTGTGGAATCCTTGCTATTAAATAAGATTATGTCACGGGGAAGGTCGACAAATTATTTGAAAGAAGTAATTGGCTGTATAATTATTTCACTGCCTTTTAATCTTAAAGCAAACATATTAATCCAGACAGAAATGGATTTAGAAGTACAAAAAAGAAAAAGCCTCAAAAATTTGAAAAGATGGTGGGCTGCCCATTTTAACCAAATGCATTCCAATTGATTTCTCTACTCCACTTAGAAAATAGAAGGGAATAACTGGCTGATTGCCAAAGGCCGTATAGACCCTCTTATTTTCTCTAGTTTTAATACACAAAGGACACAGTTTTAGGCACTTACAGTATATGTTATGTGGAATAAAACAATACCATAGTAGAAAGAGTTAACAAGAAGTAGAACTTGTAACATAAATGTAAATGAAATGTGCTGGAGGATAAAACAGCCACTTAGATCGTCTATCATAAAATTTGATTACAGTATTTCAGGTATGACAAAAATTTTATGAAGAAACAGAAAGTGCTCCTCAGAGATAAGCAAGACCTGCAATAAAGTATTGAATTACAAGCCAACAGCAAACAGTATGTCAAAATTTCTCAATGCCATTGTGAAATATACTGCCTTAGGACAGACAAAGTCAAACTAATACCCCCAACTGTATGTTATCTCTGTAACCACTTAAAAAAGCATACATGTAGTCTCAGAATACCTAAAAACAGTATACAGGCGGTCCCCGGGTTACCAACAAGATAGGGTCTGTAGGTTTGTTCTTAAGTTGAATCTGTTTGTAAGTCAGAACACGTACATTTTTTTTAAGTGTAGCTCCAGCCAAAAAAAATATTTTTTAAGCTTTTTGGATAGCATAGGGAAGGGTTAACACCCCTGTAACATTTGTTTTGCTGTCTGTGCCCCGTTCAGAAGATTTCACCTCAGTTTCTGTCCCAATGGCAATTGGATTTTGAAAATTTTGGGTTGTTGTGGAAACAAGCCTTGGTGATAAAACATCAGTGGAGGTACCTTTTTCCAATAATAACTCTTACAGGAGTGAATTTCCCTTCCTAGGGGTAGATTTCATCTCACTTCCTGTTGTCTCCCTCGGTTTGTAAGTAGGAGTCATTTGTAAGGCAGGCCATACATGGGTCGAATTTCGAAAGAATTTTCTTTCAAAAAACTTATCTAAGAATTTTTGTTCGTATTTCGCACCATTAGTGGGCTGCAGCAACACCCGATTTTCGTGCGGCAATAAAATTTGAGTAATCGGACATATTGGAAATGTTTTGAAAAACAAACAATTTTCTAATCAATGATGGGAGAATCGTGCGAGAAATGTAATCGAAAAAGAAATGCACATATGGAAGAAAAGAAAATTTGCGAAAAGAAGATTTCCAGCCACGAAAATTCCTTTCTGTAGCAACATGAGGTGAAATTGAAGGCTTGGTTGGCCGAATTGGATTGGTGGCACCATTGGATCACAAAACGCACAGATTTTCTGATTTTCAAAAGAAAATTCTTTTGAAATTCGATGTATGGCCAGCCTAAGTCGGATGTTTGTAACTAGCGGACCACCTGTATACATTTTCCGAGTAAAAGCAGATAAACCACAGTATTAAAGTGGAGTTCCACCCATTTTTACAATTCTTCAGCATCCCCCACTAAACTGTGCACTGTAAACGAATTGGATATTTTTAATTTTTTTTTCTCAGCACCTACTGTATATCTGCTGTATTCATTTTTCACTTCCTCCTCCCTGGCCGTGGCCCATCGCATCATTTCCTGTTTGCAATGCCTCCTGGGAAGGGGCGGCAACTTCCTCTGACACTGCTGTTGCTATGGAAACCTGACCTGAACCCTATTACACTGCTTGTGCTGCACTGAGCATGTGCGAGATCTGCAAGGATGAGATCCAGGAAGAAATACAGTCTGGCTTCAGATGCCCACACTTAAGATGGCCACGGCCTGCTGTAAGTTTAAAAAATAACAAACTACTGCTATAAACTAACAAAACAGACCTTAGTTTACAGATTAACTTTACTAGAATACATTAAGCTTGTGTATTATATGGGTATTTTTATTTAAAAAGTATAATTTCGGCCGGAACACCACTTTAAGCTTTTGTCCAATTTTGTGTTTATTTGCTATACTGTACTGCAAGGAAAAATAAAGTTCTGAAAAAGATTAACGTTCAAAATCTTCAAAAATCGTTCATTGACCTTTAATTTCCTGTTCTACGTGAATTGGACAATACCAATTAGGACAGAATTTTGAGAACTGCCAACACTGACTTGTTTTGCAAGGCGCACGCTTCAGTGCCTTCACCCTTAGGACTTGTGTCTGTGGGTAAATGCAGCACACATTTAGTTGCGTTCAGCTTGCATTTGAGATTAGTTTGAGATCAGAGTTCATTCACAGGTGCATTTGACCTGCAGTTGACCTTATTTTGACCTGCAGTTTACCTTCTAAGCTGCTTTTGGATTCTTATTGACTTGTACGGAGGGACAGGCAATTCTGAAGTGAATGCTGATGTAAAAGGCCCCTACTTTTGATTCACTAATCCACTAACCTCGAATAAACTTGTATGTTGGGTCCATGTTCCAGGTCAGTAACTTATGACGTAAAAAAGAAAGACGAGGAGGACTGCCCGATAGCAAGCACCATACTTCTATCACGAGAAACATCATCTGTAACTATGTACCATATATACTCGAGTATAAGCCAACCCGAATATAAGCCGAGGCACCTAATTTTACCACAAAAAACTGGGAAAACTTACTGACTCGAGTATAAGCCTAGGGTGAGAAATGCGCAGCTACTGTAAGTGGAAAAGAGAGTCAACATTGCCCATTTGCAGCTTCACTGTTCCCATTTGCATGCCTCACTGTGCCCACTTGGAGCCATAGGTCCCCCGAACTTCAAACTCGGTAGTTAAGGGATCCTAGATGCCCCCTAGCTGCAGCCAAAATTTGGGGTCTCTGGACCCAAAGGGTCCCGAAATGACATTGCTGCAGAACTGATTTTGGGGCCCTGTATCTCGGGGCCACTTGGTGCTAGGAACCCCAGATTTGGTGTGCAAACCCAGTGAAACCAGCACTACAACATATCCAAAGCTGGGGTTCATAACACCAAGTGGCTCCGAGATACGGGGCCCCAAAATCAGTTCAGAAAATGTCAAGCACTTTTGTGCAGCAGAGAATGACATTTTCCGAACCGACTTTGGGGCTCCATATCTCAGGGCCACTTGGTGCTAAGAACCCCAGCTTTGGATATGTTGTAGTGCTTGATCCCCTGGGTTTGCACTCCAAATTTAGGGTTCCTAGCACTGAGTAGTCTTGAGATATGGGGCCCCAAATTTGGTTTGGAAAATGTCATTTTTTGCACCAGAAAAGTGCTTGACTCGAGTATAAGCCGAGGGGGCACTTTCAGCACAAAAAAATGTGCTGAAAAACTCAGCTTATACTCGAGTATATATGGTATTTGTATTCTGAGTGGAAGGTAAACATATAATCCTTATAGAAAAAAATATACTTACCTTGCAATTACAGTGTGAAGATCAAAAAACAGGATTTTCCGCTGGCTATCTTGTGCATTACAGTTGCCTGTCTTTATTTTAAAGCCTGTCTATTGAAGCAATGAAGAATCATCTAAAACCAAGCAGTGACAAGTGTGCAGCAGTAAGATATCACTGGAAGAATGTCACATCACGCAGCCTTTATAAAGGGAAAACAAATTAAATATCACACATCTCCTGCCATAGGGGCATTTGGAATGGGGGAGGGAAGAAGTCTTTGTGTTGGCATTTGTGTGACAAATGTGACTTCAAAAGGTATATTCCGCCAAAGGTGGCATGGCAAGCTGGGATTTGTGGCTCCTTTATTGCTGGAGCAAAAGCTGTGTGTTAAAGATCATGATACATGTAACATATGATGTCTAACTTCAAAATGAATTGCAAGCTGTTATCCCTTATAATTAAAACGGGTAATGTAGATTCAGTATCTATGGCAACTATAAAAAAAAATTGTGCTTCTGAATACTGCACTTCAGATCATCTAGGTGTGTAAGATAATAGTATTTGCTGAATACACAATGACAGCAAAACATCCCCGTACAGGAGATTCGTTCAACTGCTGAACAAATACCCATCCAAATCCCTGCTGCTAAAATATAACAAAGCAGCTAGGGATCCTGGGAGATGTCATTGACCAAATATGGTCATTACCATATTTGGTCAATAACATCACCAAGGATCCCCCAGGCGGTTTACATTACAGCAATGTCAGGGAGTCTGCCATTTACTAGCATTAGTACAACAGGGAAGCAGCATTGTGGCAGCAGCGAGACCTGTAGTTCTGACTGATAATGCTGACTTCTCTGGAGGCTCTCCCATCCTTTTAAAATCCCTACCCCCAATCTGACCATCTCCTACTCTGTCTGCTTTTAGGCGATCCCTGAAAAAAACCCTTCTCCTTAGAGAAGCCTTCCCTACCTCTGACAACTGTACTTTTATTTTCTATATCAGCTCACCCCCCCCCCCCCAAGTTATTACCTTTTGTATCATTTGACCCTCCCTTTTAGAATGTAAGCCTTAATGAGTAGGACCCTCTGATTCCTGCTGTGTTGAATTGTATAGTAAATGTACTGTCTGCCCTCATGTTGAAAAGTGCTGCGAAAACTGTTGGCGCTATACAAATCCTATATAATAATAATATTAATAATAATATGGGAACATACTTGTACTTATGTGAACAGAGACTTTGAGACAGTAATTGTTTGCATAGGTGACCGAGCAAGACTCCAGGTAGCTATGGCTTGACATAACCTCAAAAAGGAAGGAATATTTAAACAGCATATACTATTAGTTATGCCTTTGCACTGTCACTTTGTTTTCTTATTTTTTTTTTTTTTTAATTATAACCACACAGGAATCTATTTCATTTAATTTGGCATGCTGTCTCATTGTGTACAGAGATGCCTCTAAAAATCACTGTCAATAATAAAATTGCAGGTCTGAGAGAGTTCACAGACTGTTTGTTTTGCTAATTGCAAGCATTAAAGTTTGCAACAAGTGTAAGGAGACATATATCAGAATGCCTGTATTCTATGGCATATTCGGGTCAGCCGCTTGTCCATCTCTGGCAAAACGCAGAACACAAAAAGAAGGATGGCTCGATGGGAGAGAACGATAACATAAAATCAACATGCATTGGAACCTTTATATTTTCTCTATTAAAATGATTACTGAGAAATCTATAGAAACTATGTTGGGTTTTTATTGATGTCTATGTCTCTGGCTGGGGAAAGTCACCCTCTGTATTTGTTCTAGTAACCATTGTCAATGGGAATTAAAGTGAGAGGAATCAAAATGTGGCTTATCACCAGAACAAGAAAGAGGGGAATTCTTCAGAAGGGAAAAACTTGTTCCGTTTACAACTATAAAAGTCTAAGAGGGGATTTGCCTTCATTTGAAGAGATTTCTCCTCACTTCCTGTTGTGTTTATGGGACAGGAAGTGAAAATAATGCTCCCCTTAAGATAGCCTTTAATGCACAATACAGAGGACGATTTCTATAGCTGAGATGTACAGGAAACACTGTATGGTCACATTTACAAGTTCTGTATACAGTATTTAGTGTACATTTCCAGAATTACTTCCCCACATGACCAAGAATAAATTGATCATATTGTAAATGTCAGCACACATAATAACACTGTCACAATCCTTAATAACACTAGTGTCTTATTGGTCCTTGCTAATTTTAACACAAACTTACTAGAAATAATATGCAGTTTATACCTAGGGTAGTTTTAAAACTATAGATGTCGGCTAACAGTCAAAAGTAAAGCAGCCCTAGTTTAATGCCATGTTCCAGAGCTTATGACTATATGTGATTAATCCTCTTTATTGCATACTAATCCTGCTATTACTGCATTCTGATTATCCAACTAGAATGATCCATTATAAAAGCATTAATCTGTCTATTCAAGGCTTTTGTAAAAAAAAAAAAAAAAAAAAAAAAAAAAAAAAAAAAAAAGAAGTAGTCATTTTTACAGGACTATCTCAGAGGCTTCAAACAACCTAAAACTAATGACGATAAAAATTACCAAAAAAGTTTAGGTAACTCTCTTTGGGAAAGTTTGAATTATAATTCACACAACAACCATGGCCTATGTATTCACAAACTTAATACACTTTGTAAAAATATAATCTAATACTGAATTGTATTTCAAACAGATGTCTTTGATGTAGCAGTATGCACATAAAGCCACTCCATAGGCATTTTAAGGGTACAATCCAACCAAAGCTGAAAATAAAACCTTGAGATGAGTACAGGAAGCACAGACTGTCTGTTAAATGGCTTTTTTTTTTTTTATCCATGTAGCAATCCACTCAGGATGCCTGGTGTACACAAATTCTAAATTCTAAGATGCTTTTTACAGTCACCAACCAGATTGAAACCTGTCATTAACCCAAAAAATAAGTTGTGCAAAAAGTGTCACCAAATAGTAAAAAATAATAATTTCTCAGCGACAGCTGCACTCACAAAATGTCCACATAAATAACATACATATTAATAATAGTGCTATCAATATAAAGTGCATAAATTCAATCAAGTAAGAAATTTATATATAACAAAAACTGTAAATAAGAATGTGGTAAAAATATTCATAAATGATCAAGTCCATCAGAAAAAAGATAAGTGCTCTTGTGCAAAAAGGTAATTTATAATTGTGTATCAACAAAAATCCATATTTCAGTGTGGATAGCAAAATCTTTGCACGCAAAAGTGCACATCCAACTCTCAAGCCGCTTACCAGCAATTCTGACCCCAAGATGGGGGTCTGGCTGCACTTTATCCAAGTATCCCCATGGGATGGATGGCTATCAGGAGCCAAGATTCCAGGATGGGTTACCATACAACCAGGATGTTCAACAGTAGGCTCAGCTACTCTGACCCCAGGATGGGGGTCTGGCTGCACTTTATCCCAGTATCCCATGGGATGGATGGATATCAGGAGCCAAGATTCCAGGATGGGTTACCATACGACCAGGATGCTCAACAGTGGGCTCAGAAAAAGGGAGAGACAAAGGAGGAACTCATAATGTAGTAATTAAAAATCCAGACTTTTTGATGAAGGTTAAAACTACTTTTAAGAAGGCAGGAGTAAAATCGCATATAGAACAATCACATGCACACACCCCAGCGGGTGTGTTAAAGTCACTGCTGTAGCTTCTCCCGACTAGTTTCATTCACATTATCAAGGGATAAAGGAGCAACCCCATCATTGAAATATGAAATATGACTGGTAAGGGAACATCATGCAACCCAACAGTTAGAAAGTAAATTCCTTCTGCTGTGTAATGTTATTCTTAATGGGATACATATAGGGTGCAGTCACAAAGCTGGACAACCAGAACTTACAGTGTTTGTAAAGGCAGAAGGTTTTTTTTTTATCTTAACACATTCTATGCATTAAGATAAAAAGTCTTCTGTGTGCAGCAGCCTCCATAATACTTACCTGAGGTCCATCTAGATCCAGTGAGGTTGCACGTGAGAATCTGCTGTCCAGGAACCCCCTCCTCATTGGCTGAGACAGCAGCACGGCGCCACTGTCTCCCGCTGCTGTCAATCAAAGTTAGAGAGCCAATGAGGAGAGAAAGTGGGTGGGGCCGGGCCATGGCACCGTGTCTGAATGGACACAGGGAGTTGCAGCTCAGGTGCCCTCATAGTAAGCTGATTGCTGTGGGGGCACTCAACAGGAGGGAGGGGCCAGGAGCACAGAAGAGGGACCCGATAAGGGGAGGATCTGGACTGCTCTGTGCAAAACAGCTGCACAGAGCAGGTAAGTATAACATGTTTGTTATTTTTAATGAAAAAAATACGAGATTTTAGTATCACTTTAACTTATGCATAGAGTTTGCATGTTCTCCCTGTGTTAGCATGGCTTTATCTGGATACTCAGTTTCCTCCCACAAACCAAAAAAATTAACACGTGAATTGGCCTAATTCCAAAAGTAGCCAGTGTGTGTCAGTCTAGAAGATGCATTAGATTGTGAGCTCCTTTGGGGTATAAGGACTGATGTAATTTGTTTTATGCACTTTGTAAGGCACTGCATACTATGTCACTCCTCTATAAATATGAAAAATATATTAAATGTAAATGACAAAAATGCACAATCGGGGGTTACCATTAGTGGTAACTGCATGTAAAAACACGCAACAGATAAAGAAATATAAGCAGTTGAATTTACTTTTATCCTGAATTTGGACTTTGTATTAAACTTTTTTTTATTTAATTAAAGCTCATCTTCATTAAGCATATTAACCAAACTCTTCCTCCACCCGGTCTAACTCATCCACTGTCCTGGTTCTTCGCTGGTGCAGTTTCTGGGTGCAGGTAACAGCCAATCCTGTGCTGTAGATGTGCATGACACACACACACACACACACACACACACACACACACACACACACACACACATTGAAGTATCTGACCTCAGCATGGTTCTAGTGTTTACTGGACAGAGTAACTCACTGAATTATTTCACTTGTTGCCTGGAATTGAGCTTTGACAGTGCTACAGAGGACAGAGAAGAGAAGCAACCAGAAGCAACCAGGCAAAAAAAAAAAAAAAAAGGAAAAAAAAGTTGTGGCAAGGAGTTCTAGAAAGCAACAGCTGAAAGAGGTCCGCCAACCTTTCAAAATGTAACAAAATATTATCGTTACTGTGCTTAAAACCACTGAAGTCACTATTTCTTACGATAATTACGTAAAAGATAATAATAATAATAATAAAAAATAAAAGTCCTTAAAGTAGAACTATAGACAACATTTTTGGATAGAGTAAGGGAGGGTTATAACCCCTGTCAGAGTTTTTTTTTTGCCATCCAACAGGAAGTGAGAAGAAATCCCTGCAAATTAAGGGAATCCATTGAGGCCCCACAAGTCACCCCATTGGAAGTTTTCCCCCTTATTACTGTTCTGGGGACAAACTAAAATTTGGGATTTTATTTTATTTTTGCTTTTGATGACAACAGAAAACAGGACAAATAGAGAGGGTGAATCTCCTTAACTGGGGATACAGACAGCAATAACAATTTTGAAAAGATGTTCCAATCCATCTCCACTCTGTCCAACTATTCTGTCCAAAACAGAAAAAAGTTTTGCCTTCTGTTATACTTTAAGGCTCCCTTCACACTTGTACGACCCAAAGTTGCAGGACATGTGAAATGCCATGTATCTCTATGAGGACTGTTCCAATTGACACTACTGAAGTCACTGCCACTTCAGAAAAGGTTTGTGCACTAATTTGACATGACTTCAATGCCAGAGAGTGTTAAAGTCTTATCAAAGTCACTTCAGAGTCACTTCAAAAAGTCGTATCAAAGTTGGACTCCACAGTTGCACTGAAAATCGTGCAACTTTGGAGGCGGCTAGGGTGAAATCAATCTAAAAGTCAGTAAGAGCGCACAAGATCATTACATTTCTTCAGCAATCATTCTCCATCCTTAAGTCAGTCAAAACCACCCAGGCCCTGTTCTCTCACAACCTGGGTTTGGCCTTCAGGCTTCATGGGGGAGGTAGGTAAAAGGGAGAGAGTGTGGCCCTTGATGAGAATTTTTTATATGCTTTGGGTTTTTCATATGTATGGGGGGTTTTTTTTGGTATTCATACTTACCTAGGTGGATGCAGCATCAGACCGATGCTGCATCTGTCCCCCGCCATCTCTTCACTGAGAACTGAGCCACCGAACACCGCTGATGGCTCGGTTCTCTCACCTCCCTGAGCGGAGAGCTGCTGACTGCTCCTCCATGCTCACTGGAGCGCTGAGCTGGGGAGGGGCAGGGAGCGGCGGTCTCAGCGTCTCTTTAGCTGAGAGGTTGAGACTGCCATCAGTCCAGGCAGCTGGCGGATCCAGACTTCCGAAGTCGGGATGATGCTCTGCCTCGACTGATTTCAGTAATGGCAGCAGAGAGTGAATCTCAGACCGATGTCTGCTGAAAACAAGTCACAGGAGTGCAAAACGTATTGCACTCCTGTGACCCTTAGAAGAAGCCCAGCCTAAAAAGCTCAGGCTGGACTTCTCCTTTAATCTTGTGTGCAGTCTGTCTTATGCTATTTTGCAGCCTGGGTGTACTATTTGCCTGGTGGAACATAGGACGAAGGGTCTGCTGGTCAGGAGTGAGAAACTACAAATACACCATCAAATCTGTACATCATAAGAAAGCACAGTGCAGCCACATTTGTGTGTTTTTTGCAGGTACAATCCACAGCTGCAAATTGAGAGGTTTGTTCATGAAGATTTCTGATACAAGCATACAACATCTGCCGTAAGAAAATGATTTTATTATAATCTGGTGCTCATTCTATGTACACGCTAGGAGTGATGCTGCTTATTCTGTGTGGTTGTGTTGGACCTCAGGATCAAGAGTTATTGCTGAAGCCCTATAATGATCTGGGCTGTTCTCGCTGACTTTTATATTAAGTACCAAGCAAGAGAGCTATATTTCAAGGTAACCCACAAGGTTTCAGAATACCAGTAAGCCTTTATCTATTGATCCTGAATGGACATTTATCACCCTTGCCAGTTAGTTATGAACTGTACCCTATGGCATATACATAATTCAACCAAGAACCTAAAGCTGGCTATGCACTTGTTCAGCCCAAAAAAATCAAACAGGTTCCTCCATCAATGCTATACAGGGCAGATGGATAAATCTTCTTCTGTGCTTAGTGTATTCATTTAGCTAACTCAGGCAGCTTTTTGAATACCCAAACAGAAGCTGCATCTGATTATTTGCAGCCTCCATTTGGCAAAAATTTTCTGTCCTGCTCCTTTAACTTTTCCATTGAAGGATGTCTGGCAGGAGTGGGCCGAACCCACATAGCAAATTTCGGCTGGTTCATCAGAAACTGGCCAAAATTTATAGTGTATGGACAGTTTAATGAACTAAATCACTCAAGAACTGAATCCAGCTGCCATACAATGACATAATGAGAGGGGGAAGGCAATAATAGTGACCGCAGGAGATCAGAAAAAAAGCCTAGAGAGGGGGAAGGGTACATTATGTGCTAGAACAAGAGAGGATGAATAGGTGATGACTGGTGATGGCTCTGAATGAAAGGGAAGAAAGAACACTCAGTGAATATGGTTCTTAGACAGGTCTGGCAGGTATTCCAAATTAAAAACCAACTATAGAGGCTGGTATAGTGCCCTTTTCTATACAATTTAGAATTGCAAATTATTAATATTATTTGTTAATTTACATGCAGAAAGACTGTGGTAATTAAAATATTGCATCCCAATGATGGGGCAATATGGAGGTGTAGAAGACTAAAAAGTTGGCTAAATGTTATAATGATAGAGCAGTCATTAGGAACACTAAAATTTTAAATTACAAGTTCTCACATTTCCCAATTTAAATTATTGAGGAGCATCTAACAAACCCACATTAGTTGTGCATGTCAAGTCAAAGAAAACAAACGGGAAATGGAAATCTGTACATATATTTGCTACTACAAATAATTTGCTACTACAAATAATTTGCTATGGCTAGATTTATTAAGGTGAACTCGAGCCAAAACCTTTTTTTATATCTGTATAGATTTAGTTTTTTCCCTGTCCTGGTGAAAAAGCAAGAGCTTGACAGAGGTTATTCTCATTATCCACGCTATGTAAAATTATAAAAAAAAAAAATTGATTGAATTTCAGTTCCTTTATCACATTTTTTAGTATTGGCACCACTCACAAATTACTAAAAAAAAAACCTGCTGAAACCAGCACAATCTTCCATTTACTAATCAATTATCCATAAGAACGCTCAGATTCAGTAGCTATTCATACATCAGTTGAAAGGCTTGAAGACATGGGACTCACCAAATCATTGCTGAATCCAGGATTAACTTATCGCCTATGCCTATTGTAAGCGGGTGTATTCTCCAGCTAAGTGGGGACAGCCTAAGCTGACATTAGCTGCAGCATTCTGGTTAGCAGGTTTTACTATTGTTAAATAAATACTAAAAAAACAAAAAAAATAAACCATAATGACAGGAAGCCAAAACAGAAAGGATCCTACCTTGCTCTGAGATATTGAAAAGCTTAACTGTCTGTTAAAATTGGTTTATCAATTTTGAGATAACATAATCCGCTATCCAAGGGATTCTAGGGTAACAAAAGAAAATTGCATTTCCCAAGTAAATTTGAGTATAACTCAAGCAACCTGTAAATCCAACTGTGGTTTCCTTTGAATAAATGCCTTCAATGGACTACTGACCTGAATAGCAAAAGTCTGAATATGGGTCTTCAGTCTACATCCCTGCTTGCCTCTCTTTTAATTTTCCACAAATACAATAATGAGCTGCCACGCTTCGACTATCACATCCAACAGAACTATCATCTCTCAGAGCCTTTTTATTAGGGATAGAAACTTGATGGCTTCTGGCCAGGGTCTATGGCTAATCAACATGACTGCTGGAAATATGGCTCACTGGCTTCAGTCTCTGGTCTACAATTGGAGTATTGACTTTAATGACCAACAGTCAAAATAGGGGTTCAGATTGCAGTGCAAAAAGGAGGGGTGTTGATGGAGAATGGGTTCAATACAATTAATCACTCCTGGCTCAGGGCACTAGACAGTGCACTGAATGCACTGCCTATTAGTTAGCTACAAGTACTGAGAGGAATGGCATTCCATTTTTGATACCCCATAGAGTGCAGAGGATACTGGGTAGGGCCTGGCCATTGTTCTGTTGACCATAACCTTAAAAGTATAACTTTAGGCCTAAAAACAAGTGAACAGGCAGGAATTTTAATACAGAAGAGACATGCTTTGTCTCTTCTTCATTAAATTTACCTACCTGCCTGTCCGCCCTTGTATAGTGAGCCGCGGATGCACAGCTCACTGTACGAATTAGGCAATGCTGAATTTGACTAAACTCCCGTGCATGCATGGGAGTGACGTCATCCCTGTGCAGCCAATGAAAGGGGCTAGCAATCGAGACCATAAAGCAGGCCACCCGAAGAGGTCAGTGGCCGGGCGAGGAGCTCCGGCACACCACATCGCTGGAGCCGAAGCGAGTATAGTTCCACTTTAATTTGGCATATAATCTATTCAATCGTAAACTCTTATGAACAGGGTTCTCCTAAAGCCTATTCGATTGTAAACTCTTACGAACAGGGTCTTCCTAAAGCCTAGTACACACAAGTTTTTTTTCTATCAATCCAGCAGGTTGAACGCATAAAAAAAACAAATTGAAAGCTCAGGTAGAAGCCACTGTACTAACAATCCGATGTTAGTACAGTGATCTCCCCTGCTGTTGTATTGTGTTCTGACAGGGGGCTGCCCCCCCGCCATAACACTCCGGTCAGCGCTCTCCGCCGATAGGGAGTTGGTTGGCAGACCTTTTTCAGTCATAAGCCTTCGACAGAAGCTGGCCAAATGTTCTGCTTCTGTTGGACCGGCTGCCATACACATGGCCCAAATGTCCAGTGGTTTCTATTAAACCGGCTCATGCTGGCTGACATTCGGCCCGTGTGTACTATGCTTAACCCAGCTTGTATTGTAAATGTACGGTCTTCTTTTATATTGTAAAATGCTGTGCAAACTGTTGGCACTATATACATCATGTATAATAATAATAACTTCTCCTAACAACCTCTGTACCCTTGGGCTAAATCTCAGGTTCAGGGGATTAAAAAATTGCCAGATGTGCCTACTTATTTAATACAGAAAAACTGATTGAAAAACAGAGTGAAGCAGGCTTGTCACTTATTTTAATAATGAATTGGAAAAAATAACAGAAAACACAAAATAATATGTATTAGCCAATGTATTGAATTGGAAAAAATAACAGAAAACACAAAATAATATGTATTAGCCAATGTATTGAATTGGAAAAAATAACAGAAAACACAAAATAATATGTATTAGCCAATGTATGACAGCACATGCAACAGAAAAAAAGATTTTACAGAAAACATTTATTTTTCCATAGGTGTTACATACTTTATACTTGGTCTTAGCATAGAGAAGCAGATGCTAACAATAGAGAATTAAATAGTGCTGCATATTTTTTGGCTGGACTGAATAGATAATATTTATTTAGGAGAGCGCGATTTACACTCTGTTCCCACTGCATCCTTTAACATTAAAGAAATATGGTAGGCTGGAATTGGAAGTGTATATGTAGCTCTGTAATATTCCCTTGAGGGCCTCTGGGTTTATTTGTGTATCAATTCACATTTTACAGATTTAGCAGTCAAGGAAACGGGATCATTTATGTGCAGGAAGGGACCCTTTGTATGAGCAGTCCCTGTCCACCCCTTTCACAAAGCAGCACAGAACAAGCATGCATGTGTGCGAGTGTTACAGCACAAAATGGATAGCAGATGTTTACCATTTCTATTCTACAGGTCACATTTGTGGCTGCATACGCTATACACAACGAGCACACTCTGCTATTAAAAGAATTACATAAACATGTTTAACTCTGTCTATCAAAGAAAAATTGCTCTACTCGAAACAGACCAATCACATATGTGGCGAGATACAAAGTAACCAATCAAAGTAAGCTTTGGCTCCTGTCTCTTTGCATAGAAAGATATTTTTTCAAAATTTCTTCTGATCTCATTTAATTGGATGCAATAAAAATACTTTTTAGAAGCATGTGTTTCTTGTTCTCTACTTAGAAAATAAAGATGGAAATAGCTCTCTTTTGTTCCAGCAATTGAGCAGATTTCAACAGGGTCAACACCTTGTTTAAACTGTAGATTCCGGCTCTCGCTTGCAAATCATTAACTTGGTCTGCAGCGAGTAGGTAATATCCTGGAACGCTGAGCAGCATGTAGAGGATGGTCTAGTAACTGGATATTTAAAAAGAGAGATATACTACAGACCCAGGTATAGGGTGTCAATTACCGCTGAGGCCAGGCTATTCTCAATGTTTCATCAGCTAACCATAGTCTGTTGTATGAGCCGTTAAAAGAAATGATGCTTTTGATGTGGCAGGGCCATGGAGACATGAGAGAGAAGGTAAGTAAATGGTGTGATCAGGACCACTGCTGTGAACAAGGCAGCCAACATGGTCTAATCTATGGTAAAGTGCAAAGAAGTAAAAATGTAACTTTAAAGAAATAAAACCAGAATAATTCAAAGCCAATTCCACAGGCAGCTAATATATCAGCTATGGGTGAATGGCGACTGATTAAACCCAAGCTTCAAGTAGCTATAAGAAATACAAAATTATCATAGCTCTGTATATATTTATTCATCAAATGTATTTTTAACCAGTTTAAAGAAATTACACATGACTATTTGTTCTGTGACCAGAAATTGATAAATACAACATGGATAGAAAAGATAAGATGAATGAATGGCAACTGATTAAACCTAAGCTCCAGGTAGCTCTAAGAAATACAAATTATTGTATCTCTGTATGAATTCATACATCCTAATTGTATTCTTTAACCAAAGAAATAACACATATGACTATATGTTCTGTGACCAGAATTGATAAATACAACATAGAAAAGATAATCCAGTTTTGTAAGTCTGGTCATTGGAGCACTGTAGGAATACTTCTTACATCTCTTGTGTAATGAAGGCCATCTAGGATACATAGGCAGTTTCCTTGAGTCTTATCACAACCACATTTACCTGTACATCCAATAATCACCCCATCGAGCGATATTTTTGATCTTTACAGGCTGTGATACTGAGCTAATTGCCCATAACACTACCAAGAGGAGAACTGAATGGAAACGTTTTTCCACTAGGAAGGAATAAGCTACAATATGATTGCAGGTAATAGAGTGCAGTGCTAGGTTTAAACACAGATTGACCCTGTGCATGAAAACATATGTAGAGTAGGTAAAACACAGTATTATAAATGTGCAGTATAACATGAACATAATAACAAATTCAAATAAAGTGCAGCTGTGCAGTGAAATGTGATAACTTGTGCTATGCAACTATGGTGAAACCAAAGTCGTATACAAAGTGCACAAAAGTGCAAACCGATACAAATGAGAAAAATGTTCATATATTGCTGGAATCCAATATAGTGACTTCAAAGTGCAGCATATAACGTAGATCAGGTGCTCATCACCGTGTTACCCGTCACCTCATTAAGATAAAAGGCTTACCAGAAAGCCTGCGACCTCCCTTACTCAGGGGGGTCAAACAGCGCTTTAAAGTGGTTGTACACCCTTTACAACCACTTTAACCTACAGGTAAGCCTAGATTAAGGCTTACCTGTAGGTGCTTGAAATATCTCCCAGACCTGCACAGTCTAGGAGATATTTGCAAATCGCCATAGGGCAATTTCTTCTGCGCATGTGCCGGAGTTAGAAAGGGCACGCTGTGCTGTTTCTAGCTCTGGTCATGCCTTTAAAGGCGGCTCCCGCGCGCATGCGATGTAACGCGACTCCGGCCAGTCACAGAGCCAGAGTTTGCGGCCCCAGAAGGAAGAGGGGTGAAGAATGGACGCTCGCTACTAGCGAGGAAGACGGGACATCGCGGGCTTCTCCTGCAGGTAAGTGTCACATAATGGGCTACTATGCAATGTATAGTAGCCCATTATGCTTTACCTTTGCAGGGAAACAAAGAGGAAGTAACACCCATCAGGGTTTACTTCCTCTTTAAGTGGAATCAAAGATTCACCGATGGAAGAATCTGGCTTTCCTCTCCGGACAGATCCATAGACATCCAATGGAGTCCCAGTGGTGTAGACGGCAGGAGATAATAATGTAAAAAAGAAAAATAGTGTAGAAAGTCTTTCCAAAGGGTTTTATTAAAAAAGGGGAGTTGCAATACACCAACTCCAAAGCAGATATAAAAATGCAGCAATAATCCTTGCAAGGAAAAAGATGGACATGCCGTTTAAAATAAGATCGCACATGCGCAGAACGTGTGTGCGTAGCGTCCCAACAATCATTTCGTCAGATGTGACGTCATCAGGGGTCAATACAATATGATTACATAAAAACGTATGGAATATGTGCAGGTAGACCTTGCAACACAATCCTTGCATTGATTACTGGATTATTATTAAGGCATTAATCCAGCAGTCATTCTGACAACTTTTTGGGCGTTCAATCTGTCATCTAGTACAAACCAGACAACATGGCTTTGCAATGACATGCAAGATGCACTACATAGCACAATTAACATTTTGTATCAGATGGTAAAACTGGTCTTCTGCAGACCAACAGAACTTAGATTTTCACACTTCTTCATAGTTTAACAA
This sequence comes from Aquarana catesbeiana, assembly GCF_042186555.1. Classification (NCBI taxonomy): domain Eukaryota; kingdom Metazoa; phylum Chordata; class Amphibia; order Anura; family Ranidae; genus Aquarana; species Aquarana catesbeiana. Next base: position 497,562,180 of record NC_133328.1, on the reverse strand, counting down.
TATATTTTCATGGGAAAATAGAAGAATTTTGGCTTATTCACATGGACGTATCCAAAATACATCCATACATTCCATATAATACGCAGGATCTTGCTGGTAGAAAGATCAAGCATATCTCCTGTATGCATTTAAGGTTTGTGATTGGTAACATGCACTCAGCATACAGAGATCCTACTGGCTACGGACTCTGCTTCTGTCTGACATGTCTATACCAACAATATGTATTCAGTATCACTTGCACCACTGATTACACATGGTCTCTGAATTTGTAGCTTATGTGCTGATACTGACATGTCAGCCAGAAGCAGCGGCCAATAGGGTCCCCCCTGTTTGCTGCCTGTTGGACGCATGTAACATTAGCAGAAATGTTTACAGGAGTACAGTGTAAAATACAGCCGAAATTCAGGCCCCCGACACAGTTGCACCCTATTTTTGTTTATGCTGTTATACTCAGCAGAACACTTGCTTTGCTGTGCACAGCTGTGTGAATGGGCCTATAGCAGGGATATGCAATTAGCGGACCTCCTGCTGTTGCAAAACTACAAGTCCCATCATGCCTCTGCCTCTGGGTGTCATGCTTGTGGCTGTCAGAGTCTTGCTATGCCTCATGGGACATGTAGTTCTGCAACAGCTGGAGGTCCGCTAATTGCATATTCCTGGCCTATAGGCTAGTATACATCTGTGTATGAAATCTATACATGTATATTGCATCTTTGTAAATGAGCTGCACAAGGAGCTCAGAGAGCTGGGGGAGGAGAAACAGCACACTGGGCTTCCCAGTGAATGGCTGTGCAGGGGGGTGTAGAACAGTGTCAGGACAAGTCTGATCATTGGAGGAGAGCAGGCTGAGTTCTCAGCACAGCTAGATAATAGCTTGGGATGGTTGCCACTTTTTTGTACATCTAGAGAACTGACCACACTGTACTCTCCTGGTCAAATTATGTTAGCAAAGCAGAGCGACTGGCAGAAACACCAGGTATTTCATACAAAGGAGGCAACAACAAATACGAGTAGGATACTTTTTCATACAAGTACATACAAGTACATGGTACAGCAGGCACACATCAGGAATATGATGTTATACTGCAACAGGTTGGCTCCCCTGCGCGAGCTGTCGTAGCTGTATGTCGGCTCTTTAAGATGCCTCCGGTGGCAAATGCCAGAAGCGTGTCCCCGGAGCCGATGCGAGGGCCCGGCGGGCGCTATGACCGCCAGGGGCACCCACGATTGCTCGTTACAGAACGAGAATGGGGACGTGTGTGTAAATACACAAGTCCCGGTTCTCTCAGGGGAGAGGAGACAGATCGTGTGTTCATACCGAGTATGAAAACCGATCTCTCTCTTCCCCTAGTCAGACTCACCCCCCCTACAGATAGAACACACCTAGGGAACACAGTCAACCCCTTGATCGCTCCCTAGTGTTAACCCCTTCCCTGCCAGTGTCATTTATACAGTAATCAGTGCATTTTTATAGCACCGATCGCTGTATAAATGTCACTGGTCCCAAAAGTGTGTCAAAAGTGTCTGATTTGTCTGCTGCAATATCCCAGTCCCAATAAAATCACTGATTGCGGCCATTACTAGTAAAAAAATTTAAAAAATGTAAAAAAATTTCAGAAATCTATACCCTATTTTGTAGACGCTATAACATTTGCGCAAACCAAACAATATGTGCTTATTGTTGTTTTTTACCCAAACAAAATTGATGTCAATTTTGATTGGGCACAGCGTCGCACGACCAAGCAATTGTCAGTTAAAGCGACGCCGTGCCGTATCGCAAAAAATAGCCTGGTCATTGAGCAGCCAAATCTTCCAGGGCTGAATGAATGAATGAATACATTTTAAACACATACAGTATATAGAATTTTACAATTATTTTACATTCCAGACCTCATATTACAGTATATAGTTTTGGTAAATCTAAAGAAAAATTGTACAAGAAAATTGTGTAATGTGTGGCGAGCCTGAGGCTGACTTATAAAGAGTTATCGGTTTGCTGCCCTAAGCAACCAGTCATATTTAAATATTTACTCATCTACTGCAGGTTAGGAAATAGGAGCAATCCCCTTATTGCCAATGTAGCACAGACCATTTTCTTTATTCTATTTCTTTTAATCTATCTCCCATATCATAGGACTAGTACATGTTACTTGTAAAAACCAGTGCAGGTTCCCCAGGTAATAAAAGCGTCCCAACCCACACTTACTGCTTATTTACTATAATAAACCAAGCGTGTCTACTATGCTTCAGTGCTTGGCAGAAAAAGAAGAGAACCACCAAACATCTGCACTCTCTGCCAAGATCTGGAAAAACAAATATGCACATAAAAATCCTTGGTGTGTCTAGCATCATTTCACTATGATATTTGTATGTTAAGCTGTCTAGCCAGCAAGATACATGCCATTCATGTAAACGTTACGGCTGACAAGATGGCCGCTAGATGTACAGAAATAACTTTACCCTCTGCATAGTTTTAAAACTAGCCTTTATACCATGTTGACCTGCAGAAATTTGCTGCATGGGTGAAAATTAGAATTTCAGGAAAATAAAATGTCATAGATCATTGGTTTTTGTTAGGATTGGCATGAATTCATATTGTCTGGCAAAAAATATTGGCTGAAACGCATATACCATACAACAAATCCTAGTAATAGGTGGTCACAGAAAAGCATTGGGCAGCACAAATAGTTAGGACTTCTGCCTAGCACTAGGGTCATCGATTCGAATCCCAACCATGACACTACCTGCCTGAAATTTGCATGTTCTCCCTGTGCCTGCGTGGGTTTCCTCCGGGTACTCCGGTTTCCTCCCACACTCCAAAGACATGCTGGTAGGTTATTTGACTCCTGTCTAAATTGGCCCTAGTATGCGTAGGATTTTGAGTAAAGTGGGGTACACACTATAAGAAAATCAAGCGAACGATCGTCAGATTTTCCGCGTTGTTTCACAGCACATCGGAACCGATGAACGCAAATTCATATGAAAATACGACAAAAGCTTTTTCTTTGTTGTTTATTGATTCTGATCATGCACAGTCTTGTCCAACAGAACTCTCTCTTAGCTGCAGAGAGAACTTCCTGATTAGAGAACAATCACATGACTTTGATCATGTGACCACACTTATTATCTGACACATAATTCACATTTGTAATGTAATTCACATGTAGCACATGGCTGTGCTCTATAAATGTGCAGCTTTTTTTTCACCGTGTTCTGGCCACAGTAAGCATGGCACAGGTACACCACATCAAATTACATTATGGCTTAGTTTCAACATTTAGTAGCTGCTGGTCTATGGTTTACAACCATCCAAGACCCATATTTGGTTCTAATATAAATTAATAATAGACAACAAAAGCCACTTAGTACAAACCTGATAAAGCTGTGAAGATCTCATTTAAATAAAACAATTACACTCTAAAACGCATTTGTTGTTGATCACCACCAATCCAGGTTCTAGGTTAAGAATTTGAGGATGGATTTGTGTTGGTTGCTTTTATAAACAAGCCTATACGCATTTAAAAAGGTAGGACTATACAGTGCCTTGCAAAAGTATACACCCCCCCTTGGCTTTTTACCTTGTTACACTGTTACAGCCTTTAGTTCAATTTTTTTTAATCTGAATTATATGGGATGAATCAGAACATAATAGTCTAAGTTGGGGAAGTACAATTAGAAAAATATATACATAAAACTATTTTCAGAAATTAAAAACTGATAGTTGACATGTGTGTATGTATTCATCCCCTTTGTTATGAAGCCCATAAAAAGCTCTGGTGCAACCAATTACCATCAGAAGTCACATAATTAGTGAAATGATGTCCACCTGATCTGTCATTACATATACACACCTTTTTGAAAGGCCAACAGAGGCTGCAACACCTAAGCAAGAGGCACCACTAACCAAACACTGCCATGAAGACCAAGGAACAATGTTGTTGAGAAGTACAAGTCATGGTTAGGTTATAAAAAAATATCCAAATCTTTGATGATCACTAGGAGCACCATCAAATCTATCATAACCAAATGGAAACAACATGGCACAACAGCAAACCTGCCAAGAGACGGCCACACACCAAAACTCACGGACCGGGCAAGGAGGGCATTAATCAGAGAGGCTGCACAGAGACCCAAGGTAACCCTGGAGGAGCTGCAGAGTTCCACGGCAGAGACTGGAATATCTGTACATAGGACGACAAAAAGCCGTACACTCCATAGAGTTGGGCTTTATGGCAGAGTGGCCAGAAGAAAGACAAAAAAACAAAATGGCAGGTTTTCAATTTGCGAAAAGGCATGTGGGAGACTCCCAAAATGTATGGAGGAAGGTGCTCTGGTCTGATGAGACTAAAATTGAACTTTTTGGCCATCAAAGAAAATGCTGTCTGACGCAAACCCAACACATCACCCAAAGAACACCATCACAACACCCACAGTGAAACATGGTGGTGGTAGCATCATGCTGTGGGGATATTTTTCAGCAGTCGGGACTGGGAAACTGGTCAGGGTTGAGGGAAAGATGGATGGTGCTAAATACAGGGATATTCTTAAGCAAAACCTGTACCACTCTGCGTGTGATTTGAGGCTAGGACGGAGGTTCACCTTCCATCAGGACAATGACCCCAAACACACTGCTAAAGCAACACTTGAGTGGTTTAAGGGGAAACATGTAAATGTGTTGGAATGGCCTAGTCAAAGCCCAGACCTTAATCCAATAGAAAATCTGTGGTCAGACTTAAAGATTGCTGTTCACAAGCGCAAACCATCCAACCTGAAGGAGCTGGAGCAGTTTTGCAAGGAGGAATGGGCAAAAATCCCAGTGGTAAGATTTGGCAAGCTCATAAAGACTTATCCAAAAGCGAGAGCTGTGATAGCCGCAAAAGGTGGCTCTACAAAGTATTGACTTTAGGGGGGTGAATAGTTATGCACATTGACTTTTTCTATTATTTTGTCCTATTTGTTGTTTGCTTCACAATAAAAAAAAATAAAAAATCATCTTCAAGGTTGTGGGCATGTTCTGTAAATTAAATGCTGCAAATCCTCAAACAATCCATGTAAATGCCAGGTTATGAAGCAGCAAAATATGAAAAATGCCAAGGGGGGTGAATACTCTTGCAAGGTTACATAGTAGGTGAGGTTGAAAAAAGACACAAGTCCAACCTATGTGTGTGATTATATGTCAGTATTACATTGTATATCCCTGTTTTTTGCTATCGCTGTATATCTGTACCGTACAAAATGCACTAGGATTTGTACCCCCCTTTATTATGTTTTGCTTTTTCAGAGAAATCTTAACAACAGTTTTATTACTCCTCAGGCACAACCACTGCAGAGACAAAAGGCTTCCCAGAGGTAATAAATGTGCCACTAAGGCCATCCATTAGGACAAGATAATCACCAATTTGCAGCAGTATATAACAAACTGTTACCCCTTGTTTACATGGGTGGCTGAGGGGCAGTAAAAACAGGTGGTTTAGCTGCAGATTTATGCCACTATCCTTCCCCAATGCTGAGCGAGTTAACATTGTCAGTGAAAATCATACCACCCATGTGGCAAGTGCAAGTGACTGTGCCACAACCCCTTTGCAACAGCATTTAATGCAGCATGCGCTATGGTGCTGCAGACTTTAAAAATGGTTAAACTAGGTGGTGAGGAGGCAAGATATCACCTCTGAGCTACTTGTCTAATGCTTCTGGAAAGCGACTGAGAACTGAGTGATCAAAGACAGCTGATTACTCAAATGTTGGTCTTTAAGGCTGCAGAGAGGTGGTGACTGTCAGTCACTGGCTCTCTGCTCTGCCCCTCCAGCACTCACTGGAGCGCTAGGCTGTGAAGGGGGAGGGAGTGGCTGGCTTAGTCTTCTAGCGATTTGCTGAGAGGCTGAGCCAGCTGCAGGTCTAGGCATCTGGGTGGATCCTGACCATATGGTTGGGAGCTTTTTGGAGCCTGAATCAGGGGCTTTGTGATGTCAGCCGACATCGATCACTAGCCGGCTGTCAGCTGAATACAGGGTCACAGGAGTGTAGAATGAACTGCACTCCTGTGATCCATAGGAAAAGTACAGGCAAAAAAGCTTCAGCTATACTTCTCCTATAAGCCCCCGTTCACATCGGTGCGGCTTTCAAATCTCGCTACTTTACTACGATTTCAAAGCCACACATCAGTGCGAATTTGCACTGCCAAATCTGCTTTCACTGAACACTATGAGCTTCTTACAGTGTGCATTCAAACTTGCAGCAAGTCTGATAGAGGCTGCCTCATTTTCTGGCTGGAGGACAACCAACATCATCTAGCCTTTTCCTCCTCCGACCCTATCTTTGGCCCAGGCCATTACATTTATCAGATTTCAGTTCCTTCCATTCCTATATACAGCACCATGTCAGCAACTCGCAAGAACCTTGAATTGCCAGAATTGCAGACAGAAGCACAGAGACCAAGTGATGTTACTAGCTTCATAAAGTATTTAATGCAAAGGGAAACCTTTTTTTTTCTTAAAACATTGCATTAGCATGTTGGTAAAGGGGGAAAGGAGGAACCAGTGAAGGCAAAATATAAGCAGAACAAACCTTAGCTGTAACAAGCCAAAAGGGTCACTTCTTGAGATTTCCATCATTAGGGTTAGCTCACTGGCAAGTTTTATATTTGTATATAGAGTAAAAAAAAATGATACTTTTTCTAGTTTTTTTTTAGCTAGCCACAGCTTGCATAATCTTTTAAATTATCTAACCTCAGGCCATGTAAAAACGTCCCGTGTACATGAAGCCTAAGGCAACTTGGCTGAGGGCAGTTCAACCTACAACAGATTAGGCCAACTTTGGTGGTGTTGGGCTGAAGTGTCAATGGCAATTTTTTTTTAGACTTGCAATGCATGGGGGTTGTTCTACTAAGGTCCCTTTCACATGCACACCTCCATGCAGCGGATTCCGCTGATCCCTGATTACAGGTCCTGTCCGCTCCTCTGTGCAGAGCGGACACGGACACAGTCCTACTCTCCTCTATGTGGAGACTGTATGGAAATGGACTGCTTGTCCGTTTCCATTCTATCTAATCTGCCAGTCGGATGAAAAGTAGAACCACCATGCATCTGGTTTTTGCAGGTACCCGCTGACATCCGCCACTCCATAGAGGAGACCGCAAGATTCGATCAGGTCCGCCTGAAAATCACATAGGCGGACCTAATCGGAAAGCTTGTGTGAAAGGACCCCAAGCACTCATTCACACTGAACATGGCTTTGAAATCGTGCGAGTTCATCTGAACTCGCACGATTTCAAAGCCGCATTTCAGTCCAACTTCATGGGTGACTTGAAAGACATCTGTGCAGGTTCATGCACAGATCAGATGTTTATTGAAAGTCACCCCCGAAGTCACAAAAGTAGTGCAGGAACTACTTTTGGAAATCGGTGCGGCGCCGCAAAGTCGGTATTACATCTTTTGGGATGCTATTATTGCCGGCAATAGGCTCTGATTTGACATGCAAATTGACCTGTCAAATCGCATGTCAAATCACGCCGATGTGAATGGGGGCTCAAACTGGAGAGTGGTCACACCCTTGCGATCGGATTCTGCAAATCATGATGGGTTTTGCAAACTGATTACGGGGTGTCGTTGACTTAACATACACTCCGCAATCAGTTTGTGTTGCGATTTAGAGGAGGTGCCAAATCTGCAGCAAATTCACTGTGTTCTAGTGTGAACCCAGGCTTAATGGCCAGCAGATTTCAATGCTGATTGTTGGACAACTGGACAGAAATTGAACATGGCACTATGCATTTAGTGAACTTTCACTTAAGGCTACACATGTACTTGTTTGTGTTTTTGTTTTTAAGACCAGGAGATACAAGAACAGAGTGCTTATATGCCCAAGGATTACTTAAAAGTAATGGATAAATGTCAAACATGGAGCTACAGTATCTCACAAAAGTGAGTACACCCCTCACATTTTTGTAAATATTTTATTATATCTTTTCATGTAAAAACACTGAAGAAATAACACTTTGCTACAATGTAAAGTAGTGAGTGTACAGCTTGTATAACAGTGTAAATTTGCTGTCCCCTCAAAATAACTCAACACACAGCCATTAATGTCTAAACCGCTGGCAACAAAAGTGAGTACATCCCTAAGTGAAAATGTCCAAATTGGGTCCAACTAGCCATTTTCCATCCCCAGTGTCATGTGACTCGTCAGTGTTACAAGGTCTCAGCTGTGAATGGGGAGCAGGTGTGTTAAATTTGGTGTTATCGCTCTCTATCTCTCATACTGGTCATGGCAAAGAACTCTCAGAAGATTTGAAAAATAAATTGTTGCTCTACATAAAGATTGTCTAGGCTATAAAAAGATTGCCAAGACCCTGAAACTGAGCTGCAGCATGGTGGCCAAGACCATACAGCAGTTTAACAGGACAGGTTCCACTCAGAACAGGCCTCACCATGGTTGATCAAAGACGTTGAGTGGACTCGCTCAGCAAGGCAGTATTCCAACATGAAAACGACCCCAACACACAACTCCAAGACGGCTACTTCCTTGCTAAAGAAGCTCATGGTAAAGGTGTTGGACTGGCCAAGCACATCTCCAGACTTAAACCCCATTGAGCATCTGTGGGGCATCCTCAAACGGAGGGTGGAGGAGCGCAAGGTCTCTAACATCCACCAGCTCTTTGATATCGTCATGGAAGAGTGGTAGAGGACTCCAGTGGCAACCTGTGCAGCTCTGGTGAACTCCATGCCCAAGAGGATTAAGGCAGTGCTGGAAAATAAAGGTGGCCACACAAAATATTGACAGTTTGGGCCCAATTTGGACATTTTCACTTAGGGGTGTACTCACTTTTGTTGCCAGCAGTTTAGACATTAATGGCTGTGCTTTGGGTTATGTTGAGGGGACAGCAAATGTACACTGTTATACAAGCTGTACAATCACTATTTTACATTGTAGCAAAGTGTCATTTCTTCAGTGTTGTTACATGAAAAGATATAATAAAATATTTACAAAAAATGTGAGGGGTGTACTTACTTTTGTGAGACCCTGTACGCAATTATCAAGATACATGCGCTATATGGCTGTTTACTGTTTATAGGGTGAACTTCCACTTTAAGCATTCTAATAGTTTGTCCTTGCAGACAATAAAAAACACTAGCCATTGGTCAACTACAGGTATGAGTGATCATAACTAATCATCAAGGCTTTAAAAGCAGTTATAAAGGAAAACTGCAGATAAGGAAAAACATTACTTTATATTTAACAGCAAAGATCTCCAACAATAATTTAATTATTTCCAGTTTTTGAAGTTGATTGGCTATTAATATGCAAATTACTCTATCTCCTATATTCAAAAATCAGAATAATTTATTTTCTTTGACAATCCTACTTTATCATTAACGGAAGACACTTGTTTTCCCCCACCACTGACAGATATAACATGCTGCAGTGAACTGGTAATAAATGTGTAAGAGGAATGTAAATAAAGCATTTTTCTACAGAGAAAGGTAAGTACCTTGGGGTTTTATTATGTAGTTAGTTTAGCAGAGTTCTATAAATAACCAGTAATCCTGCTGTAAAGAAACCATTTCTGGTAACTCTGTTCCTCCAGTGTAATGATTTGTTACAAACTCCTATACTCAAAACGCAATAAATCAGCTTTTTCCCCCAATGTAAACAGTTTTAAAATGTAGAACAAATCCAAATATATACACACATGCAATACCAGCTTTAAAATGCTACTGGCAAATCTTTGGGCACCCATAGCACATCCAGGCTTTAGGTGGTTGCGATACTTTGACTAGTAACTGACCTAGTTATCACACATTGACACCGAAAACGATTTTAGAGCAATGTATTAATATGCTATAAGTATTGTGGAACTGCCTTTTATATGATCCACTTTAAAATAATTTTTTCCATGAAGTCCAAATTACTATTCAGCAGATATAAAAGATAGAAAGGAAACTGAAAGTGGAAGTTGTCTATAGCAACCAATCAGACTCTAGCTTTCATTTTGTAACCTGCACTTAGAAAAGGACACTCAACACTGGCAGGTTGTGATTGGTGACACTCCTCCCTCTCCATCCTTTGTACCCAAAGGCCCACCATAAAGCACCCAAAGGCCCACCATAAAGTACCCAAAGGCCCACCACAATTGTTTTTCTATTTTTTAAGATAAACGCAGATGCAGAAAAAAAAAAGCTGCAGACATTGGAAGAAGATGTGAAAAACATATTAACCGCCACTTACGCATCTGTCATGTTAGAATGCCCAGCCCATGTTTTTGTAGTAAGCAGTGCATACAAATTAATCCAATTATAGTGGTGGTATTAAGTTGTACATACACTATTCAATGATAGATGATGTAAATCAGCTAATTGCTACTGTACATCCATGCCATCAGAGACGGTAATGCAAATTTAATGAAAACATACCCTGCAGCAGGCTAAAGGAAGCTTGCCTTCTAGAACCCCTTAGAGATTCCACACCACATTAGCCAGCTCACCTTGCTGTGACAACCGCACCACCAGCCAAACAATATGTAGTAAAACAATACGGCCGTGAGGGCCATCTCCCCTCTCAGAGACACTGATGCAATTCATTTTCCGTGAATAGGAATTCGAAAGGCCAGAAAAATTAAATAAATAAAAAAGCACGCGCAATCTATCACATGCATTCATTTCTACATAGGCGATGATGGAGAGGTAGCGGCATAGACAGAACTGGATCTGAAAATGTACCAGTGCCCTGGACTAACCAAAGCTGTTTTCATGTAAATCTTGCAATCATCATTACTATGATAAATTGAAAGGTCCACCGTAAGAAGGGGTTAAGTAAAGCCATGACCCTGTGACCTCTACAACCAGTGTTCCCACCAATGAAGAAGCTCTAGACCTTTACAAAGCCCTATCAATCTGGTGCTTTACCATTGCAGGCTACAGCTTAGCTCAGAAAGGATTCTCATGTTTTTCTCTGAGCATCTGATGAGGAACAAGCTGTCTCTGTTTCTGACCGCTTTAATTTCCTTCCGTTCTTCAAACGACTATATCAAGCAAAAGAAAAAAAAAAAAAAAGATGGCTCCACGCTGCCAGTAAGCATAAGACTCATCAAATGCCATCAAATAAAATAAAAATCCAAAACCCAGCAGGATTATTTAATGTCAACAATAATAATCACACAAAGCTGAGATTATCAGTGAAAATAAATCCAGGGTTTATTTGTATAAACAGGTCTGTCCATATACATACGACGACCCATTTAAGAGCAGGCGTGTTGGTGGATCTGTGATTCAAGGCATCGCGCTGACCTCAAAAATGGCTTCTCTGCAATGTTATATAATTGTCGGTGCACATGAATGTTGCAAGGTGCAAATTACAGCTGCCTACTTCTAGAGGCTGCTGGGCTCTACGCTAACACCTTTCTTCTTACCGTAAGCAGGCAAGTGCTTGCTTTCCAATTACATAACATTCCAGTAACATGAAGGTACCCACATCAAGCACACGCCTGATGAGGAGATTTAAACACTGCTCTGCTGAAGAAGCTACACGCTGCATGGCGCGGAAATGGTAAATCTCTGGCTGCTGCAAGGACACAAGCCACACATCACATACAACGGAAAGCTGATGTTAAAAAAAACAAAAAAGCATGTTTTAAAGGTGTAAAAAAATAAAAATAAATAAAATTGTGGAGAAAACATGGCCAGCAATAACAATCCCCCTTGGCCTTGCGTACACCATCGCCCCCATCATTACCTGTAGGAACGCTCCCCGCGTACAGTGTGCTTCCTAAACGGAATGATGCTCCCGTTATCATGAATGATGTCGTTGTTGTTTTCTCCATTTGGGGACAGCGTTTGGGTCGGACCCGGCATTGATGCTGTCCCAGTAAAGAGAGAAGAAGGATGCAATAAATCAAGAGGAGAAAAATGAACTGGTGATGGAGCTTCTAGGTTATTTTCAGCCTTTGGTGTTAGCCAGTGAGATCCAGGCAGGCACAAACTCTGCTGCTGCTGCTATGCCACGGATCGCTCTTCCTCCCTCTCTCTCTCTGTCTACAGCTTGACGTCAAAACAGCCTGAAGCAGCATCCTGGTCACATGACTGGGTCCCTCGCCATGGCAACCAGCTAACTCATCAGATCCCTTCAATTCGCATACGCAGAAGACACACTTGCAGTGTTATTATACCAATAGATCCAAAAACAATAATAACACAGACACACTAGCAAAAGGCAGAGGGGAAGACTAGAGGAAAAGGCTACATCTGGCATGCAAAAAGCACCCAGCTACTGATAACTGAGCCCCCCCCCCTTCTTTCCTCCCATCTTTTTACACACCCCTCCAACTCTTCCTCCTCCTCCCTCTCTGCTGCACCACTGAAAAAAAAAAAAAGCAGCTCAGCCGAGCCTACTGAACAGCTTTTCCTCTGTCCATTTCCTTTCAGCTCTTTGATATGCAGCTGTGCACACAAAGATCTATTCAGTACCAAGCAATGCTTGAGCAATGTGCAGCAGGGCTGGGACTGGCTTACATGCAGGGAGAAAGTGAGAAAAATCAGACCAGAACAGCACCCTACAAATGGACAGATTCTCAATTCTATTACACAGTCACCAATCAGCAATGCATCCAAAGCAACACAGCTCCCTGAAAAGGAAGAACACATTCACAAATTGTAACAAAAACAGAAATAAGACCTACTGCTCTATAATATGCCTACATCACATTTATCATTGATTTCATTTATCATTGATACAAAGGCCAACATTATGCACGCTGTATCTTCAGGGTATAGATTTCCTAATTCACATTAAAATCAGCCCTTAGAGAACTGACATCTTAAATATTTAACATGTCAGATACACTAGGAATTCAAAAGGAAGTTGTAAGTGATGAAAGTAATTATAAATAAAATATTGTGTTGACCCAAAAAGCACTGTAATAATGAACATTCATTAGGGCCCTGTGGATTTAATTTGCAAAGCGCTGTGCAAACTGTTGGTGCTATAATAATCCTGTACAGTAAAACCTTGGTTTGAGAGCGTTTTGCAAGACAAGCAACATTTTTAAATTAAATTTGACTTGATATACAAGTGATGTCTTGATATACAAGTAGCGTCATGTCATTGAGTATAAAAGAGAAGAGAGGCTCCGCTAAGTGTAGCGATATGGTTACATTTATTGAAGATACAACATTTAGCAACATATTGCTACACTTAGAAGCACCTCTCTTTTCTTTTATACTTTGTAGCTCCTGATGGATTTTGCTTCTAATCTTCTTGTGAAGGCTTCAATTTGTAGACGGACATTTTATGGTTACACAACCTATCGCATTGCTATAATCTTTTTATATGGACTATAAATTGAAGGACCTATGAATAAATGGATGTGGAATGAATCATTTGGGTTTTCACGATTTCTTATGGGGAAATTTACTTTGATATACAAGTGCTTTGGATTACAAGCATGTTTCTGGAACTAATTATGCTCGCAATCCAAGGTTTTACTATATAATATTATATTAATCATTTGTACCAAACAGGCAAAAATAGTATTTGAAACTAAAGTTTTGAATACCAAAATAAAAGCAGTGTTTGCCTAATCTGCAAACGAATGTGTAGTTTTGCTGTCATCCCATCACTGAGGCCCCGATCACATCTCGCGATTTGGAATCACGGGGAGCACAACATGCATTTGGGTGCCATTATTCCATAATGGAACCCCAAATGCAATGCTTTTCTGTCGTGATTGTTGCACAAAAGGAACGTGCGACAATCAAGGCAAATCGCGCCTTTCAAAATCATGTGAAGCTCGTCACCTGAAAAGGAGCAGAAGTTTATTTTCGGGTGACAAAGGCATGTAGGGCAACCCATTCAAGTGAATGGGCTGAAGCTATGCGACATGCACAATGGCGTGCAAATCGCTCCAAAAAAATTGAGTAGCGGGAATGTTCATTTCTGCTACGCAATGATGTGAGGGGGGCCTGAGTGATGCTTTCACTGCAAAGCACTACTATACCAACCAGGGGAATGAAGACATCTGCCAGTCTTTAAATATACTTCACAAGACCCCTTTCACACTGCCAGTGTTTTTCAGGCGCTACAGCGCTAAAAATAGCGCCTGAAAAAAGCGGCTTCATTCACTCCAGTGTGAAAGCCCGAGGGCTTTCACACTGGAGCGGTGCGCTGGCAGGGTGTCACAAAAAGTCCTGCCAGCAGCTTCTTTGGAGCGGTGAACTCACCGCTCTTCCACCGCTGCTCCCCATTGAAAACCGACCCGCTAGCAGCCGAATAGGACCGTTAAGACAACGGTAAAGCGCCGCTTTACCACCGACGCCCCCCGTGGCTCGGTGTGAAAGCCGTCTTAGGCACTGGGGTTTGTCATCATACATGCCAAGGGCAATTCATACTTTCTGGGGCTTTAGGTCAAATCTCTTGTGCCACCCTTACATACCCCAGTCAACTGGCGAGCCTTAGCACCACACTAAGGCTTGATTCACACCTATGCATTTTGAGTGCTTTTTGCATTTTGCAGATTTGCACTACAGCCCATTTAACATGGTTTCCTATGGAACACGTTCTGTAGAGCAAATCTGCAAAATGCAAAAAGCACTAAAAATGCAAAGGTGTGAATCAAGCCTAAAGCTGCCCATACACTTTATATTCTGATTGAACAATCTCTGTACAAGCTCTTTTAGATTTACCAAAACTATGTAACATGAAGACAACCTAAATACCTAAAACAAATTCCATAAAATATGTATCAAATCAGACAAGACATTGCCTTACATAGTTAAGTGTAGAGCTTAGATCAGATCTCAGTGTTACACAAGGCATTCCATTGCTGGGGGCAGAATTTTGAAAGATTAATTGCCCACTCTGGGTTGGGGGTACAGACAACTAGAAAAGTACAATAAACCATTGCTCTACCTACCTAGGAGTTAATTGTACACGTGAAGAGCCAGAATGGCTAACTTGGAAGTGTAACAGGTAGGTGGATCGGCCAAATGATAAGACAGAGGATACCTTTACTTGGTAAGATTAAAACTCAGCTCCAGGATAAATGATCACTGGGTTAGGAAAAAAAAACACCTCTAAAACCCAAATTTTCACTTACCTTAAAGCGGAACTAAACCTATTGATTTAAACATCTCCCAAAATAGTTCCATTCTAGGCATACCATGAATGATAACTGTCACATTTGCTTGTGCTCTCAACCAAAGTATTAAACCATCAAAAGGCCGATATCATAACGGATCATATCCGCAGTACCATGGCAACTGCAGATCAGAGGCCAAGATGGCTACCCCCTTAGCTGTAAAGGATAGGAGAGTTTACTTCCACTTGAAGCTGGAATCATAGAGCACAGGTACATCTCTTCACAGTTTACTTCCTTGATGGGTTCTTCTTCTGGGTGCACACATCAATGCCTGCATAACGTGAACAATTCTCATTTGTTGGTCAACTTTAACAATGCAATTAATTCGCTATTGTCTTTTTCAAGCCAATTAGAGCCTCAATCATGTGGCTTGAAAAAAAATAAACTCATATAAACGTATGAGTCCGGCGCCCTGCAGGGGGGCGGCGCTCCAGAGCCCCTAATGGACTGGCCATTCCTGGTAAGACCCCTTTCACATGGAGCGGACTGTCAAGCAGATCCACCTGCTCAGAGGGGGATCTGTCTGCTGATCCCCGCTGAGCAGGCAGATGACAGGTCTGTGTCTGCTCTGCTGATGCAGAGCGGACACAGAAACAGCCCACTGTTCTCTATGGGGCGATCGAATGGAAACAGACCATCTGTCCAGTTCCATCGGATACCATCCGATCTGCTAGATGGGTGGGGAATGGGATCCCATCCCTCTGTTTTTAGTGAACTGGACTGGATCGGATGCAGGCGGGTGTAAACGGACACATGTCCATTTACATCAGCCTCTCTATAGAGAAAAATAGGTGGTCAGATTGGGACCACCTGAAAAACAGACAGGCAGATCCGATCGGTGTGCTTGTGTGAAAGGGGCTTAAGGCCTTGTTTACACAGGGCATACACAGCGTACCTTTACAGGGATGCACAAGTTTTCTGTGCATCTCTGTGCAGGTAGTCCCATTGATGTAATTTGGGATGTAGCAACTGCACGAACAGAGCCATTGCTCCCAATTTTACATCCATGTAGGTCCGCATGCTTGTCCCTAAGCTCACACGGTCTGCATTCGGGGTTGTGTACCCATACCCACACGAATGTCAGATTGGGAACAGTAGCTATGCCTGTGCAGCGTTGCAGCGTAGCAATTGACATAAATGGGACTGCCTGTATGCATGGAACACCTGTGCATTCCTGTGCGGGTAAACATGGCCCTCCATGGGTATACACTTTAGTATGCCACATGCAAACGATGCTTTAGTAGCAATGTAGCAGGAATTAATTGTAAGTCATGTTGTGTTTATGTGCACGATTAATGATTTTAGTGTATTTTTAGCAAAACTATTGTTTGATAAACATTTGTGCAAATATCGCACTGCCTTAAAAAACAGAAGCACCTTCTTTTTATTCTACTGGCCATGTGCTTTCAGAAAATGTACGGTTTGGGGGGTCTTTTACAAATCCTGAAAGCTGTAAGTGAAAAAGGAAAACTTCCAGATTTTCTAAGAAACTTTTGCATACATCTGATTTTCACTATTACTATCACTATTACATAAAAGGTGCAATTTAAAATTTACAAATATTTCTTATTTATTAACTCAACACAGGTTAAGCTTTTATATTTTTGTAAAATTTGCTGTGTTTGTATCTGCTAATAATGATTTTAGTGTATTTTTAGCGAAAATATTGCTTTGGTAAACAGTTGCGCAAATATCGTGGGGCCTTAAAAATAAGTAGCACCTTCTTTTTATTCTACTGGTCCTATGCTTTCAGAAAATATATGGTTTGGGGGGTCTTTCACAAATTCTGAATACTGTAAGGGAAAAATGAAAACCGTCAGATTTCTTGAGAAATTTGTATAATTTACATTTTTGCGTACATTCAATTTTAACCATTTTGCAAAAAGGCACAATGTAAAAATTACAAATATTTGTTATGTATTAACTCCATATAGGTTAAGCTTTTATATTTAGTTGGAAATTAGCGGGAATTTTATCAACTTAGATGGGGTTTTAATCTGTGAATAATGGTTTTAGTGTATTTTTAGCAAAAATACTATTTTCATAAACATTTGCGCAAATACCGCAGGGCCTAAAAACTCAGTAGCACCTTCTTTTTATTCCGGAGGTTATATGCTTTCAGAAAATATATAGTTTGGGGGGTCTATTACAAACTCTGAAAGCTGTAAGTGAAAAAGGAAAACCTCCAGATTTTTAGATCTTTTAGATTTTTACATTTTTGGGTACGTTTGATTTTCACCATTTTGCAAAAAGGCGCAATTTATAATTTACAAATATTTGTTATTTATTAATTCCATACAGGTTAGGTTTTTATATTTAGTAGGGATTTAGCAGGAATTTTGTAAAATTATCTTTTTTTTTCTTCTAAAAATGGTTTTAGTGTTTATATTATTATTATTATTATTATATTATTATATTATCATTATTATTTTAGTGTTTAAATATTTGATAAATATTTACGCAAATACCACATGGTCTAAAAAAAAAAAAAAATCCGTAGCACCTTCTTTTTATTCTAGAGGTCATATGCTTTCAGACAATATATAGTTTTGGGGGTCTTTCACAAATTCAGAAAGCTGCAAGGGAAAAATGAAAACCTTCAGATTTTTTGAGAAATTTGGATATTTACACTTTGACGTCTGTTCAATTTTCACCATTTCGCAAAAAGGCACAATTTAAAAGTTACAAATATTTGTTATTTATTAACTCAATACAAGTTAAGCTTTTATATTTAGTAGGAATTTTGTAAAATTTGCTGTGTATTTATCTGCTAATCATGATTTTAGTGGATTTTTAACAAAAATATTGTTTTGATAAACATTTGTGCAAATATTGTGGGATCTTAGAAATCAGTAGCACCTTCTCTTTATTCTACTGATCACGTGCTTTCAGAAAATATATGGTTTGGGGGGTCTTTTACAAACTTTGAAAGCAATAAGTGAAAATGAAAAAGCAATGGAAAAATTGCAAAAACGGTCTGGCCACCTGAGTGTACAAAATTGAGCATAGAGCCTGGCAGCGAAAGGGTTAAGCATGAGATGACAATCACCTGATCAAGTTTTAGATCTCACGTCAATTGATGTCCCTTAACCTAAGCCACACAACCACATGCTGAAGGAGGGAACAGTCACTTGTATCAGGTTCCCCCATGCCCTGGTAAGGCGGCACCAACTCACTCTCACCACTCCTTTTCGATTCTCTCTCAACAGAAGTTTCACATTAGCTTGACTACACCTAGCACTGTGCAGTACTTATGCCCTGAGGGTGGACTGTATATCTCCACTTTAAATTGATATTCCTTTAAGACAACAAATTTACATTAAAAAAAAAAAAAAAGAGGCTTGCCAATGTTAAAGCCTAGGTTTAGTTAAAAAAAAAAAAATAATCAGCACATGGGACATTACTTACTATGAATCCAATATGAATCTCTTGTGCTGCTAGCTCCTGCATGAGCTGAAATCTTTCACCTCCAACCCCCCCTCCCCGCTTCTGTATTCTTCTTCTCCCCCATTCATGGAAGTTGTACTATTGCTTATATGAATAAAACATGATATATGATTGGAGGAAACAAGCCTTTCATTCATCCGCCTGTCCTCCATTTATAGATCACATTTCACTCATAGAAGCAATAGCACAGCCAGGTCTCCACTTGTTATTAATCTAACTTTACTTCTACTTTGATCATGCAGTTTGCACCTTCCCTTGTTTCGTCTAGGGAGTAGTGAATAAATATAAGTACTTAAAGGAGTTGTAAAGGCAGAAGGTTTTTTATCTTAATGCATTCTATGCATTAAGATAAAAAACCTTTTATGTGTAGTAGCCCCTCAGCACCCCCTTAATTACCTACCTGAGCCCCTTCTCTCTCCAGCGATGTCCACGATCCCCTCAGCCATCCAAGACACTCCTCCAGATTGGCTGAGACAGAGCAGCGGCGGCATTGGCTCCCGCGGCTGTCAAAGTCAGCCAGCCAATCAGTGGAGAGAGGGGGCGGGGCTCTGTGTCTGAATGGATACACGGAGCTGTCTCAGCTTGGGTGCCCCCCTGTAGCAAGCTGCTGGCTGTGGGACACTCAAAGGAGGGAGGGGCTAAAAGCAGCAAAGAGGGACCCGAGAAGAGGAGGATCCAGGCTGCTCTGTGCAAAACCACTGCACAGAGGAGGCAAGTATAACATGCTTGTTATTTTTTTTTTTTTTAAAAAGAGCCTTTACAATCACTTTAAAGTGGTTGTTAACCAATTGTTACATTTTATATAAACCTCTGTGTCTCGTTACGCTAGGTACTCAGCCTCTGCAGAGGTGCTCTGCCGGCGGTATAGCCGTGCCGTCCCATTGATTTCAATGGGCAGGAGCGGTAAAGGAGCGGTATACACTCCGCTCCTTCACCGCTCCGAAGATGCTGCTGGCAGGACTTTTTTTACCATCCTACCAGCGCACCGCTCCAGTGTGAAAGCCCTCGGGGCTTTCACACTGGATACACAGCAGCAGCACTTTCAGATCGGTTTGCAGGCGCTATTATTAGCGCAATAGCGCCTGCAAACCGCCCCAGTGTGCAAGGGCTCTAACTGATTTCAGAGCGCCCCTCATGTGACCGGTCGATCTGGCAGTTAGAGCGGGAGGGTCTGAGATTCCCCCACTGACATCAGTTGGGATGAGAGGAGGAGAGGAGGCCTGCTGGTCACGTGAGCGCCACTCGAAATCAGGTATAGACAGGATTTTTTTTATATCAGAGACAGGAGCACCTAGCATAACGAGACACAGAGGATTATATTAAACAATAAATGTTATTTCAGCAGCAAAGGGGGAAGGGGGGGGGGGTGCTGACACGAGCAGACAGGCAGGGAGGGTGGAGAGGAGGACAGAGCAGGACTGCAGATGATGAAGGCATGTAAACTGACCACGATGTAAGATGTCAGCAGCCATGCTAAACCATGGTCAGTTTACAGGGGGAGGGCAGAACCAGGCAGGATCAGCCAGGTATTTCAGGTGTTACAGGGGGCCAAATTACACAGCACAAGCACTGTGTTGTATAACATGCTTTAACTGCTTGCTGACCAGCCGCCTCTATTATACTGCGGCAGGTTGGCTCGGCTGCACGAATCGCCGTAGCTGTACATCGGTCTGTTTAGCAACTAAGCAGGTCTGCGGCACCGGAACCCACAATGTCCGCCGGCCACACATGATCGCTCCACAGAGAGCCAGAACGGGGATCTGTCAATGTAAACAAACAAATTCCCATTCTGACAGGGGAGTAGAGAGAGAGAGATCATTTGTTCCTAGTGATCTGGAACAGCGATCTCTGTGTACTTCCAGTCAGTCCACTCCCCCCACAGTTAGAAACACCTCCCTAGGGAACACTTAAGCCCTTGATCGCCCCCTAGTGTTAACCCCTTCCATGTCAGTGTCATTTATACAGTGATCAGTGGCTATTTTTAGCTCTGATCACTGTAATAATGTCACTGGTCCCCAAAAAAGTGTCAAAAGCGTACGATCTGTCGCAGTCCTGCTAAAAATCGCTGATCCCCGCCATTACTAGTAAAAAAAAAAAAATTATAATAAAAATGCCATAAATATATCCCCTATAACTTTTGCACAAACCAATCAATCAATACACGCCGTATTGCGATTTTCTTTACCAAAAATATGTAGAAGAAAACATATTGGCCTAAACTGATGAAGACTTTTTTTTTTTTAGACATTTATTATAGCAAAAAGTAAAAAATATAGTTTTTTTCAAAATTGTCTGTCTTTTTTTGTTTATAGCGCAAAAAGTAAAAAACGCAGAGATGATCAAACACCACCAAAAGAAAGCTTCATTTGTGGGGAAAAAAAGGACATCAATTTTGTGTGGGTACAACCTCGCAAGACCATGCAATTGTCAGTTAAAGTGACGCAGTGCCGTATCGCAAAAAATGGCCTGGTCATTAAAGGGGTAAATCTCTCTGGGGCTAAAGTGGTTAAGGGAACAGGATCCATTTTTTTTTTAAGGTAACAAATGCTTTAAAGCAGACCTTCCTATCATTTACAGCCAAGGAAGCTGCCATCTTAGCCTCTGTTTGATCTGGCAGTTGCCATGGTGCTGTATATGTGATTAGCTATGACATCAGCCATTTAATAGCTTGACAGTTCAGCTGAGAGCTAACATATGCCACTAGTAGCTGTGGGGTAATTCACTAAGAGTTTTATATTGTGTGATTTTTTTGCCTTAAAAACAAATGCATTATTTATTTCAAAAGTAGTTATTTCCCTAAAAAAAAAAAAAAAAAAAAAAAATGCCTTATTTAACAAATGAGTTACATTTTTCTATTTTGCAATATTTAGCATTTAATTTGGCATTATTTTTTGTTATTTTATCTCAATTGTTTTTTATAGACTGTACCACTGCACCAGAGTAAGATCAATGAAGACACACTGATAATTGTGAAACTGAAAATATTCTTAGTGTGCCTTCATTCACAGAATGATCTTCTTCTGCTGAAATGTTACAAATTAGTTACATTCTGGAGCTAACTTCGCATTCTCACACTGACACATTGTTTTCTTTTCGCTTACTGGACAGTGCAGCGCTCCCCTGATTTTTTTTTTCTACATTCCTAAAATACTGAATGCCTGTACCATGAGATAAGTTTTTTTTATTTTTTTTTTTGTGAAACGACTTTCATGCAGTCCGTACATTTTTTTAATTCAATCAAAAGGTTGCATTAAAAAAAAAAAAAAAAACTGACCCGATTCCCCCATTCACATTTGAGGTGGATAGGGGAGTGCTCCCTGCTGTGTCTTTGTATTCTGACAGCAGGGAGACTTTGAACTGATTGAGCAGAGAAAAGCCGACTGAGCAGTTGTACAGAGGTCGATCAGTAGACTAGTGGATTTTTAATCTATGTACATCTACTGTATGCATGGGCGTAGCATAAGGGGTTGCGGGGGTCACAATCGCAACCCCGACCCTAACTTCAGGGGGCCCCTGCAGCCTCCCTGTCATATTATCATATCCTCCACAAAATACAGCTCTGATCTGCCCTAGGGCCCCACAGCCACGCTCCAGTACTGGGCTTCTACTTTGACTTCCACAGTCCACACCCCTCTGTTCCCATTGGCTGGGGAGAAGCTGTGAGCCATTTCCTGAATGGAGAGGAGCACGAGCCCAGGATGGGGAGGGCTCTGTGCTGTGCGCTGGCAAAATGGAATGGTAACCAAGCTCAGCTGCATAGGCGTGCGCACAGGGTGTGCCGGGTGTGCCTGAGCGCTCCCTAATGTGTGTCTTGAGATCTGCTGTAAGATGCTGCAACAGACTGTATAAGGATCTGCCTGTGAGACAGTTTCCCATTGAGCAGTCAGGGAGGCATGTAGGAGTCGCTTAGTGCTTTAAACTGTAATGTAATATCACTGCTTGCAGATAGGAGCTATCAAAACTCGGGGCTGATGTCGTGGGTGGGTGGGACCAAACAGCTAGCCTATCAAATGCGCTGATATAAAGGGCTGGGCGGGCCGCTCCGTGTATGTGGCTCTGTCCCCTTTCTATCAGCTATTAAACACCAGCCAATGATTGAACTGCTTAAGATAGGGGGCGGAGTCATATACACGGAGTGGGCCGCCCAGCCCCTATTCCTTTGGCTGGGGTTTGATAGCTGATAGAAAGGGGCGGAGCCACACACCTGGAGCGGTCCACCCAGCATCTATCCCCTTGACTTGTGTTTGATAGGTTAGCTGTTCGGTCCTGACCACCCCCGACATCAGCTCCGAGTTCTGACAGCTCCTCTCTGCAAGCAGTTACATTACAGTTTCACGCACTGAGCGGCTCTTACATGCCTAGCTGACTGCTCAATGGGAAATTTCCTAGATCAATGCCCATCAGTGCCACCTATCATTGCCAACCAATGCCACCTATCAGTGCTGCCAATCAGTGCCACCTGTCAGTGCCAATCAGTGCCCACCAGTGCCACCTGTCAGTGCCCACCAGTGCCACCTGTTAGTGCCAATCAGTGCCCACAAGTGTCACCTGTCAGTGCCAATCAGTGCCCACCAGTGCCACCTGTCAGTGCACACCAGTGCCACCTGTCAGTGCCAAGCAGTGCCCACCAGTGCCACCTGTCAATGCCCACCAGTGCCCATCAGTGCCACCTGTCAGTGCCCACCAGTGCCACCTGTCAGTGCCCAGTGCCACCTGTCAGTGCCAACCAATGCCACCTATCAGATACAATCAGTGTTGCCAGTCAGTGCCAACCAACGCCACCTATCAGTGCCCAACAGTGCTTCCAATCAGTGCCACCTATCGGTGCTGCCTATCAGTGCCCATCAGTGCTGTCTATCAGTGCCCATCAGTGCTGCCTATCAGTACCCATCAGTTTTGCCTATCAGTGCTGCCAATGAGTTCCCTTCAGTGCTGCCTATCAGTGCCACCTATCAGTGCAACCAATGCCATAAATCAGTGCCGTCTATCAGTGCTCACCTGTGCTGCCAGTGAAGCCTATTAGTGCCAACCAATGCCACCAATCAGTGCCAGTGTTGCCCATCAGTGCCAATCAGTGCTTCCAATCAGTGCTGTCAATCAGTGTTGCCTAGCAGTGCCATCTATCAGTGACAATCGATGCAGCCTATCAGTGCCCATCAGTGCTGCCTATCAATGCTCATTAGTGCCACCTATCAGTGCTGCATATTTGTGCCCATCAGTGCCACCCATCAGTGCTGCCTATCAGTGCCAATCAGTGCTGCCAATTAGTGCCAATCAGTGCCACCTATCAGTGCCACATATCAGTGCCAATCAGTGCTGGCTATCAGTGCTGCCTATCAGTGCTTCCAATCAGTGCCCATCCCTGCACTGAGTGCAGGGATGGGCAGTTGAACTCAGCAGCTAGGCACATTGTCTATGGGGGCTGGCCTGGTGGGGCACAACTGAAATACGTCTGTTTAATAATGCCACATGCCGATCTTCAGTATAATACGTAATCACCACACTGCTATTTACAATAAACTACTGGAGGTAAATTTAAAAAGTGTCATTAAAAGGCCTGCCACTAAGCACTGTTATGTGTTCCCACACCACAAAAAAAAAAAAAAAGTGCAGCCTTAACTTACTAATCAATAACTTAACAATAATTGTGGAACCCTCTAATGTATGGAAATCTCAATAAACATCAATATTACCACAATAACGGTGATATGTAATGTCACATATAATACACATCAAACTGAAAAAATAAATAAAAAATGAAACTTAGCAGGGATGGTGGAAACCCCTCCTATAGATATTTGCCATACAGATTAACTACAAGTGCAATAATTCCAGTGATATGTGATTTCACATGTAATACACATCAATATGAGAATAAGACATCTTTTTTTTTTGTTTTTTTTTTTAACTTTGCAGGGATGGTGGCAACCCCTCCACAGATAATTGCAATATAAATTAACTTCAAGTGCAACAACCTTTTCGTTGGGAGGTTCACACCATTATAGCACTTTGGAATTTTTATTGTTTAGATTGTTACACTTAATGTTATATGTTTTAGTTACTATTATAATGTGAATTTTTGCGCTTGAAGTTAATTTTCCAGCACCCTTGCTCAGTCCATGTCTTTATGAACTTTGCTTTGTGCACTGGTGCGCAGTCATGTTAGAACAGGAAGGGGCCATCCCCAAACTGTTCCCAAAACGCTGGGAGCATAAAATTGTCCAAAATGCCTTGGTATGCTGATGTCTTAAGAGTTCCCTTAACTGGAACTAAGGCTCGATTAGTTTTTTTTGTGATGCTTGCCACGTTTTTTAACAGCGTTTTTACAGCATTTTTGCAGCGTTTTTTTTTTACAGTTTTTTTAGACTGTATACAGTCTTAAAAAAAAAAAAAAAAAAAAAAAAACGCCAAAAACACAAAACGCATCAAAAACGCTGCACTTGCGTTTTCGATACTGGTCCATTGAATTCTATTACATGCAAAACGCTGCATTTTGCATGAAAAAAGTCCCTGACCCTTTCCAAAAACGCAGAGGTACAAAAAGGCATTGATGTGAACATGTTCCATAGGAACCCATGTTAAAAAATTCCCATGCATTTCTGCAAAATGCATCAAAAAACGCGCTACTGTGAATGGAGCCTTAGGGGCCAAGCCCAACCCCTGAAAAACAACCCTTCACCAAATGATTTGGACCAGTGCACAAAGCAAAGTCCATAAAGACATGGATGAGCGAGTTTGGGGTGGAGGAACTTGACTGGCCTTCACATTAAAGTGGAGACTGTGACCCAGGACTTCTCATCCAACATCAGTGCCTGACCTCACAGTGCTCTTCTGGAAGAATGGTCAAACATTCCCATAGACACACTAAACCTTGTGGACAGTCTTCCCAGAAGAGTTGAAGCTGTTATAGCTGCATAGGGTGGGCCAACTCAATATTGAACCCTACGGACTAAAACTGGGATGCCATTAAAGTTCATGATGCGTGTAATGGCAGGCGTCCCAATACTTCTGGTAATACAGTGTATATGTGTGTGTGTATATATATATATATATATATATATATATATATATATATATACGCATGTGTGTTTGAGCTTTGGGGTGCACACCCTAATGCAATAGGCTGCGCATACCTATGCGCAGCTGGTAAGAGAGTGCCGTCCTGTAGCCTAGATGGGACCGATGTCACTGGTGAGGTATGACACTGCTCAGTGTCTCCTAGTCGCCAGCTGGGATTCTCTGTACCCCCCCACCCGGGGATGTCTACTTACCCCACTTCCCTGACAACTGGGGAGAAGACACACACCTCCGGGAGGTGGCCTTCCCCCAACACCTGCCAACACTGACAGAGAAACCTTCAGAAATTGCTAAAACAAATCCCTTAATACCTCCTCGAGGGGCCCCTGAAGGGCTGCAGGCTCCAGATTTTGTGTCACATGGTTTTGCCCTCCCAGATCTAAGCTGCCCCCCCAAAGCCCCCTGACCACCCCCTCCACCCTGCATGCCATGCCCGGCTGCTGAGCTCCTTTCTCATTACAGCACTCTATACTGTTCCTCCTCCGCAGGGCTGAAATCACATTCCTTTACAACACAGCCAGTTAGCCATGATCTGCACAGGGTGTATTTGCCTACTGCAACTACACTGCCGTTCCGACCAGAGAATTTTACAGGTCAGAAGGGCAAAATAAAAGCCAGATACACTCTGTGAAGACTGACAGACTGTGTGTAAAGGAATGTGATTTCAGCCCTGTGTAGTGTGTGGGAGGGGGGGAGCTGGGGAGCTGTATACAGTGCTGGGATGGGAAAGGAGCTCTGCCAAGTGACCTGCCAGGGGTCCCTGTCCTCCGATTCTCCAGCGGTAATCCCTGTCCTCTGATCTAGAGGAACTCTGGTAACTCAAAACTCTTAAGCCACTTTGAGTATCTTGGCATGCGGTGGACGTATCTGCACGCAAATCGGAAATAGTGGGCGGGGGGCCCAGGTCAACTTTTGCATCGGGGTCCACAAGCTTCAAGCTACGCCTCTGACTGTATGTACTTTATGTATGCCAGCTTAAGGTTCTGTTCACACCACGGAGGTGCGACCGAGCGCACATGCTTTTATGTGCATCGTGGTTAGGGCAGACCATTAATATTAATGGGTTGCCCTATGCATGAGAATCACACAAAAAATTTAAAAATCAAGTCATGCAAAAAAACGCATGGCACTGTGGTAGCATGCATACGCATTAACAAGATGCATGGGAGTGCCATTAGGAATTAATAGCAATGCCACGCATCTGTAATTGAATGGAACCTTTTTGTGCATTGTGGGAAAACCCACTCCCTGGCAGCCAACACTCATCTCAGGTAGGCACTTGCAGTCCTCTTGTGCAATACAGAAATTCTGATCCTGCATTGTAGATGAAGACATTTAAAAGCCTGCTAATGGTGCAACAGCAAAGAGAAGAGGCTTAAAGGACCCAGTCTTGGAGCATGGAGGAAGCCTGCAGGATCAGAGAATAAGGTATTTGTATTAAATATCTGTAGAACAAATCTGCACTTTACCCAGGTGGTGCAAGTGTTTTACATTTTTGCAGATGTTTTCCTTTCCATAAACTATTCTGTAATCATGTGCGATGTGCCTTTGAAAATCAGACTACTCCAGGATGAGACAATTCCCAAGCACAGCCCCCTCCCTCCTCCTCCTCTGGGAGTGTCTAATTACTGTCTGTGCTGGCCCAGCTTCTACACCCCTCCCTTCACCTCTCTACATAAACATGTATGCAGCTGCCAGGGGATGAGCAAGAGAGAGTGCTATAGAATGTCATTTGAGTGTGAGTCTGAGTCTATTGGGGCTTCTGACATCACATCTAAGATGGTAGTGCCCTCAGTCTCCGGGCTTTAGAAGGTCTACACAAGGGAGACTTTCACAAGTAAACAACATACATAAAATACATTAAATGCAAATAGAATCTTATGTTAAATTGCTGTTAAAATGAATGGTTTGGATACAGGGTTTTTCAAAATCAAACAAAAAATCTGGTTGCTATTGACAACCCCACATTGGTTCTCATTTTCTATTCTTCAGTTTTAATAAATCCGACGAAAATAATTAACCTTTGCTGCACGGCCTTGTAAATAAGAAAAAACTTAATCTATGGTGGCTGATGGCCGATATTACCACAGAAATTTCTGGCGACCATATGTGAGGCATCCTCATTTTTACAATGGCTCCCCAGCAGCTAACAGACAGGACACAGCTAGCACTTCCAGTTGTGGCCATTCTGTGCTTAGCAGATGCTAAAAAAACAGTCAACATGTTCTTTCCACTCCGGTTCAGGCTAACTGCCAGGCACCATGTAGCTTTCTCGGTGCATCTTCCCAGTCATCAGCTCTCCAGCTGGCTATGATTTGTATAGACCTTATTCAAAGGACATCAGTCTTTACATAGCTGCCATAAGCAAGAGTTTAGGGAGAAGGGATTGTGGTAAACTAGTACATATTTATTTTTGCAAGTGCAAGCTACTAACCTATTAAAGGAAAAGTCAATTTTCAATAAAAAATTTATATAACATAGCTTTTATAATTACGACACAATGTAGTTAATAATATACATTTACCGTACATTTCAATCTGAAGCCTGCTATGACTTTAGGCTACTTTCACACTGGGGTGGGCGGGCGTCGGCAGTAAAGCGGCACTATTTTTAGTGCCACTTTACGGTCGTTTTAGCGGCGCTGATCGGCCGCTAGCAGAGCGGTTTTAACCCCAGCTAGCGGCTGAAAAAGAGATAAAACTGCCTGCAAAACGCCCATTGATTTCAATGGGCAGGGGCGCTGTAGGAGCGGTGTATACACTGCTCCTACAGCGCTGCAAAGCTGCTGCTTGCAGGACTTTTTTTTACCGTTCTGCAAGCGCACCACTCCAGTGTGAAAGCACTCGGGCTTTCACATTGGAGAGACAGGAGAGGCTCTTTACAGGTGCTATGCAGGTGCTATTTTTAGGGCTGTAGCGCCTGTAAAGTGCCTCAGTGTGAAAGTAGCCTTATAAACTGACAAAGATTCAAAAATGTCACTGCTTTACAACTATGGTAGCGATGTGTGAATACACTGTGTACAGAACATCTAAAGAAATGCCATTTCCTGTTCATGTGATGGGCTCACTGCTTTACCCAGCAGTTTTACTTTTACTACAAGACTGGCATTGATCATGCGATTCATGTAGGCAGATCCTCCCACTCGGCACTCACTTTCAGTTTGATAAACTCTGTGGAATGACCGATCTCAGAATCCACAGAGCAGATGCAGGAAGAACGTAATAAAGTTTGCCAAGATTCTTGCATTCTGCACAACTGCACTGCAGAGGCCTTTTCCTTACAAAACCAAGGTTCAATTTCAACAGCTAGCTCAAATGAAAATTGATTTTTTATTATTATGGGAGTTGTCTGAATCACAAACTAGGTTCTTCGGTCTTTAGGGGACTGCAGCTGCAAAAAAACCTTAACAGTATTTCAGATCTGCACAACTCCTATAGCAATTACAAAAACAAACAATGGTGTCACTGCCATGGTATTGGGGAGTTAAAAAAGAGCTCCAGTCTGGGCAAAAAAAATTAAAAGTCAGCAGCTACAAATACTGTAAATTGCTGACTTTTAATAGAAGGAAACTTACCTGTCCAGTGATCCAGAGATGTCGGCACCTTGAGATGATTCTTCAATCGGCTTTGGGTGTAGGCATCGGCATCTTCACTAAGGGAAACCGGCAGTGAAGCCTTCAGGCCAGTCCAATAGAAGAAACGACCAACATTCGGCCAGTGTGTACAATGGGCATGTTGGAAAACCAGCAGCCGACCGGCATCCGATCAGCCACTGGTTGCGAGCGCTGACCGGTGTGTTCTGGGGTGGGGTTTGCCCCCATGTGAGAGCACAATAGCTCAGCGGGGAGATCGTTGTACTATCATCGTATCGTTAGTACAGCGAGCTACTCACAAGCTCCTTGGTTTTTTTTTGTTCAGTCCACTGGGTTGAACGAAAAAAAAAAAAACTACCTGTGTCCACCATGCTTAAGATTTTAAAGTATGAAGAAAGGCCAGTATTCCATGTAAGATATAACACTTTAATTAGAAACAGAACATGGGTCCTCTTTGCCAAGGCTTGACAAAGGCCTTAATAAAGAGGACCCAAGTTCCCTCAAACAGGTTTCACATTTTGCCATAAATGAGCTATATTTTACATGGATTGCTGGCCTTTGTGACTAGCAGCCTAGCAGAGGCAAGAGATTTGTGTGTGGGATGGATGCATTTTTTTATTCAGATTTCAAAGTGACACCTTCGTTATGGTCTTGTGGTAGGAAGTGGTGACAGGAACGACTACGAGTCTTGAAATTGTATCCCTTACAGACAGTGACTGGTGACCACCCAAACCTCCACTTTAGGTGGAGCCCATTTTAACCCCACAAGGCATTTTTTATTTTAGCTAAAGCAAAGATTAAAAAGATGTCATATGCCCTATATGTTATTAAATTGTAACTAAAGGAAAAACATTTTTAAATTTTTTTGTTAAGTTTTCGATAGAGTGGAGAAGGACACCTGTCAGTTTTTATTGCGGTCTGTGCCCCAATTAGGGGGATTCATCCTCTCTATTTGTCCAGTTCATTGTTATCCTCAAAAGTGAAAGTAAAAGAAAATCCCAAATTTTAGGTTGATATTATCAGAATACTAATGGGAGAGGAAAGCTTCCAATGGGACATGCAGAGATTGCCTTTGGAGGGATTCCCTCTCACTTCCTGTTTTGTCTATGGGACAGGAAGGTAAGGGAAATCTCCCCAATTAAACTCACAGATGACAAAAAAAAAAGAACTAATGAGGGTATTAACTCTCTCTTGAATGAATATAAGAAAAAAGAAAGGGCGCACTGGCCTAGTGCATTATCCAACACATTTATGTAACACTTTAAATTACATTTTGTATAAGTATACATCCACTATAAATTATTGGATTAGTTCTACACTCTCAGTTCTACCCTATCACTTTTTAAATATGACTCTTGTGATCTGAAGTTGTGTCATTTGTACAACATATAAATGTCACACAATATAAAACACCATACTTTTTTGTATGGAACTCTAATCTTTGTATGGACAATTTTAATGTATTTTCAAACCATAAAAAAAAAAATGTGTTCCATATACACATGTAAAGTTTTCTGCGAATACTTCAATTAACATACTATATATGGGCTAGTTTGCCTATCACAAGCTTTCTTTGTTTTACTACTAATGAAAAAAGCAGTATGGTAGTAGCAGGAGCATTGTGAATTCAATAAACACATCCATTCCACACTAACTTGGAAGATGCACAAAAAAGCCAAGTGTTTGCCAAGTGGACTTAATGCACAGTATGGCTTATATTTATGCATAATTTATTGAAGTAGCCAAAAATAGATTATCGTATTGCAGTCCAAGAAATGTGTGGTAGTTTAAAGGAAATATAAATGCCTGAAAGAAAAGAATTTTCTGAGGGTTATATACTGAATTCATGTCTTGATACTTTATGAGGGATAAAGAATAAATGAAGACAAAACTATCATTCAACTTTCATCTTCTGTATCATGAAAAGGGGGTTTGTGTTTAAGGGGAAGGGTGGGACTTTATATGAAGCATGTGACAGCAAGAAGGTAGTAGGGTGATCCATTATTGCCATTCATTAATTATCATTTGAAGTAGATATTTAATTGGCTATTATGTTGTTGCTGGTGGGACTGCTATGCCGTCTGGCTATTTTCCCAGTCCGGGAGCTGTGACATGCCTTGCGGGTCTCCTCCCTCCCCCAGGTTTCTTCCTCTGGGGGGATGGGCACAACGCTACTGCACGTCGACGTCACCCATTCACGCAATGCGTGCGGCGTCTCCTAGGCAGCGCCGTCACGCATAAGCAGTTGTTTCCATGCTTGTGGGCGACAGGGGAGTACAACATATGCCGTCTGGCCGGACACTCCTTGTCCGACCTGCGGCGCTCCTCCCCCCCGCCGCACGGCGTGACGTTGGTGGGCGGTCCCGGAGTGGCGATATATGGACATCTTCCTGGGTGGCCTGGGCACTCTGGGCTCTGCACATACTTGATATCACAGCATTTGGGATCTCTCTCCCTTCTTAGGGGTCTCAATCTTCCCCAGGTACACTTATCACAATTTCTTCATTTTGGTTTCTGTACACTGTTTTTGGCTTGGTTTTTGTTTTGTCCAATCTCCCCATCTTTTACCACTATTGGCAAACCCCCTGGTTGTCTGCCCATTCCTCCTATGTCCCTCACTGTCCTTCCCCTACCTCACTGATCCTCTGTGGGGCCCGTTTCCTTCTCTCTTCCTTTGCCTTTCAGTTTCTTACCTTCACTTCCCAGCACTCCAATCACATCTCGTAAATCATTCCTTCACTTTTCCCACAGATATGCCTTGGTTCCCATGCCTGCCCTGGTTGGCGCCTGTTCCGTCTCTGCGGGGCTCCCCGCCGCGGCTCCCGGTTGGGGGTACCATGGATGGCTTGCGGTGTCCCGCCACTACACCATCATTACACAGAACCCCAGTAAGTTTTTATATATTAGCTACAGGGGTCTACACACCTCGCTTCTAAATTACAATTGTCCTTGCCCCTTTTCTGCCTTTACTTATTTCAATATCCTTTCAGATTACACACGTGCTTGCTCCTGACGAGTGGCATGAAAGCCACGAAACGCGTTGAGTCATCATTCGCTGTGTTTGTACCTTTCCATACAGAGATCTCACACACTTTTACCAATATTCACCCCTACAGGTTCAGTGAGGCCCTAGGTCCTGCAGGCACTACCATTTAAATCATAATTTTACTCAACTCCGATTGTGGTGAACTAGGGAATTTTATTAAGGCTGTACCTTGAGCTACCATTGCTTAACCTTTTTATCTTGTTACTATTCCATCATTTGTATGAACATTACAATGTATGTTTATATTTTATTATTTATCTATGTATTATATGTTTGTATGCATTTTGCTATTGTAACTTGTATGCTCCAGCATTATGTGAATAAAATTCCTTTACGATCAACCTACTACCTTCTTGCTGTCACGTGCTTCATATAAAGTCCCACCATTCCCCTTAAACACAAACCCCCTTTTCATGACTTCGACTGGGATGGAAATATATGACCTTACCAGGTCATTATTTCATTTAAAGTCCCTAGGGATGGAAATGTGTGACCTCACCAGGTCATGATTTCCTTCAAGTCCCTAAAAACCCCTCCTCTTCTTTTCATCTTCTGTAAAAAAACAAAAACAAAATGAGCATATGACATATTTCACCTCTACCTCATCTACTTAAGTAATGAGAAATTAGAAATAAGTGTGTGTGTGTGTGTGTGTGGTAATTCTTTATTTGGTAATTTTGGAGGTAACAGGCTAGGAGAACCTGCCCAAACTATGTGTTAGCCACAAGGTGGCCTCAAGGCGTTCGGGGATTGTTTGTCACTAGCACTGCAAAAGTCGTTTTCTCCTCATGTGTTCAGGAATTCAGACTGCAACAAAATGCGTCCTCATTACCAAAGTAGACTTGTAACCAAAATAAAGACAAATACCGACTCTTAGCACAATAAGTGTACATTTAGCCTTTCTCTCGCATAGCTCTTCTTCTAAGCTCAGAATGTAGATCTTTTGCAGCAGATGGCTCTGCATGTTGAATACTTATGGCAGTTAGTATCATTTTCTTATGGTCTTGAATTTGAGCCTATAAGAAAGATGTTGCAAATAACCATGTGAAAAATGTAGCGCTAAAAATATAAAACAATAAACATTGAACAATATATCAAGTATTGTGTGTAAATAATAAAAACTTTGTGATAAAAATCTATCTCAAATATAATGCATATAAAATAAAACTTAATTGCGCTAGCAGTGATAATATAATTGAAAAAAATGTTTAGGACACACAATATATGTATGTAAGTCCCAATCAAAAAGTAACAATAAGTGCATAAACCTTATAACAGAAAATAGTAACCCGAAAATGGAGAGGCCCATAGACAAAAAAGACATAAGGAGAAAAGAAGAAGCTCCTCTGGTGTAATATCGTTGGGGTTTTATTGGATAAACCACAAGTGAACATTTAAAAAAAACTCCATAAAAAATTCATAAAAAGCCGGCATATACAAAGGCAGAACGCCCGTGCAAAGTAAACCTTTCAGAACACGTGATGGCAAGCACTGCGAGGCCACGCCCTACATGTTTCGTCATACGTGACGTCATCTACGTGCCCCGTTGTCTATGGGCCTCTCCATTTTCGGGTCCCCCCTCTGATGCTGGAGCTGTTGGACTATCCCGACCATCTGGAAGTCTGCGGTGTACGCTGTCAAGACCTGGTTACCAACATTTGGTCCCTGCAGAGGGCGAAATCTGCAAG
The DNA here is from genome assembly GCF_042186555.1 of Aquarana catesbeiana. Taxonomy (NCBI): domain Eukaryota; kingdom Metazoa; phylum Chordata; class Amphibia; order Anura; family Ranidae; genus Aquarana; species Aquarana catesbeiana. The sequence continues at coordinate 497,528,203 of NC_133328.1, read as the reverse complement.
CTCGTAAGACCTTGCCACAGAGGAGGTCCAACAATAGGGGTAAGCGCACACCTATTACTCTCTCTGCAATCAATGCACGTCCGATAGAAAGCTTCTTTGATCTATCAGCCCTTATGGTTTGAAGACTAGACAAATTAAATGGACTTTTATTCCTATTGGAATTATTGTTTATGGACATATTACAGGTGGTGTTGTTGTCTGAACATCGACTCTTAGCACATAACTATTTTCTGTTATAAGGTTTATGCACTTATTGTTACTTTTTGATTGGGACTTACATACATATATTGTGTGTCCTAAACATTTTTTTCAATTATATTATCACTGCTAGCGCAATTAAGTTTTATTTTATATGTTTATCACTTCATGGATATTTGAAGTTTTTTTTGCTGCTGCAATTTTTGCGAATACACATTATTTTCACGTATTGCTCACTAGCGCAGGTTGACCCCACCAGTTTCTAGTTATAATGCATATAAAACACGTATAGAATGAGTAGAAACACAGGTGAGAACATCCCAAAGGTGAAACAATCCTATGGTAAACATATATGGAGTCCACCACTCAGAAGTGGGGTACAAAGGCCTCAGCAGGCATGCAGAGCATCAGGGATAGTGTGTCCTCCACCCGAGATAAGGGGTATGCACTCTTACTGGAAATAGTGGACTCGAATGTCAGCGACGACGAGTCAATCAAGCGAGGATAGCCTGATCAGCAGGTTTCCAAAACGATCCAGGGAATCCAAACAGCTCCAAGATGAATCCAGGGAATTGTGCAGATAACCGTGAGGCTGGAACTCAGATGTTAAGGAGCCAGACTGGAAAGCCAAACTGATTACAAGATCACATTGGTTGAGTCATCAAAAAGTTCACATTCTTCACTTCTCTCAAAAGTGGTAGCGGCTACTTCTTACCCAGGAACTCACTGGGTAGGAACTAGCAGCTACCACTTTTGAGAGAAGAATGTGAACTTTTTGATAAATCAACAATGTCATCTTGTAATCAGTTTTTGGCTTTCCAGTCTGGCTGCTTAACATCTGAGTTCCTTTCAGAAACCATGAAATCAGGCTGAGACAGAAGTACAGTTAAATCACACTTGTTTAATAATAAAATTAAAAAGAATAAACGTAGTCAAAACATAGCCAAAGTTCAATAACCGGAACGGGTAGTCAGCCAAGCCAGAAGTCAGGGATAAATGTAGTGGAACAGCAAGCAGGATCAAGAGCCAGAAGGGATGTCAGCAAAGCAAGTTTTGAACAGGATCGCAGGAGATAGTTTCTGTGATGTTGACCAAGGTGAAGGCAGAGAACCTCTGGACTGGACGGCTTAAGTAGGCAGGACTGACAAGCAGGATATCATCAACAGCTGAGTAACTGTGGAGAGATAGGAGCTGGCAATTAGCCGACAGCTCAGTGGCCAGCTCAGAGAAGGAAGGGCTCCAGCCCTGAGAGTTCCAGCCTCACGGTTACCTACACGATTCCCTGGATTTGTTCTTGGAGCTCTTTGGATTCCCTGGATCATTTCAGAAGTCTGCTGATCGGGCTATCATCGCTTGATTGACTCGTTGTCGCTGACATTCGAGTTCACTGTTTCCGGTAAGAGTGTATACCCCTTATCTTGGGTGGAGGACACACTATCCGTGATGCTCTACATGCCTGCTGAGGCCTTTGTACCCCACTTCTGAGCAACAACTTTTCGTGGTGGACTCCATATATGTTTACCATAGGATTGTTTAACTTTTGGGACTTTAGCACCTGTGTTTCTACTCATTATATACATGTTCTGTTTTATATTCATTATATGAGATTGATTTTTATCACAAAGTTTTGATATATTGTTCAATGTATATTGTTTTATATTTTTAGAGCTACATTTTTCACTGATCTTTTGCATTGAAATTTTGTCACATTCTTATGTAGCAGCTGTTCATTTTTCTTCACTAATTGAGTTAGCGCAGTGATATCCCCTATCCGCAAATAACCATGTGACAAGAGATTGTGAGCAGAGAGCCTGTGACTGGCAGGTGACTGGTGAAAATCTTAAAGAGGTGGTTCACCTCTACCAAAAAACTGCCAATACAGATACGTGGCGTCTGTAGATAAAAACAAACTGTATAGCTTTGACTAAAGCTGAATGACCTTGCTATAGGAGTAGGCTCTTTCTGTACCTGACTGCAAAAATACAAGGACATTGTGAAGGACGTTGCTAAGAGAGGCCCAGCGGTTACAGCTTACCTTCACCATTACAGGAGTGCGCTCCCAAACACTGAGCTAAGAGCTACTGCATCAAAGGAAAGAAAGAGAATGTGAGGGGGTTTGAATCAGAGAAGGAGTTCACTCCGGTAAAGTTGAAGGTGAAGTTGAACAGTAACATCTAGGCATCTCTTAGCAAAGTCCTTAGCAATGTCCTGGTAGTGTTCCAGTCAGACTTCATGAGGTACGTAAATGGCCTAAAGCAAAGGCATTTCTTCCAGTTTAGTCAAAGCTGTACAGTTTATTTTTCTCTACAGATGTCCCTTATCTGCATTGGCAGTTTTTTGGTAAAGGTGAACTATTTAAAGTGGTTCCTGGGAGATCATTTTTATAATAATATAATAATATTTTTCTTCTACGCATCAAGTAACACAAATGTATGATTAGAATTATACTAAGCCATAATCTTTAGATGTTAAAAATAAATAAATAATTCACAAGACTGTATGTACCAGTTGAACACCTCTGCTTTGTTCACCAAAACGTATGTAGGGGGAATGCAATGCTAGCATTATGAGACATTTATTTAATTCACTGTCTTTATATAGTTAATGTTTGTTAGCTTGTATGAGTCAGTTTAACTGCAATTTTCTCTCATTTATGCACCATGTCAATGACTGACTCATAGTATCAGTACCGACTCCAAGCTATTACATACAAAGTTATTTCACATTCCTTTGCTACTTGTTAAACATCAGCAGAAAATTTTGGCATTTACTCCAGAGTGATGCTGAGATCTAATTAAGACACAGCTCTCATGCGTTTACACCAATATGAATGTAGGACATACGGCGCCTTGCAGCAGAGCATATTCACTTAATGCAGGAACCCTAATTTACAGTTCTGATTTTGTCGATTTAAAAGTAGACCTACAGGTGATACTCGAAAAATTAGAATATCGTGCAAAAGTTCATTTTACTAATGCAACTTAAAAGGTGAAACTAATATATGAGATAGACTCATTACATACAAAGCAAGATAGTTCAAGCCGTGATTTGTCATAATTGTGATGATTATGGCTTACAGCTCATGAAAACCCCAAATCCACAATCTCAGAAAACTAGAATATTGTGAAAAGGTGCAATATTCTAGGCTCAAAGTGTCCCACTCCAATCAGCTAATTAAGCCATAACACCCGCAAAGGTTTCCTGAGCCTTTAAATGGTCCCTCAGTCTGGTTCAGTAGAAATCACAATCATAGGAAAGACTGCTGACCTGACAGTTGTGCAGAAAACCATCATTGATGCCCTCCATAAGGAGGGAAAGTCTCAAAAGGTAATTGCAAAAGAAATTGGATGTTCCCAAAGTGCTGTATCAAAGCACATTAATAGAAAGTTAAGTGAAAGGGAAAAGTGAAAAGGGTGCACAAGCAGCAGGCATGACCTGGAGAGGATTGTCAGGAAAAGGCCATTGAAAAGTGTTGGGGACTTTCACAAGGAGTGGACTGATGCTGGAGTCAGTGCATCAAGAGCCACCACACACAGACGGATCCGGAACATGGGCTTCAAATGTCGTATTCCTCTTGTCAAGCCACTCCTGAACAACAATGTCAGAAGCGTCTTACCTGGGCTAAAGAAAAACAGACCTGGTCTGTTGCTCAGTGGTCCAAAGTCCTCTTTTCCGATGAGAGCAAATTTTGCATCTCATTTGGAAACCAAGGACCCAGAGTATGGAGGAAGAATGGAGAGGCACACGCTGCAAGATGCTTGAAGTCCAGTGTGAAGTTTCCACAGTCTGTGTTGATTTGGGGAGCCATGTCATCTGCTGGTGTTGGTCCACTGTGCTTCATTAAGTCCAGGGTCAACACAGCCGTCTACCAGGAGATTTTGGAGCACTTCATGCTTCCTTCCACAATCTCTATATACCTAATTTTCCAGCAGGACTTAGCACCTGCCCATACTGCCAAAAGCACCAAAACGTGGTTCAATGACTGTGGGATTACTGTGCTTGATTCGCCAGCAAACTCGCCTGACCTGAACCCCACAGAGAATCTATGGGGCATTGCCAAGAGAAAGATGAGAGACATGAGATCGAACAATGCAGAAGAGCTGTAGGCCGCTATTGAAGCATCCTGGTCTTCCATAACACCTCAGCAGTGCCACAGGCTGATTGCTTCAATGCCACGCCGCATTGAGGCAGCAATTGCTGCAAAAGGGGCCCAAAACACGTACTGAGTACATTTGCATGCTTATACTTTTCAGAGGTCTGATATTGTTCTATGTTTAATCTTTGTTTTATTGATTGCATGTAATATTCTAATTTTCTGAGATTGTGGATTTGGGGTTTTCATGAGCTGTAAGCCATAATCATCACAATTATGACAAATCACTGCTTGAACTATCTTGCTTTGCATGTAATGAGTCTACCTCATATATTAGTTTCACCTTTTAAGTTGCATTAGTGAAATAAATTAACTTTTGCACAATATTCTAATTTTTCGAGTATCACCTGTAAATTCAAAGTTAAGAATTGCTATGTTTTAGGGAATATTTACTAATATTAAACGCAGTATTAAAACCCACTTGGTAATTTTTACCTACAGGTAAGCCTATTATAAAATGAACCATTTAGGAGATATTCACCCTGCATGCAGCCAGTAACATTACTGGCGCATCCGCTCTGAAGGTCCAGCATACCTTGCTGGAACTTCAGAGCTTTGTGCCGGAAACGAGGGCTCCTGCGTGCACGCGTGGGAGTGATGTCATTGTGGCTCCGGCCAATCACATAGCCGAAGTGCGCGAACCTGGAAGAAAGACCGGGGAAACATGTCAGCCTTCTCAGCGGTGACAGTACAACACTGGAATGCTTCGTTCCAAGGTGAGTATTTCATAATGTGCTAGTATGCGATGCATACTAGCACATTATGCCATTGCCTTGCAGGTATTTTCTTTTTTTTACAACATCCACGGTTTACATCCGCTTTAAGCAGAACCCTGAAAATCTACCTTTTGTCCTGAATTCCTTCCGAAAAAATAGCAGTGCACTTCTTGGTATTTGAGTGTGCCAAGTTACTCCTGTGCATTCAGACTATTGTTTATCTGCAGTGTGAAATCAAAGACACTGTGCCACTGATTGCTGATCTCAGGAGATTTGGATTGAGATTTGGTGATGTCACTATTGCGCTGCTCACTGCTCTCCTCGTAAGGAAACCAAACCTTGCCTCTACCAAGATGATGGTGTAACAGGATGCGTTATCATCCACACGATTAGAATGATAGTAACTGTACATTGTAGTTTACCAAACAGATGCAAATTTAAAACCAGTAATGTTAAAAAGGGTCAGAACGGCAAAGAACATGCATACATAATAGTTGAGCTCTAGCCAGATATAAAAGAGACAAAATGAATGTATTTCTGTATTCAATAATTCATAAAAAGTCTTTTTTTTAAATGCAAGCAGTGCCAGTACCAGAATCCAGCTTGGTATCAGCCTCATGAAGCCTAAACCACATTAGAGTTTAGACTGAAGCAGGAAGAAGCAGCAAATGCAGCCAATTAGGAGTATTGCAGTACAAATAACATACTGATATGTGGTCAAAGCAGAGATATTAGTTCATCGGAGTGCTGCTTCTCCTAGTGAACAAGCTTCTGCTGCTCTATGAAGCAAATATAAAGCAAGTAGAAAATTATTAAAACCCCCCCATCAGGTTTTTTTTTTTTCTTTTTGCCATCTGTGTCCTTTTGGGAGATTTCCTCTTTACTGATTGTACACACAGGCATTGAAAAAGAGATGTGAGATAAATGCTCTCTATTCTGTTTCCCCTTTATTGCTGTTCTGATGATAATCTAAACTTTTGGATTTTCCCTTACTTTCTATTCTGAAGACACGAGTAAAGAGAGTGAATCTTCCTCGCAGGGTCACAGACAGAAATCAAAACCAGACATTGATTTTAACCATTCCCCACTCTATCCAAAACGAATAAAAATAAGAAAATCATAAAACAGAAAGAACTTGGATATTTGAGGTACCACATTAACACAAAAATATAGCTTAAAAACAGTTACATATTTTACATCCATTAAAATAACAAGTTTACAATGAAAGTTTCACGTGGGATATCTTTAAAATTGGATATTGTGACTGCAATCTCCGTTATTTTACACCTCCCCAGTTATCACTGTCCAGCTAGCATATTATGTTGACTTAAATTTTTCATATAATCAACAATATATATAATTAGAGGTAGGACAAGACTTGAATATATACAATGGCTAACTGTCCAATGAACCCAACTCCCCCAGGATAGCTGGAAATCCAGTAGTATCACCCAATACTGGTGACTAGCCAGTAGTAGTAATTGTTTTAAAAGCAAAACCAGAACACCACTCAGCGATTGTGAAAACAGAACTTCCTGCCATAAGCTCAAGATATCATTGGAAACTAAAACTAGACTTCCCCTCATCCTTGTGTATAGAGGCGATTAGTTCTATCAATATCAAGTGATATTGAAATGTCCTTCCACGTGTAATTCAAGCAGTGTTCAATGTGTAGGCAGTCACACTGGACAACTCTTTCAAACAATACCAGTTTGTTATTCAATCCACCACCTCAAGTATGCAGACGTTCAATCGCCTTAAGAGGTAGAGGGGCTACCCATGTCATTTAAGACTAAATATATATTTTTTTCTTGAATAGAATATACCTTAAAGGGAATATGTGAAGAGAGAAATATGTAAACTGCCACTGCTGAAGTCTTTGAAAATGCTAGTTTCATTCCAGTCATGCTTGAGGCACTGACCCAGGGCCATAACATGCATACTACAAGTCAGATGGAAGTCAAAACACTTGATCCGTATACTTGTTCTGGGTCATTAACTTGAAAAGTGCTGAAAAACAAAGCCAAGCAAGCAGCATTTTCAAAATTTACTTATGATTGTGCCCATTTTTCCTCTAACCACACATTTTTTTTTCTTTTAAAATGGCAGGCTAAAATGCAGTTAGTACCACAAACAGTAGAAATCTTGAAAACATACTCCTCTACTTTCCTAGAATTTTACCTGCTCTGATGTAGAACACAAGAGCTCACATATTGCATGATGTGATGTGTTATGCCCATTTGAAGCCTTATGTCGTCTCAAGGCTTCAAAAAAAGGTTGGATATTCCTTTGTAATACAGTGCTGAAACCACAGCTATTTAGTGTGGAAAGCATTAAAGTTTTACTAAACCCACAGCAGTAAAATCAGTTTTTATATGCAGTAAAAGCATACTTGTTATACTCCCTGTAGAACCTAAGGGGTTAATCCCTGCATTGTGTAAAAAGGCTATTTGAACTTGTTTACACAGATCCTCTCCTTCTTGCAGAAGTCTCCAAAACATGTCTGGATAAGACAGAGTTACTGGAGTCAGGCTGCACATGCTCAGTTTGGTGTGTATTCCTAGAGAGTTTTTTTTTTCTTTGGAGTATGCATGTGATCAGCACAGGGCCAATCAGCACTGTCCAGATAGAGGGTCGGGGGTCCTGCATCCTGATAGGTCAGCCAGTGCAGTATCAAAACTCCTCCTACAAGCTTTAACTGGACACTGATAGAAGTCACAAGACTGCTATATATTGCTGATCTGAAAAGGTATTTAGCAGTTTATATATACAAAAATGATTGCATTTCCATGTCCTGTGTACTGTGGGAGACCAGATATAGTAAATGCAGGGCCCTGATTTTAGTAACACTTTAATTGCTTTGAAAATTAGCTTTTGGAGCCATACAGAAAAAAAAATATCATGATAGCAGTTCTAAATTCCATTTTCCTATTAACAGAATACGAGACATTGGTAAACGGTGCAACTTTTCTCAGGAGTTTGTATATGCAATTAACAAATATAACTGTCCTAAAATAAAACAAAACCATTACCACATTATTTACATAATTATATATCAAGATGGGCAGCACAGTAGATAAGTAGTTAGCACTTATGCCTAGCAGTAATATGGCTGTTGGCTTGAATCCCAACCATGGCACTACCTGCCTGGAGTTTGTATGTTCTCTCTGTGCTTGCGTGGGTTTCCTCCGGGTACTCGAGTTTCCTCCCACACTCCAAAGATACGCTGGTAGGTTAATTGGCTCTTGTCTAAATTGCCCCAAGTATGTATATGGATGTATGTGAGTTAGAGACCTTAGATTGTAAGCACACTGAAGGCAGGGAATGATGTGAATGTAAAATAAATGTGTAAAGCATTGCCTAAATCAACAGTGCTATATACAGTGGGTATAGAAAAGAATCACCCCCTTTAAAATAATCACATTTTGTTGCTTTGCAGCCTGGAATGAAGACAGACACAGTTTTTGGTTTTATACAGCTGTATTTACTCTTTGCGACTTATAACATCCAAGTGAAGGATATAGCACCCAAAAAGAAATCACTGAGTTGGAAAAAGGATCACCCCCTTGTGTCAGTATTTTGTTGAACCACCTTTTGCTTTAATTACAGCCTTTAGTCTGTTGGGATATGTTTCTACTAACTTTGTACATCTAGACTTTGCAATATTTGCCCACTCTTCTTTGCAGAACTGCTCAAGATCAATTAAATTTTATGGTGACCATTTGTGGACTGCAGTCTTCAAGTCATTCCACAGATTTTCAATGGGGTTAAAGTTTGGACTCTGACTAGGCCATGCAGGACATTTACCTTTTTCTCAATCAACCACTGCATGGTAATTTTTGCTGCGTGCTTTGGGTCATTGTCATGTTGGAAGCTAAACCTTCTTCCCATTGACACCTTTCTGGCAGAGGGCAGCAGATTTTCCTCAAAAAGGTGACAGTATTTTGCCCCATCTATTTTTCCTGCTCTCCTGACAAGTGCTCCGGTTCCTGCTGCATAGAAACACCCCCATAACAGGATATTACCACCTCCATGCTTTACTGTAGGAAAGGTGTTATTTGAATGGTGAGCTGTATTGGATTTCTGCCAGATATATCGTTTGGTATTGAGGCCAGATAATTACATTTTCATTTCATCTGACCAGAACACCTTTTTCCATTTTGCCTCAGAATCTTCAAGGTGTGTTTTGGCAAAGCTCAGTTATGACTGCATGTGGCCGTTCTTGAGAAGTGGCTTTTTTCTTGCAACCCTCACATATAAGCCACATTTGTGGAGAATTGTGATATTGTTGTCACATGCACACAATGACTAGTGCTTATCATAAATCCCTGCAACTGCTTCAGAGTTGCTGTAGGCCTCTTGGTAGCCTCTTTGACCAGTTTCCTCCTGGCTCTTTAATCCAGTTTGGATTGACATCCTGATCCAGGCAGAGTGAGTGTTGTACCAAATACTCTCCACTTCTTAATAATAGACTTCTCTGTGCTTCTACGCCTTTACAATTTTTTTGTATCCATTTCCTTACTTGTGCCTGTCCACAACTTTATGCCAGAGATCTTTTGACAGTGCCTTGCCACCCATAGTTGATTGTTTGCTTCAGTTGCACTTCCAGAGACTGAAATGCTCCAGGAAAGCTCCTTTCATGATAAGCTGATCAAAGTGACCACAGCTGATCACAGAAAGTCAAATGGCTTTGTGTGCCATTGAGAAGGTGATTAGCTACACCTGATTGAGTTTACAAGTTATTTTTAGGGGGGAGTGATCCTTTTTCCAACACAGTGAGACCCCTTTCACACTGGGGTTTTCAGGCATTTTAGTGCTGGAAATAGACTCTGCTAAGCGCCTGAAAACCACCTACCATTCATTCAAGTGTGACTTATCGCAATGGGGCTGTGCCCTCGTGGGACGTTCCAAAAAGTCCTCCAAACAGCATCTTTGGAGCGGTTTGGGAGCGATGTATCTGAAATACGCCCTGCCCGTTTCTGAAATGCCTGAAAGCGCTTCCGAAGCGCCTCAACACGGGAATTTTTAACCTTCTTTGGGGTTAAAAGCATCTCGCTAGCGGCCAAAAAGCGGCGTTTAAACGAGCAGCGCTTTAGCACTTACGCGGCTGCAGCCCCAATGTGAAAGGGGTCTGAATCTGTTTTTGATTTTTTTTTTTTTCGCTGACATGTTGGTGTTATATCTATCTTTCACTTGGATGTTATAAGTTGTAATAAATAAATGAATAACAGGATCTAAGTGGATACAAAAAAATAAAAAATTAAAGCCTATGCATTTTCTTAAATTTGATAGTTGAAAAAGTGCGTGGCCTCACATAACGATATGGGAAATATCAGAATTGATAAAATGTACCATCATCCAAATTTAATTGGAATAGATGTTTGGGAGTGATGCTCCAAACCCAGACTCACCAGGGAAAAAAATGCAAGCGGACTATCTCGGTACATGTAAAAGGAAATATACAGCAGTAAGCAAAGAATATATATAAAAATAACAAGATTTATTGATACAACAAACAAAAGCAACACGAAATATGTTAAAAAAATTGCACAGATGACATGGAGTTTCAACTAGTTTCGCGGGGTTACCGCTTCATCAGGAACTACATCTGTGGATGAAATATAATACGATAAAATATGCATATATTCATGTGAGAAGTATTACAAAAACATATGACAGGGGAGAGATAAAGGAAATTATAAACAATTATATAGGGCTGCTTTACCCATGTTGCGGTGCATGCAAGGCATAAATTTGATCGTTATTGAAATTACAAATTAAATGTGACAATGTTTTATACAACTGAGCTACATTAGATAAGTAAAATGAAAATGCAATATCCTAAGCAGTTAAGAAAAAAAGGTGTAGCAAATAGTCTTATAAAATTGTTCCTAAAGTAGTTACCCTCCCATTAGTTATAGAACACAGACAAAGCACCACCCAATGACTTCAGATATGAAAAATTTGAAACTGATGATGTAATTTATGAGCCACTAACTGTGGTGATTTTCCCAGTGATTATGTAACAAATTGTTGGTCTGAGTTGCCAGTTACAGTAGTAACCGCAGCATTATTTTCAGTCAATGCACAAAGGGCCTTAGCAATAAATAAATGGATGATTACAAGCCAGCTGCTTTACAAACAGTATGTATCAATTTTAAAAATTCACTTCCAGTTTAATCCTTCTTTATTCACATACAAAGAATTTAATAAAATATTCTAAAAATCGTGTTATGTTGTTATCTTCTTATTGCCTCCCTTTAACTTAAATTGGCAGCTTTAATTTGGTTAGAGTAACAGAACATGAAAAACCGCCAGCAATCAAAGTAGCCAGGGTAAACAGCCTGTGTACCAAATGGGAAAATACCTTGAAAAGTTGTAACAGCATAATCTATTACATGATAAATACATAGCTATGGAGGGACTACACACAAAGGGAAACTTAAAACACTGAGTGCAATTTATCACTACCAATATTATATGCATTTAGGCAGTTTTTGGTTTCAATAGTTTTTGGTGCATGCACTGGGACTGTCGAGTATTACGTTTCTGTTAACATTTTTAATTTTATTTTGCTTATTGAAAGGGGAAGATATCATTTGCATATGCTCATGCAGAAGTCTTTTGAAGTATCACACATACTGATTTAATCAAAAGCATAGTTAAAAAAGCAGTGCTGACCATAATTCTTTTAAGCTTGGAAGGGCCCAACACTATTTCACATGTTCTATTTCAACGTGGCAATATAGCTCTAACAGAAGGAAATTGTTTTTTAAAGAGGATGCTGCATTACACTTTCATACAGCATCTTAACTTCTCTTCGTCATGTGCTTTAAACCAACTGATTAATCAACATCTTACAGTGTACTAAATGAAATAAAGACTCCAATGAAAGCCTGCAGTAAAATGTTCTAGAATATAATAAGTTTGGTGTTCATTTGTACATAGTCTTCTGACAAATAAGAAAATAGTTTTCAGGATGTCAGAACAAATTATTTGATTTACACCCTGCCCTAACAGCTAAAACAACTATTGCTAATAACTGGTATCATTACACCAAATATGTTTTTAAATATATCTTTACATCTAAAGTCAAAACTTTTTTGAAATTAAGTAGGAAATGTTTAAAACCCCTAACAGGTTACAACCTCAGTCTTCTTTGTATATGGTGGACTTGTGCTCACGTTACATTTTTGGGTGGGATATACCAGATGATTTACACCCTTCTGCGAAGAGGTATCCAGAAAAACCCTAAATATGCCCTAATAAACATGAAACCTGGGAATTATAGGAAACCCTATTTTTGCCTTCTTACGTTACTTTTCACAGCAGTAAAACAAGTCCCTGCTAAAGCTTGGTGTTCCCCCACCTCATGGGAGGCACAAGTGGAGAGTAAAATGGCATGGATTCTCTTAAATGAAAAGATGTCAGTAAATCTCATTGATAAGATGCATATGTTTTAATGGGTCTGGCCCTCCTGGATCAAACACTACCTAGCTAAGGACTTTGACCACTTGTTACTGACCATGTGATTATCCCTGTTTAAATGCTAGTTTATTCAAATTGGTCATTGAGTTGCTCACATCACCACCCACTGACCTTCCTTCCCACACCCACCTTGCCACCTTATCGTCCCTCTCTTTTTTCCTTCCTTTTGATGGATCACTAGGCCCCAGTTACAGCATCAATAGCATTTCTGATGGTTGGCACCTAGTTTATGGAACACCGAACAGTTTTTTCAGCCCTAGACTGGCATTCCTTATTATTTGAGTCCTGTACATGTCACCTTTTTGACTAGAGTTAGGACCCATTAGGTCCTGTTGGGGCAATTTTCATCCACTTAATTTCCTGTTACTTATTGTCACAGTGAGTGAGTTGTCCCATTGGTGGCACCGTCAGAACATTCTTGGAACATTCTTTATAGCCATCATTAAATTCAAAAGCCAATTTGTTTTCATATTCTCTATTAAAATCTAATCCCAGATGTATTAAACAGGTTTCATTATTAGAATACCACCAGCAATAAGAAAATCAAACCAATGCTCCAAAAACAAACATTTTCATACACAATTCTACTACTCTAGGGCCATCTTTACCCTTGTTTGATGCGGAGGCTCCCCCCCCCCTTTCTGACTTTAACTTTAAGCTATTACTTAGGTTCCTATTGGTTTGTTCCCTCAGTTGAACCTGGACTATGTTTAACTCTAGTTTGATGATATCCACATTTTGTTCCCATTATTGATCTTTTATTGATTTAGTTAAAAGTGTTCTCCACCCTTCTGTTACAAGCAGGGAATCTATAGTTCTTCATACCCAACACACAAAAACACACCTCCCCACCCAGCCGCTTCCCATCCCTCCCTGAATCATACATTTCGCTATCTAGAATACATCATAAAAGCAGCCCTCCAAATCTGCCTAGGTCCCACACTACTCCATAAAATCCTGGGTCTCTATTATAACCCCCTATTGCATGTGTATAAATAAATGGAGCACTCTGACAAATTTCCAATACATAGTGGAACCATGCAAGGATGTCCCCTCCCAACCCTATATCATTGGTGTAGAAAACCTAGCCAATGCCATCCACAACAACCCCAATATAAAAAGCTATACATATGGGTGAACAAACTGTCTCTGTTGGTAGATGATTCACACACACACACACACACACATCCCATTAGTCCTTAATCAATTTGAAGGATCTTATTTGGTCATTTTAAAGTGAACTTTTCCAAAGGAGAAATACCTAACATGTCTCTTTTGCCTTACAATTAAGCCAAAATGCAAGCTGAGCTTTCTTTCTGAATATGCTCGCATTCGTTTAAAAATCATTGGGGTTTTCATCCAATTGAACCTCTCAAAACTCTTTGCACCTACAATTTCAGTCTCTACTGCACAGCATAAGGCATGACTTTCATAACTAAAATTTGCTAGAATCCCCAACCAACCAAACCATCCAACCATAGCTGAATGGATACAGGAACTGGACAAGAGAATGCTTGTGGTGAGGTTGGTGGCAGAAGGTAAAAACTGTTTTGACTGCTTCTTACATACTAGGTGCCTTATACTACCCTACATTTTAAGCATTGAGAGAGTCAATTCAGAACATGGGTTAGCGACCTTCATCCATGCATCTTTTCAACCATTGTGTAAAACACAATAAGACAATATTTTCAACTGACTTAGATATTCTTTTTGTTTCTTATTAACTAGTTTTCTGTTTTGTAAAATTCTAATAATCATAAATTACAGAAGAAAAAACACTGGTCCGTCTGCAATAAAGCATTAAGCGAACAAGCCAAACAAACTCCACATTATGTATGTCATGTTGTGGAAAAATAATATAACCTTAAATACAATAGTAGTAGCTACCATGGCAATGTGCTTTTTAAGAAAAAAAAAGTGACTTGTGAAAAAAGTCCATTTTGCAATGAATTTACACACCTAGAATGTAGAAATAAAGTGTAATTACAGTTTACAATTATGTAACTGACTCACACTTTAACAGAGCTTTGAAGCCACATTTACGGACTTGTTTCCAAAGTAACAATGTATACTGAGGTTACATGCTATATGAGTATGGTCATGGAGAAAATGTTCTCACATTTTTCTAGTATTGTGGGAGAAAGCTGGGTATCTAGTAAAGTTTTTAGATGACAACTCCACCCAACTAAAATGCAATCTAGGCTGAAACTGAATTGTATTCATGAGAAAAGTCACTAATCGTCCTTGTTTGTCCTAGAGCTGTTACCTATGGAAAAATCATAACTGGCTGCAGACTGCAAAAGAAAAAGAAATGTTTCATGCAGGACCTTCACCCCCCCCCCCTAAAATGTAAAAGGTGACACCAACACCCTGAAAGGTAAAAATAACACCCCACACATCCCCCCCCCAGTCCCTGCTGCATTTACCTTCATGGGTGGCTGACAATGCCCATGCAGCTGGTGGAGCAGTCTAGGAATTTGAAAGCCCCACTCTTCTTCCATCTTTCCTTAGAGCTTCCAAGATAATCAGAGTGATTCCAATTGGTCAAAGTAGTCACAGTGCACCGGCTGCATGGGCAGTGACAGCTAATTTCCCACAAAGGTAAGTGCAGCGGGGTTGGGTAGGCAGAGGTTATTGGCTTACCTTTTACTTTTTAGTGAAAAGGTGAACTTGCACTTTAAGCTCTTTACATACTTACTTTGAGGAGAAAAATAAATTCCCCAAAATACTTATTTTGTATGGATAGCCATATTAAAAAAAAAAATTATATATATATATAGATATATATATAATAATATATTTAAAGCTACATGCCCAAAAGTATAAGCCCTGTATTAGTTTGTACCACGCCTGAATTAATATGTTTATTTATTGAGGAAGATCGATCTGCTGGCTTTCTTTTATCTACATATTTGCTCGGGTGCTAAGAGGACACTATAAGCCAGTGCACTGACTATTCACCACCTCAAGGAAATACTACAAATATTTTCTACTATATTAAATACTTCTCTTGCCAGACTTAGCTCTGCACTGCTAGCATTTCTCACCTAAGCGAGAATGGCGTTTCCCCATCCCTGTCCAAAGCCTACTGGGATACTTGCGTCACGCATGGCAGGAGACTTTGGGGAAACCTTCAGCACACTGCTCTTGTGCTGGGACATGTCCAGTACACAGCACATGCGTAGCATTGTGTCATCAGGTGGCTGGGTGCAAAAAAAAATCCAGATGAGACAGACCATTGAGGTTAAAAGAGGGACTGGACGTGCAGTGGATTAGGATTTGCTGAGTATAAGTATTTTTTTTTAAGGACAACAGCTGCACAGGTAATAGGGAAAGAATGAAAAAAAAACTGTGATGATGTTAGTCAACCACCAGAAAAAGCTCTAAAGTTATGTTGCACAAACCATGTATGACTATTGCTTTCTTTGTCAGCAGATCGGCCTGTACATTTTCAGCTCATTGGCAAATAAATATAGAGCAACTGAGAATTTCCAGAGCAGGGTGAGACTGAGTATTACTGAATTTTAACCACTTCAGCCCCAGAAGGATTTATCCCCTTCCTGACCAGGTCATTTTTGCGATACGGCACTGCGTCGCTTTAACTGACAATTGCGCAGTCATGCAATGTTGTACCCAAACAAAATTGATGTCCTTTTTTTCCCACAAATAGAGCTTTCTTTTGGTAGTATTTGATCACCTCTGTGTTTTTTTTTTTTTTTTATAAATCTTTTTATTACATTTCATAATTACAAACAAAACATAAAAAGACACAAAAAACCATCATACACATTGAACCAAAGATATAATAATACAATTTCCAAAATCTGATATAAGGATTAATAATCCAAAAGGGAAGAAAAATAAAAAAAATATAAATAAAAAAAAAATTAAAGTATGCATTAATTCCTTCTTTCGCCAATAGCCCCAAATATTTCTCATTTGGGAACGCAATAGCTCCCATTGGGCGTTCTATACTGTATACGGCTTGTCCAGCCACTTTGCCCACACTTTATCGTACTTACTAGGGCAACCCCTATTCATACAGGTATCTCTATACAATGGAAGGTTATTATTTACCAATTGCTTCCAATATGAGAGCGTGGGGGGACGAGGTTTCTTCCAGTGCCACGCAATAGCTTTTCTTGCGTAAAATAATGCTATTTTGGCAAACACCCGCTCAGACACTGTTGAAAAATAGTCTCTATCAAACCCAATAGACAAACAGGCATTGAGACCGGTAGAGGGGCAGAAGTGATAGAGTTCAATAAATCCACCGCTTCCACCCAAAAAATAACTATATATGGGCAAGTCCAAAAGATATGTGTAAAATCCTCCTGAATTGCTCCACATCGCCAACACTCTGAAGAATGCAGAGGATTTATCTTTTTAAGTCTGTTTGGCGTAATATATGCTCTATGTACCAGTTTGTATTGGATCATGCGATCTCCCAAAGATATCAAAGATCGCAGAGGAAAACCCCACACACCTCTCCAATCCTCCACATCTAAGTCTGGTATATCTTGCGCCCACCTAGCTCTGAGAACCTCTAATGGCAGGATAGAAATTAATATAAATGTGAGAGATCTGTGATTTTAATTTTGTGTGCTTTACCCAAAAAACAGCGACAATTTTGAAAAAATGTGAAAAAAAAAAATTATTTTTTACTTTCTGCTAGAATACATATGCAAAAAAATATACATAAAAAAACAAAATGTATTCATCAGTTTAGGCCAATACGTAAAAAAAAAAAATATATAAATAAATAAATAAATAAATAAATAAATAAATCACAATAAGCATATATTGATTGGTTTGCGCAAAACTTATAGCATGTACAAAATAGGGGAAAGATTTAGGGACTTTTAATTTTTTTTTGTTTTTACTGGTAATGGCGGCGATCTACGATTTTTAACGGGACTGCGACACTGCGGCAGACAAATCTGACCCTAAGTGACACTTTTTGGGGACCAGTAACGCAAATAAAGTGATCAGTGCTACAAAAGAAAAAAAAAAAAAAGCACTGATCACTGTATAAATGGCATTGGCAGGGAAGGGGTTAACACTAGGGGGCGATCAAGGGGTTAACTGTGTTCCCTGGGAGGTTTTTTTTTTTTTTTTTATTATTCTCTTTTATTATGTAAACAAAGATACACAAATACATATTAAAATAAAGCACTTTGCTATGTCAACATTCCTTATTGAATACATTGCTTACAATATACAGTTATTTTCTCTATTCCCCCCACCCTCCAAAAAATAAAAAAAGGAAACCCCCCTCTCCTCCCCCTCCCCCTGGGCCCCTAAAACTCTATCAAATCCCTCCAACCCTCTGATTTTTTTAAAGTCCATCCATTTTCCCCATATGTTCCAATATATCTCTAATGAATCCTCTACTGTATGGATTGTTTCCTCTATGGCTCTCACCATTTCCACTTTTACTACCAACTCCTTCATATTAGGCGCTTCTTGGGTTCTCCATAAGCTCGGGATCAGACCTTTAGCTGCATTTAGAAGGTATGGGACTAAGGTATTCTTGTATTGGGCACATATCGTGAACACAGACATTCCCAGGGATCATTCTAAATCCGTTCTCCCATTATTTGGTGGATTGCTGCTATAATTCTACCCCAGTAAGGTTGTATCTTTGTACATTCCCACCACAGATGCGCAAAGGTCCCCAGGGCATTACATCCCCTCCAGCAAGTTGGGGGGGGCCTTGTTCCCCGAGCCCCTGGGAGGTGTTTTTAACTGTATGGGGGATGGGCTGCCTGGGAGAAGAGAGAGATCGCTGTTCCTGATCACTAGGAACAGTTGATCTCTCTCTTCTCCCGTTAGAAAGGGGATCTGTTTGTTTACATTGACAGATCCCCGTTCTGGCTCTCTTTCTCGTGACTGCAGGTGGCCGGTGGACGTCGAGTCCGCTGGACCCGTGGGCGAACTCGCGCCCGCAGTACCACATGCACAGACCAGCGTACGGGTACGCAGTATATATGCGGAAGGCGGTCAGCAACAGAGTACAGGCACTCATTTTACATTTTTTACATACAGTAGCTATAGCTGCAAAAGGGACCAGCATGAAGTGATCTAGCAGGACTTCATTTTCTGACTAAAGTTTAACTTTAAATACCCTGGAAAAAAAACGACATATCAATGCACACCTATAGCAGCCCACATCGCACCCAATCTGTAGCACATCACAACAAACATACTGTAAGTTGTAGTGTGCTGTGTTAAAAAAAAAATGCCGCAAATACCTTTTTTTCTGTTCTAGAAACCCCTTCCCGCCGAGCGTACGCAGATGTGCAGCCTCGGCTTTCGGGGGTTATCCCGGGATGATGCCTGTTTTGTAGAGCGGGCGATCGGCTTTCCAGGGATAACAAGCGATGCGGCTAAAAGCCGCTTGGCTGTTATTCCGGAGGAGCGGGACGTCCCGCCACCCGCCGCTCTGAACGAGCTCCCGTCCAACCGGGAGTCCCGATCATCGATCTGCCTCTTTTCCGGCAGCTAGGGATAGACTGGCACAAAGCCGGGAAAGGCTTTGTTCCAGTCTCCTGATTGTAAACACAGAAGCGACGTCATGATGTCACTTCCTGTTTACTCGGCTGCCAATGGCGCCGGTTTAAAAAAAATATACAGTATTCAGAATCGCTGAAAATGGCGATCTGAATACTTTGAAGTGCAAAGGAGGGATCCCTCCATAAAGAGTACCTGTCACCACCTATTACTGTCACAAGGGATGTTTACATTCCTTGTGACAGCAATAAAAGTGATAAAACAATTTTTTTAAAACACAATTTACTAATATAAAAATAAATAAAATAAATAAGAAAAAAAAAAAAAACATTTTTTAAAGCGCCCCCGTCCCCAAGCAGCAAAGAAAACGCATACGGAAGTCGTGCCCGCATATGTAAATGGTGTTCAAATCACACGTGAGGTATCTCCGCGATCGTCAGAGCGAGAGCAATAATTCAGCACTAGACCTCCTCTGTAACTCTAATCTGGTAACCGTAAAAAAAAAAAAAAAAAATATTAAAGCGTCGCCTATGGAAATTCTTAGGTACCGTAGTTTGTCGCCATTCCACAAGTGCATGCAATTCTAAAGTGTGACATGTTTGGTATCTAGTTACTCGGCGTAACATCATCTGTCACATTATACAATAAAATTAGGCTAACTTCACTGTTTAGTTTTTTTAAAATTCAGTGTCCCTTTTCCCAAAAAGTTGCGTTTAAAACACCGCTGCACAAATACCGCGTGACATAAAATATTGCAACAATCGCCATTTTATTCTCTAGATTCTCTGCTAAAAAAAAAAATATAAATATATATATATATATATATATATATATATATATATATATATATATATATATAATGTTTGGAGGCTCTAGGTAATTTTCGAGCAAAAAATACAGATTTTACATTGTAAACACCATATGTCAGAAATAGGCTTAGTCATGAAATGGTTAAAGTTAACAGAAAAACACTTAAAGGTGTTGTAAGCCCTAAGGGTTTTTCAACTTAATACATTCTATGCATTAAGGTGAAAAACATCCTGTGCTGCAGCTGCCCCCCAAAGCCCCCCTTTTACTTACCTGAACCCGGTCTTTCCAGCGACGAGGATGAGCACACCAGCTCTAGCCAGTGTCTCGGGTCCTCATTGGATAGATTGATAGCAAGCAAGAGCCATTGGCTCCCGCTACTGTCAATCAAATCCAATGAGGCCGGAGCCGGGTCGGGGCCGAGTCCTGCCGTCTGTGTCAATGGACGCAAAAGCAGGACACAGGAGCATGCCCGCACGAGTGCCCCCAAAGAAAGCATTTCTCTGTGGGGGCACTCGAGAAGAGGAGGAGCGAGGAGCGCCGCAGAGGGACCCCAGAAGAGGAGGATCTGGGTCACTCTGTACAAAACCCTTGCACAGCGGAGGCAAGTATGACATGTTTGTTATTAAAAAACAAAAACAAAAAAGGAGACTTTACAACCCCTTTATTTTAACTCATTTTGTGGGCTGCATTGCTTAATAGTGCAGGCATTTTTATGCAGTACACACCAACACACTTGCTTTGATCAATCAGTCTGAAAGAGTTAAAACCTTCGGTGCAATGTTAGTTGACATTGTTAAACAAGCTTTACATAAGGGTTTCTAATTGGTAAGCAAAGGAGACCTTTGTCTCAGCCATAATAAGCATATTAAACTCAACTGAGGTTCTGACTCTTTCACATGCCAACATTTTGCCTGGAATTGGGCTTCAAAATACCACAACTTGCCATATCCAAAAATAAAAGCCATTCTTATGCTTTTTATGGCAGAGACAAAGTCTCCTTTGCTTACTAATTAGAAACCCTTATGTGAAGCTTGGTTAATGTTAAAGCGGATCTTTGCTGCATCTGCGCACCACAAACCAAAAACGCTATTTAATTCATTTTTCAAATTCAAAGCAAACTCCCCCGTCTATCCATGTCTCCATGCTTTATTTTGCTAAGAAATCACTTTGAAAAACACCCCCTAGCATTTCTGGCCATGGTCATCTTGAGTAAGGCCAGATGATTCATGTAACATTTACTTCCTGAAAACCATCTGCCCTTAGCTCAAGCATGCAGGTGTTTCATCAGATTCTGCGACATATCTGAATTTGTAACGGAAGTGACGTTTCGTCGCCGCCATCTTGCTACACCCCGCAGGCTGGGGGAAGGGAGCGAAACAGTGGGACTTCACTTTTTGAGTGAAGTTCCACTTTAACCACTTCAATACAGGGCCCTTTTCCCCCCTTCCTGCCCAGGTCCATTTTCAGCGCTGTCACACTTTGAATGACAATTGCGCGGTCATGCAACACTATACTCAAACTAAATTTTCTTCCCACAAATAGAGCTTTCTTTTGGTGGTATTTGATCACCACTGGGGTTTTTATTTTTTGCTAAAGCAACTAAAAAAGACCAAAATTTTGGAAAAAAAAATATGTTTTTCTTTATTTGTTATAAAATGTATTTTTCTCCTTCATTGACGGGCACTGATGAGGAGGCACTAATACGTAGAATTGATGGGCACTGACAGGCAGCACTGATGAGCACTAACAGATGGCTCTGATGGGCAGCACTGATGATGAGGTACCGACAGTCATTACTGATGGGCACTGATTGGCATCTGTGAAGGGCACTGACAGACATTACTGATGGGCACTGATTGGCATCTGTGAAGGGCACCGATTGGCACTTTGGTGGGCACTGACTGGTAGCTGATGGGCAGATGTGGTGGACACCTCTGATGGGGGCTGAGCTGATAATCAATCTGCTGATTATCAGTGCAGACCCCCCCCTCTGACAGCGTGAACTGAGGAAAGCCATTCACCGTCACTTCCTGGTTACATGCTGTGATTGGTCAAAGCTGATCACGTGGTAAAAAGCCTACGGCTCTTTACCATGATTGGAATTGCGGTGTGTCAGAGTGACACACCACCGATCGCCGTGCTGCACGCCCGCGGCTTATCCTGCTGAATGTCATATGACATCCAGTCAGGATAACAACCACATGCGCACGTCATTCTGTTATATGGTGGACAGGAAGTGGTTAAGTATACCTACTTTTTTTTTTTTAACCAGAGTTTAGCGTCACTTTAAGGCTAGTTCAGTTTGGCGTGGAGTTTTGATACTGTAGTACCGGTTTCCATGTAATAATAAGACTCATCTTTCTATTTTTATCAGAAGAACAATATGTTCTTGCAGCTAAAAGAGTCACGCAAGTAAAAGTAAACATACAAAAAACGGGAGCATCTCCCAAACTCTGTGCTGGACAAAGACAGATTTTTTCCACAGAATTTTGATTTATCTTTCTTTGCAGTGCATGAGGTCTGGCTTAGCGTACAGTCCTGCGCTCCTTCTATCTCGCAGAGACATTCCAGATGTTTCATGTTCACTGGATTTTTCTGTTTCCTCTAAAAGTGAAGTAAACCACCCACTGAAAGAATGTGAGAGAAAATGGCTTACAGGAAGGTGAGTGGAGCGAGACATCTCAAGGCACAGCGGGACTAAAACTTTGCTCACAGGGCCTGATCGCATTTAGATTTATGATAACAGTACAGATTTTTAATAGTTATTCCATCAATCACTGTAAGGACTGTTTACAAGCTGCAGATGAGCAGAAATAGATGTACAGGGATCACTGTGAAGTCATGGAACTGTATGCGAAAAAAATGCAATTCTTGCAGAAAGTTTTCATGGACGTGTGAGAAAGCTGAATGACCGTTTTTCCACAGTGTGAGGTGAAAGCCCTGGTAAATGCAGAGTATCATCGTCTGTCAGAGAGGTGCCTTGATAAATGTGATCAGCAAAACACATTTTTTCTACATTTAACAATAAGCATGGATTATATATTTTATTTTACTTTTATTTCAGGTACTAATATAATGCCGTCAATTTACACAGCACTTATAAAATAAAATTATTTTACGGGTACGGTTGCAAAATTAATGGTGGCAACATCTGATCTATGCATTCTTTGCATTAAGAATGCAGCCCCCTTAATACTTATCTGAGCCCCATCTCGATCCAGCGATGATGCATGAGAGCCTCGGCTGTCTGGGACTCTCCCTGCTGATTGGCTGAGACACAGCAGCGGGCGGCACTGGGTCCATTGTCAATCAAAGTCAGTGAGCCAATGAGAGAGAGAGGCGGCGGGCTGAGCCACGGCTCTGTGTCTAAATGGACACACAGCCCCCCATCTTAATGCATAGAATGCATTAAGATAAAAAACCTTTTGCCTTTGGAATCACTTTAAGAATATTTACCTATAATATTACTCTTGATTACGCTCACTGCTGGTCACCTACAGTTTTCTCTTTTATCATAGAACTGGTCATGTGGCCAAAGCAGGAAGACCCTCCCACTCAGCACACAGGAAGAATGAAGTGGGCGGAATGCATGGGTGAGTTCCAACATGAAGAGCAGCAGGGCCCTGCAATGTATATATCTGATTGGGGAAGCATTTTGTAAGCCTACGTATAGCTAGAACTTTTTCTTTTAGTTTTGGTTTCAGTAGCTTTAAAATCACTATCAGGTCATTGTTTTTGTGTCTGCATCCAGCTGGAGAGATTTCCCTTTACTTCCTGTTCCAGTTTTGGCTATAGCAGGAAGTGAAGGGAAATCTCCCCAATGAGTCACAGATGGCAAAAAAATATTAAAATAAACTGACTGTACTTCTGTTACACTGTGGGGATTATTTACAAAAGGCAAATCCACTTTGCACTACAAAGTGCACTTTCAAGTGCAGTCGCTGTAGATCGGAGGGGGGCATGCAAGGAGAATAAAAAACAGCATTTTAGCTTGCACATGATTGGATGATAAAATCAGCAGAGCTTCCCCTCATTTCAGATCTTCCCCCCAGATCTACAGCGACTGCACTACCAAGTGCACTTGTAGTGCAAAATGGATTTGCCCTTCGTAAATAACCCATTATGATACTCAGTAACTATTTTGGAAGTAGGACTTTCCCATAGTAGCCCATAGCCTTTTATTCATGGACTGATTTTACATGGGCCGGGAACACAATCTGCCTCAACATATAGAAATATGTGAGCTGCAGGTCCTATACTGTTGTGTTGTGACTCGGTCCACTATTACTAGCCATTACATGCTGTGGAGGAGTGACCATGAAGCGTTTTAAGTATGTTGAATTCTTCCATATGAGTTATATCATTTAGCAGTATAGGAGCCCACAAACAAGGCTTTCTATTTATAGAGAAATAATGATGGTTACTGGGAAATTGTACTTTATTCTATCAGTTTGAATACAAAAATTGTGAATACATATTCCAACAAGCACTGGTGATTTAATACCTTTTCCAGCAAGTACTGAGATTTTATTAAAAAGGGTATGTAAATACGGCAGAGTGACCTCCGTTCATAATTATTACTTTTTTTTTAGCAATAGTAAGCAGAGCTTTGCTGAATGTGGAAAATCTCATAAGCACAATGTATGCATTGTACTGCTGTTATGATACAATACAATGTAAGATGTTGCACAAAAGGTTATGAAGACCATTGAGTACAGGCTCATGGCAAAGTATCCCTCTGCAAGAGCATGAACCAGATGTGTTTGATCATCCCCTGAAATCATATCACTTCATTGTACCACATGGAATTGCAGCAGCATACATTGTTATAGTAAGCAATGAATACCACCCATGTATTATGTACTGGCGTCCTGAGCTAAGAAATAAACCTCCTCTCATGGCCTCTAACCAAACTGCCGGGAGTTTAAATCCTGCTGAATTCCTCATTTTCTGGTCCTGCACTTTGTCAGAATTTATTTAAAAAGCAATAAAATAAAAAGGAGCAGTTTTAAAGGTCTTTACCGGCAACTAGCACTCCTTCAAAATGAGAAAGGGCTTGTAATTATACATATTTATAAAGTTTTGTAAAATATTTTACAGACCTGGGCACATGCTCATATGTGTAAAATGCTACTAAAAATTCATGTCTTGATAACAATTGTGAAAACTTTAAATGCTTGTAAATACTATTTATCTGCTGTTAATAATCCCAGGTCTTGGAATGCAGAATGATTATTTCCGATGCATAGAATATGATGTGCAAAGTGAAATATCTCATACTAAGCAGATTTCAGCATTCACTGATCTGACTGCAGTTAATCTGATACAGGTTACTGCCATTGGCACATCACTACTCAATGCATTATTGCAGTGGTTCTCAGCCTTCTAGTGCCGTGACCCCTTGATAAAATTTCCCAAGTTGTGGGGACCCCTAACAGTAAAATTATTTTCGTAGCGTGGGTTGTCAGCACCCAAGGCAAGACAAGTAATTTGTGCCCCTAACCCACGGACATTTAGCGCTCCCTTATCTGAGGGCACGAAAAGAGCCGCCTGAGCGAAGTTTGGACTCATGGTGGCGCTGTGTGAGGTACAGAATCATCTGTCCTCCATCTTGCGACCCCAACGGACATGCGCAGTCCGTTGGGGAAGCCAGACGTGCCGGCGGGTGCAGTGGGCGTGGCCACGCCTCACGACGTCTGCGTCCGCATGCGCTGTGGATGCCTGGCGGCGCGCGCTCCACCCGGGGGGCCAGTCCTAGTGTATCCGTCCCTCCCTCACCACAATCAGCTGTTGTATCTCCTCCATCAACAGCTGATAGGTGGGGAGGGCTTTATATATTCGGCTCCAGCCCACACCAGGCGTCATCTGCTGCAGACAGGACGCTCTTGGTGCGAGGTGCTGTGACACTTGGTTAGTAACTTATCCCCTACCTATTGACATGGATCCCTATGTTGAAGTCACTGGTTGTAAACCCTGTCTGTTGCCTATCATACTATATTTGTTTCACCCGCTATCTACTATGTTCTGGGGCTTTCCCTTCTCTTATGATATGCTTGGTGATCCATCTTTCCTCATTGAAATCACTAGTCATTTATGCTATCTAGATGTCATACATCTTTCTTTTCTGCTTTCTCACCCACTATATTTTCTCTCTCTCTTTTTCCCTTTCCCCTCCCTCCTCTTGCTTTCCTCCCCCCTCTTTTCCTTCCCCCCCCCCCCCCTTTCTTCTCTTTTCCCCCCCCCTCCCTTCCCTTCCCTTCCCCCCCTCCCCAGCCCCCCCTCCCCTGCCCCCCCCCCCCCTTTTCTCTTCCCCCCCCCTCCCCCCTCCCCCTCTCCCTCTCACCAACCAGGGTTTTAATATACTTCCCATTTCTATGTTGATTCTCCAGCTCTCTGAACTACATCTGATCCATATTTACCACCAGTTACTGCCCCCCATTATTGTAGGCGGACCAGGTAGGATACAGCTTTTGGATTCTCCATGTACTACTTTAATTATCCATATGTATGCACATCCTTACATATATATATATCTTCATGATTTACAGGATACACATTTGGCCCCAGTGTGACCTCAGATCTAAACTGTCATATGCCCGCTAACCTTGGGCCTTTCTTCCTACTGGAAGGAAGAATAAAACCACCCTATATATTTATACGTCTCTACTTCCACCTTGACAGTGGCTATGTGAATACTCCTGTTATACTTCACTAAAGTTCTACACATCACGACCAGGGAGCGTGTCCGATGGGCAGTACGTCAACATATCTATGTTTCTTTTAATTCGTCCTGGAATGCACAACCTATATCCGTAGATACCAATGTAAGTGTAAACAGAGAAATGAATGTGTATGTATACAGACTCATACAACTATAGATTTTGTATTTACGTTCCTTTATTGTGCACTCATCATGTCTATGTTATACATATTATTTCCCATATAGAAAATTCTTGTTGCAAACCCTACAATCACCCCTGAAGAAGGAGGCATAAGTAACTCCGAAACGCGTCGGGTGCACATGTATTGGTATCAACTTCTATATTTATGGAAATGCATTCCTTGTTTTGAACTTTATAACTATGTGATCCACTTGATTATTTTTTGTAACTAATAAACTGTTATCTACTTTACATACCTTTTTTTTAAAATATTTTCTTAAAAAATGTGCCTTTAAAGTCCGCTAGGGGAACTTCTTTTGCTCTAAACTCGAATTTAGGATGTGGCACAACAAGTAGATAATTGATCGATCAAATATTTTGTTCTTAGTTTACTGGTAGTAGATACCGCTCCCCGCATCAGATCGACAATTATCTTCATATGGCCGTCCAGAACTCGGGCTGAGTATTCTGGACCGCCAATAATCTACTCTTTTTGCTCCCACTCTTTATCTTTTCTAACTTAGTAATAAAAATAATATTAAACACTTTTTCTTAAATATTGGGTTATTTACGAAGAGACAAAAATGACTAGCTTTACGGGTGACGGATGGGAAACATTGATGGAGGGCTACTTAAAAGATTTTGGAGATAAGGAATCTGTTGACTCCGAAATATCTTCCCTCTTCTCCAGACTATCCAAAACTCTGGAGAAAAAATCTCTTTTCTACTGGCATGTCAAATCATTTCAGGACTACATTAAAGAGGACATCAACCCTGCAGGACTGCGAGTCCAGATCTTCCCGACATTAGAAGGTCTGGACTCGGAGTTCAAAAGCAAATGGGAACATGCATTGCGGGCATGCTCGCAAAGGCTAATGGAAATTCTTATCGAGGAATATAAAAAGAGATCTAATATCCTAGACTCAGACATTGTAATCCTCTGCAACAAGTTACAGCAATTAAAAACGCAGAGACCACTTACTAACAAAGAAGATAGACTGAAAACGCACCTAGAAACATTCAATAAAGATGTACTCATTAAAAAAAGACAGAAACTCATCCGTGATAGGAATGCGTTTAAAGATGGAAGGGCCTATAGATGGACTCAAAATAGGACTAATCAGAATAGAAACTATCAATACCAGGGATACCAAACCAATCCTTCACAAACCACCCCTAATCCACCCCAAACTCACACCCAAACACTCCAGAAACCCAACACGGGACACAGCACTAAACGCACATTTCGGGGTGACCCCAATGAGGGGCAACAAGCGAAGAAACTAACTCTTGATATCCCTAAAAAAACGCATCCCCCCACAGCAACACAGGAACCAACCTCTAAAACATACGCACAGAGCAATACACACACTCCAATAAGGGATATGAATTTCCAATCAAACCCCTCGACAGTCACAACATTGGACACAATCTCAAATGATCCATCTTTTTTAGAGAAAATCCTGATGGGCGTACAACCCACGTAATCCAACCCCAATACGTACACTCGAATAGCACTTTAACTATCCCTAATATTGATCAAGAATCGAGACTCAACAGTCTCAATGTTATTAATCTCTCATCGCACATACTTTCCCATGATGAAACTAATGTCCTGCAAAAAGGCCTAAATTTTTGTCCTAACCAAAATCTGGACAAGTTCGAGATCTATAAGGACCTCCAACTGTTTATACGCAAACTTATATTAAAAAAACTTTATCACAAACAGGAAGGACCCACCAACTTGACGCCACAGGAACACCAAGCACTAGAGCACTTAGTATCCCTTCTGGATGATAATAACCCAACTGATCTTATAGATGAAATTAATTTATCTAAAATTCTAGAGTCCATCGAAAAATCAAATGAACCCCCGAGGGGAAATATCCCCACACTCAAAAAGAAGTCTGACTTCTGCCCCTCGCCAAGTACTCATCCAAACGCAGCAGCCTTTTTAAGGCTAGTTGGCAAAGAACTAGACAAAATGAGAATTTACAACAAATTCCCTGAAAATCTCACTAAAAATGAGAAGGCAGCGCTCAAATCATTGTCAAAAAATGACAATATTACGATTAAAAATGCAGATAAGGGTAGCCCGACTATTACATATTGGGGCCCCCCCCTTGACCCGCATATAGGGGCAATCCTAATTATACTATGGGACATACAGTCTCTATATTATACAGTATGCCACTCTAGGTCATGTATTGTAATGTTGTTTTCTATTATGTATATTGTATGATACTCTAGGTTATTGATTTCTGGACTATATGCATATAACCTGATATCACTCTATCTGTATAACTTGCCCTCGAATTGTACTCTTAATATCTGTACATAATTACTACTTTGTCATGTTTGAAATGTTTTCCTCCATCGGGTTTCACTCCTAACCCGTATCGCACTGCCTATCGGCCCTGCTTCCCTGTGATAGCAAAAGATGTGATACTATTTTTCCCCTGTTCATTTGCATTAATTTATGCTTTGACTTATTACTTATTAGCTTCACATTATGATCTGTGATCCGCCCGGCACGAAAAGAGCCGCCTGAGCGAAGTTTGGACTCATGGTGGCGCTGTGTGAGGTACAGAATCATCTGTCCTCCATCTTGCGACCCCAACGGACATGCGCAGTCCGTTGGGGAAGCCAGACGTGCCGGCGGGTGCAGTGGGCGTGGCCACGCCTCACGACGTCTGCGTCCGCATGCGCTGTGGATGCCTGGCGGCGCGCGCTCCACCCGGGGGGCCAGTCCTAGTGTATCCGTCCCTCCCTCACCACAATCAGCTGTTGTATCTCCTCCATCAACAGCTGATAGGTGGGGAGGGCTTTATATATTCGGCTCCAGCCCACACCAGGCGTCATCTGCTGCAGACAGGACGCTCTTGGTGCGAGGTGCTGTGACACTTGGTTAGTAACTTATCCCCTACCTATTGACATGGATCCCTATGTTGAAGTCACTGGTTGTAAACCCTGTCTGTTGCCTATCATACTATATTTGTTTCACCCGCTATCTACTATGTTCTGGGGCTTTCCCTTCTCTTATGATATGCTTGGTGATCCATCTTTCCTCATTGAAATCACTAGTCATTTATGCTATCTAGATGTCATACATCTTTCTTTTCTGCTTTCTCACCCACTATATTTTCTCTCTCTCTTTTTCCCTTTCCCCTCCCTCCTCTTGCTTTCCTCCCCCCTCTTTTCCTCCCCCCCCCCCCCCCTTTCTTCTCTTTTCCCCCCCCTCCCTTCCCTTCCCTTCCCCCCCTCCCCAGCCCCCCCTCCCCTGCCCCCCCCCCCCCCCTTTTCTCTTCCCCCCCCTCCCCCCTCCCCCTCTCCCTCTCACCAACCAGGGTTTTAATATACTTCCCATTTCTATGTTGATTCTCCAGCTCTCTGAACTACATCTGATCCATATTTACCACCAGTTACTGCCCCCCATTATTGTAGGCGGACCAGGTAGGATACAGCTTTTGGATTCTCCATGTACTACTTTAATTATCCATATGTATGCACATCCTTACATATATATATATCTTCATGATTTACAGGATACACATTTGGCCCCAGTGTGACCTCAGATCTAAACTGTCATATGCCCGCTAACCTTGGGCCTTTCTTCCTACTGGAAGGAAGAATAAAACCACCCTATATATTTATACGTCTCTACTTCCACCTTGACAGTGGCTATGTGAATACTCCTGTTATACTTCACTAAAGTTCTACACATCACGACCAGGGAGCGTGTCCGATGGGCAGTACGTCAACATATCTATGTTTCTTTTAATTCGTCCTGGAATGCACAACCTATATCCGTAGATACCAATGTAAGTGTAAACAGAGAAATGAATGTGTATGTATACAGACTCATACAACTATAGATTTTGTATTTACGTTCCTTTATTGTGCACTCATCATGTCTATGTTATACATATTATTTCCCATATAGAAAATTCTTGTTGCAAACCCTACAATCACCCCTGAAGAAGGAGGCATAAGTAACTCCGAAACGCGTCGGGTGCACATGTATTGGTATCAACTTCTATATTTATGGAAATGCATTCCTTGTTTTGAACTTTATAACTATGTGATTCACTTGATTATTTTTTGTAACTAATAAACTGTTATCTACTTTACATACCTTTTTTTTAAAATATTTTCTTAAAAAATGTGCCTTTAAAGTCCGCTAGGGGAACTTCTTTTGCTCTTTAGCGCTCCCTTAGTCCCTTCCACTTATACAGTATTAAAACCCCTTATGGTACATTTTAGGATGTACCACTCTCTCTTTATTCTTATTTTTATCCCTTCTCTTACGCCTTGCGGGGGTGGGAGAAATGGGATGAGTAGCAGTGCTGGGGGGAGTTCTGATCAGCCAACTTAGGTGCTCTTGATCAAGGTCATCTGCTGATCTAAGAACTGTAGTGGGGATTTTTAATGGCAACTCTAATCACAGGTAGTGTTACTAACTGTGTCTCCGGCTTCACTGTGTCTCGCAGCAGTGACACCTATGCCAAAATCAGAAGATAGGGTCACCTCCAGCCACTCCCACTTCACATTCCTCACCAGTCAGCTGACCTCTAGTCTCTGCCCCCTACCCATGCCGTGAACTGAATGAGCAGTTAGGAAGAGGCCGAGTGGGCGGCCGCAGGCTCCAGGAACAGCCCAGCTGGGCTTCCACAGGCTCCAGGAACAGCCCAGCTGGCCTTCCACAAGCTCCAGGGACAGGCCTGCTGGGCGGTCACAAAAAGGTTGGTAGAGTGGTGCTCGCTTCAGGAACAGCCCAGCATTTGGTGACCCCTGGCAAATCGTCATTCGACCCCTGAGGGGGTCCTGACCCCCAGGTTGAGAACCACTGCATTATTGGGTAAGCCTGCATATAAATGAGTGCAACCACACAGAAGACACCAATGAGCACTTAAAGGGGGTGAGGGAGATTACTATAAGTGTGCGGCCCTCAGGATATTGCACTAAACCTGTAGGTAAATAAAACCAGAACTTTTCGCTGAGTAGAAGAGTGCATTTGATACTGAAGCTGGCAGTACCTCCACCCAGGGCAGGACCTCTGTGAACAGAGGGGATTCCCTTTATGGGAAATTAACCAGTAATTGAACCAAAATAATTGGAGCAGATAAAATACTGCAACCAGCACATAACATTAACCATAAGTATATTGATGCACAGCAGTATGGAAATAATACAAGCTTTATATTAGAAAAGATTAAATGATATACATACATCCACTGTACAAACAAGTAGGAATGGCAAAGGGCCAAACAAGAGTCCTGGTAGAATTGTGCACATATACCTGGGTATATATAGTTATTACTAAAGATACCGCCAGATGAATGTTGCAGCAAAGTACAGTACAGTTGCAGGGGCCCTTTAGGCTGCATTCACACTTCAGTTTCTTGAACCATGGGCAGATTTGCAGCGATTCTGCCCGCGATTTAAAAGCGCCGATGTGTGAATGACAAATCGCGGTGCAGGTCTGCCGCGATTGTCCCGCAACAAATCGCGCTGCAATCGCAGGAAGCATGACGTCCAAAAGTAGCTTCTGAACTTTTTTTGGGCGATATGCTTCCCTCAATGCGGGTTGCCACAATTGCAGCATGATTTATTGCGTGACAATTGAGTGAGACCCGCACCGCGATTTTAGGGGTCATTTAAATGAGTGGCATCTCAAATGTGAGTCCTGCAATTTTTCATTTACATATCGGCGCTTTCAAATCGCGGGCAGAATCAAAACACTGAAGTGTGAATGCAGCCTTAGGCTGATCACGATGCAGCATCCGTCTTTCTGTTAGAGACCTAAAGACAAGTTCAGCAGTGATGGGGAGATCCTCCAACCTTTGTCCAACAAGCCTGGAATGCAGATTCTCACATGCAGAAACCGTGGGGTGGCAATGGAACCTAGAATCAGCCTGCAATCTACTCTGTGCCTAGTAGTTTTAAATCTAACATGCAACTGGACCTCTAAGTGCCTAACCTGGCTGTAGCCTATGTTGGTCATCAAGCCCTAAACTAAAACTAACTAAAGAATCCCAAACCAGAAGGGTCAGGGTTCATTAAAATAGCAGGAGCTACAGTAACTCACGAAAGCGAGTACACCCCTCACATTATTTTAAATATTTTACTATATCTTTTCATGTGACAACACAGAAGAAATAAAACTTTGCTACAATGTAATGTAGTGAGTGTACAGCTTGTATAACAGTGCAAATTTGCATTCTACTCAAAATAAATCCACACAGCCATTAATGTCTAAACCGCTGGCAACAAAAGTGCGTACACCCTGTAAGTGAAAATGTCTAAATTGGGCCCAGTTAGCCATTTTCCCTCCCCGGTGTCATGTGACTTGTTAGTGTTACAAGGTCTCAGATGTCAATGGGGAGCAGGTGTGTTAAATTTCGTGTGATCACTCTCACTCTCTCATACTGGTCACTGGAAGTTCAACATGGCACCTCATTGCAAAGAACTCTGGGGATCTGAAAAAAAGAATTGTTGCTCTACATAAAGATGAACTCGGCTATGAGAAGATTGCCAAGACCCTCAAACTGAGCTGCAGCATGGTGGCTAAGACCATACAGCGGTTTAATAGGACAGGTTCCACTCAGAATAGGCCTTGCTATGGTCGACCAAAGAAGCTGAGTGTACATGCTCAGTGTCATATCCAGAGGTTGTCTTTGGGAAATAGACGTATGAGTGCTGCCAGCATTGCTGCAGAGGTTGAAGGGTGGGGGGTCAGCCTGTCAGTGCTCAGACCATACGCTGCACACTGCATCAAATTGGTCTGTATGGCTGTCATCCCAGAAGGAAGCCTCTTCTAAAGATGATGCACAAGAAAGCCCGCAAAGTTTGCTGAAGACAAGCAAACTAAGGACATGGATTACTGGAACCATGTCCTGTGGTCTGATGAGACCAAGATAAACTTATTTGGTTCAGATGGTGTCAAGCGTGTGTGGCGGCAACTAGGTGAGGAGTACAAAGACAAGTGTGTCTTGCCTACAGTCAAGCATGGTGGTGGGAGTGTCATGGTCTGAGGCTGCATGAGTGCTGCCGTCACTGGGGAGCTACAGTTCATTGAGGGAACCATAAATGACAACATGTACTGTGACATACTGAAGCAGAACATGATCCCCTTCCCTTTAGAGAAGGGGGCCGCAGGGCAGTATTCCAACATGATAATGACCCCAAACACACCTCCAAGACGACCACTGCCTTGCTAAAGAAGCTGAAGGTAAAGGTGATGGACTGGCCATGCATGTCTCCAGCCCTCAACCCTATTGAGCATCTGTAGGGCATCCTCAAACGGAAGGTGGGGGAGCGCAAGGTCTCTAACATCCACCAGCTCTGATATGTCATCATGGAGGAGTGGAAGAGGACTCCAGTGGTAACCTGTGAAGCTCTTGTGAACTCCATGCCCAAGAGGGTTAAGGCAGTGCTGGAAAATAATGGCGGCCACACAAAATATTGACACTTTGGGCCCAATTTGGACATTTTCACTTAGGGATGTACTCACTTTTGCTGCCAGCGGTTTAGACATTAATGCGTGTGTTGAGTTATTTTGAGGGGACAGCAAAATGTACACTGTTATACAAGCTGTACACTCACTACTTTACATTGTAGCAAAGTGTCTTTTCTTCTGTGTTGTCACATGAAAAGATAAAATAAAATATTTACAAAAATGTGAGATACAGTACATATAAACTCAACTGCAATAAACAAGTTCTCCTACTAATACACTGGAAGGTGACCACTACACACATACAGTAGCACAGACTTAGCTTTCTGGCACTGTGCGGGTGAGATAATAACAGGACAGAGGCACTGTCTGTCACAAGGCTTTAGATGTACATTTAATAAGTTATGGGCAAATGTAGTTAAACTATTATAATATACTGATACTTGCCTAATAGTTTCTGCTTCTGGCCTGGGTGGAATTTATGCAGCTCCTGTTTGTAGACACGTGGCTTCCAAAAAACGAATCTACTTCCTTCCTCTGATTTTTTTTTTCTTTTTTTAACGTAGCCTCCAGAGACAGGAAATGCATACATAATTAACTGTATGTATTAAAATCACAGGTATTTACAAATACAGATAGTCGAGGGCAGAGTAGATCCCTACAAGTGGATTCATATAAATATGAATATTTACATGCAAAAGCGTAATTCCATTTACAAAATTAAACAAACACAAATATTGACAATTAGAAGCTTCGGGAAATCTGTGCAGTTCAAAGCCCATGTGATTATGTCCTGTTCCACAATATGGCCAGGTACTGGTCCTATGAGAGCTCATCCTCCCTCAGCAGATCACAATGAACATAGAAGCGGAGCTACACACTGATGACATCACCCTGTAAATCCTAATTTAGCCAAAGCGGTTTACTAAGCAGTCTTAGCTAGAGGCCATGCCTTTTCATGTGTTTTACCACGACTGGGCTTATTCGTAGGTCAGGGTAAAACACATCAGAGGCGCATAGCCTATAGGTGGGGACTGTTCATGAAGCCAGCTTGGCTGGATCACCTGGGTGCTGTCATCAGTGTGTGGCTCCTATATATATATATATATATATATATATATATATATATATATATATATATATATATATATATATATATATATATATATATATATATATATAGGAGCCACACACTTATCACTAATTGGGAATATGTATGTACCAAAGCTCTTCTGAGTTTCCACAGAGTCATCTCCTCCCTCTGTCCATGTAAGGTAGGCGAGTCATCAGTGAGGAAAGTATATTAACATAATAACATAACGTATCATGGATCTGGACAAACCTGAATACTTGGCTTTTTAATTCTGGACCAAAAGCCACACATGATCGAGTGCATTTATTTTTATTAAAATGTAATGCCTATGTATCCAACTAAAAAAAGTTAAATTGCCAGGCTAACTTATCAGCAGATTGCTTTATCTCCACCCCCCCCCCCCCCAATTCAAATAAATAAAACAGATTCAAAATATTGTACTAACCACATTATGAATCCAAAGATTTTACTACAAAAATATAATTTCAACTTTTTCAGTGTTTTAATTTTTATTTGATCACAAAAATATTCATATAAAAAGGACTGAAATATTAGACGATGAGGTGATAAATGTCGACCTGTGTTGCTTTCAGAGGCTCACTTAGAATTTCATCCTATTTTATGGCATATAACTGCAATTCACATTCTCACATTACTCTCAGAAAATAAACACAGATGGACATTTTAACAATCCATAATATACCAAAAGTCATCTATATACATATACATAATAAAACAAATGCAACCACCGTAAAATATTTTCAGCTTTGGAATTAAGTGTATCTATGGTCAAAAGTTGAAATATTCAGTTATTTTTAACTTAGTCCTATTAAACAGGAGTACCCAGAGGAAACAGGAGTACCCAGAGGAAACCCACGCACAGGGAGAACATGCCAACTCCAGGCAGGTAGTGTTGTGGTGGGGATTTGAACAGCTAAACACAAAGGGGGCAGGATATTAAATGTAGACTGATGGAGTAATTACCTCCCTCTTATTCTAATGCTGGCCATACACTATACAAAAAAAAAATCATCCGAAATTCGGTCATTTAGACAGTTCGTTCGTGTTTCGGCCAGGTAATGGGCACAAAATCGATAATCGTTGGGATGTTTTTGAGCCAAAACAACGAAGGACAAGTTTGTAAATTTTCTGCCGAACGAACTAAAAATTGAAAGGTTAATGTGTTCCCCGTCCGAACTGTTTGCACTAGGTATATGTAAAAAAACTAACAAAAAATGTAATCATTTATGTCCACTGAACAATTTATTGGTCATTACATGATGGCACTATCGTTTGCGTTCACAGCCGAATGTTCGTTTTTCGAAAATGGGTTCGGCCGATTTTTCATATAGTGTATGGCCAGCATTAGACACAAGCTGGAGGTGCATGACACAACCTGTGACTGGCAGAAATCTGCCCACACCATGTTATTTGCAAAGAATAATAAGGATTTGATGTCAAATATATATTTGTATGACAAAAACTGTTTATTGAAATTATTTATTGATCTTTACTCTGTATTCCAAAGGCTATTTTTTTTTTGAACATGTGACCAGCAGCAGAGGACTAGAAGCTCTTCCTGCTGCCGTTTCCCTACAGACAGGCTGGGAAGGAGCTGGGACAGGTGATAACTGTACTGTATATCAATTAGGAAAAAAGTACTTAGATGGGTTTTTTTTAATTAAAATAACTACAGTTTCACCATCCATATACAGAAATAGAATGGGCAATGTAAACTAAACAGCGTGTGTTTAGCAGCACTTTAAAATGCTTGTAGGCCACAAGTGTTTGGCTTGGTTGCAGTCCTGATTTTAGTGATCATTTTTATGTAAATGCAAGCTATGACTTTGCATCAATAAAGTGTTAACATGAATACAACGCAGTGTGCTTTATGCCGTGTACACACGAGTGGACTTTTAGACCAGACTGGTCCGACGGACAATTCGACCGTGTGTGGGCTTCATCGGACCTGCAGCGGACCTTTTCGGGTCGAAAATCCGATGGACTTTAGATTTGGAACATGTTTCAAATCTTTAGTCGGAACTCCGCTGGACCCAGTTCCTATAGAAAAATCCGCTCGTCTGTATGCTAGTCCGACGGACAAAAAAAACGACGCTAGGGTATATACGTCGGACTTCGATGTGATTGTGTGTAGGCAAGTCCGTTCATTCGGAAATTCCATTGGAAGTCCGTCGAAAGTCAGTTGGATAGTCCGACGGACCAGTCCGGTCGAAAAGTTTGCTCGTGGGTACGCGGCATTATTCTTTTTTTGGACAGAGATGACACAGTCCTACATGAGGATTAGGCAGGTTTTGTGCATTTGTTGAGCATATTACCTGGCCAGTGTATTGGACAAAAAAACCCTGTGGGCAGTTCATTAAAGATTTTCAGAAGGCTGAAAAGTTATCTGCACATAATGCAAATAACTTTCGAAATAAGGAGGGAATGGTTTATTTATGGAGCAGTCAGTAAAACGGACTTTAAAATAAGAGGGTAAAAAATGTTGCAGTGTTTTACTGCTTCAAGGGCAAGGAGACCTATGGTAGCCTATGAGATTACCTTGCTTATGGCTGGTCCCAGACTTTGCATGAGCATTCTACTAGATTAAACAAACAGTAGAAAGAAGACAGCAGGTGGAACTGCATCACAGTAACTAAAACTTGCAATTAAAACGAACAATACATTTTTTTAATGGGTGCTATGCAAGTATAAATTTACTAAAATGCACAATTACATGTGCCCCTTATTACTGAATGTGATCTCATTCATTCAAGCAATGCTGATGGAGAAAGACTGCAACAGATTGTGTCTGGCAGACAGATGTTTCTAATGTAAGCCGATGACCTGCCTCAAGGCAGCAGCTGCCCCTATTACCCCTTCCTTTATCTGAATTTGGTAAAACCTAATATCCAGGTGAGAGCATTGTTTCAGGATCAGACATGCCTGCTACATCTCAAGTGGTGCACATTCTCTTTGTCCAGTCAAATTAGGCAGCATTACATATTTGCTCTGTTAAAGGAAACATGTTATACTTTATTGAGTACATACATTATGCTATTATTGAAGGGTTTACTTTAAAAGTGATATTTGATGTAAATTTATTAGCTTGTTCTTTCAAATTACTGGTATATTAGAACATAAGAACAGAGATTTGCAGATAAGGCAGAGTGAGGAAACTCCACTACACTCTAGCATATAATGCACATAAATCACTTAACTACACTAAAATATTTATTGACTTTTATTTTTTTTTTTACACCAACTTTTTTGCCAAAGAATGTCAAGCATGTCATGTTTCTCAAACTCAGTGCTGCACCTTCCACCATGATTATGCACATCATAATGATGGGGGATACAGAAAATGGAGGCTTCCCGATAGACTAGAAGCACACATAGCCCCAAAATCAGCCAAACAGCAGTCTGCATGTCCTAGAGTGACAACGCTGTTCCTGCAGTATTGTCACCCTAGAACAGGAAGCACAGGAAATCGCTTATTACGGTCATCTGATCAAAACAGAAGAAATACAAACATACAGAGAGAAAAAGCACATTTCGGAATGCTGCCAACAGAGGGTATGCTACCAGGATTTTCTGAGGGATGTTTCCATGCACTTAAACAACTGTTGAGTCATTTGCCAGACAGGGAGTGCTTTATTTCAGGTAGTCTGCCAGCTCATTGTAATTTGCATTTTGATGAGCTTCAGTAAAGCTGAACTATTGTGTAAAATTTCATAACAGTCAGCAGTTTTTGCGTATGTAATGACTGCCCCCATGTACATTTATATTTACAAGCTATAAATGGGAAAAAAATGTTGTTGTTAAAAAATATATTTTTTTATCAAGCCGATCCCTTTTAAAGCAGTAATAAACTCAAAACCAAAAATATAACATATTGCAGCTTACCAATCATTAGGTGTGGTGGCTGCATTCGTCTCCCCCCCCCCCCCCATTTTCATCTGGTGATCTGGCCAGTAACACACCACGTGTATTAGAGTGCCCCCCACTGGATGAGGGAGCACAGGGGCACCTACGGAAAGCAGCACTGTTAATCTGGGAGAATGTTAGAGAGAGAGTGTTAGATGGACTAGCAGATTTAGAAACACTAACAAACAAAAATATAATATATTGCAGCATACCAATCATTACCAGAAATTCAGCAGGTTCAGCAGGGACCCGCCAAATTTCGATCCATGTTTGGGCACCCTGGTTGTACACAAGTCGATCAAACGATTTGTGCACAACTAGCCTGTTGGGTGTTACTTGAACGATTATTGCCACCGGCTATAGCTGGCAACACTAACCATTGTGTTTTGCTGGCAGGGAAGGCTCCCCGCCAGCAAACCACAATAGTACTGCAGGAAGGATTGGGGGAATCCCTCCCACAGTGCTCCTGTGTACCACCGGTGGGGACTGTGCTGATGGGAGATTCAAGCAATTTACTCAACCCTGTAACTGCTACATCTGCAGGACAGCTTGTTCTTTAGAAAAACAAGAGACTTACAGGGCAGATCGCCAGATCAAAATAAAGTAATTAAAACCTAAAAAATAAAAACGTATTGCAGCTGTCACATCTAAGGACTGGTAAGCTGCAATATTTTGGGTTTAATACCACGACAAATATGTCTATATATTCAATTTAACTACATCAAAACATGATTGTGTATGTATGTATGTAGTCAGAAATCCTTACACACATACTGTATACCAGTTCATCGTCCTTAAACCAAAAAAAACCCTACATCTGCACAAGATCAATGCCTGTGCCCGGATAAACTTTGCTTCCTGAGACATTGCAGATTGGAAATCTGGAAAAGGAAAATATTTTATTTATCTAACAAACACAAACTGAGCTATTGTAATCTCAAAATAAAGCCACTAGTGTAGACTAACCAGAAAGAAAAACAGATGAAAATCAGTAAAGCCCCTCGAAAAAAC
The DNA here is from genome assembly GCF_042186555.1 of Aquarana catesbeiana. Classification (NCBI taxonomy): domain Eukaryota; kingdom Metazoa; phylum Chordata; class Amphibia; order Anura; family Ranidae; genus Aquarana; species Aquarana catesbeiana. Next base: position 497,487,960 of record NC_133328.1, on the reverse strand, counting down.
AGATTTCCTAAACCCTGGGATATTGTGGACATTGCAGGGTTTGAAGTGACTTGGGATCAAGCATTAATTTAAGACCCAAACCCAAAACAAACAGAACACACTACAGCAATTCAGGGCCAATGAAACCACGGTGGTCCATGTGTCTTAACATTTCCCAGGAACATACAAGGGTGCTTGTGAAAAACCATAAAGATTATATTAGTTCAGGATCATAAAACATCCAAACCCTCATTTTGGCATTAGATTAAAATAAAACCAATATATAATTTTAGAACTCTGCATTCTGGATATCTTCCCCATGAAAATGTTCAGGTTCTAAGCCAACTTGTAAACTAAAACAGTTTAACTGGCTAGCCATACAATGTATATTTCACGGTGGATGCAGCCTTGAAAGAATTTTGGAACAAACAGTTGTCATGTTTATGCAGCACATACACAGAACTATCTAACATATTATGTATTAACATTATTAGTTTGAACTGTGATCCGATTGTTAGGAAAGTAAGTACAGAATTCCTGTTATGAGCTACTGTAGTGGTGAATTAACAGCATATTCTAAAGTGTTCTTATACATTAAACAAGTAGGACAATGAGTAGGGTGAGATTTGGGTTCCCCCAGGGAGCTGCAAGCACAGGACCCAGTTTGCCCTGGATCGACGTCATGACCTGCCATGGTGTGGGCAATTTAGTCGCCAGCACCATAACAACGAATGATGCTCTAAGGCTGGATGCATGGTGTCATTTGTTGTTATGATTTTGTCAGTTGTCCCACCAGCACGCATGACAGTGACCAAGGGCAGGAGGTATACAGGGCTGCCCTCAGCATTCAGGAGAGGATGGAGGTTTCCCTCCTCCAGAGCTACTCTACCTCCCACCCTCTGGCATGCTCCTGGAGCCAAAAGGTACAACTCTGTAGAGGGGCTTGATGATTGGGGAGCTTAGTAATGGGGGGGCTCTGCTGTAATGAGACAACTATGATGGGGGGAACTTGTAACACAAAAGGGAAGGCTTCTGACATGAAGGGGGGCTCTGATAAAGGTAATTTCATCAAGGCAGTTCTGTGTATTATCCCAGGCTCAGGTTTTCTATGCATAAGTAAAACGGTAATTTTTTACATTTTAGACATAAAGGGGTGAATGGTGGGAATGTCTAAAATAAATGTGTAAATAATTATGTTAATAATGAGGTTAATAATATCCAAGTATCTAAATATTTCAGTTGTAACATCTAAAACAAAAAACTATGTATAATGGGAATGTATAGTTTATATCAATGTGCCTGCTAAAATCAGCAAAACTCTATTTTATTATAACAAATATTACAGAGCTGTATTTTTCATTCTATTTATATACAACACTCCATAATAACATGTAACTTATACACATATGCACACGTGTGCCCATTTGATACAGGGATTGAGCCTACTGGCTCATGTGCAGGTTATTGCGTTAAGGGTGAGTGAAGTAAATTTTGCACACAAATTCTTACAGGTAAGATGTTGAAGTAAGCTGCAGAGGAGGTACTAAATTCTGGTCATGGCAGTGGTCAGTTTCCAGACCCAGGGTACTTACCTGCAGAGCTAGGGCACATGTCCCACATACCAAGACCTAGCCATGCCACTAAACACTAGGAAAGAATGGACTTGATTAGATACACGAACTTGGTAAAATGAAGATAAAGAGATTTGCTCTTTGAATATACTGCTGAGCACTAACTGCTGGATTTGCAGAAATGTCTAAAAGTTTATCAAGGAATAAAGTGATTGTAAAGTTTAAAAAAACAAAAAAAAAAACAAAACAAAACACACATTATACCTACAGTGCCTTGAAAAAGTTTTCATAGCCCTTGAAATTTTCCACATTTTCTCATGTTACAACCCAAAACATAAATGTATTTTATAAGAATTTTATGTGATAGACCAACACAAAGTGGCACATAATTGTGAAGTGTAAGGAAAATGATAAATGGTTTTCAAAACTGTTTACAAATAAATATGTGAAAAGTGTAGCGTGCATTTGTATTCAGCTCCCCTGGAGTTAATACTTTGTAGAACCACCTTTGGCTGCAATTACAGCTGCAAGTCTTTTTAGGTATGTCTCTACCGGCTTTGCACATCTAGAGAGTGATATTTTTGCCCATGCTTTGCAAAATAGCTCAAGCTCTGTCAGATTGGATGGAGAGCATATGTGAACAGCAATTTTTAAGTCTGGCCACAGATTTTCAATTGGATTTAGGTCTGGACTTTGACTGGGCCATTCTAACACAGGAATATGCTTTGATCTAAACCATTTCATTGTAGCTCTGGCTGTATGTTAAGAGTTGTTGTCTTGCTGGAAGGTGAACCCCCGCCCTAGTCTTTTGCAGGCTCTAACAGGTTTTCTTCTAAGATCGCCCTGTATTTGGCTCCATCCATCTTCCCCATCAACTCTGACCAGCTTCCCTGTACCTGCTAAAGAAAAGCATCCCCACAACATGATGCTGTCACCACCACCATTATGTTTAGTATGGTATGTTAAGGGCGATGTGCAGTATTATGCCGCATACACACGGCCGGACTTACCAACGAACTAAACTCCATCGGCATTTCCAACGGAGAGATTTAGAACATGTTCTATATCTGAGTCCGTCGGAAATGCCGACAGAAAAAGTCCGATGGGGCATACACACAGTCGCAATGTCCAACCGAAAGCTCCCATCAGACTTTTTCTGTCGGGAAGTCCGGCCATGTGTACGTGGCATTAGTTTTCCGCTATACATAGAGTTTTGCTTTTAGGCCAAAAACTTCAAATTTTGGTCTCATCTGACCAGAGCACCTTCTTCCACATGTTTGCTGTGTCCCCCACTTGGCTTCTCGCAAACGGGACTTCTTATGGCTTTCTTTCAACAATGGATTTCTTCTTGCCATTCTTCCATAAAGGCCAGATTTGTGGAGTGCACAACTAATAGTTGTCCTGTGGACAGATTCTCCCTGAGCTGTGGATCTCTGCAGCTCCTCCAGAGTCACCATGGGCCTCTTGGCTGCATCTCTGATTAATCCTCTCCTTGCCCGGCCTGTCAGTTTAGGTGGATGGCCATGACTTGGTAGTACTTCATATTCCCATTGCACACGTTCCTGGTACAAGCTCTCAAGGTTTGGGTGCTGCAGCAACAGCCAGCTGAATACTGGTTCAGGTCACAACGTAGATATTTGCCAGCGATGATTGCTGTAGTCTGAGCGTACCTGCAAACATTTACTCCCACAGGGGCACTGATCTGTGTCGGGCCAGGGTGCGCCGGCGTCATGCTTCTCCATGGCATCGGCGGCCCCTGGCTTTACAGCGTCCCTGTTGCATGCACGATCGGCGATTGCCGTTGTAATGTAACGAATCCCTGCGCTGGCTATATCGTATCTAGATCGTGCGATTCATATTTATGTTCCCTAGCAACAGGCCCGTCCTTATAGTGACTCAGGATCCACAATACCAAATCCTATATGACAAAACACAGGTAGTGTCAGTGTGTTTTTTTTTTTATGTTAACCCCTTCTTCACATACTTTTTTTGGATCTGTTTAATTATGTTAACCTTTTGAGTCTTTTTGGCGAGATTTGAGATGTCATACCTATCTGGGGGTGGGAGGAGCTCTGGTTTTCCTCTCTTTTCTGATTGGTTGATGGTTATTTAAATTCTTTCCACTGTTATCCCACGTTTATCACATGCCTGACAAAGGGGTCCTGCATGACTCCGAAACGTTGCACCTTCCTTGTGTTGTGATCATGCAATAAACTACCCGTTTGGACGCCACTTTGTGCCGATCCTTGGTGTGCTGGCAAATATCTACCTCATGTCTTGGTAGGTTTGCATTTGTACCATATGCTTTCCATTTTCAGATGATGGATTGAACAGTTCTCTGTGGGACGTTCAAAGCTTGGGATATTTTTTTATAACCTAACCTTCCTATAAACTTCTCCACAACTTTATCCCTGACTTGTCTGGTGTGTTCATTGGCCTTCGTGATGCTGTTTGTTCACTAAGGTTCTCTAACAAACCTCTGAGGGCTTCACAGACTAGCTGTATTAATAAGAAGATTAAATTACACACAGGTGGACCCTATTTACTTATAAAGGTGACGTCTGAATGCAATTGGTTCCACCAGATTTTAGTAAGGGGTATCAGAGTAAAGGGGGCTGAATACAAATGCATGCCACACTTTTCAGATATATTTTTTTTTTTAATCATTTTTTTTATTTCGTTTTATACAATACATGTATTAACAAGCCAAACATTGTGGGCAACAACCGGCCACAAACTTACCGGTACAGAAAACAGTACAACATAAAAGGTATCACATAAACTTCTGATGCATCCCCCCCCTAACTTTGCCCAGATAGGTACACGAACATTCCTACCTCCAGCCGGAGGCAGTCTACCATAACACAAGGATACAGTTCCGCGACTTCCCATATGATCTAGCAGATATCCTCCGTGGAGTGGTGACGTTCTCCTCCCCTCCCCGCCCCCCAGTGACATGGTTCAATTAAGAAGAGTTGCCCATCCCTAAATATGCAGTGCGCCAGTTCTTTGACCACTCTCTAATTTCTAGCCCTTCAAGACAATCTCCTCTCTGAGTTACTATGCCTACCAAGGATCCTGAGCTGTGTTCTAGTATGATTAATCTGATGCCATGTCCATGGAAGCCATCCACCCCCCCAAACCTTCTCAAATTTGTTCAGAGCCCCTCTGCTCAAGTATGTAGCCTTGTAAAAGGGTACTGCCTTGTTGACCAATGTTTTCCAAGACTCCAAAGTCGGTGACACAGAGCTCTTCCATGAAAGGATAATGCGTTTTTTAGCATAAAACAGTAACAGGGTAAGAAGGGTCCGAATGGCTCTGGTAGTGGCCAGACTCCACTAAGTGTAGAAGCAACACCTCAATGGACACAGGGATAGAGATTGAAGTAACCGACCTTATACAGGAGGCAATTGCTTGCCAATAAGCTTTAATTGATGGGCATTCCCAGAAAATATGCATAAAGTTAGCTAAGGGTGCAGCGCATCTCCAGCACAGGGAAGGCTGGGTTCCAAAAATCTTTGCCAGTCTAGCTGGGGTGAGGTAGATTCTGTGTAGGAACTTTTAGTGGATCATTCTATCTCTGCTAGATACTAAATACTGGAATGCAGTTCCCCACATATCATCCTAATCGTCTCTGTCCAGTCCAGGGGCTATGGCCTCCCAAGCTCTCCTGCAAGGCCCCAACAGGAGGGTTGTTTCATGGAATAAATCTTTATATAAGCAGGAAACTTGTTTTTGCAGTGATTTACTGCGGGTCAGTAGCTCTAGGTCGCTGGGCTCATGGTCAAGGGGCTCCCTACCAAATTGTGAGCAAAAAGCATGCCGCAATTGAATGTACCTAAAGAAATGTGAGTTTGGCAAATCATATTTTAGTTTTAATTCATCGAATGACAATAAAGTACTGTTTGGTACAATGTGGAGCAAGATTTTAATACCATATTTGGTCCATACCACTGGATCCGGATACTTTTCAGATATTTACCCTATTTATCGGCGTATAACACGCACAAGCATATAAACACACTTTCATTTTAAGAGGGAAGTTTCAGGAAAAAACTATTTTTTTAAATAAAAAACTTTGAAGCAAAAAAAGGGTCAGTGCCCATAAATGCTGCCTCACCAGTGCCCATATGCAGCCCCAATAGTGCCCATCAATGCAGCCTGATCAATGTCCATCTGCAGCTTCACAGTTGCCCATCAATGTAGCCTGATCAATGCCCATCTGCAGCCTCACAGGTGCCATCAATGTAACCTGATCAATGCCCATCTGCAGCCTCACAGGTGTCATCAATGTAACCTAATCAATGCCCATCTGCAGCCTCACAGGTGCCATCAATGCAGCCTGATCAGTGTCTATCTGCAGCCTCACCTCAGATTACTGCTGCAGCAGAGTGGACAAGGAGGGGGGCGGGACGAGTGGCTTCTTTAATACAAAGTCCCGCCTCTTGGACCGGCTTCTATGATAGACAGAATACTGGTCCAATGCCGGCCCAGGAGACGGAACTTCCTATTACAGAGGCCGCCGAGTAACAGGAGATTCTCACTGTATGTAATCTGACAGTGCTCCCCCTTCCCCCTCCGAGGCAGCCCAAACTGAGGTATCTATTTGGGCTGCCTCGGAGGGGGAAGGGGGAGCACTGTCTGCGTGTTATACGCCGATCGGCGTGTTATACGCCGATTAATACGGTATTTGTAAATAATTTTGAAAACTATAATTTTCCTTTCACTACAGTTATGTGCCACTTTGTGTTGGTCCATCACATACAATCCCAATAAAATACATTTACGTTTATGGCTGTTACATGACAAATTGTGAAAAATATCAAGGGGTATGAATGCTTTTTCAAAGCACTGTACCTGCTCTGTGGAAATGGATTGCAAAGAGCAGCGCCAATCCTCCTCATCTGGGGTCCCGGCTGTGCTCCTCTCTCCCCTTTTTCTCAGTGTGCAACCATACAGCCATTACCTATTGTGACACACTCCCAGGCTAGATCCTAAGCCGTGCTGCATGTGTCCTTGCAAAGACAGTGCAGCTCAGACCCACCCATTCATTACAGGATTTGACTGACAGCATCGGGATCCGGATCCCGATGCCTCAGCAAAGCCTGTGACTTCAGGGAGAGCCACTACAGATGGGCACAGCGCTGAATCAAGTGGGGATTCGGGTAAGTATAAGGGGGGGTCATATTACTATCAAATATTTTTTACCTTAATGCAGGGAATGCATTATGGTAAAAAATGTTTAGCCTTTAGAACACTTGAAGACTCCTACCCACCTAAAAAATTGACACCGTTTCTAAATTCCCTTAATCCTCCATGTTTATCAGAAGAGCATCCTAAAGAACTGACACAGGTTCTAACTTTATCAGAGGAGCATAGGAGTAGCCTAACAACCCCCCCCCCCCTCCTATGATTGACAAACTCACCACTACAGCAGCAGAGGCTACCAACAATAAAGTGCTAAGTCTAGATGGTCTCCTTTTATATATACAAAGAATAAGGTACTATTTTATTCCTGAATTGCTAGGGGTTCTTGAGGAGGATTCCAGTACAAGTTCTCCTTCAGACTCTTTGACATAAGCAGTAATCCTGGTACTAAACAGGAAAGGACATCCTTATTCCAGAATTATACCTTTCAATTTCTCTTGACCTCTGATGTAAAGTTTTTCAAGGGTTCTTGCAAACCAACTAATTGAAGTAATACACAAATTAATACATGCCAAACAAACAATCAGGCTTCACTCCCTCTAAAATGACAGTTATTAATATCAGAAGGGCAAATTATAAATATTCAATTTGTTCTTGACAACGTGGGCAATAGAGCTACTGCGTCTCAAGCTGCTGCTGCCAAGGCATTTCATAGCACTAAATGGAATACCTATGGGACATCCTCTCTCACTTTGGACTAGGATCTTATTTTATTAAACTAAATGGCTCCAAATTTTACATTCTACCCAAAAAAAACTGTCAGAGGATCAATAATACACCTTTAGAACCTTTTGTTTTTCTCAATTTGTCTCCTTTTTGTGCTGGCAACTGAGCACCTTGCAATTGCTATCACTGGGTTTCATGGGATTGGTAAGAAAAGGTTGTGCTATACATGGACGCCGCACTACCCTTTTTGGGGAATACTGCCAAATCCTTATACTTCCTGATGGAATCCATGACCCTATTTGGATAATTTTCTGGTTTTGGTATTATCAAATCAATTTTGCTGTCACTAGACCTTATTGCTCAAGATATACCATTGTGTGCTCAAATTAGAATCATAGACAGTTTCAAATGCCTGGGCACAAAAACAGAATCAGTATAAAGAATGTAATGTTTTTGCCTAGATTTTGGCAGAGTTTATGGTAATGATGTGGGCATTAAAGATGTAAAATATCCTCTTCTAGTAACACATTCATACGTAAGGCACCTAAATATGTAATAATCGAAGGCCAACTCACTGCAAATCCATAAAGGGACAATTGGTGGAGCAGTGGAGGGAAGTTTAGTATGACAAGGAGTTAACCTGCAACTAGATCAAAATCAGCCCAAAGTCCTTATAACAGCAGAAAGTATTTTGCTGCACTTAAAGTTCTGGAATGCCCCAAGTCCCACAATGCATTGAGGGTGTCTCAAAAGAATTACTGAGTGTTGGAAACATTTAAATTTTGGGGTGCAAGAGGAAGGGTTGGAGGCACGACTGAGCTGTGACTAGCAAGCAAGTTTCTGAAACCTAAATACTTTCATGATAAGACATTTGACAAGTAGTACAATAAACCCAACTCTAGGCAGCAGAAAAAAAAAATATCCTAGTGTGGAGCATTCCCACACTACAAGGGTTAAATACTTGTTAAGTCTGGCCTCCTTCCACCACGGGAGGAAGGAAAGAAAATCGCTTGATTCCCATCAATACAGTCAGTGTCGATGGGGGAATGCCTTCCGCTGTGCTAGTCTATTCTGCCAGTGGGGGGCATAGGGAGCATTCCCGGTCAGCAGCATACAATGGTTACTAACAGAGGCTATAGCTGCCAGCAGTTACTGTATGTAGAAAAATCCAACATGCTGGTTGCACCCAAGTTAATTGATCGATCGGCTTGCCCATACATGGTTCGAATCTCAGCCAGTCCCTGCTGAACCGGCAGAGATTCCGACTGAGATTCAAACTGTCTATGGCCGGCTGCAGTCTGGGGGTCCAGGAATATGCTGTAATACCTGCTTCTTTCCTTGCTCTGGCAGGCTTCTGCCACACTGTACGACTGGTCCCCCCTACTCTGGTATCACATGCAATGCTGGACCAATAGTTCTGCATTGTACAAGAGGACACAAGGCTCTGTCTCAGAGTGTCGCTGAGAACAAGGACAGTGTCTGCTGCCAGGGGAGAGAAAAATAAGACAAGTATTACACTTATTCCTCTACCATAGAATGGTTACTATAATAGTAGTATTTTTTTAATACTTAAGCCCAGTTTATTTTTAATGAGCCCCTGTAAAAAAAAAAAAAAAAAAAAAAAAAAAAATGGTCAGAAGTGCACTTTTCCTTCCTGCTTTCCCCCTGTGACCAAAAAGTACTACTCCGAACCAAATATGAACCTTGAACATAGTCTTTTGTGTCACTTTTCTCCTGACCATGTTTGAGCAGGAGATGCATAAATTATTCAGGTTGCCCTACATAACCTGTCTGAAACTGCATTATAAGAATGAGATAAAGAAAAGAATGGGGATAGTGTCTTTTCTTTATCTCATTATTTATTGGTTTAGTATCACGGTGTAGTAGATTTGTGGCCCTGTAGAGGTTTGTGGGGAAATCTTCAACACCCAGGAAGATGGAGATACAGGCTGAATATATACTGCTTACAACTGTACTATCAACTAGTCAATTCTGGTGATGTGAATGTCAATTATGGTTTACAGCTGCAGTTGCTACAGGGAAAAATTGCAACGCTCGCCCGTCCCCTTCTGCTCCCTCTGCCATTCACAAATCTAGTCCTGTTATTAGCCTCCCATGCATCACATTCTGTGAATAGACAGGGGAGATTCTGTCATTCAGCTGCTTTCAATCCACTCGCAGAACACAATGCATTGTGGGAATGCAGTAATAGCAGTTTGTGAATAGCGGACAAGGCAGAAAGGGACAGGCAGGTGAGTGGTGCAACTTTTGTCAGTGAAAGTCGCTGCTGGTAATCTTTACAAGTGCTGCCTCTGAGAGCCTGAGAGCACTATCCGATGGCTGTGAAAGAGAAACTGCAGGGATTACATAGTATACACACTCATTTTATATAATGATATATATATATATATATATATATATATATATATATATATATATAAAGTAAAACTAATTCATTTATTAAACACCAAATGTCAGCTTTAGAGTAGAATTTCAGCTTTCATGATTCTTTAAGACGTTTGTTTTGTTTGCCAACTAAGTTAAAGAGTCAGTCTGAATGCTTTGATACCATTCAAAGAGAGTTGCATTTATTAACAAAAAATACACACTTTGCTATTTGTGTGGATGGAGGAATCCGTTGGCTAAATATAAAAAAAAAAAAAAAAAAAAAAAAAAAAAAAAACACTAAAGCCCCATACACACGATCGGACTTTCCGACTGGAAATGTTCAATGACAGGCTGTTGTCGGTAAATCCGACCGTGTGTATGCTCCATCGGACAATTGTTGTCGGACTTTCTGCCAACTGGCTAGCAGGTTTTCAAATTTTTCGCAGACAAATGTGTGTTGTTGGATTTTCCAAGCGTGTGTACACAAGTCCGTCGGACAAAAGTCCAAAGTACAAACACACATGCTCGGAAGCAAGGATGAACCAGAAGCGGTCGGTCCTGTAAACTAGTGTTCGTAATGGAGAATTAACATTCGTGACATGGCAAATTATGAAATCTCCAAATGCAGCGCACAATTCTCTTCTTCTTTAATGGGATAATAATGAAGCTGCTTTTCTGGCGATACTGATGGAGTTATTGCAAATAAAATTTTCAAAGGCTTTTTTTTCTAGTGATATCAAGAATAATATTATCAAGCTTTTACTTATGCAAGTTACCACAACACCATTATCCCCTAGTTTTAAGAACAAATATACAACTATGGTGTCCCTTGTCAATTTTACATTGTATTTTTTAAAATGTAACTGCCTACTCCCAAACTGTCATTTGAAGTCAAACACATAGCCAAGTATTATTCTACACAATTTTTTTATTGTGCATTAAAAAAAATAAAACAAATAAAAATTAGACATGCTATCTGCCAATAGAACTTAACCAAGAAGTGCATTCTCTGCATCCAAAAATATAGAAAATATACCTAATCAAATCATTATTCAACCAAAAAAATAATGTCAAAGCAATAACTCCAAGGACAATAATAAAGAACACGTTATCTCCTCCGATTCCGCAACATGTCTGGTTGATGAACAGCCGTTCAGAAACGAACGGAAAAGCACGAACTGAAAAGCGCAAACTGAAAAGCGCTAAAGGAAAAACGCGAAAAGAATAACGCGAAAAGAAAAGCGCAAATCAACACTCACCAAACTTTTACTAACACGAAATTAGCAGAAGGAGCCCAAAGGGTGGCGCTAAAGAGCTGAAAAACCACGTAGTACGTCTAATACGTCACTACGTTTGTAATTGTTGGCCAACATTTGTGTGACCGTGTGTATGCAAGACAAGTTTGGACCAACGCCCTTCGGACAAAATTCCACAGTTTTGTTGGCCAACAATCCGATCGTGTACGAGGCTTTACAGTGTATGGCCAGCTTCAAGTAAGTAAATAGTTAGTGATTAAATAGAAGCTATAGAAAATAATAAACCTGGCTCTAACCTTTGCTGATTCCTGAGACTCTACCAAAATTTAAGTCATGGGTGGCCCTGCCGACACCACCCTGCTCAACCACTTTGATTGAGAAAATCAAAGGAGTCATTTGGGAAAAAGTCAGGCAGACACTGGCTGCAGCCAATAAGCTGCAGTCATTAGTCATGTATTCTTGTAGCTGCAGGTGCTGGCGGTCAGACTAATATAGCCCATAGCAGGAGATTTGTCTATCCACGCCATTTAGTGTTGACAGGGGAATCTATGATTTCTTTTGTTCAGCCTGCTAGACTGAATTAGAGAAATCGTTATGCATATGGCCAGCATAACCATTTGAATACCAGCCTGTAATACTCCATTACCAGGTCATTTTTCAGTGCTGTGTTAGTTTGACTGACAATTACTCTGTTACGCAACACTATAGCCAAATTCATTTTATAGCTTTTTTTTTTTTTTTTTTTTTTTTTTTTAGACATTTTGTGGTGGTAGTTATTAACCAATGTTTTTTTGTTTTTTTTTTTTTTACTCTAAAAATAAAAAGAAAGACCAAAAGTTTTGAAAAAAATCCTCTTTCCCTTACTTTCAGTTAACTTAAAAATGCCGAAATAGTATGGAAACACCTAAAATGGCCCTTTTTTGAAAAGTAGACACCTCAAAATGATCTATTTTTTTGCCACATATTTTTGGAAATGAAGAAACATGCCAATACTGAGGGTGTTAAACATGGAGCTTGAGAATAGTGCACCAAATACCTTAACGTGGAAGTCCAACGTATTTCTAACTATGCTTAATTCTGCTCCCACCCCTCTTCTAACTCCTATTCTACATACCCTGTGAAAGAAAGATGTTTATACTTACCTATTCTGAGTGCGCTCTGGTCCAGTCACATGATCTCCCCAGAGACTGGCTTTAGGGGAGAGGTGAGATTGCCGACAATGGATGAAGTTTCTGGGCGATGAAGTCATCCATAGGCTTGCTATGGGGCATCTGTTGTCAGCTGTCCCTCCTCTACACTGAAGCCGCCACTGGGAGCAAAACAAGCGACCAGACCGAAGCACCCTCAGAATAGGTAAGCATAGACTTCATGAGCCATGGTTAGGTCTAACAACCAAAACATGTTGGTCTTTTTTGTGAGGACTTTATGTGTTGTTCCCTCCAAATAAAGGATATTTATTTGTGGATAATACAGAAGTGCCAGAATTCCATCAAGATTCACAAATATACACATCTACCCTTCAGAGGGTAGTTAGAATAAGAGGCAAAATGGGGGTGGGAACAGGTTTAAGCATAGTTAGGAAAAGTCTGGACTTCCACTTTACCTGTATAGGTCATAGACAGAGGAAGGAGGAAGTAAAGGGGTTAATTTTCACATACAGCATCATGGAGATGAATGGATTAATGTTGAGATTGGTAGGATATGGCAGGGTAAAAAAGTTTCAATATACAGCTCTTATGAGACAGTACAGAGATAGCAGAGGAGGGGGGCCGGAACGGCTGATTATCCTTTCAGTCTGTCCCTATTAATAATTACTACAATCCCTCTCCTTTCCCTGTTGTAAGAGGAAGGGGAGGAATCTGCACTGTAAACAGTGGCATGTGATCACTGTGATGACCAATCACAGCGATCACCTGGTACCCTGCCCCTCGGATTACATCTAATGACAGCTCAGTACCCAATGATCACCAGGTGGATTGGCCGCCCGATAGCTATTTATCCAGTGTTGCTTATAAATGGCACTGGGTAAATAGGAGGCCACCGATCCGCCGCTGAAAAATGTACAATGGAACAAAAGTGGGTTTTGGGTAGATAATATCTCCTATTTTATTCTATTCTGAAAAGCTGAGACACATTAAATTGGTGATACTTTGACCTCTAGTTATTTCTTGGGCCATTTCAACCCTCCCATTCATATAGGAATAAGAAGAGGTACGCTAGGATTGGGATAAACAAAGAAAACAACAGGAAAAGCAATATCCAAGAAGAGGTATTTTAAGCTTAGAAATAAAACAAAAAACGACCACTGACTAGAAGAATATGAGAGAATATTTACAAGTGGCAGATTTGTTCCCTTTGAACTGTGTTTAGCAGAAATGTTTCAAAGTAAATTTCCAATAATGGAAAATAAATGCAGTTCCCATGGATTTTTGCTAAGAACATGAAAAGGACACTCCAACATATACAAATGGGACTTCAAATACCTTATGAAAAAAAAAAACACAAATCAAAATAAAGATTTAGTCTGTAGTGTGTTAAGCCTCTCCATGTCACATCTGTATGAAATACTGCCTGACATGTTACTGGAATTCTTTTAATCCAGCTAACTTAAGCATTAAAATCTGTTACAGTGTGAAAACATCAATAACCACATAAAACCCTGTTAACATAACAGTATTTCATTGCTGGCGTTTGAGTGTAGGTTTTTCCAGATGCCCTGTTTCTGCCATTTGTAAACAAGGGGCATAAAAACAGTCCAGTGACAAAGCACAGAGACAGGAGTTGTGTACTGGAGATATGTTGTGACAATGCAGGCTGATCTCAGGGGACCAAGCTTTCGCCTAGCAGAACTTGCCTTTTATTTGCAGTTCTCAGGCTGCCCTCTACTGGACTGACTGTTATATTTGGAAAGCTAGTCTTTGAGGCACACCAATTACCACCAATCTGATGCTCATTTTTTTAAGGTTTTTTTGTAACCTAGATAATTTAATTAATAATATAATTTTCAAGAAAATAATTCACCCTTTCAGTGTGCTAAGGGTGCACAGAAAGGAAGTAAATACTAACCCTATTCTTGACTTTAGCAGGGTCCCTCTAGCACTGCACCCAGTCCCCCGCAGCCTGCTCTGTAAGACAAGGTTGTCTCCAGTTTCACTCCAACCAGTTTTAAATAAGAATTCTAAGCTAACACTAACTAGGCTTTAAAATTGTCCACTTCCTGCTACCTATACTGCCTAACCCATGAGTGCTCAACCTGTGGCCCTCCATCCAACTGTAACAGAACTACAAGTCCCATCATGTCCCTGCCTTTGAGAGTCATGCTTGTAACTGTCAGCAGCTTGCAATGCCTCAAGGGACATGTAGTTACACAGCAGCTGGAGTGCCACAGGTTGAGAACCCATGGCCTAACCTGTGTTAAAAACCTAGTCTGGTGACTTGATCCCCACTGATTGTGAACTTCAGCTGCAGGGGAGAGGAGGGAGCGATTAACAAGGGCTGGGAATTCCAGGAGCTGTGACATCACCATAGGCTCTGATGTCCCAGCCATTGTCAGTGCTCCCTCTTCTCCCCTGTAGCCACCACTGACTAACACAGGGGAGCCGGGGCTGCAGCTCACATGACAGGTCAGAAGAAGACTAATAATAGGTAAGCATACAAATCTATTTTACACAGATTAGGCAGCATAGGTAGCAGCAAGTGGAAGGAACATTTTTAAGACTAGTTAGGGTTAGGCCAAAATTCTACTTTAATGTCCCTGTATTGTATGTGATGACACGGAGGAGGGTGCTGGAGCAGAATAGAAGTGATAGAGCCTGCACTGGGAACTCCTAGACATAATGAGCATTTAACTCTTGCAGTGTGGGGGAATGGGGGGATGGGGCACTGCAAGGGCATTTTTTTTTTTATATGCTAGAATTGGGCTTTAATATCATTATGCTTATTACATACTGATGCTATGCGTTCCCAAAGGTGAACATAGATTGAAAATCGGCCCTTGTAAAATGTCACTGGGTTTCAACAATATATACATACCATAGGTGTGCGCAGCCTATTGCATTAGGGTGTGCACAGCAAAGCTTAAATGCACATGCATGTATATACATATACACCATACAGCCTTCCTTGTGGCACTCTTCCCCACCGTCACACGTTGTCCCAGCCTCCAGATTTAGAGTGAGAGAGAAATGCTTCCACACTTCTCTTATAAGCAGAGTTACTCAGTGGGAGATCTTTCCCATCTACCCATCAGCACACAGAACAAAAATGCTAATACGAATTGGGTGATTAGGGTGTGCCCAAGCACACCCGGCACACCTTGTGCGCGCACACACACACGCACACTTTTTATATATATATATATATATATATATATATATATATATATATATATATTTTATATACACACACACACACACACACACATACACACACATATACACTGTAAATATTAAAAAAATAAAATCATATTCCATGTACATATTTTTTGCATAGTTACATTGCTATAGCTTAGACCAATGCAAGTATACAGTACGCCATACCTGTTGTGGATCCCTGGGAAAGCTGGAAAACCACTGTTGTCTTCCAGGTCCTATTCTCTGACTGAACTACATGGAGATTGTGACAATACTGTCGCGTTTTTCCCTTAGTCCAGTCAGAGAACGCCTTGCATTAACTGTGAAATATGTCTGTGAATGGTGCCTGTGCTAAGTGGGTGACCTACTGTGTTTACTAAGCAGCAGAACAGCCAGTTGGCATGGGACTCATATGACCGTGGCGATCACTATAGTAAGGGAGACTACTACAGTGATTTCCAGCTTTCAAAGGAATTCCAAAGGTATAGAACATGAATACCTTGTATGCTCCAACCAGGACCAATATAACAAGTGGTAGATGATAACTTCATCCTCTCCCACAAGGTCGTAAGGAAGGTGCTATTCTCAAACAGCTGCATTTTCCAGTTACTTTTTCTTTCATTTCTGCATGATCCAAGTATACAACAAGCTGCTGCTCACATGTGTCAGGTATCCATGTCTGCAAGTGCGGTGCAACAGAAAGCTCCCGTCAAGTCCAACATATATAAATGAATGAATATAGCTGTCACCTGCTGTAGCTCTTGCAATACTTTATTTACTGGAGGGAATACAACATGCAGTCCTCCATGTTCATGCATAGCCACCCTCAGTGGGTCTTAATCATAGCACAAGTAAATAAAGTATCGCAAGAGCTACAGTGGGTGCTGGCTATTTTTTTAAATTTCTGCATGATAGAAATCAATCTGCGGAGTTTGACAAGATCATCTGGCTTTGCGACAACTTTGGCAATTATTTGCGTAGAACTCTAAATTCTGGTAGCCTAAAGGTCTCAACTATCCAGAAACTGTGCACAACACAAACTATTATATTAGTATACAGAATATATATAGCTTGACAAAGTTGTCTAGGACAAAACACGCTGGGGCAGAATTTGGTAACACATACAGATGTTGGTGTCAATATCAGTGCACAGCAGCGAGCTGATCCTCAGCATGGAGTGGGGAATTATTCAGAAACCAGCGCAAGCTGCATGACAGTGACGGGAAAAGGAAACTGAATGCCTATATTTTGCATGCTGTCTTGTATGTTGCTATAGTGCTAACACTACGTCATTGCATTTTTATATTAAAATTTGTAAAGCTGTTTTACTCTACGGTTGTCATTTGCTAATAAATAAGCAGCTATAAGGAACCTGCCACATGTGATCCTGCATTGCTGGAATTTAACCTGCCACACTAGGAAACTCTGAGCTTGAGTGTTGTTGCCTGTCTTGAAATAGAGGCAAATGGGAGGCGGAGTGAGAATCCAGTTAGTGTAGGTGCTCGCATGTGCCTGATGAAAGAAGAAGCTTTACCATGAAGGAGAAACAGATACTATGGAAGGTTTTCACTATATCTGAAGAAGATTGACACTTTGTTTCAATCTGGGACCTGCATGGTGATTCGTTAAAAGAGATATATATATATAATTATTATTATAATACAGGATTTATATAGCGCCAACAGTTTGTGCAACGCTTTACAATGTAGGGAGACACTACACCAACAGTAAAATGCAAAACAAGAGGGTTAGAGGAGCCCTGCGAGCTTACAATCTAAGAAGGAGGGGCTGGTGAAATATATATATATATATATATATATATATATATATATATATATATATATATATATATATATATATATATATATATATATATACACACACACACACTCATCCGTTTTCTTGCTGAGGATTTATATAGCAAATTCAAATAAAGTAGGGTTCAGAGGGCCCTGCTCATGAGCATTTATAATCTAAGGCAGTGGTCTCCAAACTGCAGCCCTGAATGAGGCCTCTGCTTGCCTTTTTTCTGGCTCTTGAGGCACTATTCCTCCCAATGATACAAGACACTATTCCTCCCATTGAAACCGATGATACGGCACCATTCCTTCCACTGACACCAACAATAGGGCTGAATTACTCCCAATGATGCCAAAGATTAGGCATCATTCCTCCCACTGATACCAATCAGGCACTATTCCTCCCACTAATGCCAAAGATGAGGTACAATTCTTCCCACCAATACCAATCAGGCACTATTACTCCCACTAATACCAAAGATGCAGTTACGCAATGGAAAATACCGCACTAGAAAAAATTAGTTAAATAAAAAAGCAGCAGCATACAGTGCGATAACACAAAAAGTCCAATAAAATTAAAAAAGCTGCGCTGAAAGTCACAATGAGTATGTCCACAAAGTACCATGGAAATAGAGAATCCAAAATGAACTGTATAGGGCCTTAATAACACCACAGTGTGCACACACAGCAAAAAAAGTGCCCAACCACCGTAGCTGTAGATTCTGCTTACCAGACGGCAAGCTTAAAGGGCGGATGGCTATAACCCAGCCTAGGCCTTTTAGCTTGCTGATGACCACATAAGAACGGTGAATCGGATGGTGTAGATCGCTCCCTCTATCCCGCTAAAGTGTCAGTTAATAAGTTGGATGCTCAAGGAAAGAGAAAACTGGCCATAGTGTAATAATGTCTAAAGATTAATTTATTAAAACCCAAAGTATTGCACTTACATTTAAAAAAGATATATTCACTTTAAAAGGATGCCGGCCGGCACAAACACACGGAGCCCGTCCTCCTACTCCGATCGCATGACGACATCACTACGTGCCTTCCTCCAGACGCGTTTCGACATCAGCAGACGTTGTCAATGGGGAGGATGCAGTACCATTCTTCCCACTAATACCAATCAGGCACTATTTCTCCCACTAATACCAAAGATGCAGTACCATTCTTCCCACCAATACCAATCAGGCACTATTTCTCCCACTAATACCAAAGAGGGGGTACCAGTCTACCCACTGATACCAATCAGGCACTATTCCTCCCACTAATATCAAAGACAGGGTACGATTTCACCACCTACTGACCAAATTTTCTACCCACACTGGTCACGGTCACAGCACACACACACCCCCGGTCCCAAGGCTGCAGGATAGTAATCTGGCCCCCGCTTAGTTTTTTTATTTTTTAGAAACTTTGGACCCTGATTGAAGGGAAATATCTTTTTTTTTGCTAGAGCTAGCACTAAAAAAAAAAAAAAAAAAAAAAATAAGGAGAAAAGACAATGAAGTCATTGCCAGGGTTAATACTGTACTCTGAGAGGTAATGAATACCTGTACATGTTATAATTACACATGTCTTAGTGAAAATATATACAATTCAAAAAAACAAACCATCAAAAATATGAATTCGCTTTGAGATATATCACGTTTTAATACAGTATCACTGCTTGAGAAAAGAAATGTCCGCCTGTCATTCACCACTATCCATAAGCGAGACAGGCCTATGCAGATTACTATTTTGGGCTTGGCTGCCTTCCAGGTAATAATGAAATGCTGTAAGAGCAGTTTAGTTACAGCCCATATCTCTGCTTTAAGGGTTACAGAGCAAGTGTACATGTCCTTCTGTGTTTGCTGCTAAACTTACAGTATGAATGAAACACTCACACATTCAAACCCTATGAACTAAATACACATATACATTTATATTAGATGCACATAAATGATATAATTGCATAATCCTAATAAGAATGTTACGCAACAGTCTATTATAATGCTTAATAACTTTCTATTATTTTTAAAGTTCTCTCTGCCATTAAACCTGAACGTTTTCGTGTTTAGATTTGTCATCACGCATATTAAATACACCACATACACAAACACTGTTTAATATGCTGCAAATAAATTGTAAAATAAAACAATAGTTACACCAACAATACTTATTTGTAGATCCAAGCCTCTTACCTTGTGCATCCAGTTAAATCACAATTTGTCAAAAAGCAACCCCAGCAAAAACGTCACCCTGAAACAGAAACAAGTTTGTGTTTACCAGGTACAGTAAGCGGAGAACATTCACCCCGACATAAAGACACTATTGTCATACATCATGCTAGAACATCTTATAACTTCAGAAAATACTGCATTCCATGTATATGTCATAAGACAGAACACGGAGAAATGATCATGTGCAAAGTGCAGCAGCCCATAACAATCAATCTGTTGTTACCATACATAAGTATAGAGCATTCTGAATGAAAATTGATTGGGCCAATGCATTTGTACAAAGTGTGGTCACCATGAATTCTAATTTAGAGCTCCAAGACTTTGCTTACAGCAAAGGTCACTTTTTCATGATGATAGTATACTCCATATCTGACGCTATGCATTGATGCTAGGAGGTCTAGAGGCAGGAAGCATGCATTTATCTCATTACCAGGATTTGGAGAAACCTGAGGGGGTGCTCTAATTTTTTTAGCCTTTTTTCCTTTACCTGGTAATCTAGCAAGTAAGTGTGTTATTTCTAAACATCCTTAATAGATCAAGTTGTCCACCAAACAGCTTTTTATTTATTCAGCTTTTTATTTATTTATGTAAGACTTTTATCCCCCAAAAAATAAAAAACAATAAACTACTGTAACTGCTTAAAAAATGTTAGCTGAAGTTCAGTTTAAAAAGGTTCACCTTTTGTTTTTTTTCTAAATTCCAGCTCCCCTATGTACCAATATAGCATTAATGTACTTCTTTTGCAAAAATAAAACAGCTTTCCATTAATTCTACACGCACTTACCTAACTCTCTTCATGGCCGTTTAAACACATTGCTTGATTACTTCTGCCTTACTTTCTGGCCAGACTTTAGGTCATGACACAGGAAGGATTTGACCAGCTGAGGGCAGATGATGCAGGGTGTGTGCTAATGAGATCAGCTGGTCAACTCCTTCGGGGTCACGACCTAAAGTCTGTCCAGGAAGCAAGGCAGAAGTAATCAAGCAGTGTGTTTAAGCAGCCATGAAGAGAGTGAGGTATGCATGTGTAGAATTCATGGAAAGCTGTTATTTTTGCAAAAGTACATTAATGCTATACTGGTACATAGGGGAGCCGGAATTTAGGAAAAAAAAAACAACTTTAAAATAGTTAGTAAAATTTATCCAACTCTGTTATTGCATCTAACACTACGCTCTCCCCAGGCTAACAATGCCGTTGTGTCTCTGTTGCTCCTCCAACCAAAGTGGAGACACTCCAAGACAGGAAGTGTGTTACTAGCTGGATCACCGTGTGAAAATAATAGAAAAAAAAAAAGCCTATAAAACAAAAATGAATGCAGTCACCACATTTAGAGCTTGGTAAGCTGCAATATATTAAACTTTTGTTTGAGCTTAAAGCCCCTCCCACATCTGCC
Organism: Aquarana catesbeiana; assembly: GCF_042186555.1. Lineage (NCBI taxonomy): Eukaryota > Metazoa > Chordata > Amphibia > Anura > Ranidae > Aquarana > Aquarana catesbeiana. Next base: position 497,467,128 of record NC_133328.1, on the reverse strand, counting down.
TTTTGGACACCAAGGCTGTCCATTACTTGAGCAACCAATACTGAATTATAGGGGATGGACAGGCGTCTATCTTTTTGGTGAAAGTTATTTTCACATAGGATTTTTTTGACTTTGAAGACTTCTATGGTGCTCAAGTTACTGGGCAGAGATTTGCACCTGATGATGCCTGGGTTCACACTGTTAAAGAACCCTTTTATATGGGCTTTCCAATCAGGTCTGCCTGTCAGTTTTTCAGGTGGACCTGATTGGAAACTCCATGAAACAAATCTGTTTACAGTTTACACCCACCTACCTTTGAGTCCATCCAGGTCCAGAAAAAAAAAAAAAAAAACACAACACACACACACATAACAGGACTGTGTGCTTTTCAATTTTTTCAGACCTATATGTGAAGAATTGGAGGTAACCTGATGTAAATGGACATCAGAGTCCATTTAGATCCACCTGCCAATGAAGCTATAAAGGGGACTAACTATGTCTGCTGGAGAGAAACTAAAAAGGGTCTCTCTCCCTCCTCATTGGCTTCTGCTGATGTTAATCACAGTCAGTAAGGAGGGAGCGGGGGGCTCAATGGGCACACAGAGCGGAGCTTGGGAGCGAGCCTGCACAAGTGCCGCCCCCCCCCCAGGAAGCAGCTATGGAGGCACTGGGTGGGGAGGGGGCAGACCCAGGAGCACTGGAGGGACACCCGAGAAGAGGAAGATCAAGGCTGCTCTGTGCAAAACCAGTGCACAAAGCAAATCCAATATTCAAAACCAGTGCACAAAGCAAATCCAATATTCAAAACCAGTGCACAAAGCAAATCCAATATTCAAAACCAGTGCACAAACCAAATCCACTATTCAAAACCACTGCACGGAGCAAATCCAATATTCAAAACCACTGCACGGAGCAAATCCAATATTCAAAATCACTGCATGGAGCAAATCCAATATTCAAAACCACTGCATGGAGCAGGTAAGCATAGAATGTTTGTTATTTTTATTTGAAACTATTTCAATTTGAGCATTTAGAATCACTTTGAGAATGTTATCAGAAGGGTAAACATCAATTTGTATCTAGCTTTAACAGAGTTTGGTAATCATATCCCTATTAAAAAGTTCTAAAAAAAAAAATCCCATTTTATTTAGAGATTACAAACCCACCCAACTTGTGCATAAAATGTTATTTTCACTTGTAAATTTAACCTATAATGATGGTTATTATAGGCAATAAAACAAGGATCTTAGACGAGTGCTCATCCTAATAAAACTTGCCTGCGCTGGGTGTAAAATAGATTAGAATGAGTGATGTGTAATCCATCCATGCTCACCGACTCATACTCTTTAGGCTCTGCCCAGTAAGGCCTCATGTACACTGCTGCTGGTAAACGGACGTTCAGAGGCAGTTGGATGCTTTTTTCAACTGTCCCAAATCTCTTCCAATGTTATCTTATGTGTACATGTACACAGGTTCGTTTAATGTTGTTTTTAGGCAGTTGCCTTTATAGGCTTTTCTTTGAAGGCAAAAAAATTAGTTCAGACGCCCAAGTTTTCGATGTTTCGGACGCCAAAAGAGGCTAAACATGGTAACTCGCGTTTAGCCGCGTTTCATTTACAGGCCTTTTTCATTTTCTTGGCTATTTTGAAAAAATATACATTTTTTTTTCAAACGCTTCTAAACGCAAACGCGGCTAAATGCAGCATGTAAACGCGGCATAACGGACGATTTAAACGTGGGTTATTTTATGTCAAGTTAAATTGTTCAGGGGAGGTTGTAAAAACGTCCCGTGTACATTAAGACTTACTAGATGATGTCCTCTGTAGATTGCTTTTATCTTTTCATAGCAGTAGTGTTAACCAAACAATTACCCAAGAAAGACACAACCTATAAGTTATGACTGCAGCAACTGTGAGCACTAGGACCCTATCTACAGTATAGGAGTGTGTATATTCTCCTTGTTGTTTCAGGAGTTTCCTCTTGGTACTCTAATAACTTCCTTCCACAATTCAAAACATGCAGCAACAGTAATTGGCTTGCTTCTGAAAGGTTCGTGCGTGCGAGTGTGTGCACGTGTATTACTGTGGTAGCGTGATTAGAAATTCTTTAGGTTCAAGCACTAATATAAATGGCTGTGGTTCGGTAAATTGCAGCAGAATATCTGATGTCAAATAACTGAGATGAGAAGTAAATAAGGTAGGTACCCCAAAGCTACAAAAATTCTTCCGGACAACACATTTTTACATATACCTAACACTGACCGCAGTGTTCTGGCCACCCCCCATTCAGAATACAAGAGAACAGGAGGGGAGATCACTGTACTGTACGAACATCGGATAGTTAGTACAACGGCTCCTCCTGAACTGTCAGGTTTTTTTCGTTCAGCTCTGCTGGGTTCAACGAAAAAAAAACTACTAGTGTGTACTAGGCTTATATTTCCTGTGCTCCTTTGCAACTATTTCCTCTATTGTAGGTTGTGAAACTATCCAATGAATCTGGGGATGAGGAGCATGTGACCTGCTCCCCTGTGACAGAGCTCAGACCAAGTAGGCAGCCGCTACACCCAAGCACTGTCACGTGACCAGAGGAGCAATATCACACGCCCCCGAGTTGTAAATTTGTCACAGACAAATTTGTTGCTACCCTTACAGCTCATTGATACAATGCTTTATTTCTCTCAAAAAGTGATTAGATTGTATGTCATAGAATAAAGTGTGAAAAGTAATAAAGGATTCCTTATTCTAAAGAGATATTCTAAAAACGCCTGGACAGATTTGTTGGCACCCCCAAGAAAACATTATATGTATTTGGACCATAATGATACTTCAAACTACTAGTGGTTTTCTGTAATAAGTTCACACATGTTCATTCTTATAATCAGTCAGCCTATTCAAATGGAGGTAAGTAGTAATTTTGTGGTTTGGCACCATCATTGTGTGCACCACACTTAAAGTGTTACTAAACCCAGGAGCCTGCATTCACTAAATCCAGTCTTTCACAGTACACAGAACATGTAAATGTAATTATTTTAGTAAATACCTTTTCTCATCAGTAGTATATAGCAGTCTTGTGACTTCTATCAGTGACTGGTTAAAGCTTGTAGGAAGAGTTTTCATCCTCCCCTGACTGTCCTATGAGGCTGCATGATTCCTAACCCTCAGTCTGGACAGTGCTGATTGGTCATGTGATGATCATATGCTCCCCCCCAAAAAAAGTGCTTTTTACTATCAGCAGATGGATTGGGGACAGTAAAAGAAGGGGGGATCAGAGAAGACCAAATGGATCAGGATCAAACAGCCTTTTACACAATGCAGTGAATAACCCCTTAGGTTCCACAGTGAGTATAACAACCATGCTTTACTGCATATATAGACTGATTTTAGGCTTGTTTCATACTGAAACCGGCTGTGGATCGCATAGGAATGCCGTGCGTCCCCATTCTCTGGTTTAGGGACGAATCAGGGCCAAATCTGCGCCTTCATTTCGGCCCTGAAACAGAGCTAAAGATGCTATTTTTCTCATATATGTAAAAATCTTAATTTTTAGCTATAAAATTACTTAATCCACCAGAACATTATATATTTTCTGAAAGTAGAGGCCCTGTAGAATAAAAAGCTGATAGTTGCAAATTTTTATGCCACTGCGCTGCCGGCTCTGTGAAAGTGAGCAGCAGCTATGGAGCGGCCATCAGCTTGTTATTAAAAGTTCACTCTTTGGACGTACGTAGTACATCCAAAGAGCTGAAATGGGTAAAAAGAAAAACCAAAAAAAAGCTAGACTGAAATTTGCTAAAATGCATATGACAAGGCACAATGCTTCCAGGAAAAGGTCCTTTGGAGGGATGAAACAAAACTGGAGTTTTTTTGGCAAGTCGCATCAGCTCTATGTTCACAGATGAAAGCTTTCAAAGCAATGTACTACCTAAAGCCATAAAGCACACAATCTCAAGCACAGGTGCACCAACAGGGTAAAACAACAAGAATGGCTAGGAACTAAACACTAGACAATTCTAAAGTGGTCCTCTATGGTCCTTGATCTTAATCATATGAAATATCTATGGAAAGAGCAGAACAGTCTGGAGAAGACACCCTTCAAACGTGAGACAGCTGGAGCAGTTTGCTCAATAACAGTGGACCAAGCTACCCATTGGCAAGTACAGATGTCTCACTGAGAGCTGCAAAAATTGCTTGTTTGCAGTGCTTGCCTACAAAGACTGCACAGCAAAATCTTAGGAGAAGGGCTCCATCATTTTTGTCCATGATGATTTAATTTGTTTTATCATTATTTTAAGTATGCTTTTGAAAAAAAAAAAAAAAATCAAATGTAAAAAGTCAGATTTTTTTTTTTTTTTATTACTTATTCCACACATTATTATGTGGAATAAACAATGCCTGATGCCATTTAATTTTGTTAGATTTGAGTTAGTTGTTTTAGAGAAAATTATGGGTACCAACAAATTTCTCCATGACTATAAAAAAATAAATAATAATAATCCAGCATTCAGGATGTTTGACAATGCTTCAATCAACTTAGATGCAAGTAATGGTACCTTGTGTTGTTCAATGTGGTTAAAACAAAGATTAGAGATTTCTGACTTAATTATATGTATGGAGATGCTCTCAGTCCCTGTCACATCCAGATTTACATCATCAAGACTGGCCCCTTTCACACTTACACAACTTGTCGCACGATTTTGTACTGCAAAATCGTATGACAAGTCATTCTCCATGATTTTCACTGACTACCATTCATATTGGCACGACTTTAAGTCATGCCGACTTCAAATTAGTCCCTGCACTACTTTGGTCCAACTTCCATGCGAGTTGTACTCCATAGACCTCAATGTTAAACCCTCAAGTAGCATGCAAGTCGTACCTGAATAATATAGACACAATTTCAGTACAACTTTGTAAACACAAGCCTCACACCATGTATGTTTTCATTTGTTAATGCCAAAGTTGTGGCAAAGTCATACAAAGTATTACTGCTCCAAATCGCAGCATAATCGCAGTAAAATAGCAGCAGAATAGCGGCTGCGAAATCATGGTAAAATCGCGCGACTTTGAAGTTGTATAAGTGTGAAAGGGGCCTAAGATTTTTCAAATGTTAGCATATTTGTAGACATAACAAGAATCAAATACTAAGTACAATACCTGTGTGAAAAGTTGAAAAATGTAACAATGGCAACTATCTGCAGATTCAAACAAACTTTCTTTTGCTTTGTGAGTGGTTCTCTTCAAACTGAACAATAAATGACCATACTATCGCTACCACTTCTGATACTTTGTGCACTAAAGACCGATTGCGATGTTGGATTGTTTTTGATATTTAATAAGGTTTAATCAAATAAGTTAATTAAAAAAAAATCGCATGGACATGACATGAACATGAAACAAGAACGTTTTTGGAATATGCCAAAATAAATTACAGAATATTAACAAAGACAAAATATGAATACAGTATACATATACAGACCTTAACAGACTCTTGAAGAAGGATTGTGTCTTTAAATGAGCTTCTTCTGCCAATCCCCGCACCCACCTCCTGTGTATTGCAGTCCCTCAGTGCCAAGCTGAGACAGTTCTGTTCTAGACAAACACAAGGAGGAGGGGGCCTGTGAATTGTGCCTGCACAGACTGGTAAGCAACAAATATGATGCACCGACTCAAGTCATCCTAGTGCAACAACAGGGACAATATGACGGGGTATCTGTGACCTCTACACTGTCCTATATAAAGTACCACCCTGCCTGGTCACACAATCACAGATAATTACCATCGTCTGACAAGCCCATAGCCTTGGGCAAAATCACTGCCCTATTTTCATTTGTCATCGTATGCATTTATTTATTGTAGTTGTTGCATTACTAATGCAATAGACATATGTAATCATATAGGGAAAATAAATTAAATACCGCACTTGGGCAACAGTATAATTACAAATAATTTAAAGCTTAACAAATGTTAAATCATTTCTCTAGTAGGGAGGATAAGCAATCATATTTTACTGTGCTCTCCTACTGGCTTTAAAGCTATAGAAATATAGACACGTTTGTATTCCACAAGTCATACAACAATTCTTGGTTGACTGAATAAAAAAGGCATGGCTACAATATGCAGTATAAAAAAATTAAATCACTCAAAAAGGTCTCGATTTCCAAAAGATTATAATTCAATGGTGCATAAAAACATGGTAGTGTCAAGTCCTCTTTATATCCTGCCCTTAGTTCAAGAGGTCTAAGGGCAGAGCGTTGTCAATCAGCTTGTACACCCGGTATCTGTGCTGGGATTTTGACAGCTCTGAGCCTGGACGTACTCCGAGCACTTCCTGGTTCAGGCTCAGCAGGAGGAGATTGCAAAACAGCGGTCTTATTCAAGAAAACATTGCTTTCTAAAGAAAAAAAAAAAAAAAATTATACTCACCTACGGTAGGTGGATGCAGCATCGATCTGATGCTGGATCTGTCCCCCGCCGGCTCTGTGGTAAGAAATGAGCGATCAAACACTGCGGATCGCTCAATTTTCCCCTCCACTCTGAGCAGACAGCTGGGACTGTCAATCACAGGTTCTCTGCTCTGTCCCTCCAGTGCTCACTGGAACACTGTGCTGTGGAGGGGGCAAAGGGGCTGGCTCAGGCTCCACTTACCAGAATAAATTAATGGAATTCATAAACGCTCAAACGCTTGACGCCTGAAGCCCCAAAACTAGGAGCACTCTACTAGGCTAATTTAGAGTATGAAAGTTAAAGTGGAATTACACTTCATGTGAACACTGCAAACCAAAAATGCTATTTAAATTTTTTTTAATATTCAAAGCAAACGCACCCATCCATGTCTCCATGCTTTATTTTTTTGAGAAATCACTTTGAAAAACACCCCCTATTATTTCTGGCCATGGCTATTCTAAATAAGGCCAGATGATTCATGTATCATTTACTTCCTGGAGTCCACCCGACCTTACCTCAGGTAAGGAAGCAGGAGAGAGTGTGCTTAGCTGGGAAAGCCTCTCCTTCCCTCCTCCTCTACTGAAGACTAAGGATGAGCTCAGGCCTGTTCGCAACTAGCACGTGTAGAGCCCGCCAGGAAGTCGGCACTGCACAGCGCTAATCACAGGCATTGAGGCATTCCTTGATCTCTGCAGCCGTGCATCGGGAAAATGTCTCACTGCCCGTGATTAGCACAGCACAGTGCGGGCTCTACACGTGCTAGTTGTGAACATGCCTGAGCTCATCCTTACTGAAGACTCCTCGCATGTATGACTTACAGTATTTATCGGCGTATAACACGCACCCCAAGTTTAGGAGGGAATTTTAAGGAAAAGAAAACTTTTAGGAGGGAAGTTTAAGGAAAAAAACTTACATTTAAATGCCCATCAATACAGCCTTGTCAGTGTCCATCTGTAGCCTTGTCCATCATTGCAGCCTTGTCAGCGTCAGTGTAGCATTGTCAGGGTCCACCTGTAGCCTTGTCCATCATTGCAGCCTTGTCAGTGTAGCCTTGTGAGTGTCCATCTGTAGTCTTGTCCATCATTGCAGCCTTGTGAGTGTCATTGTATTGCAGCCTTGCCCCTGTGTCATTTGCAGAGTTGCCGTTTAAAAATGGCGCCGCCGCTCTCGGCCATTCTCGCCGGCTTTTGGCCACTCTCGGCCATTCTCACCGGCTGCTGCTTAATGCTCTCAGGGCATGTTGTTGAAATACACACTACCATCTTAAAAGAGAAGTTCACCTTTAGAAAAAAAAAAAAATATGCACATTTTTTTTGCATGCAAAAAAATATGCATTTATTTATTTTTTGTAATGGACCTGTAAAGCATTGCACCCACGATCAGACCATAGGAGTAATGCTACGGTTCTGCAGACTGTTTGTGTATCTGTCTGGCCGTACCTCTGATATGGGCAGGCAGTTACACTGACAGGAAGCAGGAATGAACTACCATGGCTCTGTCCGCAAAGGCTGTCGGACCTTGTGACCTCGACTGTGAAAGAAGGATGTGGACAGAGCCCGACACAGCTGCGTTTGTTGCAGACTGTGACAGCTATGGAGGGGAAAAGATTACCGCTGGCTGTCAGAACGGGGGATCAGGGGGGAGCGGGAGCCAGTGCATCTGTGTCATGTTACACACTAAATATGGGCGTAACATGTTACACAAAAGGTGAACTTATCCTTTAAAGTGCATAAATTGTATACCTTTTACAAGATGACAAATTTACTTTAATTTACCGGTTTAGACGCGAACGACTATGTTTTACCAAAGGCAGACCTCTTCCAACACAGTACACTGCTCTACAACAAATCAGTGAAAGCTGAATAACTTATTTTAAGCAGCAGCAGTTTTTGCTAGCTAAATCCAGTAGAGGTTTTAACTTGTCATTTATGACATTCCAAAGTTAGACTTTTTGCCTTTTTAATTATTTATTGTTAAATTTATGAGGCTATTAATAATTTAAGAATCTTGTGGCCAAGCACAGATGTACTTTTTGAATCTCCGTTCTCTACATTGCTGTACAGTTATTCACTTCTATTTCAAACAAGAACCTGCAATATGGAGCTCTGGTGAATCCACAATATTATCTCCGAATCTGGTAGTTGCAATCAATTATCTGAGGCATATTGGATGTAAAGGATATACTACTTTGTGTATATACCAGTATGTGTTGTGTAATAGATGTTAACTATTACATAATCCAAAACCATTACAATATAGACCTAGGAGGATCGAGAGAGGGTGAGGGGACAGTGTAGACCAGGGGTAGGCAACCTGGGGCCCCCAGCTGTTGTGGAACTACATTTCCCATGAGGCATTGCAAGGCTGGCAGTTACAATTACTCCCAGAGGCATGATTCGCAGTCCAAGGACCACAGCTATGGAACGCTCTACCTACTCATATTCGCATGGAAGAAAACTATCAGGCCTTCAGAAAGAAACTCAAGACCTACCTCTTCTGAGAAGCCTGACAACACAGGACGGATCCAGCGCCTTGAGGCGATTCAGTTCGCAACTGCAGCGCTATACAAATCATTCATTCATTCATGATGGGACTTGTAGTTCTGCAACAGCTGGAGGGCCCCAGGTTGCCTACCCCTGGTGTAGACTGTAGAGAGTCAGCCTGGGTTAGGTCAAGAGAGGTTTAATGGAAGAGGGCAAGTACTTCCCTTTCAGGCATGCTTATTAGGCAGCTGGTCAGAGAGGCTGGGGTGGCTGTTTTAATATCAGTGCTGAGGAGACCTTGATTCTAGATGGAAGCTTCTTGTCTCTGACTTGAACCTGCTGGGTGAGCTTGCCTCAACACAGGGACTTTGCTATGTTATATATGCTGCGGCTGGAAGGCTGAGCATTATTTAAAAAGACGGTGTTGTACTTATAAGAAGCGTTTGTATTGTTTTGAGCTGCCTATGAAGACAAAGTCTGTAATTTTTCAGTTTTTCCTAAATAAAGCCGTTTTAAGTTGACTGAACTGTCTCACAGTTGCCTGTTTACCCCCTCGGATCCTGACAACAGGTATGAAATTTCTAATGCCCTGTAATATGGATTGGAATATCATTATAAAGTCCAAATGTAAAGGAAAAAGCACTCCTGAATTCTGCGTGTCATGAAATAGCCATCAAGTGGATGCCCAGTACATGTCGTCTTAGACTTCTAACATCTTATGCCGCGTACACACGATCGGAATTTCCGACAACAAATGTTCGATGTGAGCTTGTTGTCGGAAATTCCGACCATGTGTAGGCTCTATTGGACATTTTCTGTCGGAATTTCCAACAACAAAAATTTGAGAGCTGGATCTCAAATTTTCCGACAACAAAATCCGTTGTCGGAAATTCCGATCGTGTGTAGACAATTCCGACGCACAAAATTCCACGCATGCTTGGAATCAAGCAGATGAGCTATTGAACTTCCTTTTTCTAGTCCCGTCGCACATGTTATATGTCACCGCATTCTTGCCGATCGGAATTTCCGAAAGCATTTGTGCGACCGTGTGTATGCAAGACAAGTTTCAGCCAACACCATCGGGAAATAAATCCATGGTTTGGTTGTTGGAAATTCCGATCGTGTGTACGCGGCATTAGAAGGCATAAGAAGTCAACATTGGATAAAAAAAAAAAAAAAAGAATCCTGATCAGTTAGCTCTATTATGTGTTGAATGAACTTAAAGTGGAAATTTACCCATAACGATTTTGATAAAAAAATGTTCCTTAGCAAGGGACACACATTCCATGTTAATTATACTACCAAAATTGGTGTATACAGTAATTTGTCTCCTGTGTTGTTCTTATTTTTGTTTCTCCAGGAGGCTGCCATTTTGCTGAAGCACAGAGCCCCTGAGCAGCAGTAAATAATTAGGCTGCCAGCCGATCGGCCTATAGTGGCTCTGATTTGCGGCACAATGCCGAAAATAAAGAGCAACTGAGCATATGCAGAGCAGGGTGAGATGGTGTATTGCTGGATTTTAAACAGTATAGGCACTCATTTTGACTGTACATGGCTATACCTGCAAAAGGGGGCAGCCAGAAGTGATCTAGCAGGATTTAATTTTCTGACTAAAGTTCTACTTTACAAATTGCTTGTCATTAGGATGTGCAATGCTCTTAAAAGGTATCCTATAATGAACAGACTATCCCCAAACAAGCATAGTTTTGTTGGTCTTTGAGATTATATACAGTAAAACAATTTGGTGTGACAGATTATATACAGCGGCTGGTGGGATGGTCAGTGACCGATAATCTATTGTGACATTAGTTGATATGATAGTCCTTGACAGATTATACAGTAACAGTCGCTGGCATTAGTTGGTATGACAGCTGGTTACAGACTATGTACAGTGACAACTTTCATTCAGCATAACTGGTGGAAGTATCTTTGGATCACTTATCAGTTCAGTACGTGCTTCAAGGGTCATAAAAAAATGACCACAGACCACAGATCCCAGACTGCTTGTTACGGTCCCTTTGCAATATAGGCTAAGTTTACCTACACAGGAGCTGAAATGTCCCGTTAATAAAGTGTTAACAAGGTAAAAGTAAGATTGTTTTTGTTTCTCTAGTGTATGAGATGATGATAAAAACCAGGGAGCATCACACACCACAGCAGAAGTCAACAGAACAAAGGTGGAGATATAGGTGACTATATGGTATTTAATGCTTGGCTAATCTCCAACCTTAGCAAATCCACCTCCTATACCACAGGTGGAAACTAATAAGTGGCAATGATGGGGGAGTGGGGTGCTCCAGTCCAAAGGGATTTGGTCAGAATCCATACAACAGACAAAGATTTGCGGGGGGGGGCACACATTTTTGCATGTGTGTGCTGTAATATTTTGTTCTGTTTATATGGTCTTTTGGCTGCACCATCTTTAACCGCTTGCCGCCCACTGGCTGTCATATGACGGCGAGACGGAACGGCTCTCGTTCTGGGAGGGCGTCATATGAGGCCCTCGCCTTCCCTACCCACCGACGGCAATCGCGTGCGCCCTCCGTGTCACTGGGCACCCGATGCGCGTGCCCGGCGGCCGCAATGCCCGCCGGGCACACGCGATTGCCCGGTAACATGGCAGGACGTGGACCTGTGTATGTAAACACACAGATCCACGTCCTGTCAGAGAGGAGAGGAGACCGATCTGTGTTCTCAGTACAGAGCAACACAGATCGGTCTCCTCCCCTTGTGAGTCCCCTCCCCCTTCAGTTAGAAACATTCCCTAGGAACACAGTTAACCCCTCGATCGCCCCCTAGTGTTAACCTCTTCCCTGCCAGTCACATTTATACAGTAATCAGTGCATTTTTATAGCACGGATCGCTGTATAAATGTGAATGGTCCCAAAAATGTGTCAAAAGTGTCCGATGTGTCTGCCACAATATCGCAGTCACAATAAAAATCGCAGATCGCCGCCATGACTAGTAAAAAAAAAAAAAATAAATAATAAAAAATGCTATAAATCTATCCCCTATTTTGTAGACGCTATAACTTTTGCGCATACCAATCAATATACGCTTATTGCGTTTTTTTTTACCATAAATATGTAGAAGAATAAGTATTGGCCTAAACTGAGGAAAAAATTTGTTTTAAAAAAAAAAAATGGATATTTATTATAACAAAAAGTAAAAAATAGTGTTTTTTTCAAACTTGTCCCTCTTCTTTTGTTTATAGCGCAAAAAATAAAAACCGCAGATGTTATCAAATACCACCAAAATAATGCTCTATTTGTGGGGAAAAAAGAATAAAAATTTCATTTGGGTACAGTGTTGTATGACCGCGCAATTGTCATTCAAAGTGTGACAGCGCTGAAAGCTGAAAAATGGCCTGGGCAGGAAGGGGGTTAAAATGCCCTGTATTGAGATGGGTTTTTTTTTTTTAAATTATGTTTATTCACATATTTTTAAACATACATACAAGACAGAACATAACTTGTATACCAAACCAACCCCCCCCCCACCCCCAACAACCTCCCTCCACCCCCTCCCCCCAGCTTGTGCAACGATCCATTACATTATATGAACATATTCAATTCCATAATATTGGTGACAGTAACCATAAATTCTTAGTAATAAAGCATTCTACCTGGACACACCTATAACTTTTAATATAACTATAAATTCAATCGGGTCCTATCATATACAGCCTCTATGCTAAAGTCTCATTAGCATCAATCCAGCACTGCCACGCCTTCTCAAATTTGGTGGGGCAGCCCCTACTCAGATATGTAGCTTTGTATAGAGGCAATGCCTTGTTTACCATGTCTTTCCAAAAGGATACTGGTGACTCAGACCTCTTCCAATAACATATAATGGCTTTACGGACATAAAACAAAGAAATAGAGATCAAGGTCCTCTGAGCTCTTCATGGTGCGATCCCTTCCACCAAGCCCAGCAAGCATACCGACACTGTGAGTGGAATAGGTATTTTCAGTAAGGTCTGAACAGTGTGAGTAACCCCCGTCCAGAACTCCCTGATCGGCTGACAGTGCCAAAAAACGTGGTCAAAGTCAGTTGGGCTGTATGCACAGCGCCAGCACTCACCTGCATCAGTGCCATATATGCTAGCTAGCCTTGCCGGGGTATAATATATCATATGCAACAGTTTGAATTGAATAAGTCTGTCTCTAGCCGACACTAAAGTCCCAAACGTGTGGTCCCACATATCATCCCAATCATCTCTCCCGAAATCGGGAATTAAAGCGCTCCATGTGTCTCTACATTTAATAAGCATTTTTGGCATTTCAACAAATAACCCTTTATAGACCTCAGATAAGGGCTTTTTTAAATTTTCCTCACAAAGTAATGACTCTAAGGGGGATGATCCTATTTCCAGGGAATCTGATCCAAATTGTGTCTTGAACGCATGACTTAGTTGTAAATAACGGAAGAAGTACCAGTTGGGCAACCCATGTTTGTCCTTCAGTTGATTAAAATTAAGTAGTTTTTTACCTCCCACTATGTGTTTCAATTGTTTTACACCTATTCTAGCCCATATGATTGGGTCAGGTATTGTACCCAGATGCGGCAGCTTGGGGTTGAACCACAAGGGGGTATCTGGGGACCACATATCGGTCTGAGACTTTATCAGCACCTTCGCTCTGTCCCATGCGTGAATCGTAACGCGCATCGAGTCAGTCGGAGATGACAGTGCCGAGGTGCCTCTATGTATCAAAAAGAATAGGCTCTCATATGGCCCCATATAGGCCGCTTCCAACAAGTTGGCTGCATCCCCATCATCACGAAGCAACCATCGCCTAGCTACAACCATTTGCCTGGCTATGAAATATTTAAATAGGTCCGGAAGAGCAAGCCCTCCCTGTCCCCAAGGCTCCTGCAGTGTCCTAAGGCTGATCCTAGGGTGTGTTGCGGACCAGAGGAAAGACCCAGACTGTTCACACGTTTAAAAAACGATGCTGGGACCCAGACCGGAGAGTTCCGTAGCCTCCCTGGCGGTTTTCCCGAGTGTGGCTCGGGGTTAAAATTCAGTACCATTAGCGGTAACCCCGAGCCACACTCGGGATCGCATTGCAGGATCCTGGGGCGGCGTTACTTACCTTGTCCCCGGGATCCTGCGATGTCCCCCGCAGTGTCCGAGGGCTCCGTCCTCCTCCGAAGCCTCTCCGTGCCAGGCTCCGTTCCCTGCGAGCGGCGCGACGCACGGGGGCGGAGCCTGGCGGCAAATTCAAAGTAATGTCAAAATCATAACACATACAGTACTGTAATCTTACAGATTACAGTACTGTATGAAATGATTTCACATCCCTTTTGTCCCCAGTGCTCTGGCCCATGCCCTGCATGCAGTTTTACATGATATACACTGTTCTTTCTGCCTGGAAACTGGAGATTGTCCATAGCAACCAAAAAGTGTCCCTTTACGTCAAAAGTGGCTTTAGACCAGCTAGAAAACAGCGATAGTAAATTAGAACACTTGCAGAATTGAGCGATAGTGAATTGTGGGGAAATTTATTTTATTACCATTTTTTAAAATTTTTTTTAATTATTTATTTTTATTTATTATATTATAATTTATGTTTTTGTGTTTCAAACTTCATCATACCCGGGATATCTACTAGACTCTGGTTTGCACAGATTTAAGTGTGTTATTATTAAGATTTACAGACCTACAATATAAAACGCCAAATTTCCATGCAAAATAATTGTACCGCTTTCAGCACCTAAAATCCGAAATAATCATACCGCCAGGGAGGTTAAAAAGTATAAGAAGACCGGTAAAACCTTCATCTTAATGAGACTAACCTTTCCAATAAGCGAGAGTGGTAAATGCTTCCAGCTGTATTTTTGTCTTGGCCAGTACTGGAAGAAGATTTAATGACATATAGTCACTTTGGGTGTTATATGAATACCAAGATATTTAAACTGTGATACCCAGGCAACGGGGACCTGTTGTGTCGCCAGAGCCTGAGCACCCGGATCAAAGGCCATTACACTAGACTTCTCCCAGTTCACACATAACCCCGAGAACCTGGAGTATTCTCCCAGTATCTTAAAAACCGCCTCCAAAGATGGACCTGGGTCTTGTAAAAAGAGAAGCATATCTTCTGCGTACAAAGCAATACACTCGCGAATGCCTCCCACCTCTAGCGCCTTTACATCTGGTGATTTACGGAGTGCTATAGCTAGGGGCTCTATCGCTAGAGCGAACAGTGAAGGCGAAAGGGGACATCCCTGTCGCGTTCCTCTGCCCACTATAAATTGTTGTGATACAGACATGCCCAATTTGATAGCTGCCTTTGGCCTACTATAAAGCAAAGATATCCATGTCCTAAATACGTCTCCAAACCCCATGTGACGCAGCACTGCCAACATGTAGTTCCAATCCACAGAATCAAATGCTTTAGCCATATCAAGGGACACCACCACTCTTGTCCCCTTATTAACATGTTCAATTTGAAGGTGTGTGAACAGCCTGCGCAGGTTTGTGTCTGTGGGTTTCTGTGGAATAAAGCCTGTTTGATCTATGGACACTAAATTAGTAATAACTTTTGACAGTCTTGTGGCCAATATCTTTGTCAAGATCTTCAAGTCTTGATTCAACAGTGCTATGGGTCTATAGGAGGAGCATGCAAACGGGTCTTTACCCAGTTTAGGTAATAGAATGACCTGAGCCTCCAACAGTGTATCCGGTAAAATCTTATTTTCAAGACAGAAGAGGAAAAGAGATTTAAGTCGCGGGACTAGGGCCTCCAGATGTGCTCTATACCATTCTATACATAGCCCATCAGGCCCTGGGGATTTATGCGGAGGAAAAGATCTGATAGCTGTTTCAATCTCTTTTTCTGTTATCTCAGCCTCCAGATCAGTCCTATCAGCCTCCGAGAGCATGGGGATATCTAAAGATGATAATAATGTCTCAAAATCTTGTACATTGTAAGTAGGTATAGGGGCATATAGGGTCCTATAATATTCCACAAATGTATCCAAAATGTCAGTGGGATCCGTAAGAAGAATACCCTGGTCATTCCTAATACATGGTATGTTGGTCTGCAGTCTATGCTCCGCGACTAGAATGGCCAATAATTTCCCATTTTTATCACCCTGTTCAAAGATGTGTTCTGCCCTCCTTGTCCAGGAAGTATGTGTTAACTCTGTGAAGTGCAACGCCAACAGACGACGCGCCTCCAAGAGTTCCAAGTATGTGACATCTGAGTGGTCATTAGCATGAGCTGCTTCGTGTCCCCACTCTGCCTCCTGCAATTCTTGCGTTTTGCTATTGAAACTTTTCCTGGCCTGTTTAATAGCCGAAATGTACTGCCCCCACATACATGCCTTGAAGGCATCCCATACAACAGGCAAAGGAGCTGAATCAAGGTTGTCCTCCCAGTAACTGGACACATTGGGCAGCACAGTGGTGTAGTGGGTAGCACTCACACCTAGCAGTAAGAAGGGTCGCTGGTTCGAACTACCTACTAACTACCACTACCTGCCTGGAGTTTGCATGTTCTCCCTGTGCCTGCGTGGGTTTCCTCCGGGTACTCCGGTTTCCTCCCACACTTCAAAGACATGCTGGTAGCTTAATTGGATCCTGTCTAAATTGTCCATAGTATGTATGAATGTGAGTTAGGGACCATAGATTGTAAGCTCCTTGAGGGTAGGGACTGATGTGAATGTACAATGTATATGTAAAAGCACTACGTAAATTGACGGCGCTATATAAGTACCTGAAATAAAAAAAAATAAAAATATGGTGTCATCTGTGAAGACACTGATTCCACCTCTATCCAACCCGGATTCAACCTCCATGCTCCCCCCCTGAGCCTTGAAGGCAGACCCAAATGCACAGACGGGTGTATGATCTGAGAGACCTCCGGCTAGATAATTTGCACCCCGTACTAGCTGCAGCATGGGGGGATTGGCAAATGCCAAGTCTATCCTTGAGGAAGATTTATGCCTTTTTGATAAATAGGAAAAACACCTTGTGGTTGGATTCTTCCATCTCCACAGCTCTGTTAAGGAAGCCGTGTCTGCCCATGCAGCCAAATCCACTGACGCTGCCCTGGACGCATTAGATGAATCCAGGGCGGCACATAAGATGGCGTTAAAATCACCCGCAATCAACAGGGGAAGATGCATAAAAGGGGCTAGCTTGCCTATCAAATCATACAATATCTGTATCTGGAATGGGGGAGGAACATAGATGTTTACCAGCACCATTTTATGCGTATATATATCAGCAACAACTATTAAATACCAACCTCCAGGGTCAGATATGACTTTACGAATCGTACAAGGTACAGTCTTACTAATTAAAATGGCAACCCCTCTGGCATAAGTAGAGTATGTTGCATGAAGCACACGCTGAATCCAGGATCTGCGTAATGACAATATCCTGTTCCCATCTAAATGCGTCTCCTGCAAGAACACCAACTGTGGTTTAATTGGTTTCAAATATTGGAACATCAAGGTCCTACGGAACCTATCGTTGAGGCCCCTGACATTCCAAGACACCACATTAACGATTGACCCCGCCATAATCATATATTAGCATACTACATATGTTGCTGTATACCAGGACCCTTAGTAAGTGTGACCACGAAATACCAAGATTCTGTACGTGTAATAAGTTATGACTATCACCAAATACCCGACATGGATCATTGCACATTCGCTGAAAATAAAACCCAATTACTTTATAATCCCCTGCTACGGTGATAAAAAAACAACAAAAACTATACACCGAGCTTACTCCCATAACTTGCCTCATAACCTTAAGAAAACGTGACCAGAAAAAAAAAGGTCAAAACAAAACAGAAAAAAAAAAAAATTGAAAAAAATTCCTAAGTCCGTCAGTCTAGAAAACAGCAACGTTCATGCCTTTTTTCGCTCCGTGCCTTCATAGCGGAAACGGTGGAATTCCCCCGCTTGAATGGGAGAGAGTCATACTGACTGACAGAGGAAGTCCAGGCTCAAAAGACTTTACCATGGGGATCAGAATGTGTATGGCATACTGAGGGTAATGAAAAAGTCAATCATTTCCATATGTGAGAAAATTATTACCCACCCTCCGGCAAGGGTACACCCCCCCCCCCAACAAAAATAAAAAGTAAGGTAAATGAATCAAAAGTGATGAGAAAGGAAAGGACAGTCCCGTACTTGCAGTTAAGAGTAAGAGAAAACAGGTAACAAAGCAGCGACTCGACTCACAAGCCGTCTATCCAGTCGTTGGCCTCCATTGGTGTATCAAAGAAACGAACCGTGCCCTTGTGGGGCACCCGCAACCGGCTGGGGTATAATATGCTGTACTTTATATCCTTTTCTCTCAGCCTGTGTCTCACCTCGTTAAAGGATCTACGACGTTTCTGGACCTCGGCCGAAAAGTCCGGAAAGAGCATCACTTTGGTATTCTCATAGGGCAGCTCTGGGTGTTTCCGGGCCTCTGCCAATACCATATCTCTGTCCCGAAAGTTCAAGAACCTCACCAAGAATGGCCGAGGATGGGCACCCTCAGGGCGGCGGCCTGTGGGGACTCTATGAGCCCTTTCCACAATGTATGTGGGAGGCATGTCAGACAGACCCAGCAGGTTTTTAAATAATGATTCAGCAAATGCGGCTGGGCGCGAGCCCTCAGCCCCTTCTGACAGGCCCACCACGCGGATATTATTACGTCTTTGCCTATTTTCGGTATCGTCTACTTTATGTACTAAAGACCTCACCACCACATGTAGACCTGCTATCTGTGCTGCTTGTGACCCTTGCTGATCTTCCACCTCTCCAATCCGATCTTCTGCCTCTGTCAGCCACCCTCTGATTTTATCTAGATCATGGCGGATCAGCGTACATTCTGATGCCATGTGTTCCTGTACTGAGATGGTTAAAGTGGATGTAAACCCAATGTCATCCTTTCTAAACTACTGCCATAGGGGTTATCTATAAGGATATACATGCCTCCTGCATGTATCTTTACCTGTCAAATGTCTCCCCTCTGTCTGTTATGAGACCCGAAAAACTGCATATTCTGTGGGTGGGTTTGTTGTCTGGAGCTCGGTGGGTGGAGCTGTGATGTCAGTAGACTCCCCGCCCACCTCTACACTCCCCTTGTCAATATGCATTTTCTCCTGTGTATTTCTTACACTGACTGAACTTCTGCTATGATCTCTAACATCCAGTGAAAAGACAGGAAAGTAACCACATGACTTCAGCATGCCAAATCATGCTGAGGTGTGGAGCAACCAATCCTTGCAGAGCTGCTGAAGAAAGGAGTGGGGGTGGGAATTAAAAAATAATGCATGGGGGGGCGTGGCCGGCTGGAGACCTGAACAGACGTGCCCAGTGAGAGCTCCTGCCGTTTTGGGGAATAACTCCATCCTTTTCCCCCTAGCAGGACCGCCTCGCCACGTTCACTAAACCGGGGGTCCCCCTGCACACTGAGGTGTCACCTACGACCGCTGACACGCCGATCCCGAAAGCCGGCCGAATCTACTACAGGCCGCGGCTTCGGCCTTCACAAGGGGAGCGGCGGCCATATTGGTACACCCGGCCCGCACAGGCCGCATCCGGATCTTCCTGGCCGCACACCACCTAGCTCTCCCCCTACACGAACACCGGGACGGCTTAGCCTGGGACCGGTGACACGGCGGTCCCGTGTTCCGGCCGTTTTAACTAGAGGCCGCGGCTTCGGCCTTGGCAGGGGGAGCGGCGGCCATATTGGTGCACCCGGCCTACACATCCAGGACTTCCTGGCTACTCCGCACCTGGATCTACCTCCACACAGACACCAGAGCAGCCCAGCCTACTGACCGAAGCCTGCATTCTCCCCTGTGCCACTCCTGCATGCCAGCCTGTAGGACTACCATCACACACAGTAAGTGGCGGCCATCTTACTACACCTCAGTAGCTTCCCCATCTCTCCTGTGCTCAATCCAGGGCCAATCTAAACACCAGGGTGCCCTGATATAGCAGACTGTGACCTCAGAAAGGGACTAAACTAATATTTACCCCCACTCGTGGGGTGGATTATAACACTAACCCTGGGGCCACGTGGAGCGGCCATTTTGCTTCACCCTGCTGCAGTGTATGCACTTGTTCCTTAACCCCTTTGCTCCTGGATCACTGTGTATCTACACTGTCACAAGAACTGCCCAGAGGACCCAGCTGCCACTTGTAACCCTTTTCTCAGAATAAATACTCCTTGGCTGACAGTTTGCTACCTCGCCATAGTTCTGCAACACGTTTCCATCTCATACTGTGGTGCAAAAACTAGCAGGGAACGCAGTCCTGGCTCCAGAGTCGCAGGTAGCGACCGTCCTATCCCCCATAGTAGATACCATGTTTCCTGGCTGACGATGGATGGCTGAAGAAATGGGCCACTGAGCTCTGTGCTCTCCCGACATTATCAGGCTGTGTTGCAAATTACCTACACCCGGAATCTCTATGTCATCCTCAAGCTCTCACTCCTCTGACTCCGCTGAGCTGCAGCAAGGTACAATCCAGCGCTACCTACTACGTACATCATCGCTCGACTCCCGCACGGGAAAGGACAAGCTGGCGGCCAGTCGCACCCCAGGCAAATCTAAACCTCCTTCTCTGGCTCACATGGACTCCTCAAACTACAAGGATGCTATGGGTGAGCCCTCGGCCCCTTCAATGGCCGCTATGCCCCTTGACATCCCCTCCGAAGATGGCCCCGCGGAGCTATTTCCTCCGGCCTCGGGCGGATCAGCCGGCTCTGCGACTACAGCCCTTCTTTCTGCCTTTAGGGCGGACTTTGAATCCTGGGAGTCCAAGATGGAAGCCTCCCTCCATGTAGAACTACAAGCCCTCCAGCATCAGGTTTCAACAACAGAGAATGCTGTATCCGTTCTGGCTACTACCCAAGATGACCATACGGCTCGTATTGTGGCCCTCGAATCTGCAACCACCTCACATTTATCCCGCTTGCGGCAACACCAACTCCGCATAGAGGACAGCGAAAACAGGAGCCGCAGGAACAACATTAGGATACAGGGAGTGCCGGAAGCAACCTCAGGTACTGATCTAAAACCCACTGTCGTTTCTATCCTCAACCAGGTCCTGGGCAGGGAAGTTACATCCCCTATTGAACTGGACAGAGTGCATAGAGTGGGAGGCATGGGGGGAGACCGCAGCGACCGCCCCCGCGATGTCCTATGCCGGGTCCATTACTATACCCTCAAGGAAGAGATTATGCGTAAGGCCTGGCGCTTAGGTCCTGTAGAATTCGATGGATCTACAGTACACCTCTATCCGGACCTCTCCCGTAACACCCTATACATGAGACGGGCGGTCCGCCCACTTTTGGATTTGATACGTCAAGCAGGGGGCTTCCTACACCTGGGGCCATCCATTCAGTATCAAGGTAACCCGAGACGACAACTGTAAGTTTGTTCTGTCGGACCCTGAACAACTTCCTGCCTTCTTCACCTTCCTTGCACAAGACCCTATCAGCATCCCGAACTGGCTAGACCCTCCAGAAGATCGTCAACGACTACAGGGCCCTCTCCCACAACGTCGCAGACGCTCAAGATCTAGATCTGCTTCTTTTGGTTCTAGAGCAAGACGTCCAACATCCCCGGAAGACTGATTTGGCTCCCCACGTGAGTCAACACTGTTACTTGTTCTACCTGCTCAATGTTTTACAATGGATCTACACCTTTCACTCCACAGTTTCATTGGTCCAGGTTTGCAATGATACTGTGTTTTCTCTGTACCCTCCTATGAACTCATACTAACTATACCACTCCATTTACAGGGATAGTATAGAAGTCTACTAAGCTCAGGAGGTGGGGGGGTGCTCTGTTGCCCTTAATGGGACAGTTACAGTTACATTTAAAGAAGGGTGTAGATTAGACGGTGGTAATGTTACTGCTTTTTATGGCTGCGTGGGAGCTCCACTCGACACCAGACGTCCCTAGCTTTAAATGTACACTTATCCACACATGGACCATACCACGACCAAATTGAATGCTATGAGCATCGTTTCCTTAAGAGACCTTGCTCTGTTATCCAATTTTCCAGAACCCTATGATTCTTTTATTCGGGATGCGGCCTGGCCCAAGTGGAGCCCACCACTAAGTCTCTGGGGTGATATTTGTAACCAATGTGCCTTTCTAGTTCTTTGGGCCTGGGAACCCGCTGACTGACTGGGAGTCTTCCAGAAGACACCTTATTACCTGTTATGGGCTTCTTAGTCTCCTCTCAGTCCAGGGCCTAACTTATCCTACACCATAGAACTAGTTGAATTCCTCAGTGTTACATCATTTAAATGTTTGTTATACATACTTTTGCTTGTGATGATAGCTCACTGATTATGGGTGTTTAAAATGTTTTTTCAAACACTGATTAGATATATGCCATGTTCTTCTATATCCTAAAATATTAAGTATTCAATATACTATGATAGACGGGTGTGACACATATACGTTATATATGCCTGCTATGTTGTCGGGATCACAACTCAGACCTCTCTAATCCGACCTCCTTCCCCAAATAGGTTTGGCACGATTTGTGCCTAGCACGTGATATTTCACGGAGTGTTTTGCTGTTGCGAACACATTAGATTTTCTTTTGAGACACCTTTCCCAGGTGTCCTCTAGCCATTCTCCATTCCTCTTCCCCTTTTGCAACTACCTTCTCTTTTCCGTATCTTCCCCAACCGCCTCCCCCTCTTTTTCTAGACTTTCAAATTCTTTTCTATTTCTTCGCTCCACCATGGTCTATACAGTGTTGTCTCACCCTCGACTAAAATTATGTTCATACAATGTAAATGGACTCGATGTTGCCTCTAAACGGGGACAAATACTATATCAAATGCATAAATGCCAAGTTAATGTACTCCTCTTGCAAGAGACGTACTTTCAATCAGCCTCCACCCCTTGCTCTAACAGATATTTTAACAGATGGATCCATAGTACTAATCCATCCCAGAAAACTAAGGGAGTATCTGTAGCTTTTCACAAAAGCCTCCCCGTTGAATTGCTCGATCATCTCTCCGACCCTCAGGGAAGGTACGTCTTTGTGAAATTTTTGCTGTGGGGAGTTAAATTTACGATAGCTAATATATATTTGCCAAATGTTAACCAAGTTCCATCGGCTCTGCGGTATCTGAAGATCCTATCTGAATTCATGGAGGGCAAACTCATCCT
Source organism: Aquarana catesbeiana (assembly GCF_042186555.1). Classification (NCBI taxonomy): domain Eukaryota; kingdom Metazoa; phylum Chordata; class Amphibia; order Anura; family Ranidae; genus Aquarana; species Aquarana catesbeiana. The sequence continues at coordinate 497,444,064 of NC_133328.1, read as the reverse complement.
CGGTGGAGATTTTAATACTCCCCTGGAGCCAACATTAGATTCCTCCACTTCAAGGTCACGTATCTCATTCCCCAAATTGAGGGCCCTGAAACGCGTACTATACGACTTACGCCTTGTAGACGTTTGGAGGGTATTATACCCCAAGACTCGTAACTACACACATTTTTCTCAGGTACACCAGACCTATAGTCGCATAGACTATATATTGAGTGACCACAGTTGCCTAGACTGGTCTCCTGAGTGTGAAATAGATTCTATGATCTGGTCAGACCACTCCCCTATATACTTGACATTCTCGCTCCCCTCCTCACCTATCAAGGAGTGGACATGGCGCTTGAATGACTCATTGCTAGCTAACTCGGACTGTATTACACGTATCTCGGAAACAATCTCTAACTTTTTTGGGGACCACGCACAAGATACCACGTCGCTCCCCATCCAATGGGAGGCACTGAAAGCAGTATTACGTGGAACCTTCATTCAATTAGGATCTCATCTGAAAAGGGAACGCTCAGCCGCTATAGTGGATGCAATCCAGAAGCTCCGAAACCTGGAAACTGACCATAAGCGTTCCCCAACAACCGAAACGCTTACTGAGGTTTCCAAAGCCCGATTACATCTCAGAGGACTATATGAGACATCTGCACGTACATTTGCGGACAAACTTGCTTTCCATCAGTATAAATTCCAAGACAAGTGTGGCAGGTCACTGGCCCGCTCCCTGCACCCAAAAAAATCCTCTACCTTCATCCCCCATATCCAAGGACTGCATGGAGAATTAATCTCCTCACCTTCTAAGATTGCGCAGACATTCAGGGATTTTTATCAATCCCTATACAACATACCTGTGGCCCAATCGTCAGGCTCCCCCCCTACTACAGAGGAGCACAAGTCCTCTTATATCAGGGAAACTGCGCTCCCCACTTTGGATGAGGACATCATTACCGAACTTGAAACACCTATAACAACAGATGAAGTTGCGAAAGCCATTGCAAGTACACCAACTGGCAAGAGCCCAGGGCCGGACGGCTTTACCCCAAAGTTTTATAAATTATTTGCTCCCCTCCTTATTCCCTTCCTCACTAAAGTATTCAATTCTGTATCAGAGGGCTCAGTGTTTCCCCCACAAACACTTGAGGCTCATATTTCCCTTATTCCAAAACCAGAGAAGGACCCGACTTTATGTACAAATTATAGGCCAATATCCTTGATCGGGGTGGATTTGAAGATTTTCGCTAAAATATTAGCCAACAGGTTACAACCATTGTTGCCCAGTTTGATCCACTTGGATCAAGTAGGATTTGTGAGTGGCCGAGAAGCAAGGGATAACACCCTGAAAACCCTTCTTCTATCCAACTATGCCCGAACCCATGATATTCCTTTATGCCTCTTAACAGTCGATGCAGAGAAGGCATTCGACCGAGTAGATTGGCAATTCCTTCGGTTATCTCTACAACAAATAGGACTGGGAGCCCACATGATCTCAAGGATAATGTCCCTATACTCCTCTCCATCCGCTAGGATAAGACTGAACGGTTCTTTGTCGTCGGCACTCTCTATCTCTAACGGGACATGACAGGGATACCCCCTATCTCCCCTCCTGTATGTTCTTACCATGGAACATTTAGCCATTGCTTTGCGAAACAATCCCTCTGTGCACGGAATAACAGTCGGACCCACTCAAACTAAACTTGCTCTGTTTGCAGATGACCTTCTTCTATTTGTGACACGTCCACACTTGTCTTTAACCTCGGTGATGCAGGAGTTCCAGAGATTCGGGGAAGTCAGTAACTTTAAGGTAAACTATAATAAATCGGAAATTCTCAATATCTCTCTGCCAAAGTCGGACCTACGCAGGCTTTCTACTGCCTTTTCCTTTAAAACAGGATCCACCTTCATCAGATACCTCGGTATTCAGATACCGGAGGATGTATCCCAACTCTTTTCTAAGAATTTTACCCCCTTACTTCTCAGAACTCAGGCCGATCTGTCTAACTACACATTTAAATGACTCTCCTGGCTTGGTAGTACCTATTTCAGACAATCCCTATATACATACCTAACTCCTATTTTCGGAAATTGCGCCAGCTGTTCTCTAAATTTATTTGCAATTCAGCCCGTCCTAGAATTAGATACAAAACGTTATCTCTTCCGAAAGCGAGAGGGGGAGCTGGAGCCCCGGACGCTTCATTGTATCATAAGGCAGCAATACTTACTCGCATATTGGACTGGTTCCATAACCATACGACTAAGCTCTGGGTTCACTTGGAAAGCCATATGAACTCCATTGATCTCTCAGCTCTTCCATGGACCACACCCGCAATTCGTAGGGGTTCACTCCCCCTCTGTGACCTCACTCGCCAAACGATCCAAATTTGGGATCGCCTAAACTCTGGAGGTAACATATCCAATCCTTCGGGACCTATGACCCCCCTATTTGGGACTCCAGCCTTCCCACCGGCTATGCATGTGACAAGCTTTGGACCTTGGCGGAAAGAAGACCATAGGAGGCTTTCTCAGGTTCTCCGTACAGACCCCACTCTAATGCCAGATACTCCCCCCGAATCGCTTTCTAGATACCCTATGCAATGGCTTCAGAAACAACAACTGACTTCCTATGTCCAAACCTTCCATTCAATACAAGATATTCTAGCTGAACCCACAGGATTCGAGGATATGCTCCTCCAAAACGATCCTCCAACACACGTGGTATCAGAGCTTTATTCCCTTTTGTTGAATGCTCTTCACCCTGATCTCCCACCCTACACGAAGGCTTGGGAAAAAGATCTCCAACACTCCATCTGCCCCATTGACTGGCAAAAATGCTTTATTCTAACACACAAGCTCTCCCTAGCCACTAAAACTCAAGAAAAGGGGTTTAAACTGGTGACGAGGTGGTATAGATGCCCTTCGACAATACATCACTTCAACTTGACAAACCCAGATACTTGTTGGCGATGTTTAAACTCCAGGGGCACCATGCTCCACATTTGGTGGGAATGCCCGCCCATACAAAAATTCTGGCAACAGATCTTCTTACTATACTGCAGGCTGATGGCAACGGCTCTCTCTCCTTCACCCGAGATAGCTCTCTTGTCCATGCTCCCGGGCACGCTCAAATCCATTAAAAAAGATGTATTACGCCATTTCTTGGCTGCTGCTAGAATGGTGATCCCAAGATATTGGAAGTCAAGAACTGTACCTTCCCTGGGGGAGTGGGCTATTGAGGTGGACCGCATCAGGGACCTTGAACGCCTGTTAGCAGAGGAATCTAATAAAGACAACCAGTTCTCTCTTACGTGGACTTCGTGGTCCATGTTCCGATACTCATCGGACTTCATCCCCTGGGCAGAGGGCAACCTGGACGGTACCGCCCCATGACCATACTGGAGCGACTCCTGTTCCTAACCTTTCTGCTTTTCTACTTTCCCCCTAATCCTTCTCCTTTTCATATCAATGTATTCCTTAAAATCCAGATGCAGAATGCGACCCGCACAAGCTAATCCTATACAACATAACAGGTTCCTGGAATAAGTTGATTGTAAAAACACACGAAGTTTACTTGTAATCCCCTCCCGTATATGGTGAGGGCTCTTTGGTTATCCTTGTTATATCTCATTATGCTAATTAAAACGATGTTTTTTCCTTGTGATCTGCACACATAACGTACTACAATATGTATACTGCGAATACACTGGATCTATTGTTATCAACACTACTACTACTAATGATGTATATGTGAAGTACTTTTTCTTGTATGCTTTCTTTTTCAATAACATCAGATTGAACTAAAAAATAATGCATGTCTTAGGCTAGTGCACGAGATATGTAAATCACCTGTTACCCACAGCAAGGGGGAGGATTTGACAAAGTTTTTCTCTGTTTGTCAAGATTTATCTCTCTGAACAATAAAAAAGAGGATTGCTCAGAGATGGATTAACTCTGTGTGGCAAGACTGGGCTCAAATGATAGGAAATCTTATACTCTACAGTATGATATAAAAAAAAAAATTTCAGGTTTACATCCACTTTAATGCATCTTTTAGGGTGTGCCACCCAAATCTTTGTCTATTGTATGGATTCTGACCAAATCCCTGTGGACTGGACCACCCCACTCCCCCATCATTGCCACTTATTAGTGTCAACCTGTGTTATAGGAGGAATCCTTTAGTTCTCCAATATAGAGGAGTGTATTTCTTCCATGGTTCAGAGAAGCAGGATCTTCCATTCTATGGATAGCGTAGGACCCACTGATAATGACGCAGTAAGTGGGCTTAAGCCATATGGTGTGACTAAATCCCCATATGTTTTGAAAATGTTCAGGTGTTTTAAATAGCCTTGCAGTAGTTAAATGTAATTTTTGCATGTGTGCACGCTAGATTTTGTTCTATTGCGGCGGACAGATCGGACACTTTTTTTTTTTGGGACCAGTGACAGTATTAGTGATCAGAGCTAAAAAAAATAGCCACTGATCACTGTATAAATGACACTGGCAGGGAAGGGGTTAACACCAGGGGGCGATCAAGGAGTTAAATGTTCCGTAGGGAGGTATTTCTAACTGGGGCGGGGGGAGTGGACTGACTGGGAGTACAGAGAGATTGCTGTTCCTGATCACTAGGAACAAACGATCACACTGTACTCCCCTGACAGAACGGGGATCTGTTTGTTTACATTGGCAGATCCCCATTCTGCCTCTGAGGAGTGATCGCTGGTGGCTGGCATCGCGGCCGATGGACCTGCGCATCAGCTCCCCCCCTGTGCAGTGGGTGCGCACGTGCCCACAGTAACTCATGCACGAAACGAGGTACGGGTACGTTGTTTCACGCAATAGGGCCGCCCTGACCCAGTATATATGCTGTGGGCGGTCCTTAAGTGGTTAAAGAGATGGAGAGTGCAGGGGTTCAGGAGTCAGTAGCAAGTAACACTATTAAGTGATGCAGAGTTCAGAGGTAAGTAGTAAGTGACTCAAAGGTTCAGTCGTAAGGGGGGCAGAGGTTCAGGGTTCAGTCGTAAGGGAAGCAGAGGTTCAGGGTTCAGTCGTAAAGGAAGCAGAGGTTCAGGGTTCAGTCGTAAGGGAAGCAGAGGTTCAGGGTTCAGTTGCAAGGGAGGCAGAGTTTAGGGGATATCAGGGTATCGAAAGGCTGCACTATAAGACTGGGGGCTACCGCTGCCTGCCTATGTGATTTGGGCCTTGGGACATGTGGGCAAGAGAAACTGAATCAGTCAGTGCATAGGCACCAATAGGCAAAGAGAGGAAAAGTGACAGTCGCCTACCAATATATTGGCGGATTGGCAGCAAGCAGTCTGTGAGGGAGCTGCAGGCACCAGGCAGAACTGCTGATCTGATCCAGGGCCAAAAGATGAGCGTGGTGGGCGGGACTTAATTGGCACTGCAGGCGTCATGCATATTACATCACAGTCACTGCACACCGGCTGGCTGCACAGATCACTTTGCCTGTTACCCAGCCCAGCAGATCACTGCAGTGCTACACGCAGTAACGGCTGCAATGCAGATCACTCCACCTGTCAATTATATTTTATGGGTGCTGACCGGTGTGGTGGCACTTGGCACTTAGGCAGGAGGCTCTGGGGGAAGTTGGATCCCCCTTAACCTCCTCCTTACCGACACCTGCATGGCTGACAACTCCTGGGCATCCCAACACGGTTCAGATCATTCATAGATTACAGAATAGCTGAACTGTGCTGAATATATTTTGCCCCACCTTCAGGCCAACAGGAGCAGAATTTAGAAAGAAAAGCCCACCAAAATTGAAAAGTAGAGGGAAGTATTCCAATGAGGAGAATTTTTGGAGGTAACTTCGAAAGATTCATCCAAACCTGTGAAATGGGATGTAAATGAGATGACAAAAGCTGACAGTTGCATTCCTTCATGCATTACTCCTAATAAATAAATAACCATCTGTTCGATTTTACCAAGACAGACACGGAGGAGGACGGCTGCTAATCTGCTCTTGTCCTCCAAAACAGAAGGGAAGTATGACCACTTATACTGAATAGGTTGCCTAACTAACTTAAGTAAATGGCTCCCACAGGCTTTACATCACATCCATGTTTAATGTACAGAGGCAAAAGTGCTCTCCGATTTTGAGTCCAGCAGGATATATAGGTTCTTACAGGGGTCTGGAAGTTACCAAAAGTGTGTGGATGAGCTGCATTTTTACTGCCAACTGCTCCCGGTTCAGCTTCAAAGGCAACGGCTGAGGGAGCACACATGTCACGGCCATGGTCCTTTGCTTCATGGCTGCAGCAGGAATTAACCCCCTACTGCACTCAGCAGGCAATACACAGGTTTGGGGCGCAGTAGTGCGGCTTTTGGGGAGGTTAATGCAGGCAGTGAGATGGCGACATATCACCTCTTCACATCTGTTAAAGGCTACACTCTGATTGCTTTTCAGGGGGGAGACAGTCCTTGCTGCTAGTGTAAACATGCCCTTAAAATTATACTAAAGTCTTGTTTTTTTTTTTTCTTTAACGATAAAACACATGTTATACTTACCTGCTCTGTGCAGTTGGTTTTGCACAGAGCAGCCCAGATCCTCCTCTTCTCGGGGTCCCTCGTCTGCACTCCTGGCCCCTCCGCCGAAGCGCTGTGTCCATTCAGGCACGGAGCCATGGTTCAGTTTCGCCCCCTCTCCTGATTGGCTAACTGGCTTTGACAACAGCAGGAGCCAATAGCGCCACTGCTGTGTCTCAGCCAATCAGGAGGGAGAGTCCCGGATGGCTGAGGCACTCGTGGGCATCGCTGGATCGAGATGGGGCTCAGGTAATTATTAGGGAATCTGCTGCACACTGAGTTTTTATCTTAATGCATAAAGATAAAAAACTTCTGCCTTTAGAATAACTTTAAGAAGGCTTTCACACCGAGCCGCCTAGGGCGTCAGCGGTAAAGCGGCGCTATTTTTAGCGCTGCTTTACCATCGTTTTAGCGGCGCTATTCAGTCGCTAGCGGTGAGGTTTTAACCCCCCGCTAGCGGCCAAAAAGGAGTTAAATCCACCCGCAAAACGCCGCAGGATCGCAGCGCTGCCCCATTGCTTTCAATGGAGAGCAGAGGTGGAGGAGCGGTGAGTTCACCGCTCCAAAGAAGCCCTCTGCTTTCACACTGAAGTGAATGGAACCGCTTTTTTCAGGTGCTATGCAGGCGCTATTTTTAGTGCTGTAGCGCCTGAAAAACGCCGGCAGTGTGAAAGGGGTCTAAGGATTTTGCAGGCATATTGTCCAGTGCATTATTAAAGCGGAGGTCCAGCTGAAAAAAAACAAATTTTAAAAGTCAGCAGCTACAAACACTGTAGCTGCTGACTTTTAATAAGCACACTTACCTGTCCAGGGTGCCTGCGATGTCGGCCACCCGAGGCCGATCCGTCCATCGGATCGGGTCCCGGCGCCGCCATTTGAACTAAGGGAAACAGGCAGTGGAGCCTTGCGGCTTTACTGCCCGTTTTCAACTGCGCATGCGCAAGTCGCGCGGCACTTTGTGAATGGCTGGTTGTGTTCTGGGACGCACACAGTTCCCAGAAGACAACGCGAGGAGGAGAAGAATGAAGATCACCGCGGAGTAGGAAGTGGCAGATTAGGACAATCTGCCTAGCAACAGCCATATCCGGTAAGTAAAAAAAATTTTTTTTCAATTTTTTTTTTCTGATTTTTTAGGAGCATTTTTGTGTAATTTTTTTTTTTTTTTAGGGTGGACCTCCTCTTTAAAGAATTCTAAAATCTGATCAAAAAAAAATATGTAGGTTAAAATACAATGGTGAAATCAAAGGACTCTTTCACATGGGTGGTAACCCTTGTTGCTCTCTTTCTGAAAAGCCATCCATGGTGGATGGCTTTTCAGAGGGAAGTTGACAAGCAGCTGGAAGGCAATTGGTCGCCTCCTTACTGCGTGTTTTAGCCGTGACAAGGCTAAACCATTTTGCTGCAACCGCAAGTATTGCATGTGCTTGCAGGGCAGCTTAATGGGCAGCATTTGGCAGCAGTAGAGTTGCTGAATGCAACAGAGGGTATCATTTTTGCCATGGCTGTGAAGAAAGGAATCATGATTGCTGCATGTGTACAGCCCTGAACAGCTGTACGTTCTCCTGTATAAATGGCATTGGATAAAGCAGGGTTGGCTGTCCAATGCAACCAGTAATAGCTGTGAATCAAGCTGTCCTCACATGGCCTGGTTCACAGTGTGTACAGAGCCGACCCTAGGGACTCTGTACCTTGGGATCACTGTAATTGATCAGAGTGACCAATCGCAGTGATCACAGGCAGGGCTGCTGATAGAAAACGCAGAGCCCAGTACAACCTACCTGACAGGGCCCAGGAGGTCTGTCTGTATGGCCTTATTAGCGTCCCTGATCATAGATGAAAACAGTACAGTGTGTACATCTGTGAGCCCTCCATTTCGTCTTACAAAAGAGGAACTAATGAATAGTCATTCATTAGTTCCAGAGAGATCCACCCCACCCCCCATACAGCTGATCTCTATGGCTCTCTATGTGACCTGCATATTAACCCTTCACCTCCCTTATCCTGCACATTGACCTTTTCATCTCCTCCTTCCCTCTATGTATGACTTGTACGCACCGTATCTTTTACACCGTTACCAACCTCCATGTTTTAACCCCCTCAATTCCAGCCTTTATTTTCTTGTTCAAAAAGTTATGGCAAAAAATAAGATCACTTTGGGTTGAATAGACAGGTTTGGGACTGTTCGTATTGTCCTGCCATTTTTGTTTCAGAACAGAGTATAGTTACAAAACAAAAAGTAAATATTACCAAAAGAAAGATGTATCGGTCTCATATGAGTATTACAGACTGGTACTCAAGGGGTCATAGAGGGGTTGGCAGAATCAGGAAAGCTGGCCTGGAAATCTTATCACTTGAGTGTGTAAAATACACTTTGGTGACAATATATTAGGCTGCTTTATAATAAGGAGGTTTCTGATCAACACTAGCTGTGTTCATAATAAGCTGCCATATCAGCAGGCATCCTGGGAATATTGCTGCCATAATAACACAATACACCAAGGGGTTGTGCATCCACACTAGTTCACTGTAGTACTGAGCAATTGTGTCTTCTCTTCCTACCAGTTAACCCCTAGTTGCCTCGTGTACTGCTGTCCATGGTACTTAATATCTGCACCTTCTATTGTAGCATGCGACCTGCACTGCACTTATACTAGGTGCGTTATTTGGGGGGGGACATAAAAAATTGGGGGGGAGTTTTACAACATTCTCCAATACCCCAAAGTGGGATTAAAAGATTTCAACTGGACAAACACAACCATTAGAGAGCCTGGGGCATTACCCTATGCTGGTATTGTATATTTAAATACTAGCTGTACATTTAAATACTAGCTGTACCTTTTTAGTCCTGGTTCACACTGATGCCTTGTGGAAAATGCACAAGATTTGCTGCGTTTCCCTGCATCGCACTGCAAAGCAATCGCACGGCGTCCATGCGATCTGCTGCTGGTGTCAATGTAAGACTACTGACACTCCAAAACAGATCTGCAAAGGCAGAGCAACTGTCAGAATCGCATCGCATGGGTGTGAAAACACATGCAATGTGATTCAGGTGTGGTGGAAAAAAGGGTCCTGCACCATTTTGGTGCAGATGCGATTTGAGCCATACAAAATGCATGGCTCAAATCACACCGCACAGACATCGCATGTGATGTGCATAGAAATACAGTGCAATGCCTTTGTGAATCACATTTGGTGTTCCGCACGCACCAGTGTAAACCTAGGCTCAGTATTGAGTAATGCACCTAAAGCCCTTGTTCACATCGGCACAATTTGACAAGTCAAATCGCATGCCAAATCATAGACTACTGCCAGCAACAACACTGTCCCAATGGGTGCGGCGCCACACTGATTTCCAAAAGAAGTTCCTGCACTACTTTTGGCAAAACGGATGTCTTTCAAATCGCCCCCGAACTCGCACTGAAATGCGGGTTTGAAATCATGCAAGTTCAGCTGAACTTGCGCAATTTCGAACCCGTGTTTAGTGCAAACGTACCCTTAGACCGTAAGCTTTCGCAAGCAGGACCCTCCTAGCCTCCTAGTCTTGAATAGTATTACAACTGTACTGTTACCTTTTTTTTTTTCTAAATCTTGGCACAGCTACTGGAGCTATAAAAATTTTGTATAATAGTAATAATAATACGCTGCAGGTATTGTAAATTTTGATATGTTCAGAACAAAGATTTTGACACAACAGAGGCTGAATTAAAGTGTATCTAAACCCCCAAAAACTAAATATAAATTGCAACCTATCAATTTTTAGATGAGGAAACTGCATTTGTTTTTTTTTAACTTTTTTTTTCACCTATTGATCCCGCCAGTAAGGGCTTATTCACATGGGCAGCCAGGGGGCTGTAAATGCAGGTAGTTGAGCAACAGTTTTACAACCCCTGACCCCTCCACCCAAAGAAAAACTAGCATACTACAGCCGCGGTGCTTTGATTCACGGCCAAAATTAAACAGCATGTTACAATCCGTGGGCTGAACGTGGCCCATTTAAGTGTAATGTATGTGACTGCAGAGCATGGTCTGGCATTTACAGGGTTTAAACAGGAGGCATGTTGCCTCTTCACCACCTTTGAAAAGTAATCTGCAGTGGATCGCTTTTCACAGGGCCTCAAGAGTGGCAGCATGTATGAGCGAGCCATTTGGCTGTTTTTTTTTTAGCTTCTTTTAACAGAACAAGCTGTTTAGAAAAAAGTGACAGTCAGACTGTTTACAATGGCCAGCTTTTATTAATTTAGTTAATAATTTTATCCCAAAAGGGAAAAAAAAAAAAAACATTCTGTGACTGTTTAAAAAGTAATAGCAGGTGTTATGCTTCAGGCTGGGTTCACACTATTGCGAATCGGATGCAAGTTTCCCTATGGAGCTGGTTCACACATCTCCGGAGCGAATTGCACAGGAGTCCTGTGCGTCTTCTGGTCCATCTCCGGTCCGGATTCTGCCAAAAATTTGGGACTGAAATCGGATCTGAAACAGTGAACAGGGACGCAGCGGAACCCTGCTGTGAGCTACTCTGTGCGGCAGTGTGAACCCAGCCTAATGTATCTGTGACTTTTATATGAAGTTTATCGATACCTGCTAGTCCAACTAATACTACCCTCTCCACAGATCAACAGTGCTGTCCAAGGGTGGCTATGTTGCTCCTCCATAGATACAGTAGAGCAGTAAGTGTAGCCACCCTAAGACAGGAAGTGTGTTACTAGCTTGGTCACCAGATGAAAATCAAGAAACAAAGAAAAGTAATGCATGTAAAGATTACAAAGCTGCAATATTTAACAAAAATGTGGGGATGGGGGGGGGGGGGTAGAGATGCTTTATTTGATTTGTCATTGTCATTTGTCTAGCTTGCATAACTACTCTGTACCTGATTTACCGTACCTACAATTAAAGATATATACTGTATGATCAGCTGATCTTAAAGTGAATGTCGTGAAGCAAAACACCAGAGAATGCTCTAATAACATACTCATGCTAGTTGTGGGGCAGTGATGCTAAACCAGCTCCCTTATGGCCTTTGATCTAGTGCACAGCAATTATCAGGATAGCTGCTTCTATCACAGCCTGATCACACAGCTGCCTGGCTTCAAGACACAGCTCATAGTAATAATATCCATCCCATAGGAACCTCATAAACTGACACACCGTTGGAGCCCATGTATAAAAAGCTACATAATATATTTTTGCTTTGCTACTTGTTCTCCAATGTCACCAGTAATCAGCAGATTGGTGAAGAAAGTGAACAAAAAAGCAAAATCTGAGTTCTGGTCTTTCAGATCCGGTTCTACATTGGAAAACGAGGAATTCCACATCATTACGAGTTTAGCTGTAGTGACTTAAAGTAAATTCTACAATGAATTTATTAAAGCTTAGTATTGCAAATCAGTTCCGGTATTCTTTGCCTCCAGATTTCGTAATAAGCATTAGGTTTTATATTTTGTGCAAGTTGTTCCCTGGACAAGAGCGGCTTTAACCATTCATAGTGCCTTGTATTGGGAATATGTCTGTATTTGATCAAATGGAACTCACTAAGGAAACAATACACGCAGCGCATGCTCGCTCTTCTTTGTATGGATTGTCAAAGGAAGTATGTCTCTTAGACAAGGCCTCCCCCTCAGTCCAAATCAATCCCTAAAATGTGCCTAATCATTGATTCAACGCATACATTAGTGGTTGAGGAGAGCAGGCAGCTGGGGGATGGAGATTGGTCTCTGGGGGCAGACGGGAAGGTCTACAAAGCACTTCAATAACTCTAATTATTAGGAGAACACACAGAATTGTGCTTTAAGGGAGAATGGGGCCGAGCGGGGACAGCGAGGGGGTTAACCAGCTGCCATCCTCATTTAGATTTTACAATGAGAAAAGTGACGATTGCCGTTAAAGCGGAATATATTGGCATTGACGGAACTCACTGCAGGGAGTTGTAAAATGTGATCCTCCTTACAGTCAATGCGGGACTATCAGCAATTCTACAACTGCACTTCTCTGCAGAGTCCTTATTTAGCTTCCAGCAGGTTTTATACAGGTGACCCCCCACTGCAAACAATGAACATAGTTCAGTCTATGGTAGAGGAGACCGTACTGCTAACAGATATATTGTAGTCATAGGTTTATTATTATTATTATTCAGAATTTATATAGCGCCAATAGTTTGCGCAGTGCTTTACAACATGAGGGCAGACAGTACACTTACAATGCAATTCAATACAGGAGGAATCAGAGGGCCCTGCTCATTGGAGCTTACGGTTTAGATCAGTGATGGCGAACCTTGGCACCCCAGATGTTTTGGAACTACATTTCCCATAATGTTGAAGGTAGATAAGAAAATCCGGACAAGCGCACTCCAGGAAGATATGGTTCAAAAACATTTATTGTAAACTCAAGAGCATATGGAATACAGGACACTGTGGCAAAAAAGTACAGGCAATCAGCTAACGTGTTTCGCATTTATGTTAAGTGCTTACTCATAGCATAGCTGAGCATAGCTATGAGTAAGCACTTAACATAAGTGCGAAACGCGTTAGTGATTGCCTGTACTTTTTTGCCACAGTGTCCTGTATTCCATATGCTCTTGAGTTTACAATAAATGTTTTTGAACCATATCTTCCTGGAGTGCGCCTGTCCGGATTTTCTTATCTACCTTCAACATGACTCAGCATTAGCCAGCACCTGGGGCTCTTTATCCTCGGAGACAACTCTTCATTTTACACCTGGTGTGGATCTATACCGATGCGGTGAGAACCCTCCTGCTACATTTCCCATGATGCTCAACTACACTGCAGAGTGCATGAGCATCATGGGAAATGTAATTCCAAAACATCTGGGGTGCCAATGTTTGCCATCACTGGTCTAGATCAACCATTCTCAGCTAGAGTTCCTCCAAAGGTTCCATGAGCTGACTCCCGTGGCGCCTAACCATGGTATGTATGCGAGCCACTCAGGCTGCTAGGAAGTGTGGTCCTGTTAGCGCTGGCTGGGAAGGAGCCCGACCAAGCTCCAGACAATGACAGATAAGAGCAGAAGATCCCAGGAGCCACACATCAGAACAAGACCTGCTGTGTGTGAACAAGTGGCAGTCTCAGCCTGGATCCCCCCTCCAGGCCACGCTACAACGCGTTTCACTCCACTCACTGGAGCTTACCCATGAGTAAGCTCCAGTGGGCGGAGTGAATTGTGTTGGGTGTGGCCTGGTGGGGTCCAGGCTGAGACTGCCACTTGTTCACACACAGCAGGTCTTGTTCTGATGTGTGGCTCCTGGGATCTTCTGTTCTTATCCAGTGGTACTTAAATAGTTCCGAGGCCAGTGTTGCCAATGATATTTTTAGCCACTTGTATGGCTACATTTAAACATGTGGCTGTTATTGCCAGCTTACGACAGGAGGTGTGTTACTGACCAGATCATTAAGAAAAATACACAGAAAATAGCCCAAAAAACAAAAAACAAAAATTACCGCATCTACAAACTGGTAATCTGCAATATATTACATTTTTGTTTTTGGGTTTAATGCCGCCTTACATACATATTGTGAAGTTAAAGGGCTCATTCACATGGGCAGCAGGCTTTGCTACCCCTCTGAAAAGCGGTCTACAGCCAATCACCTTTTTTTTTTTTAAATGAGCTTTTGACGGGTGATCTGTCACCTCCTCACTACCTGTTTTAACCCTCAGAATGTTGACCCACTGCTCTGCAACTGTGCGGGTCACATTTGGCAGTGGTACTGTGCAGGAATGCAACAGGGGGAACATTTTGTCACGGTCACAAAGCATCATATGTGTAAATCCCCAACCGACTTTGCAGCATAAAAGGGGGGTGGTAAAAATGCAGCTTAATTGTAAGGGTAATGAGACACGGGCAACGTTCTTACAGTGCACATCTCAGTTCTGTTACATTGATCTCTCATGAAGAAAAGGATAATGATTTTCTATGCGATTACTAACAATGGTATTTTTACAGCAATCTGTTGCTCAGCGATTGATCAGCCTTTCCTCTTGGTGGTAAAGCTGCTAGCGGCAATCACTCTTAAGGCTTTCCTATAAAATGTTGCAGCAAGTGCAATACTTGGATATGAATTGCTGAATGGGAGAGATTTGTAGCTGAGAACCACCCAATCTGATCCAATTGCCAGTAAACTTCTAAACTATAAATCGCTGTTCAAGCAGAACTAAAGCCAACCATAGATGGAGCGATTTTCTTTCCTGCAACCACGGGTTGCAGGAAAGAAAGCCACTTAATTCCCCCATCAACACAGTCAGTGTTAATAGGGAATACCTCCCGCGGAACTAGGGCTGCCACACAGGTTCTGAGGCTGATTAAGAAGGTAATTAAACTCTGTGCCTTACCTGCATTAAACTAGCCTCAGAACCTGTGTAATTCACATGTGTTCGGGTTTAAAAGGACAAGGTTGCAACCCTACCTGGAGCCATTGTGTTCTCCCAGCGGGGAACATAGCGATTATTGCTAGTGGCTATAACAGCCGCTAGCAATAATCGCACGTAAAAACGGACAGGCTGGTTGTACCAAAGTTGAGCAATTGCTTAACTTGGGTACATTCAGTGTGCCCATGCATGGTTAGAATCTTGGCTGGTCCCTGCTGAACCAGCCCATATTCGACCCATCTATGGCCGGCTTAAGGTCCTGTTCACATCTGGCGATTTGGGATTCCAAATTGCACTGCAATAGTGGCAAAACGCACCACGCATGTTTTGGTGTCATTCATTTTTAATGGCACCTAAATGCGGTGCGGTTTCACCACAATTGTCACATGATAAACCGTGCAGCAATTTCCGCAAACTGCATTGCATGAAGCTTGTCACCCAAAAAAAAGCAGGAGCTTCTTTTGGGTGACAAGCTTCGTGCGATGCAGTTTGCTGTGATTTATCACAAGACATTTGCAGCAAAACCACACCGCGTTTAGGTGCTTGGTGCGTCTTTTGCCACTGTAGCAGTGTTATTTAGAATTGAAGCGATTCTGCCCGAGATCCCAAATTGCCAGATGTGAATGGGGCCTAAACCCTCAAATACTCACCACCACCTTTCAGTGATAGGACAGTTACAGCTCTCGCTAGATGCTGGGTTTTCAGTGTCTTGATTGGCTGGTGGGGTGGTGACATCATTCTGTACATGTACACAGGAGTTAGTTGTTCCAGCACAGCGGGCGTGTGTTGGTCAGTGCAGCTCAGTGTACCAATCAATGGAGGACTGCGAGCAGGCAGATAAGGCCCCTTTCACACCGGCTTTCCGATCAGATCCGCCTGAAAAACAGACCCTCCATTCACCCCTATGGAGCGATGGATGTCCACTGACACCCACTGCTATCCAATCCTGTCTGACAAATCCAGACGGACGGTGGTCCTATTTTCCATCCGTCTGGCAGATTGGATGAAAACGAACAGGCAGTCCATTTTCATCCAATCTCCCATAGAGGAGAGCAGGACTCTGACAGGTCTGTCTCAGCACAGTGAGCGGAGATGGACCTGTCATCCTCCTGATCAACGGATCGATCCCCCGCCGAGCAAGCGGAGTCTGTCAAACAGACAAGCCCATGTGAAAGGGGCCGAAGTGTTAACAATCACAATTGCAGCACGTCTCTTCCGATATAAAGAGCTGCGGCTCAGTTTAAAAAAAAAAAAAAAGAGGTTTAGTTGCGCTTTAAGTGCTGTCATCAGTGATTTGTAGCTGTGGTTCATCTCTGTGAAAAAAATGTGTCATCAGCCTAAGGCTGACATTCCTCCCACTGACTTCCAATGACGTGGACTTAGCAGGAGATCCCCATGACCTGAAGATTATTCAGTTGGGTTGCTTTAGGAGAGTGAGTGGTTCACAGCCTCAGTTCTTAGGTACCCAAGCAGGACATGTTATTAGGATTCCCTTCACCTTGTACAGGGGGATCTTATTAATTCATGTCCATGGCTTGCTATTTATGACAGCTGTTTTATCAATGGAATTCCCAAATCCTGGCCTGTTGGGGAATTGCTGGTCAGGAGTGAAGAGGTTGGGAAGGTCCAAGTTATAGTGGTAATAAACCCAAAACCAAAAATGTATATATTGCAGCTTACCAATTATTAGATGTAATGGCTGTGTTAGTTTTCTTTTTTTGCAGGTTTTTGCCCCTCTGTTTTTACCTGGTGATCGGGCCAATAACACTCCTCCTATTTTATCCTGAGTACCCCCACTCTGGATGAAGGAGCGCAGGGGGCACCTCTGGACAGCAGGGTTGTCAGTCTAGGGAGAGGGTAATGTTAGTACTAGCAGATTTAGACAAACATTGAAGCCAAACTCCAGCTAACACTTTATAAGCAGTTGTGCTCCTTTTGGGATAAAGGTTTTAGTAAAATAACAGCTGATCATTGTAAACACCCCTGCCAGTGGTACATGGATTGTGTCACCCTTCTAAACTGAAACATCTGGAAGAGAGCTTGTTCTTTTGAAAAATAGACTTACTAGCTGGATTATCTAGGAATCGGTAAGCTGCCGTACAATAAATATTTGCTTTTGGGTTTAATGCAAGAAGTGTCAGCCTCAACACTGCCGGCCACCTGTCAGCCAACTCAGTCCTGATCTATGACAGCTGACAGGCAGGGAGTTGGTGACACTTACTGCTCAGTGATTGGTCTCCGTGATCTCAGTGCTGGGGGTGTCAGTGCTGGGGGGCTCGGTGATTTCAGTGCTGGGGGTCTGTGATCACGCTGCTGGGGGTGTCAGTGCTGGGGGGCTCGGTGATTTCAGTGCTGGGGGTCTGTGATCACGCTGCTGGGGGTCTCAGTGCTGGGGGTTAGTGATCATAATCCTGGGGGTCTCAGTGCTGGGGGTCAGTGATCACGCTGCTGGGGGTCTCGGTGATCACAGTGCTGGGGTGTCAGTGATCTCGGTGACGTGGGGGTGTCAGTGATCTCGGTGACGTGGGGGTGTCAGTGATCTCGGTGACGTGGGGGTGTCAGTGATCTCGGTGACGTGGGGGTGTCAGTGATCTCGGTGACGTGGGGGTGTCAGTGATCTCGGTGACGTGGGGGTGTCAGTGATCTCGGTGACGTGGGGGTGTCAGTGATCTCGGTGACGTGGGGGTGTCAGTGATCTCGGTGACGTGGGGGTGTCAGTGATCTCGGTGACGTGGGGGTGTCAGTGATCTCGGTGACGTGGGGGTGTCAGTGATCTCGGTGACGTGGGGGTGTCAGTGATCTCGGTGACGTGGGGGTGTCAGTGATCTCGGTGACGTGGGGGTGTCAGTGATCTCGGTGACGTGGGGGTGTCAGTGATCTCGGTGCTGGGGGGGTCTCAGTGATCTCGGTGCTGGGGGGGTCTCAGTGATCTCGGTGCTGGGGGGGTCTCAGTGATCTCGGTGCTGGGGGGGTCTCAGTGATCTCGGTGCTGGGGGGGTGTCAGTGATCTCAGTGCTGGGGGGGTGTCAGTGATCTCAGTGCTGGGGGGGTGTCAGTGATCTCAGTGCTGTGGGAGTGTCAGTGATCTCAGTGCTGTGGGAGTGTCAGTGATCTCAGTGCTGTGGGAGTGTCAGTGATCTCAGTGCTGTGGGGGTGTCAGTGATCTCAGTGCTGTGGGGGTGTCAGTGATCTCAGTGCTGGGGGTGTCAGTGATCTCAGTGTTGGGGGTGTCAGTGATCTCAGTGCTGTGGGGGTGTCAGTGATCTCAGTGCTGGGGGTGTCACAGATCGCAGTGCTGGGGGTGTCACAGATCACAGTGCTGGGGGTGTCACAGATCACAGTGCTGGGGGTGTCACAGATCACAGTGCTGGGGGTGTCACAGATCACAGTGCTGGGGGTGTCACAGATCACAGTGCTGGGGGTGTCAGTGATCTCAGTGCTGGGGGTGTCAGTGATCTCAGTGCTGGGGGTGTCAGTGATCTCAGTGTTGGGGGTGTCAGTGATCTCAGTGTTGTGGGGGTGTCAGTGATCTCAGTGCTGTGGGGGTGTCAGTGATCTCAGTGCTGTGGGGGTGTCAGTGATCTCAGTGCTGTGGGGGTGTCAGTGATCTCAGTGCTGTGGGGGTGTCAGTGATCTCAGTGCTGTGGGGGTGTCAGTGATCTCAGTGCTGTGGGGGTGTCAGTGATCTCAGTGCTGTGGGGGTGTCAGTGATCTCAGTGCTGTGGGGGTGTCAGTGATCTCGGTGCTGGGGGTGTCAGTGATCTCGGTGCTGGGGGTGTCAGTGATCTCAGTGTTGGGGGTGTCAGTGATCTCAGTGTTGGGGGTGTCAGTGATCTCAGTGTTGGGGGTGTCAGTGATCTCAGTGTTGGGGGTGTCAGTGATCTCAGTGTTGGGGGTGTCAGTGATCTCAGTGTTGGGGGTGTCAGTGATCTCAGTGTTGGGGGTGTCAGTGATCTCAGTGTTGGGGGTGTCAGTGATCTCAGTGTTGGGGGTGTCAGTGATCTCGGTGTTGGGGGTGTCAGTGATCTCGGTGCTGGGGGTGTCAGTGATCTCGGTGCTGGGGGTGTCAGTGATCTTGGTGCTGGGGGTGTCAGTGATCTCAGTGCTGTGGGGGTGTCAGTGATCTCAGTGCTGTGGGGGTGTCAGTGATCTCAGTGCTGTGGGGGTGTCAGTGATCTCGGTGCTGGGGGTGTCAGTGATCTCGGTGCTGGGGGTGTCAGTGATCTCGGTGCTGGGGGTGTCAGTGATCTCGGTGCTGGGGGTGTCAGTGATCTCAGTGTTGGGGGTGTCAGTGATCTCAGTGTTGGGGGTGTCAGTGATCTCGGTGCTGGGGGTGTCAGTGATCTCGGTGCTGGGGGTGTCAGTGATCTCAGTGCTGGGGGTGTCAGTGATCTCAGTGCTGGGGGTGTCAGTGATCTCAGTGCTGGGGGTGTCAGTGATCTCAGTGCTGGGGGGGTGTCAGTGATCTCAGTGCTGTGGGGGTGTCAGTGATCTCAGTGCTGTGGGGGTGTCAGTGATCTCAGTGCTGTGGGGGTGTCAGTGATCTCAGTGCTGTGGGGGTGTCAGTGATCTCAGTGCTGTGGGGGTGTCAGTGATCTCGGTGCTGGGGGTGTCAGTGATCTCGGTGCTGGGGGTGTCAGTGATCTCAGTGTTGGGGGTGTCAGTGATCTCAGTGTTGGGGGTGTCAGTGATCTCAGTGTTGGGGGTGTCAGTGATCTCAGTGTTGGGAGTGTCAGTGATCTCAGTGTTGGGGGTGTCAGTGATCTCAGTGTTGGGGGTGTCAGTGATCTCAGTGTTGGGGGTGTCAGTGATCTCAGTGTTGGGGGTGTCAGTGATCTCAGTGTTGGGGGTGTCAGTGATCTCAGTGTTGGGGGTGTCAGTGATCTCAGTGTTGGGGGTGTCAGTGATCTCAGTGTTGGGGGTGTCAGTGATCTCAGTGTTGGGGGTGTCAGTGATCTCGGTGCTGGGGGTGTCAGTGATCTCGGTGCTGGGGGTGTCAGTGATCTCGGTGCTGGGGGTGTCAGTGATCTCGGTGCTGGGGGTGTCAGTGATCTCAGTGCTGTGGGGGTGTCAGTGATCTCAGTGCTGTGGGGGTGTCAGTGATCTCAGTGCTGTGGGGGTGTCAGTGATCTCAGTGCTGGGGGTGTCAGTGATCTCGGTGCTGGGGGTGTCAGTGATCTCGGTGCTGGGGGTGTCAGTGATCTCGGTGCTGGGGGTGTCAGTGATCTCGGTGCTGGGGGTGTCAGTGATCTCAGTGTTGGGGGTGTCAGTGATCTCTGTGTTGGGGGTGTCAGTGATCTCGGTGCTGGGGGTGTCAGTGATCTCGGTGCTGGGGGTGTCAGTGATCTCAGTGCTGGGGGTGTCAGTGATCTCAGTGCTGGGGGTGTCAGTGATCTCAGTGTTGGGGTGTCAGTTGCACTGACCTTTGCTGGGAGGATTTGATGATAGATGTGCACTGATAGTGACAGTCATGGTACAGAGGCGGCAGGCACTGATCACACTCTGTACACAGGGACTCCCACCACTGAGCTCCCTCCATGTCATGTGCCGGCAATGTGTGGGTGTTGATGAGATCGGGGATCTCCGCGGACTGTGTCCGGTTACAGAGCTGATGATGTAACACCGGGGAAGTCACAGCTGGCCAGCAGGCAGGGAAGGCATGCATCGCCCGCACACTCAGTGTACAGTTCCCGGTAGGTAGTAAAAGGTGTAAGTAGTAGTGGTGAAGGTGATGGTTCTCCCCCCCTCATACTCTGTACAGGCGGACGGGGACTTCCCTTACCTGCTTTTACCCCGGCTCTCCGCTCCTCACTCCAACTCGCTGACAGCTTCTGCCGGCTCCGCCGCTTTGTTGTTTCTCCTCCCCCTCTGTCAAAGCTCCGTGACACGCCCATCCCACCCTTCTCTTTTGCCGCGTCACATGACTCGGAGAGCCACACCCACCCCGGCTGAAGCTGGGTGTCTGGGGAAGCCGTCTGGAGGGGGTGTGGGCGGATCCCTGCCTGGCTGGCTGGACAAAGCTGCTCTGTGCTCAGTCATTCTGGGATTCTGTGTTCATGGTGCGCGCTGTACGGAGGATAGTACCGGAGCTCCACTGTTACTGTGTACAGGAGGGGAGTGATGTCACACTGTGTGTACAGTACAGGAGGGGTGTGATGTCACACTGTGTGTACAGTACAGGAGGGGTGTGATGTCACACTGTGTACAGGAGGGGTGTGATGTCACACTGTGTGTACAGTACAGGAGGGGTGTGATGTCACACTGTGTGTACAGTACAGGAGGGGTGTGATGTCACACTGTGTACAGGAGGGGTGTGATGTCACACTGTGTACAGTACAGGCGGGGTGTGATGTCACACTGTGTACAGGAGGGGTGTGATGTCACACTGTGTACAGTACAGGAGGGGTATGATGTCACACTGTGTACAGGAGGGGTGTGATGTCACACTGTGTACAGGAGGGGTGTGATGTCACACTGTGTGTACAGTACAGGAGGGGTGTGATGTCACACTGTGTTTACAGTACAGGAGGGGTGTGATGTCACACTGTGTACAGTAGGGGTGTGATGTCACACTGTGTACAGGAGGGGTGTGATGTCACACTGTGTGTACAGTACAGGAGGGGTGTGATGTCACACTGTGTACAGGAGGGGTGTGATGTCACACTGTGTTTACAGTACAGGAGGGGTGTGATGTCACACTGTGTACAGGAGGGGTGTGATGTCACACTGTGTAAAAGAGGGGTGTGATGTCACACTGTGTAAAGGAGGGGTGTGATGTCACACTTTGTGTACAGTACAGGAGGGGTGTGAGTCAAAAGGGTACAACAATTCCCAATGCCTCAACATAATTTTACAACTTTGACATGTGTTAGTAAAATTGTACATATCATATCTGCTTAATGTATGCAGGTGGACTATTTTTTGTTTTGTTTTTTTTCAGAACAAATTGGGTTTTGTTTTGGTAATGGATATCCCGCTTTTTTTTTATGTAGCACTAACTCACGGTGGAGCTGCTAATTTAAGCGGGCTGTTACCGTCACCTTGTTACCTGTAATTTCACCAACACCGGGTCTAGGGGTCTCCGTTGAGTTTACTGCGAGGCAATGTAGGCACCAGTCACTTAAGTACTTTTTCAATGCTTTAATGGGGATAACTGGAAGAAGTAGCAGGAAAGAGGTAGAAGTAGAGTTGCAGGGGTGTTCAAATACCTTTTCTTGGTGTAGCATCAAGGAATTTAAATCTTTAGGATGAATGTATCCTCAGCTTAGGATTAAATCTTTGCCCGCCCGGATAGGTCTCTCAGCCGGAACGCAGCACGAACAAAAAGTCTCTGCCACAGACTTTGGTGGAACAAACTAATACGATCCTCTGCCACAGGATTTAGTAGTTTTCGGTGAACAGCAAACACAGTACCAGAACCTTTAAGCCGACCCGGCAGTACTTGTGTAGTAGGGCAATCTAGGATGTGTCCTCCAATTGAGTCACCAGGCCCCTCTCCAGACCAGCGCTCCGCATGGTCCCTTCCAAGACGGGTCCTCCCCTGGATTCTTTTCAATTGTCCGGCTTCTTCCAGCAGGACAGACAGCACAAGACCATCCCAGCAGTAGCAGGCCCCAGACAGATTTCTGGGCCTACCCGCCCGGCTGCAGCGGCGTAACCCTCCAAGCCGGAGGGCCACAAGATAGCACTCACTGACACATACCTCTAGGCCAGGAGGGCCACGAGGCAAAAAGCTCCCCGAAACATGGCGTCTGCCCCATAAGTACCCTCTCCCAGAATGCAACTCAGAGGACCACCTCCGCCGAGTTATGTCCGGGACAGAAGAGCACTCATACACTACAGCTTGTTGCTTTCCAACATTGACCCACGATGACAACGACACCCACAGGCGCAATGTGGAACTGCACGCAACACAGCCAAGCTGGAACAGGGGCTAAACTAACCTTAGATTAAACCTGAACAATGTATAGCACAGATGATCCAGTAAATTTACCTATAAGTGGTAGATTAGAAATCTACCAGCGCTACATTTATAATATTATTATTATCAAAGGAAAACTGACTCAAAATAATAAAAAATACATTTACTCTGAGCATGAACCTTTACCCTAAACCTGACCTAGATCAAACCCTGATCTAGCTGTTTTTTCTTTTAATATGAACATCTTTGTTTTCACGTTTCTCCCCTGACCAGGAGATATACAATTTATACAATGCATCTTTTCTGACAGACTCCATGGCAGCCTACGTGTGGGTTAAGCTAGTGATAGGGCCACAGATACAGGGTGCCTTGACAGGGCTCTGTGGCTTACGCATGTTCTTGCAAATGTGTGCAGACTAAACCCCTGTTTTAACACATACTGTTAGGTTGATTCGGTTGTCAGCAGGCTGGTCGGTGAGTAAGCTTGGATTTTTGCTTGAATTTATCATTGGCCTTGTTTATATCATATGTTGCCTTCCAATGCCGCTTGCTGCAATGGCCAGTTATAGTTGGGGGCAGTGGACACCTTTTTTGTATGTGTGGGTTAACCCCGCCTCCTCTCCAATGCTATAGGAATCCATTCCCATAAGTTTGAGCTCACAGCCAGAGACTGCATTCCTTTTTTGTCGTCCTCATTGGACCTACATCGAGGATGTACTTGCATTGCTCACATAATGTCGAGTCTGGATGAATAAGCCCCGAGCGGGCTGGCATCGGGGATACCAATTATGCGGTGGAAAGCCCAGGGCCCAGCGTCGTCCTTACCCCCCCTTTCTTCTTTGTTTCACTCCCTGGCTTTAGTTCAGCCTTATATTGTGCCTGGAGCGCTTCTGCATTCCAGGACGCTGTCTCTCTTCCGGGTGAACCCGAGGCTTGGATCATGCATGTGCAGCTCGGCAGAGGGCCTGGCGCCTGACGGCGGTGACGTCACCATGGCAGGGAATTTAAAAGCCTGTCAGCCCCTGTCACTGTGGGATTTCCTGCGGGCAGTGTGCAGCAACTTCCCCAAGCCATGGGCATCCAACATTAGGTAAGCACCAGCCCAGGACTGTGGTTTATGGGGGAGTGGTGGCTCTTAAAGGGGAAGTGGTGTTACTATTGTGTTACCATATTCCTTTTCTTTTTGTCCCAGGACTGTTGGGTGATTTTCCTGCAGGCTGTAGGATCTTCGCCTGGGCTTCCTCCAGGGTGCCATGGACAGGTCATCGCCTCCATGCAGCCAGCCCTCACCCACAAGGTACGTGCGGGTGAGAGGGAGGGGCCAGGACCGTTTGTGGATGGACATGCGTCCTAATGACATGCCTCTGTTTCCCTACCTGTTTCCCTTTTTTATTTAGCCCTTCCAGGTCAGATTGGCAGTTCGTGGCACGGGACGACAGAGACCTTGCCAGGCCGCAACGTCAGGGTTCTTCCTCCTGGTGCAGACGTGACTCCCAGTCTAGGGCCCATCAACAGAGGAGATGTTCCCATTCCTCCTCCAGGCACCGCACCCACTACCATGACAGCCGCTCTGACTGCAGAGCCTGCTTGGAATATGGGACACAAGTCCCGGGAGCAAGTCTTTATGTGAACCATGCTATGCCTGAGCGGTCGGGGAAAAAGAGACTGAAAACCAACAAATGGAGTCTCTAGTGAAGCGTGTGGTGCAGCAGTCCCTGAAGGAGTGGAGTTCGACCCACCACTATATCAGTCTCCCTGGCTGAAGAGGCCCAAGAGGATTGGCATGTTCCTGGTCCCACAGCTGCAGTCTTACTTGTTGTGCCACAGAAGAGCTCTGGAGTTATGGCTATGTTCTCTGTTTGATGCATTACTTTGCATTACTAGCCCCACCTGCTGCCAGCTGTGGTCAATCTACAATCAAAGCAGTCTATAAATAGCAGCACTTCCTATCTCTCAGGGCCCGTTTATGTGGACTAGCTCCCTGGGTGTTGTGACTGCTTTGTGATTCTGAATACCGCATATGAACCTCTGTCTGAATTCCTGACTACTCTCTAGCCTGCTGATTTTGTACTTCACCGCCAGCTCGTGTATGACCTTTGCCTGCCTGACCACTCTCTGGATTTCAGTCGTGTACTGCTTTGCCTGATCTGTTGCGAACCTGATCTGCCTGGCTAAGTTTTCGTCTGAATCCTCAGCACACAAGCTCCGATTCAGACACTACCTATCACAGGTATCTTACATTAAAAATGGGCCACAATGGCAGTGGACCCTGCCTGAGATTGTTAAGGCAATTTCACGTCAGGGACAATTGATTGGAGCTCATGAACAGCATCTTTCTTCCCTGGATGCCAAGGTAGATGAACTTTGTACTATGCTTAAATCTTGCTTGCCTAGTACTTCTGCAACAGTACAGACTCCTGCTCCAATCCAACCTACCTCTTCTGTACCACCCAAACTTCCCCTGCCTGAAAAATTTGATGGTGATACTGAGGACTGCAGAGGCTTATTAAATGTTTGCAGTTTGCTTTTTTGCAACAACCCTGGGACTTTTAACACTTCATCTCCCAAAGTGACTTTTGTAATTTCCTTGTTAAAGGGGAAGGCCCTGGCCTGGGTCTCTCCTTACCTGGAACGCAATGATCCTGTGCTGCAAGACGCTGACAAAGTTCTGGCTTCTCTCCAGACTGTATTTGGCAAGCTAGATAGAGCTTCTGCAGCTGAGTACTCACTTTTGGACATACAAGGTACCAGGTCTATGGCACAATATGCTATCGAGTTCCGTATCCTGGCTGCTGAGACTAATTGGGACTCAAGGGCATTACATGCAGCCTTCCGAAAAGGTCTTACAGATCACATCAAGGACGAATTAGTCTATAAGGATTCGACAGAAGACCTTGAGAAATTCATAGAGCTGTGTGTTCGTTTGGATGTCCGGTATCAAAGATGCCAAGAGAGACTTAGAACTCGCAAGTTTCCTAGGCCAGTTTACCATTTGGTCCCTAACTTCCAAGCACCACCTCAGCCAGAACCTGAAATCTCAGTTGAACCCCAGGCACCTGTGGAACCCATGGAAGTAAGCCGTCTCCACCTAACTGAGTCGGAGAAACAAAGGAGGCGTGCATTGGGCCTATGCCTGTACTGTGGACTTAAAGGACATTTGTTATCTGTCTGCCCTTCTTGTCCATTAAAAGGCAGGGTCTAACCAGTGTTGGAGGAGCTGGGTTAGACCTTACAGGTATATCCTCCAAGACCAAGATTACCGTTCCCGCAATGATCCATTTACCCTCTAAACTTGTCTCCTGTGAGGTTTTTGTGGATTCTGGAGCTGCTGGCATATTCTTGGACTACACTTTTGCTTAAGAAAATAACATCCCATTTGTTCCAAAGTCTAGACCCCTGAACATCACCACCCTGAATGGACAACCTTTGGGAGATGGCATTGGAAAATTTGAGACTACGACAATCACCCTTCAGGTAGGCGTACTCCACAAAGAGGAAGTTGTCTTGTCTCTTATTGATTCTCCACTTCTGCACGTTTTCCTTGGTTACCCATGGTTTCAACAACATAACCCTTCTTTTGATTGGGAAAATGGAGAACTAACCTCGAGGGTTGTTCTGTCATCTAAACTGTTTGTCTCAACCCAAAAGACTTTCTGGTTGTCTGTTGGCTTCCGTGCCCATCCCACCTACCTTGCCTTGTGAATACCATGAGTTTTCAGATGTATTTTGCAAGCAAAAGGCAGAGGTTTTACCTCCACATCATTCTTTTGACTGCACAGTTAATTTGATTCCTGGAGCACCTCTTCCCAAAGGAAGGACCTATCCCCTGTCTTTGCCTGAACAAAAATCTATGGAGGAATACGTAAAAGACAACTTGGAAAAAGGTTTTATCCGACCCTCTTCTCCAGTAGGGGCAGTTTTTTTTCTTTGAAAAAAAAGATGGGGTCTTCGACCATGCATAGACTATCGAGGGTTAAATCAAATCACTGTAAAAGACTCCTACCCTTTGCCTCTCATTCTTGAACTTTTTGATGTACTTAAGGGAGCCGTTATCTTCTCTAAACTGGCCCTACGATGGGCTTATAATCTGATTCAAATTAAAGACGGGGACGAGTGGAAGACAGCATTCAACACTTGTAATGGACATTCTGAATATCTGGTTATGCCATTTGGGTTGTGTAACGCCCCTGCTGTCTTCCAATGTTTCATGAATGACATTTTTCATGATTTCAGCAACAGTTTTGTGATCATCTACTTGGATGACATTTTAATCTTTTCCAAGACTCATTTAGAGCACATCTCACATGTAAAGCAGGTATTACAACGACTGAGAGAAAACCATCTTTACGCAAAGATTGAGAAATGCAATTTCCATCAAAGCCGTATTCCTTTCCTTGGATACAGTATAACTGCTGTCGGTTTCCAAATGGACCCTCAAAAACTTTCCGCTGTCTTGCAATTGCCCCAACCGACCACTTAAAGAGGGCTCCAAAGCTTTCTAGGGTTCGCAAATTACTACAAACGCTTCATCAAAGGTTTTTCCTCCATTGTGGCCCACCTTACTGCTATGACTAAGGTACAAATTGCAAGGTGTGGCCCTCAGAAGCGGAATCGGCTTTCCAGCAATTAAAAGACATGTTTAGCAAGGCTCCAATTCTTCAGCATCCAAATCCCGATCTCCAGTATATAGTTGAGGTTGATGCTTCTGAGGTAGGAGCAGGTGCCGTGCTGTCCCAGAGACAGCCTAAGTCCGGTAGAATCCATCCAGTAGCGCTTTTTTTTTCTAGAAAGTTTTCTCCAGCGGAGATGAATTACGATTTGGGAATCAAGAACTACTGGCTATCAAATTGGCATTGTCTGAATGGCGACATCTTCTGGAAGGGACTCCTAAGCCTTTTTCTATCCTCACTGACCATAAAAACCTGCTGTAAATTCAGACTGCAAGACGTTTGAACTCACATCAGGCTTGATGGGATCTGTTTTTCTCCCGTTTTAATTTTGTTCTTTCTTATGTTCCTGGGCATAAAAACAAGAAAGCCGATGCTCTTTCCAGACAGTTCGCTACCTCTGAAGAAAATCAACCTACCAAGCAGTATATAATCCCACCTCACAAAATCGTCGCACAAATCTCTATGGCTCTTT
Organism: Aquarana catesbeiana; assembly: GCF_042186555.1. Lineage (NCBI taxonomy): Eukaryota > Metazoa > Chordata > Amphibia > Anura > Ranidae > Aquarana > Aquarana catesbeiana. Next base: position 497,416,091 of record NC_133328.1, on the reverse strand, counting down.
CGCAACAGTTACAAGAAACCCAGAATCGTGTTCCCCAAGGCTTGAAGATACCACCAGGTCGCCTGTTCGTAGCCCCTAGCCTCAGAAAACCTGTACTCCTCTGGGCACATGATGGTGTGTTATCTGGTCATCCTGGTGTCACCATCACTCTTAAGACCTTGCAGCGTCATTTCTGGTGGCCTCATATGAAAAGGGATGTTACTATGTGACTGACTGTCCAACTTGTGCTGCTAATAAAGTACCCCGCACATTGCCTACTGGACTGTTACAACCACTTCCGGCACCTCACCAGCCTTGGATCCATTTGACTACGGACTTAATTAGACTTACCCCCAAGTCTGAGGGCATGACTGCTATATGGGTCATAGTGGATTGCTTTTCCAAAATGTCTCATTTTGTGCCGCTCCCGGGATTACCTACAGCGGAAGCACTGTCTACCCTCTTCCTTTCCCATATTGTGAGATATCATGGCATACCTACCAATGTCATTTCAGAGAGCGAATCCCAGTTTGTTTCCCGATTCTGGAGAGCGGTCTGGAAGAAACGGAGTAACGCTCTCTCTCTACCTCACATCACCCTCAGATGGTCAAACCAAACGTATGAACCAGACCCTGGAAACCTATCTTCGACATTATGTCAATGCCTTACACTCCAACTGGTCTGAGTATTTGCCTTTGACTGAGTTCGCCATTAATTCCCATTGGCACAGTGCTCTTCATACCACACCATTCTACGCAGCCCTAGGCTATCACCCTCAGACTTTTCCCCTACTTCAGCCTTCTTCTGGTGTACCAGCAGCAGATCAGCGGGTGAAAAATATTCTGCTACATTGGATAAAGATTCTCTTATTACTGTGGAAGTCAGCAGGCAAGTATGCGCTTTTCTCCAACATCGAAGATGCCAAATACCTCCATATGTGGTGGGGGACAGAGTTTGGCTATCAACCAAATACGTGAGACTGAAACAACCTTCTACCAAATTGGGCCCTCGATTCATCGGTCCTTACAGAATTATTGCTCGAGTTGGGCCAGTCTCCTATCGGTTGAAATTTGCCCTCTCTCTGGATACACCCCGTATTCCACGTTTCCCTCCTCAAAAAGGCAATTTTCAATCGCTACTCCAGAACGCAACAGCTACCTTCTCCTGTTCTTGTTGATGGACAAAATTAGTTTGAAGTCTCTAAGATTTTTGATTCCAGAAGACAGGTCGTGGCCTACGGTATCTGGTTCATTGGAAGGGATATCCCGTCACAGACCGTTCCTGGTCCCAGCCAAAGATTTGCATGATCCTGCTCTTATTTGAGACTTCCATGCCTCCTTTCCCACCATCCCCCCGGAGGGGTCCACTGGGGAGGGGGCCCTGTCATGTACCTGGGTGTATTCGAACAGGGATGTTCCTGGTCCCACAGCTGCAGTCTTATTTGTTGTGCCACAGAAGAGCTCTGGAGTTATGGATATGTTCTCTAAGTTTGATGCATTACCTTGAACTCACTAGCCCCACCTGCTGCCAGCTGTGGACAATCTACAATCAAAGCAGCCCGTAAATAGCAGCACTTCCTATCTCTCAGTGCCCATTTGTGTGGACTAGCTCCATGGGTGTTGTGACTGCTTTGTGACTCTGAATAACATATATGAACCTCTGCCTAAATTTCTGACTACTCTCTAGCCTGCTGATTTTGTACTTCACCGCCAGCTGGTGTATGACCTTTGCCTGCCTGACCACTCTCTGGATTTCGATCGTGTACCGCTTTGCCTGATCTGCCTGACTAAGTTTTCGCCTGAATCCTCAGCACACAAGCTCCACTTTGGACACTACCTATCACAGGTACCTTTACAAGGATCCAGGCCTATCCCAGCCCTATGAAGCATCTCCCGGGTCTTCAGATGTTGAGGGAGACGAGTTTCTCGGAGGCTTCGACTTTGCCCTAGTCTCACCACTGATTAAAGCAGTCAGAGGCCCTCAAATGGGAAGATCCTTCCAGCTAAGCAAAGAAAATTCTTTAAGCACTTGGGGAAGGAACTCTCTAATTTTCCACTCCTATCAGAGTTGAAAGACATTATTGTGGAGGAATGGGGGTAAAGTGGACAAGAAGGCAGATGACATGAAGCACTTGGAAAATGTTCCCCTGGTAGATGCGGCACTGATGTGACTGGCTACATAGGTTACTCTTCCTCTGGAGGACGCTGTGTTCTTCAAGGATGGGCTCGAGAGGAGAATAGATCAAGGTTTTAAGAGAATCTATGAGCTAGCCGGTATGGCCTACAAGCCTGCCTTGGCCCTCATGGCTATGTCCAAGGCAACAGAAGCCTGGAAAGAGAATGTGGATTCAGTGCTCAGGGGCAACATTTCAGAAGAACTGGCCAGGGGCTTGGCCGTCCAAGAATTGTAGCTGGCAACGGCCTTCCTGGGGATAGGCTTCAATCGATCTCATTCGCCTGTTGGCCCGGACTATGCTTTCTTCGGTCACGGCTAAGCAGGCCTTATGGTTGCGCCTTTGGCTGGCTTACTCAGCATCCAAACAAGCCTGGTGTAGGATCCCCTTTAAGGGATCCTCGTTATTTGGTAACAGGCTGGAGAGTGCCATAGCACAGGCAACGGGTGGGAAGTCCAGTTTCTTGGCCCAGGATAGGCGCCAGTGAAGAAGACGCAGCACAGAGCATTCAAGGGAAGCACGCTCCTACCGGCCGAGCCAAAACTTCAGAAGAAGCTGGAGGAGGGGTCAGACATCCTTCCAGAAATCCGCCAAGAGCCAGGCATCCAGTGGACGTGAGCCTTCTAAATCATTTTGAGATTGGACCTGTCCAGGGTGGGGCGCGTTTGCTTCTCTTCTGGCACGTCTGGGTGGCTTCAATCTCAGACTACTGGACCATCAAGACCACATCCACAGGCCACATATGGTCCTTCATCAACACTCTCCCCACCCTTCAGGTTTATCCCTACCCTGCTACCACGGTCAGAAGAAAAAAAAGCAGGTGCTACTGTCTTATGTGGATTCTCTGATGACGCAGGGAGCTGTGGTGCCTGTCCCGAAAGGCAAAGAATTACAAGGGGTGTACTCCCCTCTCTTCCTAGTGTTAAAGAAAAATGGCATGGCTCATGGCACCCCGTGATAGATTTAACTTACTTAAACATGTTTATAAAGCACAAAAGATTCAAATTGGAGATTGTCTACCATCCAGTAAGCCGTGCAGCTGGGCGACTGGCTAGTCTCAATCGACTTAAATGATGCCTATTTCTATGTGTCTGTAGCAGAAGAATTTTGCAATTAGCTCCGGTTTGTGGTCTGGCAAGAACATCTACAGTTCACCTGCCTCCCTTTTGGGCTGACAACCTTACCTTGGGTCTTCTCGAAAGTTCTTTTGGCTGTGGTTGCCCTCATCAGAACAAAAGGGATACGGCTGTACAGGGGCGTTGCTAGGTCTGCAAAAGAGCTGGAGCTAGAGCCCATAGCAGCGGTCACCAACCGGGGGGGCATGCCGGTGGTAAGCAATTTTTCGTGGGCAAAGGAAGTCTGGTGTTGGCATTGCAATCCTCATGGCACCATGGTTGATATGGTGTCAGGGTGATCAAAGAGCATTGTTTCTATTGTTACATCGTAATATATAATGAAGTGGTTCAACTCACCATAATGCAGAATCAGTGGGAGCCCTGGACGTGTCACTTGCCATGTCGCTTGCCACCATTTGCAGATTGTCACCTGCCACCATTTGCAGATTGTCACTTGCCACATCACCTGCCACCATTTGCAGATTGTCACTTGCCACATCACTTGCCACCATTTGCAGATTGTCACTTGCCACCATTAGCAGATTGTCACTTGCCAAGTCACTTGCCACCATTAGCAGATTGTCACTTGCCACCATTAGCAAATTGTCACTTGCCATGCCAGCCAGTGCCACCACATGTGCATTGTCGCTGCATTGGTGGCAGGCTGGCAGCACTGGCCCATTTAGTGAGGGCAGGAGAGCGGAGATGTGGGGTGGGCAGCGAGAGATGATGTAATCTCTCTGCTCCCCGCCACACCTCCAACATTTAAAAGGTCTGCGCTGTGGGGGCGGAAGAGCGCTGATGTGTGGCAGGCAGTGAGAGATGATGTCATCTCTCTGCTCCCCGCCACACATCGCTCCCATGTTGAAGTGGCCAGGCTGTGAGGGCGGAAGAGTGGTGATGGGCGGAGAGAGATCATCCGCCCGCTCGTCTCTCCTCCACCTCCAGTGCCGCAGCCGTGACCCGCCCGCTCTTCTCTCCTCCACCTCCAATGCCGTTCGCCGCAGCCGCGACCCGCCCGCACTTCTCTCCTCCACCTCCAATGCCGCAGCCGCGACCCGCTGAGACTCGGGGCTATGGGCTCCACATTCGGGGCTCCAGCCTCGATAGCCACACCCTGGCGATTTCTATGCGGCTGTACCACTATCTCGACAACCTTCTGTTGCTATCTCAAGACAGGGAGCAGCTGCTGATCCACAGAGCTCAGGTCATCTCCACACTGTTCAATTTTGGTTGGTTGCTAAACCTAGAAAAAAGCCATCTGGAACCAGTACAGCGCCTGGTATACCTGGGGCCCAGGTCGACACTGTAGAAAGAACCATTTCTCAGTAGAGAAGATTCCGGTCATACGAGAGGGTGTCACGGGCTCTAACTTCCTTACACCTGAGGGCCTCAGTGCCTCAAAATCCTCGGCACAATGGTCTCTATTACCTCAATGGTCAAATGGTCTCTTTGAAGGCTACGTCCTTTCCAGAAAGGGTTTCTCCAGGAATGGGACTCAGGAGACAGAAACCAACTTATTCGCATAATGACAGTAATGAGGAACAGCCTCTTCTGGTGGCTACAATGCAGGAACCTGCTCACGTGCCACTCCATCACCTCGTGGGTCACTGTCATGACCGATTCCAGCGGTGCCGGATGGGGAGTTCATTGCAGGTCAGAGCTGGCACAAGGCAGGTGGGATGCCCATCTCCACAACCTGGCTCGAATGTCCTGGAACTGCTGGTGTGCCTTTCAATCATATCCTAAAGGGGAATCAGTTTTATTGAGAATGGACAACACCACAGTGGTCTCTTATGTGAAGAGACTAGGGGGAACTCAGAGCTCCACCCTGCTCCAAGAAGTCGAGCCTGTCATGTCATGGGTCCAGAAAAACCTGGCCAATATCTCAGCAGTTTTTGTTCCTGGAGCCCAGTGTGTCCAACTCTGACTTCGGGAACTCCGAGCGGAAGCAGTCAAGATGGTGGTAATGGCTCCTTACTGGCCAAACAGGCCATGGTTTCCCCTCCTGACCCAGCTCAGCTTTGGAGACCTGGTACCTCTTCCCCTCAGGCCAGACCTTTTATCCCAGGGGGTAGTCCTGCACCCTTGCCCGGCGCTATTGAGACTGATGGTCTGGTTCTTGAGGGGGAGAGGCTGGAAACCCTTGGCTGTGCGTCAGGTGTAATTTCGACTCTCAAGCTTTTGAGAAGGGAAAGCACAAATAAGGTCTACGGGAGAATATGGACCAAGTTCGTGGAATTATCATGGGAAGATCATACAGAGATCCGGGAATACAAGACATCTTAGAATTCTTACAATCTGGTCTAGATCTGGCTCTGTCCATCAGCTCCATCAGCTCCCTCAGGGTTCACGTCTCAGCCCTGTCAGCCTTCTCTGGAACGTTATGGGCCATTCACCCTCTAACCCGACAGTTCTTCAGAGGGGCAGCAAGACTCAGGCCCCAAAGGAGGCCAAGATTCCCCAAGTGGGATCTCCCTCTTGTTCTCGACTCACTTGCTGGACTCAGTGCCACGGGAACCGACCCAGTTTCTATCAAAGATCTTTCCACAAGAGTCGCCTTCCTTGTGGCCATAACATCAGCCAAGAGGGTCTCTGAGATCAGGACTTTCGGTCATAAAGAACCATTCCTGACTTTCTTTCTGGACTAGGTGGTCCTCATCCCTATCCCCTATCAAATCCTAAACTCACATCAGTGTTCCATGAGAATCAAGAGATTGTCCTGCCTATATTCAAGGTTTCATGAGTCGCAGAGGCTCACCCATTGGATGTAGGGTAAATACTGAAGAAATACCTGCAAGCTACCTCCTCCTTTTAGATGCTCGGATCATCTGTTTATCCTACACTCCAGGAGTAACAAGGGGAAACTGGCTTCAACCAGAACAATTGCGGCCTGGATCGTACAAACCATCCAGCAGGCTTATAAGGCTAAGGGCTTGGCTCCTTTGGAGGCGGTGACTGCACATTCAACCAGGGGCATGGCGACTTCCTGGGCAGCGACCCGACATGCAGCTTCAGATGTCATCTGCAAAGTGGCCTCGTGGGCCTCCATTAATACATGCATTATTGCATAGAACCTGCATCCTTATCGTCTGTAAACTTTGGCCTAAGAATCCTATCAGTTGATGGGGCAAATTAAAGTTTTGTTTTTGATCAGCATACCTGCCCGTGTGGTTTGGCTAGTTATTTCCCACACGTAGTCTTCCAAGGAGTCTGTCAGGAAAACAGAAATTTCACTATCAAATACTTACCGTAATTTTCCTTTCTTGATGGACCCTCTGTAGACTCTGGTTATGGCCCCCCAGTGCATGCACAGGTATTTGTATTATTATTATTATTATTATTATTATTATACAGGATTTATATAGCGCCGACAGTTTACGCAGCGCTTTACAACAACATTAGGGCAGACAGTACAAGTACAATACAATTCAATACAGGAGGAATCAGAGGGCCCTGCTCGTTAGAGCTTACAATCTAGGAGGGAGGGTCAAGTTATACAAAAGGGTAATAGCTGTGGGGGATGAGCTAATGGAGAAAATAATGCAGTTGTTAGATGGAGGCAGGATAGGCTTCTCTGAAGAGGAAAGTCTTCAGGGATCGCCTAAAAGTGGATAAATTTGGAGACAGTCTGACAGATTGGGGTAGGGAATTCCAGAGGATGGGTGAGGCTCGGGAGAAGTCCTGGAGGCGGATATGGGAGGAGGTGATGAGGGAGCTAGAGAGCAGGAGATCTTGGGAGGAACGGAGATGGCGTTTAGGTTGGTATTTTGAGACTAGGTTAGTGATGTAGCTGGGGGCACAGTTGTGGATGGCTTTGTAACTTATTGTTAGTATTTTGAATTTAATTCGTTGGGCGAGTGGTAGCCAATGGAGGGATTGGCAGACAGGGGTAGCAGACACTGATCGGTTTGTAAGGTGGATGAGTCTGGCAGCAGCATTCATGATGGACTGAAGGGGGGATAGTCTATTTAAAGGTAAGCCAATGAGGAGTGAGTTGCAGTAGTCAAGGCGAGAGATAACCAGGGAGTGATTTAGGAGCTTTGTAGTTTCACTGGTTAGAAAGGGACGTAGTTTAGAGATGTTGCGGAGGTTGAGGCGGCAAGCTTTGGAAAGTGATTGGATGTGGGGCTGAAAGGAGAGTTCAGAATCTAGGATAACACCTAGCACCCTGACATGTGGGGACGGGTGGATGGTTTTGCCATTGCTCTTCACAGAGAAGTCAGGGGAAGAGGCCCGTGGGGGAGGAAATATTATAAGCTCGGTTTTGGACAAGTTGAGTTTGAGGAAGTGGTGTGACATCCATACAGATATGTCGGATATGTATATACAGATATTTGTATTGCTAGACACTGCTTTTCCTGTATGCACTGTAAGAACTGTTTGTTTATTTATTGACTCATGTAGATGACAATAGGGTGGCGTCTCCCAACACTTGGTGTTGGGAGTCTTGGTGTCACCCTTGTGTCGTGAGCCACCCACAAATGTGGGTGGCGCCTCCGGACCCCTATGGGAGGTGCCTTTCCAGGAGCTTAAAGCTGTATATATGTGTGTGTGTGTGTGTGTGTGTGTGTGTGTGTGTGTGTGTGTGTGTGTGTGTGTGTGTGTATATATATATATATATATATATATATATATATAAAAATATGGGTAGCTGAAGGTGACAACACTGCTAGGCTCTGAGGAAGAAGGTATGCCTTCAAAATGTGTCAGCCGGCAGTGGCCCTTGTTTTCTCCTTTATTACCATCTGGAGTCTGTTTGTCAGTCAACCAACTGCTGTCATCTGTAAATCATTTGTACTGCAAATTTTATCCCACATGCTTGTGAGTAGTTTTTTATCTTATTTTTAATAAAAAGACGTCCAAGGATAATGCACAAGGCTGGTGCGCCCTCTTTTCTTCTTTCCCTTGTAACTGCTGACCTTGCCCAGTGACCAGGGAGGATATACAAGTGAAAGGTTACACTCACTGGCCAGCTGTTTCCCGCTAAAAGATGTCATCAATCGATAACCCAGGTGACTGAAGATCTTCTCAGAAACTGAGGTAACTCTTTCTAGCAATAGCAGGCAACATGTAACCCGTAAGACAAAACCAGCCCCAGAGAAACATGGATTATTCATTAAAAAAGAAATGGGTCATAGAAGTGACAATCCCATGGGGCCAATTTTCTAGTTTTTTGTTTTGTGGACCTAACATTCATTTCTCAGCACAGTGCATTGAAAAGCATTACATTGAACAGCCCATTTAAAATTAGTATACTGTATGTTGTAAAGCGCTACGTAAACTGTTGGCGCTATATAAATCCTGTATAATAATAATAATATTACATGCGTAAGTGGGTTGCAGTGCCAAGGCACTAAAAGGGAATTCACATGCATTGCAGCACAGAGTGATGCGTGGTAATGGACTGCCATTGTGGTGTGCTGTGTGTCTAATTTCTTTGGATGTTTTGATGTGTTGGCAGCCCATTCATTTGAATAGGCTAGCTTAAAGTGGTTCTAAAAGCAGGTGTTTTTTTTATCTTAATGCATTCTTTGCATTAAGATAAAAAACCATCAGTGTGCAGCAGCCCCCCTAATACTTTCAAGTCCAATTTAGATCCAGCGATGTTTCAGGAGAGCCTCGGCTGTCCGGGACTCTCACTCCCGATTGGCTGAGACAGCCATTGGCTCCCGCTGCTGTCAAACTCGGTGAGCCAGTGAGGAGAGAGAGGAGGTGGGGCTGAGCCACGGCTCCATGTCTGAATGGACACACAGAGCCGCGGCTCGGGTGCCCCCATAGCAAGCTGCTTGCTGTGGGGCCACTCGGCAGGAAGAAGGGTCCAGGAGCTCCGGCGAGGAACCACTGCACATAGCAGGTAAGTATAGCATGTTTTCTTTGTTATTTTTTTAAAACAAAAAACAAAAAAAAGATTTTAATATCTTTAAAGTGATTGTAAAAAGGATATTTATATATATATACTTACCTGCTCTGTGCAATTGTTTTGCAGCGAGCGGCCCCCTTTCCTCCTTGTCTAGGGTCCCCCACCGTCACTCCTGGCTCCTCTTCTTGGTGTGCCACCATAGGAATCCGCTTCCTATTGTGGCACACCTGCAGGCTCAGCCCTGGTCCCTCATCACAGAATTTGATTGACAGCAGCAGCAGCCAATCGCTCCCACTGCTATCAATCTGCCATGTGAGGAGGGAGAGAACAAAGAGAAACACTGCTCTCAGATATAGCGATGGGGTTCAGGAAAGTATATGGGGAGCTGGGGGGGATGCTGCACACAGAAGGTTGTTTACCCTAAAGAGGTTGTAACCGTAAAAAAAAAAAAAAGATCCTGTTTCTTTGAAGCATGTTAAGCCGCATAATGCTTGTGGGGTGTCATTTGCCCTTTCCTATGCTGTAAAAAAGCTGGTTGATCCTGCCTGTTCCTGCGTGTGCTGACCACAGTAATCATGGCTGCTGAGCCCTGATACCATGGTCAGTTAATGTGCCTCTGTCAGCCCACAGTTTCTCCCTCTCCCCCTCCCTCCATTACTAGCTCCTGTGTGTGAGCTGTTCTCCAAACCTGCCCCTCCCCTCCTGCCGCTATTCCAACTGGCAGTAAAGTTAGTGCTCACAACTACTGCAAGTGTCTCTGTTATAACACAATATACCACACAGTGTATTTTTCTTTTCTTAAATTCTGCTGCTAAGTACCCTTTTCCACATCGCTAATGTGTGGTCACGTGACTGTCTGGCTGATGTCATCTCAGCCCCTCCCTCTGTAGCCCTTAGATCGGGGAAGGAGAACCGCGGGTGGTCATGTGACCACACATGGGTGAAGTGGAAAAAGATATTTAGTGGAAGAATTAAAAAAAACATACACTGCGTGGTATATTGTGTTATACCAAAGGGGTTTACGGTAGTTGTGAGCACTGACTTTACAACCACTTTAATGCAGAGAATGCATTAAGGTGGAAAACCTTCTGCCTTTAGAATCACTTTAATACAACACACATTAATGTGCACAAAATTACATAATGCACCTGTAGGCCAAGGTGCGACTGGGCCTTTAGTCTTCTATCAATCTCTGTGTCACAGTAGAGCCCCCTTTGGACCTCAGGCCCAGGGTATACATTGAGGCTTGATTTCTGCCTACCTACTGTAACAGCAGATTAGTAATAGCAGTGCTCCCTGTAAATAGTTTACATTGTGTCAAAAACCATAAACTAGGTAGAGACAGAAAATACAGTTAAAATTACACCTTTAACGTAACAGCAAAAATAACAACAGTTCAGGAACATAGTCAAAACAGAAGCCAGAGCGGTTAATCAGATGAGCCAGGATCAGGGAACCAGAAGTCAGTGTTGTCAGCAGCCAAAAATCAAGGGCAGGAATCAGAAGAGACGACAGCCAAGCCAAGTCATACACAGGACCACACTGGAGATGTTGACCACCCGAGGGCACCGAGGGAATGAGCAAAGCTAGACTAATGAGGCAGGTAATAATAATCAGACGAGTCACTGTGGAAACAATGAATGGATGGTAATTAACTGACAGCAGAGCAGCCTCTGTGCACTGAAAGAAAGAGCTGCTAGTAAATAGCAGGAGCCCAGCCCTGACACATTGGCAAGAAGGATTAGGTCCGCTTTACCCACTTCCCCTGGGTGGACATCATATGATGTCCTGGGAGAAAAGTGGGTATACCTGCAGGCATCATCCCAGTATGAAAATTTGCAGCTGGTGATTCGAGTGGCTAAACAGCCCCACTGCTGCCTTTGCCTTTCCTGGGCTCTCCCGTGTTATCGGGGAGCCCAGGACGGCTGTGACCGGTGGGAACAGCTGCACTACACAGAGAGTGAGGAACTGATTTGTTTCCCCCCTCTCTGTGACCCCAGAAACTGGAAGCTACAAGGATTTAGTCACTTCCGGTTTTGGTTCTTTGTTTACCTGGCCGTTAGTGGCCAGGAAAGCAGCTGATCAGACCGAGCTGTGTCTGATCGGCTACATTGGAGGCCAGAAGAGAGATTTGGGGTCTAATGGACCCTAAAACACTCCATAAAGAGGACCTGTCATGGCCCATACTGTTACAAGAGATGCTGATCAAAAAAGAAAGAAAATTAAAGAGGCCGTGTAAAAAAAAAAGTTTTTATAAAACGTTTACATTGAGATGCAAATGCATATGTAAGGCCCACATGCATAGGTAAACAGTGATCACACCACACTTGTGAGGTATTGTCATGAACGTCAGAGTAGGAGCAATAATTTTAGCTCCAGACCTCCTGTGAAACCTGTAAAGGTGTTTAAAGTGTTGCCACTGGAGAATTTTAAATACAACAGTTTGGTGTTGTTTTACGGTGTATACAATTTTAAAGCATGACATATAAGGTATCTATTTACTTGGCATAGCATCATTGTTTATATTTTACCAAACAAATGGGTATTATATTGTGTTTGTGTGCAATAAAATTCATAAAGTGTATTTTTTTCCAAAAAATTGCGTTTAAAAAACCTCTGCATAAATACAGTGTGCCATAAAAAATTGCAACACCCATCATTCTATTCTCTAGGGCCTCTGCTAAAAATATATAATGTTTGGGGGGTTCTAAGTAATTTTCCAGTAAAAAAAAAATGTAGATTTTTACATACATGTGAGAAGTGTCAGAATTGCCGCGGTATTGAATTGGTTAGTGAACTACAGCTCACAAGATTTTCTTTATAAATGGCACCATACAAAATGCAGAACTGAAAACTGTACCATGACAAACAACAATACAGATATGTACATATATGTTAGGTATGCTTTTAAACATACCTAAAGTGCAGGGTGTGGAGTGTGGCCTAGAGAGTGGAGTGCTCCATGGCAGCAAAGCATCACTGTGTATACAATAAACAGAGAAAAGAGTGGAAAATACTCATCATGGCTCATCAGCTTTTCCTCCTGTAGAACAGACATAACTGTGACTATTTCCTCTCCTAAGTAAATCTGGGAAATGATTGTTTACATGTGCCAGTAACATGGAACTCCTTACTGGATATTACTACTGGTGTAATAACAATGGATTTTACTATATCTGAGTTCTTAAATCACCTTTAAGATGAAAGTAAACTTTGGCATAGTCTTTGTTTTCAACACAGTGATTTTAAAATGTTGCAAATGTTGCAGCTATCAGCAAGAGGTCAATTAAAAGTAATTAGTAAAAAACTGTGTGATTGAGATGGTAAGGAGGAGTTGAAAAAAGTGCTCTCATGCTCAGACCACTTCTTTTTGGCATTGAAACTTGAACAGATTCACACCTTCGGAAGGGACTGTGTGGTTTTGGCACCAATACTTTTGGTACATGCTGAGATAAGAACATACTTTTAGGCTCGATTCACATCTATGCATGTTGCTTTTGAGCGTTTCTGCAGTGTTTTTTGTGGTGCTTGCCGCGTTTTTGAGCAGCGTTTTTATAGCGTTTTGTGTTTTTTTTTTTTAGACTGTATACAGTCTAAAAAAAAAGCCCAAATCGCATCAAAAATGCAGCAAAAACGCTGTAAAAATGCTGCACTTACGTTTTTGATGCTGGTCCATTGAATTCTATTACATGCAAAACGCTGCATTTTGCATGAAAAAAGTCCCTGACCCTTCTCAAAAACGCAGAGGTACAAAAATGCATTGATGTGAACATGTTCCATAGGAACCCATGTAAAAAAATTCCCATGCATTTCTGCAAAATGCATCAAAAAATGCCTTAGTGTGAATGGAGCCTAAGGCTGGATTCACACCTATGCATTTTTAGTGTTTTTTGCATTTTGCAGATTTTCTCTACAGAACGTGTTCCATAGGAAACCATGTTAAATGGACTGTAGTGAAAATCTGCAAAATGCAAAAAGCACTAAAAATGCATAGGTTTGAATCCATTCTTAAACAGTCCAACCTGAAAATGTCTTGTATCTCTTGAAGTAACTAATGATGAGTCATCATTGTCTAAATTCTTGGATTACCACTCTCCATGTTAGGTTTTTGTATTTACTTTACATTATGAAAAATGCAACAGGAAGAGCTGGAACTTGCAAGGGTGGGTGTGAACTCTCAAAATGAGAACCAAAAACAGAGTTGGCCATATACGTATATGTCATGAGACAGCATGACATAAAGCCCACTTCTTTGCTGCTACATATATGGATACAGAGAGCAGTAAAAAGGTAAACTACTAATCTCCCCATCTTCTATGTAATAGAGGTGAACAAAGGCAGGCGTACATAGTCTTGCCTGGTGACAACCATGACACCCTCTATAGATACAGTCAAGTGAACAGAGCCACCCAGGAATAGGAAGTGAGCTATTTGCAGGATTATCAGGTGATAACAAAGGAAAAAAACGAAAAATGAAAATGAATGCAGCTGCCACATTTAAGGACCGGTAAGCTGCAATACAGTATATGACATTTTTGTTTTGAGTTTAGATACATTTATTTAGAAAGAAAGAGGTTTGGAGTCTTCTTAATAGAGGCCACATCCCTAGTACATTATGGAGGAGAAACTCCCCTTGAAAATGGGACTTTTTAGGCTTAAGGAATGCACAAACATAAACTTGACATAATATTATGTAGCGCTTACCCAAGAAGAAGCAGCTGATTCATTGTTATATCCGTAATTCACGTTTGCCACCTAACCCATCGCAGCCCATAAATTCAGAAACACAGTCCATAATGAATTTTCTCTTGCTTTATTAAGTTACATGAACTGGGATAGGAGAAGGACTTCTTTTGAGATGATCTTTTGTTGCTTTATCATCTTTTTACGTGCCTCTCTTGCAAAGAACTAGAATCATTGCAGATAATAGGAAATCACCTTGTGCGATTTCTTAAATCAGGGAAGATGGAAGTAGATTTGATAGAGAATAATCGATAAAGAGTCACTCTAAATAACTTCTTCATCTGCAGAACTTTTCAAGAACAGTCTTTATGTGTGCTTGCAGCTTTACCGCTACCTTTTTACCACTACTTCCCATCTGCGTGGTACTTCCAAGATTAGCTAAAGAAAAGTCACTCTGAATAACTCCTCCCGCTTGACTGATTGGAATCCCGGGGCATTGCTGAACCCAAAGTCACAGGCCATCACCGCCTGTCTCACTGACTTGCGTACCAACATCCCTCAGCCTCTGGCAGTACCCTTCCCTTGGGCTTTCACTCACGTGATCAATAGTCCATGTGCCACTCATAAACGATCGATTGCCCAGTTTCCTTCCGCTTTGTTGCTACTTCTTCCGCAATGATTCTTCGTTCCCTTTTTCTCTTTTCTGGCCTGCTCCCTTCCCCGCAGGGGCGGCCAACGACACCCGCGACTACATGCTGCATGGTGTCATCCCTTCCTCCATGGAGACTGGTTCCCCACCCTCTTCGCAAGGGGGGGCTCCGTTGGCTCCCCGGAGGGGGAACCTCTCCCCTCCGGGAACCAGGCTGGCTTCTCCAAGCTCAAACAGGACAAAACTCTCGGACTATGTGACCCGGCTTTTATATGAGAGTCCTGGGACATTTCCAAACAAATTAATGATTGGCCGAGACTCTCATACAAAGTACCTGCCTCTCAAATCCCAAACAGGCCCGCTGTAATGGTACAAGCCTACCTAGATTTACCTGTCATTGTAAACTAACAAAAAGGGTCACATACTTAAAAAGTAGGTGCCCGTTACAATTAATATAAAGTATTTATTGGTATCAAAGTTAAAAAAGAGTAATAAAATTGTACATATAGCAATGGCATATAGAAAATGAATGGTCAGGGGACAGCTCTTCCTGTTGCATTTTTCATAACGTAAAGTAAGTAAATAGAAAAACTAACATGAAGAGTGGCAATCCAAGAATTTAGACAGTTTTATTCTTTAAGTTCTCTAGAGGCCTGCCTAATCTTTCCAACATATATATATATATATTGTTCTGAACGCTCAGAAGAACTTGCGGCTCATGCTCTGAAGCTGGTGCCTGCCTGGGAAAGCTACCCCTCCCCACTGCCCAGTGTGCACAGATGACACTCTTGAATGAGGAGGAGAGAGACGTCTGGGGCAATGTACAAACGGTCATCAGCAACGCAGGCGCAGTGCCCCAGACCTCTCTCTCAACCTCATTCAAGAGTGTCATCTGTGTACACTGGGCAGGCACCAGCTTCAGAGTGTGAGCTACAAATATATCTGAACATCAAGCACTGCATTGTTTTACAGTATAATGCTATTGGAGAACTACTAAAGATGAAGTATTGAAGTGGTGGTACATCTAGGAAACAACAAAAGGAGTACTTCGAAAAACTTTAATATATATATTTTTTTTTGATTGGTAGTATGAAAGGCAAATTATTCTGGCGAATCTGTCACCTGTGGGGAGTGGTACATATATTTGGATGTGGTGTGGTTATTGGGTTATTCATAGAGTATTGTGAATTATTAGTGGAAACGAATGGCCCTTGGAAGAGACTAACTTGTGAAATTTTATTATCACGTGTGTAAGCGGGTTTAAAATATGCCAGTTAAAGTGGAAGTAAACTTCCATCACTAGCTTTTATTTATAGGTAAGCCTATAATAAGGCTTACCTATAGGTAGTGTAAATATCTCCTAAACGTGTGCTGTTTAGGAGATATTTACTGTACATGCAGCCAGTGACATCATTGGCGCATGGGCTCCAAATGAACAGCCACTCGTGCTGTTCCATCAGAGCCCGGTGCCATAACCGGTGGCTCCTGCACGCATGCGCGAAAGTGACATCATCGCAGCTCTGGCCAGTCACAGAACCGGAGTCCGTGAGCCCAGAAGCAAGACGGCTGAAGATGGGAGTGCCTGCAGCTCTGACATCTTGGCACTGGAAGAGGTTCATATAAGGTAAGTTTACCATAATGTGCTGGTATGCGATGCATACTACCACATTTTGACATTACCTTGCAGAGTAAGGAGAAAAAAAAAAAAGAAAAAAACGTCCAGCGGTTTACAACCGCTTTAAGTGCTGCCCAAGCACAAAATGGGAGGGTAAGGGTTAAGGTTTTTTCTGTTTCTTTTGCGTGGCGGGAACCCATTGCTCCATTAATATAAAAAAGGGGGCTAGAGCCGAAAGGAGGAAGAAGAGAGAGAGAAGATGACCGTGCCTTTTTTTTTTTTTTGGAATTGTTGCTAAGAAACCAGGTACCTGGATCTGCAAAAAGCTGCCGTAATGTAGGAGGAACATGGAGGTTTGCTCCCTGAAGACATCAGCCACTGGATAATACCAACTAATGGAACTGTCAATACATGGACTCTTCCTCTTCAGGTATGCCAGAGCAGCACATAGCCGGAGTTAGGAACTGTTTCTTGTGCATTTGAACTCTGTCACGTTTTGCACCTTTTTTTAACCACTTCAGCCCCGGACCATTATGCTGCCTAAGGACCAGAGGACTTTTTCCAATTTGGCACTGCGTCGCTTTAACTGCTAATTGCGCGGTCATGCAATGCTGTACCCAAACAAAATTTGCGTCCTTTTCTTCCCACAAATAGAGCTTTCTTTTGATGGTATTTGATCACCTCTGCGGTTTTTATTTTTTGCGCTATAAATGGAAAAAGACCGAAAATTTTGAAAAAAAGTGATATTTTCTAATTTTTGTTATAAAAAAAATCCAATAAACTCAATTTTAGTCATACATTTAGGCCAAAATGTATTCGGCCACATGTCTTTGGTAAAAAAAAGTCAATAAGCGTATATTTATTGGTTTGCGCAAAAGTTATAGCGTCTACAAGCTAGGGTACATTTTCTGGAATTTACACAGCTTTTAGTTTATGACTGCCTATGTCATTTCTTGAGGTGCTAAAATGGCAGGGCAGTACAAAACCCCCCCAAATGACCCCATTTTGGAAAGTAGACACCCCAAAGAAATTGCTGAGAGGCATGTTGAGCCCATTGAATAGTAATTTTTTTTGTCCCAAGTGATTGAATAATGACAAAAAAAAAAAAAATTACAAAAAGTTGTCACTAAATGATATATTGCTCACACAGGCCATGGGCATATGTGGAATTGCACCCCAAAATACATTCAGCTGCTTCTCCTGAGTACGGGGATACCACATGTGTGGGACTTTTTGGGAGCCTAGCCGCGTACGGGGCCCCGAAAACCAATCACCGCCTTCAGGATTTCTAAGGGCGTAAATTTTTGATTTCACTCTTCACTACCTATCACAGTTTTGAAGGCCATAAAATGCCCAGATGGCACAAAACCCCCCCAAATGACCCCATTTTGGAAAGTAGACACCCCAAGCTATTTGCTGAGAGGCATGTTGAGTCCATGGAATATTTTGTATTTTGACACAAGTTGCGGGAAAGTGACAAATTTTTTTATTTTTTTTTTTTGCACAAAGTTGTCACTAAATGATATATTGCTCACACAGGCCATGTGCATATGTGGAATTGCACCCCAAAATACATTTAGCTGCTTCTCCTGAGTATGGGGATACCACGTATGGGACTTTTTGGGAGCCTAGCTGCGTACGGGGCCCCGAAAACCAATCACCGCCTTCAGGATTTCTAAGGGTGTAAATTTTTGATTTCACTCTTCACTGCCTATCACAGTTTCGGAGGCCATGGAATGCCCAGGTGGCACAAACCCCCCCCAAATGACCTCATTTTGGAAAGTAGACACCCCAAGCTATTTGCTGAGAGGCATGGTGAGTATTTTGCAACTCTCATTTGTTTTTGAAAATGAAGAAAGACAATAGAAAACTTTTTTTTTTTTTTTCAATTTTCAAAACTTTGTGACAAAAATTGAGGTCTGCAAAATACTCACTATACCTCTCAGCAAATAGCTTGGGGTGTCTACTTTCCAAAATGGGGTCATTTGGGGGGGGTTTGTGCAACCTGGGCATTCCATGGCCTCCGAAACTGTGATAGGCAGTGAAGAGTGAAATAAAAAATTTACGCCCTTAGAAAGCCTGAAGGCAGTGCTTGGTTTTCGGGGTCCCGTACGTGGCTAGGCTCCCAAAAAGTCTCACACATGTGGTATCCCCGTACTCAGAAGAAGCAACAGAATGTATTTTGGGGTGTAATTTCACATATTCCCATGGCATGTTTGAGCAATATATCATTTAGTGCCAACTTTGTGCAAAAAAAAAAAAAAAAATTGTCTCTTTCCCGCAACTTGTGTCACAATATATAATATTCCATGGACTCGACATGCCTCTCAGCAAATAGCTTGGGGTGTCTACTTTCCAAAATGGGGTCATTTGGGGGGGGTTTGAACTGTCCTGGCATTTTATGCACAACATTTAGAAGCTTATGTCACACATCACCCACTCTTCTAACCACTTGAAGACAAAGCCCTTTCTGACACTTTTTGTTTACATGAAAAAATTATTTTTTTTTTGCAAGAAAATTACTTTGAACCCCCAAACATTATATATTTTTTTAAAGCAAATGCCCTACAGATTAAAATGGTGGGTGTTTCTTTTTTTTTCTCACACAGTATTTGCGCAGCGATTTTTCAAACGCATTTTTTGGGGAAAAAACACACTTTTTTAAATTTTAATGCACTAAAACACACTATATTGCCCAAATGTTTGATGAAATAAAAAAGATGATCTTAGGCTGAGTACATGGATACCAAACATGACATGCTTTAAAATTGCGCACAAATGTGCAGTGGCGACAAACTAAATACATTTTTAAAAGCCTTTAAAAGCCTTTACAGGTTACCACTTTAGATTTACAGAGGAGGTCTACTGCTAAAATTACTGCCCTCAATCTGACGTTCGCGGTGACACCTCACATGCATGGTGCAATTGCTGTTTACATTTGACACCAGACCGATGCTTGCATTCGCCTTTGCGTGAGAGCAGGGGGGGGGATAGGGGTGCTTTTTATTTTTCTTTCTTTATTATTTTTTTGCTTTTTTATCTTATTTTTAAACTGTTCCTTTCATTTTTTTTTTTTAATCATTTTTATTGTTATCTCAGGGAATGTAAATATCCCCCATGATAGCAATAGGTAGTGACAGGTACTCTTTTTTGAAAAAACTGGGGTCTATTAGACCTTAGATTTCTCCTCTGCCCTCAAACCATCTGACCACACCAAGATCGGTGTGATAAAATGCTTTCCCAATTTCCCAATGGCGCTGTTTACATCCGGCGAAATCTAAGTCATGAAATGCTCGTAGCTTCCGGTTTCTTAGGCCATAGAGATGTTTGGAGCCACTCTGGTCTCTGATCAGCTCTATGGTCAGCTGGCTGAATCACCGGCTGCATTCTCAGGTTCCCTGTTGAGACAGGAGAGCCAGAGAAAAACACGGAAGATGGTGGTGGTGGGGGGGGCATTCCCTCCCACTACTTGTAAAAGCAGTCTAGAGGCTAATTAGCCACTAGGATTGCTTTTACATGAAAGCCGACCGCTGGCTGAAAAGAATGGTACCAAGATGATACCTAAACCTGCAGGTATCATTCTGGTATAACCACTCAAAGTCGTGAATGGCATACCTGAAGACAAAAAAATGGTTAACAATAAAACACAGTAAACGGTAAAGTATAAAAAATTGCATACCTGAAAAGCTAACATGATAAAACGTAATAACAATAAAACATTGCAGAATAGAATAGAATAAAAAAGAGCAGAACAATAGAGAGAGAATAGAGAGAGAGAGAGAACAATAAAACGACAACTATTTTTTAAAATTTTATATATATATATATATATATATATATATATATATATTTTTTTTTTTTACACTTTTTTTTGTAACTAACTTTTATAACGGTAACCGGTTCCAGGTTCGGGTCTCTCAAAATGCGATGGCATCTTAGGAGACCCTGTGAAAGTGTGCCTAGTCTGTGCAATGCTGTACCCTACGCTAATACTCAACTAGTGAATGGTAGCGTTCAAAACATTCACCAATGCAAAGACCAGGATTATCAGGACAGGAGGGACAATAATAGCGGGTGTCACGCCTATATCCGCGCTTGCTGCAGACACATCTTTTTTGGGGGGTTCGTTGGGTAGGGGTACTCGGGAGGACATAAAAAAAATGCCTCTCATGCAGCCGACTGCATTTGGTTGGGGATGTGAATGGGGGAAGTACGGGCGCTGCAGAAGTGGTGGGTTCCCAATTAGGATTGGCGAATGCAGCAGGAAGGGCATTATGGGCACGACGGGCCTGTGTTTGTCTTCTTGGTGGCAGCGGGACACTACTTGTGCTTGCCACCTCACCAGCTTGAACTGCATTTATGGGACTCGCCACGTCACCAAGTGTTACTGCAGTGCTGGTTTGACTACGACCGAGGTGTACTAGGCCGCTGGTGCTTGCCAGTTCACCAAAACGCTGCCAAAAAAACTGTTAGCAATCGCAGGGATCAGGCCTGACTCTGCGAATGCTGCAGTTATGCGTTTAGTGTTTTGTAAGTGACAGTGATCGATCGATACTGCACTTGGGTGGGCTGGGCTGGGCCAGGCGGAGGGGCAAAACGCAGGTGCTAGCAGGTATCTGGGCTGATCCCGCTAACACTGCGTTTTTGGGAACCCTAAACTGCTGGGGATGCTAGTATAGATCTGATCGGATCAGATATTGATCCGTTCAGATACTATACCACTAAGGGAGGCGTATGCTGCGTGCGTGGGTGTTAGTGGTACTGGCGCTAACCTGACGCTGCTTGGGGCTGGTGCTTGCCAGTTCACCAAAACGCTACCAAAAAAATTGTTAGCGATCGCAGGGATCGGGCCTGACTCTGCGAACGCTGCAGTTATGCGTTTAGTGTTTTGTAAGTGACAGTGATCGATCGATACTGCACTTGGGTGGGCTGGGCCGGGCGGAGGGGCAAAACGCAGGTGCTAGCAGGTATCTGGACTGATCCCGCTAACACTGCGTTTTTTGGAACCATAAACTGCTGGGGACACTAGTATAGATCTGATCGGATCAGATATCGATCCGTTCAGATACTATACCACTAAGGGAGGCGTATGCTGCGTGCGTGGGTGTTAGCGGTACTGGCGCTAATCTGACGCTGCCTGGGGCGACGCCTATCACCGCCGGGCGATCAGGGGGCTAAACCTTTATTCAGGGAGGGGTGATTGGGGGGTGATCGGGGGGTGATCGGGGGTGTTTTGTGGGCCTGGCATGCTCTACTGTGAGGTGTAGTGTTTGTGCACTCACATGGATGTCTTCTCTCCTCGGCGCCGGAACGGAAAATACCGAGCCGAGGAGAGATGACATCATTTCCTTTGCTGCTGTTTACCATACAGCAGCAAAGGAATGTTCTGATTGGCCAGCGGCGATCGCGAGGGGGGGCCACGAATGGATGGCCTCCCCCTCACCTCCGATCGCCGGGGGACAAAAGAGGACCGCCTCGGGCACCGGGGGGGGGGGTCCGATCGGACCCCCCGCCCGTGGGAGGCAGATCACGTGTATGTACGTGATTCTGCCTGCCCGTGCCGCCTTGCCGACGTACATCGGCGTGAGGCGGTCCTCAAGTGGTTAAAGTAAAGCCTTTAAACTTTGCCTTCTGCCTGGTCTGAAGTTATTCAAAGGAGTGCAATGCAAATAACTGGCACACATAGGGGGTTATTTACTAAAGGCAAATCCACTTTGCACTACAAGTGCACTTGAAAGTGCACTGAAAGTGCACTTGGAAGTAAAGTTGCTGTAGATCCTAGGGGGACATGCAAGGGAAATAAAAAACAGCATTTTAGCTTGCACATGATTGGATGATAAAATCAGCAGAGCTTCACATGATTTCAGAGCTTCCCCTCAGATATACAGCGATCTACAGAGACTGCACTTACAAGTGCACTACAAATGAAAAAAGACCGAAAATACTTTCTGCTATAAAACATATCCAATAAAAAAAAAAATTGAATTTCTTCATAAATTTAGGCCAATATGTATTCTGCTACATATTTTTAGTACATAAAAATCCCAATAAAATAAATTGATTGGTTTATACAAACGTTATAGCGTCTGCAAACTATGGTGTATATATACTGGAATTTTTTTTTTTTTTCATACTAGTAATGGCGGCCATCAGCAACTTATAGTGGGACTGTGATAGTATGGCGGCAGTCTGGCACTAACTGACACTTTGTGGGAACAGTGACACAAATACAGTGATCACTGCTAAAATATGCACTGTCACTATACTAATGATACTGGCTGGGAAGGGGTTAACATCTATGCCAATCAAAGGGTTAAATGTGTGCCTAGCAGTGCTTGGTGTGTGTACTTTGAGGTGCTTTTACCAAGGGATGTGCCAGTTTTTATACCCTGCTTTGCAGGGAAACAAAAACCGGCACATCCCCGCTGATAGGACAGAGCTCTGTCCTGTCTTCCTCCTCACCGATCAGTGGGTGACAGTGGGCAATCATTGGCCACCACCCACTGATTGGCTTGTGCTGTGACTAATCACAGCACAGCCAGCGCGCCGGTGGCATGTGCCCCCTACCCATAAGTGCTGGATCACATACTAGATACATGATCCAGCCCAGGAGAGCCGCTCTTCCACCGTACTCATACGTGAAGCGGTTGGCAAGCGGTTAAAGGCACAGTAAGATCCACAGCAAGTATATGGTCTAAATGTATCCAGGTCACTAAGGTCATGCATGAAAACAACAGAAGCGTTCAGAAAAGCAGAAAAGTGATTTGTGATCTGTTTGGGTGCTGACAATGGGAAGGAATGTTCAGCTCAGGCAATTGCCTCTTAGATCATGAAGCTTATAAGGAGGTCCTACCAGATTAAAACACTTTTTTTTATTGTTGTCTGTGTCCCCATTAGGGAGATCACCTTCTCTATAAAGTGAAAGTGAAAAAAAATCCTAAATTTTGAGGTGTCACCAGAACAGGAATAGGAAATCTTGCAGTTAAGGCCTTAATTCTGGTGACAACCAAGGATTCCCTTGCTTTGGATTTCTTCTTGCTTCCTGTTTTGGTTATGGGACAGGAAATGAAGGGAAATCTCCACAGATGGCAAAAAAAAAAAAAGATGAGAGGGGTTTTAAACCTTACTCTACCTTAAATTAAAAAAAATATATATATTTTAGTTCTTTACCAGTTAATTGCGGGACTTTTTTGTGAGGAAACAAAAACTTAATTTTGAATGGGAGGCCAAAGTTCTTGTTGAAGTTGAATTATTGCACTGTCACTGCCAATACAAGCATGGCTTGGGAAAAAGCAGAGGATGGATTGCTGGGTTGGTGATGGAGAAAGTTTTAAATAGCTGCTACTAAATTAGAACCAGCGATGAGTCAGCCCAAGGTCTCCGTACCATTTAAAGTAGGTCATCTTACCATTGAGTGTTAGGTGAGCAGTATAAAAACAGTCCCTATGAATTCTGACATAGTAGAATGGTCTTTCTTTATGAATCTATACCCCTATATAATGTATTCTCCTAGTACAAAATTTCACAGTTCATATGGTCTTCACTGTAATTCCAGAGAGAGATAGTGAGAGTGGGTTATTTTTAGATTGGCCTTATTTAACTTGTCATTTTTCTTCTAAGCTGGGCTAAGATATTTATTTCCCCTCCAGGATATTTACAGATGATGTATTATTGAGCTTGATTAATCTCTCCACCATATATTTTTAAATATCTTTTCAACATATTTCAACACTGCAATGCAAGACGCTAATAAGAAGCAGTTTTATTGTACAGGTTTTGCAATGAATTTCTCCTGCTACATGAAAATCTAAATTTTTAAAGCAGAACCTTACTTTCCCAGTCAACATTAAAGCGGTTATAAAGGCTGATTTTTTTCCCCCTAAATTAACTTAACAAACATGTTATACCTACCTGCTCTGTGCAAGGATATTGCACAGAGCAGCCCCTTTTCTCCTCTTCTGGGCTCCCCTGTTGATGCTGTCCGCTCTTCCTCTTCTTTGAGTGACCCCCCCCCCATAGAAAACTGTGTGCAACGATAGACACACACAGCATGGCGTGGCCCTGCCTCTGCTCCCTCCCCACAGGATTTGATTGACAGCAGCAGGAGCTAATGGCTCCCACTGCTGCCTCTGTGTCCTGTGACTACAAAAAGAGAGAGCAGTGCTACTGCAAAATCATTGCACAGAGCAGGTAAATATACCATGTTTGTTACCTAAAAGAATAAAAGAGCGTGCCTTTAGAATAACTTTATGGTAAAAAGCCTTACACCTTTAGAACCAGTTTAACTATTTTTAATCCTTATGCTACTAGCCTTAGTAAATAGATTGGAAGGTATATTTAATGTGCTTGCTTTAAACTTATTATTTTACTTTTCTTCAGTTGCTTCCTGGTTTCTGGTATAGGTCAAAACAATGTCATACACCCCAGGAGTCTTCATGGGCATGTTTTTCTTTCATCTGGAGTTGGGGAAGAGGGACTTTCTCAGATAAGCAGTCCCATCTGCCTGCATGCCTGAGCTAACGGCAGATGGATTCCAGGAAATAAATGCTACATAAATCGTCTGCCTTTACTAAAAATGGCCATGGCTAGAACGGCTAGATGGGTTACAAAATGGACAGTTACAAAGCAAAAAAATCTCTGCGGAAATGTAAAAAAGAATGAGAGAAGTTTTCCTCTGCAAATATTGAACGTTAAACAATGATGAAGACATGAAAAATTATCGATCAATACAACAGTGAATCACTAGATAATTAGTTATCAGAGCCCTCCTTTAAAATGCGATGCTCTTTGTTTTTGAAGAAGGCCCTTCAGCTGAGGGTCCTGGAGTTAGCAAAAACAATAAAGTTGTTCAAAGGGAAAGAAGAAAGAGGGAAAAAGGGGGAGGAGGGATGGGGGGAGGGGTCATCTCTGTTCCGGAGGCTCACTATAGGTACGTCAACACATTGTGTAGATTACAGTTCCTGGAAGCGCGTAGGTGGTTGCATCATTGGGAAGTAATCTAGCCAAGGCTGCCAGATACATAAGAATTTATCATGTGTGTCAGTTAGTATCGCCGTCAATTTATTTTTCACCAGGGTACCGCGCACCCGATTTTTCACTTCATTAAAATTGAGAATCGGCATCTTCCAGCGCTTTTGCAATTGTCTGTTTCGTGGCCAAAAAAATATGGGACACAAGAATACACTCTCGCTTTATAGCGCCTTCTATCAGTTTGTGTAGAAGTACCTGCCAGGGGTCTTTTCATAAATTTTTATGTAACACTGAATTGATTGTTATAGACCCTTATCCACAGTCGTCTGACCTTAGGGCATGTTCACCATATATGTTTCATGTCTCTTAGATCTGAGCAGCCCCTAAAGCATGTAGAAGGGTAAGTAGGGAGGAATTTCGCAATTCTGGCCGGGGTAAAGTACCACCGGGACAGAACTTTAAAGGAGTTTTCTAAAGTTGTTACATTATGGGAGGAGCAGAATAATGCCTCCCATATTTTTTTACAAGTCTCGGGGGTTTGCATGGCATCAAAGTCCCTTTCCCAGTTGGAGCAGTAAGATGGGGTACGCAAGTCGGATTTTCCAACGGAAAATATGTGTAGGCTCCATCACACATTTTCCATCAGATTTTCCGACACACAAAGTTTGAGAGCAGGCTATAAAATTTTCCGACAACAAAATCCGTTGTCGGAATTTCCGATCGTGTGTACACAAATCCAACGCACAAAGTGCCACGCATGCTCAGAATAAATAAAGAGATGAAAGCTATTGGCTACTGCCCCGTTTATAGTCCCGACGTACGTGTTTTACGTCACCGCGTTCAGAATGATCGGATTTTCCGACAACTTTGTGTGACCGTGTGTATGCAAGACAAGTTTGAGCCAACATCCGTGGGAAAAAATCCTAGGATTTTGTTGTCGGAATGTCCGATCAATGTCCAACCGTGTGTACGGGGCATTAGAGTTGTTTAGTATGGAAGAGTATAATAAACAGATAAAGCCTTAGGTTATGGAGAAGTCCGACATCTTATTTCAAATGCCGTCAAATTCTAGCAAATGACGGATTTGGAGATAGCGGAATTTCTCAGAGTCTGGAATGTTATACTTATCAATGAGATATTGGATTAAACTATGCCCAGAGTGGACAATAAAGACTGAACTGTTGTTAAGCCTTTACTACGCCACCAGAGGTAGCTCCGAGGACACTCCAAGCCCGGAGGGAATAAAGGACAGTTAAATATTTCAAGAAGAGGGAGGGTGTGGTGATATCAATTGGCCTGAGTATTTTATAGAGTTCCATACTGCAAGGGTGTGGGACAGGACAGGATCTAAAGGCTTAGGGCATAGTTGAGGGGGGAGCAAAAGTAAAGAAGAAAGGTGGGACCGGGTCGGTATATACTACCTCAATAAAGGTCCAGAGGGGAGCAGCGTTACCTGCAAGAGTTTAGCAAGAGGAGCTATCTGCGCTGCTTTGTAATAATAAATGATGTTCGACATCCCTAGCCCTCTATGAGTCATAGGTTTATAAAGTAGATATCTGTTAAGTCTCGATTTTACTGAGCCCCATATCAACTTAAAGGGAAGGTGCTGTAGGGAGCGCAAGATATGCAGGGGGACCGGAACAAGCAGAACTCTGAAGAGGTAGAGCAGTTTTGGCAAAAGAGTCATATTTACTGCATATATCTGACCCAACCAGGAAATGTGTGATTTGTTCCACAACTCCAATAGGAGAGTCAAAATTTTAATAAGGGGGGATAGTTGGTACCATATACCCGCCGAATATGTCAAGGTAAGAATAATCCCAAGGTATGTAATAGAGTCTGACCATTGAAAGGAAAAATGGTCCCGCACCATCCGAAGAGTGTCATCCGTCAGGGAAACATTCAGCATGCGGGACTTGGCCTGGTTAACAGAGGCCAGAGAGGGAGAAAAAGCTATTCAACAGAGATACTAAGTTGGAAATGTAATATACATCAGGATGTCATCAGCAAACATAGCAAGCTTGGGATGCACACCAGCCAATTCAATACCTCCTAATGTCAGGACTCCAGCGAATGTGTGTGGCCAGAGGTTCCAGGGAAATTATGAAAAAAAAAAAAGTGGAGAGAGAGGGGACATCCCCGACGGGTGCCTCGGGCTCTAGGGAATTAGGGTGATTCATGTCCCATGTACTTCAGTGGCTGAGGAATCACTATATAAGGCAGCTATCCATTGGAGGAAAGGATCACCAACGCCCCTATGGGTCAGAGCCGCTCTTAGGTCCAGGATAGGGTATCAAATGCTTTCCGGATGTCTAAGGAAGCAACATTAATTGGTGGGCCCGATAGTGTGCAGTATAAGTAAGGAGTGTGTGACGAACATTGTCCGCGGCTTGTCGGATGGGGCACAAAGCCCACCTGGTCTTTATGGATTAGGTTGTGTAGAACATGGTTCAGTCGAGTGGCGAGCACTTTGGCCATAATTTTTACATCGACATTAAGGAGTGAAATTGGGAAAAATTTGGCCCAGGTTTAGGCATCTTTATCCGGCTTAGGAAGCATTACAATAGAGGCCCGTAGCATAGCCTTGGATAGATTTTCACCATGCTTGAGACTAATAAAGATCAATGTAAGGTATGGAACAGCTATGTCCAATAATTTTTTTTGTAGAAAAGCGCCATGAATCCATCCAGGCCTGGACGTTTGTGGGGTTTGAGCTTCTTAATAACCTGTCACACTTCCCTTTCCGTAATGTCAGCCCCCAGGGTGTCCCAGTGGGCAGGCTTTAAAGATGGGACGTTTCATTGAGGAAAGAGGTGAGGTCCAGGGAAGGTACGTTTTTGAGGGGGGAGATAGAGTTTCGATAGGTGGTGCCGAAATTCATCTAAAATTCTAACCGGATTAGATGTACGTGTTTGAAATCTGGTTCTGAGAGAGAGGGCAGGTTGGCTGGGGTCAAAGGATTTCAGCTAGTTGCCGTAGAATTGTTGTTTGGCCCATCGCAAATGGCGTTCTGCCCTCTCAGTCAGGCACAGATCTCTCCAGGGCTGGTCCACCTTAGCCCTGTTTCGCTTACTGGGGATTTATTTCAGCGGGGCAGTGGCATCACTCAGCTCAGATTCCAGTAGAGAAATCTGTGCCTGTTATTCATTCTTCTGACTGGAAGCATGTTGGATTAAGTGGCCTTGGATCACCGACTTATAGGCTTCCCATAATGTGACCAGAGACTGGACTGAGCCTATATTAAGTTGAAAATATTCTGATGAACGGAGTCGCAAATCTTCTATTATGGAAGACTGGGACCAGGGACAGTAAAGAATCATTCAGGCACCATGAAGATGAGGGTGGTTTAAGTATGAATGAATTACAAGTAACAAGAATTGTGTCATGGCCAGACCAAGGGACAGTTAAAATAGTAGCATTCCTGGGGAATAAATTGTCTAAGGATACACGTTCAATTGGGAAAAGCTAGCATATGGATGAGAGTAATGCGTGTAGTCCCTGTCAATAGGGTGGTGCTCCCTCAAAATGTCTACCAGGCCAGAGCTATCCAGAAGGTCTCTGTAAGACCCGGAGATCATCTCAGCGATCCTCTGATCAGGTTTAGAGCGATCTAATTTCTGGTTCAAAGCCAGGTTTGAGTCTCCACACAGCAGAAGGGTTCCTTTGGTGTGGGCGCATAGTAGCTCAAAGAAGTGAGACAAAAAAGGTATCAAATTGATTTCTCAACAAAATAAAGCATGGAGACATGGATGGGTGGGCGAGTTTGCTTCTGAATATTAAAAATAGTTAAATAGCGTTTTTGGTTTGTGGAGCCCAGATACAGTTAAGTTAGGCTTTAAGGTGATATGCACGAGTATATAAAAGTGTAAGTGCTGGAAAATAGCTGCTTGATGTAAAGAGAGATATACAAAGAACAAAAAGCCATGACAGCCAATGATAAACCTATTTTATTAATTAACTGTTTCTGTAAACTGAAATCGAATTGGCCGATGAGTGCTACTGCACTTTGCATTTATATCCTTGGCTGTACTTCACTGTTTTATTAAAAAAGTGAAATCAGTGAGTTTTAAATCTGATCAATAGCCAATTTGGACAGTGCAAACTAGTTTCTGGGATCCATTTTTTCAAAGAAACAGTTTTTACTAAACAAAATTATGCAGCCTTCTTCCAAATTTAATCAATCCAGGACTTGGAGCATAAAGGCTTGTATGCAAGTAGCAAAATGCTTCAAAAGAGTCTTGAGCTTTGACCTGTGCGAGGTTCTACTCTTGGGGCAAACCTACCCCACATCATTATTTTGGGCCTTAGATTTAATGAGTCCTAAAGATTCTTATCAGTAACAAGAAGGTGGGATTCTGTTTTTTATGAACAACTGTGAAAGTTATAGGAGCCATTTTCCTTTTTATCTGGGTGGGGGTTAGGAACGTACATGTTCACAAAATCCCCTCCTAGATTTCTACTTGCCCATTTGGGGTACTAGTGGTATGGTGACTGTAAACAATGCTGCCATATTATTATTTTTTTTGAGCGGTCTAATTTTTTTTATTCTGCTCTAGAAGCAACTTTCAGGAGGTGGAAAAACATACAGGCCAGTGGCACAAATACTTGCATCTCTTAATACTTTTCACATGCTGGGTGTTTTTGGTCCTTTTCAGGAAAAAGCTGAAAAAGTGTTTTTGTTTTTCTGGAAAATGTATCCTAAAAACTGATAAAATAAAATTGGTGGACCATTCTCTAGCTCATACCGGATTAGAATCTACTGACAACTGAGTGCAGCTGTCCTTTATATAGCCCCTTTTAAGAACTTCAGAACTTAGATAGTCTGAAGAGGTGGGAGCAATCAAGGTAGGGAGCATTAAAGAATGTTTGGCGCTATATGTGGATGACTTGCTCCTGTTCCTTTAGAGATCCAGGGCCATCTCTCCGAGCTGCCTTATTGATCTTGGACAAATGTGCCACCTTTTTGGGGCTACGAGCAAACTGGAGCAAGTCGTCAATCCTACCACTAGGCCCAGAGGAGCCAGGGCCGATCCCAGGCGGGTGCTCGGGGTGCAGTGCATCCGGGTGCCTGAGAGGTGGGGGCGCTGAAGCGCCAGAGTGCTCCCCTCCCTCCTCCTCTCCATGTCCAGAGGCGGCTCTCTTCGCAGGTCACTGCCGCTGTGTTTTTCGCTGCTCAAGCCCATCCCCCCTCCCTCCTCCTATCAGAGAAAGAAAGCAGCCGCCGGAGATCAGAGCAGCTGGTTTCTGTGTGGAGAGACCAGCCGCGCAGTGATGTCGCTGGGGGGGGCGGTCCGTGCCTGACACATGTTCTCCTCCTCTGTCTGACTCTCACTCCCGCCCAAGCCTCTTGATCTGCTCTCCACCCGGGCAGCACGGCTGCACACTGTCCTCTCCTCTCAAGCTGCTGCCTGGGTGTTTTTATGTACCCTAATGGAGGAGGGGGTTTGTCCTGGGGGGGTCTGTACTAATGGAGGGGGTTTGTCCTGGGGGGTCTGTACTAATGGAGGGGGGTTTGTCCTGGGGGGGTCTGTACTAATGGAGGGGGTTTGTCCTGGGGGGGTCTGTACTAATGGAGGGGGTGTGGTTTGTCCTGGGGGGGTCCATACTGATGAAGAGGGTTCTGTACTGAGGGAGGGGTTTATACTTAGTGGGGGGGTTTGCACTGACGAAGGGGGTCTATGCTTAGTGGAGGGGGGGTCTGTACTGAGGGGCGACGATAGTTGGTGGAAAGGGGGGTGACACCATGTTATACCACACCTGGTGACACCAACCCTAGTGACACCACTGCATCTGCGGGCTCTTTCCCCCCCCTCTTCCCCTCACGTGCACGGCTGTACTAGTGAGTGGCGCTGGCGAGCACAGCCTCCCACTATGTTTCTTCCCCCGCCTTCATATCAGCCAGGGAAGAAGTAGAATAGAAAAAGGAGCAGAGAAGAGGATTGTGGGACATGTAGTCCGAGGACTGGCAGCCCCACTTTAACACGGAAACTGCAGCCCACACAGCATGCTCAGCTGAATAGGAGAGAGAGCCAGGAGCCCGGGAAAGCTTTCAGAGAAGTACGCCCAGGACTCCAGAGGGAGAGGGCAGTGCTGAGAGAACACCATCAGAGAGAGAACCCCGCTGCCCTGCGCCACCAGAGGGAAAGCCACACAGCCTAGCGCCATCCCTGGCGGAGAAAGGAATGGAATCATTGCCAGAATACAGATCTGGGTGCTACCCAGCGGAGTTTCCACTGGCAGTTCAGAGTGAGCTGACTCCTGATCAGAGGAACCGTTGCTGTATCGCTGGGTCAGGAGAGAGGGCCGATCGGCCATTATCTACTAACGTCCATAGGAACTGCAGTCTCTGACCATCTCCTGTATTATATCTGCAGTCTCTGACCATCTCTTGTATAATGTCTGCAGTCTCTGACCATCTCTTGTATAATGTCTGCAGTCTCTGACCATCTCTTGTATAATGTCTGCAGTCTCTGACCATCTCTGGTATAATGTCTGCAGTCTCTGACCGTCTCTTGTATCGTGTCTGCAGTCTCTGACCGTCTCTTGTATCATGTCTGCAGTCTCTGACCGTCTCTTGTATCATGTCTGCAGTCTCTGACCAGCTTCTGTACCATGTCTGCAGTCTCTAACCATCTTTTGTATCATGTCTACAGTCTCTGACCATCTATTCTATCATGTCTGCAGTCTCTGACCATCTCCTCTACTATGATTGCAGTCTCTGACCATCTCCTCTACTATGATTGCAGTCTCTGACCATCTCCTCTACTATGATTGCAGTCTCTGACCGTCTCTTGTATCATGTCTGCAGTCTCTGACCATCTCCTGTAGTATGTCTGCAGTCTCTGACCATCTCCTGTATCGTGTCACTACCTGACTGGCAGAAGTATTATCTGACAGGTCAGGTGGTGTTTGCTAGGCGATGGCTGTTGGTGGATGATGGGGACACTGCCACGGTTATGGAAGCGGCACACTTGGGGTCCTATGAGAGCTTGAGGCTGGCCCTCTACAGGGGTCCAAAATCCTGCTTGTCTTTAACAGACTTGATGAAAGCGACCATCAGGGCATGGGAAACTACCACTACTTTGATGTCTCCTAGTTATATTGGAGTTACGCCATCAGCCCCATTGTGGATGAACCTGAATCTTCCGCATTTTTACACCGTTCCAGGTCCCATGCTATGGGCATGTGGGGGTGTTAAGGTGTTGAATGACATTACCAGAGAGGGAGAGCTCTGTACAGTTGATCAGTTGAAGGCCAGGCATAGTTTGCCCAACTCCTTCTGTCGGTATTTGCAGCTGCGCCACGCATTTCAGGCGCACTTCAATGGCCAAAGAATTGAATATCTGCCATCAGCTTTAGAGACACTTTTGACTGAGGAGGAGTTGGTCAAGCCTCTATCAACAGTATATAAATCTCTCTTCAAAAAAACGCCTCAGAGGATATCCAAATGCAGGGAGTGGTGGGAGAGGGAAATCACTGATATACAAGGGGAGGACTGGGATGATATGTGGGATCACCCCTTTAAATATTTAGTGTCTGCAAGGGACCGCCTAATCCACTTTAAGTTCCTCTATCGCATATACTTTACACCCGCCAGGCTGTCCCGCATATATCCATCTGCCAGCAGCCAGTGCTGGAGATGCTCCCACTCCCCAGCTGAGTCGGAGCATGTCTTCTGGAGCTGCACACAGATTCAAGTTTTCTGGTCTGGTATTACAAAATGCCTTTCGGAGGTATGCAGCATCCCTGTCCCTTTGACACCCAGGGTCTGCTTGATAGGATTGGTGGAAGAGGTGGTACCATCCAGACCCCACCGCCCTTTACTGAATATTGGGCTGTTTTATGGTAGGAAGGCTATACTATTGAACTGGAAGAAATCAACAGCACCCACTTTGTCGTATTGGAAAAGACTGGTTAATTCAGTCATACATTTGTACATAGCAACTTATAGATCCAGAGCCTGTGAAAAAAAGTTTAAAAAGGTCTGGCAGGCTTGGTTTGACTCATCGGATACAGTAGGCTAAATAGGATGGTGTATATCTGTATATGAGTTTAAATAAGACATAGAGCTGGTAAATTATGCTATTTGGTTATAAACAAAATCCCCATAAAGAGGCATATAAAGGTGTTCTCATTTACATAGGAGTATAGATATTTGTTACGTAGGGGGCATGGTAAGGATGCAACTAATCCTAAAGTGCGCATCTCTATCAATGTAAAATGTTGGCAATTGGTTGGGGGGGGGGGGGGAGAAAGGAGTTAGATTGAACTATGTTAGTTCTGTTCTGTATTGTAAAAAAAAACTTAAAAAAAAAGAATTTATAAAAAAAAAAAAAAAAAAAAAAAAAAAAGAGAACTTCAGACCTCTACTGCAGTCACCTATTACTATCCAGCTGACAGATGTGTCAGCCTCTAGACATTCATGAATACTTTACATTCTTAAGCCTTGTTTCATAACACTATTGTGATTCAACCAATTGCTTTCCATCCTAAATTGGTGTTAGTAATACATTTTGCTTTCAATAAAATAACCAACCTAGAAAACCTAAAGAAAAAGTTGATTAAAAGGCAGACTAGGTCACAGGTTGCTGCTGTCACAACAAAACCGTCTTTAACCTAAAAAGTTAATATACTGTACAACAATTTTACCACATGTAAGTACTTCAGACCCTATACAGGTATAGGAATTTTTAGATACATATTGGGATGTGTAATAATGTGTTATATAGCCTTTTTGCATACAGCAACGGGTTCCACAAATACATTGTGGAAGAAAAAGAAGGCCCTTTCTTCTACAAACTGACTTAATGTTTTCACCTGTATAAGTGGCTTAGAATTACAGAGATTTATCCTGTGTAGTATCTGCCATGCAAAAAAAAAATTCTGGCAATTATCCACAGCCATCAGTTGTGTCAATTTAGCAGAGCCAAGCTTTTTATTAGAAATTATACTCCATGTTGAATGTGGAGTAAACCTTCAATTTATAGCTGGAGCATTCAGGGCCAAGTGTCAGAGTCTCTTAAACGCTTGCCCTCTGACCCACTTATGCTAACATTCCAAACCCCCCCTTCTCTGTTGGAGCCTACATAAAATACATGGTGCTTCTGTGTATGGGGAAACATGTGACCTCTGCCCATGATAAGAATGCACTGGCCTAGTGGTTAATCTCCTGAACACGGTAACCTGAGGGACGAGATGACATAATTAACTGTTTGAGTCTATTTAGACCTTACACAGGTTTAGAACTGCAGAATGTGTTATGTCGATGTTAACCTAACAAGGATATAAAGCAGATATGTCAAACTACTCTTTTGTGGGTATCTCCGCTTTGCAGGCCTCAGTCAGTCTAATTATTTTGAGTAAATAAAAAGGGCCCAGGCATTTTATAGTTAATAAGCACAGCTTTCAATGCTCCATCACTTGGACTCCATTGCTTCTTTGGAACTGCAAGGTCCATCATGCCTTGGCATTCCCTGTCCACCCATCAGAACCTGCAGAGACCCAATTTAAAGTATGTGTTTGGGGGGTTCTGGAAGTGACACCAGCTCTAAAAGCAGGTGTTAGGTGTTTCTGCGGATCTGAGGTATGAGCACAGAATGTTAAGTAGCCTATGCTTTACACCAGTAATTTAACACTATTCCTGGAACTCTTAAACTTCTGCCTGGCACACAAGCCCATGTAAATAACCCAGCTTCAAACTCTCTATATCGGTTACTCTGGCTAATGAAAGCCCAGTGACCTTTTTCACCCTCTACCCCAGGGGTGCCCAACCTTTTGAAGAGCAAGGGGCACTTAAGCGACTTGGTAACAGGTCGTGGACCAGAATGAGCAGAGCGAATAGATGACAGATCCGTGTCCACTCTGCATATGCAAAGCAGACACGGGCACAGCCCACTCTACTCTATGGGCCCTCTGATCAGATTGGAGGTAGGTGGGTGTAAACAGACACAAGTCAGTTTACATCTGCCGCTCCATAGAGGTGAATGGAGAGTTCAGTTCAGTTCGATTTGTTTGTGTGGGAGGGGCCTAAGGCTGCTGTCACAATAATGCACTGCGGTTTACCCACACCGTGGGTGCAGAGCAGTGCACCTGTGGCTTTCCTGCGGGTTAGTTGCACTTTGCCATATACTTCTATTATATCATGCAGGTGTGGTGCACTATCTGAAAGCGCACCAAACCCACAGGCAATAACAGAAGTCTATGGCTCAGTGCAGGTAACCCGCGGGTGCGCTGTGCTGCACCTGCTGATCAGTTTGAAAGCAGCCCAGTAACTCCTGCAGAACAGTTATGCTCATATATACACTGTAATTTTAGTAATAAACTTACCTTTAATAACAGTCTTTCATTCAGGTATTGCTGGCTGTTGCTGTTCCAGGCAGAGTGAATTTGGTATCACTCAGGCTGTGTTGGCGCTATACAGGAAGCTTCAGATTTTGCGGCTTTGCTCCGCAGCCACTTGTTTGCTCTGGCTTCAGTCACAACACTGATGCTCTGGGATGGCGGGTCGGCAACCCACAATCTGGGTTTGCCAACCCACCATCCCAGAGCAGGAGGTCACGGGCCACCTCAGAGGACTCCGTTGGCCACATGTGGCCCCCAGTTGGGCACCCCTGCTCTTCCCTTTTAATCTACTGTTGACTGAGAGCAAATGTTCCACGTTTAGATAAAAAGGGGAGACTCGATCTTGGTAAAGTTAGTTTCTTTCCTTTCTTCATGTACTTTTTAAAGAGGAACTGCAGTCTGCTCACATCATTTGTAATAAAAACATCTTTGCCATTCTGAAGCTTCGCTCCAACTACTTTGCATATTATTATTATATTATATTTACTGTGATTCTGTACTTGCCAAATATGCTGCAGAAATCTCCCTCCACTAAGTTTGGCTGCATCCATTCTAACTGTGGGCAGCTGAAGCTGCTGCCTGTTCACTTCCTGAATTTACACAGACACACTGAGGCACACCTTCAGCTCTACAGCTCTCATTGGCTCTCTTATGACTCATCCCCCCTCCCTTGTTGGAATACGCTCACGAGAGTGAGAGACAGAGCTGTGCATGATGTCATAAGCCTAGGCTAATGACCAGACAAACAGGAAGTCGGCTGGATAAGGTATTTACTGGCAGAAAATAAAAATGTTTTACTATCCAAAGTTAAAACAAGGGCAGAAGATTTAATAGATGGAAAATGAAAAAATTACTGAAGTTCCGCTTTAAGTACTCACCAAATTAGATGTACAAGATTTATAATAATCAACTACCATCACTGGTAGATATTTCTTGTATGAAACAACATACCTCCCAACCGTTTCCAGATTCCGCAGGAATGTCCCAGGATTTCAGCTAAATCCCTGCATCCTGTGAATCTGGGAGCCCAATTCTGAAACAAGTTCTAGTTTATGGCTCCACTAATTTACATTGCAGAAATGAACTTGCACTGGGCACCCAGGGAACATGCCCTACATCATCTGCAGGGTGCCCCAGGTCACCGATGCCCCGATTACCCACTCTGTAGCAGCTGGCATCTCTCCCCGCGGCCTGCCTGTCAAAACAATAAATGTCATCAGGAGAAGAAAAATTGTTCTGAGAGGGGATATGGCGGTGTGGGTTAGGAAGATTTGTGCTGGGGAGAGGGGTTGGAGGGGGAAGAGGATTTGTACTAGGAGGATGGGAAAGGAAGAGAATTTGTGTTG
The DNA here is from genome assembly GCF_042186555.1 of Aquarana catesbeiana. Classification (NCBI taxonomy): domain Eukaryota; kingdom Metazoa; phylum Chordata; class Amphibia; order Anura; family Ranidae; genus Aquarana; species Aquarana catesbeiana. The sequence continues at coordinate 497,379,357 of NC_133328.1, read as the reverse complement.
GGAGGGGGTGGGATGTGTGCTGGGAGGGGGGATTTAGTGGAGGAGATTGGTGGGATTGGTGGGTGGTGGGATTTGTGCTGGGAATAATAATTTTTTTTTTTGTTTTTTTTTTAAGGGGGTGGGGAATTTTGCTGAAAGAGTAAACTGAGGGAGATAATTGCTTGCAGGGGGAATTTTGCACTCCCCTGACCCCTACACTGTATGTTAAACACCTCTGACTCTTGCACGCTTTTAATTTTGTATTCTTTTCCCCTACTATGCATTACATACTCCTGACCCTTGAACGCTTTGCATTACATACCCCTGTACTCTGTGTTATGTATTCCTAAACCCAACTCTGACCGCGCCACTCTATGCGTTATGTACTCCTAGCCCTTGCACTCTGTGCATGGCACACCCTTGACCCCTGCATTCTGCCTTACAACCTCCACCACTATTAATAACTATTAACAACTATTACTATTATTAACTATAGTGTACATTACATACTTCCCATTAAAGTGTTCACTGTCTCAACAGTCTCTGGTAGCTAAGTAGTGCCAACTATTTTAATGACGTTTAAAGTGTTAGCTTTCTGTCTATTTTCAATATGCACATAAGCCTATGTAAAGGCAGTTTTTCCTTTTTTTTGTTTCTTAAATGATTATGTTGAGGTTTATGTCTCTCTGAGTCTCTTGCTTAAGTGTATCAATTAAATCATATTTTAAAGGTACAAGGAGGCCTGTGTTTTGTGGAACCAGGACCCTTAAGCCCCTCCCACTATTAACAGTTTTGCCACACCAATATACATCCCCACGCAGTGCATGCCCCACATCACTATTCTCCCTGGGGTGCCCAAAGGTGCCTAATGTTTGTTTAAATCCAAGCAATGTCCCTGGCACTGAGGAAGATTCTCTCCTCTAGGCAGCCGTAATTTACCCACATCCACTTTTGTGGATGCTGTTTGTGCCTGTATTAGGGATATTTCATAACACTTTCTTTCCGAATGACAAAATAGGAAGTCAAGAAATGGAAATCAAGAGAAATAAAAAACTGACCAAATTACTAACCCCTTCCTAACTCTACTAATAAAAAACAGAACATTGTATCATACTTACCATAATTTTCCCCTGGTGCCTATCCATGGCAGCATACCTGTGATAGAGCTCCACCTCTACTCCCCCTTCAGGACTAGTGAATAGCATTAATTAAAGGGCATAGCCCCTCCCCAACATTCTTTGTAATATAGAATACCGAGGGTGGGAGTCTATGCTGCCATGGATAGGCACCAGGAAAGGAAAATTACGGTATGATATGGTATTATGGTATTACCTGTGATAAATAACTAGCTCACATGGGTGGGTTTTAATGCTTAAACAAAAAATAAACTTTAATTAGACACAGACATAGCGGCATGAAGTGCTTTTCTCCAAAACTCTGTTGTACTGTTGTGAGAGCCCCGGAATCAATGCAATAATGTTTGAGGAACGTGTGCCTGGAAGACCAAGTGGCGGTCCTGCATACTGTTTCAAGAGAAACATTTGCCCTTGCTCCCCAAGATGCTGATAACGCTCTTGTTGAATGAGCATTCACCTGAGCAGGAGGATCCAAGTTCTTCACCCTATATGCTTTTTGTATTAATTTGACGACCCAAGGGGCCAAGGTTCTGGGGGAACCCTCCCTTCCTCTATTCTTGCCCCATGGAATGATGAGAAGTCTGTCGGAGTTCCTAAAACTCGCTGTGACTTCCAGGTAGGCCCTGAGAACTTTGGAGAGATCTAACTCATGACAGGAGCTTGATTCTGGGTCAGATAAGACTGGTAATGCCCATGATTCTGATAGAAGCTCCGAAATCCTCCTGCTGGATGTGATAGCCAGGAGAAAGGTTGTCTTCAGGGTTAGGTTATTTTATCTACCGATGCAAATGGGTGAGCGGATAATACTTCTAGTATCAGGGGAAGATCCCATTTTGGAAAGGAACGCCTGGTTGGAGGGCGCATCTTCAGAACAGAAATGTGAGCACTAGAGGATCTTCAGCCCACCTTATGTTGGTTTCTGCCAAGATTGCCAATACTTGAACTTTAAGGGAACCCTGGCTGAGGCCCAAATTGAAACCTGTTTGAAGAAAACTCAAAATATCAACAGTAGTCGGAGAGACTGGATCAAAACCCTTTCCTGTGGCGTAAGATAGGAACTTGTCCCAAATCTTAGCATATATTGCATTGGTTGCTGGTTTGCTGGCTTTCAGCAAGGTGGATATAACTTCCTGGGAACATCCTAACAGCTCAAATCTCCTCCTTTCAACCTCCATACTCGAAGATCCAGCTTTTGTGGATCTGGATGGATTAGCCTTCCCTGGGTTAACAACTGCAGAAAGGGGGGAATCTTGATAGGAGGATTCACACTGAGGTGCAAGGCTAGGGGAAACCAAGGCCTCTTCGGCCAGTAAGGTAGGACTGCCAGAATTTGAACTGGCTCCCTTAGGAGTCTGAGGAGAAACTTCAATATACGCGCACGAGGAGGAAAGGCGTAAGCCGTCTTGAAGTTCCAACGACATGATAATGCATCTACTCCCTCCGCTTGTGGGTGCGGCAGGCGAGAAAAAAATCTGACTTTGGAATTCTCCTGGGAAGCAAAGAGGTCCACTTGTGGGGTCTGCCATAGATGAGAAATCTGATTGAAGTGGAGTGACCACTCGTTGTCCCCAAATCTCCTCGACAAGATGTCTGCCTCTGTGTTCATTTTTCCTGAGAGATATATCGCTTTGAGGTCCACCAGGTTCCTTTTGGCCCAAATCATTATGGGTTCCACTTCCCTCAGAAGCGTCCGGCTGTAGGTGCCCCCCTGTTTCTGAAGATAGGAAACTGCAGCTTTGTTGTCCAGGCGCAGAAGCTAGAAAAAGCTGCTCTGATTTCCAATACATTGGATACTATCCCCCTGGTGGGAAAGGACCATCTCCCCTGAATCCTGACTTCTCTGCAATGGGCACCCCACCCCTGACCACTCGCATCTGAAGTAATTGTGGTCCAAGAGTGGGAACCCAGATGATAACGGGAGAGATTTTCCGGCCTGGTCCACCAGTGCAAGCTCCAGGACATCAGGGTTGACAACAGAATTGTCTGGGATAGATTATGCTTTTTACATTGTGCCAGAAAACCTGTCTGGAAGTGTCTCAGATGCCAGTGAGACCACGGGACCATAGGAATACAGGAAGACATCGTGAATACGAGACTCAGACATTGTGAGGCTGACAAGTGGGACTTCTGTAAAGTCTTCAACATCTTTTGAATGATGCCCTCCATCTTCTGTTGAGGTAGAGAAACTGTGGTCAGATCTGTATTGAACATTGCTCCTAGGTAGATCATTTGTTGTGTTGGGATCAGCTGGCTCTTTCGGTGATTCACCAACTAACCTAGATCTGACAAAGACTGCAGAAGTATCTCTCTGTGGGCTAAAAGTTGATCTGGATTGTTTGATAACAATATGATGTTGTCCAGATAGTGGTAAATTCTTAAACCTCTCTCCCTTAGAGGGGCCAGGACAGATATTAGCACCTTCGTAAACACCCAAGGGGAGGTGCACAGCCCGAAGGGTAGAGCCTGGAATTGCAGGTGGATATGACCCACTGCGAACTTTAGATAATTTTGGAAAGATGGTAGGATAGGGAAATGAAGGTAGGCATCCTGCAGGTCTACTGATATCAACCAATCTCCTGGTTGTATGACCTGAATGATTGTCTGCAGCGACTCCATCTTGAAACTCTCGAGATGAATGTATTTGTTGAGTCTCTTCAAGTCTATCACAGGTCTCCAGTCACCCATCTTCTTCTGTACCAGGAAGAGGGTGGAATAGAAACCTGTAAAATGTTCCAATGGAGGGACGGGTACTGCGGCCCCCTGAAGCTGAAGCAACTTCATAAACTGACCTAAGGCCAGAGCTTTATCCGGGGAGGCCGGAACCTGGGTTTCCTTGAAGGAAGTGTGTGGAGGCTAATGACAGAAAGTCCAGAAATGTCCACATGCCTACACACAATGCCTACACACGATCACACCAAAGACCGATCGTTTAGAATGCAATGACGTAGGACAAGACTAGAAAAAGGAAGTTCAATAGCCAGTAGCCAATAGCTGCCCTTGCGTTGTTTTTGGTCCGTCGAAATAGCATACAGACGAGCGGTTTTCCCGATAGGAACTGATTCCGTCGGAAAGATTTGAAACGTGTTCTATTTCTAGGTCCGTCAGAATTTCGAAAGAAAAAGTCAGATGAAGCCCACACACGATCAGAATGTCCGATGGAATGATTCCATCGGACCTTCTCTGACGGAAAGTCCGGTCGTGTGTAGGCGGCATTATACTCACATAAGGGTGGTCTCATACCTTTTAGACCCAAGAGGATCTTGACTGCGAGACGAATGGCTCATGGTGAAATGGGCAGGAGGATCAGCTGAAGAAATACGGAAAAGAAGAAAAATAGAACCCCAAAGAGAGACCTAACAAAAATCCATAATGTCATTGTAATGTAAAAAGGTGACACATACCTGTTTGCAGAAAAGTTTGTGAGCTGCAGGGCACACACTGGTTATGAGGAGCAGCCCTGAGCTCAAAAAGGAACTAATCTTTATAGGGAGAGGGGATGGGAACACTCAATTAAACAAAAAAGACCTGTAACCAATTAAACTAAGCCCTTCCTGGCAACAATTACCAGATTGGCACGATTCTTCCCTCAAGGAAGATGACGGCGGAGGCTTCGCCGCCCTATGCACGCACCAGGGGCACCGGACTTCTCCCTGACATCTCACTGACATCTATGTGCTGCAACGTATCCCAGGCCGCGCCTGCGCACAGAGACCCGAGACACGCCGCGCTCGTCAGGAGGGACACTCCCACACTACCCCTCTCCACACCGCTCGTTCAGCAAGTAGGGAGAATGAACACCCCGAAAGAGGACACGGTAAGAACCGCAACAACCCAATGTATACTTTGGATCATAAGAAAAAGCAAAAGTAAGAAGCCCGGGTCGCGCATGCATGAACCGGGAATAAAAACGTCTGGGGACAAACTTTACTGTCATAGGGCGGCACAGTGGTGTAGTGGTTAGCACTCTCGCCTAGCAGTAAGAAGGGTCGCTGGTTTGAATCCCGACCATGACACTACCTGCCTGGAGTTTGCATGTTCTCCCTGTGTCTGCGTGGGTTTCCTCCGGGTACTCCGGTTTCCTCCCACACTCCAAAGACATGCTGGTAGGTTAATTGGATCCTGTCTAAATTGGCCCTAGTATGTATGAATGTGAGTTAGGGACCTTAGATTGTAAGCTCCTTGAGGGTGTAGGGACTGATGTGAATGTATAATGTATATGTAAAGCGCTGCGTAAATTGACGGCGCTATATAAGTACCTGAAATAAATAAATAAAAATATAAAGACATCACTAATTTCTCTGCTTGTTGTTATTTTTTCAAAGAAAGAAATATTCTTTATCAGAGATTAAACCATACTCCTCTTATTTAAAAGGAACAAAATCTAACCTGACCAAAAGGGACCGAAAAAGAGAAGCTGATCCTCCTGCTGCCTCCACCAATCATTCGTTTGTTCTTTAATTGCCAGCAGACTGTGTTCCTATGAGGAAACTCTGCAAGGCCCCAAAAGATCCACAGGAGGGGTTCCCAGTCTTATCATCACTATTAGTGGCCCAAGAACAGGGACTGTGCATGGGAGAGGCTGAACCCGGCGGATGCTGCCGACTGCAGAGGTACTGGACATACCGCTACTCTTCATCAGATCCGAAGGTATGAGGAAAAAAAAAGAATGTTGGGGAGGGGCTATGCCCTTTAATTTATGATATTCACTAGAGGCGGAGCTCTATCACAGGTATGCTGCCATGGAGGCACCAGGAAAGACTTTTTATTGCTGTCTGTTTCTGTTGGAAAGCTTCTTGTCCCTTCCTGTTTAAGTGACACAACAAGAAGTAAAGTGAAATATTTCTAGTGTTGACACAGAGAAAATCAAAAACCCAGAGGGTTCAATCCCTTCCCTCGCTCTATCCAAAAAGGAAAAGGAAAGGAAAGGAAATTGTTTAGATGGGAGTTCTGTTATATGACATTAAACACATTTCTATTTTAAAACATTTTCCATTTGTCACCTTATAACAAAGAAAACATGAGTAAAGGATTTATTAAACCGTATACCTTGGTATCATGGCACCAATGGTTCTGAAAGGGTCTATGGGCACCTGTGACTAAAAGGGTAAAGCTGGCTATACATGGAGTAAATTTCAAGCAGCTGGCACACTAATGCCAGGCTCGATTTGATATTCAATTTGAAGTAGTAGAAAATTGTCAGCCAAACAGCAGATGCAGCCACTGTTTTTGATATTCTGACAGCTGACACCCGCTATACAGTAGCTGGCAGGGGAGTTTCTTCCTTCTACAATGTTTAGGGTGCATGGAGGAATCTATAGATTTCTCTTGTTACACCGACAGGGCAGAACAAAAGAAATCTTACAGTATATGGGCAGTTTAAATATAATTATAGATTGGCAGTTTAGACATGTTAATCAAATATGTAAACAGACCAGGCAAAAAACCTTTGGTCATTCCTAGTCTTGTTTATGGCGTGTGTGGGTGATAAGCGAGTACTGCAAGTCATGGAAGTAATTTTGGCAGCATGAGCTTTTAATTGAAAACACAATTGCATAAACTTGCATAGTTTAGGAATCTAAGGCTATAAGGGTCCATTCACATGGGCGGTCCGCACGGCGGACTCTGCTTTGTTCAGTGGGAGAGTGCTCCGCTGATCCCTGCTGAGCAGGCGGATGACAGGTCCGTCTCCACTCATTGTGCAGAGACGGACCTGTCAGAATCCTGCTCTCCTCTATAGGGAGATCGGATGAAAACTAACCGCCTGTCCGTTTTCATCTGATCTGCCAGACAGATGGGAAAATAAGGTCACCATCCGTCTGGATTTGGCAGAGAGGATCGGATTGGGTAGCGGTATGTGTCAGCGGATATGTCACGGCTGACATTCGCCGCTCCATAAGGGTGAATGGAGGGTCCAATCAGGTCCGTCTGAAAAACTGACAGGTAGCCCTGATCGGACAGCCGTATGAAAGGACCCTTAGCCTAGGTTCACATTGCTGCAGGTTAGAAATTGTTTTTAACCCGACAATGCAGTCCGACTTTGAGGGCGATTTGATTGACATCTGTGTGGGTTTCTGCACAAATGCCTATACTAAATCGCTCCACAAAGTTGCCAAAAGTAGTAAAGTAACTACTTTTGGGAATAGGTGCAGCGCCGCAAAGTCGGATGCTGCGATTGCCGGCAATGGCCGCCGATTTGGCATGCAATTTGACATGTGAAATCACATGCTAAATCTAACCAATGTGAACCCAGGCTTAGTGTTTTTTTATCTACCATTCCCCAGTTGCAGGTTGTCTAGAAGGAATATTGTAAGTATTTACATTGTACAAAGATAGGAAATGTGCTTACATGTGTAAGAAATCAATTAGACAATGATTACACTATCCTTACCTTTTACAGCAGGGGTGTCCAACCTGTGGCCCAAGACTACTTTGAATGCGGCCGAACACAACATTGTAAATTTACTTAAAATTATTTTATTTTTTGTAAAAATACATTTAGTGAACACGTGGCAGAAGAAAAATTCAAGTGTCACTTTACTGGACCTTTTTATGTTTTTTTCTTCTGTGATAGGAAGCCAGGATAAACCAGAGCTTTTTTCAGCCAGAACCCTCTCCTCTCAAACCTGTCATTTAACACAGTAGAGGAGGATTTCTGCATAGCTCCCTTCCTCTACTGGTTTCTATGTACTAGTGCTGCCCTTGATATTCTACTTAATTATCCTATTATCCGTTTTATTTATTTTATATTACCATTTTTAGAGTTTTAGTATATTGCATAATTCTTAGTGCGGCACAATGGGTATATATGTTTACATTTTCACATTTTGAGAAAGTGGTGAGTGCTGGCAGCTATTTCGAAGTATATTTTTTATTTATTTTTCTGGGCTTCTGGATTTTTTTTTTGTTTTTTTTAGTTTTGACAGCTCACAAGGTTTATACATATACATCCTCAAACTGTTCCCACAAAGTTGGGAGCATGAAATTGTCCAAAATGTCTTGGTATGGCCAGTGGCGTAGCATGGGTTGTCAGCTCCCGGGGTAAGGCAAGTAATTTGTGCCCCCTAACTTGTGGACTTTTAGCACTCCCCGAGTCCTGTCCCTTCCCTTCCTACAATAGTACTAACCAACCTGTTTCCTATACTGACCACTACGCTATACTGTCCACTGCACTGACCACTATACTACACTGATCACTACACTAGCCACTATACTGTCCACTATACTGACCACCAGGGGTGTTGCTAGGTGGGAAAAAGTCCGGCACCGGGGGGGGGGTGTTGTGCGGCAGGAGGGGGGGTAAGCTCACTTGCTGGTTGCTGCATGGCAGACTCTTGCGCCCTGTGATTGGGTGTATGGGCGGCGGTGGGGCTGGCCAGTTAATGATCCTGTTAATGCTCCTGGAGTCTCCGCACATGACCCCATTTGCCCAATCACAGGGTGCCGGAGACTGAACATGTGCAGAGGCGGGACTCCAGGATCTACCACGATCATGGACAGGCCAGCCCCGCCACCGAACATGACTCCATACGCCCAATCACAGGGCGTCGGAGACTGAACATGGCAGCCAGAGCGTGGGGACACAGGAAAGTGAATTTAGGATGAGGCAGCCAATTTCGGGCCCCTAAATGTTGTGCCTGGGGCCACGGCCCCCTCTGCACCCCCCACACTACGCCACTGGGTATGGCGATGCCTTAAGAGTCTTCTTCACTGGAATGAAGGGGTCAAGCCCAAACACTAAAAAAACAACCCCACACCATAGTCCCCCTCCACCAAATGATTTGGACCAGTGCACAAACCAAGGTCCATAGAGACATGGATGAGCGTGTTTGGGGTGGGGGAACTTCACTGGCCTGCACAGAGTTCTGACTTCAACCCAATAGAACACTTTTGGGATGAATTAGAGTGGAGACTGCGAGCCAGGCCTACTCATCCAACATCATTGCCTGACCTCACAAATCCGCTTCTGGAAGAATGGTCAAACATTCCCATAGATACACTCCTACACCTTGTGGACAGCCTTCCCAGAATTAAAGCTGCTATAACTGCAAAGGGTGGGCCGTTAAAGTTCATGTAAAGGCAGGCGTCCCAATACTTTTGGTAATATAGTGTTTATATGTTTTGAAGATCATTTTGGGAGTATCTAGGGTTTTGGTACCTTTTTGTTTTTAACTTGTGTCTGTGCGCCTTTATACTTTCTACACAATAAAATTTGCTATAGAGTTAGTTGTATACGTGTCAGATATACATTTTTAAAAAATTATGAAAAAGAAAAATATCTGAATTTATTTATATTTATTATTTATTTATATTATTCATGTTTGGTTTATTATGGAAGGTGTGGGCTGTGAGGTCTGTTTTCAAATTTGGGTGTTGCTCTAAACGCTAAACTGGCAGTAATTCTTTAAGAATCTGCCGCTGGCATAGTGACCTGAACGTGTTAAAGGTGTCCGATAATTGTTCTGAATCTGGTGCAAATACTTGCCTGAATTAGGCACAGGTAGTTTTAAAGGGAACTACCACCAGAAATCTGTTGTAAATGCTTTATCAAATAATAAAAGTCTATTGGAGCCCCAGACAGCAGTAAAACGTGACAGGGGTTCTAATTTATTTATTTCAGGTACTTATATAGCGTCGTCAATTTACGCAGCGCTTTACATATACATTGTACATTCACATCAGTCCCTACCCTCAAGGAGCTTACTAATCCTTCCCTATGCTATCCGTAACAAAAAAAAAAAATGTCCACTAATATAACAATGTCTGATCTGGGTACTTCTATTAGTTGCATGTAAAAATACTGTACATGTAAGTGCAATTATACAGTATGTCATTTTACATTATCTGTGGTTTAGCTTTTATTTTATACTTGTTATCTTCTTGGTTTATGACATACGGAAATCTGTTTACAGCTTAGGGATGGAGACATAAATATGACTTGCCCAGCAGATCAGGAAGCTGTCTTCACCAGGACCGTCTGTCCGTTTGGCATGGTCTCGCTACCAAGTTGAAATAAACAGTAAGGAGTGGTCAAACCAGGCACTTATACCGCAGCACAGGTAATGTTTTTACACATTTTAGAATGTATTGTTCTTTTAGAATTTATTGCTTACATAAGGTCTAATTTAAGGTAACATGAAATGTTATTGTGATTTTTTTTTTTTTGCGAAACATGCGAAACATAGAAACATTTTACCACTCAAGATATAAATATCAACTTTACATTTTGGTTACTATGTGTGGAATTTATGAATATACGGCATACAAAGTGGTCACATGACAAACGAAGCAAAGAAAATGATTCCGTCAGATCATGTTTACTATGGGAACATGTAAATATGCAGGAATACTCCTGTTTTTTTTTTCTGTAAGTCTGGGTCAGTTGCTAGGCAACACTGAACAGCACAGTACAGGAACAATCAAGCCAACTGCAGGAGCTGACTTGATCCATCATGTGCTGGAATTAAAAATTATAATATCAAATAACTTGCCATATTATTCTTTTTAGTTGCCTATATTCAAGCAGTTGATGGAATGTGTTTAACTGTGTACAGATCAATCCCTTTATTTTTCACTCAAAATGTGCTTTTATCACAGTGTCCTAAGCAGAGTCATTTATCTGAGATGCTCCTGATGGTTCATGTAAAGCCTGGGGGTCCAGTTACCCAACGTTCACACCTATGCGTTTTTTTTTTGTGCATTTTGCAGTAACGCACTACAGTCCATTTCACATGATTTCCTATGGTACACGTTTACATCTATGTGTTTTTGGAAAGGGTCATGGACTTTTTTCCCCATCTTTTGCGTGTAACAGACTTCAAATGGAGTTGCACCAGAAATGCAAGTGTTGCGTTTCTGATGCGATTTTTGATGCGTTTTGCGGGGAGTTTAAACACTGTATATAGCCGGTTGGTAAGGAGTGGGTCAGGAAGCCGACACCACATCCTTAACAACCATTGAGTCATCAGCAGGGTTCCCTGCCAACAGCTGAATGTAAAAAAAAAAAAAAGAATTGCCAGAAAAAAAAAATCTAAACCGTGACGTCACAAGGGGCGGGTTCTCCGTGTGAGGTCACTGGATGGCCATGCCCCATGGCTAAATAAGAACTGGCTGGCACAATGGAGGGAGCCAGCGTCAGAGGAGAACCGGTTTTTAAAAATGGTGAAGGAAGAAGACATCACGGGAGGGAGAAGATCTCACCGGAGGGAAGACAGTGGAGGAAGAAGACATCACCAGGGAAAGAAGACACATTGGAGCTGCGACAGGGGACAGTCTTCATTTTTAATAAAGGACTTGTCAGCATTTTTTTTTTTTTTTAATTTTGGCGTGAGGTGTCCCAAACCTCGCTGACAACTCATCCGTTGTTAAGGACACGGTGGCTGGCTTCCCGCCCCGCTCCTTAGCAACCAGCTATATACAGTTTGTTTAAAGAGAAAAAAAAAAAAAAAAAAAAACGCAAAATGCATGAAAACTGAATGCAAAAACACATCAAAAATTAGGGTTTAAAAACTCAAAACCCACCGTCCGTGGCGGCTGGTGTTTCAAATTTAGTGTGGCAAAAAAACCTGGCCCCCTCATTCGCGCTCCCCCCCAACGGAAGATGGACAGGAAGGTGGTGATCAGTGGCCTTATCTTAAGAGGCAGATGATGAGTTGATGCTGGATCCAATGTAGGGCTCCTGCCCCTCAGCCTGCTCCTCGCTCCAGCTTGCCGAAGGAAGAGCCAGGGACGTTGTTCCTCCTCACGGCCGAACAGGAAGTGGGTTCAGGGTGCACTGCTCTGCGCCACAAGCCCACCCTTTTTTGAAGCCAATTAGAGCCTCCCGCTCTAATCCTGTACTTCAAAAAAAAAAAAAAAAAAAGAAAAACCCCATTGAAATCCATGCGTCCAGCGCCCTGCATGTAGATTAGGGACCGGGCGCATGGATTAGGGGGGCGATGCCCCCGCGCCCCTTATGGACGGGCTGCAGCTGCCCACCATAAAACGTGCCTGAAAAACACATCAAACGCAGTCCGCATAGATGTGATCCTAGACTTAATCATAAAGTGCAAAAGTGATCTACTTATTTACTAAATAATTGAGCAATCAAAACCAATTATGGATTAACCACAATGAGGTATGGTGTAGTAATAATTAGTAACCCCATCATATTAGTATCATAACCCCAAGAAAAGGAAATTTAAAATACCAGCAGGGTCAGTCTATAGATTATAAATAGACTATACTTTATACATTTCTAGATTATTAGGGTATTGAAAATGATAAAATCCAAGTTGTTGCCCACATTGGTGAATCAGGCCTTGTGAGGTTATGAAACTTAAGAAGGAATCTGACTGGTCACTATAGGGATCAATGTCTTTATTTCCATTTTTTTAAAATATATTTGTAGCATAGTAAGCATTTTCATTTTTTAAACACTGTATATAGCCGGTTGGTAAGGAGCGGGTCATTATTTCATTGCTTTATTTTCTTTTAGCTCTTTAGGGGTTATTTAAAAAAAAGTAGTGAAGCAGGAACAAATGTGGAAATGTCTATAGTAATCCACTCTACTTCAAAAATAAACTCCCCCACCCCCATGATCTTTATTAAAGGTGATCTTTATTTTCAGGTAAAACCTCTTTCAAGCTTGTTTTTTTCTTTTATTTATTTATTTTTTTTACATCTTGGGGAGATTTTTTTCTTCCTTTCTGACCAAGTGACACAGACAAAAATAAAACTCAGCAAATGTAACATTTTCTCAAATTGCCATACAAATATAATGTGTTCTTATTTCAGTCTATTTATTTATTTCTCGCTTTTTGTTCTAACGACTACGAGAAAGTAAAGAGACATTTCCCAAGTGAGAAGACAGACAAGAAAACATGCTGCTCCACTTTTAAGACAAAACGCAATCTAAATCTAAACCCACAGAAACCAAACATCTGACCGCACTAGTTCACACACCTGATATCCAACTTCCCTGGGTCACTATGGGTCCATGCACACTAGGAGGACCTCTGGCATAAAAATTACAGAACATCTGGCAGAAAAAGCAGCATAAATAAAATGCTTATGGTAGCTCGTATTGCACAAGAATTTATGGGCATTTGCTTTTATACGTGTTTTTTTCCCCAAAACCTTCCCCTAATTAGTCAATGTACACTTGGAAATGCGAAACGCTGCATTTATGAGCGTTCGGCTCAAACCCCTATAGAAGCAGCTTTTTTGAGCTGCAGTGTGCATGAGCCCTTCGGCTGGGTTCACAGTATTGCGAATTGGATGTGGATTTCCCGCATAAAAACAAGGAAATAGGCGCCTCTGGGTGCAGACGTTTTTAACAAGCTTTAATACACATAAATTAGTCAAACTCACATTTCAGCAGAAAGTGATAGGCATAAAGTATAGACATGGTTATGTCACGGTGGCAATCCTGAGTCCTGGGCCTTGTAGTTCCTCTGTCAAAACAGTCTAGTCAGAGAGGTGTCAACCATTAGATGGTTATGCCGGCTCCGGAAGACAAACTCGAGACGAGGCGTGAGGCGCAGGGAACAGCAGGCTGCAGGGGATGACGTCACTAGTAGTGGACGCATTTCTTGAGTAGACGCGCTGCGGTGTACTGGCAAGCCGCACTCCTTTATCAACAGACATCAGGATTTCCCTGCATCCAATTCGCATAGCAAGAGATTGTGACTGGCTCCCTATGGAGCCGGTTCACACATCACCGCATCGGCTCCGGTGCGAATTGCACAGGAGCCCTGTGCATTTTCTGGTCTGTTTCAGGTCCGAATTCAGCCCAAAAATTTGGGCTGAAATCTGACCTGATACAGTGAAAGGAGACGCACCGGACTCTGAACGCTGTGAGCTGCTGCGTTCTGTAGTGTGAACCCAGCCTTATACCCCAAAACAGTGAAAAGGTTTAATGAAATAAGCTCCTAGGGGTTGTTACTTACTTAATAAAAGTAAGAGGAATTTGTGACAGTTCCTTGAAAGCATTAAAGAGGAGCTAGAACTGTTTAACCACCTAGGCTCCGGAAACTTTTACCCCCTTTATGACCAGGGCATTTTTTGCTATTTGGCACTGCCCTACTTTACCTAGCAATTGCGAGGTCAAGCAACCCTACCTAATTTACATTTCTATTATTTGTTTCACACAAATAGAGCTTTCTTTTAATGGTATTTAATCACCACTGTTTTTTTAATTATATTATTTATTTTATTACATTTTGGAAAAACAAAAAACAAAACACTTTTTTTACTTTCTGCTATAAAACATGTCCAATAAAAAAAAAATCTAATTTCTTCATAAATTTAGCCCAAAATGTATTCTGCTTCATGTCTTTGACAAAAAAACAAATCCCAATAAATGTATATTGATTGTTTTGCATGAAAGTTATAGTGTCTAAAACTGATTGTATATATACTGGAATTTTTTTTTTTTTTTTAATACTAGCGTCTTATAGTGGGACTGTTACAGTGCGATGAGCAATCTGACACTAACAGACACTGGGTGGAAATTGACATCACCAGTAACAAGAATACAGTGATCAGTGCTAAAACTATACACTGTCACTGTACTTATGAAACTGGCTGTGAAGGGGCTAACATCTAGGGGCAATCATTGGGTTAACTGTGTGCCTGACAATGTGTAATGTGCGCTGCTTTTACTAATCAATGTGGTTGTTTTTATCTTCCTGATTCACTAAGCCGATCAGCAGGTCCCAGCCATAAATCATTGGCTGGAACCTGCTAACCAACTTGTTCTGTATTGAATCACAGCACAGATGGTGTGACGGGTGCGCATCCCCTACCCAGAAATGCTGGATCATGTACATGTACTTTATCCATTGCAGAGCGGCCGCCCCGCTGCAGTATTTTTGCAATAGGTAATTTCACAAGTGGTAAAGACAAATTAAAAGCAAAGTGGTAAATAGCAAAAGTAACCAGCGCTTAAACGTGGCCATGTGTGAGTGAGAAGGGATCACAGCCAATAGCCGTGGGGTCTGAATCCAGTGCAGCTCAACAACAGCCATAGCTGGAAGATATGGATAAAGCAATATACAACAAAATGATCCAGCGCTCAATGGGTTCACAGAAAAGACAGTCTCACAACAGGCAGTGGAACACAAACACGAACAGTTTATTCAATGATATACATGAAGTCCAATCCTTTTATCAAAGCAAAAAGAGTGGGGAGTGTTCACGGCAACCAAGAAGCTTGCGGGTCACTCTGGTCCTCGAGCACTTCCAGTCACCACAGCCTTCAGCAACGCTGACCGTCATCCACGCCAGCCAACCCAGCTCTGTTTTTCATCTGTCCGGATGTTGCATCCCCTCAGGACACTTCCACCCAGCAGTTAGCAGCAACTAACGTGTTTGGTTACATCGGGAGAGAGCAGTGGGAAGCCATCAGTAGGATCTCTGCACCTTCCCACCTCCTGTCAGCACTCCAGCTGGTCTGGCGTTTCTGACATGTGAAGTACGGAGTCCGGCTCTTCACCTTTCCGCCGACCGTTGCCTCCGTCTCCTCCTCCAGCATGTCCAGCTGTCCTCCACACGCTGGTGAGCAGAAGCGTAGGAGGAACATTGGCGCCTCCCCTGCTGCGAGGGTTTCCCTACATCCGGATGCCATCAGCCCCTCGTTGCTCTGACGACCTCCAGTGACACCGTAAGCCATTTACTTTTTAACACTCCCCACTCCTTTTGCTTTGATAACAGGATTGGACTTCATGTATATCATTGAATAAACTTTTCATATTTGAGACTGCCTTTTCTGTTAACCCATTGAGCGCTGGAACATTTTGTTTGTTACATAAATTAAAAGCCAGCAGCTACAAATACTGTAGCTGATGACTTATTAAACAGACACTTGCCAGCTCAGGGATCCAGCACCGTCTTTACTTGGGTCAGCTCTTGGCCAGTCTTCGAGTCCTCGGCGCCTCCATCTTGAGTGTGGGAATCCAGCTGTGACTTCTTGCGGCTTCACAGTCAGATTCCCACTGTGCATTCACAAGAACCTATGATGTGTTCCAGGAGCTTGCAAGCAGAAAGAATGCAGAAGCGAACATCCGCTCCGATGGCCTTGTTGATACGAGCAGGATTGGGAGTGGGTACCTGTCAAAATTAGGTACCCACTCCCAGAAAAAAAAGTTGCCAAAAGTGGTAGAGGACGAGGACAGGTGGTGGAAAAGTGGAACTTTCCTTTTTTAGGTGAAGTTACATGTTGATTGAGTATCCTTGTTGCTAGGATTACTGTTTAAACCTTGCACTAAAACCACAAAACCCTCATGTAGCGATTCTTCCAAGTGAATCTGTGGAATCTGCCCTCCTATGGGGGCAGACGTGTAGGCTCGATCCTGAGCCGGGCTGTGCGTGTTCATTGACTTACAAAGTGCATCTCGGCCCCGCCCCTCTCTCTGCTCACAGGACTGAGCTGACAGGGGAAGCTGTAACCAATGGCTCTCAGTGCTCTCTTAGCCAAGCTTGTGGGAGCAGAAAGAGAAGACAGGCAGACGGACACAACGCTGGATCGATACATGACTTGGGTAAATAATTGCAGGCCGCCGGCCACCCGCGATCGCTCCCGAGAGCGACAGAATGGGGATCTGTCAATGTAAACAGACAGATCCCCATTCTGTCAGGGGAGGAGAGACATCTGCTGTTCCTAGTGATCAGGAACAGCGATCTGTCTCCTCCAGTCACTACACTGCCCCCCCCCAGTTAGAAACACCTCCCTAGAGAACACTTAAGCCCTTGATCACCCCCTAGTGTTAACCCCTTCCCTGCCAGTTACATTTATACAGTAATCAGTGGCTATTTTTAGCACTGTCTGTCTGGCGCAATGTCGCAGTTCCACTAAAAATCACTGATCACCGCCATTACTAGTAAAAAAAAAAAGAATAATAAAAATGCCATAACTCTATCCTCTATTTTGGAGACCCTATAACTTTTGCGCAAACCAATCAATATACGCTTATTGCTTATTGTTTATAGCGCAAAAAACAAACGCAGAGGTGATCGAATACCACCTGTTGTGGAACACCTGCAGGCTCGATTCTGAGCCTTGCTGTCTCTGTCTATAGGCCCCCCCCAGTCACAGAATTTGACTGTCAGCAGTGGGAGTCAATGGCTCCCACTGCTCTTAGCAAAACCTGTGAGAGTGGGGAGAAGAGGAGAGAGGTGCTGCAGAAGGACACAACACTGGATCGAGATCGGCTCAAGTATAAGGGGGGTGTGGGGTTTGGTATTCACATACCAAATCATTATTTACCTTAATGTAGGGAATGCTATAAAATGGAACTTCAGTCTCCCAATCAACATTGATTCGTTTTTAATATTCATGCTGCTAGCATTAGTAAATAGATAGGAAAGTATATTTACTTGTTTTGAACTTTTTTTTTTTTACATTTCTTCGGTTACTTCCTGGCTTCTTTCCTAGGCAAATGATATCCTACATCCCAGAAATCTTCAGGACATACAGTATACAGCACACATACAGTGTTCCAGGTGTCTGCCTCACACCCAGACATAGGTGTGCACAGCCTATTGCATTAGGGTGTGCACCCCAAAGCTCACACACACACGTCTTTCTCTGCAGCCTCAGCTGCATGGGGCAGTGAATGAATGGGAAGTGCTGTGTTGAGTTGCTTCCTGTTCATTCACAAACTGAAGCCTAGTAAACACACAATTTAGTTACATATTTACTAGCCCTTTCCCCTGCTCCCCATCCTGAAACATCCCCCACAACAGCCGGGGGAAAAGGAGAGGAGGGAAGCCAGCAGCACTGTGGGGTGGGGGGTTGCCAACGAAGGGGGGAGGCCTGGGCAGTAGGTGGGATCGGCACCACACATAGTGATTAGGGTAAGCCCAGGCATACCCCTTTGCACATCTATGCACCCGGAACAAAAACGCATCCATATGAGCAGTGCTCAGCCATTCCAAGGCAGCTTTGTATTCTCATAATGAGAGCCAGATAACTGGGCTGATGATGTCCCAATCTCTGACTCAACCAGAGGAGGCTTGTCTATGAAGGACTGTGCACTGCCTCTGCTCTGGATAAATAATTTCATAAGGAATCACCAGGCATATAGGCTGAAGGAATCTTGTAAAAAGCCCCTCTAATGATTACACTGCTTTGTGCTATATTATTGAAACCTAAGGCTAGAATACTCCTTTAAATATATTATTGCTTCTGTACTCTGTAGAGGAAGTTTTGTTTTAGTCTCGTCTTAACCACAAGCTAGAGTCTGGGTCAAAGTGATGTGATAGCCTGTGTACTGTTATAAAAACTGTACATGTCAGGTGAGAATATGCTATGAATAAATGTATATACATGGGAGAGGTGTTTAGCCTGGCCTAGACTGGTAATGACCCATGGGTGGGCTCTATCTTGATTGTATATATGCTATACCTGGAATAATAAACTGAGCAGTGTATATATTCTGATCTCTGTTGGGTCATTATATATATATATATATATATATATATATATATATATATATATATATATATATATATAGCTCCCTGCACAGAATCTGGGTGTGGTGGAAGAAATTCCGGCACATTTGGTAATGTAATTAAACAGTATTAAAGGTGATAGGTAGTAATAGAGGTATAGGAGGACAGAGGGTCCTTCACTGGCCTGACCTGACTAGCAGAGTCTTGTGTAAACTGGAACCAGGTGGGTAGCTACTAAGGACTTCAGGACTATCACAGAGAGAATACTAGTATAAATAATGAACAGGGGTAACTGTGCTTCTTGGCTGACTCAGGAGATTTCCAGAATTATTAATATCCAGCCTGAATCTAGCAGCAGTATTAGACAACTGGAGAAACTTTCTGAAATGCAGGGCTAGAAAGAAAACTCATTACTAAATAAATTGAAAAAAAACTGTGCTCATTAGCCAACTAGAAAGACTTCCAGGATTTCAGACTGCAGCATGAATCTAAACTATTGATAAAATATCCTATGTGAACACCTATTGCAGATGTAAAAAATATCAAAAACAAATAATATTGAAATATCTTATGTGAAATATGAAACAGCAAAAAGAAGTAAATGAGAAAAGTCCATATGAGGAGTAATGTCTCTACTAAGAAATTAATAATGTGAAAAATGAAACATAAAATATTGTCCTATGTAAATATGGAACAGCAAAGTGAAAAACAATAAAAGTGGAGGTTCATGTAGAAATGATGGAGGAATGTCTCTTCTAAATAGGAAGCTGCCGATGGACATCTAGAAGCGTACTGGAATATGATAGGAATGAGGGGGTACCCTTACCAGATCCGTAGGACGCACGTACCTTATGGCAGTACGTCAGAAAGGCATTGGGAGATTCTCCCGTAGTATCCAGACCGGATGGTGTCTCCTGTGGTGTCCAAACCAGGTGGTGTCTTATAGGCCGTAAACCCAAACCGATGATGGTAGGCACGAACAGGAGTGGAACGACTATCCCTCAAGTTCCCCGTTACCAAGGGGGAACGATCCAGGGGTGATGGTTCAGCATGGAAAAGAAAAAAGGGGGCTCCACATGGTGTAGGTCAGAACAAATGGGATTTTATTGGGACAAATCACCATACAAGGATAAAAGTGATCACTAAAAGATAAAAATGGCAATGTGGGAAGCTAAAAATGCTATCCCTACGCGTTTCGACTGCATAGTCTTCAACAGGGGCATAAATCAGCCTCCCCACATTGCTCTTACTTATAGACTGTAGACAAAATTAACAGTGTATGGATCCGCCCACAACATGGCGGGACCGGCAGTAAAACGAGATAAACATGATGAGAATGTAAAAAATCCACAATCCTAAACATCATAAATTAAAAAATAGGCTTTTAATGTAAAAATTTCAGATAAAACCAGGCTGTATGCATGTAAGTACAAATGACAATTTGTTAACAGGAACGGCTTGTGTTCCAAGCCTCGTTATGGGCCAAACATGAACGGATGGTGCGCCATCAACAATCAGGGGCTGGTAATCACAACCAGTCGCCCTGTGCTCCAAGCTTCGTTATAGAGCAGGCAGGACGGGACGGCGCGACATCACCAATCAGCGGCCGGTGTTCACAGCCACTCACACAAGAGGCTTGCGTTCCAAGCCACGTGTGCGGGAAGACTACACCTCGGCCAAAACATGATCTGTCACCAGATGATTGGTCAATCGCCTGGAAGCGAACGACTAAACCCTGCCCTCCAACACTCCGGGCCGAAATACAAGACTCAGCGCGGAGCACTAGGGGTGGGACAAAAACTGACTGGCAAAGTGTGACCGAATAAAGAACAAATATCTAATTCAAAACATATGTAAATGTAACATGACAATAGCTGAAATGAACTTGTTCTATATAACAAAACCATAAAGAGACAGGCAAGTAATACTTATCCAAGCACTGGTAACCAGTGCGAGGTAACGCCACAATGCCGTTCTCCACAGGAGGGGGCACATCAGAAATGGGGTCCTGGTAGAAATACTGCTGTGGCTCCCAAACAGGTGCAACAGCATTCACCCAGGTACCCGGTAAACGAAGACCACCTACCAGCGAAATAAACACAATAACGTTAAACAAAAGTCGGAGCAAATTCTATAACGGCTCAAATAGGGGGGTGTCGCAGCTCGAGACCTATTGGATTCACGAGTTGAGGTGCTACTCGCCCTATGGTATGAATGTGGAGTGGGACATTAATTGCTTCATTAGCGGGGCCTGAGTAGCACCTCTCCTTATATCTCAGGGCTGCGACACCAGGACCCCGTTTCTGATGTGCCCCCTCCTGTGGAGAACGAGCTTTGTGGTGTTACCTTGCGCTGGTTACCAGTGCTTGGATACGTATTACTTGCCTGTCTCTTTATGGTTTTGTTATATACAACAAGTTCATTTCAGCTATTGTCATGTTACATTTACATATGTTTTGAATGAGATATTTGTTCTTTATTCGGTCACACTTTGCCAGTGATCCTGTTTCTGTACCTGCTACCTTGCTGCCTAGATCCTGTTACCCTGATCCCACTGTCTCTACCTATTCCCCTCATGCCTTATACTCCCATTTCACCTGCTATTGCTTGCCTCTCCTGCCTGAACCTTCTTAACCCGATTTCTCCCCTTGCATTGTATAGTGTAGCATAGTTATCTTGTTAAGTCGTTTTTCACGTGTCACGTGTGTTTCTCTATTGCTTGTATATGGTTTTAGATTTTATTTTTGCTGTGTTATTATTAAACCTCATTATAAATGCATTTAGTTTGGGTCCAGTCTCCTTTATACAGCTACACAGATCTGATCACCCCTGCTTTCGCTGGATATCACTACTTGGTGTCCTTACACATGCTGGTTGTATAGAACTTCAGCTGCATTTTTCTCTTGTTTGTGCTGATATGCTCTTCTAATAAATTTACATCAATTTGACTTGCCCGGGCTTGTGAGGTTTACGTTAAAAAGCGTTTTATCATTTTTAAAAACATATTTATGCCTTTTAAGTAATAAGAAATTTCTATTTGCTGACTATGCATAGAATTGTTCCAGAAATGTAAAAATATTTGTCATGCACTCAACCAAAAATGTTTTTCAAAACTTATTTTAATGAAGAAATAATTCCATTCCAAAATATAGACACACAGTAATAACCACTTCAAAATAGGACATGTCCCATGTAAGTTCCAACACACACACACAAAACAATACTTAACAGCAATACAAAATGTTCCATACAATAGTAGTTTTGTTACAATACCAATGAACATCTTCAAATTCTTTAGTGTGTTTTTTTTATGGTCTTCAAGTGGTCAAGTATATTATTCTAAAGTTAAAAACATTGGTTTGTAACCTTGAGATTTTCAGATGATATTTTTGGTTCAGAAGTCAAAAGGCCTGTTTAAGCACCATAGGGTGCTTTGCTTTTTCTGTTCTGTATATTACAATGAACCCACTTGAATAAAGCAGCCTGACGCTGCCTATATTTACAAGGTCTATCTACAATAGGAGTGCATCTGTTGCCAAGGCACAGTGGTTGCAGCCATTTTGTTGATGAACTAATATCCATGAGAACATAGCCTATCCACCCTCTGTGAAGCATAGTGACAGAGGCAGTTTCATCTGCGCAGTCCTTGAAAACTTACAGGTTGTATTTTCAGTTATACTGGCCACATCCAACTTAATTTTTTCAAGCAGTTTGGCAATAGAAAGCATCTAAATCTGAGTATCGGTTGAGGGCCCCAGATCTTGATAAAGCTTTATAAGACTCTTAAGTAATCTCTAATAAAAAAAAGTATTCCCACAGAACAGGATACCAGGTCAGGTATAGAAAATGAATTCAAAAAATTGGCTGCTCAGCTTAAACAATTGTGGTTTGATGCTTTAAGCATTTCTTACAGGCAATTTTTTCATGTCACTAGTGTGATGGTGTTGACAAACCTTGGGGGGGGGGCTAGCATCACTATTGTGATGGTGTTGACAAACCTTGGAGAGCTAACGTCACTAATGGTCAGAATGTTGGATTTTTAAGGTTTCACATTCTATCCATCTATGCAGAAAAAGTACACCTGAATAAAGATAAATTGCCATTCATGATTATTGTATCCTAGGACATATTGGAAAGCACTCTCACTGAGTAGATTTGAAAAGGTGAAAACAGTTCTGCAGAGTCTGATGATTATATGCTAAATGTTCAGATTCCTCCACGTGTTTCCACCTTTTACTAGTAGCTCCTTTAATTATTAGGGCATTCATTGAATATTAATCCATCTTGCAAAATGACTGCCTCCATTGTGGGTGTGATTAGGTGCACACTGAACTGGGAAAATGAAGGGAAAGTTAAAAAAAAGAACCCTTTCTATACAACTATTGAGTGACCATGCAAAAGGTAAAATAAACAAAAAAAAAAAAAAGCAAAAAGTACCCTAGGAAAATATCGCAGTGAAGGCCACACAAATCATTTGCAATTCAGTAAATATACTACATTCTAATTATCACTCATTATACATTCTGTGAACACTCAGGCAGCAATATAAGATAGCCTGCTTATTTCTTTAATCAAAATCTATTCATAATTAAAACTCCATCATAGGCTACAATAAGTTAAATCAGTAGTTTGAACAGTGTACAAATATTTGTACTGCTATTGCCAGCCTCCTTTACTTTAAGCACCCAATAGCAAAACATCCTTCTGAATTCTCTTCTGTCTGTCATAAATGCCCGTTACTTACAGCATAACCAGCGGTGACTTCACAATTTCCAAGTACCAGTTCCACCTGGTACTTTGTTCAACTTACTTCTAGGTCATAGGCAAAAACAAAAAAAAAAACCACAAAAAAAAAAATAATACATAAAACAGTTGATTTCATGCTCTTATGTAATGATTTTTCTCCACTGTTCAAGAAATTCCAGTATCATTTGGAATGAACACGCTTGTTCAATATGAAAGCATTCTCTTAGTGCCACTGGAAATTCCCCCCCACCCCTCAACCCATGTACCGTGTCTGTAAAAGTGAGCTTCATCATTAAATCACACTTTTTCCATCTTCCATAACTCTTCAAAACTTTCAGGGGAGATTTTTTTTTCATATATTCTTATGATGCCTAATCAGACCCATGAGACATTATACATTTAAAAAGGCAAAAAAACAGACATATATGTTAAGCTGTTTAAATTAATATTTTACCTGGTTGAATGGTTTGGAAATATGCTTTAAAACACATGATCTCTGATTATTGTATAGTTCCAAGTACTTCCTGAACATATACAGACATCAGGCAACATACAGCTAGAACAGCTGACTTGTACGGCTTCCTTCCATAATTTCTATTTGCTTCTAGTAGCGGACAAACAAGCATTTTTAAAGAAGCTTCATGGCCAGATCTATTGCATGAGGAATTGTTGCATTATTTACAATAGTTGCTGGTCATCAACATGTTTAAGCATTGAGAAAAAGTTTTGGATCCAGTATTAAAGGCATAACATGGGGAGAGGACGTTGCATCAACTTTATCAGAATCAAAAAAAGAAAAGCAAGTTGCTCTGTGTAAACATTAATTCATACAGTAAATACCCTATATAAAAGATTCTCTTGTGTTGGCTTCAGCCATCATCCAGTGATTCCCACTAGCAGAGTTCAGGTACTTTCTGCATTGGTTTCCCAAACATGCCAGCCCTTGTGCTTAGTAATGCTACATCTACGTGCCTCTAATACACATGCAAAAGAACAATAATCTTTATCTTTCATATGCATCCAAAAAACAAAACATGTACCGAGCCTGTTTCTTAGGCATTAAGGAGTAAACCATTTGACAATGTGGCCTGGTAATTCAAGAAGAATTTGAGACATCACTAAATTATTAAACATGAGGTGCCTTTTGCACAAAAGTATCTAAAGGAAGGATCAGCGGTTTCCTTTCCAATGTACTAAGAGACAAGAAGTGAGAATATAGTTTGTTACCTAATGTCGTCAGAACTGTTTTTCCTTCATATGTGTTCAATGTATGTCTCAAGCCTCAGTGATGTCACGAATTTGTAGTAGTCATTTCTATGCTGAATATCATCGTAGCCCAGTAAAATGGCATAAAAGTGTGTGTGTTTGTGTGTATGCAGGAGACAGGTCCGTTTTATTAGCAAGCATACAGTAATATGAAATACAAAGAGCTCAAATGGAAATAAAAGCACACAATAGACTCTAAACTCAAAAGAATATCTCACATGTGCAAATAAAACAGCAATGAAACAAAATAAAAGGAGGCAAAAGCATTGTGTAAATTAAGTCATGAATAAAGTTTCTGTTAGTTTGGGTTATTATGGCACCTGTGGTTTATAAACAGCTTTATCCCTTCAGCCGCCAAAGAGGGGTATGCAGTGCACTGCAAAAACCAAATGAACGCTGCGATACCCCATGGCAGTGAGGGGATGAATAATGACTAACTTAAAACATAGTTCACAGTTTTTATAGCATCTGTGTGGATTGCAAAACTAGATTCTAAATCATCTGAGACATTGTATAATCTGTCTATTTCTTCTGTATATGATTGTATCTCTATTGAAAATGAAAAATATATATATATATTTATATAGATATTTACATTAAAACTTGTATGGCTGATTTATGAGATCTTGAAGGAAACCAATAATACAAAATTATACAATTAGCCCTAAATTAAAACTTTTTTTTTTTTTATATATCTTAAATGAACTTTGCACAAGTAAATCTCTATAACTTCTCTAAACTAATAAAAATAATCTTCAAAAATGCATCCAATTATATCCAGTGACTGAAATAGTGTTAAAGCACTGGGTGGAACTGCTTCCTGTAGGGGTTTTAGTGCCTTATTGCCATAAAAAGGTTACAGCAAGATCATATCCAGGATTACAGTCCCATCCCGTCAAAAAGGAGATCGATAAAAAAGTGCTGCCTTTAGGAATAAATTAGCTCAGGCTTGGAAATGGCTTTCTGCGCACATTGCAAGTTGAAGTATCTGGTATTCTAGCTGCATTTGTTCCATCAATGCACGTTGATCTAGAAAGCCATTCTTAGAAGGTTCCCAGCTGTGCCTTTTTGCAGCAAGAAGTTGCATTGAACATTGGCTACCAAAGCAGCAGCGCTGCTTGCCTAAATAATGCTACTAGATAATTGGCTGAGCAGGTTCAGGTGGAACTAAGGCACTCAGACTTCTAGTAGTAACAGCTGTCGGTGAACAGAAATTCTACAAATCATTGGCTTTTTATAGTCACCACTATGTGGTGGTAGATAGGCTCTCCTCTGATAGTTTGGCCAGTGACAGAGAAGAGATTTGCATACACCTGGCTGATAAATTCAGATATATATATGTGTGTGTGTGTGTGTGTGTGTGTGTGTGTGTGTGTGTGTGTGTGTGTGTGTGTGTGTGTGTGTGTGTGTGTGTGTGTGTGTTCCATGAGCAAGTTGTTCTGCAGTGACTTGTCTGAATACTTACTGCCCCCTTCCCCTGGGTAGTGAGGGAGAGATCAGCAATCAGTAAACTTTCTTCTCGGGCAGCTTGGACTTTAAATAGATGTATAACTATGCATTTTGTAAACTTGTGTTGAACAGAATGTGCAAATGCTAATGCCATGGTTTTTTTTTTTCTTTGCCAGTGAAAATTATACTTTAGGTTAAAAGAACATATGTTTTTCTGTATTAACACACACCTACAAACTACAAATTTTAATACAAATGTACTGTGCTACATTCGGTGGGGCTCTGATGTTGATCCTTGTACCAGAAGATGCAGCAGGTGAAGTAAACCTGCATTATCCATGCCATTTTGATGGGTGAATATCGACCAGTGCTTCTCAAGCCTTATGCATCTTCTCTGTACTTCTGGTTATCTATGATAGGCAGCAAACAGCAATGTTAGCATGCTAATGATCAGTTAAAAGAGAAGTCAGGATTAAAGTGACATTCAAGCTTTGTTTTTTATTTTATTAAAATAACAAACATATTATACTTACCTGTTCTGTGCAATGGTTTGCACAGAGCAGCCCTGAACCTCCTCTTCTTGGGTCCCCCACCGGCACTCCA
The DNA here is from genome assembly GCF_042186555.1 of Aquarana catesbeiana. Lineage (NCBI taxonomy): Eukaryota > Metazoa > Chordata > Amphibia > Anura > Ranidae > Aquarana > Aquarana catesbeiana. Next base: position 497,352,748 of record NC_133328.1, on the reverse strand, counting down.
GGTCCCTATCTCCTGCCTAATGCCCCTATAGCAATCAGATTGCTATGGGGGCACCCAAGCCGCTGCTCTGTGTGTCCATTCAGACATGAAGCGCAGCTTGGCCCCATCCCCGCTCTTTCCTCATTGGTTCATTGCCTGTGATTGACAGTAGCAAGAGCCAATGGCTACTGCTGCTATATCAGACAATGAGGAGGGAGAGAACAGTATACATCCCACACATATATTACTGTTATTAGGGTACTCTTCCTAGCTAGGAAACTCATTGCTAGAAAGTTGCTATCGACGTCGCCTCCTACACTTACAGAATGGACTACCTCTGTAAACGATTCTCTTATTAGGGAACAATTAACATACAAACATCAAGGTAGCCTGAGGAAATTTGAAAACATATGGGATGGGAAAATTTGTCTCCACTATGGGGTTTTACGCCCCCCCAAACCGCAAATGTAAACAAGCCCTTACTGTCCTGAGCCCCCTATACGACTGCTTTCACACTGGTTAACCTGCACCACATATGCAGTGTTCCTGCATCTTTCTTGTGATTTAGCAGTGCTTTGCCACAGACTTCTATTAGATCTTACAGGTGTAGTGTGCTTTTTGATTTTTGAAAGCGCAGCAAAACTCCGGCATTCAGAAGTTTTGGTGGCTTTCAGAAAGCGCACCAAACCTGCAGAATAAAATAGAAGTGCGCTTCCATGGTTTAAGGTCCAGAGCTACATCAAAGGGCTCTACGGGATACAGGTTGAGCACCCCTGATTTAAAATGTTTATCTGGAATTTTTTTCATTTTGAGCAGTAAAGTACATTCATTGTTGTTTAAAATCATTTTTCAACAAGTAAGAGCAGATATGCAATTAAGGCAATGTGTGCTTGGGTGTTGAGTGCGGCACCACTGGAATAAACTGAATTGTGGGCAATTGATAGCTTCTGTTTACAAACATACATATCCGTTTTGTCTGTTACCGGTGCCAAACTGTTTAGTGTTTTTTTTTACCTTCTAAACAGTTCATGTAGATTAAAATATGTTCAAAGCCTATATACATACATACTATATTTTCAAAAGTATTGGGGTGCCTGCCTACAAGCACCTGAACTTTAATGGCATCCCAGTCTTAGTCTGTAGGGTCAATATTGAGTTGACCCACTCTTTGCAGCTTTAACTCTTATGGAAAGGCTGTCCACAAGATTTGGGAGTGTGTCTATGGGAATGTGTGACCATTCTTCCAGAAGCACATTTGCTGTCAGGCACTGATGTGGCTTGCAGTCTCCACTCTAATTCATCCCAAAGGTGTTCTATCGGGTTGAGGTGCAGGCCAGTCAAGTTCCTCCACCCCAAATTCGTTCATTCATGTCTTTATGGACCCTGCTTCTACCGGCTCGTCTGTGTGAGCGGCGAGCAGGAGAAGATATCAGCCGGTGGCGGAAGTTCCGCATAGAGAATACCGAGGACCAGATGGTTCCCGGCAGTCTGATCTCAGGCTTTCCATCCTGGAGGAGAGATGTGGGGTCTTATTGACCCCACATCTCTCCATAAAGAGGACCTGCCATGCCCTATTCCTAATATAAGCGGTGTTTACATTCCTTGTAATAGGAATAAAAGTGATAAAAAAAAAAAAAAATTAAAGGGAAAGTGTAAAAATAAAATAAACCATAAAAATTTTTTTTTTAAGTGTTCTCGTCCCGTGTGCTCTCAGAAGCAAACGCATACGTACGTCACGCCACATATGAAATGGCGTTCAATCCACACATGTGAGGTATTGCTGTGAACGTTAGAGGGAGAGCAACAATTCTCTCTCAAGACCTCCTCTGTAACTCTAAACAGGTAACCTGTAAAAAATGTTAAAGCGATGCCTATGGAGGTTTTTAAGTATCAAAGTTTGGCACCATTCTACGAGCGTGCGCAATTTTAAAGCATGACATGTTAGGTATCTATTTACTTAGCATAACATCAGCTTTCACATTATCAAAAAAAATTGGGCTGACTTTAGTGTTTTTGTTTTTATTTTAATTCATGAAACAGTTTTTTTTTTCCCAAAAAATGCGTTTGAAAAATTGCTGCGCAAATACCGTGTGATATAAAAAGTTGCAACAACCGCCATTTTATTCCCTAGGGTCTCTGATAAAAATCATATATGGCGGAGTGCCAGAATTGGCCCGGTATGGAAGTGGTTAAGGAGATATATAGGTATAGCACAGATGTTCTATTAAACTATTATTAATACGTAACGGAATTACCTGCACACAAGAGGTGCTTATAAAATATTTCTATTTGGGTATGATTTTATCTAATCTCTCTGCACAACCATTACCAGGTCATATTATGCATACTGTATATAAGCATAAACTAGCTAGGACTAAATATATCTTTCTTACACTTGCAAGCAGAACATAAAACATTGCATCATGCTCAAGGTTTATACACACGGGAGTTTTCACTACACCCCAGGAATTGCTCTTGAGAGTCAACATAAAAGAAAAATAACTTTCATTGATAAGAAATTGTCCTGTTCTTATCAGCTGTAGCTTTAGGTAAAGTAAACTGAAGCTTGAGTGCCCTCTGCTGTTTAAATGAGGGTGGTACAATATAAAAAAAACTCACACAATTAAGGTTTTCATTTCTATTTGTGCATTTCCTTGTAGCACAAAACTGACAAGCAGTACATAAGGTAATCACTAAAGCCAGTAATCTATCATTCAGCCTGACAAAAAAAAAATCAACGCCTGCACTTTATATATCCACAGCTGTGCAAAGCATATCGTATAAAATGTGAAAACATCTGTGCAAAAAGGGCAGCCAAAGACTGGTGATAAAAATAGAAGGAATCTTTTTTTCCTGACTTCTGTTCACCTCTACCATTACAAAAATGACAAATGGGACAGGTGCATGTGCATTTACCTGCTAGAGACTAACCAACCCCCACTCCTAAAATTCAGTCACCCTGGGTTTTTGCAGCAACATGATAGTTTTAATACATTTATAAAAATGCCCTGTAAGTAATACTTACTTAAGAGGGGAAGGTAAAAGCACAATGCATTCAGCCTTGCAAACTGACCTGCAAGTGGAAAACAGTAAAGTGTTACTACCACTTGTTTCTGTTAAACACAGTGGGGCAATCAAGGGAAGAAGAGGTGTTGCTTACAGTCAAATTAAATAACTTCTTGGCACCTGACTGTTAAGGGCAACACCTCTAGGACCCCAATCCTGTTTTCACAACGGAGTCTGACTACAGAAACTATTAGAATGTAATGACAAATATAAATTGTTGGAGGTTTTGATGGGCCATATATTATTTTGTACTGTCAAGATTATTAGTCATGGTCATAACAATAGCACTGTTGCTGAAAAGTGCCTTTGGCAGCAACTTTCAAAGAAATACAATGCTCAGCACATACATCTATGCAGGGCCATATCTACTGTATTTGTCCATAAAGGCCCCAAAAATGATAGGTCTTAAAGCGGAACTAAACCCTCTTATCCTTTTCAGCCAATGAAGCTGCCACCTTAGCCTCAGTTTGATTTTCAACTGCCATGATGCTGCACATGTGATCAGGATCAGTTATGACACCAGAAATGTGATGGTTGGACAGTTTGGTTGAAAGCACAGGCAAATGTGACAGCTAGCAATCCTGGGATACTGGGAATATAACTTTTTTAAAATGTTAAATTGATGGGTTTAGTTCTGCATTAAGTATCAAAGCGTCTGAAGTAATCCGTGGCATTTATTGTTCTAGATTAAATTCTCCCTTTCATTTTACAACTGTCACTCCTCCAGGGCAGAGCTTCATTAATTACGTTCTAGAGAGCTGTGCACATAGACACTTTGATAAATGAGCTTCAGAATGTTTTAGTTTCAGGGTTAAGACAATATCGTCTACCAGGCCAATGGGTGGGATCTAATTCTTTACCTGGTAAGCTTCATCCTGTAACTTCTGTTTCAGATACTCTTCCATTTTCAGCTCATTTTCTAGTTGGCGTACAGAGTCATTCTCATAGGTTTCATCATCCTGCCTGTTATATGGGTCTTCAGTCCCCCTTCAAAGAGGCACAAGGACTCAGAAAGACTCTAATACAGCTATGTTATATAGGCAACTATAAATAAATATCAGGCAGCTCATTTAACATGCAGGTATCTAACTGTTGCATTATCCCTATAGGACGTCACATCTATCCTCTTGTATGGGGTCAGTACTAGGTAATGTTTCCAAAGATATCTCTCTTTTTACATCAATAGGAAAAAGAGAATGAGACACCCATAGTAAGTCCATGCATTGCTTTTTTTTAGTGTTTTAAAAGCCTTATATGACTGAAATATATATAAAAACAAATACAATTTCATTTATAAATCAACATTATGACTCATAGGCATACATACATGTCAGCACGAATGTTGCCAGTAGCAGAATTATTATGGTTGTATGCTGGTTTTCTGGCGTGGATCTGGGCAAGAAAGGCTTTCTCTGAAGTTGGGGATGGAACCAGATCATCAAAGTGAACCCTTCCATAGTCTGTCTCCACACTGCTTTCTCCCTCATTCCCAACATCTAGAAAAGTTTAAAAAAAAAACAAAACACATTTTAATATTTCTATGGGAAGACATTGAAAAGAAATTGAATTTGCTAAAACAATATTATAATCATATAGAATTCCAAAATACACAATTTTTTTTGTAACTGAATATTAACAAAAACAACTTCCATTTCTGCATCTGTTGTACTTTTCTCAATCTGTCAAAATTTTAAATGACACTTCTTTACCAGATAGCAACTTGAGGTGTTTTATATACTGTATGTACAAAACTCTGAGATTTTATTTCCTGACTGGCCAATTGCTCTACAAGTCAATTTATAGACACACTATTTTTTTCTAAAGTAAGGCTGTTTGTTGTCTAAAAGGATGTTGTGATAACAGTCTATAATCCTACTGTTGTCATCAGAATGTTCTGATTGGGCTCTCACCTCACCATGCACTGTGATTTTCTTGCTCCCAGGACAACAATATATGCTCCAGCAGACAGAAGGCGATTGTAACTGGGGACAGTTAACAGAGAGGAGAGAGCAGATGTGCCAGAGCAGTGGAAAGGTCTCCTAGTCTTTGTAGAGATGTTGGTTGGTTGGACAAAAAAAAGCGGGACAGAGTTAAAAATTGCATTTCTAGCCTTTAGCACCTGAGCACAATGTCTTTTACCCACACAGCTGAGATGCTTTTAGTCCAGGAGGTCACAAAAGCTAACAGTCTCTCCATGGTGACTTGCTCACAAGTATGAAAGATTTAGGATTCCAAGGTTTGTGATGGAACTAAATTCCAGACTTGACAGTCTGGGAGAAACTAAAGGAAGTTTATTTTCAGAGGTAGGCGTTTTTTTGGCCTGAAGTTAATATTTCTATTTCTGGGGCAAAATGGTACTCTTACCATCCAAGACATCCTTGATAAGGTTGTCAAGGGAGGTACCAACACAAAGGCTATATGCTGTGCACTGGTAAAGTCAAGATATCCATGAGAAACGAGTAGATATTTCCATATAAACCATGAAGTAACCTTTATTATGTGGCCATAGATAAAGCACACAGTCCAGATAAAACCATAGTCACGTGTTAACCACACAGTCTAATTTAAATGGTAAAAGCCCAAGTCTCATCCCGCTTCAAATACTAAATGAAGGGCCCAGCACTTGTGATGGAAACGGCTCAAGGTTCACATAACAGCCAGAAGGCTCCCTGAGATCAGCTGTTTGTGTCCTGCAGGGAAGGCACACTTCAGTGTGGTAAAGCTGGAGCCCACCATGAAGATGGCCGCTCACAAGATGGAGACAATAATGCAGCAGATAAAGGGAGATGACATGGCCAATCAGGCGGCCCGTGTCAGAGGAAGAGGAGGGCCCAGGGGAGCTCTCTCTCCAATCAGATAATGCTTTTCAAAGCTCCTGGTATCAGACCCCTTTCACACTTAGGCACTTTTCAGGCATTTCAGCACTAAAAATAGCACCTGAAAAGCGCCTCTCATGTTTTCCCAGTGTGAAAGCCTGAGTACTTTCACACTGGGGTGGTGTGCTTGTGGGACATTCTAAAAAGTCCTGCAAGCAGCATCTTTGGAGTGGTTTGGGAGAGGTGTATACACCACTCCCAAAACACCCTGCCCATTAAAAAAGAATGCAGTGCTGCTGAAGCGCCTGCAAAGCACTTTGGCAGCGCTGCAACGGGCGCTTTAAATCCTTTCTTTGGCCGCTAGTGGGAGTTAAAAAAAACCCCCACTAGTGGCTGAAAAGCGCCGCTAAAACTAGCAGCGTTTTACCGATAACGGACTCCCGCCCCAGTGTGAAAGTACCCTAAGACATAGCTACCTGCCGTTGCCACTGGAAGCTGGAATTTACTGAACTAGACACCACTACTCCAAGGATCTCCACTTGTTTCCAGGTCCCATGCTGCACAGCTGGCTTGGTGCCTTTCAAAGAATGCTTTGCATTTTCTAAATGAAATCAAAGTCTTTTCTAAGGTGGAGAGTGTGATGTCATTATCCCGTCTCTTCAGCTCATCCAATTAAAGAACTCCATCATACCCAATAAAAAGGGTGTGATGTAGGACTGTGGAAGCGTTTATTACCTTTTTCAAATATTTTAGACACTCTCTCAATGTCAGTTTTTTCTAATTGTATTAACATTTCCAGATGACAAGGTTTCACAATCTGACAACTAACATATTTAATGAAATTATGATGGTATATAAGTTTATGCATATACTTCTTAGGAGATAATGTGTCTCATGCCCTCTCAAAATCATAGCATAGGAAAGTTTGGTATCAAATGGATTGTTATTCTCCAATACAATTGTGTAATCTGTGTAAAACCTTTTTATTATTGTATCAGATCAATAATTAGGGAAATTGTATGAAACTTAACTCTATACGGTTCAAAAACCAGACTCGCAGGTGTGTATTGTGGAATCACATACCAGACAGGCAGTTTACGGTCCGATTCCATTAGAAGAATTTGACTTAATGGAGGTTTTATGATTGCCATTAACAGATCCTGCTAATGGGGTTTAATGACACTGCGCCTGTATCATGTCATAGATGCTGTAAACTGGAGTGTATTCTTTTATCAAATGTGTTAAATCCCATGAATGCCTAGCATAGACAATATATTTAAAATTGACTATTTTCTTCACTGCAAATTTTGGAGAAAGGAGGGGAGAAAGAAGTACAAATTCCCATTCTGCTCACTCAGCTTGGAGTTAATGAGACCTCATTATTATCACAGATGTAGATAAGGATTCCCTTATTACCACACTGAAGATGGTGATAATAAAGACTGACCTCTGCATTCAGAAACCAGTTTTGGAAAGGACATGAGAAGTCAAGCATGAATTACTTCAGAAGAACGAGGGGTATCACAAAAGCTTGCCAAGATTTTAGCAGTGTGTGTATAGTTCTTTCACAAATGGATAGCTTTATTGTTAACAAAACTGGAGTTTCCCTTCACTCCTGTGCAATCCGCTAGGCAGCTGCAAAATTGAGATATGTGAACCGGCTCCAAAGAGCGCTGGTCACAATCTCCTGTCATGCGAATTGGATGCAGGGAAACCCATATCCAATTCGCATAGGTGTGATCTCAGCCTTGATGTAGAACTAGAGCTTCCAGATTGTGCATCTTGATAATAAGCTCACAACTGGAATAGGTAAAGCATTGCAAATGAGTTATTAGCCATTATTTTTGTGCTTTCCCTTTATTCGGGTACCCTTCAGATAGTGCCCAAGCAGAAGCTGAAACCAAGAACCAAGTACCATAGAATAACTATTAATATATATAAACGTAATATTACTATTGCTGTCACCTTACGTGTATGTCATGACAGAATAAAAAAAAAGGCATATTATTTTTATTATTTCACAGTGTTTTATTCCTTTAACCCCTTTGCTGGCAAAACTATTTTTTCATTCTTTTACATGTAAAGTGCACATTTCAGGCCTGAAATAACCATCAAAATATATATATATATATATATATATATATATATATATATATATATATATATATATATATATATATATATTTTTTTTTTTTTTCTGAATGCCAAGACCCTGTAAAATGAAACGGCAGCAGTTGACACAATATTTGTGTTACTGTTTATCAAATCTATATTTTTATTAAAAGATGCATTCACATTAATTTTATAGAACAAACATAGTATAATACACTTTTTTTGTAAGACATAAAAGAGGAGGTTGTGTTGCACAAATAGATACTTTATATGTCAAGCCTTAAAATAGTGCACGAATGGGAAATTGTTAAAAAGTACGCTACCCAAGATAGTTGCTTTAACCCTTTTGCCGACAGGCTCTGTTCTGGACTTTTAACCTCAGGTGGCCGGACCATTTTTGTCGTTTTTCAATAATTTTATGTTTTACTATTTCTACTTACAGCTTTGAAAGTTTTTGAACCCCCTCCCCAAATCATAATTTCTGAAAGCACAGTACCCACTAAGTTCTTGAATAACAAATGTGTGTACATTTTAAATTGTGAATTTTTGCAAAATGGTGAACGTTAAATACATACCTGTAAACATCTGATGGTTGGCTGCACACTTATGCATTGTGATAACATATAATCTGCAGTGCTGTGTGTGATATGCGTTGGTGTGCATTGCAATACAATGGAGGCATACTTTTTATCGCAGTGCTTTAAAACACGTGGCAATACATTGCAACACACTGCACCACACAGGGTTTAGTGAATGTACTTTTAAAACCGTGCAATGAAATTAAAAAAAACAAGCACTGCGATATGCTGTAACAAAGCACTGCACTAGCGCATCACATACCCGCACCAGTGTGCATGATTATGTGCACTATAACAAATGCCCACCTGTGTGAATGAGCCCTTAGTGTGTTGGTGCACCAGCACATATAACATGCGCTGTCACAATGTAGTGGGGGCTTTTACATTTTTGTTTGGGTGTATTTTCATTTTTTAAACTTAAAACCCACAACAGTAAAATCAGTCTGTATATGCAGTAATGCATGTTTGTTATACTCACTGTGGAACTTAAGGGGTTAATCCTTTCCATTGTGTATAAAGGCTGTTTGATCCTGTCTCTCTGAACCTTCTCTTCAACTATCTCCAAAAAATAACCTGATATTTACAGAGCCAGGGGACGGGTTGCACATGCTCAGTTTGGTGTGTATTGCTAGACAATTTTTTTTTTTTTCTTGGGAGGGTGCATGTTATCAGCACAGGGCCAATCAGATCTGTCCAGACATGTGAGGATCAGGGAAGAATGAAAATTCCTCCTATAAACTTTACTAGGAACTAATAGAAGTCACAAGGCTGCTATATACTGCTGATGAGAAAAGGTATTTAGCGGTTCATATTTACAAAAATAATTGCATTTCCATGTTCCGTGTACTGTGGGAAACCAGATATAGTGAATGCAGGTTCTGGGTTTAGTAACACTTTTAGTTACTAAACTATTCAACTTTAAAGCCACCTGAAGTACTTCTACTAGAAAGCCGGCAGAAAAATTAGCAGCCAAAGGTTCATTTACATGTTGGTGCTACTGCTTATGAAAATACTTGGAATAAAGACCCTGTAATACCTTCAATGTTTCTTATAATCTGTCTCGTGCTACAGTCTTCATCTAACCCTAAAAGTGAAACCAAAATCACCCAACATTAATTGTGAGTGGAGGTGCCTAGGACTGCCTGGAGGGGATTGCACTGTAAATTAAGTCTTCGTAGGAATTTAGCAGGAATTTTGTAAATTACAGCATGATGTGTTTGTGTCCGCTAACAATGATTAATGTATTTTTAGTAAAAATAGCGATTTTATAAACATTTGTACAACTATTGCAGATCCTAAAAAAAACAAAAATCAGTAGCACATTTTGCTCCATTCTACAGGCCGTATGCTTTCAGAAAATGTATGGTTTTGGGGGGGGATCTTTGACAAACTCTGAAAGCCATAATGGAAAAAAAAAATTAAAAAAATGGTTTGGCCACCTGAGTTTAAAAATGAAGCACAGGGCCTGGCAGCGAAAGGGTTCTTAATGCACTCTCACAGCTGCATACTTAAGGTGAAATTGTGGCGCTTTCACATTTATGGAGAAATATAATTTGCTCTGCGATGGTATTTCTTTTGTGTGCCTTTGAACTCTGTATTTAGGCAGTGCTTTTAAAGCCTGCACCACATGCATTTACACTCAGACGTTTTGTATGTTGACCCCTTGCGCTCTAGTCAACCTGTGTACATTAGTGCTTTCTGTCGGAAAATATACAGATATAAAGACAGTAATCAAACAGAAGAGTTCTTGACTTTAAAAAAAAAAATCAAGTTCTTTGAACAAGGTACTGTACATATGTATGTGTTTATGAAAGAGAACTCAAAAGTGGAATCCACACGCAACGTTTGCCATTTGATGATGAAGGTTAGTACCTTAAACCTTCTTGATTTATACTAGTCACTGCCCAGTCACTTCTGATGCCTGTGATTACGCAATAGTCAGCATGAATCCTCCTTAGGCGCCTTTCACACGGACGGCTATTCTGCCGCAGTTAAAAGCATGTTTTTTTTCATATATGAGATATCTTCATTTTGCAGTAGGTCTTCATTTATTCTCCACAGTGATTGTCTCCCTTGAGCCCTGTATATCTGCATCTCCATCTCAATAGGGGCATGGTCTGATGTTGTGATTATTCCTATTTTTGAGCCTACTATCCTGTCTAAAAGTCTATGGTCTACTAAGATGTAATCAATCCTAGAGTACGTCCGGTGCACAGGGGAGTAAAACGTATAGTCTCGTGTTTTACCATTCATGATCCTCCAAATATCTACCAGTTGATTTTTATGTAGTTCCTGTTTTATCTTCTTCATCTGTCCGTTATTCGTCCCCTGTGCCCCGGACGTACTATCGATCTCTGGTTCCAAGCACATATTGAGGTCACCCATTACTATAAGTTCCCCCTTCCTAAAATCCATTAATTTCTCCAATGTGTCCTTCAGAAACCTTACTGGGTTTTTATTAGGGGCGTATATGTTGGCGAGGGTGCATTCTATTTCTCCAAGTATTCCTCTGATGAATAAAAATCTCCCTCCTGGGTCCTGCATCATACCTCCTAATTTAAATTGTACTCCTTTAGCCAGTCCTATCGCTACTCCCCTTGCTCTTTTCGATATTGCATCTCCATAGAACCAATTCGGGAATTCTTTTGATCTTAATCTAATATTTGATTCGTGTGTTAAATGGGTCTCCTGCAGGGACACCACCCCTGCTCCATAGGTTTTAAGTTCCCTCAAAATTTTATGCCTTTTTAAGTTTGAGTTTAACCCTTTTACATTATAGGATAGGAATTTAAATGCTGTCATTTTTCTGAGTTTGCTATCTTTTGTACCTCTGGCCTACCTTGAATTACCCCTTTTTCTATCAATGCATATGCACAAATTACCCCCCCCACTCCCCATTCCCCCTCCTCCCCCCACCTCCCTCCATCCATCCTCCCCCCTCCCCCCCCCTCCCCTCCTGGCCCCAAGTGGGTCCCTAGTTTTCTCCATGCCCCGAACATCAGGGCAACCGACAGACCTGTTTGTACCACAATATGGGGCTCAGTATCCCCTCTCCCCCCCTCCCCCCCCTCTCCTTCCTCCCTCCATCCCCACCCATCCACCTTCCCCCTCCTCTCCCCACCTGGCCCTATATGAGCCCCTAGTTTGTCCGGCGCCCTGAAAGTCAAGGTGTCTGACAAACCCACTTGTCCCAAGGTGTGGGACCCAGTGTAGCCTCTCACCCCTTCGTTAGATTGAAAATTTGAAGGGGTGTTAATCAGCCATCCTCTATTTTTAATGATCTGTGCACTCTATTTTTAATAATCCTCCTCCCCTCTCCCCTAAACATGTAAAGCTTCTCCCCTCATTTCTTTTTTTTTTTTTTTTTTTTCTTTTTTTTTTTTTCCCCTTTCTCCCCCCCTCCCCCCCCTCCCCCCTAGTCCCCCCCCATCCAACCCGGTATATCTGGTATCTGTAAGTCCAGTTTTCTACAAAACTCTTCTAAATCTTCGGGGAAGCGCAATTTTACTGATCTCCCCTCTTTGTATCCTATCAGGCAGGCTGGGAACCCCCAGCTGTATCTGATGTTTTGTTGTCTCATTTTTTCTAAGAGGGGTTTGAGGCATCTTCTTCTTGTCAGGGTTTCTTGGGATAGATCGGCATACACCTGTAACTCCGCTCCTTCATATGTTAAGGGTGGTTTTCCTCTTAATTTTCTCCAGATCTCCATTTTATCCTCATAAAATCTAAATCTAATAATAATGTCCCGTGGTCTCTCTTCTGGGTTTCGCCGGTATCCAACCCGATGTATTCTTTCTATTCTTAGGGGTTCTTCATCCTTTTTATCTATAAGGGAGCCTAGCAATATTATGCACATTTTCCTCAGATCTTCTCCCTCTTTTTCTGGGACTGATCGTAACCTTATATTCTGTCTTCTATTTCTATTTTCCTGGTCTTCCAGCTTATAGAGAATTTCCTTCTGGGTTTGTTGTGCTATTTTCATTTGCTGTTTAAGGGTTTCTAGTTCTTTCTTTTGATTTTCTACTATTTTTTCTGTTTCTTCTACCCTATCCAGGAGGCTTCCCAGATCTCCTCTCATCATATTGATGTCTGCTTTAATCGACTTTTCCAGTCTCAGTAACATCTCATTCATCTCTCCTTTTGTGGGGGGGAGAGACTCGGATGGTCTCCCCTCTATCCTACTGCTTTCAGACTCCCCTTCTGATATACAATCTTCCCTGGAATGTTCTGGGGTCTCACCCGCCTTCTTATCTGTCCCTTTTTTATTTTCCACCTTTGCTTTTCCCTGCTTCTCCGCTTCCATATTTCTTGGGCTGGCTCCTTGTGTCATGTAATGCTTCAATGTACTGACCCCTGGTTTGTCTTTTGGAGATTTAGGGGCGCCTCCTCTTGTTGTTTTATTTGTGCTTTTACTCATCTTTGCCCTTCTTATCTCTCTTATCCGTTTACCCAGCCTTAATTCCCTGCTCTCCCTTAATTAGGGGGGAGCAGAATGTCTTACTGGAGCAGGGGGTACCGAAAGAGGTTTATGGGGATGGGTAGTAGAGGTAAAAGGTAAGAGAGCTGTTCCAGGGTTTACCTCTATCTAGGGGTATCCCATATGTCAATCCTGTTGTGTTTTATAGTGATTTAGATGTTTTCCCAGCTGATTATGTTTATTTATTTATTTATTTTTAAATGTTATACTTCAGGTGGTTTGTTGGTTCTTCCTGAACTTAGTTCTCCCTCTCTCCTCTACCCCTCCCCCACCACAGCTCTGATACAGATTTTAAACCATTTATCTCTTAGGCCGGTATGTATTCCTTCATCCTCCACAACTCAGCTACTTTATGCTGACAACATTAATGAGCTGATGATCACATATATTCTTTTATACTTCCCTGGCGTTTTTAAATGCAGTCCCTTGATGTTTTATCACAATTACCAACTTTCTCAATGATGTTCAGTTAAGTTATTTTCACTCAGAGTTTAAACTTCAGTATCTCCAGAATACACTTGACTTCTGTCCTTTAAGACTTTCACTTCTCCTGCTGTTAATCAGTTCTCTCTCATCCATCCACCTCTCACCCTCTCCACTCTCCACTCTTACAGGTTCTGTGTCTCAGAGAAAAACTTCCTTTGATTCCTCCAGTGCTAATGGCTGAGGGCTACTGCAACAATAAATCTTCTAGCCAGCTGTTTGGGAGACAGGGACGACGCGGGGGAGGAGGGGGGGAACGGGATGCCAAGTCTCCCAGCTATTTCACAGACATCCAGCCGTTCGTAAGACAGGGGAGACGAGGGGGAGGAGGAGGGGGGGGGATGCCGGGGCTTACAAGCTGTTTCACAGATCACTTTCGGTTTACACTTATCTTATTGCTCCGGCCATTCCTAAATGTCCTGGGATGTTTCTCCAGCGGTATCTTTTCTTTTCATGTAGCTGTCATCTTCCCTGCTGACAAGATACACCACGGCTTCACAGAGCGTTCCTCGAGGCGGCTTCCTGCTGCCACACTGGGACCCCTCCCTCCGTGACGGACGCTACGTTCTCACGTCCTCACCTCCCATTGCCCTCCTGTCACCTAACAATAGACTATACATATTTCACTTGTTATCAGGCTCATGGCCTCAGTGCATCTACACCCTCACTTTCCCTGCTGCTTAAAGGACAAGTTCACCTTTCTATACATGCACTTTTTTTGCAGGTAGAAAATTGTGCATTCATTATTTCTTAGAAGCCCGTAAAGCATTGCACCCCCCATCAGAAGATCACAGGTGCAATTGCAGGCTCCTGCAGACTGATAGTGTATCTGCTTGCTCGTAAATCATACACACTAGCACCCTGGTAGCTTATAAGAACTACTTGCCATAAGCAACAAAGGCTGTCGGTACTTGTAGCTCATTCAGTCATAGATATCTGTGAATGAAACAGATGTGTGGGTGAAACCCCGCATGGCCACATTGTTTCCAAATTGTGACAGCGGGTGCGGGGGAAGATCCCTGTCCCGCTGTAACAATCAGGGAGGGGGGAGGGGCGCGCATTGGTAAAAGGCTGCAGGAGTGGGAATGTGTTACATGTTTCACCCTAAGGGGTGGAACATATAACGATAATATGTCCCCAAAGATGAACTTGACCTTTAAAAAACTTTTTGTTCTTGTTTACTTATTGTGCGGGTTAGAATTTTTGTCACATAGCTTGAACACACACCGATTATTGAGGTGCGCATTAACTGTACTAAATCCAACACGTGAGGTAACTCTGATACAGGATGTATAACACACTTAGAGGCAAATAAGACCTTTGGACTAATTTCACCACCCCAAACCAGTATTCATGTTGTCCTGCCTCTTAATGTGTCCCTACCCCCAGTCCCTCCCTGTTCACTGTATCCACACACCTCCCCTTTATCCTCATCTTCTAGGATCTGGGTGACCCACTGCTGTCTCCTATCTGCTGCTAAGATGCCAACCTTCTCTGTGCGCACTGTGGGGCCGTGCTCCCGGACATGTTAAAGCATGGGTGGAGGCACAGCGGGTAAGATGCCGCAGGGCACATGCTGTGCAGACGCTCAGCGCGCAGTTGGAGCGTCTCCCTCCAGGTGTCCGAGAATTTGTGATAAGAGGAGCTGAATTGTGTAATCCCCAAAACATCCACATATGTGATGGGTCACCGTCTGAAAATGACACCCTTCTGACCTTAGGGAGGGAATCCTAAAGAAACTAAGCAAGTACTCTAACTGCTGGCTGGCAAGAACTGACCCAAAAGATGTAGCCCGAGTGGAGAGTAAGACTGTTATAGTGACTGACAAGCAAAGAGACACTGTGCCAATTCCACTGGGAAACTGGATGTCCCCTCAAGACTTTGATTGAGCAAAGGGTGAACGTTTCCCTGGCTGCATGAAAGGTCGCACAATGTATGTACTACCATTCAGTATGGGCTCAGTTGGTTGGCTAAGTATGGGGTACAGCTGACAGATTCTCCCTATGTAGTCGCCAGCATGCGCATCATGACTCGGATGGGCAAACCAGTGTTAGACGCACTGGGAGATGGTGAATTTGTGAGATGTTTGCACTTTGTGGGACAGCCGCTTCCTCTAAAAGCCCCCCTTGTGAATTCCTGGCCCTGCAACCCTGAAAATACACTAATTGCCCAAGTCCCTGATAATCGTGAAATTGTGTCCTTCGGCAGTGGATATGGAGGAAACTCTCTGTTGGGAAAAAAATGCTTCGCTCTGCGTATTGCCTCCCGAATCGCAAAGGATGAGGGCTGGTTGGCGCAGCATATGCTGATTTTGGGGATCACAAACCCTGCTGGACGTAAGCGAAACATCGCAGCTGCTTTCCCAAGTGCATGTGGAAAAACAAATCTGGCCATGATGAGGCCATTGCTGCCTGGCTGGAAAGTACAGTGTGTGGGGGATGACATTGCCTGGATGAAATTCGACAGTGAAGGACGTCTCCGTGCTATTAATCCAGAAAATGGATTTTTTGGAGTGGCTCCTGGCACTTCTGTAAAAACCAACCCCTTAGAACAGTAGAAAAAAAAACACTATCTTCATCAACGTGGGAGAGACCAGTGACGGTGGGGTCTATTGGGAAGGACTGGATCAAGAAATACCTCCCGGGGTCACAGTCACATCCTGGTTGGGAAAGCCATGGAAGAAAGGAGACAAAGAACCCAGTGCACATCCAAACTCGCGCTTCTGTGCACCTGCTGCTCAGTGCCCCATTATGGATGAGAACTGGGAGTCTCCAGAGGGTGTTCCTATAGATGCTATTATTTTTGGTGGAAGACGGCCTGAAGGTGTGCCGCTAGTATATGAAAGCTTCTACTGGAATACTGGAATCATGGTGTGTTTGTTGGGGCTGCTATGAGATCTGAAGCAACAGCGGCTGCAAAGCACAAAGGCAAAGTGATAATGCATGATCCATTTGCAATGCGTCCCTTCTTCGGATATAATTGTGGCCACTACCTCTCTCATTGGCTGAGCCTACAAAAGAGGGAAGGTCTTCGTCTCCCCAAAATCTTCCATGTCAACTGGTTCCGAAAGGATGAAAATGGACAGTTCTTATGGCCTGGTTTGGGTGAAAATGCACGTGTGTTAGACTGGATCTTCCGTAGAGTAGAGGGAGAAGAGAGTGCACTGCAAACTCCTATTGGCTATCTCCCTGCTGAAGGTGCATTGAATTTACAAGGGATAGGTGGAGTTGACACAAATGAGCTGTTTTCACTCCCTAAAGGATTTTGGGAAGGGAAGCACAAGAGGTGGGAAAATACTTGACAGAGCAAGTTAATGATGACTTGCCACCACAAATTATGGAGGAGCTGAAAGGTCTTCATACCAGGGTGAGCAGCATGTGAAGCACTGGAAGGCCAGAAAGGGAGTGATAGGCAAACAGTTCATACATTGCACAAGTGCCTTTCTTTACATATCTGTAACGCCTTTAAAACATTGCAAGCACCCCTTTGAAACGAATGAACTACAAAAATAGGGGCAAGAAGTTTAATCACTTTATAAAGTGATTCAGAAGTTTCAGGACGCAAACCAAAGAAAAAGCAGCAAGATGCTATGTAAGATGTATACATCAAAGAATTATATTTCTCTCAAACCGCCATCTGATGACCTCAGGAATTATGATTGTATTTTTCTATCTTTTTTAATACGAATAAACTATTTTTTTTTGTTAAAAAATCCAACACGTGAGGAGAACTCTGGGAAGACTGAAGAGGATGCTGATGCAGTTAAAAAAGGTCAACATAAAGGCCCAAGTGCATGGGCATTAGCTCAGAAGAATGTTAAAATGCAACATACTTTCAGGTTCTTCTGAGTTACTTTACTTTGCCTTTGAGTTGCTTCTAGGCACCGTTTGGTTTATGAATTTACACGGTTTTTGAGGGAAAGAACATCGGTTCAAAGGCAAACAAAGGCCACCGCACAAAAACCCGAAAGTTTCCATTGTTCAGTAAGGATGAGCTCAGGCGTGTTCGCACACTCCACGTGCAGAGCCCGCCAGGAGGTCGACACTGCGCTGCGCTAATCACAGGCAGCGAGACATTTCCGGATCCCTGCAGCCGCACATCGGGAAAATGTCTCACTGCCTGTGATTAGCGCAGTGCTGTGCCGACTTCCTGGCGGACTCTGCACGTGGAGTGTGCGAACACGCCGGAGCTCATCCTTATTGCTCAGATATGGAGGACTCCCCCCTTCTTCCACCCATACTAAGTGGTAATTCCAACTAACAGAATTTCCACCTTTAAATCTATTCAATTAAAGACAGTTTTAAGGCACCAGGGTGCAGAGACATCTTCTCACCTGATTTCAGCTCCTTCACCAGAGAAGACATAGTATTAGTAATGGAGTCAGCCGCCACTAACAAGTCATTCCTCAGATTTCTTCTTGCACCTGCCAGATCAAAGTAATAGAATTAGGCAACGTGACCCAAAGCAGCCTACATTTACATTTCCAATAAATTTTTATATCATATTAATTTTGTTATATCTGAGGATAAATTTAGACTGGGCAGGGAAGTCTGAGGCTTTTGGGTGAAGTTCCACTTTAAGGACATTTTGACGCATGAGCAGCTCTTTATATTCAGTGCAGCACATGTTGACATACAACTGCTCCACAAAAAATTGAATGAGCCCCAAGTAAACTGCAAATTACAGGTTTATAAAATATTATTTAATGCAAACTAGTTAGAAATTGGAATACTAATTCCTAAAAATACACAAGCAACTGATAGATCTAGAGCATATACAATATTACATGCGTCAATGTCTAAACAATGATCATTGGTTAGCCATACCCTGTGCAAATGCTTCCTGCACATCACCGCCAACACCAGTCAGGGAGTCCTGAGGAGTGTGAGTAGGGGTGGAACAGGCAGATGCGGATCTAATAGGCATCGGGATAGGCCGGCTGATGGTGTGACTGGGAGAAGAGCGAGGGGAACCTGCCCCCTGAGTCTGAAAAGTAAATCAGAGTTAGTCAGCAGGGTAATCATTCAATGTAGTAAATATAATTATTATTTATGTAAACAGAAAAAATCTTCATCAGATTAAACATCAAATGTAACAGCATGGTAACTGAAGCAACAGTAGCTGCCATGGAGCCCAAAAAGACAGGGGTCCAGCACTCTCTGGCTCCACGTTGAGTTACGTGGGTAAAAATAATGTTTGCCAAAACATATGGGTGAAATGTATGCACATGACATTTGGCAGGCTCTATAGGAGTGCTAAAAAAAATTAATAGTTTGTATCACTAGATGAACTGCTTTGAAAATGCAAAATAAAGAGACAGGGGGCGCCATCACATATAATTATGGCCTATAACATTCCTTTCTGGAATAGAAAAGGTCAATTTTTGCTCATTCCATTAGGGATAATGTTGGGTGATCACCTTACCCATAGTTATCTGGAAAATACTGATTCATTACAGCACATTTTAAGTGTTATAGTTGTGAACATGTGTGATTTGAACAGGAATACAATCATGTTAGAAAGACTCTACATGTGACCAGATTTTTTTTATTTTTTTATTAAAGGTTTGCACAAAAAGCATACAAGTGATGGGGTATATTTCTCATAGTAAAGTAAACCATTAATAATAGAAATATACAAGCTGCCATTGTTGACCTTTTGCTGGTTCCACGGCCAGGGCCGTCTTTCCCAGCGGGCACACCTGGGCACAGCCCAGGGGCCCCAGATGCACATGGGGCCCCATAAGGGCTGTCGCATCTAGAGCGAAGGCATTGGAATCGCCTCAACTCCACTCGCCATCACACACAGCCCCGCCTCCTCCGAACCCAATGCTGGGATGTGTTCTGTCTCAGGCGCGGGGTTAGGAGGAGGCGGGGCTGTGTGTGACTGCGAGCAGACCGGAGGCAAGTTAGCTGTAACAGCGGCTATCCACTCTGTGATCTCTGGTTCTCCTTTTCCTTCCTCTTCCATGGTGAGGCTGCAATGGGGGCACGGAGAGGCTGCAATGGGGGCACGGAGAGGCTGCAATGGGGGCACGGAGAGGCTGCAATGGGGGCACAGAGAGGCTGCAATGGGGGCACAGAGAGGCTGCAATGGGGGCACAGAGAGGCTGCAATGGGGGCACAGAGAGGCTGCAATGTTGGGCACTGAAAGGATGCAATGTTGGGCACGGCGAGGCTGCAATGTTGGGCACGGCGAGGCTGCAATGTTGGGCACGGCAAGGCTGCAATGTTGGGCACGGCAAGGCTGCAATGTTGGGCACGGCGAGGCTGCAATGTTGGGCACGGCGAGGCTGCAATATTGGGCACGGCGAGGCTGCAATATTGGGCACAGCGAGGCTGCAATATTGGGCACAGCGAGGCTGCAATATTGGGCACAGCGAGGCTGCAATGTTGGGCACAGCGAGGCTGCAATGTTGGGCACAGCGAGGCTGCAATGTTGGGCACAGTGAGGCTGCAGCGTTGGGCACAGTGAGGCTGCAATGTTGGGCACAGTGAGGCTGCAATGTTGGGCACAGTGAGGATGCAATGTTGGGCACAGTGAGGAATTATACTTTAGTAGGTGCAAAAATTGGGACAGGCTTGTAGGGGCCCCAGTGCATTACTTTGTGTTTACTGTTTGTGTTGTGTACTTTGTGTTTACTATTTTTCACTGACCTATAACAAGCCTGGGGACAGTTAGGTCAGAAATATTGACCTGCAGGCTTCTTCTGGGTAAGAGACTAGCAACTTGTCAAAAGAGTCACAGATGGAAGCTCCTGTATTTCTATCACCACATATTACCTTGCTCATATAAAGGCAAAACATTTGTCCAGGTTCTTTTTATCACGGGTTGTTTAATGATTCTGTTTATAAACCGATTAAAAGTGTTCAATTGTAAAGCTGTAACAGAAATGTTTTACCCCTCTGTGCAGTAACACAGAAGGGTACCCTCTTTCCTACAACTTTATTTGTAAACCATTGGAGGCCCCCTGCAACAATATCAGATCACATTTTTTTTAACAGATGGCCTAGGTATTAAAATGTTGGAAACATTAGTTGCAAAGACCCATGGAGAGCATTTATCAAGCAAATGATCAACAAATGGTGCAAATCATATGTACAGTGGGGACTGAAAGTATTCAGACCCCCTTACATTTTTCACTCTTTGTTATATTGCAGCCATTTGCTAAAATCATTTAAGTTATTTTTTTTTTCCTCATTGATGTACACACAGCACCCCATATTGACAGAAAAACACAGAATTGTTGACATTTTTGCAGATTTATTAAAAAAGAAAAACTGAAATATCACGTGGTCCTAAGTATTCAGACCCTTTGCTCAGTAATTAGTAGAAGCATCCTTTTGATCTAATACAGATCCTCTCCAGTTCTGTCAAGTTGGATGGTAAACGTTGGTGGACAGCCATTTTTAGGTCTCTCCAGAGATGCTCAATTGGGTTTAAGTCAGGGTTCTGGCTGGGCCATTCAAGAACAGTCACGGAGTTGTTGTAAAGCCACTCCTTTGTTATTTTAGCTGTGTGCTTAGGGTCATTGTCTTGTTGGAAGGTAAACCTTCAGCCCAGTCTGAGGTCCTGAGCACTCTGGAGAAGGTTTTTGTCCAGGATATCCCTGTACTTGGCCGCATTCATCTTTCCCTCGATTGCAACCAGTCGTCCTGTCCCTGCAGCTGAAAAACACCCCCACAGCATGATGCTGCCACCACCATGCTTCACTGTTGGGACTGTATTGGACAGGTGATGAGCAGTGCCTGGTTTTCTCCACACATACCGCTTAGAATTAAGGCCAAAAAGTTCTATCTTGGTCTCATCAGACCAGAGAATCTTATTTCTCACCATCTTGGAGTCCTTCAGGTGTTTTTTAGCAAACTCCATGCAGGCTTTCATGTGTCTTGCACTGAGGAGAGGCTTCTGTCGGGCCACTCGCCATAAAGCCCCGACTGGTGGAGGGCTGCAGTGATGGTTGACTTTCTACAACTTTCTCCCATCTCCCGACTGGGGCTCAGCCACAGTGATATTTGGGTTCTTCTTTACCTCTCTCACCAAGGCTCTTCTCCCCAGATAGCTCAGTTTGGCTGGACGGCCAGCTCTAGGAAGGGTTCTGGTCATCCCAAACGTCTTCTATTTAAGGATTATGGAGGCCACTGTGCTCTTAGGAACCTTAAGTGCAGCAGAGAAATTTTTTTGTAATCTTGGCCAGATCTGTGCCTTGCCACAATTCTGTCTCTAAGCTCTTCAGGCAGTTCCTTTGACCTCATGATTCTCATTTGCTCTGACATGCACTGTGAGCTGTAAGGTCTTACTGTATATAAACAGGTGCGTGGCTTTCCTAATCAAGTCCAATCAGTATAATTAAACACAGCTGGACTCAAATGAAGGTGTAGAACCATCTCAAGGATGATCAGAAGAAATGGACAGCACCTGAGTTAAATATATGAGTGTCACAGCAAAGGGTCTGAATACTTAGGACCATGTGATATTTCAGTTTTTCCTTTTTAGTAAATCTGCAAAAATGTCAACAATTCCGTGTTTTTCTGTCAATATGGGGTGCTATGTGTACATTAATGAGGGAAAAAAATGAACTTAAATGATTTTAGCAAATAGCTGCAATATAACAAAGAGTGAAAAATTTAAGAGGGTCTGAATACTTTCTGTCTCCACTGTATTTGTAACCCTCGCCTGTAATCCTGGAAATCAACTATAACATATTTGCAAAGTTCTGAGACATATTTACTACTGAAGATAAGATGAATTGTACTCTAAACAGGGGTACAGTTATAAAGTAGTGAGGGGCAGGTTTCATTCCATCATAGCTCAGTACATAAGCTCTTAAATTCTTGCTTTATAGTTCTCTATGCCCTTAAAAGTGATTTTCAATGGTACCAAATTCTAAGTCTTAACCAGCAAAGCAGAGCTCAAAGCAATGATGTGGTATCTACCGAAAGCCACAGCAATTGATCACATTCCTGTATACTGTAGTCTGAGTAATCAAGAAATTAGCTTTAATTGGTTGCTATGGGTCTGTGCTTTGATAGTTTTTTGCACCACTTTACTGAACAATTCACTACATGTTTTAATTACATGAAACGGTTTATATTTGCTATTGCGAGATAATAAAGAACATCTTTTTACAATGATTATGGTGCATAATGTGTAAAACATTATTAAGGCTCAATGTAACATGTAAAATAACCTGCATTGCATAGTTGAGAGAATGGGAGCTGTCCAGCAATCTATCTGCACAGATTTTAACAGAACTAGTGCAATGAAACGACAACTAATGCTGGCCATACACGGATAGAAAATCATTTGGAAAAAAATCAGTCGGATTTCTAAAGATCTGTCGAACGTGCATGTGATATTGCCATCATTGTATTGGTATATGTCGCCTAATCGATAACAAGATAAATGGTGCATTCTTTGTCAATCGATTACACGATCCTGAGTTACATTTTAACATGCACTGTAGATTTTTTTTCTAACTGTTTTCAATCAATTCCACTACAAATGTTTAGAAAATTGATCGTTTAGGCTCAAAAAATCTGACATGATGGTTCGTTTTTGTTTTCATAAAACTATGCATTTCGATAATTGAAATTAACCCACTAGTGCAGGGGTAGCACAACCTCGGCCCTCCAGCTGTGGTGAAACTACAAACTCCATCATGCATCTGCCTCTAGGTGTCATGCCTGTGATTGGCAGGGTCTTGCAATGTCTCATGGGACCTGTAGTTTCAAAACAGCTGGAGGGCCGATGTTGCCTACCCCTGCACTAATGTTTCGAATGTCGAATGTTTGGGCGTATCAATCGTTTTTTTAAATGATTTTTTAAACGTGTTTAGGCAATATTAGTCTCCCCTGACTTTGTTAGTGGTTAATGAAACAGTCATGGAAAAAAAGTCAAACAATGCAACCTGGGGATTACTTCCATAACCAGTTTCACCATCATGCTGAGCTCAGAAATCAAAACTTTGACAGGTGTCATAGAAAACAAAAACCATACACAGCCTATTTACCTTCATAAAACTATGCAGGTACACACACAGCTAACACAAACATGCAGTATCAGAAGCTTTTCTGCATTCTAAAATACCTGATCATATAAGGTCTGAATGTTTTTGGAATGTAAGTTATAATAATAAATAATAGCTTAATGAATAATAGCTCAGTGAATAAATAATAGTGTAAAGATGCCCAGTGACATTGTAGGCAAGTTGAATGTGCAGGCACGATCCAACTGCCTCCTGGCATCCTAGTCTGTCTGTTGGTTCCAAGTATGAATAGTGAGAAGAGCTGACTTCCCTGGTTTAGCTATGCAGAGCGAAGGCGTCACATGCGCACCTCCCAATATCACCCTATCAGCAGTTTCCCTACTTGTACAATTACTATTTCCACCCAAGCGGCCTTGGCCGGCTTTAGCTGCGAAATTTAAATTTAAAGTTTAAGTTCACCTTTACAATAAAAAAATAATAAATGCACATTTTTCTGCAGGTAAAAAAAATTTGCATTTATTATTTTTTTAATTTTTTTGTTGGGAACCTGTAAATCTTTGCACCCATGATCAGCAGATAGTGGGTGTAATGCCACGGTCCTGCAGACTGCCTGTGTACCTGTCTGCCCGTACTCCAATACGGACAGGCAGTTACACTGACAGGAAGCTCAATGAACTACCACAGCACTCAATAGTGTCGCAAAGGCTGTTGGACCTTGTAAATTTCCCATTCACAGATTATTTATTTTTAGATTGTGGCAGCTAGCAGGGGAAGAAGATCCCCCGCTAGCTGTCAAAATGGAGAATTGGGTGGGGAACAGAGGCCGGTGCATATGTAACATGTTACACCATGAATGTGAGTGTAACATGTAACATGTTACAAAAGGTTAACGTATCCTTTAAGATTGTTACACAATCTAGTGTATGGTTACCTTTACAAAGGCAATGACACCACTGATTTGTGTTTAACAATAAATATTTCAAATCCAAAAAGTTCTATCTATACAGGTGTACAATTATTTTTGTAAGACACAATTAAAGACATAATAAAAGTGTAATACAGTTATATCCTTAATTCATGCTTGCCTAAAGTGTATACAGTTTTACATCTGTGCAGTTAAGCAGATTCATAAGAGCCCACAAGGAAAAAAATGCTATTTAGACCAAAACAAATTATCTAAGAAATCTATCTCTTATTTTTTTAAGCCATTTTTTTTTAAAAGGTCAGTATGGTGGTCTGTTATCTCATGCCAACACTCCAACACTGACAATGATGAACAAAGGACTTACAGCCTGTCCCATTTCTTGTTCCTGTAAAATGTTCATGCAATAACAGAACATAAATTTACAAAGGAAATGTACACTAGAAACAGTTGACAGCTTTGAGAAAACAGCAACATTCTTTATTTTGAACAGCATATGTGCAAACACTAAAATCATTTAAAGTTCCATACTCCACAAAAAATGTCTGATAGGATAGGTAGTCTGATAGGCTCTCCTTCTTAACCACTTCCATCCCGGCCTATTCTAGCACTCCTCTCCTATATGTAAAAATCATAATTTTTTTTGCTAGACAATTACTCAGAACCCCCAAACATATATTTTTTTAGCAGACACCCTAGGAAATAAAATGGGGGTCATTGCAACTTTTTATGTCGCACAGGATTTGCGCAACAATTTTTCAAATGTGTTTTATTTGGAAAAAAAAACTGTTTCATGAATTAAAAAGTAACAAAACAGTAAAGTTAGCCCAATTTTTTTAATATGATGCAAAAGATGATGTTACACCGAGTAAATAGATACCCAACATGTTACGTTTTAAAATTGCGCACACTCATGGAATGGCACCAAATTTCTGTACTTAAAAATCTCCATAAGCGAAGCTTTACACTTTTTTACAGGTTACCAGTTTAGAGTTACAGAGGAGGTCTAGCAATAAAATTGTTGCTCTCGTTCTTACGCACACGGCGATCCCTCATGTGTGGTTTGAATGGTGTTCACATACTTACGTGTGCATTCGCTTCTGTGTGCGAGCTACCGGGGACAGGGGTACTTTAAAAAAAAAAAAAATGTATTGCTTAGTTTACTATTTTTTTTTTTTTACACTTTCTCGTTTAATTTTTTTGATCACTTTTATTCCTATTACAAGGAATGTAAACAGGCTGGAAAGCGTGGCCCGGACGTGACGTCATAACGTCGCGCCCGGGCCTCCAACGGTTATAGAGATGACTGGTGACCATCTGGTCACTGGAAATCTCTATGATCGTCATCCAGCAGCGGCCGATTCTTTCTCTGGGTCCCCGATGGCGTGGGAGAGCCCGGAGAAGCATGGGAGGGAGGTGGGAGGGGGGGATGTCCCCTCCTGTCGCCTGTAAGAACGATCTAGCGTCTGAACTGCTGCTTTGATCATTCTTACGGTGCGCAGAATCGCCAGCTGAAAAAGAGGATATCTGAATGATGCCTGTAGCTGCAGGCATCATTCAGATATTCCCACTGAAACTCAAGGACGTTATATGATGTCCCTGGGCTGGAAATGGTTAAAATACCACTTCTCTATTATAGTGCAGTATTAAGATAGACAGTTGATGCAGTTCTCCTTTTTCTGAATTAACACTGCTCTGCATTTGGTGCCTGAGTGAGGCTGGAACTGTATCAATCTGGAAATAACCAAGACAATGGTTTTTAACGTTGCTGCCAAGGGGCCCACTATGAGCACCGATTCCCACACAGAGGGTTTTGAAAATCGTTCAAAATCTATTACAAAACTAAGAAAATGTACCCTATAGCATGCTGCATACACAGAGATTACCGTAATTTGGATATACACTGAATTCATTTTGCTCAGTGGGTGGTCCTGTCGGTCGCCTCCTGACCGACAACTCTTGATTGGAACATCAAAGGAGCTGGGAGGAAAATTGTCGTCTGAAAAGCAGCTGCATCCATTCATATGTAGCTGCTGTTTGGGTATTTTGACAGCTGTTGAGGAGAAAATATCCTATATGCTGCATTTTCTTGTGTTACCTTGTGTATTGCCATTGTATTGCTATTGCAATGCCAATTCAGCAGCATGTATTTATGGATCTACTTATTGTTTTAACATTAGAAAGTAAGCTATGCCTAAAGAGAACTCATACATTGCCCTGCTTATTATTTTCAGCAAGCTCAGCTTGAATAATCCAGGTTTGTGACATGTTTACTTTAAAGTCTAATTATTACCTTAAATGTAATGAAAGAAATACTTTGATGAACTGGGCAGATATAATGAGTATACAGCCAATAAATTCAGTTGAAAAGAGAGACATCGGGTGATGGGATAATTATTTCCCAGCTTTACAACTCCACTTCAAAAAAAAAGTTGGGACACTGTTTAAAAAAAAAAAAAAAAAAAAAATTTATAATTTGCAAATCCCAAAAACCCATATTTTATTCACAATAGAAAGTAGAAAACGTATCAAATGTTTAAACTAAGAAAATATACACTTTTAAGGAAAAAATGGAGGTCATTTTGAAATAGATGGCAACAACACGTCTCGAAAAAGTTGGGACAGGGCAGCAAAAAGCTGGCAAAGTAAGTAGTGCCAACAAGGAAGAGCATTTTGCAACTAATTAGGTTAACCACTTCAGCCCCGGAAGAATTCACCCCCTTAATGACCAGAGCATTTTTTGCAATACGGCACTGCGTTGCTTTAACTGACAATTGCACGGTCGTGCGATGCTATACCCAAACACAATTGACGTCCTTTTTTTCCCCAGACTATAAACAAAAAAAACCAACAATTTTCAATTAAAAAAAAAAAAAATTTTTTTTTCTTTACTTTCTGCTATAATACATATCGAAAAAAAAAAAAAAAACTAATTTATTCATTAGTTTAGGCCGATATATATTCTTCTACATATTTTTGGTAAAAAAAAAAATTGCAATAGGCGTGATTGTTTTGCGCAAAAGTTATAGCATCTACAAACTATGGGAAAGATTTAGGGACTTTTATTTTTAATTTTTTTTACCGGTAATGGTGGCGATCTGCGATTATTAGCGGGTCTGCGACATTGCGGTGGACAAATCTGACCCCAAATTACACTTTTTGGGGACCAGTGACATTATTACATTGATCAGTGCTATAAAAAAATGCACTGATCAATTTAAAAATGACACTGGCAGGGAAGGGGTTAACACTAGGGGATCAAGGGGTTAAGTGCGATCAAGGGGTTAAGTGCGTTCCCTCAGCATGTTCTAACTATAGGGGGATGGGCTGCCAGGAACATGACAGAGATCACTGTTCCTGATCACTGGGGACAGTAGATCCCTGTCATGTCACTAGGCAGAATGGAAAAATGGCTTGTTTACATAGGCAGTTCCCCGTTCTGCCTCTCCGTGCCGCGTTTGCGGGCCGCCGGCGGACTGACGTACAGGTATCTCAGTTTGGGCAGGAGAACCGACCTACCGCAGTATATCTGCATGATTGGATACAGGCCAAGACTGGCTATATGGCACACCATTTGCCTGGTGGGCCAGAGCCACATGTCCAAACAAGAACTGGCTTAATGCAAGGGTACCCAACCCCCAGGCTGTGGAGTGGTACTGGTCCGTGGCCTGTTGATAACCGGGCTACACAGCATGAGATAAGCAGTGAACGTGGTCCAGATGGGCCTAACAGACCACGGTCGCTGCTCACTTCCAGCTATGCGGCCATGCTTGTATCTCCTCTCCCGGCCTGCCCAGTCAATGTTGTCATGCTATCAGCAGAGCAGGGGGCAGGAGGAACTGGAGATCTGCACAGAGAGTGGAAGTCTTTTTATTATAAGAAGCAGGTAATCGCCTGCTTGTTAATATGATCCAGATCTGCAGGTCTCCTGCCCCCTACCCTGCTGATAGGATGACATCGTCGGGGAGACCCTGGAGAGGACACACAGGCTGAGTCTTGTCTCTGCCCTGCCAAAGATACTACACCGTAGTAAACATGGCCCTGTCCCAACTTTTTTGAGATGTGTTGCTGCCAGCAATTTCAAAATCACCTTATTTTTTTCTTAAAATGGTTCAGTTTAAACATTAGATATGTTTTCTATTGTAAATAAAAGATGTGTTAATGAAATTTGCAAATCATTATATTCTGTTTTTATGTAAAAAAGGATGAGGTTTCATTAAAGTGTATGTAAACCCAAAAGCTATTTTACCATATATTTGGCATCATGCCACACCGTATACAATTTTTGCAAATAATGAATCCGTTGCAAAGTTTCATACTTTTAGCTAGCTAATAAATCTAATAGACATCCAAGCTGCCAACTGAAGGAGCACACAAGACAGGTTGCCAGTGCTGCTGCTAATTGTGAGGCAGCCGCTTACAGCTGTCAGACTGCAACAAGTGCTGTTACTAGCTGGATCTTCAGGTAAGAAACATTGTACAAAATTCACATAAATCGAATTACTTTAGAAAACAGTATACATTAAGGCATAATGCCAAACATACTGAAAGAAGAACAGATTTTAAGTTTACATACACTTTAATATTGCTTAGGTCCAACTGCCACTATATTTGTACTTATTCATTTAAACACCATCTACTCATCCGGAAACTGGCCAAAATGAGAATTGAGGCAAAATGTCTCACTACATTTCAGGATCTCCTCTGATAACTTATCCTTATGAAACAATTATGTACAGTACCTTGAAAAAGTATTTATACCCCTTGAAATTTTCTACATTTTGTCATGTTACAACCAAAAACGTAAATGTAATTTATTGGGATTTTATGTGATAGACCAACACAAAGTGGCACATAATTGTGAAGTGGAAGGAAAATGATAAATGGTTTTCAATTTTTTTTACAAATAAGTATGTGAAAAGTGTGGCTTGCATTTGTATTCAGCCCCCCGAGTCAATACTTTGTAGAACCAACGTTCGCTGCAAGTCTTTTTGGGATGTCTCTACCAACTTTGCACATCTAGAAAGTGACAATTTTGTCCAATCTTTGCAAAATAGCTCAAGCTCTGTCAGATTGGATGGAGAGCGTCTGTGAACAGCAATTTTCATGTCTTGCCACAGATTCTCAATTGGATTTAGGCCTGGACTTTGACTGGGCCATTCTAACACACGAATATGCTTTGATCTAAACCATTGTAGCTCTGGCTGTATGTTTAGGGTCGTTGTCCTGCTGGAAGGCGAACCTCCACCCCAGTCTCAAATCTTTTGTAGACTCTAACAGGTTTTCTTCTAAGATTGCCCTGTATTTGGCTCCATCCATCTTCCCATCAATTATGAACAGCTTCCCTGTCCCTGCTGAAGAAAAGCATCCCCACAACATGATGCTGCCACCACCATGTTTGACAGTAGGGATGGTGTGTTCAGGGCGATGAGTAGTGTTAGTTTTCACCACACATAGCGTTTTGCTTTTAGGCTAAAAAGTTCAATTTTGGTCTCATCTGACCAGAGCACCTTCTTCCACATGTTTGCTGTGTCCCCTGTGGCTTCTCGCAAACTGCAAATGGGACTTCTTATGGCTTTCTTTCAACAATGGCTTTCTTCTTGCCACTCTTCCATAAAGTCCAGATTTGTGTAGTGCACGACTAATAGTGGACAGATTCTCCCACCTGAGCTATGGATCTCTGCAGCTCCTCCAGAGTTACCATGGGCCTCTTGGCTGCTTCTCTGATTAATGCTCTTTGCCCGGCCTGTCAGTTTATATGAACAGCTATGTCTTGGTAGGTTTGCGGTTGCGCGATGATGGATTGAACAGTGCTCTGTGAGATGTTCAAAGCTTGGGATATTTTTTTTTTTAACCTAACCCTACCTTCTCCACAACTTTATCCCTGACCTGTCTGGTGTGTTCCTTGGCATTCACGGTGGTGTTTGTTCACTAAGGTTCTCTAACAAATCTCTGAGAGCTTCACAGAACAGCTGTATTTATACTGAGATTAAATTACACACAGGTGGACTCTATTTACTAATTAGGTGACTTCTGAAGGCAATTGGTTCCACTAGATTATAGGGGTATGAGAGTAAAGGGGGCTGAATACAAATGCATGCCACACTTTTCACAACAAACAACAGGAGACGAGCTCGGCGCTCGTAGTTACTACACACTGCAGCATTGTTTTAAATGTAAGTTGATTGGACTTGTTTTATTAAATAAATATACCTTTTATATGGGATCACGCGTCTCTTTCCCCCTCACACTGTACATCACTACTCTACCTGACGAACACTGAGGAGAGAGGCACGGGGACATATTCCAGTTTCCAGGCACGGGGACAGATTCCAGATTGGTGACACTCCTGGAGGCATACGAGCTCGGCGCTCATGGATTGATGCCCACACTCACTTCATGAAAGTGAGTGCAACCTCCCCG
This sequence comes from Aquarana catesbeiana, assembly GCF_042186555.1. NCBI lineage: Eukaryota > Metazoa > Chordata > Amphibia > Anura > Ranidae > Aquarana > Aquarana catesbeiana. Next base: position 497,321,904 of record NC_133328.1, on the reverse strand, counting down.
TGTGTGTGTCTTGCCCCCCCTCCACTGTGGTCGTCGCAGAGTTTTTTTACATGCTGTATACTTTTTATTTTTTATATTTCGCTTGGCATGTCACTGCCTGTATACACGGAACGTCTACACCTGCGGGTCATTTGCAACACAGGCTGTACACCTTACAGCTGTAAGGTAAGCGGCTTGCAAACACGGAGGTGTCCTCACTGAAGATCCCCCCTCCCTCCCTTCACGATTGGACTTGTTTTGTGTTTCTCATCACGTGTTTTTGTTTTTTGGACTTGATGATAGAACTAATATTCATGTTTGTCCTAGGGATTTGTCACTTGTAGTTCACCAGGATCTGGCACGTTTTTGCTAATGGGGCACTAGCCCACATATATTTTTCTTGCATTATATATATATTTTTTTTTGCATTGTGTCATTATTCATCCTATTTGTGTTAGTATATGCATTTTTGTTTTGCTATATTCAAGCAGTCATTGTTTCACGATTACCTTTATATATTAGGCTTTGTCTGCCCGCAACATGTCATGTTGATCAGCTATGTTGCACTGCACTGCATCCCCACCATGTTCTTTTAGCATGTAGGATCTATTCATGCATTGGCCCGTTTCTGCTTTTTTAGTTCACTTTGCCACTTTAGATATCTTTGTAGCTTCCCTCCCCCCCCCCTTCATCACAGCGCAACTACCATCTTCCCCCACTTTTGTCCCATTTGTCCTGCCTTGGATCAGTACTTAGGTGTTGCAGCAGTGTCCTTTTAGCATAGCCCCCCCCGACAGCGCAGGAGTTTCCACTTTCACATATTTATTTGTAACAAATTTTTGAAAACCATTTATCATTTTCCTTCCACTTCACAATTATGTGCCACTTTGTGTTGGTCTAGCACATAAAATCCCAAAAACATTAATTTACGTTTTTGGTTGTAACGTGACAAAATGTGGAAAATGTCAAGGGGTATGAACACTTTTTCAAGGCACTGCAATAGTTCAACTTGGTGCAATTCCAGATACTGTGATATGAAACTCCCATGGTATCGTACCTGTTACAGATGGGAAGGAATTATGTACTCATTTATGTAATTACAGTAAAGGTACTCTGTAGGTTTTCTATGGATTCTTACAAGTGTGCCATAACCTGGAGGCACAATTCAGGGACCAAGAAAATCCCTTGTCTGAATACCCACTAACAGAAATGTTAAAGTTGCAAGGCTGCAAAAGGGTATATATCCACTTTCTATTCCCACTTGCTACACACTAAACTGGGTAAAACACTGGCTAGTAAGACTTTAAGGCAGACCCTACTATATCTACAGAGGAATGAGACAATATATGGTTCTCTCGTATGTTGGTCTCACCATTGGTTATTAAAAAATGAATTCAATTTTATTATATAAACCAAAACATACCTACAGTATATCCTGCTCGACTGCACAAAATGGGATGTATTGTGGACCCTCAACTGTTTATGAAATAATGAACTCCAGGCAGTTATGATGCACCTCATTTAGGGTTGTCAGATTATACCTCATTGCAACTCCCCCTTCCCTGTATACCAAACATTTATTTTTTTGGTATACAGTAAAACCTTAGTTTGAGAGCAGCTTGGTTTGAGAGCGCTTTGCAAGACAAGCTAAAATTTTTAATAAATTTTGACTTGATATACAAGTGATGTCTTGATATAAAAGTAGCATCAAGTCACAACTGAGTATAAAAGAGAAGAGAGGTGCTTCTAAGTGGAACAATATGGTTACATTTAATGAAGGTACAACATTTAGCAACTCACATGGTTGATGATTAAAACGGGCACATCTAAGTATGCAGGCATCCGGGGTAAAAGCTGTCCACATAGACCATCCTCTGCACCGCCATCAATGTCGTCCCTTCCACGCTGCACTCCACGATCGGTTCAAGCCACGCTTTCAGATCACTCTACTGCAGGGTAGTCTTCCTGGTCACGATTGCAGACTGACAGTGGTGAGAGTCGGGGGGATGTGGACAGCTTTACCCCGGATGCCTGCATACTTAGATGTGCCTCCTAATTATCATCAACCATGTGAGTTGCTAAATGTTGTACCTTCATTAAATGTAACCATATTGCTACACTAAGAGGCGCCTCTCTTCTCTTTTATGCTCTGTAGCTCCTGCTGGATTTTGCTTCTAATTCCCTTGTGGAGGCTGCCATTTGTGGATGGACATTTTTATGGTTACACAACCTATCACACTGCTATAATCTTTTTATATTGACTATAAACTAAAGGACTTATGAATAAATGGTTGTGGAACAAATCATTTGAGTTTCCATTCTTTCTTATGGGGAAATTTGCTTTGATATACAAGTGCTTTGGATTACAAGCATGTTTCTGGAAAGAATTATGCTTGCAATCCAAGGTTTTACTGTACTAGACAAAGAATATTGGCTACACTGTACTAGAATATTCTTGCAAGAAACTTTTATTAATGGCAAAGCCATAGCTATTAAAGGGATAAGTCCACCTTCTCCTACCATAGCCCAGTAGAAAAAAATTTGTTAAACAGATTATCCCATATGAAAACTTTATATATCCCCTAAACTTCCATCCATTCTAGGACCTATGGAGTAAATCTTCTTGCATGTTAAGGTCAGGGTGACATGAGGGTCTGCCAACTGTTCTAGTTCTTTTTTTAATGAAACATATTTAAACATAGTTAAATATATATATTTCTGGCCGACACCCAGCTAAGCTAGAAACTTGCAGATTATTAAAGCTGAACTCCGGGTTTGAGTCAACTTCAAATAGCTGGTTTGGACTAGGCTGGTCCAAACAAACTATTTCCTTCACTAAGAGATACACCTGGTGGGAGTGATATATATTGTAAACTGTACGGAATATAAATACATACATGATATAGATACAAAGCTTCCTATGAATGGCTTAGGTGGAGAGGCAGGGGGTTGACACCATGACCTTCACCTCAGCCAATCAGAGGATGCCTTGTATTCATTGATCAAAAAACAAGCTGAGCAGAGCTCAGCCCAACTCCATTTTGTGACAGGACTGGGATGGGACCGTCCCACTGCTGGAACACAGCACCGTATACCGTATGTAGCTGATTCTACAAATTGTTTATACAGCACTCCCAGTGGATGTTGGAAGTGCAACAGCAAAGTTGCTTATAAACTGACAATATATATGCATTGTACCTATCCATGCTGCAGATGGTGCTGTAGTGTTATAGTGTAATGTGCATGTATTCTATGATATGATGTTATGGGCCCAGGCACTGGAGAGAGTACTACAAGTCAGTGTGTACTGTATACAAGCTGCTGAAAGAAGGCAAGCGGTTCAGATGTAAAGTTTGCAATCACAAAGCTAAACAATGCCAAATACCAGCTGTGGAAGTTCATGCTAGAAATGCTTCTCAGCAAGGACAACTTGTGGCAAGTGCTGAATACAGACAGGCCTACAGAGAGACGGAGGCATGGGACAGACAGGCAAATGCGTCTATAAGCTTGCTAGTAGAAAATGACCAGCTTATCCACAGAAAAACAGAGAAAACGGCCAAAGGTATGTGGACTTCATTACAAAAACTGCATGAGCGTTCAAGCCTAAACAGCAAGCTGTTTCTGCTAAGAAAGCTGTATAAGATAAGACTAGAAGAAGGCCAGCAAATGAGTGACCACGTAAAAGCTATGCTAGAAATCATAAAGCAGCTGCGCACCATCAGAGAGGACATTAAAGACAACCATATTGTTGCCCTGCTCCTCTGCAGTCTCCAGAGATATATACTGCTTATATTAATGCTTTAGAAACCAGACCCGAACAGGAGCTAATGCTAGCATATGTCAAAGGCAAATTAATTGATGAATATGACAGAAGGAAAGAAAATACACACCATGATGACAAAGCTCTTAAGATGTACAAAGGCACAAAGCACAACAAAGAAAGCAGAGCCTGTTTTTACTGTAAAAGGACCGGTCACTTAAAAAAGGACTGTTCTATTTGCCGAGCAGCAAAAGCTAGAACTATCCACAAAAGAAAGAGTCAAAGCAGCCACAAAGGAAACTGCAGACACATTATGGAGTAGCACCTTTAAGGTGACACAGTGTAGCAAGCCACGTGGCTGATGCATAGGCTCAGGTGCGACAAGCCACATGACTAGAAAGAAAGTGCTGTATATGTTCCAGAACTAGAAGGCAGCCTTCTATCAGTGTAAAGTCTTGCAAACAACAGTCTCACAGTTAAGTTCCAGGGTGATGAATGCACAATTCACAATGATAAGCGATTCCTTGCAAAAGGAAAACTGGATGATCACCACAGACCAGCAAGCCAATATAGTCTCTAATGACCTACACAGCAAATGTATTCACTTATGACGCAGGCGGCTGGGGTACAAAAGTCCAGAAGCTATACTGACATTATAAAGAGGCTTATCAGAAGATTTTTCAATAGCGCCTTGCAAAGTGTTCATGAAATGCAGGTGCTGTACTGAAGAAAAAGCCACACGTGCTCCCCTTTCCACAGGCATCTCAAAGAAAAACTACCCACCCCCTGCAGCTCATACACAGTGACGTATGTGGTCCAATTAAAACTCCCATGTCTGGCTGGAACAGATATCTACTGACTTTCATTGATAATTATTCCAGGTAAACAACTGATAAAAATGGGGAATACTCGGAATGGTCAGGGGTGGGAAATGGGGTCCCCCAAGGTTCTGTGCTGGGACCAATCCTGTTTAATTTGTTCATATATGACCTGGAGGATGGGGTAAACAGTTCAATCTCTGTATTTGCGGACGATACTAAGCTAAGCAGGGCAATAACTTCTCCGCAGGATGTGGAAACCTTGCAAAAAGATCTGAACAAATTATTGGGGTGGGCAACTACATGGCAAATGAGGTTCAATGTAGAAAAATGCAAAATAATGCATTTGGGTGGCAAAAATATGAATGCAATCTACTCACTAGGGGGTGAACCTCTGGGGGAATCTAGGATGGAAAAGGACCTGGGGGTCCTAGTAGATGATAGGCTCAGCAATGGCATGCAATGCCAAGATGCTGCTAACAAAGCTAACAGAATATTAGCATGCATTAAAAAGGGGATTAACTCCAGGGATAAAGCAATAATTCTCCCACTCTACAAGGCTTTGGTCCGGCCTCACCTGGAGTATGCTGTTCAGTTCTGGGCACCAGTCCTCAGGAAGAAAGTACTGGAAATTGAGTGAGTACAAAGAAGGGCAACAAAGCTAATAAAGGGTCTGGAGGATATTAGTTATGAAGAAAGCTAATAAAGGGTCTGGAGGATATTAGTTATGAAGAAAGGTTCCGAGCACTGAACTTATTCTCCCTGGAGACGCTTGAGAGGGGATATGATTTCAATTTACAAATACCATACTGGTGACCCCACAATTGGACTAAAAAATTTTTGTGGAAGAGAGTTTAATAAGACACGTGGCCACTCACTAAAATTAGAAGAAAAGAGGTTTAACCTTAAACTGTGTAGAGGGTTCTTTACTGTAAGAGTGGCAAGGATGTGGAACTCCCTTCCACAGGCGGTGGTTTCAGCAGGGGGCATCAATAAGTTTCAAAAAACTATTAGATAAGCACCTGAACGACCGCAACATACAGAGATATACAATGTAATACTGACATATAATCACACACATAGGTTGGACTTGATGGACTTGTGTCTTTTTTCAACTTCACCTACTATGGAACTATGTAACTATGTAACAACTGCTTATCTGATGAAACACAAGAATGGAACTTCAGAGAAACTTCAAGAGTTTGTTGCCATGTCTAGCAACAAATTCCAATGGAAACCAGGAATAATATGCAATGACAATGGGGGAGAATACATAAGCAAAGAAGTGGCCTCATTCTTGAAGAGACCAGGAATAGTACACCATACAAACCACATCATACACTCCTGAACAAAAAAACGGTGTAGCAGAAAGGAAAAATGATACTCTTATAGAAATGGCCAGGTGCATACTGTCGGATGCCAACCTACCTCACAAGTACTGGGGAGAAGCAGTCATGACTGCAACCTACCTACAGAACAGACTACCCTCAACTCAAGAGCCAATAAAAAGTACTCCATTCAAGATGTTGCATGGATCAAAGCCTAGCATAGGGCACATCAGTGTTTGGATGTAAAACATATGCCTAATTTCCAATTGAGAAGCAATCCGATCTGGATAACAGAGCCATAGAGGGCATTCTAGAAGGCTACAGTGTGCAAACTAAGGGAGTTACAGAATCCTACACCCAAAGACTGACAAAGCGTAAATAAGCCATGGCGTTTATTTTGATGAGAGCCCATCACCAGAAATACTGATCCCTGAAAGCTGTGAAGTGAATATGCCCAGCAAACTGGAAGAAAAAAAATCGACCAAAAGCGAACCTGTGCAGGAGTCAGAACAAGAGGTGTTATTCACATTGCCTAAATCAACTTTCCCACCAGATCCCACTGAACTGCCTGAAATCAGAAGATCCACTCGGACTACAACGGGGATACCACCCCGCAAGCTGTCATACACTGTCAAAACACTCAGCATAGTTGAACCAACATCCTGAGAAGACATAGAAAAATTGCAAAACGTGAAGACAATAAATGGAGAAATGCAGCATAAGATGAATTAAAGTCACTTCAGGAAAACCTGGACACTCACAGAGCTCCCTCCTAACTGCAAAACTATAGGAAGTAAGTGGACTCTAAAAGTAAAGCCAGACGCAGAAGGGAATATCCACAAATACAAAGCCAGACTAGTTACCAAGGGTTACTCACAGAAATTCGGTGAAGATTACGATGAAACATTCGCTCCCGTCGTAAAACACTCCACCATCAGAGCGCTTCTTAGCCTTGCTGCTGGGAAGGGCATGCATGTGAAACACCTACACGTTGGAATGTGGAATGAGAAAGTGAATGAAGTACTTACTAGAGAGGGATTCTCAAGAAGTAAAGCAGACCCCTGTCTCTACTCCAGGAATCAAGAAGACAGATGGGTATACATCCTTATCTATGTTGATGACATTATAACCTGTTTTGAACAAGAAGGGGTTTACAATCAGATAGTTCACAAGCTGAAAGAAAAATTTTAAATAAAAAAGGTAGGGAACATTAGCTACTATCTGGGAGTCCAAAAAGAAAGAGAAGAAGATGGGAGTTATCTTCTCAACCAATCTCAGAAAATCTCTGAAATCTTGGAACAATTCCATATGCAAGATGCAAATGAAGTGAAAATGCCTATGGAACCAGGCCATCAAAAGAGCAATGAAGCAGAAAGCTTGCTACCCAACAATGATATGTATCGCAGAGCAATCGGTAAGCTGCTATATGTTGCCACTGTGACAAGGCCAGACATAGCCGTAGCAGTGGGCATACTATGCAGGAAAGTCTCAGCTCCCTGTCAGGGTTATTGGAACGCAGTAAAAAGAGTGATACAGTACCTCAAAGGAACAATTCAGATGAAGTTACGTTTACCAGTAACATCAAATCCAAAACTGGTTGGGTATGTGGATGCTGACTGGGCCAGGGAACAGAACTGACCGCAAATCCACAAGTGGATTTATCTTCCAGTACGAGGAAGAAACCATAAGTTGGTCTAGTCAAAAGCAGGTAACTGTCGCTCTATCTTCAATTTAAGCAGAGTACATTGCAGCAGCACACGCGTGTCAAGAAGTGATATGGATTCGTCAACTTTTTGTGGACATTGAGGTAGACATGTCAAAACCAATTCCCATTTTTGAAGATAACCAGGGATGTATAAAGCTTACGCAATCAGAAAGGGTCAATACTAGGACCTAACACATCTATTTCAAGTATCACCTGCTGAGGGATAATCCAGAACAAGGCATTATTGACATCCAATGCTGCCTGTCAGAGGAGATGACTGCTGATGCACTCACCAGGCCTTTGTCGAAGGTACGTCATAATTATATCCAGAAGAAGCTGAATGTAATTTGACAAAGCACATGCTGTTGAGAAGGGGTGTTGGAAGTACAACAGCAAAATTGCTTATAAACTGACAATATATATGTATTATACCTAAATATGCAGCAGGTGGCACTGTAGTGTTATAGTGTAATGTGCATGTATTCTATGATATGATGTAATCAGAGGAAGTACCTTCTTTCTCTAAGTGTATACTTGTTGTGTTCCTGTTAAGACATGTTCTGCATTCCTCCATGAAAGTAAGGTATTCTCTGTATTAAAGAAGCTTCCAGCGCATCATTTCATTACTCTGTCAACAGTGGGCATATGTATTTGTGACGTTAATAGTTCATTTTGGACCGCCATGGTCTAAGCAAACTATTTAAAATTAAATCAAACCTGGATTTAGGCTTTAAATAATCAAAGAGTCATTGGCTCATTACCAATTGGCTCATTACCAATTAAATACTATCCTGATGTAGGTGACAGATGAAAGGGGTCAAAACCAAGTTTTCTGTTTCAGGAATGGTGTATATAACTTTTAACAAAGTGCTGATGCTGCCAACATTAAACGCCGTCACACATCTCACCTTCAGCAGTTTCATGAGGCTTTCAAGCTGTACCATCAGCTCCCTTCTGCTCTCCTGCAAGGCAGACATCCTCTGCTCGAGTTCATCTTTGCGCTGTCTGAAGGACAAGAATTTAGATAAGAATATGTTTCCCTATGTCAAAACATTCTACCTCTTCCTATAAAACAGCAAGTAAGCAGACATAAAAACTAAATCATTTGCTAGACTCTTCACCATCTGACACTTTCAGATGTGTTGGATCCCTGTGTTTTTCCCCCACTGCAGATCCCCATCACTATTGTGTTTCTGCAACTCCTAAAAACATACTAATTAAACAGAAAATGGAGGTGAGGGGTTGGGGTGGGGTGCTACAAAACCAAAGCAGGCAAATGAACCACCTGGAAGTATCAGATGAAGAAAATTCTATCTGCAACATTAGTAAAGACTGGAGTCAACAGAGGCACTAATGGAATGTATTACACATATAATTTATACAGCTGTATCTCATTAATGTTTTCATAGATTATGGCAGTATTTATTTAAAGTAGAACTAAAGCCAAAACTTTTTTTTTCATTTTGGTTAGGGCAAGAGAAGTTTATAACCCCTGTCAGATTTTTTTTTTTTTTTTTTGCCATCTGTGTCCTATTTTGGAGAGTTCCCTTCACTTCCTGTCCCATAGCTAAACAGGGAGTGAGAGGAAATCCCTGCAAATTAAAGGAATTCCTTGGAGGCCCCAGGTCACCAGAACTAGTGTCCCCATTGAAAGATTTTCCTCCTTCTACCTTACCAGGGACAACTCAAAATTTGGAATTTTCTTTACTTTCACTTTTAATGATAAGGGTATACAAGACAGAGGAGAGGAGATATCCCAGTGGAAACATGGACAGTAATAAAATCCTGACAGAGTTTTATACCCTTTCCATGTCTACTTTAGAAAAATGTTGTATTATCTGTGCCCAGATAGGGAGAGATTTTGCTTAAATTCCTGTTTTGGGGACCACACAAGAAATAAGGGCTATTTGATCAGCATCAGAAACAGTGTTACAAAAAATAAATTAAAAAAAAGCTGGAGTTGTACTCTCTTTGAAATAATTCAGGATGCTTATATACTGTACAGGAATAAGTGTGTATGATTAAAACAAACCCCTCATTTTCCTAAAGTTTTTTTATTGCTGTCTTTGCTAGAGAAATGTCCTATCTTCCTGTCCTTGTAACACACTGGGGTCTATTTATAAAACATTTATTGGACGAATGTCGCCTTCATGCAAGCTGCACAAATTTTCTCTGCATTTTCTGTAATGGAATAATTCCTATGATCAACTGCTCCATCTAGTGGCCAAACTGCAGCATATTTTCTCATTGTTAGAAAATGATTCTATATTTTGGCCACTAGATGGATTCATCTTAGAAATGACAGCAATCTATTACAGAAAATACAGGGAAAATGTGTGCAGCCCGCAAATGTTTTAGAAATGAACAGCAATGAAAACCCAGCAGAGGTTCAAACACTAAAAAAAGCACTTTTCACTGACGTTTCTCTTTACAGTAAATTCACAAATAATTGTAATGCTAATATCTGAAACCACTGGCATAATTTGTGCCATCTGATCATCACCTGAGCAGTCGGAGCTCCGCTAACAGAGTGGGATTCTGCTGGGCTTTTTCTGGTGTGGGCTGAGAGGCCTGTTCATGTTCAATTCGCAACCTTTGTATTTCCTGCAAGATTTCTCTTAAGACAGAGAAAAGAAACAAGAAGCAATCAGGTAAAAGTACAAAATTGGGTTATTCAAAAGGAGCATGTATGCTTGCATGTGTGTGTGTGTATACTCACTGACCACTTTATTAGGAACACCTTGCTAGTACCAGGTTGGACCCCCCTTTTGCCTTCAGAACTGTCTTAATTCTTTGAGGCATAGATTCAACAAGGTGTTGGAAACATTCCTCAGAGATTTTAGTCCATATTGACATGATAGCATCACGCAATTGCTGTAGATTTGTCGGCTGCACATCCATGATGCGAATCTCCAGTTCCACTACATCTCAAAAGTGCTCCATATTAACATGATAGCATCATGCAATTGTTGTAGATTTGTCAGCTGCACATCCATGATGCGAATCTCCCGTTCCACTGCATCTCAAAGGTGCTCTAATGCAGTGGTTCTCAACCTCAGGCATTAATACCCCCAACAGGCCATGTTTACAGGTTTTCCTTTATCTTGCACAGGTGCTTTAAATCAGAGTCAATGGCTTGGTATTTTGGACAGTTATTTTATCTAAGAGAAATTCCCAAAACGTGGCCTGTTGGGGGAACTGGAGGACTGAGGTTGAGAACCACTGCTCCATTGGATTAAGATCTGGTGACTGTGGAGGCCATTGGAGTACAGTGAACTCATTGTCATGTTCAAGAAACCAGTGGTGAGATGATTGGAGCTTTGTGACATGGTGCATTATCCTGCTGGAAGGAGCCATCAGAAGATGGGTACACTGTAGTCATAAAGGACTGGACATGGTCAGCAACAATACTCAGGTAGGCCGTGTTGTTTAAACAATGCTCAATTGGTACGAAGGGGCCCAAAGTGTGGCAATAAAATATCCCCCCACACCATTACAGCACCAGCCTGAACCATTGATACAAGGCAGGATGGATCCATGCTTTCATGTTGTTTAAGCCAAATTCTGACCCTGCCATCTGAATGTTGCAGCTGAAATCGAGACTCATCAGACCAGGCAACATTTTTCCAATCTTCGATTGTCCAATTTTGGTGAGCCTGTGCAAACTGTAGCCTCAGTTTCCTATTCTTAGCTGACAGGAGTGGCACCCGGTGTGGTCTTCTGCTGCTGTAGCCCATCTGCTTCAAGGTTCAATGTGTTGTGCATTCAGAGATGGTATTCTGCATACCTTGGCTGTAACAAGTGGTTATTTGAGTTACTGTTACCTTTCTATCATCTGCAACCAGTCTGCACATTCTTCCCTGACCTCATGGCATTTTCGTCCACACAACTCCGGCTCAATAGAGATTTTCTCTTTTTCGGACCATTCTCTGTAAACGCTACAGATGGTTGTGCGTGAAAATCCCAGTAGATTAGCAGCTTTTTAAATACTCAGACCAACCCATCTGGCACCAGCCACCATGCCACGTTCAAAGTCACTTAAATACCCTTTCTTCCCCATTCCGATGCTTGTTGCTGCAATGTAATTGGCTGATTAGCAATTTGTGTTAACATTCAATTGAACAGATGTACCTAATAAAGTGGCCAGTGAGTGTGTATATACAGTATATCACAAAAGAGTACATCCCTCACATTTTTAAAAATATTTTGTTATATCTTTTCATGTGACAACACTGAAGAAATTACACTTTGCTACAATGTAATGCAGAGTGTACAGCTTGTACAACAATGTAAATTTGCTGTCCCCTCAAAATAACTCAACACAGCCATTAATGTCTAAACTGCTGGCAACAAAAGTGTGTACACCCCTAAGTGAAAATGTCCAAATTGGGCCCAATTAGCCATTTTCCCTCCCCGGGGTCATGTAACTTGTTAGTGTTACAAGGTCTCATGTGTGAATGGGGGGCAGGTGTGTTAAATTTGGTGTTACTGCTCTCACACTGGTCATACCTAGGCTATAAGAAGATTGCCAAGACCCTGAAACTGAGCTGCAGCACGGTGGCCAAGACCATACAGCAGTTTAACAGGACAGGTTCCACTCAGAACAGGCCTCGTCATGGTCGACCAAAGAAGTTTAGTGCACATGCTCAGCGTCATATCCACAGGTTGCCTTTTGGAAATAGACATATGAGTGCTGCTAGCATTGCTGCAGAGGTTGAAGGGGTGAGGAGGTCAGCCTGACAGTGCTCAGACCATACGCCGCACACTGCATCAAATTGATCTGCATGGCTGTCGTCCCAGAAGGAAGCCTCTTCTAAAGATGATGCACAAGAAAGCTTGCTGACGAAAAGCAGGCTAAGGACATGGATTATTGGAACCATGTCCTGTGGTCTGATGAGACCAAGCTAAATGTATTTGGTTCAGATAGTGTCAAGTGTGTGTGGTGGCAACAAAGTGAGGAGTACAAAGACAAGTGTGTCTTGCCTACAGTCAAGCATGGTGGTGGGAGTGTCATGGTCTGGGGCTGCATGAGTGCTGCCGGCACTGGAAAGCTACAGTTCATTGAGGAAACCATGAATGCCAGCATGCACTGTGACATACTGAAGCAGCGCATGATCCCCTCCCTTCGGAGACTGGGCCGTAGGGCAGTATTCCAAACACACCTCCAAAACGACAACTGCCTTGCTAAAGAAGCTGAGGGTAAAGGTGATGGACTGGCCAAGCATGTCTCCAGACCTAAACCCTATTGAGCATCTGTGGGGCATCCTCAAATGGAAGGTGGAGGAGCGCAAGGTAACATCCACCAGCTCCGTGACGTCGTCATGGAGGAGTGGAAGAGGATTCCAGTGGCAACCTGTGAAGCTCTGGTGAAATCCATGCCCAAGAGGGTTAAGTCAGTGCTGTGTGTTGAGTTATTTTAAAGGGACAGCAAATTTACACTGTTATACAAGCTGTACAATGTGAGGGGTGTACTCACTTTTGTGAGATACTGTGTGTATATATGTGTGTGTAATATATATATATATATATATATATATATATATATATATACATATACACACACACACACATACATATATACACACACACAGTTATGCTCATAAGTTTACATACCCTGGCAGAATTTATGAATTTATGATATATTGGCCATTTTTCAGAGAATATGACTGATAACACAAAAACTTTTTTCACTCATGGTTAGTGTTTGGCTGAAGCCATTTATTATCAATGAACTGTGTTTACTCTTTTTAAATCATAATGGCAACAGAAACTACCCAAATGACCCTGATCAAAAGTTTACATACCCCAGTTCTTAATACCGTGTATTGCCCCCTTTAACATCAATGACAGCTTGAAGTCTTTTGTGGTATTTGTGGATGAAGCTCTTTATCTTCTCAGATGGTAAAGCTGCCCATTCCTCTTGGCAAAAAGCCTTCAGTTCCTGTAAATTCTTGGGCTGTCTTGCATGAACTGCACTTTTGAGATCTCCCCAGAGTGGCTCAATGATATTGAGGTCAGGAGACTGAGATGGCCACTCCAGTACCGCCACATTATTATGCTGTAGCCAATGACAGGCTAAACTTGGCCTTTTGTTTTGGATCATTGTCATGTTGGAATGTCCAGGTACGTCCAATGCGCAGCTTCCTGGCTGATGAATTCAAATGTTCCTCCAGTATTTTTTGATAACATACTGCCAACAATTTTGACCAAATTTCCTGTGCCTTTGTAGCTCACACATCCCCAAAACATCAGCGGTCCACCTCTGTACCTTTCATCCTAGGCCTTGTTGACTCCTCCCCCAATGTAGCGTTTATGGTTGTGGCCAAAAAGCTCAATTTTGGTCTCATCACTCCAAATGACTTTGTGCCAGAAGGTTTGAGGCTGGTCTCTGTTCTGTTTGGCGTATTGTAAGCGGGATACTTTGTGGAATTTGCAAAGTAGTGGCTTTCTTCTGGCGACTCAACCATGCAACCCATCTTTCTTCAAGTGCCTTCTTATTGTGCATCTTGAAACAGCCACACCACATGTTATCTGATAGTCCTGTATTTCACCTGAAGTTATTTGTGGGTTTTTCTTTGCAACCTGATCAATTTTTCTGGCAGTTGTGGCTGAAATTTAGTTGGTCTACCTGACCGTGGTTTGGTTAAAACAGAACTCCTCATTTTCCACTTTTTGATTAGACTTTGAACACTGCTGATTGGCATTCTCAATTCCTTGGATATCTTTTTATATCCCTTTCCTGTTTTCAACTACCTTTTGCCGTAGATCCTTTGAAAATTCTTTTGCTTTCCCCATGACTCAGAATCCAAGACTGAGGTAGTTCAGATATACATATTAACTATTAAGTAACCAACACCACCCCACCATTCTTCAATAATGATACCAAACTGTATTGGGTTAAATGGCCAGTTCGGCCTTTTATTAAGCCAAAATTATACTTAAACTTGAATATTAATAAACACTCCAGAAGAAGAAGAAAATGATTGCAGATCCTTGACGACACCATCACCCACAACTTAGGAGTCTGTGATACCGTAAAGCTAGGTTCAGTCCCCAGCCGCCATACACCGCCTCGAGGACTATACTGACCACAGACCCCTACCACCTTAACACCCGGTCAGTCTAAACTGAACAAGACCAAATGGAGGACTCCACACCTGAGGTAGGTCCCACCGTTTCACCAATCGACCAAAGTTTTCGACCCTCGTCAAGGACCCCAACCGCCACAGCGGCACAAGTATTACACTTTATACTTGTGCCTACCGCCACACCATCAAAGCCCTCTGGATACCGTCCTGCAATCCCAAGAACCATAAGCCTACGCCCACAGCATTGAGATGTACACCATCCCCTCTAAGAAACTGCCATGTGTCCTTCTCTAGCTCGCCATGCCTAATCACCAAGCCACCATTTCGAGCAATAAATCTGCCCACCTCCTTATTCACCTTTATCCGGGCCTTGTTTAGCTTCCCCACCGACCTGGCCCCCTCCATGACTTGCGGGCCACAATGTCTGACCATACAATGATCATGTCAGGGAAGGAAGACCGAAGTCGCAGGAAATCCCATTGAATATCCTAATAATCTTCCTCATGGGATGCAGGCCCTAGTCATTCCCACCCACATGTATGACCAAAATGTCAGGATGTCTGTCCAGCCTCATAAAGAGGTGAACTTCCAGGATGACTCTTTGCCAGACACCAATCCACCTGACGCTGCCCTCACCTCTCATAACTCCCAAATGCCTGCCATCGAGTCTAACCTCAAAAAACGAAGGAATGTCCCAGAATCCAGATTAGACATTGGGGGAGATCTGTAAAGACATAAGGATAACCATGCCCCAAATGTCCTGGCAACAAAAACATAAAAAAAGACAAACAACAGATAGACAGACCAGAAATAACCCCCATGTTTTGATAGTCTAAAACAACTGCGGCAGCACATATATTCTATATCTCTTGGACTACCATCTGCCAATCCGTTTAATTACTCCTTCAGTAAGGCCCCACTGCAACGCCTCAGTGGCTGCTGCTATGCAGAAAGAATGAGATGAATAGTCCCCAGGAAACAACCCTGCCCCTACAAAGGCACTTGCGGAAAACTGCATTGAATTGAAACTTGGACAAACATGAACCATCTGAATGCACGAATAAAGCGCCATCCACTCCAGGCTGCACTTCCAGAAACTGTTTCACTGCCAGCACCGGCCACAAATGTGGGCTATTGCCCCTAAACAATTCTACCTGAATTCCCTTACTGATCTGGTCAGTCTTGGATCGCCTGATCCATAGTTTAACAGCCGAGTCTGAACATGTAACATCCCTAAACAACAAACCCCCCAAAACTCGCCGTGATGGACTAACTAGCTTGCTTATTCAAAAAACGCCAAAGAAGGCCACCAGAAAGGCAGCTTTGAACAAAAGCACCTCAAATCCTGATGAACAAACAGTAGTCAATATCCCAAGAACAGAACCCAGCACCTCAAATGAAATCGGACACCGAGAATTGCAACTTCCCTGCCCCTTACGGTACCCTTTAAGTGCCTGACGTACTACAAAGGACTTGGTAAAATCCTTAACACCCCCAAATAAAAACGCGAGGCCCGCTAACTTCCTATTCATCATAGGCAGACAAAATATAACACCAGCAATGGTACATCTAACCCAGAGTCCACCTCCCCTACCTCCTGCAGTAAAGAGAACCATTTGTTCCGAACCTTGGAATAAGGCTCCCACGTTCCAGCACTGAGTGAATCCCGTATCAGTCCGGCAGCAACTCCAATGCAATCCTCTAGAGCTGTTGAGGACAGGGCACGCCAAGCTGCTCCGCCTCCAATGCCAACACGAGGAACATGTCCCACTGAAAACGAGACAAAGCATCTGCTAATTTGTTGGAATATCCAGGGATAAGTGCAGCATAAAGAAAAATAATTCATTCTCAAACAAATCAAAACTAAGTACCGCAAGAGCCTAACCAAAAGTGCGGAAGAAGCCGGCATATTGTTAATCGCAACAACCACTCCCATAGTATCACAATGGAAGTGCACCTTTTTGTTCCGAAAGAACTCCCTCCATAGTTCCACCGACAGGACTATGGGAAAAAGCTCAAAACCAAGTTTTTTAGAAAACCAGCCTCACGCCATTCTGCAGGCCATGGCTCGGCACTCCAGTTCACCCAAAAATAAGCGCCATAACCCGCCGAACCTGCGGCATCGGTGAAAAGAAGCAAATCTGCATTGCTGACATGACCCCTTCAGTCATAACGACTGCTCATTAAAGGATTCCAAAAACATGTCCCAAATACGAAGGTTGGCCCTGTGCTCCTTGGACAACCTCACATAGTGGCCCGGGGCCTTGATGCCGAACATAGCCTACAAAATCTTCTGCCCATGAGAATAATTCTGCAAGCAAATTTTAACTTGCCTAACAGGGATTTTAACCGAAGCCTCCGCTGTCCACATGCTACACCCAAGTCCTTGCGTAGAGCAAGCAATTTATCGGGCGGCAGTCTACATTCCATGGCCATGGAATCAATGGTAATTCCCAAAAAAACAAGTTCAGTGGCCGGGCACACCATCTTGTCAGGTGCCAATGGAATACCAAAACAGTCAGCAACATGTTGCAACGTCCCCAGCAGGATCGCACAAGTCTTGGACTCCAGCGGTCCGATACATAGGAAGTCATCCAAATAGTGGATGACTGAGTTCATCCCAGAGACCTCCCTAACCGCCCATTCGAAGAACGAACTAAATATATCGAACAGGGCGCGCGAGATGGAACAACCCATCGGCAAGCAACGATCTACAAAATAAGAACCTTGCCAGAAGCATCCCAGTAAATGGAAACTCTGAGGATGCACCGGGAGCAGCCGGAATGCCTGAGACCGGATGACAGAGGAGGGGACCGGAGCGGGAGGAAGGTGAAAGTCCCCCCCATAAGGGCTCCACCGTGAATGGGGATTCCTCCCAGGTGTCCCACCAGCAACCACAAGCTTGCGTTTGGCGGGTGGGTATGAACGGTCCGAAAACGGGCTCCCAATGCGGCGCTGAGCCCTAGGGGTATGCTCTGGACTGAGGCGCTCCGGAGGCCGAGACCTCCAAGCCCATGTGGTGGCAGGCCCTGGCTGAGGGGGGTCCTGCCTTACCCCTGGCAGGGACACCACTACCTGGCTTTGAACCCAGTCAGGGCCATGTATCACAGCTGCGGCTTTGAGCTGTTTAAAAGCTGCTCCAACTCACCCATACTTTCTTTTCTAGATAAAACGCACCACCAGACAGACGTTCCTACTACGATTTCAGATTGCAAGTGATGCCCCCTTCACTCCTCCCCTGAATTACTCTCTCTCCTCTCATCACCCCATCTGCTCATCCACTCAGGTAAGAACACTGACCGTCTGAAACCAAACCCCTAATTTTTAACCCACTATGGCCTGGTATACTTCCACCTTGTCGTGTATGCCCTTCGCTTATACTTTGTTAAGCTTCATGCATGTCTGAAACGTCAGTGTGGCACTGGATGAAAAAGGGAAGGGTCTGTCAGGAGTCCAGAAACTCATTGACCTTTTATACACACACACACTAATTACAAGCAAACAGATCACAAGTGAGGATGGTTACCTTTAATAGCCATTCAAACCCCTTTGTGTCAACTTGTGTGCACGTTATCAGGCCAAAATCACCAGGGTATGTAAACTTTTAATCAGGGTCATTTGATTAGTTTATGTTGTGATTATGATTTAAAAAGAGTAAACACAGTTGATTGATAATAAATTGCTTCTGCCAAACACTAACCATGAGTGAAAGAAAAGTTTTTGTGTTATCATTCATAGTCTCTGAAAAATGGCCAATTAAAAAAAAAAAATCCTGCCAGGGTATGTAAACTTATGAGCACAACTGTGTGTGTGTGTGTGTGTGTGTATATATATATATATATATATATATATATATATATATATATGTATATAAATAAATCACTAAAGAAAATCTGTACTGAGAGACATAAGGAGGCTGACAGTTATCAGGCTATCATGCGAATGTATTGTTTTCAGTACTTTCTGAGTCAGTCACTCAAAACAAGTACTGTTTTGTGGAGAGTGCAATCACACGTCCTGAGCACTGTGACCACACTGTCACATATCAACATAGCATGATCAGAAGCTGGCAGAACTGGTTCTCCATCAGATAATCACCGTGACAACCAATCAGTTTGATTAAATAAAAAAACTCTTAAGTAGCTGTCAGGAGCTGGCGATAAGGATTAAATCAGATTCTCTATTTTATAGAATATGGCTGGCCATAAATGAGTCAGTTTTGTCGTTCAACCAGGGAGGGTTGGGATGGGGGAATCATCTCTGCTGTGTCTTTGTATTCTGACAGTGGGAAGACTTCCCCACAGTCATAATACACAGATCAGCACTGCAGTCTATACCATCTACCGATCGACTTCTGTTCAATCACAGTGGCTACAGATGAATGGAAATTTGGCCAGTCCTCGCTGAACTGGCCGAATTTTGATCCATGTATGGTCAGGTTAAGTATGCCACTGATTCAGTCCCCTTAGTTTAGAAATATAGGTTGGCATCCTTTCATGACTCAAAACAATACTCTGACTTAAGTTGTAGAAATGTCCTAGCAAAAAAGGTCAAACACAACAATGTAAAAGCCACCCTCTACACCCAGGGTCCTCCTCTGTGGCAAACAAGTAGGTTGTGGAGAAGATTCATAGACAAACACTGCAATGAGCTGTAAAGGATCTGAACTGCTAATATTCTTTAATGAATGTATTACCCTGTTTCCCCGAAAATAAGACCTAGCGTGATTGTCAGTGATGGCTGCAATATAAGCCCTACCGCCCAAATAAGCCCTACCCTGTTTCCCCGAAAATAAGCCCTATCCTGAAAATGAGACCTACAAGGACTTTAACTAGGGCTTATTTGGGGGGTAGGGCTTATATTGCAGCCATCACCGACAATCACGCTAGGTCTTATTTTCAGGGAAACAGGGTATCTGTAGCTCTCCACATATTACAATTCTGCTTAAGGTAGCTTCCTAGGCTTAGGAACATGTGTGCTTATTCCAGATGAGAATAAGGTATGATGCCATTGCTTACACAATATGACAATAACTTGAGGTTTCTGATTTGATTACATATTTTTGGAATTCTGGCCTGGATAAGCAGAGTCACGCATAATTAGCCCTGGATAAAATTAGAATGTCATTGAAGGTACAAATTTAGTTGACAGTTTTGTGACTTTGCATAGAGTTTACCAAATCAAAAGTACACTTATCTGGCGAAAGGCTGCATATTCCTAAATTCATTACGTTAATGCCCATTAATGAAGCAGTTATATGGCGCGCACGTTTTTAACATTTACTTTAATGTGAACCTGTGTCTAGGTTGCAAACATTCAATTTTTTGCATACATTTATATGAGCTTTAAAACAACCCCTTACTGAGCTCTCTAGTCGCAGGTACTCCAGAAGAATTCATCCTCAATATTTACATAAGTAGTACTGAAGCCCTCGAGGTCGGCTCTCCCTGTTTCCTTCTTCTTATGCACTCTCTCTGGTTTTATATTAACTAATTACTAATAGGTAGGGGTGTTTTTGTTTGTTTTTGGTGGGGGGGGGGGGGTACGCATTTGCTTTTAATTGTTCTTTGTTCAAGGCTCATTCACATTAGTTGCATTGTGGTAAAATACTGTGGCATGTTACAGCACCCCAATGCTACTCTGGGAAGTATCTGCAATACCATACCCCAAAGCACACTGCAACAGTGGGGTTGATTTACTACAAGTTGAGAGTGCAAAATCTGGTGCAGCTGAGCATGATAGCCAATAGGCTTCTAACTTCAGCTTTTTCAATTAAGCTTTGACAATAAAACCTGGAAGCGGATTGGTTTCTATACAGAGCTGCACCAGATTTTGCACTCTCCAGTTTTAGTAAGTGAACCCCAATGTGTGTTGCAGTGTGCTGCAAAAAATGCAAGAAAACACAATGAGGTTTATTTACTAAAGGCAAATCCACTCTGCAATACAAGTGTACTTGGAAGTGCAGTCGCTGTAAATCTGAAGGGAAGATCTGAAATCAGGGGAAGCTCTGCTGATTATATCATCGTAATCATGTACAAGCAAAAATGCTGTTTTTTATTTTTTTCCTTGCATGTCCCCCTCGGATCTACAGCGACTGCACTTCCAAGTGCATTTGTAGTGCAAAGTGGATTTGCCTTTAGTAAATAAACCCCAAAGTGTTGCGGCTCAGTGTACCTTCATGTAAATCAACGCTGCTTGTTGAGAATATGTAAATACTTGAATATTCATAGCCATGCTACAGGTTCACTTTAAACACAAATACTTTGTTATTAAATTTAGTGTTGCAACAAACACAATGTCAAATAGAGTAATCTTAGTTGTACGCTTACACATGAAATAATTTCCTTGTTCCCAGTGGCTGAATAAAGCAGTGGGGAAGCGAAAGAACAGTGACTTTGTGTAAAAGTGAATGTTTAAATCTAAGGCAAAATTTAATGAGTGCAATAACCTAGCCAGCAATAATCTTATTCTTTGAACTGCTTGAAACTGATGAAATGCGGTTGGTATAAGTAGTAGTGTGTAATTAACACAGCGCTTTATCTCACCCTTACAAATAATCTTGCAAACATTTGCAGTCAGAAAAATCTTTTAAAGATATATATATATATATATATATATATATATATATATATATATATATATATTATATATATATATATATATATATATATATATATATATATATTATATTATACATAATATTTAAATATGATTCATACCTATTCTTGTTCTCCAGCTCTGCGATAAGCTGTCTCTGCTGTTTATTTGCATCAATAGTGAAAGAGATATCTGGGCCCCTCTGTTGAGGCTGCTGTAATAAAACACAATATTCTTATCAGAAATCTGTACAGCACCATAAAAGGCAATAGGAGACAGAAAAAAAAGACAGCATGTTCAGGAAAGATGCAAGAAAAAATTATTTATCCCCAGAAAAGCAGGCAGTTTTCATGTTTTCAATACACACTAGGATCAATGTTCTGTGAACCTCTAAATAATCTCCGTCACAGATAAAAGGATTGCAAATAGCTGAATTAAATTACTGCTGCCTTGCTGGAGTGTTCAAATGTTCCCCAAATGAAGGTCTTAGGTAAGGAAGAAAAAGAAAAAATGCACACATTCCTATTTTAATTTTTATAATTTGATATATTATAATTTTTAAGTGTTGTTGTCTGTCCCGGTATAGATGAATTTTAATTGTAAACTATATACCAGGAGTCAGCAACCCCTGGCACTCAGCAGCATTCATGATGGCACGTGAAGGGAAACCTAGGAGGACACCCATCTCCCACACAACAAAGCTGGCTGGCGGTTGCGCTGGATATGGGGGGGGGGAATTGTACTAGGAGAAAGAATGGGGAGAATGGGGTCATATGTGCTAGTTGAGAAGGGGGGTGACACCATGTTTCACCGCACCAGATGACACCAACCATAGTGACACCACTGAGCCAGTGTATTGTTAATGGCACCCTAGATTGGAACGCAAATTGCAAACACATTACCATGTGGTTTTGGTGCAGTGCGTTTTTGCGTGGTCCAGTGCACTACTTTTTGCACTGTCTGGTGCATTTTGCAGCCTATTCAAATGAATTGGCTGTCAAAACACACTGCATGGAAATGTGCAAGAATCGCACAGGCACCCACACATTCCCATGACATCCTATGAGTACCAGTCTTACATTAATAGAAATCCTAACTACATTTCCAGTGGGGATATTAAAGTGGTGTTAACCCACTGCAATTAAATTTCCCTATCCCCTCTGTACCATAATAACATGTGTCCCTGTGTCTGTGTTATGTAAAAAATCTTCTGATCTGTACTTATACGTACTCCCGGTGCTCAGCTGTTTCCTCGGCTCTTTTTTACATAACACAGACACAGGGACACTTGTTATTATGGTACAGAGGGTATAAGATGATTTAGTTGCAGTTTTGAGCAGCAGGATCGGGGGGCGCTGCTACGAGTGGACAGGCAGGGAGAGAGGGGGGGAGAGAGCACAGAGGAGACAGATAGCTGACTGCGGATGACGGAGGCACGTAAACAGACCACAGTGTATTTATTAATAGGGCTAAATTACTGTAGTAATTACCAATAGTTACAATAAACATTTTTCCTGAAGTTCAGCTTTAATTCAAAAAATGTGTGTGCCAAAAATCCTAAATTTTATGAACTGGGGCTATACTGGGTTCTGAAGCTGCAGGAATTGGGGGTGATCTGCATTCTGAAGTTGCATGCATTGGGGCTGATCTGAGGTCTAAATGTGCAGAATGTGGGGCTCATTTTAGACCTAAAGGTGAAAACATTGGAGCTGATCTGAGGTGTTAAAGTACAGAAATTGTGCCTGATCTAAGATCTGAAGGTGCAGAAATTGGTCCCGATCTGTAGTTTGAAGGTGCATACACCGGGTCTCATATGAGATCTGAAGGTGTAGAAATTAGGCCTAATCTGAGATCTGGAGGTGCAGAAAATGGGCCTGATCCTGAGTTCTGAAAGTGTATAAATTGAGTCTGATTTGAAGTGTGAAGGTATATGCATTGGGGCTCATATGAGATCTAAAGGTGCAGAAATTGGATCTGATGTGTGAAGGTGCAGAAATTGGGCCTGATCTGAGACGTGAAGGTGCAGAACTTGGGCCTGGTCTGAGGTGTGAAGGTGCAGAAATTGGGGCGGATCTGAGGTGTGAAAGTGCAGAACTTGGGGCTCATCTGAGGTGTGAAGGTACAGAATTTGGGGTTCATCTGATGTGTGAAGGTACAGAATTTGGGGCTCATCTGATGTGTGAAGGTACAGAATTTGGGGCTCATCTGAGGTGTGAACGTGCAGAAGTTGGGCCAGATCTGAGGCGTTGGGCCAGATCTGAGGCGTTGGGCCAGATCTGAGGCGTTGGGCCAGATCTCCACACTACAATGAATGGAACGTAGCACTCCAACTAATGCATTTCACACCAATAACAGAATACCATACAATAATATTGGGAACGGAGTTGGTGATCGTACTACGAAGGGCTTAATAAAACATCCCAAAAAATTTTTTATTCAACAATACCTGCTAATTTCTCTACAAAAGGTCAATGCATCTAAAACTGTCCATAGATAGCGCCTTATTTTTCAATCAGCCAGGGGTTGAATGAAAAAAAGAAACAGAGAATTATGCATCCACAAATGCTAGGTGGATAGAGGAATACTTCCTACTGGGACACTGCATTCTAAAAGCCGAACTCCTATGCTGTCAGAATACACTGAGCAGCAATTGCAGCTGCTGATCAACAATAGCTTTTAGACATTCCCGTTTGTCAGTAGTTGATCTAACAGTCACTAAAGATAACATTTTGTATTTGAAGTTATGTTTTTATTTGTTAACAATAAAAATGTGGTGATATTCCCTGGTTTAGATTTCACTAGCATCTGCTATTGTATCAGCCTCTATTCCCCCACCCTTACTCTTCTCGTTGCTCTCGATCTTCTGTAGAAGAAAGAACTTCTACATATATAGGCAGTGCTTGAGTTATATACATCTGACTTACAAATGGAGGGAGACAACAGGAAGTGAGAGGAAATCTACCCCTAGGAAGGAACATTCACTCCTGTAAGACCCCTTTCAAACAGGCGTTTTAGCGCTAAAGGCAACACCTGTAAAGCGACTCTTAAGCCACCCCAGTGTGAAAGCCCGAGTGCTTTCACACTGGGGCGGTGCACATGCAGGATGGGAAAAAAAGTCTTGCAAGCAGCATCTCCAAAATTTAAAATCATTTTTTGGGCTGGAGTTACACTTAAAAAATGTACCGGTTCCAACTTGCATACAAATTCAACTTAAAGTTGTTTTTTAAGAAAGAAGGATTTTTTACCTAAATGCATTAAGATTGCTTAAAAAAACCTTCTCTGTGCAGCAGCCCCCCCCCCCTCCTTTAATACTTACCTGACCCCCATCGTGATCCAGCAATGTGCACGAGAGCCTCGGCTCTCCCTCCTCATTGGCTAATACAGCAGCAGACCTCATTGGCTCCCGCTGCTGTCAATCACAACCAATAAGGAGAGAAGGGGTTCTGTGTGTGAATAGACACAAAGAGCAGTGGCTCAGGAGTGAGCCTGCTTGGGTGCACCCAGAGCAAGCTGCTTGCTCTGGGGGCACTAGGTAGGAGGGAGGGGCCAGGAGTGTCAGCGGGGATCCGAGAAGAGAAGGATTGGGGCTGCTCACTGCAAAACCACTGCACATAACAGGTAAGTATGGCGTGTGTGTTATTTTTAGGGGGAAAAAAATCTTGCCTGTAATATTACTTAATATTAAGCGGACCTTCAGTCATTTTTTTCAACTTTCCATCTATTAAATCTTCTGCCCTTGTTGTTTTAACTTTGGGTAGTAAAACATTTTTTTCTGCCAGTAAATGAGGGCCAATGAGAGCTGCAGGGCTGCAGAGCTGGAGGTGTGCCTCTGTGTGTCTGTGTAAATCCAGGAAGTGAACAGGCAGCAGCTTCAGCTGCCTACAGTTAAAAATGGATGCAGCCAGACTCAGTGGAGGGAGATTTCTTTAGCACATTTGGCAAGTACAGAATCACCGTATATAAAAAATAATATGCAAAGAGCAGACTGCAGATTCTCTTTAGTAACAAAACTACAAAACCTATCTTGTTTGTAACCCGGGGACTGCCTGTATAATGTTTTTTTTTTTTTAATATATTTATGTAGTAGTGATATTGACGATATTGATGTGTTCTCTTGTAACGGTAGGGACGTTTTTTTCTTAGTTTTCTAGAAAGTGCTACAGTCCTTCATACTGCCCTTACCTAATTTGGAGTGTGGGGGGGGGGGATAATTGTGTTGGATTGTGGTTTGTGGATTTCAGCTCTGCCTTTAATGCCATTTCTCCAGTCAAACCAGGGGCGGATCCGGGGGGGGGGGGGGGGGCGCAACAGGGCAATTGCACCCCCCCGAGAAAATATTGCTGACTCTGAGGCTGAGCGCTCCCCGAGAATGTCCCACAGTCGGGACAACTCTCAGCCATTCTCATCATTAGGAATTACTGCACACACACTCGGAACTGCACTCCCCGCCCCCTGTACCTACCCCAGCAGCTTTCCAGCCTCTCTCCTGCAGGCTTCTGCTTGAGTGGGAGGGAAGGGGATGTTCCTGACCCCCGAGACCGCGCCCGCCTGGAAGAGGGAGGCGTGAGCAGCTGAGCAGAGGGAGCCGAGTGACTGTGAACTTCCTGGAGGTAAGCTCAGCTAGCAGTAAATCCTGGATTAGTTTACAGGCACCTCTTTGCTAAGTCTGCTGAGTTATTGCAGCTTAGCATAGAGGAGCTGTTACTGACAAATGGGACTGCATCTTTTCATGTGGCACAGTGAGAAATTGGGCTCAATAAAGCATTGTGACTGCCCCCTGCTGTGTGCCCTCCTGATCCCCCCAGTGTGTGCCCTCCTGATCCCCCCAGTGTGTGCCCTCCTGATCCCCCCCAGTGTGTGCCCTCCTGATCCCCCCCAGTGTGTGCCCTCCTGATCCCCCCCAGTGTGTGCCCTCCTGACTCCTCCCAGTGTGTGCCCTCCTGATCCCCCCAGTGTGTGCCCTCCTGACTCCCCCCAGTGTGTGCCCTCCTGACTCCCCCCAGTGTGTGCCCTCCTGACTCCCCCCAGTGTGTGCCCTCCTGATCCCCCCAGTGTGTGCCCTCCTGACCTCCCCGGTGTGTGCCCTACTGACCCCATACTGTGCTGTCCTGACCTCCTGCCGGTGTGTGCCCTCCTGACCTCCCTTGTGTGTGCCATCCTGACCTCGCTGTTTTGTGCTCTCCTGACCCCCCTCCCAGTTCTGTAAGCAACACCTTATTTTCTGGCAGTGCCCCTCTCGAGACTAGACTCTGGATCCGCCCCTAAGTCAAACTTCTAGGCTTGCACTTGGGTCATAAATCTGCAAGTGGACTCTGGATTTTTTAATACATAGGCCAAAGGCAGTTACAATTGGTGAGCAGTTCTCTTCTGAGTTATTTTTAAGTTCACTTTAAAAAAAAAAAAAAAATGCGCATTTTTTTTGCATGTAAAAAAATTGTGCATTTATTAGTTTTTGTTGCAGGAGCCTGGAAAGCATTACACCAGCAATCAGCAGATTGCTGATGCCATGCAGGTCTTCAGCACACTGTCAGTGTATATGTTTTCACATACAGGTAAGCCCATACTCCCTGACAAGAATGCTTTACAGTGCCGTGGTAGTTAATTGAGAACTACAAGCCGACAGCCGCTAAGGATGTGGGGGCTTGTAGTTCATTCAGATACACGGAGCTGTTTGAATGACACGGCCGTGCTTGTAACTCCCTACCGCTGCACCGATAACCCCTGACTGCCCAAATAGCGGATCAGGCATCGGGAGCATTTGCATGAGTACAAGTACTGGCTCAAATGCTCGGTATCAGGACAGCCCTACTTGCGAGAAAGGTTAGATAGAGAAATATTCCAAATAGGTTCAAAAGGCAGCTTTTGACAAGTTGACAAAACCTGGCTGAAAACCCATGGAATATCAGTGGGAAACATGGGTGGGGGAATTGACCTTTAAAGGTAATCAAGACCAGATTTTGGTCTAGACCAGGGGTAATGAATTAAAATTCACCGAGGTCTGGTCAGAAAAATTTTCTTCCAGCAGAGGTCCGAACATCATGTCGTTACCCGTGGCGCCTTTTCGCATGTGCCAAACCACATGTTACTGCGGCACCATTTTGGAAAAAAAGGTCAAAGACGTCTTTCTCCGTGTTTCTTGCGGGTAGTGCAGCCCATTAAAATGGGCTGACCTACCCATGATGTGTGCAACTAATGCACATGTACAGATCTGAACCCATTCTTACATTAGCATCCTCAGTCCCCAGTGCACATCAGAGCCCTCTCCCTCTTGACGAGTGTCCTCAGGTCCTCCTTTATATCACCTCCCTCCACAGTAATGTTCTCACACTTCCTTGACACCAACCCCCCCACCCAGTACTGTCCTTTGCCCCTATTTACATTATCCCCCCACATTACATTTCTCAGCTCCCCCACATCACAGTCCTTAGCCTCCCCTAATTTATGTCTGCAACCCCCCCACTGTAATGTCCACATCTCCCCAATGTAATGTCCGCAGCCCCCATCCAGAACCCCCCCACTGTAATGTCCACAGCTCCCCCATACATCACAGTCCACAGCCCACCAAATCACAGCCCTCAACAACTACACTTTAGTGTCCTCAGCAAGTTAGCACACACTTTACTCCTTTTCAGCTTTTCATACTAGTGTTCTCTTTCCCTGTAACTTCACCCCCTCCCTCACTTACCTTGCACAGACCGAAGATCGGAGGGAGGCACAGCATGTCTTGGATGGAGGACGGGTGTTGCAAGATGGTGACTGGTTGCTAAGACCGCCCTTCATCCTAGCAGCCAATCACCTGCTTGCTAACCTCCGGCAGCTCCACCCTCCATCCAGAACTGTCCGGCCTCCCGCATTCGGCTCTGTGAGGATTACAGAGACAGCAGGGGGAAGAAAAGGCTGCTAAATGTCAGGGCCGCATAGGAGAGTGAGGCAGTCCGCATTTGACCCAGGTCCACCATTTAGTGATGCCCGGTCTAGACCATCCTGGAGGAATGACTGAATTTGTCCTACAGAGTACTTCCTTGAAAATTTCTGGCTGCACAGCATGAGAAATGCTCTTCACAGATGAAATGATAAAGTTTGCAGAAAGTCTACTTCCTAACCCTTAAAAACATGGAGATAACTAAATTTAGGTAGGCCCCAATCCCAAGCCATTAAAGGCAGCAATTGAGAAGCAGGGTGGTAAAATGATGCAGATAATCTGGAGGGGGGGCCCACAGAGAGTCTACCAGAAGCTTGATGTGGTCTGAGTACCATGGTTGCCTGAACCAATTTGGTGTAAAGAGAATTACTGGGAAGCTCTCCATCTCGATCCTGCAAAGAACCTCTGGAAGGAGTTTTAGAGGAGAAAATCTATAAATCAGGTTAAACATCCTACAGAGTCATCAGGGCATCCACCGTGAAGGCCAAAGGATCCCTTTATCTGGAGACAACCTTGTCCAGTTTGTTCATGAATTTGGAAGTCAAAAGCTCCCTCACTTTGGGGTCAAGGACCACTCTTTGGTGTCCAAACATTAATGACTGAGGAAGTCCACCTGCCAATTTTTCACATCCAGATGTACATGTCTGACAGGACTGGAATTTGACTTTCTGTCCAAGGGCATATTAGATCCGCTTCCCTTTGAGCCATGAAACGTAGGAGTTAAAACAAACACTGCCACGGACCATCAATAGAGAGGTGGGTTAAATAGTGTTGCTACTGAGCTTTATTGCAGGAGAGGGGTTAACAGCACTGCTAGTGACTGGGGGCTATTATTGCAATCACTGACAGCAATGTTGGGGGATATTTCTGCATCCACTGACACACATTCTAGGGATAATTACTGCGGTTCATTACATCAATGTTGGAGGTTAATATTGTGTCTACTGACACCAATAATGGGGTTTATTATTGTGCCCACTTGAACAATTACTGGGGGTTATTGCAGTCACTGACACAAATATTGAGGGTTATTGCATCGACTAGCACAAATGCTGAGGTTTATTATTGCATCCACCGACACCTATCCTGGAAGTTATTATTGCATCTACTGAGACCAATACTAGGGTCTTTTTTTGGTGGTCATTGATAACAAGGTTGACTTCAACTTTCTTTTTAGTATATATTGTGGTATGTTGCAAAAATGCATCAGGACCAAAACTTTCTGGGTTTTTGAGGTGTTGGTGATTGTACTTGAAGACCTCTAATATTTTCAACTTGACCATCATTGCTTTAGACTCTTAATCTGGCTCCACTTCTAGGTAAGCTGAAAAGGTAAGAGGTGTCCCCTAAATAGTTCTCTTTGCAACTGCTAGGACTCTTCACACATTTTATATTTTGTGATTGGTTGTCCCGATTGCCGGTCTCAGTGTGCAGCAATGCAGGGAGAGGGGTTTCTGCCAATCCTTAAAAATGAGTCAAAAGATGCATGGAATTTGGTCCAGGGAACATCTTAGCTGGAGGTAAGATAGCTGTGCTGCTGGTGGTCAGAATGCTTAAATTTAAACATTTTCCTTTAAAACAGGGGTCTCCAACCCCCGGGCCGTAGCTTCTTTGCAGCCGAGCCGTGGATGCGGCGGGCGGCATGAGAGAGCAAAGCGGGCTTGCAAGTGAGAGAGCCCGGTGGATCACAGAGGCGGGCGGGTGAGAGATCCCGGTGGATCACAGAGGCAGGCGGATTAGAGAAGCTGGCAAGCAGAGATGACATTATCTCTCTGCGCCCGCCCGCATCACAGCTGTTCCGCCCTCACAGCGCTGGTGTCAGAGGTGCGGCAGGGAGCAGAGAGATGACATCATCTCTCACCGCCCGCCCCGCATCACCGCTCTCCTGCCCTCACTTAAGAACAACCACTGCACAGAGGCCTGCCTCTGTGCTAAATGAACCAGTGCCACCAACGCAGTGATAGTCCACATCTGGTGGCAGTGGCAGGCAGCATGGCAAATGGCATTCATCTGGTGGCAGGCAGCATGGCAAGTGACATTCCTCATCTGGTGGCAGGCAGCATGGCAAGTGACATTCCTCATCTGGTGGCAGGCAGCATGGCAAGCGACATTCATCTGGGGGTAGATAGTGTGGCAATTCTCATCTGGTGGCAGGCGACGTGGCAAGTGACATTTCTCATCTGGTGGCAGGTAGTGTGGCAAATGGCATTCATCTGGTGGCAGGCAGTGTGGCAAATAGCATTACTCATCTGGTGGCAGGCAGCATGGCAAGTGGCATTCATCTGGTGGCAGGCTACGTGGCAAGTGACAAGCTGCATCTTGTGGCAGGCGACACACTCAGGGCTCCTACTGATTCTACATTAAGGGGAGACGAACTTTTTCTTTTTTTTTTTACAATGTAATAGAAATAATGCGCTTCAATCATCCTGACACCAGAACAACCATGGTGTCGTGATGATTAAAGCGCCAACAACAGCTATTGCTCTGATAAATTGCCCACGAAAAAAATCGCTTACCCTGTGTGTCCCCAACCCCCCAGGCCTTGGCACAATTTTCTTCCACGCAGCCGGTCCCCGGTATCAAAAAGGTTGGGGACTGCTGCTTTAGAATACATTAGGCTCAATTTACAAATCTAACACCCCAGGATAAGGATAATAAGTTCCAGTATTCTGTTATTCATATTGTTTGCTATTAACTAGGTGTCAGAATGAACCCATTATTGTCATTACGATTATCAGCAAGCTATATACAATTCCCTCATTAGGTGACATGTGAATGACCACCTTGCTGCAAAAATGTTGACTCCCAGTTTTCACGTGTAATCACTCCCAGTGTAATCAGTGCCTTACATGTGTTGGAATCCACTTAGGAGAAACTGGAAATGTGCCGCTTTAGGGATTAATATTTCGTATTACACAAATGCTTGCTGCTCTTCTGAAATGTTTTACTGATAAAAGAATGCAACAAAAGAACTCTCTCATATCTCCTATCCTCCTCTAGAATTAGACCCACCATGCTGGTCAATTGTTCCTCTAGTTTGACATCATTAGAATGACCTGCTGTTTGAAGATGTACACCACTGCAGCCAGGTTTGATGTCAGCATTCAATAAACGTTTCTAAGACCTCACAGGGGGAAAGAGTCAAGCAGTTAGCAGCTAGACCAGAACCATGTATTGAACCTGTAATTGCTTGGGAAATAAGGTGTATAAAATCATTTTAGTGTCGGTGATAACTGTACAAAAATAATACATAACACAGGGGTTAACCAATTCATGATCAAAGCAGTGATATTTCTACACTTGGCACAATGCTACACTGACATTGCCGCAATATCACATTGCACTGCTGGTGAGGATGTTCCTCGGCAACCGTTTTCGGAAAGCAGGTAACAACTGAGACTCCTTGTGAGACAGTGTCACTGTATTACCCCATATGATAAGACAACCACTTTAGTGCAGTCTTATATATTTAAAATTGAAAGTTGATTGAAATTGAAAGTGATTTTTTTTAATTAAAAAAAGCACAAAGGACAATACGTTCACTGAATGAAGAATGTTCCATTTGCTGGTGGCTGCTGTGTTAGGTTGAAATCTTCCTTTATCTGCCCCCCGGACACCCCCACACTTGTGGTATTCTGGTGCTGTGAGGGTTAATACCAGCGGCTCAGCCGAGCCGTGACAGGCACTGTTACAACATACAGCAATTCCTCAAAAAGACATAGGAGGACCATCTAATGCTCTCCCTATAAAATAAAGTTTATTGACCGCAAAATAATACTCACATAAATGTGTAATACTGCATGTAATGTTACCTGTGCATTCACTCCACTGCCTGGTGTGCTGATTTTATGGACCAACCTTGCTTGATGCATTGCGTCCCAATGGGACTTCCTCAGAAGCAGTTTTTGACACTTTTGGGTGGAGTACCATTTAAAGTGTTTTTTTTTCACTAATTTTGGATCACAAATGCTATAGTGATTTATTAGATGTAAAGGTTTTTAGTTGAGAGATTAGTAATTTGTGTGGCGCTTATACATGTACATATTGATTTAATCACTATAGGAGGTGGAGTGCTACAGTTTTTTTATTATATAAATTAGTCTTGAGGTATACAGTATGTGATATACTTTTGGTGTTGGCTAGCTCTACAAACAGGTTATTGGTGGTGTTGGGTAGCTGGGTAGGGAAATATTTTATATATTACTTCTTCCAGATAGGCTATGTTGAGGAAAGCATATATAATGAAAATATACATTTTTTATAAACAATTGTTTTGAGGTTTGTATATGCTGATTTAACTTTTACTTGTGGCACAGAAATTATGTTATTAGGTCCCCATCCTCTATGTTATAACATGAAACTGTTAACTACAGAAAAAAAATTAAACACTTTAATACATGGACCCACTGAAGGAGGTAAATCTAAGTCATGTGAACACTGTTATCCCCCATACATGCCATTCCATCTGCACACTACTATCCTCCTATTTGCGCATCAAACTGCTGTTCTAGTAAATGCCATGTGATAGCTGTGTGCATATTTTTTTGGGACTGAAAACAAATTATCCTGTTTAGAAAAATGTGGCAGCCTACAGATGAGTAATATTTTTTTGTTCAACCAGTGGGTTGAACAGATACAAGAAAAAATGTTTTGAGATATGAAAGGTGCTACAGCTGCATTAGAGTTCGGGGCAATATCAGGAAAGTGAGAGAATTTTGCAATCCTCGTACCAATCAACTCCACACCATTAAGGATTTTATCTTGTGCGACACTGTAGGGGTCGTTTATGTAATTAAGTGTCCATGCGATTTTTTCTATCTTGGCCGTACCATCAGAGCCCTAAAAGATTGGATGGAGGAACACGTTAGAAACATCCGAAAAGGCTTTGATAGGCATCACCTATCTGTACATTTTAGAGATGTGCACAACCAAAGTACAGCTGGTATGCGGTTTTGGGGTATTAAAACACCAAAACGCCATTGGAGGGGTTCCAATTATGTTAGGGACATCAGCAAGCGTGAATCTTGGTGCATACACCAATTGGGTTCACTAGCACCTGGGGGATTGAACAAAGATTTTCGACTTAAAATGTTTTTTAAGCAATTATTAATGTATTTTAAGCTACTAGTGACCCTGCGTTTATCTAACTATATAAAAAAACATATATTCCGCTCTTGTTTCTGCAATGTGATCAAACAGATTGAAGAATACACATATATATATATATATATATACACACATGCTCCTATTATTGTATCCTAGTCTACGGCTCTGAGATATATATATTTTTTAAAGAAATTTTGAAAAATGTTTTTATTTTTAATTATTATTTTTATTATAAAATAACATTGCATTTCATATGGATGTATTTTGAATTTCACTTGGATACCTGTAGTGGTATCTCTGTGAAATTTAGTGCCTCTATAGAATTTTTTTATATGTGTGTGTGTGTGTATCTTTAATTTCTGTATACGTATTTTTAATTTCTACTTTGTCATCTTCAATTTTATGTTATATTCATTTCTAATGTATTTTAGGGGTGCATATAGGTCTTTGAATTTGGGGATGTCCCCATTTTGTAACAGATTGCAGCTACCACATTAGGATGTTGACTTGAAATATATCTATAGAACACACTATTATTAAGTGACACTACATATAATCAACATGGTATTAGGGATATGCATATAAGTCATCCATTACACATGAGATTTGATTGTAGATATCTACTGTTACATTGTCTTGTCATGGGTCATACAGTAGTACTGGTATATTTTGTATGTTTGGGATATGCTGAACATCGGTCTCCGTCCTGCACAAACATCATATTGGCTGTTTATATAACTCTATATATTTAGGTATTTTAGTTTTGGGCTATGAGGCGGACTTTATTAACTCGCCCCCCATACGCACAGTTATAAATCTTAGTTTTGCAGAGGCTTGTTGCTTTCTGCGGCGCTGTTCAATACACTGAGCTATTACACATGGAGCCTGGCACTAGAGTGTCTGCAAATCCGCGGCAAAATGGCCACGATGACTATATTTAGGTTGCAGAGCGTCCTTCCAATCAAATCCCCCTGATAAAGACACGTGAGCCTGTGCCGAACACGCGTAGCCATTCACTCCACCAAGATGCGATGCACAGCTTATCCCTCCTGACAGGCAAACTTTGAGACAAACTTTGGAGATTGTTATCAGATTGGTGCACTCACGCACCTTGCAAATGTGAGTACCCCAATGTGGGGAACTTTTATTTTAAATAAACATTTTATAAACGATATCACACTATCCAGCTTTTTCTTTTCCTTTATTCCCAACTGTGGAGTTGCTGCTGAAAATTGTGTATCTGGATTCCATCACTGAGCCGTGGGATGGCTCATAAGCGTGTTTAGACTCAGTCTCACAGCTAAGTCGCATGCTCTGAGGTGAGCGGCTGTCCCTGGGGGGTCACTGGATGGCACTTGAGCATGGAATTCTGAGCACCAAGCACTAAGATTAATGCACGCACGTTGGATTTCTTATGAACTGTTTTTATGGACTTTATGTGCATTTCTTTCATATGCTGAACTTTAATAATCACATACTACATCCTGGATTTGACATTTACTCTCATTGTGTGGCACTTGGCACTTTGTATTTTGCACTTATCACTGTGATATATTTTTTCACATGGTATTTTTCAGGCTATATAAATGATTTTTTTCATTCGCCATTTATACAGGCAGTAGTTCAGAAATTGCTACTCTCATTTCAATGGTATACATTTAGTATATTATTTACACATTGCACTTTAACCACTACGCATCTGCGCTATGGCCGAATGACGGCCACAGCATAGACCTGCATTCCCGGGAGGCCGTCATATGACGGCCTCCCCTGTGCACGCTCCCTGCAGGGCGCGCGCCGGGCGCGCTGTGATCACCGAGTCACTGAGACTCGGCTGATCACCGATCCGAGTAAGGGGCCGATCCCGGCCCCTTACCATGTGATCAGCTGTCAGCCAATGACAGCTGATCACATGATGTAAACAAAAGATCGGTAATTGTTTTTTTTTTTTTACTCACGCTGACAGCGCGAGTAGAAAAAAAAGCCGATCACCGGCTCGGATGTCAGCGACATAGGTCCCTAAGTGGAAGAGGCACATCTGCCTCATCAGTGCCACCTAAAAGTGCCACCTAACAGTGCCCACTATCAATGCCAACAAGTGCCACCTATCAATGCCCACAAGTTCCACCTATCAATGCCCACCTGTAGTGCCAATCAGTGCCACCTGGCAGTGCCGCCCATCACTGCCACCCATCAGTGCCCATCACTGCCGCCTATCAGTGCCCATCACTGCCGCCTATCAATGCCCATCACTGCCGCCTCATCAGCGTACATCAATGAAGGAGAAAAATGACCCGTTTTAAATTTTTTATAACAAAATATAAAAAAATAATTTTTTTTTTTTTTTTTTTTTTTAAATTCAGTTTTTTACATTTTTTTAACAAAAAGTAAAAACCGCAGAGGTGATCAAATACCACCAAAAGAAAGCTCTATTTGTGGTGAAAAAATGATAAAAATTTAATTTGGGTACAGTGTTGTATGACCGCACAATTGTCATTCAAAGTGCGTCAGTGCTGAAAGCTGAAAATTGGTCTGGATAGGAGGGGGGTTTAAGTGCCCTGTAAGCAAGTGGTTAAAAACACTTTGTTCTTTATATATATCCTTTGTGCCTTGCTGTGGCCGGATAAGCCGCTTATGCGGTATTTTTAGTATACCTTATATGCATTAATAATCTCCAGACTGATATTTTCACCTTAGCGCAGCGTATCTTTTGTATACATTGTATTGCACGGCATATGAAACGTGTTCTGCGCAGGCAGCTAGGTGATTTCCACATTTGAGGCAATATACCATCGTGGCTCGCAAATTCCCTTTTATTTAAAAAAAAGAAAAAAGACTTGATTCTCCCATCCCCATACTTAATGGGGATGGGGGAATCCGCCTCGCTGTACTTTTGTATTCGGACAGTGGGGAGACTTCCTCACCGTCAGAATACACTCTCATTGCTGCTATCCAATTCCTTATCCTGTAAAGGCCACTATACATGGCTCTCTTGAACAGTCCACTGACACCTATTGTATTAAAGCAACTAACCCGCAGCTGCCTGAATACCATGGCGCTGCTGAATAGTTTGCATTTAATAGGATGCAGTCAGTGTTCAGCCAAAAATCTTCCACCCAGCTTTGCCGATTTTTAAATTATATTGTGTCATGCTGGGTGGGGCTTTTAGGTTCACCCATGGCTTGAATTTCACCTGGGTCAGCAGGAATCATCTGAAATTCTAGCAGCCTTATGTCTTATCAGGAACATATCATATGATTTTTCCAACTCTAGACAAAACAAAACTTACCGATGAAGAGGTCTCAGCTGCCAGCCTTGCTGCATATCTGGCGATCAATCTGTGTTCTTCATCTAGGCGGCTGGGAC
Source organism: Aquarana catesbeiana (assembly GCF_042186555.1). Classification (NCBI taxonomy): domain Eukaryota; kingdom Metazoa; phylum Chordata; class Amphibia; order Anura; family Ranidae; genus Aquarana; species Aquarana catesbeiana. Next base: position 497,285,235 of record NC_133328.1, on the reverse strand, counting down.
TGTCCAGCATTCTGTGTACAGGATCACACAACAGGAATACATGGTAAAAAAAAATTAAAATATTTTAAACAATTATACGCCATATTTATATATTGCATGCTTGAAAATAACAGACTTTAATACAAAGTAAATTGCTAGCCATAACTTTTTTTTTTGGATAGAGGGGGGTGGGTTACAATGGCTATCGGCTTTGTTATTGGCATTTGTGTCACCATAAAGGAAATGTCCCCTTTCTTTCTTGCCCCAGTAACCTGGGAAGTAACTGGAAGTTGGGGCAAATCGGCAATAAAAACCTGACAGAGGTTTTAACTTTTGGCCCTCTATCAAAAATGTTTATGGCTCCTTATGGAGAGATTGGAGATATCACCCCTTATGTTCAGTCTCCTTGACCATCTTTTACAAGCAGAGGAAGTGTATGAAAATGTCTTCAATAGGGATATAGAAAGCAGGAAAAATTTTAATTCTAAACCTAGCAAACTGTAATAAAAAGTTTTTGGATGACATATTATTTAAAGGTTAATATATTGGGAGCCTATGATGCATCTATAGTACAAGGTATTGGATATCAGCTAGTCAGAATTTTTAGTGCCTGCTTATGTAGCATTTTCCAAAGAAATTATGGAGTCAATCATTTACATAAGCACAGTCATATACAGTATGTACAAGTCATACCAGCATACATATTATTGCATTGTGAATGCTATGTGTCATTTTCAAACACAAAAATACAGTAGAATTGACAGTAATTAACTATGCTAAACACAATTGATCACAAAAAAATTAAAACATAATGAGAAGATGTAGTCCAGGATAACAACAAGAAAAATCTAACAGCAAAGGTAGGTGCACCAAAAGGGTTACATAGAAATGTAAACCGTAAGTATGGTGTACACAGCAGGTCCTTTTATTACCACTCAACGTTGATGTCTCTTTTTATACACAGTAAAATACTGATTCGTACTTAGTATCAAAATCCAGTTTATAATCAACTTGCTTTTACTACACAGCTGCTGACAACCATCCGTTCCACGGTTTCTGGAAGCACAGAAAGCTTAAGGCATACATACAAAAGGTCACTTGTAGTTTGGGGTCCTATTCATACTTGTCCGTTTTGATGGAACAAAACTCTTGCATTTTGCTGCATGAAATTCCATTTCAAGTAGAAATCCCATTTTCCCCATGTGGGTTGTTCACATCTAAGCATTGCATTTTAGTGTGAAAAACATAGAAAAACTCTGAGGGTCCATTCACATCTACACGTATGTTTACCATGTGCCCACAGAACAGTGTAAATCTGAGCAAGTACATATAGTAATGTGTTAGCCTTTATACTATTATGTTCCATATTTATAAGAAAGGTTTCACAACTGAAAAATGTTCATTGTTGTACCAGTAGTAGTGTAAAAGTCTAAGGAGACTTCAAGTGTGTTAATGAATTTCATATCATGCATTAAACACTTCAGCTGTACGTTGTGCAGGAGGTTACAGTGGCATCATTATCGCTGAAGAAATACAGATGATGATAACAGTAAAAAAAAAAATTAAACAAAATAAATATGGCACAGTAACTTTCTGATTGATTCATTATTTAATAGGTTATGTAAGGAACAAGCCTACATTTCTTCAGTGCATCAATCACTTAAGCTATATAGACATTGTAAGACCTGGTCGTCTATGTTTGCCTGGCTAGTGAGCTGCATATGTTACAGCATCCATTCTATGAAAACAAGTGATATGCCAAGCCGTAACTAACCGTGAAAGGTTGTTCTGGATCATGTTGGCATACACCCCGATGAGAACATGTTCATCAGCCAGCCTGTCTGCCACATCCAGGCTGTACTGTAACCTAAGAGAAGGTTTGGGGAAATACATCAAATTTTACCAGGAATCAGAAAAAGTAATAAAAATACCACAAACTGGAAAGCTGTTAAAGGGCAGAATCAGAAAATAAAAACATGCAGGAAATTCTCTCTCCTCAGAGCAAGACAGGAGATACATGCTCTGGTTAGTTGGAAAATAACTACATTTATGTACCAGCCTAATTTAATCAAATTAAAAGCTCAGCCATCTGGGAACAGCAACTGGCAAAACTGATCGTGCTGTGAATTCCTATTTCATTTTCCGTCCTGGTAAATAAACACAACCTGGTACAGGACCAGTGGCAGAAGAAAAGATATATAGCACAAATTGTATATAAATTAAATGATTACAGTAAGTATCCACACCTGGAAACTCAAGGAGTTGGGTCACTAATCCAAGTTGCCAAAAACATAAGAAAATGCTAGCATATAATCTCTCTCCACACCCTGTAAGCTAATACTGTATCGGCATAGATCAAATATTGTTTTTTTTTGTCAAGCAGCAAACATGTAATTTTTAAAAACTAAGAAATGTGAATGTCCATCAAAAACAGATGGTGCTGTCTCTGAAGCATATAGATTATATACACTTTTTGGTAAATTTAGTCGAGGAAGTAGCCATGAAGATTCAGATGTGCTGGCAACACATTACTTACCATCACACCAAAAGGTAAAACATCTTAGCTCTATGTTATCAAGAGTGTATGAAAAATGGAAAGCCTACTTAGGGATTCATATTACCCCTTCCTATAGCCTACTATACATGTAAATTACCCAAGCCTTTATAAGGAACACTTGAGTACCTGGCATTCCCTTTCTTTTTCCTGGGTGGGCAGAATACATGCAGCAAAATTACATATCTTTCAAAACTTTGTATTAATAATACCTATACCAAGTTACACCTTAAGTATTGAACTATGCAAATTGCTACAAACTGGGGACACATGAGACCCAGAGCAGCTTCCCAAGCTTTATATGTATATATGTAATAAACTTTCGGCTAATCTAAAACCTAATATGGTTTCCGCTGCAATATACCGTCCTTCTGTTTCTAAGCTTTGACTACCTCCAAGAGCCTTGGAGGGCAACCAGTTCTGAATGTTTTAGATATATTCAGATCTCCTATTTCCTCCACTCTCCCCTGAAAGATAAATCTGAGACACTCTAGTCATATCTAACTTTGAAAGGAGATGCTCCCAACAATTTAAGTAAACTTTCATATATGACTAAGTGGCAGGAAGAGCTGGGAAGAACAATGAACCAGGTGGAAAAAGATTTGATCTAGTTGCAAGTTGCCAAGCGTTCTTCTAACGTACTAGCCTTGGAAAACTCATAAGGTTTTGATACAGCTGTACCAAATCCCTACAAGTATAGCTTAAAGTGGAACTTTAGTCAGAAAATGAAATCCTGATAGATTACTTCATGCTGGCCCCTTTTGTATGTACTGTATACCTATGTAAGATATAAAAAAAAGTGCCTACACTGCTTAAAATTCAGAAATACATGGTCTCATCCTGCTTTGCACAGTTCTCAGTTCTCTATTCTTGGCACTGTGCTGAAAATCAGAGCCACTAGAGGCCTATCTGCTGACAGCCTAAACATTTACTACTGCTCCAGGGCTCTGGACTTCAGCAAAATGGCAGCATCTGGCAAGCAGATACAGGAACAATGCTGGAGGCAATTTACAGCACACACTAACTTTGATAGCATAATTATTAACCGACTGCCGACCAGCGCACGACGATGTACGTCGGCACAATGGCACAGCTGCACAAATGGGCGTACCTGTACATCCCCTTTAAATCATGGGCTAGTGGGCACTCGCCCACCAAGCGGCACGTGCCCGCAGACTAGATGTCCGCCGGTGGCCCGCGATCGTGACACGGAGAGGCAGAATGGGGAGATGCCTATGTAAACAAGGCATTTCCTTGTTCTGCCTAGCAACATGAGAGGGATCTACTGTTTCCAGTGATCGGGAGCAGCGATCTCAGTCATGTTCTAGTGAGCCCGTCCCCCCACAGTTAGAACACAGTGAGGGAACACAGTTAACCCCTTAATCGCCCCCTAGTGTTTAACCCCTTTCCTGCCAGTGTCCTTTACACAGTAATCAATGCATTTTTATAGCACTGATCGCTATATAAATGCTAGTGGTCCCAAAATAGTGTCAAAAGTGTCCGCTGTGTTCGCCGCAATCATGCAGTCATGATAAAAATCACAGATCGTCGCCATTACTGATAAAAAATAATTAACAATAAAAATGCCATAAATCTATCCCCTATTTGTAGACACTAACTTTTGCGCAAACCAATCAATATACGCTTATTACGATTTTTTTTTACCAAAAATATGTAGAAGAATACATATCATCCTAAACTGAGGAAAAAATTTGTTTTTTTATATATTTTTTTGGGATTTTTATTATAGCAAAAAGTAAAAAATATTGCTTTTTTTCAAAATTGTCGGTCTTTTTTTGTTTATAGCGCAAAAAATAAAAACCGCATAGGTGATCAAATACCACCAAATGAAAGCTCTATTTGTATGGGTGTAACATCGTACGACCGCGCAACTGTCAGTTAAAGTGACGCTGTGCCGTATCGCAAAAAGTGCTCTGGTCAGGAAGGGGGTAAATCCTTCCGGGGCTGAAGTGGTTAATGTGGAATTTATGTTCCTTGCTAAAGAACACAATATTTTTTATTAAGCGGTTATGGGTAAAGTTCCACTTTAACATGTATCAACCTCCTAGCCACTAGCTTTTTTGCGCTTTCCTTCCTTTGGGTCCCATATCGACTGGCACTGCCGCTACATTTTTAAAACCTTTGGATCAGAGTCCATAATCTCATATATGCATCAAACTTCGCTTGCCTTACCAAACTGAAAAACCCCACGTTTAACCAAACCGAAAAAGTAATAAAACCATGAAATATATTTTTAGCATCTAGACAAGAAATCACCAGATTATGGGATAAGGTAACTCATGTTACCTTACAAGGAGGTTAAACAATGAGTCACGGGCACTATGATTAATGGGAAGTTCACAGCTATACTCACCAACATTAACAGGAAATTCTTGAAGGTCTGATCTCCTTGGATTCAATATCTTTACTCTGATGTTGCATACATGACAGTATAATTTGCTATCCTGCATGAGCCTCATCCTCCCTCCTGATCGAACCCCCACCCCTTACTGTTCTCTTTTCTCCTTCTTCTCTTCTTTTGCTATCAGAGAATAAATTCTCGATATTTCTTCCTTCCCTTTCACCCAAACTGTCTACATATTAACTGGTCAGCCCATTTGGAGAGAATGAACTCCATGAGACATTTGCACACACAGGGCTCTACCATTTATTCATAGGTCCTCCTTATATAATAAAACTTTTTGACTTTTCATTCACATGGAGTTGCAACATTTTTTTTCCCTAAGGAATAACTCCACTCTTTGATTTGCTTCTGCACCAATTACTACACATGCTATGAGTCATTCTTCCTAATTTTACAATTTATATACTTTGCCTTTGTATTGTTATTCTATGGTAAAGGCAACTTGGACATTTTAATGTATATTGCTTGCTTCGTATACTTAAAATAAATTAAAAAATGTATAAAAGGAAAATGATACGCCTTTGCTTTTACCAAGCTTCTCTCTATTAAGGTGATCAAGGGGGAAAGGAACTGCTATCTACGGGTATGTGCACATGGACAATTTCTCCTTTGGTTTTGACATTTTTTAAAGCATTTCTGAAGGATGCAGTCAGCCAATTCTGTTGTGTTTTAATATTTAGGAATCCTTAAGAATGCATAAAAATATCTTAAACACTTCTCAAATGCAAGCCATTTCCCTAAAAGCACCTGTGGGTTTGACGCTCACATACACCAACTACGTAATTTAATACAATACACAGTACCAAGCAGAATGCTTTTACAGCACACCATACTAAAAGAACAAAAAGCCGTCTGTTGCAAATTGTCAAGATGTTATATTTAATACATTTTTGTTGCATATTTTAATTATTGTTTTAACCATGCAGAGATGCATTTAATATTTCTTTAGTAGTAGCATTCAGGCTTGGATTACACTTGTGCGATGAGGAAAGCCTGCAAATCCACTGCGGGTTCCCACATCGCACTCGACTCGCACAGCAGTTCACACTGCCATATGCAAACTGCTGGGAGTGTCAATGCAATATTAATGACACCCCAGTTTCAGCTTGCATATCTCAACTGACAGTTCGAGCATGAATCGGATCACGTGGGTATGAACATCCATGCAATCCGATTCTGGTACGGACCAAAAAAAAGGTTCCTGTGCGAGTTTGGTCCGAATGCGATATATGCCATACTATCTTTATGGCTGAAATCGCACGGGCATCGCATGTGATTCGCACCACACACAAGTGTGAACCGGGACTTAACCACACACATTACCTTAAATTGTTACTACCGGTAAAATAAAAATGACATACAGTGCATCCGGAAAGTATTCACAGAGCTTCACTTTTTCCACATTTTCTATGTTACAGCCTTATTCCAAAATCGATTCAATTATTTTCCTCAAAATTCTACAAAACAATACCCCATAATGACAATGTAAAAGAAGTCTGTTTGAAATCTTTGCAAATTTATTAATGTATTAAAAATAAAAAACAAAAAACAAATAAAAATCACATGTACATAAGTATAAACACAAACACAAAATTGAGCTCAGGTGCATCCTGTTTCCACTGATCATCCTTAAGATGTTTCTACAATTTGATTGGAGTCCACCTGTGCTAAATACAGTTGATTGGACATGATTTGGAAAGACACACACCTGTCTATATCAGGTCCCACAGTTAACAATGCATGTTAGAGCACAAACCAAGCCATGAAGTCCAAGGAATTGTCTCTATAGACCTCTGAGACAGGATTGTATTGAGGCATAGATCTGGGGAAGGGTAGAGCAGCAGCATTGAAGCCCCCATTGAGCACAGTGGCCTCCATCATCTGTAAATGGAATACGCTTGGAACCACTAGGACTCTTCATAGAGTGGGCCGCCCCGGCCAAACTGAACGATCAGGGGAGAAGGGCCGTAGTCAGGGAGGTGACCAAGAACCTGATGATCACTCTGACAGAGCTCCAGCGTTTTTCTGTGGAGAGAGGAGAACCTTCCAGAAGAACAACCATCTCTGCAGCACTCCAACAATCAGGCCTGTATGGTATAGTGGCCAGACGGAAGCCACTCCTCAGGAAAAGGCACATGACCGCCTGACTGGAGTTTGCCAAAAGGCACCTGAAGGGCTCCCAGACCATGAGAAAAAAAATTATCTGGTTTGATGAAAGAAAGATTTAACTCTTTGGCCTGAATGGCAAGCCTCAAATCTGGAGGAAACCAGGCACCACTCATCACCTGGCCAATACCATCCCTATAGTGAAGCATGGTGGAGGCAGCATCATGCTGTGGGGGTGTTTTTCAGTGGCAGAAACTGGGAGACTAGTCAGGATCGAGGGAAAGATGAATGCAGCAATGTACAGAGACAACCTTGATGAAAACCTGCTCCAGAGTGTTCTGGGCCTCAGACTGGAGTGAAGGTTCATCTTCCAACAGGACAACAACCGTAAACACACAGCTAAGATAACAAAGGAGCGGCTATGGTGTAACTCTGTAAATGTCCTTGAGTGGCCCAGCCAGAGCCCAGACTTGAACCCGATTGAACATCTCTGAAGAGATCTGAAAATGGCTGTGCATCGATAGGTGTGCCAAGCTTGTAGCATCATACTCAAAAAGGCTTGAGGCTGTAATTGGTGCCAAAGGTGTTTCAACAAAGTATTGAGCAAGGGCTGTGAATACTTATGTATACAGTATGTAATTTTTTCCCTTTTTATTTTTAATAAATTTGCAAATATTTCAAACTTCTTTCATGTTGTAGAATTTTGAGGAAAATAATGAATTTAATCCATTTTGGAATAAGGCTGCGACAAAATCTAGAAAAAGTGAAGCGTTGAGAACACTTTGCAAGTGCACTGTATCTGACGCAGTCAGTCATTTAGTAGCATTTACACACAGCAGCCTCCCCATTTTATTACTGGATCTGTTGTTTTTACACTTAGTGAGCAATTTTCTTTCCTGCAACCCGTGGTGTCATGTAAAGCAGTGGTTCTCAACCTTAGTCCTCAAGTACCCCCAACGTGCCATGTTTTCAGGTTTTCCTTTACTTTGCACAGCTGCTTTGAATCAATGACATGTATTGATAAGAGTTATTTTATCTAAGGGAAGTGCCCAAAAAATGGCCATTGGGGGTACTTGAGGACTGAGGTTGAGAACTACTGGTGTAAAGCTCAGTAATCATTTAGCAACCAAACCAAATTTACTTTGCTGAAGTCAGAGAAGTATTGTATCCCCCCACTGGTTGCTGTGTATACTACACTTGCACCATTATACTGAATACAACCCATAAGAGTGTCAGGGCCTGGATTTGAAACCGAAACCTCTACTGTGTCAAGCAATGTCTCCTCTTCCTGAGCTAAGCCATATGTCTTGTTCTTCGACTACACTTCTGCCTGATCCCAACCTGCAACTACTTGTTATCGACCTTTGGTTTGTTCACTGACTACGCTTCTGTTTGATCCCTTCCTGCTTATCTAAACCAAATTTACTTTGCTTTAGTCAGAGCAGTATTGTATCCCCACTGGTTACGGTGTATACTACACTTGCACCATAAGAGTGTCAGGGCCTGGATTTGAACACGGGACCTCTGCTGTGTGAAGCAATGTCTCTCTTCTTGCTGCGCTACCTAGAATGCTGGACAGTTCTCTGGAAAATTCCGTGAATGATCCTGTCTTGAACCCTGAACGCTTTGCTCCTCCCAAAAAACTTCCTGATTTAAGCCATGTCTCTGCACTTCCTGTTTGCCAGATTATTGTGCTCTCTCCAGACAGTATCTCACTCCTGTCTTCCCTGCTGCCATCCATATTTTGCAACCACTCGTTATTACTTGGCTTGTTCTTTGACTACACTTCTGCCTGATCCCAACCTGCAACTACTTGTTATCGACCTTTGGTTTGTTCACTGACTACGCTTCTGTTTGATCCCTTCCTGCTTATCTGCTACTGGACCCTGGCTTGCTCACCTCCTGGTGGGGCGATCCCGAGGATCGTGACCTGGTACTAACACGCAGCAAAATTCAACTCCACCTTCATGAGCTCTGGTGAACACCAGTTTGTACTTAGGCTTAATGTACACAGGACATTTTAAAACCTCTCCTGAACGATTTAACTTTTTTCAAATAGTCAAAAACGTGGCTTAAAGCGAGTTACCGCGTTTACAGGCTGTTACAGGCATTTGACATTTCAAATACCTCTGAACATCCGTCCTGAACGCATTTTTTTGCTTTCCAAAAGAAGCTTCTAAACTCAACTGCCGAGAAATTACTATAAATGACCCTGTGTACATGTACTGATAAGATAACAGAGGAGAGTTCAGGGGCAGCTGAAAAAAACGCCCAACTGCTTCTAAACGTCCGTTTACCAGCAGCAGTGTACAAGAAGCCTTATACTCTGCACCTCAGGTGAGCCGCATCATTCACCAGGGAGACTGCCGGTGTACCTATCCTGCTGGTTGGTTAGTTCCGCTACTGCTATAGAAACTGGTCTTCGAGCCTGACCCCTGATTGTGACAAAGGTTCCTACATAGAAGGGGAGTAAGTGGTGGTTTACCTTTTATGAAACTTTTTGTTGACTTTATTGATATACTGTAAGGTTTGTATACAGCATTGCAATTAAAATACAAAAAAACTGCATCCAGCTAATAATATATTAGTCTTAATTAGTTGAAATAAAGCAAACCACTGCATGTTCCAGGAGGCTGTTAGTTATCCAAGTGCAGCTTTTTGCACCACACAGCTATAACTTACCCCTTTCCTTTCAGCAGCACCGGAGCTGCCTTAGCCAGCTGTCGGCTCTGTACTATTTCGGGGGTCTTTTGGGAAGACCTGTGTATTATGACAATGCAATAACCACAAAGGCACAGAGAAAAAAGCAGTATGACACTTTAAGGGGATTTTTGGCACGTTTCAGAATGGCAAGTACGTAACAAGCTATAGATGTAGTGAAATACAACAATAAAATACAGAAAGGAATTTGGATGCAGAACAGACTCTGTCTGTAATGTTTATCCAAGCAAGACTAAAACATATAATGATGCTGCTTAGCTTTCTAGTCTGTTTCATGCAATGCAATTTTCTGCCAATGACTTCAACTTGTCTTCTAAATCATCCAGTTAATGTGATACATTTGGTTACTCCTGCAGTAGGTTTCCTCCTCGTGTCCTTTTTACATTCAAATCCTTTTATCTGAATGCTTACAAACTGAAACCACAGTTATATGTTCTATCTTACAAATAATCTATGATTCCAGAACAAGTTGCCTTTTCATTTATGGACTAATGAACATGCGGGGCTTATTCAGCCAATCAGTGTTGGAGAACAACATTAACGTACAAGAGGCATTTCCATTTAGTAACCCAATTGTACCTTTAACCAATATATAGCAGCCTCAGTAACAGAAGACAGCTTGGTTATAGTTATTCTCATCTCTCTGCCAAATAATGCCAGGAGATATTTGCAGTGTTGTATTCTATCGCTTCTGCTGTTACAACCTTCTCTGCAAACCTTTGTTGGGCATCTATGGCATTTGTATAGGTACATTTGATGCAGTATAAACGTATAATCTTTACAATAAGGTGCTTTTTAAAATTCTTTTCTATAGACAGATACATGTAGCTCTAGCCAGATTACTTTCAATACCATAAGCAATGGTGACTAGAGGTGTTTTTTTGTTTTTTGTTTTTTAATAGGGAAATTACAATTCAATTCAATTGCATTTTACTCAAGTGCAAACCCAGTTTAAATTATATGCTATAAAATTTTATTAGTCTGCACAATTTATTTTTTGACAATTACACTGTTGTATGGGCAAGTGTGTGATAATGGTTTCCATGTACTTTCTAACACGAGAAACACAACAAAGGGCAGAGAAGTTTCACTAACATTACAGCACAAGCTATGTTTCTCTACTATAGCAGTAATTTATACACACATAAAAAATAACCAGAAATGTATATGGTAAACAGTACTTCCATGAAGCTGAAGTGTAATTCAGACCAAAACTTTTACTCAAAAAATACAAGGGTTTCTGTAATAGAATCATGCATTATGTTCTTTCATAATAGACCGTACACACAGAAATAAATCTGGAGAGAAGTTACATTTTATGTGACATAAAAATACTGTCACAAATACTATTGTAAAAGCAGAAATGAATTAAATACTGAAACAGTATGAAGTTAAATACAAAATTAATGTTTGTTTCCACTTTTTGTTCCTTTGTTCGGTTATGCTAAAAAAAAGTTTGCTTTTAGTACATTTTTGTATATCTTATTTATTTGCCAACTATTGGCTGCTTGTTTCTTTGCCTATAATTCAATGTATTTTTCTGTTGTGCAGCATAAAACTTCAGAACCGCTGCAAAAAACGAAATCACAATTTGCTGAATTTTATGAAGCTTATGCCATTATATTTCAGAACGGACTACGAATCAACACCAGCAAAAACACACACCTAAAGAGTGAAAATTCCATTTCACTTCTATTTTTAAGAGTTAAGAGTTCTTATGCTGGCCCAGAGAAAAACAGGAAAATATTTTGTAAATCATATGAGAAAAATACCAGATTTACTTTACCTGCCACATTTTAAGAGACTTCGGTGAAAGGACAAACCTACACTGTAGCCAATTTGCTATGTAGTCTACCGTATTGCAGCAAGACATAAGCTACTAGGGTTACAGGCTAAAAGAATCTAGTAAACCTAAAAATGGTTTAGTGTGCAGTCAAAAGCACTAGCTAGGTTAGTATTTGGGTTTTCTCATACTGACCGTGGAATGCTCTGCAGTTGGCTTACATACAGCTTTATCAGTGAATGCTCATCTGTCACAGGATTAGTTAGGCTTACAGTGTCAGGTAACCTGAATGAGTCAAACAATGGAATCTGCAATTATGTTATCACAGTCACATGCATGTTTCAGGAGTAAGTACAAAAAAAGCTTCCACGATGCAACACAGTGTTCACACAGCAAACAGTGTCCATTTTAAGGAATTATTCATTTATAATTATGTTCTACATTATTCTTACTAAAGACCTTATGCCTTCTAACAATGCCATTTCCTCCCTTACGGTCCTTTAGCATAATTTTTGCTTGCTCCCAAACCTCTGCTAAATATAACACTTTCTTGCCCCTAGTCTCCTTCTTACATGCAACTTATCACGTACCTTTTTCCATACACTTACTACTCTCTTCCTACTAACTTTTTATTCTTAAAACTCCCTTCCTACTACCGCTTTCTTCTATATTATCATCCTCCTGCCTCCCTCTTACATACATCTAAATTCCTATTATGTCCTCCTTATTGTCACATCTCCCTTTCCTGCCATCGTTTTCTCTTTGTGATCTACAGTCTACACCATTCTTCTATACAGCTGCATTGCTCATTTCCTCATTTTGTCTACTTCATCCTCCTACATGCTTTCTTTCTGTTTTCCTCCTCCTTTGATATTGCTGCATTCCTCTCATCTCCTCTCTCTATACTGCATCATCCATCTTACTGCCTCCATTTTGCTTGATCATTCTTACTTCCATACTGCTTTTTTGCTCTTCTTCCATACTGCTCTATTCCTTTTACCTACTTCTTCCATAGTGCCTTATTCCTCTTAGCTCCTCCTTCCATAGTGCTCCATTCCTCCTTACCTCCTCCTTCTATATTTCTTCTTCCATTTTATCTACTTGCTCTTCCTTACTCAATGCTTCCTTCCTGCTACCTCTTTCAAACTTCCAGTTGGAATACATCTATGTTTAACAGGATTGTTAAATTGTCGGGATGGGATCATAATTATTACGTTGCTTTGTGCTTTTTTCTTTTTATTAAAAGCAAGCATGCAGTCTGCATAGTGATTTCATTAGAAGCAGTCAGAGTGAGCTCATAGTTTGGTCACTAATCATGGATGCTTGCTGCATCATAATTGTAGTGTTTTTATTTTGCATGTGTACAGATTAAGAAGAGATCAACCATAAAGATGTTTAAATGTATAAATCAAAGTGTGAAAACATTATCTGCGTGACATCAGACCCACACACAATAGGATAACCATGCAGTGGGCTGGGCCAGCCAGTCAAAGAATGCAAGATTTACTATTGATATCACTGTGGAAAGATACATGTCTTAATGTAATATTAAGCCCTCATATTTTTTTTTAAATCAAAAAGTAAAAGTTTATCAAACTGTCAGACATACAGTACTTGAAAGAAAGCAAAAAAGTTTCAGGGTAACAGCCAGTAGCCATAAGAAAGCAATGTACAGTACAAAAAGAGGCACAATAAGGAACAGTGGTGTACATACAGTGAATCAGCTGACAGGAAACAAATATCCAGAGGGGGTATAAACCTCAGTAATTTCCAGCTCAAGACATAGGATGGTTTCAAGCTCGACTTCCAGGGAAGTATGTACTACCCCCAAATCCAGTGGAGCCAGACCTGGGGAAGCCAACCAGGGTTCCCACAATTTTTCAAACTTTGCTGGGCATCTACAGTAAAGGTGTTCCAATTTTGGGTGGTGCCATGATCACCGCCATAGAATTCCTGTTTTAGGATGACTCCTTTTCTCTTGCAGCATTCTATGGAGTCACCCTTCTAAGTAGGGATTAGAGTTGGGTCTCCCTACATTGTGTGCATCAACAGAAACACACAGCCCCATAGTCTAGCTCCTCCCCCCTGCCTTCTCAAAACTAACAGACCGAAGACTGCACGGTCCACTATTAGCTGCACAGAGAGCAGGGGCCAGCTGGGGTAAGAATTGTAACAAATAGTTTATTGGGGAAAGATATTTTATTGTGCTTAATGTGTTGAGCTAAAAAAACACTGAGGGTTTAATACTACTTTAGGCTAAAGTAATGGTGGTAGTTTCAAATTTGCATCAAGCAATGTTTAATACAAAGCTAAATAGACAAATTAAAGTGATAGATGCATGTTAATTTATTCAAGGATTTGACTGAGGCACTAAACACATTTTAACCACTTCTATACAGGGAACTTTCACCCCCTTTCTGCCCAGGCCAATTTTCAACTTTCAGCGCTGTGACACTTTGAATGACCATGACAAATTTTTAATCCATTTTTTTGAGACAGATAGCGCTTTCTTTTGGTGGTAATAAATCACCACTGAGTTTTTTATTTTTTGCTAAACAAATGAAATAAGACCGAAAATTTTGAAAAAAAATAAAAACCTTTTTTTCTTTGTTTCGGTTATAAAATTTTGTAAATAAGTAATTTTTCTCCTTCACTGATGAGGCTGCACTGATGGGCACTGAAGAGAAGGCACTAATATGCAGCACTGATGGGCGGTACTGATATGCAGCACTGATGGGCAGCCTTTATGGGCACTGATAGGCAGTAATGATAAGCGTTGATAGGCGGTACTGATGTGCACTGAAAGGCAGCACTGATGGGCACTGGCAGGCATCAAAAGGCAGCACTGATGGGCACTGGCAGGCATCGCTGATGGGGCTGCACGGATCATCATCGCACTGGTTATTAGTGCAGATCACCAATGTGAGCAAAGCCACTTATCAGCTCTTCTCTACTCACGCGCTGACAGCGTGTGAGTAGAGGAATGCTGATAACTGGCACTTCCTATTTACACTGATCAGTTGTCAATGGACAGTCAAAACAATGAAACTACCGCCCGGCTGTCATTTTGCTATAGGCCGGGGGGGAAGTGGTTAAATATTATCAGTTCAGTAGTCTGGTTACACTTTACTAAGAACATTTTGTTACATTTATCCAAATAAAGTATTATTTTGACAAAATTGCACTAATTAGTTACACTTTTCACACTAGCTATCGTTTTAGCTTTCCCAGGTAACAAATGTAAAGATATTAATGGCAGCAAAATAAAAATCCTGAGGTACTTACATTTTGTTTGAAAAGTGACTTCCTGAGGGAACAGAGTGGGAGAAGAGTGTGTCATTCATGCTGGTAACAGGTCTGGGAGGCCTATGGGAAGCAGACAAAAACAATTGTCTCTATTAATAATTCCATTATTAATTTCATTTATAAATGCTTTGCGTTTTGCATGTTGAGGTCAAAACTGTCCTTTTGATATTGATCTAAAGGCTTCCAAAAGGTGCTCTTTGCTCTATGATCCAATATAATTATGTCAAACATTATTATCCAACAACCCAAAACTACTAAAAGTGAAAGCCTATATGGAATAGTAAATTACAATTGTACACTGCTGACTTACTCTAAAGCTGGCCATAGATGACCAGCCAGTAGGCTGATCGAAAAAAATAAATAAAAATGAATGGATTCTCCCATCCACCCAAGTGGCAAGGATGGAGGAATCCTCCCTGCTGTTCCATTGTAATCTGACAGTTTCATTGTAATCTGAAAGATGACTCCACTCTCAGAACACACTCATCAGTGATGCAGCAGCTGATTGACAAAATTCATGCATGCCCCCTGGGACTTGCATCCAGTGCAACCACAGAGGCCTTTTACCATGTGATCAGCTGGTCACATGTAAACAGACTTGCCAGGTATCCGTAGCCCTTTGCTCCCACACTGTCTGTGTTAGGATAGGACTGCCGTTAACTGTCAAGAATGTCAGTAAATTGTTTACACTGATAATCAGTCACCCAATCACCAGTGCCATCTATCAGTGCTCAACAATGCTACCTATTAGTGCCCATCAATGCTGCCTAACAGTGCTCATCAATGCCGCCTATCAGTGCCCATCAATGCCGCTTACAAGTGTTACCTATCAGTGCTCATTAATGCTGCCTATTAGTGCCCATCATTTCTGCCTATCAGCATCACCTATCAGTCAGTGCCACCTATCAGTACTCTTCAATGCTGCCCATCAGTGCCCATCAATACTGCCTGAGTTCTGCTTATCAGTGTTCCTTTATGCCCATCAGTGCCACCTATCAGTGCCCATCAGTGCCACCTATCAGTGCCCATCAATGCCACCTATCAGTGCCTCCTATCAGTGCTGGCTATCAGTGCTCATCAATGCGGCCTATCTGTTCCCATTAGTGCCTCAAATCAGTGCCCATAAATGCCTATCAGTGCCTTCTATCAGTGCCTCCTATCAGTGCCCATCAGTGTTTTCTATTGGTGCTCATCAGTGCCTCCTATCAGTGCCCATCAGTGCCTTCTATCAGTGCTCATCAGTGAATCCTATCAGTGCCTTCTATCAGTGCTCATCAGTGAATCCCATCAGTGCCATCTGCCTTCTCAGCACGGCTCTGAGCGGAGAGCGTGTCTCTCATCGAACATCAGCACAGAGACACCGGCATTGACAGTTCTTTTTCCCTCTCTGTCCGTCCTCTCTCGCACGGGGTGACAAAGGACACAGCTGATCTGCTCCCCCCTCCCCTCTCCTGTGTATGCTCCACGGGCAGTCAAGTGTGAAGCTAATGAGCTCATATCTCCCACAGGGGAGGGGGAAGAAGGGGGAGCAGATCAGCTGTATCCTCTCTCATCCCATGCGAGAGAGGATGGACAGAGAGGGAAATAGAACTGTCAGTGCTAGTGTCTCTGTGCTGCTGTTCAATGAGAGACAAGCTCTTTGCTCAGAGCCATGTGAATAGCAACCCCGCTGGGCCCTTCCCGACAGTGAAGGAATGCCAGGGCCCCGTTGCAAGTGCGACTGTTGCGACCCTGGTAATTCTGCCACTGCATTAGATTTACTTCTGTCAAGCAGGAACCGCAATGGATTGAAGTTTAGCCAGTTTCTGCTAAAGCGGTTGCATTTCTATGCATCTATTGCCAGCTTTAGTCCACAAGCACAGATTCTGCCATTTGCTGCAAAAACAATTGCCAACCTCCTCAATAAGCAACCACTACAATACGAGTATAACATTGTTAAAAAAAAAAAAAAAAAAGATATATATAATGTATATATATGTATACACACACACACACACACACAGTATCTCACAAAAGTGAGTACACCCCTCACATTTTTGTAAATATTTTATTATATCTTTTCATGTGACAACACTGAAGAAATTACACTTTGCTACAAGGTAAAGTAGTGAGTGTACAGCTTGTATAACAGTGTAAATTTGCTCTGTCCCCTCAAATTAACTCAACACACAGCCATTAATGTCTAAACCACTGGCAACAAAAGTGAGTACAGCCCTAAGTAAAAAAGTCCAAACTGGGCCCAATTAGCCATTTTCCATCCCCAGTGACTCATTAGTGTTACAAAGTCTCATGTGTGAATGGGCAACAGGTGTGTTAAATTTGGTGTTCTCACTCTCTTATACTGGTCACTGGAAGTTCAACATGGCACCTCATGGCAAAGAACTCTCTGAGGATCTGAAAAAGATCATTGTTGCTCTACATAAAGATGGTCTAGGCTATAAGAAGATTGCCAAGACCCTGAAACTGAGCTGCAGCACGGTGGCTCAGACCATACAGCGGTTTAACAGGACAGATTCCACTCAGATCAGGCCTCGCCATGGTTGATCAAAGAAGTTGAGTGCACGTGCTGCATATATCCAGAGGCTTTCTTTGGGAAATAGCATATGAGTGCTGCCAGCATTGCTGCAGAGGTTGAAGGGGTGGAGGGGTCAGCCTGTCGGTGTTCAGACTATAGGCCGCACACTGCATCAAATTGGTCTGCATGGCTGTCGTCCCAGAAGGAAGCTTCTTCTAAAGATAATGCACAAGAAATCCCTCATACAGTTTGCTGAAGACAAGCAGACTAAGGACATGGGTTACTAGAACTATGTCCTGTGGTCTGATGAGACCAAGATAACCTATTTTGGTTCAGATGGTGTCAAGTGTGTGTGGTGGCAACCAGGTGAGGAGTACAAAGACAAGTGTGTCTTGCCTACAGTCAAGCATGGTGATGGGAGTGCCATGGTCTGGGGCTGCACAAGTGCTGCCAGCACTGGGGAGCTACAGTTCATTGAGGGAACCATGAATGCCAACATGTACTGTGACATACTGAAGCAGAGCATGATCCCCCTCCCTTCGGAGACTGGGCCACAGGGGAGTATTCCAACATGATAACGACCCCAAACACACCTCCAAGATGACCACTGCCTTGCTAAAGAAGCTGAGGGTAAAGGTGAAGGACTGGCCAAGCATGTCTCCAGACCTAAACCCTATTGGGCATCTGTGGGGAATCCTCAAACGGAAAGTGGAGGAGCACAAGGTCTCTAACATCCACCAGCTCCATGATGTCGTCGTGAAGAAGTGGAGGGTTAAGGCAGTGCTGGAAAATAATGGTGGCCACACAAAATATTGACACTTTGGGCCCAATTTGGACATTTTCACATAGGGGTGTACTCACTTTTGTTGCCAGCGGTTTAGACATTAATGGCTGTGTGTTGAGTTATTTTGAGGGGACAGAAAATTTACACTGTTATACAAGCTGTACACTCACTACTTTACATTGCAGCAAAGTGTAATTTCTTCATTGCTGTCACATGAGAAGATAATACATACTCACGAGAAGAGAAGATATATATATATATCACATACATACACTATATTACCAAAAGTGTTGGGACGCCTGCCTTTACACACACATGGACTTTAAGCTTTAACAGCTTCAACTCTTCTGGGAAGGCTGTCCACAAGGTTTAGGAGTGTATATATGGTAACATTTGACCATTCTTCAGGCACTGATGTGGACAAGAAGGCCTGGCTCACAGTCTGCCCTCTAATTCATCCAAAGGTGTTCTGTCAGGTTCACTGACTGTGTAGGCCAGTCAAATTCCTCCCCCTCAAACTCGCTCATCAATGTCTTTATGGACCTTGCTTTGTGCTCTGGTCCAAACCATTTGGTGGAGGGGGGGATTATGGTGTGGGGTTGTTTTTCAGGGGTTGGGTTTGGCCCCTTAGTTCCAGTGAGGGGGAACTCTTAAAGCATCAGCATACCAAGGCATGTTGGACAATTTCATGTTCCCAACTTTGTGGGAACAGTTTGGGGATGGCCCCTTCCTGTTCCAACATGACTGCACACTAGTGCTCAAACAATGTCTATAAAGACATGGATGAGCGAGTTTGGGGTGGAGGAACTTGACTGGCCTGCACAGAGTCCTGACCTCAATCTGATAGAATACCTTTGGAATGAATTCGAGCGGAGACTGTGAGCCAGGCCTTCTCGTTCACATTAGTGCCTGACCTCACAAATACACTTCTGGAAGAATTGGGGAAGAGGAGAGAGGCGCCAGGTGACCAATAGTGTAAAACAGTTAAATGAGTAAATATAAAACACTGTTACAGTGTGGGTTCCCTAACCCCAGAGCAGGCTGCCTGTTTCCAATGGATACTACAGACAATTCTCACTGATTTTTTTGTCTCCCATTCCCATCCAAATTCCCATCCAGAGTATATAAGAGACACTGTTTTTATATATGGGTGCATAACCATTTTCATTTCCACAATTCTGGACATTTCATTTACCACCTTTTTGACCTTTTATCAGACAAGCTAGGGCAGCGCTTGTAATTTTTGCTTGTTTGTTTTTTGAGCTATACACTTCTGGAAGAATGGTCAAACACACTCCCATAGACACACTCCTAAACCTTGTGGACAGCCTTCCCAGAAGAGTTGAAGCTGTTATAGCTGCAAAGGGTGGGCCAACTCAATATTGAACCCTACGGACTAAGACGCCATTAAAGTTCATGTGTGTAAAGGTAGGCGTCCCAATACTTTTGGCAATATAGTGTGTGTGTGTATTATATATGAGCAAATGAACACTATGGAGGTTATTTACGAAAGTCAAATTTACTTTGCACTACAAGTGCACTTGGAAGTGCAGCCGTCGTAAATCTGAAGGGTAGATCTGAAATGAGGGGAAGCTTTGCTGATTTTATTATCCAATCATGTGCAAGCTAAAATGCTATTTTTTATTTTCCTTGCATGTCTCCCTCTGATCTACAGTGACTGCACTTCCAAGTGCACTTTCAGTGAAATTTTAAGTGCACTTTGCACTTGTAGTGCAAAGTGGATTTGCCTTTAGTAAATAACCCCCTATATGTATTACACATCACAATACTTACCAAGTGTCCCTTTTGCAGCAAGAAAGTGGAAAAGAAATATAAGCATATATATATGTATAATTATATATGATTATACTATGATTATCAGGAAATGCTAAAAGTAGATTTATGTATTAGTTTTTGTTTGGTTATGATAAAAAATTTAGCATAAATCAAATGTAAAATACTACTCTGTAGTCTAATTAAAATTGAACTCCAGCCTTACCCTTTATCTTGCACAGTTTTACCTCTTCTGTACTAAAATTGCTAACTCACTGCACACTGTAAGCATCTCACAGCGTGTATAAGATGTTACATAGTCAGGTTGAAAGACCATTTAGTTTAGCCAATAGCAAAAAAACAAACAAATCAAAAACCCATTATATACAGTCATGGCCAAAAAATATTGGCACCTCTGCATTTGTCAGATAATGCAGCACTTTACCCACAAAATTGTCATTAACAATTATTTAGGCATTCTCATGTTTATTTCTTTTGTTTGTATTGGTAGGACACAAGAAAGTCGAGAAACAAAAAGCCAAATCTGCCACATTCCACGCAAAACTCCAAAAATGGACTGGACAAAATTGTCACCTTCTCAAAATTGTAAGAAATAATTGCATTCCAAGTTTGTGATGCTCCAGTAATTTGTAATTAGACTCACCTGTATTAACAGGCACTGACAATATAGAAATCACCCCAGCAAACAGTTAAAAATGGTGAAAAATTGACTGTTGTGTGTCTCTGTGTGCCACACGGAGTATGGAGAAAAGAAAGAGCATCATAGAATTGTCTGAGGATTGAGAACAAACAGGCGGGCTTTTTTATTGCAGAAGAGTCCTGCAATGTTTCTTCTGCAATAAAGTACACTTACTTGCCTGTTTTCAATTATCTGCAGAATGTGTGCCAGGATGATTGCACTCCTATGCATGCGCTGGAGAGAGGTCACCCTGTGCCAGCCAAACAAAACTGCCACAGACCGGCATCCAGAAGAACTCGAGGGGGTTGCTGGCGCCAGTAAGAGACCTTGAAGCAATGGGACTGTTGGAGCCAAGGAAAGTTTGTGTGCCTTTAGTTCCACTTTAGCGGTACTTTCATACTCCTTGTTTGCTTTAAACCATGTGTCCTTGGCTGGCCCTTGTGAGAACAGTAGTCCTATTGACCTTTTTTTTGCTTGTCAGGTTGGCTCTATTACTCATTGATGGGAAGCCTATGACAGCAAGACAAGCGGAAAGGAAACAGTGGGGCATTTTAAGGAAATCTATAAATGATTCAGTGCCACTACTTGGAATATAACTGTCACTTTGCTCTTTCCTCCTGTCAGTAGGCTCCCTGCACTGCAGCACACCTGGCTGGCTCTTTGTGCTGTTTCTCCTTCCACTACTTTGAGCTCTGCTATACAGACTATACAGTAAACTGCAAGAAGCTGGTAGCAAGTCAAATTTAAAGTGTCACTAAACCCAGGACCCTGCATTCATTATATCTGGTTTCCCACAGTACACAAAACATGGAAATGCAATTATTTTAGTAGATATAAACTGTTAAATACCTTTTCTCATCAGCAGTATATAGCAGTCTTGTGACTTCTTTCAGTGTCTGGTTAAAGCTTGTAGAAGGAGTTTTTATTCTACTCTGACTGCCCTATGAGGCTGCATGACCCCTTAGCCTCTGTCTGGACAGTGCGGATTGGCCCTGTGCTGATCACATGCACCCCCCAAAAAAACCTCTAGCAATACACACCAAACTAGGCATGTGCAGAGTGCCCACAAGGCTCTGTTCTATCAGGAGATGGATTGGAGACAGTGGAGGAAGGAGAGGATCAGAGAAGACAGGATCAAACAGCCTTTTTACACAACACGGAGGATTAACCCCTTAGGTTCCACAGTGAGTATAACAAGCATGCTTTACTGCATATACAGACTGATTTTACTGTTACACTAAGTACACTGCTTGCATTTAAAAAAAAAATAAATAAAAAAAAAACATAAAGCACTAATGATTACAGAGCTCCATTGCCTTTTTTTATCTGCCTGGAGTCCAGCTTTAAAACCATGCCACATATTTTATTTTCTGTACAAGCTTTGAAATCTTTACACATAACCATCAGAGTGGTGGTTTATAGTGCAATATAATAATATGGCATGCAAATAACTTCATCAATAAGGGGATTTTTTTTTCATGCTCTATTTAGTGGCGTTTTGTTAGCCATTTCTAAGGTATTTAAGCCTGGATGGTAGATATTTCTGCAGGAGTGCAGGTTAGGCTTTTAAGTAAGCAATCCTGAATTTACAACCCATTTCTCTGCTACATATGGTTTAAATGGATACTGAAGAAACCCTAAAATCCATTACAGCATAGGCACAAACTGCACGTGTTAAGGTCATACTGAAAGAAAAGTAATACATGAAATAAATAATGGAGATCATAAATGAAAAGCAAGCTTTCAGAGGGCAGAGACTAGCTGCAATCATGTAATGGCTGTGAATTATGTGTGATAAAATGTTTCATAAGACAGGCCTGGTGCCGGCATTCTCCTCTACAATGACATGTTTGGCCAGCTGAGCAATTTAAGGGCACTGGTCATATGTTCAAAGTCTGTTCATTCATGTGTCCTTGGCTTTTAAGGACTATAGGTCACTAGGAGAATGAAAATCAAACTTACAGTTACAGAAATCCATTAGCTTTTTGATGTTTTTTTACATTTGCACACGAAAAGGGAATAGCCAATGATAATGGTTTTAATACAGTGTGTAATGATACACAAGAGGTGCTGATAGGTCTTTAGATTTTACCCCTTCACCTATCTTAAAAAAGCCAAAATTATATCACATAAAAGTGCATATGTTTAGTTAGCTTAGTATTAAAATTTTTGTACATGTGACAATACCAAGATCTACTTTTTTGCTAGGGCCTCTTTACACCATCCATATATCATTCGGATGGTTGGGATGCAAAACCAGGTGGCGCCTGTTGCAGTATCATAAATGGCTGGAATTATTGCACCTTTCAAATTATTTTCACATTTAGAAACAAACAATAGTCAACACTGCCAAATCTGATGAATAAGCAAGATGTTTCAGCAGTCTGGACTGCAGATCAACCAATGGCAGCAGTGTATGAGATGGAATGATCATGAGAAGAAACGGCACCTTTTACAAAGTATGAATAATGAAGGCCACACATCTTCAGAGCCTTCTTCTCCTTGAACTTGATGGACATACTACCTGTGTCTTTCAACCTGACTTGCTTTGTAACATTCTCTGATATTCCAAAATCATGACATAAATAACATCAACATTTTCAGACACAATAAACTTGATTCACAAAGCACACACAAATAAAATTAAACTTTTTTTTTTATAATAAAAATAGCAGTTATTTCAGCTGAAAACTAACGAGGTTTGACAACTACAGTCATATGGCTGAAAAGTAAAAACCCTACAGTGGAAGTCTGGTCAAAACCCAACTACGCTTAAACCTGCTCCCACCCCTGTTCTAAGCCCTATACTAACTACCCTGTAAAGAAAAGATACGCGTACTTACCTAATCTAAGGGCGCTCTGGTCCAGTCATATGAAGCACCAACTTCAGGACAAAGGAGGTACAGCCGACAATGGATATCCCATAGTCACCCTTTGGGTGATATCACCAACCAGGCACTGCAGCCATTGTCGCTAATCTGTCTTCTCCCCTGAAGCCTGCTGCTGGGGAGATCACGTGACCAGACTAGAGCTCCCTTAGATTAGGCAAGTATAGATCTCTTTCCATTACAAGATAGTTAGCATAGGGCTTAGAATGTAAATGGAAGCAGATTTACATTTAGTTTTGACCAGACTTCCACTTTAAGCTGGCAATAGATGGACAGAAATTCAACCAGTTCTGCAGTACTGATCAATGTATTGCCAGCTTTTTCCTGGTTTGTGAATTGAGCCTAGTGACCATAAAAGATCTTTTCTTTTAAATGACACTAAAGCTTCATTTTTTTTTAACCCTTTCATGATGAAGCCTATTTTTGAAATTTGGTGTTTACAAGTTAAAATCTGTATTTTTTGCTAGAAAATTACTTAGAGTTCCCAAACATTATATATATTTTTTTAGCAGAGAATCTAGAGAATAAAATGGAGATTGTTGCAATAGTTTATATCACATGGTATTTGTGCAGCAGTGTTTAGTTTATATCACATGGTATTTGTGCAGCAGTGTTTTAAACGCAAATTTTTGGAAAAGGGACACTTTACATGAATTTAAAAAAATCCAAACAGTAAAGTTACCCCAATTTTTTTGTATAGTGTGAAAGATGATGTTACGCCAAGTAAATAGATACCAAACATGTCACCCTTTATAATTGCACGCACTCGTGGAATGGCGACAAACTATGGTACCTATGAATTTCCATAGGCAACGCTTTAAAATTTTTTTACGGTTACCAGGTTTGAGTTACAGAGGAGGTCTAGGGCTAGAATTATTGCTCTTGCTTTGACGATCGTGGCGATACCTCACGTGTGTGATTTGAACACCGTTTACATATGCGGGCGCGACTTCCGTATGCGTTTTCTTCGCTGCGCAAGCTCGCGGGGACGGGGGCACTTTAAAAAAAAAAAATTTTAATTTATTTTATTTATTTTTATACTTTATAAATTGTGTTTAAAAATTTTTTTTTTTTTTTTTTTTTTACTTTTATTGCTGTCACAAGGAATGTAAACATCCCTTGTGACAGTAATAGGTGGTGACAGGTACTCTTTATGGAGGGATCGGGGGTCTAAAAGAAAAACGGAAATGAAAACGAAAACGGCGATTCTGAATACTGAATTTTTTTTTAAAACCGGCGCCATTGGCAGCCGAGTAAACGGGAAGTGACGTCATGACGTCGCTTCCGCGTTTACATTGAGAAGGCTGGAACGAAGCCGCCCACAGCTTTGTTTCAGCCCGCCCCCAGCCGCCGGAGGCAGCCGATCGGACACCGGGCCTCCCGATCGCACGGGAGGCCCGGTAAGAGCGGCGGGGGGGGGGGATGTCCCCTCCCGCTCCTCCGGTATAACAGCCGAGCGGCTTTTAGCCGCATCGGTTGTTATACTTGGGTAGCCGATCGCCCGCTGTAAACAATGGTACCGGGATGATGCCTGCAGCAGCGGGCATCATCCCGGTATAACCCCGGAAAGCCGAGTACGCATATCTGCGTACGGTCGGCGGGGAGGGGTTAAATAACAAAGATGTCATACTTACCTCCACTGTGCAGCTCATTTTGCACAGAGGGGCCCCGAACATCCTCTTCTGGGGTCCCTCGGCAGCTCTCAAGGCTCCTCCCTGCATTAGATAACCTCCCAGAAGAAGCACTCTCCCGGGGGGGGGTTACCTTGCAGGCGCACTCCCAATTCATTCCATAGAAGCCGAATGTATAACTCGGCCCCACCCCCACGGGCCATTGGATTTGATTGACAGCAGCGGGAGCCAATGGCTGTGCTGCTATCAATCCATCCAATCAGGACCCGAGACACCGGCTTTTGCTGGTGTGCTCGTCCCCGGGACGTGATAGAGGGGGTTCAGGTAAGTAAAACGGGGGCTTGGGGGGGCTGCAGCATTACAGGTGGTTTTTCACCTCAATGCATAGAATACATTAAGGTGAAAAACCTTGAAAGTTTACAACTCCTTTAACTGTAGAGCAGAAAGAACACTTGTCATCTATGAGATACACCACTCTTAATATTTGGGTTTTCTTTCCTTATACGCAAACCTCATTATAGCTCTGAATGAATGCTACTCTCAAAGCAGTCAAGTTCAGTTTATATAATATAGAAAAGCTTTTAAACAACATGCTACTAAACTAACTCTTTTTATGTATATATACAGTGGATATAAAAAGTCTGCACACCACTGTAAAAATGCCAGATTTTTGAGATTGAAAAAATTTAGACCAAGATAAATCACTTCAGATTTTTTTTCCACCTTTAATGTGAACTCAAATTTGTACAATTCAATTAAAAACAAAGCTGAAATTGTCGTTTAACCCTATAGCACCGAGCGTAAATATGCGGCCCAACTGTACTGGGCTTTTTTCCGTGCGGCTGCATATTTGCATATCTGTCTTTGTGCTGGGAGTGCGCCACACTGCGCACACCCAGCAGAGACCGGGGGCTCACCGAGAGCCCCAGGCCTCGTGCTTACGATCGGGACCCGGAACTGATTGGCTATCATAGCGATCAGTCACTATAAGGCCCACCCCCGTGTTTTCTCTCTCTGAATGGAGGCGAGAGATACATTGTATCTCTTCCTTCGCAGAGTGAAAAACAAAAACAAGTGTGTAAAAAAAAAAAATAAATTAATTAATAATAATAAAAAAAAACCTAGACCAATGTTTGAGCTAGGTCAGTTGCAGGATTAGCGTTTATGTCAAGGTCAGAGTCAAAGGCTATGCGCTCGGAGCTCACAGCTCCTTCTAGAGGCCAGTAGAAGGAGCTGTGAGCTCTGAGCGCCTAGCCTTTCATTCCACAGAGACAGTCCTGACCCCTTCCTCCCACCCCCTGCTGGTGACATAATTTCCTCTTCCGGTTCAAGCTGGACAGCATGGAGCTGACTACCTCCTGGTTTTCCTGAATGTACAGCTACTCAGCACAACATCACACCAGAATCTCTCCCAGCTACCCCGAATTGTGCGAGGAGCCTGTGGGACGCAGTAAAACTGCCAGGACTATACTTATGACGAGCATTACTCCCAGTTATATCTTTATCTCTATTAAAGTGTTTTTAATTTTGTGCAATAAATTATACTGTTTTAATACTACACTTAGAGGCGCCTCCCCCCTTGTTTCTTTTACTTGTTTAAGGCCCCTTTCACACTGAGGCGGTTTGCAGGCGGTATTGCGCTAAAAATACCGCCTGCAAACTGCCCCTAAACAGCCTCCGCTGTTTGTTCAGTGTGAAAGCCCGAGGGCTTTCACACTGAAGCGATGCGCTGGTAGGACGGTGAAAAAAGTCCTGCAAACCGCTTCTTAGGAGCGGTGAAGGAGCGGTGTATTCACCGCTCCTAAACCGCTTCTGCCCATTGAAATCAATGGGACAGCGCGGCTATGCCGCGGCAATACCGCGGCTATAGCCGCGCTGTACGAGGGATTTTAACCCTTTTTCGGCCGCCAGCGGGGGTTAAAACCGCACCGCTAGTGGGCGAATACCGCTGCAAGAACGACGGTACAGCAGCGCTAAAAATAGCGCTGTTGTACCGCAGACGCCCCCACCGCCCCAGTGTGAAAGGGGCCTTACAGAGTTGCTGGACACACTCTAAGGATGGCTGCCTCTTTTTTTTTTTACCTAAAGACTGACTAATCAAATGTACATTATTACAAATTGAGGGCATTGCCTCCTGGAGCGCCAGATACCCA
Organism: Aquarana catesbeiana; assembly: GCF_042186555.1. Classification (NCBI taxonomy): domain Eukaryota; kingdom Metazoa; phylum Chordata; class Amphibia; order Anura; family Ranidae; genus Aquarana; species Aquarana catesbeiana. Next base: position 497,257,917 of record NC_133328.1, on the reverse strand, counting down.
ATTTACCTCCACCAGAGTCAAAGGTCAAGGTCACAGGTCAGGGTCAGTATTTTTTGGGGACAGGATTTTTTTTTTTTTTTTAACTTTCAATATTTTTTTTTTATTATGAAAGCAACAAGACATTGTCTTATAAAATACAGTCAATGAACAATAATGCAAATACCGTGTTTTCCCGAAAATAACCCCGGGTCTTATATTAATTTTGGACACCAAAAACACACTAGGGTTTATTTTCAGGGTAGGGCTTGCCATGCAGGAATCCCCAGTATGAACATACCAGTAAAAGGTGCTGCTGCGATAGAACTATGCAAACACCCTCACCGTACATTGCTTCCATCGCCTGCCCTGAGCGGTCTTCACCGTTCTTAACACTGCAGGGAGGGGGCCTGAGATCCCCCGACGACACCCGCGTTTCCTTTGCCTGCCCCAAGTTGTGTTCTTTCCTCTCAACACTGCAGGGAAGGGGGCCGAGATTCCCCCCCCCCCCCCCCGACAGCCAGGAGATCAGAGCTACACACAGCACACTGCCAAAACAGAGGATTATACCATGTTTCCCCAAAAAGCACACAAGCAATTCAAACTAGGGCTTATTTTCCGGGTAGGGTTTATATTGCAGCCCTCCTGGAAAATAGCATTAGGTCTTATTTTTGGGGTAGGCCTTATTTTCAGGGAAACACGGTAGAAGCTAAACTGAGCATAAGCATCGGAATATTCTTCCATCAAAATGCTCATAAGTATAAAACCTTCGAACGTTAAACTGCAAGGTCTCGACAAAGTGTGCTTGGTGGAAATACCGGTAAGATTGGCAAAACAAAATAACATGGAATACAAATCATTAGCAGTAAGGTCAAGACATATATTTCCAATTTGCTAGGGACTGACTACATAGAGTCTCAACGAGCTACGTTGACCTGTATTACTGGGAATGGTTCTGACACAGGGAAAAGGTATAGTGTAAGGCAGGGATATGCAATTAGAGGACCTCCAGCTGTTGCAAAACTACAAGTCCCATCATGCCTCTGCCTCTGGGTGTCATGCTTATGGCTGTCAGAGTCTTGCTATGCCTCATGGGACTTGTAGTTCTGCAACAGCTGGAGGTCTGCTAATTGCATATGCCTGGTGTAAGGGAAGGGGATGGGGGGGGAAGGGGAAGGGAAAGGGGAAGGGGAAGGGAAAGGGAAAAAGACCAGTAAAAAAAAGGGGGGAAACCCCTGTGCACATTCCTATGAGTATCATCAACATAAAATTGTTTAGATCTACCTAAATCAGGTAGACAGAAAATATTAAAAAGGAAAAAAGAGAAGAGAGGAAGAAAAAAGAAAAGAAAAAGAAAAGAAAAGAAAAAGAAAAAGAGAAAGGAAAAGGGAAAAAAGAGGGTAAAAAAAAAAAAAAAAAAAAGAGAAAGAGGGTCAGCCAAAGGTGTAGATACATATCGTATCCACAGATCCCATGTCACATCAAATTTCTTAGAATTGTGAAGGATACAGGTGAGTCTATCATTGATCTATCATTGATCCAGTTAAGTTTGTTCTTCACATAGTCAAGGGGAACCATTGACTGCTTCCAATATTTAGCAATAGTTATTCTGGCTGCTAAAAATATGTATATAATTAGCTTCATTGATTTTTTTTTTAGGGACCTCATCAGAAAGCTTTTGAAAAAGCGCCGGTTCCGGGGATCTACGGACTGTCACAGAATACACCAGATTAAATATTCAAATCCAAAATCTGGTGACAACAAGGCACTGCCACCAAACATGATACATTGTACCCATCTGGCCACAGCGTCTAAAGCAAATAGGGGATGCAGACGGATGCATCCTTGCAACCCTGGTTGGGACCAGATACCAGCGAAGGAGGGTTTTGTAATTAGCTTCAATTAGTGTTGTATTATTATTATTATACAGAATTTATATAGCGCCAACAGTTTATGCAGTGCTTTACTAATAGATATTTTGGATAAGGCATAAGCAATATCTTGCCAGTCGGATAATTCAAAAGTGGTATTCAAGTCCTGTTCCCATTGTATCATGTAAGGGAGTTTAGCTTCTGGCTCAGTAAGATTAACGTATACCGTGGATATCCATCCCCGTAGGAGGCCCCTCGTTTGACAAGATAATTGAAAGTTTGTAAGCGTAAGAGGTCCATCTAACAGGTTAGGTTTAGATCGCACAAAAGAAAGAAATAAGCTGATTGTACCTAAAGAGTTCACTAGAGGGTATTCGTAGTGTTTCTTTAAAATATTGCAAAGAATATGGCTGATCCCCATTAAGATAGTCTCCTATCCTAAGAAGTCCCTTGTTGAGCCACCATTGGAATGAAAGTGGTCAGGCCAGGGGAGAACTCAGGGCTACAGAACAAGGGGGCTAGCGGGATATGTGGGGACGACAGGGATTTACGATGTCGCACTCCATCCCAGACCGCTAGGGAGTGAGATAGGGTGGGGCACAAAATAGGGGGGCAAAGGTGGCTCGAAAGCCACATTAGGGAGCTGATGGCAAAAGGGTGGCGCGAAAGAGTCTCTATAGAGACCCAGAGGGGTGGAGATCCCTTGGCGGTGTGTATGAAAGCTGAGGTATTTGAGCAGCTTGATAGTAAGCTTGTAAATTAGGGTAGGCTCTCCTTTAGTCCACCTGCCCTAATTTATCAGCATGCATGTGCCTCCACTGTGGGGACACTTATATTTTAGTGTTAGGACCACAGATACCAGGGTGCCTCTGTGGCTCACGCATGCGTTTGCAAATGTGTGCGGACTAAACCCCTGTTTTTAACGCATACTGTTGGACAGGTTAATTCGGTTGTCTGCGAGCTGGTTGGTAAGTAGGCTTGGGTTTTTTCCTGGGCACGCCCCAGGCTTTGTTGTTACCTGTTTTAGCCTTCCAAAGCCGCTTACTGCGACAGCCAGCTAGAGATGAGGGCGGTGGCAATTTTTTTCATTATCACGTTGGTGTTTGTATTGGTCCAGCAGCGCACCAACACCTTTGCAACCATTGTGCTACTTGCTGGGTGTTTGGTGTGCTCCTGTACCTTTAAGAAGGGGTAGGCTCTCCTTCAGTCCACCTGCCCTCATTTATCCATCAGAATGCATGTGCCTCCACTGTGGGGACACATATTTTAGTGTTAGGACCACAGATACCAGGGTGCCGTGACGTGGCTCACGCACGCGTTTGCAAATGCGTGCGGACTAGACCCCTGTTTTTAACGCATACTGTTAGACAGGTTAATTCGGTTGTCTGCAAGCTGGTTGGTAAGTAGGCTTGGGTATTTTCCTGGGCATTCCCCAGGCTTTGTTGTTACCTGTTTTAGCCTTCCAATGCCGCTTATTGCAATAGCCAGCTATAGATGAGAGCGGTGGCAATTTTTTTCAATATCAAATTAGGGAGACCAAGCCCACCACCTAGTTTTGGGACATAGTGTCAGTTTGTTAAGTCGAGGTTTTTTACTACCCCAAATAAAGCGAAGGACATCTGATTGTAATCATTGTAGATCTCCTCTTGGGACCGCAACTGGTAAAGTTCTAAAATAGTAAAGTATTCTGGGTAGAAATGTCATCTTAATAGAGTTGATTCTACCGAACCAAGATAAGGGATAATCTGCCCATCGTTGAAGGTCTTCCCGAAGTCGACGAAAGAGTGGAGGATAATTAGCCCAATATAGAGTGGTAATCGAAGACATCAGCTGGATGCCTAAATATGGGAGGGAGTTTGATGGCCATTGAAAATTATAGGTAGCTCGTAGTGTACGCACCGTCAAGGGGAGGTAAAGAAATATTAAGGCCCATCGTTTTCTGGGTATTTAAAGAAAGCCGTGAGAGCTGGGAAAATTGATGAAACAAAGTTAGCAGGTTAGGTGGGGTAACTTGAGGATTGGTGACATGCATGAGGATGTCGTCAGCAAACAGGAAACATCCTGTTGTCCATAGCATACTCCATGTATTTTAGGGTGGGATCAAATTGCTACAAAATAGACAAAATTGCAGCACTCGATGGGACCAGCAATAAAAGATTGTTATGAGTAAACAATCAAGTTAATTTATCCCAATTGTCTCTCCCCATCCATCTTGTGCACACTACATTCACAGAGTCAGCTACTGAGGAGTTATACGTTAAGCACACTTGCTGACATTAACCCTTTATAATCTGGAGTCACGGCGGCATCGTTTACACTACCATTAGGAGTACTTCAATTCTGACAATGATCTGTTTTCAATCAGTTTGATTTTATCCTTTTATTGCCAGTTGTTGCTTTTCTATTTTATGTGCATCCAATAAATGAACTTGATTGTTTACTCTACTCATAATAATCTTTTATTGCTGGTCCAATCGAGCGCTGAAATTTTGTCTATTTTGTTGCCTACTTCCCTTCAGGAGCTAGCAGCAGTTTTTTGAAATATCATTATGACATGACAATGGTTTTCAATGGTTGTCAGTTCTAGCGCTTAAGGACCTACTGTGTTTTTTTTTAATTGCTACAGCTAACTGCTCAATTGCTATAATGGGGATAGTGGACAGCCCCGTCTTGTCCCACGTCGGATAGGGAATAATAATGACCTATAACCCCGAATGGAGACCTGGGCCGATGGATTACTATAAAGCATTTTTAGTAATGAGATAAAAGTAGAACCAAATCCAAAGACCTCTAAAGTGGTAAAAAAGTAGTCCCAATTCAAGCTATCAAAGGCCTTTTGAAGGTCCAATAAAAGAAGTAAGAGTTCCAGAGACTAAAGGGCATCCCATCTAGAATGTACTGCAGAAATCAGTGTTATAGACCAACGAATCTGATCTAATGTTTGGCGTTGGTTTATAAAGCCTTGGTCTTTATGGATATATTGAGGTAGAAATTTACCGAGACGTAAAGCTAAAAGTTTTGTCAGAATTTTGAGATCACAATTAGTCAATGAAATAGGGCAGTAGTTAAAGATATCAGTGAAGTCTTTATTTGGTTTGAGTATGACGCTAATGTAAGCCCTATTTTCATCTAAAAGAACTTCTCTACCATCTCGCAGGGAATTAAAATAGAGAGCGATATGAGGAGCCAACTGTTCAGATAACTTTTTATAACAATTGTTGGGGAGGCCATCAGGGCCAGGTGATTGTAAAGATAACATTTTTAATAGTGCTGTATATATTTCTTCACATGTAATGGGTTGGTCCATGAGATTCTGTGAGAGACGGCAGAGCCAAGGTATGTAGGAAGTCACTGATAGAAGAAGGTATGTGGCCCTGGGACGGAGTGTATAGTTTAGTATAGAAATTTTGAAATTCCTGAAGAACTTTATGTGGGTTTTGGGAGAGATTGCCCTCTAAGAGTCTAATTTTTGAGAGAGCTGTATGTTTATGTTGGGGGTAAGTTTATGTGCCAGCAGTGAGCCCGGTCGATCACGCCAGGTAAAAAACGTATGATTGGCCCAAAGTAGACATTTCTCTGCCTTCGTAGTGAGGCAGATATTGAGTTCTGTACAGGCCTGTTCAAGTTTGATCAACAAGTCTGGATGTGGAGAACGTTTGTGTTGGACAGCTAGGATTTTATATTCCTTCATTTTAGCCAAGATCACTTCATCACGGGCCTTTTTAAGTCTGGATGCCAAATGAATCAAAAAAATCCCGTACAGAAGCTTTGTGTGCCACCCAGCTAATGGCTGGATTGCTGTCCTCTGCGTTATTGATATCAAAGTAAGCTTTTAAGCGAGTAATGATATCTAGGCAGTAAGATACATTACTAAGTAAAGATTCATTTAACCTCCAGTGAGATTTGGCCAATTTGATTGTCAAGTTAGTAAATGTCAGTACTACAGGCTCATGGTCAGACCAGGGCGTCGACATCCTCTTAACCGCAATCAATTTGGGTAACAGCCCGAGAGGAGAAATACATGATCGATACCTGAATTACAATTATGAGCTCTAGAAAAGTGGCAATAGTCTCGAGTGGTAGGGTTGGCCTCCCTCCAAGCATCAACAAGGTCATGGTGATGTAACAGCTGAGCAAGTTTTCAGCTTTGTTTAGGAGGGGATTGAAGTTGAGACAAGTGGGATTCGTCTAATGTATGGTCTAACGCTAGATAAGAATCACCAGCCAAGATAACATCTCCCTCAAACTCTTGCGCCAAAGATCGGAGTAAGGAGTGGAACAAAGCCACCTGGTTCATGTTGGGGCATAATAGACCAAAAACTTCAATAGACCCCCCCCCCCCCCTTTCCAAGTGTCCCTTGTAGTAATTAAAAACCTTAATATGCTTAGATAGAGATCCCAACACCTGAACATTATGAGAAAGCAGTTGTATGGTTCCAGTGGAGTCAATCCACTGGATTAGTATATGGCAGGTAAGATGCCCTCCTGAACGTTCCTGAACATAAAAAAAAAAAAAAAAATGTAGCAGGTCCCAAAATCAATAATACCAGAGTGACCCGGAGACTGAAAAAAAACCATCAGGGTCAAGGTAGACCCAACATAGGCAGTGGCTAATATCCCATAGGAGGACCACTGAGAAGCCAATGCCGTGACACAAAAAAAAAACTAAAAAACAAAAAGGCAAATTAACTGGCATCAATCAGGAAGTCTTCAGATAACTTGGCCTGGGGTTGCAGATTTCCTTGACGATGGGGAAGACCAAAGGTGGGGTGAAAGTGGAGGAAGAGGACCACTGGGTCTTGACTGGTCCTGAGACGAGCGATTATGAGAGATGAATCCCAACTTCAGCAAGATCTTTTCACCATCGGCGAATGTAGAGAAGGCATATGACCTGTTATATGTAAATTGTAGACGAAAAAGATAGTTCCATCGCTATCGAATGTCACGTTGAACCAGAGAGGAAAGCAAAGGTTTAAACGCTCTTCTTTTTTGAATGATAGCTTAGGAAATGTCTGCAAAGATCTGAATTTTATAGCCTTCAACTTCCAGGTCTGGATGTTCCCTGGCATACTGCATGACCACTTCCTTGACCCTGAAGAAATGAGGCTTCAAAATCACGGCCCAGGGAGGCCCGTCAGGTTTCAGAGGGACTAGGGCCCTGTGAATGCGATCAATCTCCATGTGGGTTTCATCAATATTTGGGACAGCTGATTGCATCAGTGAGGAAGTGATAGAGGTGATATCATTAACTGTTTCTGCCAAACCACCAATGCGAAAATTATATCACCTGGCGCGGTTTTCAAGATCGTCAATTTTACTGTAAGCTTCCTCCAGATGATCGTGGAGTTCAGTAATCAGGGTAGTGTTTTGTGCCACTCTATGGACAGTGTCATCAACTTTGGATTCAATGCTTTCTAGACGACACCCCAAATCCTGGAAATCTTGCTTCAGGTCGGAGGTCAATTTAGAGGTGGCTTTCCCTAACTCCCTTTTTAACATATCCACAAAGTGGGCAAGAAGTATAGTATTTGGAGAGTATGATAATGGTGCAAGTAAAGGAGCTGGGGATCTCTCAGGACTGTCAGTTTCCACATGCTGGCCACTAGTCTGACTGAGGAACATATCTGCCATATCTCTTTCCAGAGCAAATGAGGTATGGGAAGCATGGTCCGGAGAAGGTATAGAGGCCTGGGAAAGGATCTGGCAGGGCTGGATGACGGACAGGGACAATCTGCCAGCTCCCTTGAGGACTGGATTGCTGTGAGGGAACCAACACTGTGTGACCCATGGCCAGGGGACTGCCCCTTGTTCTTCTGTGACTGTGGCTGCTGCTGCCCCTTCCCTGTCTGCATGTAGCTATAGCCAGACACCATTTTGGATCCTTTTGCAGACCCACAAGGCACATACGAAATGCTGCCATAGGTCCTCCCCGCTAGCCAGGTGAGCATGAAACGGGTCTCCGCTGTATGTGCCCACCGACCCGGTATAGTGCTGGAACGAGCAGGATAGGAGGGCTGCTGAAAGAGGCTCTATGTGCCAGGGGTGTGCGGAGTGGTCTAGGCTTGCATCCGCTCTGGCCACCCGCACATGCACTTTTTTTTTTCTATTTGCATCAGTGTCAGTGTGTTTAAGTATGTGGGAATAAAAAAAGGCAAAATGCGCACTATTTTTTCTGGGGTGTACTACGAGTCCAAACAACAACATACACATATGACGTATCAATGCGATTGTCAGGAACAGGAGAATTTATTTTGTGTTTTTCCTTGGTGAAAGGTTATGGTGGGAGCAAGAAATATACAGCTACATTTTAAAAATGTTTTTCTTTTTTTTTTTTATATATATTTTGGGCCAGTTATCCTTTGATATTAAAAAAAATTAGGAGATATACATTACCATTTACCACCAAATGAAAGCCCAATTTGTCCTGAAAAAAAAATGGTATAATCTACCTGGATGCACAAAGTAGTTGTGATGATATGTACGATTTTACACATGTCAAAGTTACAAAATTGTGCTTAGGCATTAATATTTGTTTTACCCTTAGGTGCGAAAGGGTAAATGGTGATAAAAAAAAGGGTAAAATAATGTGTTTGCATGGGTGCACACACAATCATAATTAGGGATGTAGCTGTGTTCAGAATTAAACAATCACATTCAAACCGATGTTTAAATAATAGTCACTTTCATTGATGGCAGGTGTGTACTGACTATGATTAAGCCCATATAAAGTTTGGATGTTCTAGTAGGATTTTTCTGCCATTTTTCTAGTTGCTTCTTACAGCAAAATTCATGGTCCACAAAGAGCATACAAAGAATCAAAGTGATCTCATTGTTGGAACGTATCAGGAGAAGGTACAGAAAAGCATTAGCTATACCATGGGGCACAGGGAAGACAGTCATCAACATGGAGAGAAAATGTGGCACAACAGTCACATTACCAAGAACTACAGCTGCACGATTAATCGTCAAGAATCATTATCGCGATTCTTTCCCCGTTGCGATCTTGATAAAAGTGTTTCACGATTCTTGGTATGCAAAGAATTCTCTGCTCTTCTGAAGCCACAGCCCTCAAAAAAAAGGAAGAAAAAATCTGGGCAGTCTGCCAAGAAGCACAACATTCTTTATCAGTTGAACTAAGTCTAAACATTGTAACAATTTGTAAATGGAATACACTGCGTGTGTAAGCGAGGAAGGTTTAACCACTTAAAACACTAAACCTTTTGCTGACATTTGTTGGTTTCACGTTAAAATCATTTTTTGTTTGCTAGAAAATTACTTAGAATCCCCAAACATTATATATATTTTTTTAGTAGAGACCCTAGAGAATAAAATGATGGTTGTTGCAATATTTTATGTCACACTGTATTTGCGCAGCGGTCTTTCAAATGCAATTTTTTGGGAAAAAATTACTTTAATTAAAAAAAAAAAAAAAAAACTAACCAGTAAAGTTAGCCCAATTTTTTTTGTATAATGTGAAAGATTTTATGTCGCGGGAATCATGATCTTTTTATTCTAAGCAAAAAAAAAGTGATTCTCATTTTGGCCAGAATCATGCAGCTCTACCAAGAACTGGACATTCCTTCAAAATTGATAAAAAAACAAGAAGAAAACTGTTCCGGGAGACTGCCTAGAGGTCCAAAGCAACAGTCAAGGAGCTGTAGGATTTTCTGGCAAGTACTGGTTGTGCGCTACATGTGACAACAATCTCCTGTATTCTTTATATGACTGGGTTGTAAAGTAGGGTGGCAGGACAGAAGCCTTTTCTTACTAAGAAAAACATACAAGCCCAGCAAAAACCTACATCCAGCCTGACAAAAGCACATGCGAAAATGTGTTATGTTCTGATGAGACAAAGATTCAACTTTTTGGCCATAATTCCAAAAAGTATGTGTGATGCAAAACCAAAACTGCGCATCACCAAAAAAACACCATACCCACAGCATAGTGGTGGCAGCAATTTGCTTTGGGCTATTTTTCTTCAGCTGGATCTGGGGTTTTAGTCAAGGTGGAAGGACTTATGAATAATTTTGGCACAAAACCTTCAGGCCTCTGCAAAAAAATTAAAGATAAAGAGGCATTTTATCTTTCAGCACAATAACTACCCAAAGCATACTTCCAAATCAAAAAAAGAATGGCTTCACCATCAAGGTCAATGTTTTGCAATGGCCCAGCCAGAGCCCAGACCTGAATCCATATGAAAAACTGTAGGGTGGCCTGAAGAAGTCTATGCATAGGAGTTGCCCTCACAAGATTTAGAACACTTCGGCAAGGACGAGTGGCCAGAGATTCCCAAAGCAAGATGTACCATGAAGATAGATTCCTACCCCAAAAGACCGTTGATGACATTTAAGGTATTAGTTTAGGGGTCAGCATATTTGCACAACCACATTATTGTACTTTTTTTAAAAATGTTCCCCCTTTAAAGATTTCAGTTTATTTTTAATTGAGAAAAAGGAAAAAAGGCTGGCACCAATCAATTAATTCTTGTGTATGTATGTATATATATATATATATATATATATATATATGTGTGTATATATATATATATATATATATATATATATATATATATATATATATATATATATATATATATATATATATATATATACACATACACATATATATATATATATATATATATATATATATATACACATACACATATATATATATATATATATATAGCAGCTGCCCCCCTTTAAGTGTGAAGGAAACACTTATAAGCTATCAAACTGGATAAAAAAAAGCGCTTGCCCTATACACATCGCTCAGTGGAGAATTTAAAAAAAAATAAATTGTGAAATTTGTGAAAATACTAATTATCCCATATGTGCATCCACAACCTCCTACATGTGAATGGATGATAGAAGTGAAATAAAAATGGTCTTTAAATGAAATAAATGTACTACACATTATACTACATTATTACTTTTAGGAGTAAGTTGTTTTACGTATTTTGTAGTACATGCATTTATTTCATTTAAAGACTGAGCGAGCGCCCATTTGTATCCAGTTTGATATCTTATTTTTAATTGAATTGCATATGTTATAAGTCACGTTAAAAGTGGAAAAATTCAGAAGTGTTTTATCTTGCTCTGATTTTTTACATCTCCAAAACCTGGCATTGTTACAGTGTGTAGACTTTTTATATCCACTATAGGTATGATTTTTTTCTGTGACATGGGGAAGAAGTGAAGGCCAAAGACTCATCAGCAAATTCTTGTATGTACATGAGATACATCAGGCATATTTTCTCATTAGATATGCACATTTTCTTCCTGCTGACCCTTTCATTTAGCGATCTGTATGACTTTAAACTCCCTGAAGCGGGGGAGTTTTCTGAATGCTATGGGTCTATATGCAAGATCCTAAGTTGGCTACAACAAGGGAGAGCCATGTCACACAGCCATGTGTAGTTACCTACACATGAACATTTAAAAAAAAATTGCTATCTGCAGAAAAATGATTTGCACAGTGGACTGTGCTAAATGGCGAGTGTGGCTGGTGGGAGGGTCCTAAAGGAGCATGGTTTAATGAAACTAACTGAATCAATACAACAGTTAGCACAACCATTTTTAAAAACATGAAACGCTTTCATTACATATGCTTTTCTGTGTGCCTTAAAGAACTTCAAAAAAGAATTAGCAACTAGCAACTATACCAAAAATAAGCACTTTGATCAGTAAATATTGGTGGTCAGTCATTAGTTGGAGCAATAACCCCCCCCCCCCCCCCTTCTCAGCACTGATGGCCAGTGGCCAGTTGGAACAATACTCCCAGCATTAGCGGTCAATTGTTGGCTGGAATAATAACTCCCAGAGGATTGTAAGTGGCTGGTATACAGTGTGGAGTGTACCCACAATGTGTTGAGTGACTACACAGTGGGCCCCATCCCCTTCCAGGGCCCGGGTGAACTGCACATATTATGGATACACCTCAGGGACAAAAACTCATTTTAAAACATGAAATTCTTTCATTTCATTTGCAATCCACATTTCCATCACCCAGTTAAAAAAATGAAAACATTTTGATAAAACAACACTCCACTATGGTGCAGACCTCACTCAACCCAAAACTTCCCTGTGTAAACAATATTACTCCAGTGCTGGGATGAACAGTTCCATGCAAAATTGCTGGAATTTGACACATTTCAAAAATGGCATGGAACTGGTAATCTCCTTATTTCCCAGTAACGGAAGGTAATTATATGCTCTGACAGATGAATATCATTCCCATTCACAAGATATTTAATATACCCGGCCACTGTTGCTAATGGTAACAATAACTGGAAATCAGCCCTGTCTATCTGTGCAAACTCTGTATTGTTAGAGGATAGTCACAGATCTCAATGTATGATCCAAGCATGTGCAGACACACGTATGACAGTTTTATGATCAACCAGTAGGATAAATGAAAAGTTGGCAACTATGGGCACCACGTCCTCTGGACTACAGAGGGGAGGGAGCTTCAGGCTTGTTAACAGCACTCAGTTCAAAAGCCTGTGCCTTTGATGGTTTGGTACAAACAAAGGGTTGGAGGGGCACACTTTTTTTTTAGCACACTTCTTCCATGTAAGGAGAAATTATCTCCCATGGTTAAGAGAAGTGGGATTTATCTTTCATTCTATGAATACTATAGGACCCACTGAAAATGGGGTACTTTCAGACAGTGGTGAGCTTAAGCACGGTAGGGCTATATGGTGTGGCTAAATCCCAATATTTACTTATTAAGATCAGGAGTTTTTAAATAGCCCTGTAAGATTTGAAAGTAACTTTTTTTTTTCAGTATGTGTGCGCTATTCTCTGCGGTTCTATTTGATGGTATGGGGGTGCATTAGTGTGGATGAAATGGGCAGGCTACACATCTGGAAAGGCACCATGAATGCTGAAATATGTATCCAGGTTTTAGAGCAGGATATGCTCAGGCAAGCATGGGACAACATTCCTCTAAAAAAACAGTGGAATGGTTACAAGGATGATCTCCGGCGTGTTCGCACACCCCATGTGCAGAGCCCGCCAGGAAGTCGGCACTGCGCTGCGCTAATCACAGGCAGAGAGACATTGTTCCGATGCGCGGCTGCAGAGATCAGGAAATGTCTCACTGCCTGTGATAAGCGCAGCGCCGACTTCCTGGCGGGCTCTGCACGTGGGTGTGCGAACACGCCGGAGCTCATTCTTGGTTACAAGAAAAGAAGTAAAGGGGAGAAAAAACGGGGATGGGGGTCGGGCAAAAGAGGGGGAGCCTGCTGGTCAGTAAGCACCTCGTACCTCAAATAGCGAGTCTACCACCCCTAACACCCACCAAGACAAAACTGGAATCCGAAACTGCAATTAGGGTCGTCCTCTACCAGACACGATGTTAGCGTAGGTCTGAGATGACTTGATGCTGGGGTGCTTCCAGATTTCATTATAGGGTTCACAATAGACATCACAGTGTGGTTCCACCATGACACCTCTAATGGACAGAACAATGGCTTACTATGGTCCCCGCATCAAATCCCAGTCAAGTCACTATCTGCATGGAGTTTGCATGTTCTCACTGTGCTTACATGCATACTCCAGAAACATGCTGTTGGCTGTCCCCAATCAAAATCGGCCCGAGTATGTGTATGCATGTATATATGCTTGGAGATGATGAACTTAGATTGTAAGCTCCTTGGGGGCAAAGACTGATATGTATGTACAGTGCTATTAAAATACCTGTAATAACTGATCAAAATAAATGCTGGTGCACCAATAACCACTTGTACGTTCAGTTCACATTACTGTGGTGTTTTAGTTCTGATTTCTATTATAGTTGTTATACAACAGATATAATGGTATACATCACTCAACAGGATCCTGTTCTACTGCTGTGAAATAAAAACAAACTGCTAAAGTATATACTTATCGTTCTGTGATGTACAAAACATGCTTATTTTGTTTAACTGAACTTGCAAAAAACATTGCTTTTTTCCTGTGTAAGTACAACGTACATCTGCCAGGAGAATGGAAGCCAACAATTCCAAACTGCAGTTCTGCATTGCAGTATTGCATATTTGACACTCGGTTCACTTCCTATAATACAGGTTAGCTGGTGGTGGCTGCTTTAGAACTGCAATGATTCCCAAATAATACCTCTGCTAGAGGTACCTCTGCTAGAGTTAGTTGGCTGGAGTTAATCTTTAAGCATATCAACTGTTAAATCAACATTTCCTGACTTTCCTGGCTTACCTTGATTAAATTGAATTTAAAAGAATCCACCAGTGGAGTTCATATGGTTTTTATGTATAAAATGGTGCAATTTGTTTGTGCTGTAGACCCATCTAACACAAAAGAATAAAGATAGAAATGTGTGATGCCACTAAAAACAAACAGATTTTATTCACTCGTGACCTTCCTTTGAATATGTAGCTCAGCAGCAGAAGAGATATAATACAAAAGGCTTGTTGCAGTCTGTTTCCAGGCAAGTCGTGAAGGCTACACACAATGCACAGCACATACAATACATAGCAACATACACAATTGCTGCCCCTGAATGGAAACCCTAGTTCCTGACTTTTTAAAACTCTTAGAATGTGCAGGAGTTCACCAAAAACTTTTAATGGAAGGAACGTATCTGCAGAGCTGACTGGCGTGATACTCACACAATGTGAGCCAGGTTTAGAGGCTTCTCCGGTTGATCGGGAAACATTGGGTGCAGAGGCTCGCGACTGGAAGCACAGCTTAAAGACTTGCTAAGTGCATTAGTAAGCTTCTTTGCTGGAGATTTCTGCAAAGAAGAAAAAATATAATATAAAGACATGTAAAGAGCCATGGCGATGTCCTGGGGACACTTTCGTTCTCATTGGCACTAGCAGACACCCTTTGATTCCAGTGTGTGGCTTCCATTCACATTTTGAACACATGGGCAATCAAGACCTTAGCTTTTGTTTTTTTTTGGTTTTATCTAAATGTTCACCTTTAATATTTTTTTTCCCCATAATACATTTTTATTCATTGAAAAATAAAAGGAACAAAGAAAGTTGTCCACAGAAACATAAAATATAGGTCAAGAGCCAAACAGATACAATTCCATGAAGGATCATACACAATTTAGTCTTAATGTGTGATCGCAAGCATGTCTGTGGAGTCAAAACCCCCAAGGGGCGCAAGAAGCCTCAATCATTTGCAAAATGATAAACAGTAACCAAACTAAACAGGGATCTTGGCATCACATGTAGGGCAGTTACAGCTAGCTAATAACTGTAGCCCAAACCTGTCAGGTATCCCTAACTCTTCACAGTGCTTTGAGGAAGATGCCAGGCCAACCCACTCTGACTTGAACAACCCGCAGCCAGCGGGTTCCTGGGGGGCAAAAAAGAAAAAAGAAAAAAAAAAAAAAAAAACACACGCAACACAACCACCCCCATGATGTTGGTGAAGTAGAGAAAAAAAAAAGGAGGGGGGGGGGGACATAAAGGTACTTTCAAGTCCAACAGAACACTCTGTCAGATCATCTTTAATAATTAACAAGATTGCAAGAAAAGTTTTCACAGTACAATCTCAGTAAGGTTTTTTTTCTGGTTTAAAAAAAAAATGGTCACCACAAATTTTGCTGGAGACCCCTGCTACCAGTGTAATAAAGGTAGCTTTTAAATTAGCTTGTGTAATATGTGTTGACAAACGTGAATGCTGACCATTTTACTGGTTTATACATTTTTAGTGAATTGCTGCCCATAAGATGAAAAAAATATTTTAAAAAACTTAAAATGATTATTGTTAATAATAGCAAATGAGAAACAAGGTTCTCAAAAAACTACTTCCAACAAAAATAAAAATGTTCATTATTTGAAAGAGATGTATATCAAAAATGCAACCCTTTCTACGTTATCTGCCAGATTTAGTGATAAGTACCACCAAATTGCCAATTGTCTTTTTTCCTCTATGGTGATGCTTTATAACTTTTCGACTTCAGATGTTTGGTGATTCTAAAAAGATTTTTAAAACCTGATGGTAATGTTACAATACTAAGCTTCAACTCTACTTTTAACTGCTAAATAGCAATAAAAAAACAACAAAAAGGCAAACATATCTAGTTTCCTTTCTTCTGAATTTTAGCCCTAGCTCTTCAAGTACCACACATTTAGGTAAACTCAACACACAAGCGATATGAAATACTCACTCTTAATCCATTTATCTGTACACAAACACCAGTTGGTTGATAAATTATCAATTATCGGAGTGATAATCTCCCCTCACCAAATATATAGCGTGCTGGTTTCCCTATCTTTCTGGGTTAATCCCCTCCTGTGTCTCTCTTCTGTGGCGTAGCTCAGAACCCTGTGAGCCCCCTCTTACCCATGATGTGTACTCTTTCATTTGGTGCTGGTTGCTATGGGAACCACTGGCATGTCCCCTCCAAAAGCAATCCTGACAGAGCTGGTAATTGTGACACTGCTGGCAGCGATAGCGGAAACCCATCATGCTCTCATTGTGGCAATAGGAACACTCAACTGGGTGGAAGACTAAGAGAGAAAAGAAATTGTATAGATATGTAAATAGGCATGTTTGCCCTATTTGTACACACATCAGTCAAGTAAATGATCATAACGTCTAATCTAAATTTTTGGTCTCAACATTGTCAGCTGATTAAAGAACTCTTCTCTATTTTTACATTAGGATGTTTGTTAAACATTGGTAGAAATCCTGCAAAGAATTCAACTTGTGTGTCTATTGCATTGCAGGAAGAAAGCAGATAATGTGAATTCTAGCTGAAGGCCCCCTCATTGAAACATGCAGATTGACTGCACAGCTTACTCAAAGCAATACAAACAAGTTGTTTTCTTTTTAACTAGATCTGACCTATCTAGCTATGACACACAGAGGACGAGGGACCAATAGGAAAATAAAAATAAAGCCCATATTCAGCTAAAATCAGAAACATGAATGACACAGGATCTACTGTATGAATGAGGGAAGGGCAGATGATTGATAGCTGCACCCCCTCCATTCATAGAAGCTGTATTCTATGAATGGGGGATTTATGAGAGCTCCTGACAGCCCTTTAGTTGTATTAACCCCTGCCACATGGGAAGAATATGGTGGCAGTAGATTTCTCCTAAAAAGTAGAATAAGCAAAAGGTATACATCAAATGGTATATCCATTGTGCTGATTTTTGTGTTTTTGGTTTTAGCGAAACTTAGGCTTTAACGTCTGAGATATCCTAAAAAGCATCTAACTTACAGAAAAGTTTGCAGTTTTTCTAAAATAAAGGGGAATAAAAAATAATAATGAGGTGTACGATGTAGTATCACTGACGGGCACTGATGAGGCGTTTATGTGCAGCACTGATAGGCGGCACTGATAGACAGCACTGGTGGGCACTGATAGGCGGCACTGGTGGGCACTGATAGGCAACTGATTCGGAGGCACCGACAGGCAATCACTGATGGGCACAGATTTGCATTTCTAATGGGCACAGATTGGCATCCCTGGTGGGCTCTAGTGGGAACCCTCGATGGGTCTACACTGATAATCAACGCAGTGATTATCAGCGCAGACCCCCCCCCTCAGGAGAGCAGCCAATCGGCTCTCCTCTACTCGTGCCTTGTCAGCGCGAGTAGAGGAAAAGCCGAAAAATGGCACTTCCTGGTTACCATTTGATCAGCTGTGATTGGACACAGCTGATCACATGGTAAAGAGCCTACATCATAGGCTCTTTACAGGGATCGGAGATGCAGACTGACACACCACACCACCAATCGCCCCCTGCACGCCCCCGTGGGCACGCACTAGCGACTTATCCTGCTGGACGTCATTTGACGCCCAGTCAGGATAATACAACAACTTACCGGCCGTCATCCTGCTATATGGCAAGGGGGAAGTGGTTAAGTTTGTCTGTAATTAAAACAAACAGAATAAGCAGCATAAATTACTGTTTGCTAAATTTTCATGGAGATTTTTCAGGAGAATATTTTTAGGAGAAATTTAAAGATAAAGATAAACTCCAGCTTCAAAAATATTACAATAATTAGCCTAGTAATAGTAAAAAAAAAAAAAAAAAAAAAAAAAAAAAGCAGCTTTTGCGGCAAAATTCACCTTTATCCCAGGGCTGTCCACTGCAGCAATGCTTTTCCCCCATTCAATGTTACAAATCTTCATAACCAAAATAAGTATCAATCACTTCCTTTGAGCTCGAGCTTTCATAGATCCATCCTCCGTGTCACATAGCTTAAGCTGACAGCATTGCTGCACTGAACAGTGCTTACACATTACGTGAGAGATGTTCAATGCAATGGATGAAAAGACATTAACCTATGACGTTCTCTGACCAACCAGAAGACCCCTAGAAAAAAGGTATGCTTGGGGGACCCCAGGGAGGAAAGAGAGCGGAGGTGTTGACTTTTTTTTTTTTTTTTTTTTTTTTGATGCTAGACTCCTAGGATAAAAAAAAGAAGTCAACACACCCGCATAGCTTTTCCTAAATAATAATAATAAACCAAATTAGTGTAATTTGTGTGACACAATCTTCCAAAAAAAAAAAAGTGAAAAAAAAAAAAAAGTGAAAAAAAAAAAAAGTGAAAAAAAAAAAAATCTCCCTATGAGCTCACATCCGTACATTCCCTGAGATCAGAAGTGGCAACCTCAGCCTGGACTCCAACCAGGCCACACCCCCAACACAACATAGTTACAAAAAAAAAAAAAAATGAAAACATTTGCTGCTCACTAGGGAGTCACTTACCATTTTCTACATTCGCCAGTCGATGCAGGAGAGGTAACCAGACAAGACACTGAGGTGGTGGGTCAGACATAAGTGTATCCAAGAAAGAATTTAAGGTAACTTTTTTCTGTTAAGAGATAAAAAAATGACCTTGTAAGATTTATTAGTTACAGGTTAGAAAAAGCCTTTTAGTACAATTATACTTTAACTGCCCCCCCCCCCCCCCACCACTTACCTATCCTCACTCTTGCCATATCATTGTGTGAACCTCAGGAAGTTGCACGAGTGCCAGCTATCTTCTCCATTTAACTGCAGGAGAAGTGCTACCCATCCAGGAGACTTTGCAGTGGTGGCTGTGTGGCTCCTAGAGAATCACTCAATCAAGGACAGGCGAGTATAATGCCCTGTACACGCGATCAGACTTTCCGACAACAAAACCGTGGATTTTTGTGCGAAGGTTGTTGGCTCCAACTTGTCTTGCATACACACGGTCACACAAATGTTGGCCATCAATTACGAACGTAGTGACATACAAGACGTACCTGATATCTCCATTACGAACGCTAATTTTACAAGACCGAGCGCTTTCGGCTCATACTTGATTCCAAGCATGCGTGGATTTTTATGTGACGGACTTGGGTACACACGATCGGAAAGTCAGACAACAAAAGTTTGTTGGCGGAAAATTTGAGAACCTGCTAGCCAACAACAAATGTTTGATGGAGCATACACGCATTCGGAATTTTCCTGCCAACAAGCTCACATCCAACATTTGTTGTTTGAAAATCCGATCGTGTGTACGGGGCATAAGACTTTTGGTTGGAGGGAATTTAAGGAACACTGTATGGTACTAAACTTAAGCTGGCTCGTCGATGGTTCTTTTTTTTTAATTCATCTAGTGGGCTAAAAAAAAAAAAGAAAAAAAAAAAAGAAGACGGTTTCTCCATCCACAACAACAATGTGGATGGATGCATGGATGGATGGAGGACCCCCCCCCCCCCCCCCCCCGGGATCTATGGGCAATTTAGGTAAAAGCCTCTGCCTTATTAGTAGCAACAGGATACAAATGATACGTTTTCTATCCCAGATTTGGAAATAAAAAAGAATAAATTATACTGAGTTCTCTAACCAAGTCATACAGTATACATTCATGAGAGTCAAAGTAATGATGGATGCCCCAAGAAAAAAAAAAATCTGAATTTATAATAAGATTACATAGTTCGGAAAAATCTATTAAACACATCAAATCTCTACAGAATGTCAAACTCCTAAATGAGGAAAGGTTTAGAGTTCTAATGCTAACCTGGAATTAAAATGTGACAATTATTATTTACTGCCATGTGAGAATGGAGATATTTATTACCTGGTTGATGCTTCACTCCTGCATCGCATGTAGTGACAAATTACATAATTATCTCTTCTCTTTCACAAGGAAGCACATCTGTACACCTACAGGCACACCAAATGGCCCTCAAGGACAAAAATGCTAACCATGAAAGGCTCTACTCACTAAGCTATAACAATTGCCTGTATACAACTGTTATTTTTAGCAATGAGAGTCAATGACAATGACAGCAGTCACATGACTGAAGACAACTATTGTTATGGCAAATAACATGGCATAGATTATTCAGTTTCAGCCTACAGTCCTTTTTAACTATTTAATGAAACATATAAATGATTAAACAAGTTTGCAAGTGTTTCACTGAAAAATGTCCCCTGTAGCAATGCATATTAAGATATCAAAGGGCTCTTACTATATATATATAAGCCTCCCATTTAAAAGTTTTAAGCATATTCTCACTCTAAATAAACATTGAAATATGTGTAAAGCTAATAGAAATTTTACATAAACATTTGCGTTCTTTAAAGTTATGTTGCAATGGCCTTATAGCCTTTCTAAAACAAAAACGTTTTATTTTAGTTTTGATTAGCAGTGGCTAAAATCTGTAAGTTTTTTTTTTGTTTGATGGTCAAATTGGGAGATTTTCTTTTGATTTCTGATCTGGAGACAAAACAGAAAGTGAGAGGGTATCTCCACAAAGCGAGAGGAAATTTCCTCTCAGACACTTGTCACCTAAAGTGTGTCTCAATTGGTATATTTACCTTAATCTCCAGTTCTGGTGACAACTGTAAGATTTTGGACTTTGCATTACTTTATGTCCTGGGGACAATGTTCAGTAGGACAAATAGCAAGGCTACATGTTCCTAGCAAGGCCCAGACAGCAATATGAACCTAAACAAGGTTCTAACCCTCCCCTCTTCTCCATCCAAAACGAAATAAAGGTTTTGGCTTTCGATGCACTCGATTCTGTGCCCTTTTTCAATCAAAGTGCCAGAATTCCAGCCTGAACTTTGTTTTTGGATAAAGTAAAATATGGTTAGAGAACCTCTCTGGAGATGGCACTACTATCTGTGTTCCATTGGAAGTGAGACAAAATATCCTCAAGTTAAAGGAATTATCACACTTAGCAACCAATGAGACAGGTGTCTCCACTCATGGAAAAACTGTCACTGTCAAACTGAAAATATTAGTTTAGTCATTAAACTCTACCAGTCTGTGTATCTCAATGTCAACAGTATGCTAGGAGTATTTCAGGGAAATGAACACTCCCTAGCCATTAAACATAAGGAAATAAAAAGCTACCTTTGAGTAATCATATTTATTCTCAATAAACTGAAAATGTGTGAAAACTTATGCAGTTATTTTGCAACTGAATAATAAAGATATTTTTAAATGCAACTAATTTAACCACCTGGATTTGAACAAGTTCTTGTAAACCAGGGGTGTTTTTTATTTTGAATGGTATAATGAACATTTTCCTCCTGCAGCCGCTGAATGCTGGTGGGAGGAAGAGGAGGAGAAGCCAGATTTTAGCAGTTGCAGAAAGAAAATGGAGGGGACTGGGTCCTGTATATGCTGTCCCTCCTGTCCAAGTGCAAAGCAGAATGTGACAGGGAGATCGCACAAGCCCCCTGGAGCATGAAGCAGGGTCGCCATTGCGACCCCAATGCTAAATTCACTGTAAAACACAGCTCAACTATGGGGTTTTAAAGCCTGCCAAACCGCAAATGTAAACAAGCCCTTACTGTCCTGAGCCCCCTATAAGGCTACTTTCACACTGATGCGCTGTGGTTTACCCACACTGTGCATGCAGCACAGTGTACCTGTGGCTTTCCTGCGGGTTAACAGTGCTTTGCCATAGTCTTGACTCCTGCATTCAGGAGTTTTGGTGTGGAAAGCTGCAGGTGCACTGAGCTGCAGCCGCGGATCATTGAAAAATCAGCCTAATAGTGGTTAACCATTTTAGAGGTGCTAATAGGCCCATTGCAAAAACTAATATGCCCAGTGGATGTGACGTTTCATACAATGACCTTCTTTTCACTTTCAGCTTCTGCTGTCATTGCTCTCCATCTCCAGGCTGCTAGAAATGTTCCATGTGAAGTGCACTTGGAATGACACTGCCTATGACAGGAGCCGGTGCTACAGAGGAAGCATAGGCTTATGTAGCTCCTGCTCTCTCCTCGGCTGCCTGCTTCCTCTGCTGCTGGTGTCAGCTCGATGCACTCTGATGCTCTGGGATGGTGGGTAGGCAACCCCAAATATCAATCAACGGGTTGCTGACCCAAGGCATGCACTTCCTTGGTTTGAGGTTGAGGGCCACAAGTTGAGCACCCCTGTTGTAAATGTACTGTAGACTTGGAAAGTGGAGGGGCAGCATTAGGTACCAAACAGATGTGCTGCTTACACATATGCTGACAAAAAACATGCTGACAGGAGCAGAGGGTAGAGTAAGCAGTGGGATTAACTCCTTTAGTCTATTGCTGCCCCTTGACTGTCAAATCACAGGCTGGAGAAAGAAGTGACCAGGTTGTATTGCTAAAGCAGAGAACAGTCCAGTATCACACCTGGATATTTTGTATGGATGTGCAAATATCTGAATAGGCAGACAGTAATGCAAATCATTGGCAGGTAAAACAGCCACCATATATGTACAGGTTATCTTCAAAGCATTCAGATGTTTGTCTTTGAAGGTCATGCTGACTTCTTTTCACAAACTACAGTAACTTATCCTCAAACTGCATTAAACCTAGAAACAAACATTTTCTATATCGCAGTTTTCCAATCCTAAAATGTGGTTGCTGCATTAGTTTCC
The DNA here is from genome assembly GCF_042186555.1 of Aquarana catesbeiana. Lineage (NCBI taxonomy): Eukaryota > Metazoa > Chordata > Amphibia > Anura > Ranidae > Aquarana > Aquarana catesbeiana. Next base: position 497,235,229 of record NC_133328.1, on the reverse strand, counting down.
TTTTTTTTCTCCCTATTTTTACCTTACAATCCAGCCAGTAACATACTTCCTGTCTTAGGGTGTCTCCACTCCACTGGAGGGACAACAGAGAAACCTTCTGACAGCAACAATGTCGATCTGGGGAATGGACAATATTACATGCACTAGCAAATATAGATGGACTTAAAGCGGAGTTCCACCCAAAAGTGGAAGCTCCGCTTATCTGCTTCCTCCCCCTCTCCGATGCCACATTTGGCACCTTTCTGTGGGGGGGCATGTTATTTATGGCCCCTCCTCCTTCCCCCCGCTGCCTTCTGGGAGACACACAGGTCCCAGAAGACTGCAGGACCTTTCAGAAAGTGCAATGCAACTCACGCATGTGCAGTAGGAAACAAGCTGTGAAGCCGTAAGGCTTAACTTCCTGTTTCCTTCAGTAAGGATGCTGGCGCCTGCGCCTCAAGCCGATGGACGGGTCTGCTTCAGGTGTCGACATTGCTGGCTCCCTGGACAGGTAAGTTTCCTTATATTAAAAGTCAGTAGCTACAGTATTTGTACAGTAGGTGACCGCGATATTGTGTCAATCTCGCCGCTGTTATCGGCGAGATTTGACACCTGCAAGCCCCATCGCGGGAGCCAGCGCCGAGCTGACTTGCTCATCGGGAAAGGAAAAATGTGTTTTTTTCCTTTCCCGATGAGTGACAGGCATTGCTGACAGGTGTTTGGTATGAATTATGAATCATGAGGGGGAACTCCACGCCGGCATGGGTTCCCCTCCAAAAGCATACCAGACCCTTATCCGAGCATGTAGCCCGGCCGGTAAGGAAGGGGGGTGGGGACAAGCGAGCGCCCCCCCCCCCCCTGAATCATACCAGGCCGCGTGATCTCAACATGCGGGGGTGGGTGCTTTGAGGAAGGGGGGCGCCCTGTGGCCCCCCACCCCAAAGCTCCTTGTCCCCATGTTGATGAGGACAAGGGCCTCTTCCTGACAACCCTGGCCGGGGTACTGTGCCACAGGGCGCCCCCCTTCCCCAAAGCACCCACCCCCCCATGTTGAGGGCATGTGGCCTGGTACGGTTCAGGAGGGGGGGCGCGCTCGTCCCCACCCCCCTTCCCGACTGGCCGGGCTGCGTGCTCAGATAAGGGTCTGGTATGGATTTTGGGGGGATCCCCACGCCGTTTTTTCGGTGTAGGGGGTTCCCCTTAAAATCCATACCAGACCTAAGGGCCTGGTATGCCCCTGGAGGGGAATTCCCTCTCGTGCTGGCTGCAATAGGAAAATGTGTTTTTCCTATTGCAGCCAGCGCGAGATGCACAGTACCCTGTCGCCGAGAACCAGAGCGATGGGATCGCGCTGTAAACACATTCTCGTGTACAGGTACTGTAGCTGCTGACTTTATTTTTTTTTCAATACAGGCTGGAACTCTGCTTTAAGTAACAAATTAAAGCCAAACTCCAGCTAACACTTTCTAAGCAGTTACACCAAAAGTTTTTTTATTCTTTGGAACAAAAGTTTTACATAAAAGAATAAAAGCTGATCATTGCAAACACCCCTGACAGTGTTAATTGATTTGTCTCAACCCCTTAGCTGCCACCTCTGCTGGACAGCTTGGTCTGTTAAAGGAAGTTGAAAAATAACATTTACTGGACAGATTGCCAGATGAGAATAAAGGGAAAAAAGTTTAAAAACTAAGGCAGTCACAACACCTAAGAACTGGCAGGCTGCAATATTTTATTTTTTTTTGTTTGTTTGTAAATAACAAACATGCCTATACTTACCGGGGTTTTGCACAGAGCGGCCCCGATCCTCCTTTTCTGGGATCCCCCGGTGGCGTTCCTCCTCCTCAAGTGCCCCCACGGAGAGCCGCTTTCCATGGGGGCACTCGTGCGGGCGCGCTCCCGAGTCCTGCTGCAGCATCCATTGACACATACAGCAGAACTCGGCCCCGCCCCCCATGTCACTGGATTTGATTGACATCAGTGGGAGTCAGTGGCTTCTGCTGATATCAATCTGTCCAATGAGGACCTGAGACAGCGGCTGGAGCTGCTGGGCTCATTTTAGTCGCTGGAACGATCGGGTTCAGGTAAGAAAATAGAGGGGCTCTGGGGGGTTGCTGCAGCACAGAAGGTTTTTTACCTTAATGCATAGAATGCATTAAGGTGAAAAACCCAGAGGGTTTACAACTCCTTTAATACCGCTTTAAAGTGGTAGTAAAGCTATTTTATATTTATACCTACTGGTAAGCCTATAATAAAGCTTTCCTGTATGTACAGTAAATATCTCCTAAACATGCACTGATTAAGAGAGATTTATGTTTGCAACGCACTGTGCGCTCAATGGATTTTAAATTTTTTTTTGCAGTTTACATATTCTTAACTGTACTGGGTGATTTTCACCTAGAAATATGTCCTTGCTGGTCATTAACTTTCACTAGGGTATGGTTATTCTATGTTCGGTGCTTCTTACTGTCATTTTTTTGTTTTGTTTTTGTTTCCATTAATCAGCGTATGTCTTTAATAATTTGTATCTGTCAGTCTGCCTGTGCCAGTAACCAGGTTTTCCCACTATGAGCGGATTATGTTTTTTTAAGAAATAATAAATTTGAAACATAATATACATAATTTACATTAAAGAACCATGACCTGTAAAAAAGGCTCATTCTGTAGTCTCATGTCGCAAGACCTTTATGTGCACCAAAAGTCATTAGTGATCTTCTACTTGCAGATCTGCAAACTCCTCATCCATATTGTTCATTGACCTGCTTTCATTTTAAACAATAACAATTTTATTTAACTTTATTGTACCTGCTGTGAGAAACAAGATTTCGCAGACTGCTCCGTATAGCCAAAAGAAGGACCTTCAAACACAGCAGTTGGCAGTTTGAGTACCTCCCTAAGAAACAGGTCATATTTTCCATAAACCATTACCCCACTTGACTCCGAGATCAAGGAGAAAATATCTGGAAGCGGATGAAACAGAACATAAATTACTTTGTATGCTAGGCATAATGTAAGATTAGTTATTAATGAATATCAGTAGGAGGTACTATTGCACCAGAAAATGACTACAATAAAACTAATTGGATAGAAGCAAAGTGAGAATCATTCTTGTATGTCACGGACCATCAACTTGGTGATAAACAATGAGAGTTGCCAGGGACATGTTTCTTCTTTCAGCCCCCATAGAGGCCTAGGCTAACTGTTCTATGCTGCCCCAAATCTACCCCAGTCAACTGGCTCGCCAACATTATCAGACACCATAACTACACAAGGCATATCAGCAGGAACTGGCCGACATTCGGACAGTGTGTACAGCTGCCTGTCCGACAGAAGCCGATCTCACAAGTAGCTTCTTTTGAACAGTCTTGCTGAAAAAACAGCAGCCGATCAGCGCTTGTAGCCAATGGCCCATCAGAACATAATAACACAGCAGGGGAGATAGCAACACTAACATCGCTTATGCCAGGCACACACAGGCCGAAAATGGTCGGTTCGTCAGGAACCGGATGATTTTCAGTCTCTGTGTACAGCTCCCTGTCTAACAGAAACTGGTCTCAATGGCTTCTGTCAAATTGGCGTGCTGGTAAACCAGCATCCGATCAGTACTGGCAGTTGAATGATTCAGAAAAGGGACATAAATCTTCTCCATTTCATGCAGGAATTGAAACTTTTTTGAATTAGTGAAGCTGGCCATAGATGGATTATTTGTTATTTTTGATCAGCTAGCGGGTCTATCAAAAAGAAAAAAAAAAAAAAGAAAAACCGATCCCTCATCCAGCTAAACAAAGTGGATGGAGGAATCCTCACTGCGTATTCTGACAGTTGGAACTCAACTGCTGTCAGAATACAATGATCAGTGCTGCAGCATTGAATGGAAATTTTCCAACATTCCCCTTTGAGAGAAACTCCTTATTAGATCGACTTCTCTTGAGTGGGAATGGCCATGGACGGATTGAAATTCAGCCAGTCCTTGCTGAACCATCTGCTTTTCAATTCATCTATGGCCAGCTTAGGTTGTACAAAGGCCACTGACAAGAACACAGGCAGTGCTGGGCTTTCTATTTGAAAACCAATTAATGCTTTGCAAACACAAATACACTTCAAGATATTGGATGGCTGCTGCTCCTGTCCTGAAAATGCTAGTTTCCTGGTGGTCATGATGATCAAATGGTTTCAGTAATTTGTGAGTCACTAGTATAGAACAAACACGAAGATGAAGGCTTTCAGTACTTGCTCTGTGTCAGTGAAAGTACTGAAGCCAGATGATCTGCAGGGCAAAAAGGTGCCGTATAGTGTATGCAGGAACATGGACTTTTCATTGGTATAAATGTAGTGTACAGCATGCATCCCTGGGAGGACCAGGACCAGATGGGTAGGATTCTCAAGAAGAGGCTGTGCAGTGCTGAGCAGGTCAGACAGTGAAGATCCATATATGTAGCTTGTCAGAGGTTATTAGGGAAGGTAGCAGAGCTCACAAAGTTTAATTACCTACATCTTAAATGGGAGCATCAGTCGTTTTTGTGTTCATTAAGCCTCCATTCACATCTTGGCGCCCCAGATCGGGCAAATTGGGACACCAAGATGTGAACGGAGCCTAAAAAAAACTGCTGACTTTTACTAAACACACACTCACCTGTCCTAGGATCCAGTGATATGCTCACCCATGCCGTCCCTTCTCTCCCTAGCTCCGGCATCTTGACTGTGGGTGCCTGGCAGTTTGCGGCTTCACAGCCAGGTGTACCCTGCGCATGCATGAGTCGTGCTATGCCTCCTGAATAGTCCAGAAGTCTTCTGGGACCTGGGACGTGTCCCAGAAGAATGCGGGGGGGGGGGGAGAACTTCCCCTTGGATCGCCTAGGCATAACTAGGTACCTGCTCCCCCCCCCCAAAAAAAAACTGCATGCCATGCTTTTTTGGGTGGAGCTCCGTTTTTTTTTTTTTTTTTTTTTTTTAAGAACACTGTATCCAGTAATGCAGACCTCACTTACAAAAAGATATTGATAATATAGAACAAGTCCAGAGACGGGTAACACAAATGGTGAAAGGTATGGGGGATTAAATATATAAAGAGCAACTTCAGGAACTTAATATATACAGTCTGGAGGAGAGAAGGAAAAGAAGAGACATATCTGAAACCTTTAAATACATGAAGGGGGTGAAGTTTTTTCAACAAGAAACCAAAATCAAGAATATGGGGACAGGACCTTAAACTAACTGGAGGAAAGTTCAAAATTAAATTTTAGAAAGTATTATTTTACAGAAAGGATAGTTAATGTTTGGAATAAACTTCCAGCAGAGAGAGAGCTAGTGAGACAATCAACAGTAAATGGCTTCAAACATTCTTGGGACAAACATAGATCTATACTCAGATACTAAAGTTAACAGAAAAAAACAAAGCAAACAAAAAAAAATGGGCAGACTTGATGGTCTACTTGGCCTTTTTTTTATGCCGTCACTTTTCGATTGTATAATGACATCAATATTGTGTACAAAGTTTTCCAAAGTGCAGTGAACCCAGAAAATAATAAATAGTAGTTTATTACCTTCTACTGTACATGGCTATTTGCCACTGTATTGAATTTTTGCATACTACTGTACAAATAGTACTCTAAAAAAGAAATAGCTAATGTTATACTCACATCTAAGCTTGTCCATTATTTTCCCTCCACACAGTGTGGACAAAGCCATTTTGACAGCGAAGACTGTTATTTTACCATGTCCTTCTCTATGGATTACAAATCAATGGAACATTCAGTTATGCTGATAAACAATTGTATTCATGGAAAATATCAAAAAGACAGTTTTGTATTGTTAATAAAGCATAATTTTTTAATTATTTCTGCTAAATATACTGACTACACATGCTGGTGATTTAAATTACTTACTTTTTGATATGCTGATCTTGAGCCTTGTTAACCATGTTAGACAACATTAAATATAAAATGCACCATAACTGTTATATATAAAAAATATTTTGGGTAACACTTTTTTTTTATAGAGTTATCAATTTGGAAGCCAATTCTACTTGTACATGGGTACAAGGTTTCTTTTTGGGGAGGACCAAAAGATCATTAATACTACATTCCATTCATTTATCACTTTTTGAAAAATGTTTTAGCAAGACCAATAAGGGGGAGGAGTCTCTGGTGATAATCCCACCTCTCGGGTTCAAAAGTATTTTGGGAAACAACTAAAAAGAAACACTGCCCTAGGATCCTACAGGTGTCATTTACATAACTAAATAAGTTACACAAATTATTAAATAAATTAAATAAATATTAAATTATCAATATATGTTTATTATTAAAAATATATGAAATAAGTTAAATTACATAACCAAACACCAGAGTAGTTTTTTTTTTTTAGCATTATCCAGATTTATTATTTAGAATAGAAAGGTAACCAACAGATTGTATCAGCATCTGAACTGAGAAAGTGCAGTCCAACAGACTGAGTGCAGGAATAACTTAATACCTCAGATCACATAGTGTACAGAAAGTGAATAATATTGCTATACTAGCTAATGTAAGACCACAGAATGGAAACAAGGTTGGATACCTGGGTTTTATCATATCATGGGAAGGAGAAAAAAAGAGGAGGGAAAGGAAGGAAAAGGACTAGGAAAGGAGAGGGGAAAAAATAACTTCAAACAAAACAAATAAGCATGCTGGTCTGGACAGAGTATTTAGTTTGACTGAGGGGTTCTATCTAGCAGAGATCTACCTTCATCTGAATATATAAACATATTCCATGAAAGCCACTTTTTTTTTTTTTTTTTTTTAACGTTTGTGCTTGTTTAGTGCTGAAAGCACTAGATCCTCCATTTTATAAATGTCCTTGACCTTTCTGAGCCACATTTGAATAGAGGGAGGGTCAGGATCTTTCTATCGCAAAGCAATGCAATTTTTGAATAAGTGAAGTATGTGGCGCTAACTAAAGTGCAGAAATGAATCAATAAGTATATAAATACTAAATAGAACAGCTCACGCACCTGACAAGTAAGCGTGTAGAACAGAATAGGCAAGTGCAAGTGAAAATAAAAATAACAAATCTCTACTCTTCTCTAGGTTACTGGTAAAGTGCATCAATGCCACGGATTCCAAACAGCAGTTGGAGCAGTGTGTATATAAGGTGCATCAAGTGAAAAAATATATATGACAATCCTAGTCTAATGATAAAATGACATACATAAAAAAAGAAATGTGAAAAAAAAATTTCTGAATAAATTCACTGTTCTCCTGGAGTGTAAAAGGTGAAATTCAAAAAGCAAAGTCCAACAAGTGATAAACACTAATATGAATAAGTTCACATATAAGTTCATTATAAGTTCATAAGTTGATTACCCTTTGATAAAGTCCTGTGTTCAGTGACGATATGCGCCAGGGAAGAGCCAGGTGTCGTCACTTCCAGTCGCGGCCGAGACCGGAAGTACTCTGCTGATTTTAAACTATAAGTTACTCTTTGTTTTAATAAAACACTTTTGGGAATTACTACACAATGGAGCCACCCTCTTTTATTTCATGGCCTCACCGCTTTGGTTAAGCCTGGAGTCACCCCCAAAAATCTGCTATTGTTGGGACAATCGTTGGAAATCGATCGTTGTGCTGGGATCTGCTGTTTTCCACACTGAAGGCTTGACTCGACCTGTAGGGGTCTTCATCTGAGGTGAGAGGCTGGGGGGAATCGTGTGGCGCACCACGGATATTATATACAGTACCTGCCCTCAAGAATGTGTTTCCAGCGCAATCCCATCGCGCTGGTTCTCGGCGACAGGGTACTGTACATCTCGCGCTTGCTGCAATAGGAAAAACACATTTTCCTATTGCAGTGAGCATGAGAAAGAAGCGACAATGACCCCTCTCTAATAAAAAAACGGCATGGGTTCCCCTCCAAGAGCATACCAGACCCTTAGGTCTGGTATGGATTTTAAGGATAACCCCCTACGCTGAAAAAACGGTGTGGGGCCCCCCCAAAATCCATACCAGACCCTTATCCGAGCACGCAGCCTGGCCGGTCAGGAAAGGGGGTGGGGATGAGCGAGCGCCCCCCCCCCCCCTGAACCGTACCAGGCCGCATGGGGGTGGGTGCTTTGGGGCGGGGGGGCGCCCCCAGATCCCAGCCCCTCCACCCTATGTGAATGAATATGGAGTACATCGTACCCCTACCCATTCACCTTTGGGAAAAAAAGTGTCAATAAAAAAAAAAACATACTAGACCGGTTTTTAAAGTAATTTATTAGGTTCTTTTGCCGGGCTCCTCCGTTATCTTCTGCTCTTTTGACGCTCTTTTGCTAGCATTGGCCCGGTCTTCTCCGTCGTCTTCTTCCCTATTCTCTTCTTCCGATGTTGACACAACACTCTCTCCGGCTGTAATGACGTGTGCGCAACGACTTATATAGGCATGGGGCGTGGTCACCGGGTGATGTCACCCGGTGACCCCGCTCCTTATGACGTCACAGTCCCATCATGCCCCGGGACTGTGACGTCATTAGAAGGGCAGGGTCACCGGGTGACATCACCCGGTGACCACGCCCCATGCCTATATAAGTTGTTGCGCACTGCGCACACGGCATTACAGCGGGAGAGAGCGTCGTGTCAACATCGGAAGAAGAGAATAGGGAAGAAGACGACGGAGAAGACCAGGCCAACGCTAGCAAAAGAGCGGCAAAAGAGCAGAAGATAGCGGAGGAGCCCGGGCAGAAGAACCGGAGACCGGGAGAAGAAGCCGAAGAGAGTGGAGTCAGGAGAGACCCCTGAAGTCGGAAGAGACCCCCGGAGCTGCCTAATAAATTACTTTAAAAACCGGTCTAGTGTGTTTTTTTTATTGACACTTTTTTTCCCCCAGGTGAAAGGGTACCCCATATTCATTCACATAGGGTGGGGGGCCGAGATCTGGGGGCCCCCTTATTAAAGGGGGCTCCCGGATTCCGATAAGCCCCCCGCTCGCAGACCCCGACAACCAACGGCCAGGGTTGTCAGGAAGAGGCCCTTGTCCCCATGTTGACAAAGCACCCACCCCCCATGTTGAGGGCATGCAGCCTTGTACGGTTCAGGAGGGGGGGGCGTTCGCTCGTCCCCACCCCCTTTCCTGACCGGCCGGGCTGCATGCTCGGATAAGGGACTGGTATGGATTTTGGGGGGACCCCCACGCCTTTTTTTGGCGTAGGGGGTTCCCCTTAAAATCCATGCCAGACCTAAGGGCCTGGTATGCTCCTGGAGGGGAACCCATGCCGGTTTTCTATTTAAAATTTGGCATGGAGTTCCCCCTCATGATTCATACCAAACACAGTGCCTCAATGTCAGCAATGCTTGTCGCTCATTGGGAAAGGAAAAAACAGATTTTTGCTTTCCCAATGAGCGAGCCAGCTCGGCGCTGGCTCCCACGACGGGGCTCGCAGGAGTCAATCTCGCCAATAACAGCGGCGAGATTGACACAATATCGCGGTCACCTACTGTATGTGATTGGACGAATTTGACATCGCTCGAAAGTTGTTTTTGCACAATTTTTTTTTCTTTTCTGCCCACGGATTTAATTCATGAATTTATATATGTGAACTTATTCATATTAGTGTTTATCACTTATTGGACTTTGCTTTTTGAATTTCACCTTTTACACTCAAGGAGAACAGTGGATTTATTCAGAAATTTTTATTTTTCACATTTCTTTTTTTATGTATGTAATTTTATCATTAGACTAGGATTGTCATATATATTTTTTTACTTGATGCACCTTATATACAAACTGGATGCTATTTTAGATTGCTGTTTGGAATCTGTGGCATTGATGCACTTTACCAGTGATCTAGAGAAGAGTAGAGAAGATTTGTTATTTTTATTTTCACTCGCACTTGCCTATTCTGTTCTACACGCTTACGTGTCAGGTGTGTGAGCAGTTCTGTTTAGTATTTATATACTTATTGATTCATTTCTGCCCTTTAGTTAGCGCCACATACTTCACTTGTTCGTATATTTTATCTGTGTGGGAACACTTTTATATGTTGGCAGCTTCTCCCATCTTTTTATATCTTATTCTATACAGTTTGGTTTTGCGCATTAGTTCCCCCATTTCAATGCAATTTTTGGTTGCGTTAAGTAGATGGTGCAGTACCAACTTTCTATAAATTGTAATAGGAATGTCAGAGCAATGAAGCAGAAAGAAGGCTGGGTCCTCTGGAACGGAAAGTCTGTAAACTGTTGTATAAGTCTGCGTTTTTCCCTCCAGAAGGTGCCCAAGCCCGGGCACACCAAAAATATGTGCAAGAGTGTCCCCCGTCCTCTCCGGCATGTCCAGGAACAGTCCAAAGCCGCCGGGAAGAAGTGGCTTAAGACTGATGGGGTATGATACTATCTGGTAAGCAACTTATAGTTGCATTCCAGAATGCGTGTGCACACGGAAGATTTAAGGGCAAGCTGGATGATTTGACTATCTTGATCAGGGGTGAATGTCCATCCCAAGTCTCTTTTCCCATTTAGTGAGGTAGGGCAACCTGAAGTCTTCGGGTGGGGATAAACAATAGGGAATACATCGTGGAGAGGGTGCAGGGAAGAGTACTGCTCTCCATGCAATGAGACTCAAATGGAGATGAAGAACACCTGTACACTGCAGTGAACGGAGAAAGTGGTGAAGTTGAAGCACCTTCCAAAAATTTAAGGCGAATCGTCCATCCGGTTGCATCAAGGACGAGATTGAGGGCCAGCTGTCTGACGTGAGGAAATGTGACACTTGGAAGAGGCCAGCATCAAGCAGGTTTTGGAATGGGCCTCCACTAAGTCCTGAGGGAAAGTTGGGATTGCCTAAGACAGGGCACAAAGGCGACTTGATGGTGGAAATCACCGGATTTAGCATTTTTCAGTTGAATGGGTGAAGGCTGAATTATTCACCTTAGGTCCACGGTGAGGAAATTTATAACAGACCGCTCACAACAAACTGCACAGAATTCAGAGTAAAACATAATGGTGTTTATGGTGTAGATACAGTAGACGCCACCATAACAACATGTACCTTCTTACAAGCAAGCATTTTTGACAGGATAATGTGTCCATTTATAAAAAACCCACAGATGCAATACAAACACTTGAACACACACTTACGGATCATAAGCAGCCAACAGAAAATTTAACAACAGGCTGATTGACTGTTCCACGCTGATTTGGTGAGTGGTCGGCATTCTCTTATTGAGTTGGTAAAATATCGTTGATAACACAGCTTCCAACCGTGCCACATTCAGCTCCACGTTGGGGTCAAGGTTGTTTAACGAGTTTTCCCGAAGGGCTTCTATAACGTTCCATATATCTACTAGGTGCACTGTGTGGAAACAGACACAGCAAGTTAGACAAGCAATAGTCCTTACATTCAACACTATAAGCTTTTGATTGGCTGCCATTATTTCTTGCCATTGTTATTACGCTCAGAAAAGGGCAAACAATCTTACAATGCTAGCAATTACCACGACAGTAATATATTACTGCATGTAATTTCTACTCCAGAAGCCCGCACAGCTTGCTCTATAGAATTTACAGCATAAAATGTCTCATTACGTGGAAACTTCCCATTCTAGTAATAGCAGTTACCAGACTCCTGCAATTGTGCTAAGTCAGTAAGAGATTTGCACTTATGAGACCAGAACAGAATAAGGGCCAAATGACAGACAAATTCTAACCTCAATGAGAGCACTTAAAGTTTTATGAACAGCTCTGTCTAGTTGAAGAAAAATTGAAATGTTCTTTGTACTGACACTGATGTGAAAGTGGAACTATGGGCAAAATAATACATATGTGATTCAGTCTGTACCTACCATTAGAGTGTAAAGCACAAAAGTTGGGAACAGGATCTTTATTGCAGAAGAGACATGCTATATCTTTTCTGCAATACCACAAACTTACCTGCCTATTCACAGCCTTTAGAATGTACTATACTGTACGAATGTACTGTAAAGTGTTACTAAACCCCAGACCTTACATTCACTATATCTGGTCTCTTACAGTACACAGAACATGGAAATGCATTTGGTTTGGTAAATATAAACTGCTAAATACCTTCTCTCATCAGCAGTATATAGCAGTAACTGTTAAAGCTTGTAGGAGGAACTATCATTCTGCTCTGACTGTCCTATCAGGCTGCATGACTCATGACCCTCTGTCTGGACAGTGCTGATTGGCCCTGTGTTGATCACATGTACCCTACCAAGAAAAAAAAACAACAACTCTCTAGCAATACACACCAAACTGCGCATGTGCAGAGTGCCCCCAAGGCTCTGTTCTATCAGGAAGTGGATTGAGGACTAGGGAAAAAGGGGAGGATCAAAGAAGACAGGAGTAAACAGTCTTTTTACACAATATGCAGGATTAACCCCTTAGGTTCCACAGTGAGTATAACAAGCATGCTTTACTGCATACACAGACTGATTTTACTGTTGTGGGTTTAGTAACACTTTAAAAGGTACATTCTTGGCATGGTGTGCCTTGGTGCCGGGATGACTAACCTCCTGTGCTAGCGCATGTTTGAACGCCTGCAATGGTCACTTTTGCTGGATAGCTTGGTATACATGTAAATGTGGAGAAAGTATAAATAATAGAATGTGAAATAAAATAAAGAATTCATATACTGAATACTCTCATTACAGGCAATTACCACATACAGTTATGAGAAAATCATATTTTTTTTTATATATATATTAGATAGATCGATCTCTCTCTCTCTCTATATATATATATATATATATATATATATATATATATATATATATATATATATATATATATATATATATATATATATATATATATATATATATATATGTAGCTTGCTTTCTGCTTCTACTTCTTATCAAAGCTCGATTTGACCCGTAGGAGTCTTCATTTGAGGTGAGAGGCTGGGGAAACGAGTGGCGCACTTCGGATGGTGATAGCTACTGGATGAAGTGGACACCGATCGATTATATTGCTCATGCACTTTTCCTATGTATGAACTGCTATATGGAGATTTGCTCCCTTCTCATTAAAGTGGACATTGCACCTTATTTTACATGCACTTTATGAGTTAATTGGACGTCATTAGAGCTTTATCTCATCTGTGTAATCCATTTGCACTTTATGAACGAGTTATACACTTTATGAGATTATTGGATTTTATTAGAGTTATTGTTACACTCTGTGGAATTGATTTGCACTTTATGAACTTTTGTTGCACTTTATATTATTAGCACATATGCTATAATGAAGATCTGTTACACTTGGTGCTTTCACACTTGTTGTTGCAGCACATTCCTGTCAGTGGCCGACAGTTAGTGTGTTGTTATTAATTATCATTCATCTATATTTTGTTTATTTTAGTTAGCGCCACATCCCTTCTTATTTAAATCTATAATATGAAATCATTTTGATGCCCTGTGAATGAATTTCACCATCTCAGAAATGATCTTTTGAAAGTATACGGCTCAGATCACAATAGTTGACTGTATTAGCCATTCTATAAAATGGTCTGTTTTTTTTTTTCTCAGTTGGGTTAGTTTCACTCTTATTAAAGCAGAACTATAGGCAAAACTTTTTTTTTTTCATTATGGATAGAGTAAGGGAAGATCATAACTCCTGTCAGTTTATTTTTAGCTATCTGTGTCCCATTGGGGAGATTTCCCTTCACTTCCTGTCCCATAGCCAAAACAGGACGTGAGGGGAAATTACTGCAAATTAAGGGAATGCCTAGAGGACCCCCAAGTCACCAGAACTAGTGTCTCCATTGGAAGATTTCAACTCTAACTTTTCTGGAGACAACCCAAAATTTGTGATTTTCTTTTTCTTTCACCTTCAGCCTGGGTTCACACTCGTGCAATCTCAGAGATCGCATGTGATTGGCACCCGCACTGCAGGTGCCAATCACATGCGATCTCTGAGCAATGTGAGTTCAGCCATAAAGTTGTATGGCTGAACTCGCATTGGATTCGCACAGAAAATAGTGCAGGGACTTGTTTTTCCCTGCACTAGAATCTGATCACATGGGTGTTGTCAACTATGCAATCCGAATCCTGTGCGAGTTCACACTGCGATCTGTGAACTAAACTGGGAATGTCATTAACAGCAGTTGGCAGAAGGCAGAGTGAACTGCCTACGGGAGAGGAACGATGCGGGAACCGGCGCTGGAATCGTGCTAGCTCCCGCATCGCACTAGTGTGAACCCAGGGTCAATAATAATGGTAAACAGAACAAAAAGAGGGTGAATCTCCCCAACGGGGGCACAGACAGCAATAAAAACTGACAGGTGTTCTAATCCATCTTCACTCTATCCAAAACGAAAATAAATAAAAGTTTTGCTTTTAGTTGCACTTTAAACTTTGCACAAGCATCTGGAGCGCTCTGTGACCACTGTGTCTTTCGAACATACAGTAGCTGATCACAGATCGCAGTAAAGGGCCAATCACAGCAGCCCTTTATCATGTGATCAGCTTTGTCTGTTCACAGCTGGTCACATGTAAACAGACTTGCTGGTTTTCGGTAGTTCTTTCCTACCACGCTGTGTCTGTGTGAGACAGAAGGAGAGCCGTTAACCGGCAAGACTGTCAGTACATTTACACTGATAATCAGGGTACTTATCAGTGCCGCCTCATCAGTGTGCATCAGTGCCGCCTCATCAGTGCCCATCAGTGCCGCCTCATCAGTGCCCATCAGTGCAGCCTCATCAGTGCCCATCAGTGCAGCCTCATCAGTGCCCATCAGTGCAGCCTCATCAGTGCCCATCAGTGCAGCCTCATCAGTGCCCATCAGTGCAGCCTCATCAGTGCCCATCAGTGCAGCCTCATCAGTGCCCATCAGTGCAGCCTCCTCAGTGCCCATCAGTGCAGCCTCCTCAGTGCCCATTAGTGCAGCCTCATCAGTGCCCATCAGTACAGCCTCATCAGTGCACATCAGTACAGCCTCATCAGCATACATCAGTGAAGAAGAAAAATTACTCATTTGCAATATTTTATAACAAACTAAGAAAAACATTTTATTTCAAAATGTGCAGTCTTTTTTTCATCTGCTTAGCAAAAAATTAAAAAAACCCCAGCGGTGATTAAATACCACCAAAAGAAAGCTCTATTTGTGTGAAAAAAATTATACAAATTTAATATGGGTACATTTTTGCATGACTGCTCAATTGTCAAAGTGTGACAGCACTGAAAGATGAAAATTGGCCTGGGGAGGAAGGGGGTGAAAGTGTTCAGTACTGAAGAGGTTAAGGCTGCCATGACAGAAATGTAGTGACTGCCATTGCTGTCAATGTTGTTTTACCTGACATTTACCATTACCCTCTTCACAGGTTGACAATGCTGCTGTTCAAGAGAGGCTATGCTGCTCCTCTGCAAATAGTGGAGGAGTGAATGTAGCCACCCTAGGACAGGAAGTGTGTTGCTGGCAGGTGGAGCAGGTAAAAAGACAGGAAATGCAAAGCATTAAAAAATAAAGCCGCCACATCTAAGGCTAGTTTCACACTATTGCAATTTCTTTGTGGTCACGTTCGCATGGGCTACTGTACCTGTGGAGATGCAGGGAAATAGTGCTTTGTGTTTCCCAGCATGGAAAAATGCACTTCGGGTCTCCAATCCGTGGGGATGCCCTGTGCGCCTGCTAACAGCAGGGCATTTGTGCTGCGGATGCAGGAAAGCTAGCGATTTACACGCAGTCCTGCACCTGTTTAAGTGTGAATCTAACCTAAAAATTAGCAAGCTATAATACAGCCTCTCTCAACCTTTCAACACAGAGGAACCCTTGAAATAACTTTCTGGTCTTAGGGAACGCCTGCTGAAAATGACTATATCTACAACTCATGATATGTTAGTGTGATGGTCAATAGGAAAAATGTCCCTTACACTTGTGGTCATTGGGAAGAATTACCCCTTTAAAGATAGTGAAAAAGATCAACGGTGTCAGTGAGAACATACCTGAGAGGCAGAAATTGCTCATTGCTCAAGGAACCCCTAGCAACCTCTGGAAGAACCCTAGAGTTCCTGGCTGCCTCCGTTTCCACGGAGCCCACCTCGGTCCGCCGGCTCAGCAGGAGATCAGTCCGTTGATCTCCGCTGAGCCGGCAGATGATAGGTCCCTCTCTACTCACTGAGCGGGGAGGGGCTTGTCAGGCGTCGCTGCTGCCTATGGAGGGATCGGATGAAAACAGACAGCGTGTCCGTTTTCATCAGATCTCACCTGATCCGATCCGCCAGCGACGGACCTGGACATAGGGCCATCCATCTGCTTTCAGCCGACTGTGTTGGATGTCAGCGGACATGTCTCTGCTGACATCCGTCGCTCCATAGGCTAACGCCCCTTAAATGCCTCCTAGAGACTCAAATGTAGGATCCAAGGGAATTAAGTGAACTATAAAGATACAAATATTACTTAAAAGACACATTAGCAGTTTAGACATGCTTCCAAAGACATGTAAATTGTTAAAATGATACACTGAGTGTGTTCTAAGTTACAGATGTGATTCTAGATGGACTTTCAACTTACTGTATGCAATATCAGTTTTAAATAAATTAGCTGTCAAACCAGCAAAAACATTAGGAATTGTATAGTATTTTTTCTCAAGTAGAGAAAAAAAATATTGCAAGGATTCTAACGGACTAATCTGCAGAGTTCTGCAAAGTTCTGTTCTTATTAAAAATAACATTTTATCGACATTTCAAACACAAATCTCTATGGGAGATAAAGCGAAGAGCCAATATTTTGGTACAAGATAACACTGAAGAACCTTGTTAAAACTGTATATTTCCTAATTGAGTCCAGTGTAGTATGCAGAAAACAAGAAGGGATTTATATTGTTTCCTTTTAATGCTCATTCTCTGAGCTTGCAGTGCAGACAATGTCAAATGTTGTAGCAATTAAAACACAGAATGGCATAGTATATCAAGCTTTATCCTGGTTATGGAAAGAAGTGGTTTCTTATCAAAGCAAAAATTGCTTTAGGCCTTATGCATATGACCATACAGAAGATGTACAATGCGCAGAGCCTATGCAATGACTCCCGCTTCGTACAGCTGCTCATTGAGATGCATTAGAAGAGGTGGCGGTATGTAGAAGTGCAGCAGGGTTGTGTAAAGCATCTGTATGTGCACCGACTTGTAAGCTCTGAATGCACACTACCTTGGTTCAAGGTATAAATCAGTGCGCAAGTCACAACTTCCTGGCACTGTACAGCATATAACAACCTCTTCAAAAGCACTTCAATGGACTGCTATATATCAGGCTGCAGGTCTCCGGAGTGTAATCATGCAGGCTCTGTGTACTCTATGGCCCCTGTACAGCCATGTGTTTGAAGCCTTAAATTTCTATTTGGACAGCAGCAAATGTAGGACTCTGAAACTTAGAAGCACTGAGCACTGAAAATGTAAATAAATAAACCTAATAATTTATTTATTATTGAAGGTTTAATTTTAGTTTTATTTTATTATTTATCTATTTTTATTTTATGCATTTGTATTTTTTAGTAGCAATTCTTCTTTAACATCATTTTTGCGAGTGTGCCATTTTAAACTTTTCCTCCAGCCTTGATGAAGGGAGATTGTATGGACCCTGAAGCGCGTTGGATGCCCTTTGTCCCTCTTGTTGTAACCAGTTGAACAATAAAGACGTTGGGCTCCTAGGCATTTTTTATTTGGTGGTCTAGTTGGCCTATTACACTTAAGGCCTTATGCACACTGGATGTTCCAAAAACGCCAGTAGCATTGTCGCTTTAAAAACGTGAGTTTTGCCGCTTATTGCTTTTTAGTGTTATGCCTTGTTAGCGTTTTTAGCAAGAAAACACCTCTCTGCTATTTTTTTTTTTTTAACTCCCAATTTCCCACAATGCTTGAGTCTCAAAATCAATCATAAATGCCGGATAGCGAAGTTTTACTGCATGTTTCAGCATTATGCTGTGTACACACGAGCGGAATGTCCGACAGAAAAAGTCCAACGGGAGCTTTTCATCGTATTCCGATCGTGTGTAGGCCCCATCGGACTTTTTACGTCGAAAATTCTGATGGACCTAGAAATAGAACATGTTCTAAATTTTTCCGACGGAACCAATTCCTATCAGGAAAACCGCTTGTCTGTATGCTGTTCCGACGTACCAAAAATGACGCATACTCTGAAGCAAGTACGAGACAGAAGCTATTGGCTACTGGCTATTGAACTTCCGTTTTCTAGTCCCGTCCTACGTGTTGTAAGTCCCGCGTTCTGGACGGTCGGAATTTGGTGCGACCGTGTGTATGCAAGACAGCTCAGAGTTTATTCTGACGGGAAAACTGGTCGTGTGTACAGGGCATTAGAGTATTTGTACAGCTGAAAAAAGCCTCTTCGAATGCAGTAGTTCTGGGGGGTTTTTCCCAGCCTGAAAACGCCCCTGCCAAAAAAACGCATAGGATCACATGCTGGGGAGTTTATTAGCTGCAGAAAAAAATGCCTGATGCCAAAAACAGCAGCTGTAAAAATGTCCAGTGTGCAGGAGGCCTAAAAATGTATTTATATCACAGTGTGATTTCAAGTATGTTCTTTACAGACGGTGGACTTCTACTTTAATAAATAGCTTCTGAAAGTCATAAGAACGTAAAAGATTTTTGCACAGACAAATAAGATAGATATAGTTCTTCTAAGTCCGGCATTCACTTTACCTACATCAAACTAAAGAACGAACAATAACGAGACGAGGTGAATACCTTTTCTGCCAATGGGATAGTTTTATTGGATGCTGTGTTCTACAGACAATGTGCACACTTCTCATTTTATAGTAGCAGCTGCATTCTATAGAATAAAGGGGTCATGGGCTAATTATCCAATTTGACAAAATGCATTGTAGGAAGCTCATTACAGATAGAAAAAAAAATATATTTCCATTCTGTTAGTCCCTGTGTGGGCAACACATTACATTTCAGCACAGACACTTGGACCAGCATCAGCTGGAGATCACAACTGAAGCCCAAGATAACAGCTGCCATAGTCTTAATTAATTACCCCCTATGTGTGTCTCTTCAGCCCCTCCCCCTCTCAAAATAATGTTGTATGACCATAGTAGTCTACATTTGCAGGCTGTTATTATTATTATTATTGATATTAGTGCTACTATTAATAATAAACTGCAAATGAGAATATGTTCGTTTGAATGAAAACCAACCTAAGAACATGTATTAACCACTTCAGCCCCAGAAGAATTTACCCCTTTCCTGACCAGAGCACTTTTTGCGATTCGCCACTGCGTCGCTTTAACTGACAATCGCGCGGTCGTGCAACGTGGCTCCCAAACAAAATTGACTTCCTTTTTTCCTCACAAATAGCACTTTCTTTTGGTGGTATTTGATCATCTCTGCGGTTTTTATTTTTTGCGCTATAAACAAAAAAAATAGCGACAATTTTGAAAAAAAAAAACACATTATTTTTTAATTTTTCTTATAATAAATATCCCCAAAAAATATTTTAAAAAACATTTTTTTCCTCAGTTTAGGCCGATATGTATTCTTCTACGTATTTTTGGTTAAAAAAAAAAAATTGTAACAATCGTATATTGATTGGTTTGTGCAAAAGTTATAGCGTCTACAAAATAGGGGATAGTTTTATGGCATTTTTATTGATTTTTTTTTTTTTACTAGTAATGGCGGCGATCAGCGATTTTTATTGTGACTGCAACATTATGGTGGACACATCGGACATTGCTGACACATTTTTGGGACCATTGTCATTTATACAGCAATCAGTGCTATACAAATGCACCGATTCCTGTGTAAATGACACTGGCAGTGAAGGGGTTAACCACTAGGGGGCAGTGTAAGGGTTATGTCCTGGGGAGTGTCTTTAACTGTGGGGGGGCACGGCTACCCGATCACAGGGAGCAGAGATCAGTCACACTGTCACTAGGCAGAATGGGGAGATGCTTGTTTACATTAGCATCTCCCCGTTCTTCCTCTCCGTGAGGCGATCGCGGGTATCCCCGCGGCGATCTAGTCCGCGGGACCCACGACCCGACTCACGGAGCTCCCGGCTGGCGGGGCGCATGCATTGGCATGCCGGCAAATTTAAAGGGACGTACAGGTACGCCCATTTGCCCAGCCGTGCCATTCTGCCGACGTACATCGGCGTGCGCCGGTCGGGAACCTGTTAAACTTTTTTTTTTTCAATGCAGCCCTAGAACTGGCAACTGTTAATGATAAGCTGCCAACTATAAAATAAATAGGCAATGCTTGTACCCAGCCAGTATGAGACCAGCACAATAAATGCCCCTCCAGTGCTCTTTAATGTGGATGAAGGGGTGAGGTTTGGGTCAGGCAGGACTGTCGAGCCCAGCCTGGCACAGACTCAACCCACCCCAATTTTTTTCATGGAGGCTGCTGTCCACCCTGCTTAGTACAAAATGATGTAAGGATTGTGTTTGCTTTGTACAGTTTGGCCAGGTAGAGCAAAAATATTTGCCAACTAGGATGTTCAGTTTATATTACCGTTTGCCAGTATATTATAATCAAGCTGTCTATTACGGGGCTTCGATTTGTGTGGAGGGTAATGTGTTAATATTTTAGAATACAGGATATCTGGATGGATATTAAAAGACTAAGTCCACCTTGTGCAGAAAGAAAAAAAAAAAACAATGTGCATTATTTATTATTACAGGAACTGGGTTATTGAATCGTGGGTGCAATGCAGACTATTTCTCCAGCCGTTGGTTGGTACTGAGGCTGGAGGAAGTATCAATGCTCTACCAGTGTGGTGTGAGTTCTTCTGCTCCGCTGGGAGCTGGATCTTGTAGTTTTTTTATTCACAGATTCCTGTAAAAGAATAGGAATGTCCCATTGAGAACGCAGCAATCAAAGACAGCTGATCAATCAGTTCTGGGGTCCACTCTGAGCACAGAACAGTGACTGCTCTACTCCTGCAGTGCTTACTGGAGTGCAGGACTGTGGAGGGGGCAGAAGCAGCTGGCTCAAGCTCTCAGTGGCACAATGAGAGGCAGCCAGCTGCTGGTCAGGCATTTGGACAGATATTGCCATTATTGTCAAGATCCCTGCAGAGCCTGGGCCTATGACATCTGTCGACAGACAGCTTCAACTCGCTGTTGGCTGAATCTGAGTCAGTCACAGGCGTGCTTTGGCCATACTTCTCCTTTAATTAGAACTCTGGGCAAACAGAATGAGGGGCATCATACCACATCCTGGAACAGACGTACGCTGCCACATCCAAAAAAGTACAACAAAGAAAACAACAAAAAAGTCAAATAACCTTTGAACAACAAAGATACTTTAACCACCACCCATCTGCGCTATAGCCGAAATACTGCTACAGCGTGGACCTAATTTGCCAGGAGGAAGTCTATGGATGCGCGCCCCCTGCAGGGCGCTCACAGTGCGCTCTGTGATCAGTGAGTCTATGAGACTCGGCTGATCACAGGTCGGAGTAAGGGGTCGATCCCGGGGGAGTATACTATCCCCTAGTCTCTTTTCATCTACTGGCCACAATCAAACATGGCTGCATGTTCAGGGTTCATTTATTTGCGGCTCCAATACCTGTCGTTTTTGCAAGAAACATAATAGCGAACATAAAACTATTGCGTCTTGTGCAACAGGCAGGAATTTTTCTATCCGGAGCTACCTTAATTGTGGTTCCTCTAATGTTTTCTATGTCATAGAATGCACTTTGTGTAAACTTCAATATGTGGGCTGTACTACATGTCCGCTATGAACCAGAATCAGTAAGCATTATCATGGGGCTTCCTATGCCAGTGATAAAGGCTTGTCAAATGTTTCAAAGCACTTTAAACACACTCATGCAGGCAATGTTGACTACTTTAAATTCCGTGGCTTGGAAAAAGTTAGAAATTCACCTAGAGGGGGTGATATCCACCAGAACCTCCTTGAAAGGGATGGTGGATTTTCAACCTCCCATATGAGAATTCCCTCAGGTATGAAGCACAAATATGATGTTGATCTTTTTCTTAAATAGTATTTACTTTTAAGTTTCTATTGGGTCTGCAAATGTATATCTGGATGCATTATAACTTGGTTTTACATGATTTATATATATTTGTATTGATTTATATTGTGATGCTCTTATCTTTCTAAATGTGCTCATTCTTCTCCCCGTTACTAGTTTTGCTTGATATATGATGTTTTTCCTTTCTTTTCTTTGTTTTAAGGTGGTGTATCATCTCATTAGACAGGCGATCTGGTGGAATATTTTCCAATCAACAGGTTGATTTCAGTGGTTGATTGTTTGATTGCCTGCCTGGTGGATGGAGTCCCCCATCTCTATATATTTTAGATTTTCATTTTAATGTCTGAGCTGTGATCAAGGCGCTTGTGCTGAAATGTTAGCCCCTTGTACCTTTTTATGTGTACCTAATAAACCATTTACTAAGATATTTGGAGTGTCAGCTTCTTCTATTGGAACATCCAGAGGGGAGACAAAGGCTGGGCAAACAGTTAAACACACACATAACTTACATATCTGAGGGCTCTTTTACCGGCCAAAGATTTGTATTTCTGTCTATTTACGAGTGGAATAGAGTACTCTTCAATGGACATGTAATTGTATGATCCCATGTAGCATGCGCAGGAGTGCTGTCATCCTGCACAGGCCAATCAAGATGGCTGAAGACATTCACCTGGGTAGAAGATGCTGGTGCCATTAAGACACCTTGTAAGCGTTGGACCATTGGGACAATGGTAAATATTGTTCCCTTTAGTTTCACTTTAAAGCCCATATGCAGCTAATGCTTTTTAAGCAGTTATAGCAGCAGATTTCATTTTCTTTCGAAAAAAAGGTTTAAACCATATGAATAAAAGTTGTCCATTGTAAGTGTTGTATGCTTTCTTCCAACTGTAACTGTCACTTTTGAAGGACAGCTTGGTCTGTTACAACAAGTGAAAAATAAATCTGCTGGCAAGATCAACAGTGGAACAAGTAGAACTAAACCTAGAATACAAAAAAAACTGCAAGGAGGCATCTGTGTAACGTAGAAGAGACATGCTAAGTCTCTTCTTCAATAAAACACACGTACCTGTCTGCTTGCAGCCATCTTTTGAACGTACACCGAGTGTGCATTCCCCACACATTGCTTCTGTGCCTTATTAACTGACTCTCATATGCTTGCGCGGGATCACCTCCTCCCCCACATCCTCAGACAATCAAGAGGCTAAAAACCCAGCGCCTGTTTTAGCCGGGGAATAAGCTGAGAGTGCCCTGTGAGAGATGTAACCATCTAATGCTGAATAGCGGTAGTAGCAAGCATCTTGTGGAGTATATTTTTTTAATAAAACTGTTATTGACAGACTGCATCATATATGTATTTTTTTTGTTCTCGTTTGTTTGCAACAGTACTGGGAAGATTAGCTAGAATGTGAAATGTACTGTGGCAGTCATATACTGTATATAAACCTTCCTTGCTGCCGGTATTGCATACAGATGAAGGTGCTTACTATGATGTGAAAACACATAAATTGAACATGCAGTTATCCAGAGGAACTTATCACTTTTCACCTTTCATAGGCAAGCATAATATTAAATGAGGACCGCTCATTGGTTGTAGTAGGTTAGTACAATTAGCTCTTTGAAGTATCAATTGGTTTCAAACTCTTATACAACAAATGGAAAATAAAAACTTATCTCTGCTCACATAAACAAATCAGGTTTATATTTCATTTCCCAGAAAAATAAAAGCTGGTAGGTACAGGCAAACATTCCCCACCTCAGATACACATAAGTAACTTTGAAATAATAGAGTAACTTTGGAGAAGGCAAGAAGATAGAAAATTAGAAAATAGAATGACCGCCATGACTATCATGCATTACAATCTAATTTCAGAAAAGGCAAGTTGAACGTGTTCTACATAACCTACTGAAATGGAGAGAGGTATAGATTTCAGCAGTTGCTTTTTGTATGAGCTTGTTATACAAGACCATCATGTAGAACACGCTAATTGAAGAAAATGCGAGTAAATGTGTAATGTATAACCTTCTGGAACAGAGAGGGTTTTAGATTTCAGCAGTTGCTCACAATCTTTAGCTCATATAAATAAGTCTAAGGAATGTGAATGATTTTACGATTCATTATATCAAATTCAGATTATCATACACCTGCAGTAAAGGTTCCTGTAAATCACACACAATGAAAGGTGTTAGCTCATGAAACATAAGGTCACAGAGCAGCGGTTTATACGGTGCATGGTTAGCATAATAATCACATCTGATCATCCCACTCTGTGCACCGTACCTCTGAAGAAGAACACTCAGGAGACTAATGAAGGGCACTGTGTGATGTAATGACACTAACTGGAAGCATCAGTGATTCATCAAGGCTGCCTCACACTGCTCTATCTGGATGAAGAGTGCAAATTAATGCGTTACAGCGGTGCTGAAAATCTTAATACCTCCTGCAGGGTCTAAATCAATCATTTAACTGCAAATATTCTTTTACATAAGATACACTATACTAACAAGCTAATAGACCTACAATAAAAAATAAAGGACTGCTGCATTTTCTTGTTCAGCCACTAGATGTCTCCATGCATGCTTTTGTGAAATAGAAAATACTATTTCATCTTTTCAGAAAGTACTGTATAGCCAGTCAGATGATTATGAGGTGAGATAAAAGCAACTACCATCATAAATTCAAAAAATAAGTGTATTCCTTATTTTGATATTACAAGCAGAGCCATGGAAAAATTCCTGTTCTGTTGGCCCAGGAGGAAAAAAAAAAAATATTTGCATGGCTCTGCCAAAATTTATTTTTTCAGAACGTGTGGAATAGAAAGGTTGATGGGTTTCTTGTTGAACTTTCTGTACATCTATATACGGTGCCTTGAAAAAGTATTCACACCCCCTGAAATTTGTCATGTTACAACCATAAACATAAATGTATTTTATTGGAATTTTATGTGATAGACCATCACAAAGTGGCACATAATTGTGAAGTGGAAGGAAAATGATAAATGGTTTTCAATTTTTTTTACAAATAAATATGTGAAAAGTGTGGCGTGCATTTGTATTCAGCCCACCTAGTCAATACTTTGTAGAATCACCTTTCACTACAATTACAGCTGCAAGTCTTTTTGGGGATGTCTCTACCAGTTTTGCACATCTAGAAAGTGATATTTTTGCCCATTCTTCTTTGCAAAATAGCTCAAGCTCTGTCAGATTGGATTGAGAGCATCTGCGAACAGCAATTTTCGAGTCTTCCGCAGATTCTCAATTCGATTTATGTCTGGACTGGGCCATTCCAACACATGAATATGCTTTGATCTAAACCATTCCATTGTAGCTCTGGTTGTATGTTTAGGGTCATTGTCCTGCTGGAAGGTGAACCTCTGCCCCAGTCTCAAGTCTTTTGCAGCATACACACGGTTGGACTTTTCGTCTACAAAAGGCCGATGGACAAAATACGGCTGACAATCCGATCGTGTGTGGGCTTCCCCGGACTTTCAGCAAACTTTTCCAGCCACAAATCTGATGGACTTTAGATTTGGAACATGCTTCAAATCTTTACATCGTAATTCCGCCAGACCCAGAAATCCGCTCGTCTGTATGCTAGTCCGACGGACAAAAACCCACGCTAGGGCAGCTATTGGCTACTGGCTATCAACTTCCTTATTTTAGTCCGATGTATGTCATCACGTACGAATCCGTCGGACTTGTGTGATCGTATGTAGGCAAGTCCGTTCGTTAGACGGACAGGCTGTCGGACTTTTGTAGACGAAAAGTCTGACCGTGTGTACGCGGCATAACAGGTTTTCTTCTAAGATTGCCCTGTATTTGGCTCCATACATTTTCCCTGTCCCTGCTAAAGAAAAACATCCCCACAACATGATGCTGCCACCACCATGTTTCACAATGGGGATGCTGTTTGTTCAGGGTGATGAGTAGTGTTAGTTTTCGCCACACATAGCATTTTGCTTTTAGGCCAAAAAGTAAAATTTTGGTCTCATCTGACCAGAGCACCTTCTTCCACATGTCTGCTGTGTCCCCCACATGGCTTCTCGCAAACTGAAAACTGGACTTTTTATGGCTTTCTTTCAACAATGGCTTTCTTCTTGCCACTCTTCCATAAAGGCCAGATTTGTGGAGTGCATGACTAATAATTGTAAGTGGACAGATTCTTCCACCTGAGCTGTGGATCTCTGCAGCTCCTCCAGAGTCACCATGGGCCTCTTGGCTGCTTCTCTGATTAATGCTCTCCTTGCCCGGCCTGTCAGTTTAAGTGGACAGCCATGTCTTGGTAGGTTTGCAGTTGTGCCATACTCTTTCCATTTTTGGATGATGGATTGAACAGTGCTCTGTGAGATGTTCAGAGCTTGGAATATTTTTTATAAACTAACCCCGCTTTAAACTTCTCTGACATGTCTGGTATGTTCTTTTGCCTCCATGAGGCTGTTTGTTCACTAAGGTTCTCTAACAAACCTCTGAGGGCTTCACGGAACAGCTGTATTTATACTGAGATTAAAACACACACAGATGAACTTTATTTACTTATTAGTATACTTCTGAAGTTAATTGGTTCCACTAGATTTTAGTTAGGGGTATCAGAGTAAAGGGGCTAAATGCACGCCACACTTTTCAGATATTTATTTGTAAAAAAAAAATAAAACCATTTATCGTTTTCCTTTCACTTTACAATTGTGTGCTACTTTGTGTTGGTCTATCACATAAAATCACAATAAAATACATCTACATTTTTGGTTGTAACATGACAAGATGTGGAAAATTTCAAGGGGTATGAATACTGTAGATGCCAAAACAAAAAGAATGGTTATGAATGCCATACAGTAACCCACACATTATTATTAGCCACATAAGTAATGCAAAGCTGTACAATATATGAAGCCAATTATCACAGGTTACTTTTTACCAGATTTTACACGACTATGACTATATAAAAGTGAACCCAGAATAAGCCACTGAAGGCAGAACACTGCATTTTCATATTTTGTGCTTTTTTGACGTACAGAGATCAAACAAAAAAACTTATAGTAAGATAGATGATGGTTAGTTCAACAAGAGAGCATCTTGTGACTCCTCTTGTCAACCCCTGCGCCCAGTAAATATTGGTGCAGTCTTATTTACACCCTGCTCCTCTAGACACCAGTCTTTTTTTTTCATAGATTTGTATTCAGCTGCAAAAACAAGTGCAATTCCTGTTTTTAAGGGCAATCTAAACCTTCTTACTTGCACCTTATGTTTTTCACCTGCATAAGATGTGCACTGATTATCTAGTTTTGTAATGTCATTTGTTGCCTTGTATGCAATGCCTAGAGTAAGTAAATCTTCATATTCCTGTCTCAGCAGTTTCTGTTTGTGTCCAAACCTGAGGCATGCAGCATGGCACTGCACAGGTTAATACATGACCTCTCTCTGTAGTCTAAGAACTGAAACTTCCTGTGAAGAAACTATATATCCCACAAGACCTCTCAGTCTAGTACTGATGCATGTGAGAGCTAAGTAGTAATTAGATCTGACAAAGACAAAGGGGCAGAGCAATTAATAGAAAGACCACCATGCAGTCTCTAATCACATTAGCACTCCCACATTTGTGCAGTAACAGAGAAGAAATGGTGAACTGAACACAATGTGCCTCGGAACAAGAAGTTGCCTGTCCCTTTGACGAATGGGGACAAGCTAGGTGAAAGAAAACAGACATAGGCAGGGGTCTCCAAACTATGGCTCTCCAGTGGTTTAGGAACTACAAATCCCATCACACCTAGTCATGTCTGTGAATGTCAAAGTTTTACAATGCCTCATGGGACGTGTAGTTCCGCAAGAGCTGGAGGGCCATAGTTTGGGGAATCGATCATCCCTGACAATGCAAAACTACAGGCACAATTGAAACAGCTGAAAGTCGCACAGGAACATGGATCACATTCCTGTGCGATGCAGGTGTGAACTGCACCTGAAAGACAAGTGATTGTATATGGGACAATATAGGAAACATGTTTACCGCATCAAAACTGCCCATAAAAAGCTCTGGTGCAACCAATTACCTTCAGAAGTCACATAATTTGTAAAATGATGTCCACCTGTGTGCAAGTGGCACATGCTCTGTGTGTCATTACATATACACACACCTTTTTGAAAGGCCCCAGAGGCTGCAACACCTAAGCAAGAGGCACCACTAACCAAACACTGCTATGAAGACCAAGTAACTCTCCAAACAAGTAAGGGACAATGTTGTTGAGAAGTACAAGTCAGGGTTAGGTTATAAAAAAAAAAATATCCAAATCGTTAATGATCCCTAGGAGCACCATCAAATCTATCATAACCAAAGGGAAAGAACATGGCACAACAGCAAACCTTCCAAGAGACAGCCGCACACCAAAACTCACAGACCGGGTAAGAAGGGCATTAATCAGAGATGCAGCATAGAGTCCGAAGGTAACCCTGGAGGAGCTGCAGAGTTCCACAGCAGAGACTGGAGTATCTGTACATAGGATGACAATAAGCCATACACTCCATAGAGTTGGGCTTTATGGTAGAGTGGCCAGAAGAAAGCCATTATTTTCAGCAAAAAACAAAATGGCACGTTTTGAGTTTGTGAAAAGGCATGTGGGAGACTCCCAAAATGTATGGAGGAAGGTGCTCTGGTCTGATGAGACTAAAATTGAACTTTTTGGCCATCAAAGAAAATGCTATGTCTGGTGCAAACCCAACACATCACCCAAAGAACACCTTTCCCACAGTGAAACATGGTGGTGGCAGCATCATGCTGTGAGGATGTTTTTCAGCGTTCGGGACTGGGAAACTGGTCAGAGTTGAGGGAAAGATGGATGGTGCTAAATACAGGGATATTCTTGAGCAAAACCTGTACCACTCTGTGTGTGATTTGAGGCTAGGACGGAGGTTCACCTTCCAACAGGACAATGACCCCAAACACACTGCTAAAGCAACACTTGAGTGGTTTAAGGTGAAACACATGAATGTGTTGGAATGGCCTAGTCAAAGCCCAGAACTCAATCCAATAAAAAGTCTGTGGTTAGACTTAAAGATTGCTGTTCACAAGTGCAAACCATCCAACTTGAAGAAGCTGGAGCAGTTTTGCAAGGAGGAATGGGCAAAAATCCCAGTGGTAAGATGTGGCAAGCTCATAGAGCCTTATCCAAAGCTACTTGGAGCTGTGACAGCTGCAAAAGGTGGCTCTACAAAGTATTGACTTTGGGGGATGAATTGTTTTGCACATTGGCTTTTTCTGTTATTTTGTCCTATTTGTCGTTTGCTTCACAATAATAATTATAATGAAAAAAAAAAAAAAAAAAAAAAAAAAACATCTTCAAAGTTGTGGGCATGTTCTGAAACTTAAATTATGCAAATCCTTAAACAATCCATGTTAATTCCAGGTTGAGGCAACAAAACACGAAAAATGCCAAGGGGGTGAATACTTTTGCGAGGCACTGTATTTCATATATTCAGTAATTTAAGAAAAGAGATAAAATTCATTCATAAACATATATTTTTTTATTTAACAGTCTGACCAAATAACATATGTACATTAGAAATAATAGTAGTGTAAAAAAGATATTAGTTAGCTAGAAATATTAGTGGTTTAATTTGTTTTGCTTGCTAAATCCTGTGATTAGAAAGAGGATTTGCCTCCCAGAACATCAGGATATGTAGTAAAAATGTGGTTAGCATATTTATGTGTGGATTACTTTTAC
The DNA here is from genome assembly GCF_042186555.1 of Aquarana catesbeiana. Taxonomy (NCBI): domain Eukaryota; kingdom Metazoa; phylum Chordata; class Amphibia; order Anura; family Ranidae; genus Aquarana; species Aquarana catesbeiana. The sequence continues at coordinate 497,205,624 of NC_133328.1, read as the reverse complement.
TTTGGTAAATATCCTGAGGGGTATGTTCCATGCTAGTTGCATTATGCTGATCTGACACCAGGAGCGGCAGAACACAAAGCACGGAGTTTAGATCCTATCCTGTCCACATTAAGTGAACAGCCAATATGTAAGAAGTAAGAGCAATTGTGATAATGAGATAATGATAATTCCGCTATGCTTTTAGAGCATGTGCACTTAACTTCTTAGGTCGAGCGTGGCGATGCCTGTTCTGAGTGGAACCTGTCCTGTTAAACTATATGTTCTTGTCCACCGTGCTGCAGCTCAGTTTCAGGGTCTTGGAAATCTTCTTATAGCATAGGCCAGCTTTATGAAGAGCAACAATTCTTTTTTTCAGATCCTCAGAGAGTTCTTTGCCATGAGGTGCCATGTTGAAGTTCCAGTGACCAGTATAAGAGAGTGAGAGTGATAACACTAAATTTAAAGGGGTTGTAAAGGTAATTTTATTTTTTTTTTTAAATAACTAACATGTCATACTTACCTTCACTGTGCAGCTCGTTCTGCACAGAGTGGCCCCGAACCTGCTCTTCTGGGGTCCCTCGGCGGCTGTTTCAGCTCCTCCCCGCAAGAAATAACCACCTTAATGCGAGCTCCCTCGCATGGTGGTTAGTTGTTGCGGGCGCGCTCCCGTGATACAGCCGGCGGCTATAGCCGCTCGCTGTATCACTCGGCCCCGCCCCCCGGCGCGCCGTGTCATCGGATGTGATTGACAGCAGCGCGAGCCAATGGCTGCGCTGCTTTCAATCCATCCACTGCAGCCAATCAGCGACCAGGCTGAGCTGCAATGGAGATGACGAGAACGAGCAGCAGAGATTCGGGGTGTCAGGTAAGTAAAACGGGGGGGCTGGGGGCGGCGGTATTGTCAAAAGTTTTTTCACCTTAATGCATATAATGCATTAAGGTGAAAAAATTTTTACCTTTACAACCCCTTTAATACACCTGCTCCCCATTCACACTTGAGACCTTGTAACACTAATGAGTTCCATGACAACGGGGAGGGAAAATGGCTAATTGGGCCCAATTTGGAAATTTTCACTTAGAGGTGTACACACTTTTGTTGTCAGCAGTTTAGGCATTAATGGCTGTGTGTTGAGTTATTTTGAGGGGACAGCAAATTTAAACTGTTATACAAGCTGTACACTCACTACTTTACATTTTAGCAAGGTATCATTTCTTCAGTGCTGTCACATGAAAAGAAATAATATTTACAAAAATGTGAGGGGTGTACTCACTTTTGTGAGATACTGTATGTGTAGCACCCTTGTCTTAAACAGGTGATACTGGTAAATTTAGCCGTGCTTAGTTCTAACCTGGCTGATTTCTAGTCTTTGTGATCATTTGGTTTTTCTCCTAAGCTTGGTTTAACTGTGGTTCATCCCTTCTGTCAATAGGTGGCACTGTTGCCTTTGGCATTAGTATGATGAGCTGTAGCGAGATTGAGTTATGAATATGCATATCTTGTTCAGTCAATCAGTAGGAGTGTCAGGCCACTGTGCATGCTGGGAGAGAGCATATTTGGATGAAGTTAGGTGATTGAGGTCCCCCCACCCAGACTTGGATGTGTGAGGAACAGCTGTGTTGGGTGAGGCTGGTCTAAGGCCCGGCCATGTGCTGGAGGCTCTGCCAGAGAGCGCCTGTTTGCTGCATGGGGGCATGGGAGAGGCTCTGCCAGACAGAGAGAGCCTCTTGTTGAGTCATAAGGAGAAGGACAGAGTTCTGAGATGAAGTACCAGAGGTCACACTTCATTGGTCAGGGACTGAGGAGAGGCTGGGAAAGCGTGAAAAAGGGACTTAGCCAAGGAAACCCTGTACGGCGCTTTGAGTTTTTGGTTGCTATAGGAGACAGCTGTACAGAACATTGGGTTGATGGCCTAAGGCCCTTGTTCTGTATTGCAGTGGGCCATTTTGTTTTGGAGTCTGCTGAACTGTCTGCCTACTGTCCTAGGGTATCCAGTGCCCTAACCCTCTCTCCCACATTTTTCTGTTGTTCATACTAAAAGTGACTGGTGCTCATCTTTTCTGCAACTGTCAGCACCCACAATGCCTAAGAACCAGCATCCTGAGGAGAAATGTCAGCCCATCCCGATGCTGGGGGTCAGGGTGCTCTACATATGTTCAGTCAAACATTCATTCTAAATACGAGGGCCCCTCACCCCTCTCATTCTAAAAATACATGCATTTTAATATGTTGCTGTGCAATATGCATGAAGGTGCAAGAAAATAGTCAAAAATATGTATTACAAATGCACATCAACGCAATATGCATAAGTTGGATGGGACTTGAATGTAACAGGTCTGATTTTAAACATGCCACAAAAATGTTCAGACCAAAAAGGAAAAAACGTAAATGATTATTTCTTTTGCATATAAATGATTGGTATTAAAACGGAATACTACCTAAAGCTAACATTTCAGATCAAAAAGGTGTCTACAAAGAGCTGATGACAGAAGTGATCTTCTGATCATGAATGCCTTCCTTTAGTAAAAAGAGCAGGTTGCATAATTCATTGTCAGTCAAAATTAGAAAAGTCTCTTTGGCAAGATGTGCTAATTAACACGTACAAACAATACTGAGAATCAATGCACTGATGAGAAGAAAAGTTAATTACCTGATATGAGAAAAAAACTCTACAAACATCATGCAAGGTTTCCATCAAATGACACAACTGATAAAGTGGGGCTGGACTGGGTTTGAAATGTCGTGTTCCCTCCTAATCCATAAGCATTACAATGATGAGCAAAATGTCATCTACTATGAAAGCTCTGCAACAATTCTAGCACATCAATACCAACATCTAAGATCAATTGCTATTAACAACACTTATATCACCTGCAATCTTCTATTTTTTATGTGACTTACACAGCACTACTTCTGATTTACATTCATAGTTATATCCAAGCAGATCAAAACACGACTAAAGGAATTACTTTAGTACCCTGCTGCTAATGACAATGCTAAATATTTAGCAGGGGCTTGAAAATGGTTAAATATGTAGCACCATTAGACCAGAGTGTAAATTCAATTCCCCAATAACTGTACGCCTGTGGGTTTCTCCTGCCATGGAATGCATCATTTATAGTATTTAACAGGGTCTCAAACACAGACTGTATGGCTAAATAATTGTGTTCAAATGTTTCCAGTGAAGGCTACTATGAAACACTGAGTGCCGATTCACACAGGGGCAACACGACTTCAGCGTGACTTTGCAAGGCGACTTCAACGCGGCTTCAACGCGACTTTAGCGTGACTTTAAGCAACTTACAGCGTGACTTCAAGTCGCCTCCAGGACAGGCGACTTTGGCTGTGGCCAATCACAGAATAATCAGCTCTCTGGGAGGGAGGGGTTTGCCTGGGTAAACAAATTTCTTTTCCTGTAAAGTCGCTTCAGTATAGATAGAGATCCAACTTGGAGGCGACTTCCATTGAATTCTATGGGTACAGGTTGCCTAGAAGTCGGATTGAAGTAGTACAGGAACCTTTTTTGAAGTCGGAGCGACTTCAGTAGTGTACATTAAGACGCTCTCATTGACTATAATGCATATTCCAAACTCAAGCGACTTGGGGTGACTTGAGGGCTGACAAGTCGGATCCCAAGTAGTTGTAGTGTGACCCGACCCAAAGACATTTTAGATAAATGTGCACTTGTGGCAACAGTTCTAGGAGGGCAATTTTCTGTTCCTGCTTGACCTGTACCTCCTGTGCACAGAGCCAGGTCTATAAAGACATAGTTTGACAAGTTTTGGTGTGGAGGAACACAAGCGGCCTGCACAGAGCCCTGACCTCAACCCTATAACTAACTTTGGGGCTAATTGGCCAATTGTGTACAGGGTCTTCTTAATTAGCATCGGTACCTGACCTCACATTCCAAAATCTTGTGGAAAGCCTTGCCAGTTATAAGGTGTTGGGGGTAACTCCATTTTAATGTCCACAGTTTTGGAATGGAAGGTTCCAAAAGTTTATATAGGTGTGATAGTTAGGTGTTTGACCAACTAGTGTAGCTTTTAAAAGACCGGGCCTGTTTTTCAGACTCGGTGTTTACAAGTTAAAAACACTTTTTTTTTTTTGCTAGAAAATTACTTAGAACCCCCAAACATTATACATTTTTTTCTAACACCCTAGAGCAGTGGTCATCAACCCTGTCCTCAGGGCCCACTAACAGGCCAGGTTTTATGTATTACCTTGGGGAGATGCAGACTAGAATACTGCAATCACTGAGCAGCAAATGATATCACTTGTGATGTATTTCAGTTATCTTGCAAACCTGGCCTGTTAGTGAGCCCTGAGGACAGGGTTGATGACCACTGCCCTAGAGAATAAAATGGCGGTCATTGCAATACTTTTTGTCACACCGTATTTGCGCAGCGGTCTTACAAGCGCACTTTTTTTTTTTTAAGAAAAAATTCACCTTTTTGAATAAAAAAATAAGACAACAGTAAACAGCCCAATTTTTTTTATATTGTGAAAGATAATGTTATGCCGAGTAAATTTATACCCAACATGTCACGCTTCAAAATTGCGCCCGCTCGTGGAATGGCGTCAAACTTTTACCCTTAAAAATCTCCATAGGCGACGTTTAAAAAATTCTACAGGTTGCATGTTTTCAGTTACAGAGGAGGTCTAGAGCTAGAATTACTGTTCTCGCTCTAACGATCGGGGTAATACCTCACGTGTGGTTTGACCACCGTTTTCATATGCGGGCGTTACTCACATATGCGTTCGCTTCTGCGCACAAGCTCCTTGGGACGGGGCGCTTTAGAAATTTTTTTTTTCTTATTTTTTATTTTATTTTATTTATTTTTACACTGTTTAAAAAAAAAAAATTCGGTCACTTTTATTCCTATTACAAGGAATGTAAACATCCTTTGTAATAGAAAAAAGCATGACGGGTCCTTTTAAATATGAGATCGGGGGGCAAAAAGACCTCAGATCTCATATTTAGACTAAAATGCAATAAAAGAAAAAAAAAAATTGTCATTTGAAAAAAATGACAACAGAAAAATTTGCTTTTAAGACGTATGGGTGGAAGTGCAGTTTTGACGTCGCTTCCGCCCTGCTATGGTATGGAGACGGGTTGGGGGCCATCCTAGCCTCACTCGTCTCCATACCCAGCCATGGACAGGTCCCGATCGCCTCCGCCGCTGCCGACTGCAGAGACCACCATTATCATTAACCGAACCGCTGCCTGAAGAGATGGATACCTCGGTTGCGGCAGCAGCTGCTGTCATTACCAAGATATCCCTCTTCAAAGTCAGGACGTATATAGTCGTGTGGCGGTCGGTAAGTGGTTTAAGCATGAAACCGTCGTTCATCATAGCAGATCTTGGTGTGAATGTATACGCATATAAGCCTGTAAAAAAACAAAACGACAAAAGAAAAAAATACCAAACTCCCAATTAAAAGATTGCATCACAGTAGTGTCCTCTGTCCCTTCACATCACCCTCCCACTGTAGTTTGCTCTGCCCCCCAGAGTAGTGTTCTGTAACCCCCAACGCAGTGTCCTCTGCCCCCTTCACATCATCCCCCCCCCCAACACACTGTAGTAACCTCTGCCCCCTCGTCCCACATAAGTGTTCTGTACCCCCTATTGCTGTGTCCTCTGCCCTTTCACATAACCCCCTCTCCACTGTAGTGTCCTCTGCCCCCCTCCCCCCACAGTAGTGTTCTTTACCTCCCTAACACAGTGTCCTCTGCCCCCTTCACATTACTTCTCCCCACCCACAGTAGTGCCCTGTACCCCCTAATGCTGCATCCTCTGCCCCCTTCACATAACCCCTTCTCCACTGTAGTGTCCCCTGCCCCCCAACCCCCACAGTAGTGTCCTGTACCCCCCCAATGCTGTGTCCTCTGCCCCATCACATCCCCCCCCTCCATGTAGTGTCCTCTGCCCCCTCCCCCCCCACAGTAATGTCCTGTACCCCCTAATGCTGTGTCCTTTTCCCCCTTCACATCACCCCCCACTGTATTGTCCTCTCCCCCCCTCCCCCACACAGCAGTGTTCTGTAACCCCGCCCCTCCCCCAATGCAGTATCCTCTGTCCTCTCCACCACATCACCCCCTCCCTGTAGTCTCCTCTGCCCCCCACAGTAATGTTTACGCACAGTGCAAGATTTTAGCAAATGTGTACATGTTCTGCTGTGCTTAATTTTGTAAAACTAATAGCAGCTAGCCAGGAAAATCCAGTCCAGCTGACTGGTACCCACACCCATACTGGAGGATTGTCAAGCGGCTTTCCTCCACTGGCTGTGGCTATAACAAATAAAAAAACTGATCCAGTCAATTTATGCAATTATAAATTTATATCTGTAGGTGTCCCTTATGGGTACACCTCAGTTAAAACGAAGCCTTGCAAACCAAACCAACCTACCTGGAGTTTATTTTTCCACCAAGGCATAGTAGTGCAGACAGTCCACCCCACTCCCGTCTAATATGGTGATCTGCGAACTCCTATACTTTACATGTTTTAATGCAATAGATGTATTCCTGAACACCAATACATCCATTGTGGGTGCTGTTTCTATCATACAGGAAGCATACTATTTATTAAAGTGCCAGTCCTAGGAGGCCTCTCAGCCACCAGTCAGAGAGAGAGAGAGATGATTGCCAAAGCTCAGATATAAGACTCACCTACTATACATATAAAAAAACTCTCTGGAATCTAGTGTAGTGAATTACACAGAAATTGTATTGAATTTAATTAAATTAAAGTAACTACAGGCAAATTTTTTTTTTTTTTTTTTTTTTTTTTTAGTTTTGAGTGGAGAGAGATTAGAGCACCTGTGAGTCTTTAGTGCTGTCTGTGCCCGTTAGGGAGATTCACCTTCTCTATTTGTCCTGTCTACTGATAACATCGAAGGTGAAAGAAAAATATAACCTCAAATTTTGAGTTGAGAACAATAACAGTGGGAATCCTTCAATGGGAACACTAGTTCTGGTGACACCGCAGGAGTTCCTCATGTTGACGGGATTTCCTCTCACTTCCTGTTTTGGCTATGCAACAAGAATTAAAGAGAAATCTCCCCTGTGGTACACAGACAGCAAAAGAAAAAAACGAATACAAAAACTGGATGGGAAAAAAAAAAAAAAAAAAAGATAAAAGAAAAAAGAAAAAAAAAGATAAAAGAAGATCTGCATTGAAAAATCGAGTGAACCGTACATTATGATAAATCTATGCTACACAGGCTATACTTTCCATGAAAAGAAATGAGTTAAGTATTTTACTTACAGTTACATTTCTTCTGTACAAATCGAATCTTACATGCCGTTCGGTATGTAGACAGACGAATACGATCCAGATCTTGAGCCCCTTGAAAAATATAAAACATTAGGTGTCATTTTATGTATCACAGTACATCCTCAAAAGACTATTGCTTACAGGATGCCTCATCTCATATGTTTAGACATCATGCTACCCTAAGCACACTTGAATAATGATGGCTTTTTGTATATGTTCCACTTTTTCTGCCATGTAATTTATTAAGTGAACACAACTGCTAGAAAGCACTTTTATGGGCAGTAAGGGGTTTAATATGCAGACAGGGTTTTTACATACCCACATGACTGCTATGGGACCTTGGGTGGAACAAGGACCCCATTAGGAAGGGTGTAGAGGCTAGGAGGAATTATCAGGATCACTGTGCCTAGTCACAGTAACCCTATGTGCTGTAAGGATACCGTATTTTTCGGACCATAAGACGCACTTTTTTCCCCAAAAAATATGGGGGAAAATGTCTGTGTCTTATGGTGCGAATATACAACAGGCACCACCCCCCCACCGCTGCCCCCCGCCGCCACAATGCTAGTCCCGGAAGACCGACATCCCAGGCCCCCACGAGTGCTGAGCGATCTCCCGGCCCAACACCTGCTGAGAAGGAAGACCGGCCCGAGCAATGGCAATGGTCAGGCTGCATTTATGGCAATGGTCAGGCTGCATTTGTTTGACACAGGTCAGGCTGCATTTCATGGGCATTGGTAAATATTTTAGTATACCATTTGGTTCAGAATATTTTTTTTCTTGTTTTCCTCCTCTAAAACCTAGATGGTCAGGTGCGTCTTATGGAACGAAAAATACGGTAATTTATTTACTGATTTTAGACATGTAGATTTGTTGTTCTGGAAACTTTTGCTGCAGCGCAATAGACCGAAACCGTGTGCTAATTGTAGTCAAACATCTCAAAATGATAAAACGAAAGTTTGCAGTTCTGCAAAAAAATAAAAAAAATAAAAAAAACAGGAGTTCAAAGAAGTTTGTATTAGGGATATAGACTAATTGTGTGCAGGATCATTCAAATGTATTTCAACTTTTGCAGCAAATTGGGATAACACTTACTTTATATTCGTTACATGCTCTCATTCACATAGCATGACTATTGCTGCTTACATTTTAGGCTTGGTTCACACTGCTGCAACCTGAAAGTCGTGCGACTTACAGTGAGACTTTGCCAGGAAACCTCCAAGACTCCCAAAACAAAAAAAAGTTTTCCTTTGCTATGCAGAGAGGGCTGGAAAGTTAATGTTTATCACAATTAACCCTGTCTATACTGTACTGGCAGATCTCATTATCTGTTGTAGATAAGTACACTGCCTGTCTTAACAAAGGTGCTAGAGTAGTGAGTGTCCTTCGTGCTATCAGTGGTGAATCATTAAAGGTGAAAAAATAATGTAGGATAATTGCAGCAAAATCTATAGTGTTCACAACAACACAAACTAAAACAATATGTACATCTCGATCCGGCCACTCCCTACACGTTACAACACGATCACGTGTATAATATATAATAAATGCACCAGGAGGAAAAGTGAGAGGGCGCCGAGAACGCCACATAGTCACTACTTTTTCCATCTGCTTTTAAACGTTTGTTACAATGTAAGAGTCCACTTTAGACATATAATAAATATCCCCCTATTGTTTAAACATACTACACTAGTGGAGGCCTTTCTTTCTCTCTTTTTCCCTCTGCCACTGCTGTGGCGATACCGGAGCCTTTTAGGAGACACTGGCGGAGGAATTTAAAGGAGAAATTCACAACAGGCTTCATCGACAGCACCCAAAAGCGATAACACCTATACACCTTCACTCATAGATGCAATTATTCATCAGCTTTAAGGTGAGAGTTCTGTGAGACCACATCCAGGAGAAATTACATGGAGTTATTTATGGGCAGCATCACTGAATCACATTATTAATGAGCAACCCACTGGATCATCTTTATACCTTTTCATATCTGTGACTCTTAAGAACAGTCCATCTCACCATATGGACATAGCATTTTCATATATTATTATTTGGATTAACACTCTATATGCACTTTCTTACTGTTGTTATTGCCACACTACTTACTAATAGGTTTTTTGGCACTCCACATTAGGCATTTTTATTGATTTATGTGATTATTTGAAGTGCTCAGTTTTACTTGTCACAACTTTTTATGTGATATTATTATTTTATATTTACTTTACAGTGATACAATATTCACATGCAAATATTGCACTTCATTATTTATCCTTATTATTGTTTAGATTGCACTATATTCAGAGGATTATTCCTCATGTACTAGGCTACTGCGTAAAATCACCTTTCTTTTCTTTAACAAAGAAGCTGGGCTTATGGCTTGTATGATAATGATGAGAAACTCTGTATTGTTGTCAGTAGAGACACATTGGGGTTTATTTACTAAAGGCAAATCCACTTTGCTCTACAAGTGCACGTGGAGGTGCAGTCGCTGTAGATCTGAGGGGGACATGCAAGGAAAATAAAAAACAGAATTTTTGTTTGTACATGATTGGATGATAAAATCAGCAGAGATTGCACTCATTTCAGATCTTCCCCTCAGATCTACAGTGACTGCAATTCCAAGTGCACTTGTAGTGCAGACTGGATTTGCCTTTAGTAAATCAACCCCATTGAGTTTCTTCCCATTTCCAATAGTTCTACCCAAGGCCTGCTCCAAACACACACATAGAAGAATAAGTATACTTCTAGAAATAAATATTTGAATTGTTTGTTTTACAAACTACAAAGTGAGCAAATAAAAGAAAAATCTAAATCAAATCAATATTTGGCTTGACTACTTTGGATTCATACCAGCATCAATTCTTCCACTTGCACAAAGTCAGGGATTTTGTAGGATTGGGGTCAGGTGTATGATTAACCAATTCTACCAAGCAGGTGCTAATGATTATCAATTTCATATGTAGGTTGAAACACAGTCATTAACTGAAACAGAAACAGCTGTGTAGGAGGCTTAATTTAGGGTGAGGAGAAGCCAAACTCTGCTACTAAGATGAGGTTATGGAAGATAGTTTCAGGTCACAGGTCATACACCATGAAAAGGCTGAGCACAGTAACAAGATTCAAGGTAATTATACTGCATCAGAAAGGTCTCCCCAGGCAAAGTTTTAAAAGCAGGCTGGAGTTTTAAATGTACTATTCAAGCTCTTTTGAAGAGGCACAAAGAGACAGGCAAAGGGCATTTTGAAACTAGAAAAGGCCATACCTCCAGAAAACTAGAGAAACCGCTTTATTGAAATCCCTTGATAGTGTTTCCTGAATATTGACTGCAAAACTGGCTTATCAGTGCTAAGATGTCGTGGATGCATTAATTAAAATTTTTTTCAGTCCTTATTTCCTTTTTTTTGATTTGGTCATCCAGCTGTAACAGACTTTATGACCCAGGGTGACAACACTCACCTACCATCATATATCTATGGAGGAGCAGTGTTGTCAACCTTAGGACAGAACTCAGTGGAGCCCAGTGCTCCATTTTTTTTTTGGGGGGGGAGGGTCTTTCCAGCCCCCCCCCCTGCTCCACCCTTTTTTAAGCCAATTATAGCCCCCAGCTCTAATCATGTGCTTCGGAAAAAAAAAAAAAAAAAACCTTATTGGAATCCATGCGTCCAGCATGTAGATTATGGGTCAGGCAGATGGATTGGGGGGAGGTGGGCGGCGCCACTTCCCCCCGAACAGGTTACTTGGTTGCACTTATGAAATAGATATAACAAAATGCCAACAATGTCATTCCACAGACCAAAAAGGAACAAATAAGAAAGGCTTGTTACTTGGACTTGCAAATACTAAGGTTGGTTACTACTGTTCTAACCCTGCAACCAACCCTAGCTACTGGCCCATTCTAGGCTGCACATAAAGATTATTGGACAATTTTTAATATATATATATATATATATATATATATATATATATATATATATATACACACATACAAATACACACACATACATACATACATATATTATATATACATACACACACACACACACACACACACACACACATGTTGAGTGAAGGTGTGCATAAATATGTGCAGGACTGTCGTGGTCCTACAGGATTCCATGCATCATTAACTTTATTCCCATAGTATATACTGAATAGTATTAAGTGTATTCTATGGAAAACCTATTTGTGGTGGAGCCAGGCGTTGTGAGAAATAATATTCCTTCTGTTATTTTTTTCACCTTTCACTGACTTACATGATTCCAGCTCATGTTTTCAACTGTGAGCATTTTAAAAGGCAATTATTCAGTAATTATGTGGTATTGTCAAAGAGTTTTCGTTCTTGCTCTAACAAGAGCCTGATAATCAATTAGCCAGTATTCCCCTTCATTACATTTGCTGCTCTTCTCCTGGGAACAGAAATGTGTTGACAGAGTAACGTGGGCTCGAAGCACAAGGGATATGGTGTTTTTCAAGTTACTATTCAAACAACATACTCTTATTAGTTGGTGTTGTAGCCGTTTACAGGTAAGCGGCAGAGAACACGTTAACAAGAAAAAGTGATGATGTCCCGCAAGCGCACCGCCCCAGTGTGAAAGCACAAATGAATATAACCATAAATAAAATGTTCATTTTTAATATTTTGCTGAGAATCCTTTACTGGCAATGACTGCCTGAAGTCTGGAACCCATGGACATTACCAAAGACTGGGTTTCCTCCTTCCTGATGCTTTGCCAGGCTCTAACTGCAACTGTCTTCAGTTGTTCTTCGTTTGTGGGTCTGTCTGCCTTTAGTTTTGCCTTCAGCAAGTGAAATGCATGCTCAGTTGGGTTGAGAACAGGTGATTGACTCAGCCAGAATATTCCACTTCTTTTTAGGGTTGCTTTTGTAGTGTGTTTTGGATCATTTTCCATCTGTACTGTGAAGCACTGTCCAAACAACTTTGCTGCATTTGGCTGAATCTGGGCTGACAGTATCTCTCTAAACACTGCAGAATTCACGCGGCTGCTTCTGTCTTCTGTCACATTATCAGTAATCTCCAATGACCCAGTGCCACTTGAAGCCATGCATGCCCATGCCATCACACTGCCTCCACCATGTTTTACAGATGACGTGGTATGCTTTGGATCATGAGCTGTTCCAAGCCTACTCCACACTTTTTATTCTTCCCGTCATTCTGGTACAGATTAATCCAAATCCAAAGAATGCTTTTCCAGAACTGGTCTGGCTTTTTTGGATGTTTTTTGGCAAAGTCTAATCTGGCTTTTCTATTCTTCAGGCTTATGAATGGTTTGCACCTTGTGGTAAACCCTCTGTATTTGCTCTTGTGAAGTCTTCTTTTGATTGTAGACTTTGACAATGATACGCCCACCTCCTGGAGAGTGTCCTTGACTTTTCTGGACTTGACTTGTGAATGGGTTTTTCTTTAGCATAGAGAGGATCCTGCGATCATCCACCACTGTTATCTTCCTTGGATGTCCAGACCTTTTTATGTTGCTGAGCTCACCAGTGCAAATAAAATTGTTGATCTGGTCACTCCTAATGTTGCTGCTATCTCTCTAAAGGATTTGTTTTGTTTTTGAAGCCCTACAATGGCCTGTTTCACTTGCATTAGCAGCTCCTTTAAAGCATGATGTAGGTTCACAGCAATAGATTCCAAATGCAAGTACCACACTTAGAATAAACTCCAGAGCTTTTACCTGATTAATTGATGAAGAAATAACAAAGGAGAAGCCCACATCTGGCCATGAAACAGCTTTTGATTCAATTGTCCAATTACTTTTCTTAAGAGCTGTAATTCCTAAACCCTTTCTCCGATTTGGATGTACATACCTGCAAATTAAACCTGAGAGAGTGTGTACTTTCAGCCCATATCCATTATATAACTATAGCTTGAATATGTTTTGGTTAATACCCCCCCTCTTTTCCTGCAGCCTACCAGGTTGTATGCTCGGATAAGGGTCTGGTATGGATTTTGAGGGGGACCCTACACCATTTTTTAAAAAATGTTGGCGTGGGGTTCCCCTTAAAGAGGAGTTCCCACTAAAAAACAAAAAAAACAAAATTAAAAGTCAGCAGCTACAAATACTGCAGCTGCTGACTTTTAATAATTGGACACTTACCTGTCCCAGGGTCCAGCAATGCGGGGGATTGGAAGCCCCGCTCGTCTCCCCCTCCGTTCGGCGGTGCCGGCATTGCAACTGTGGGCGCTCGGCCATAAATCGCTGCGCAATCATATGGGACCTGTCCGACATGATTGACAAGAGGGAGGGGGCAGAGCTGAGCCCTTCCTGTGCTGAGGGGAAGTGATGTCACCAGCCCAGGCACTGAAGGAGGCAGACTACGAGGGACCCCCTAGCAACAGGCATTTAGAGGTGAGTAAAAAAAAAAAAAAAATTTCCAAATTTTTTTTTTTTTTTAGGCACATTTATGCATTTTTTTTTTTTTGGGTGGAACACCACTTTAATATCCATACCAGACCTGAAAGGCCTGATATGGAATTTGGGGGGACCCCCACACTTTTTTTTTTTTAAATTTTGGTTCGGGGGTTCCCCTGTGGGGGAATCCCATGCCGTTTTTATCAATGAACCTTTATGTGTCCTGCGTGTAGGCAATGTAAATCCAATAACAAGAGGAAGAAAGTTTTTACTGCACATTCTACTGGCAAAAATTACCAAATTAAAAACCTTATCACATGTGACACTGTGGGCGTGGTTTACATGCTACAGTGCATTTGTGGTCTTCAATATGTCGGACGAACGTCGCGATCACTGGGGGTCCGGATTTCTGAACATGTTAGTAACATCAAACGAGGTCTTAAAACTCACTCGGTGTCCAAACATTTCAGAATTCATCATAATAGGGATCCAAAACAGCTTTTTTTCTGGGGGATAGAAAAGGTTACTAGACATTGGAGGGGGGGTAATTTTATCAGACATCTCAGCCAGAGAGAATCTTTCTGGATACATGAAACCAGGGTGTCTGTCCCGAGAGGACTTAATGTGGAGTTTGATTTAAATTGTTTTATCTCTAACAAATGACATAATGTACCCTGTATTGATTATTTATTGTGTGTTTATTATGTTATTTTTATTGCTTTTGTTACTATGTATTTTAACACCCATTCATTTATTGTTGTGTTTTTATTTCTATGCAGGTGTGTGTTTTTACTTATCAATACGTGTAAAAATAAGATTTTTTACCAGTAGCTGGAGAACGCTGCGGGTGCACTATGGGTCACACTAATGTTTAAAGTTTTGTTTATACATTTTTAGCATACATTTATTACACATATTCTTGCAGCTACATTGTAATTCTTGATATTTCTTTGCGCTGTAATAATAAGTCCTGGCCTCACTGCTTTTTATTCCATTAGCTGTGCGGAACCAGGTTCTTTTTACTTTTCATTACCTCCTTTTTTTTTTTTTTTTTTTTTGTATTGGGATGATGTCCCCATTGATCTCAGAAGAGGATTTTCCATTGGGGACTTACGGTCCTGTGGCTGTTTGACACTCCCACTGTTGTGTTTTAGCGGGTATATTAAGGCTCTACGGGTGACAGGTGCACTCCACCCTCGCTGATGAAGTCTTTTTGACGTAACGCCGCGTACGAGGGCGGCACTGCTTGACCGCCGCCACCCGCAGCCTTCTCTTGCTAAACAGCTGTTCAGATGCGAACAGCCTGTCTCATCATCCAACACTGCCGTATAGTATTTTACATATAGTGGCGCTCTGTTAGCGTCCTCTCCCTGTTCACCTTTACCAAATAAACTTGGAATATTGTTTTTTTATGGATCGCTCTTAGATGTTTTTTATTTCATTTACTCTCCCTGGGGATTACTGCTTCTCTGCCCGGTCTTTCCATACGGACCCCTCTCTCCCATGGATATCGCCATGCTTTGAGAAAGAACATACAGCAGTGTATCAGCTCCACACCATAGACCTGAGGGGATCTCTGTAGATGACAGCTAGCCCAGCAGTTCTGCCACAGATCCATTCATGCTGTTTTTGACCCCCTATAACCAAGGGGTCAACTGGATCTGGTAAGCACAATCTTTTTTCATACATACTGCCTGGAGTAGAGCTGTGTACGAGTGTCCCCAGAAGAGAGCCATCCCTTATTACAAATGAACTATTTTATTTTTTATATATGACTAGACCATTCATTTCCCTTTGATCATTCTTTTTGCGCTGCACTTACTTTGTTTATTGAACCTTCATGTGTATTGCCGGACCGACAATTCAATATAGCCGCAAGTATTTTTAAATGGCTTTTTTTTTTCTTTAGAAATGTAATTTTGCTGTCAGACTGTTCTAAACACAGGAAACATGCGTCACTTTACAGGCATACAATAGACACCCCCCAGGTACGAAATTTAAAGGAATATTACACTTTTATTGTTTCACTTTAAGCATTATTAAAACCACTGCTCCCGAAAAAACGGCAGTTGTAAAACTTTTTTTTTGCATTGATACATGTCCCCTGGGGCAGGACCCGGGTCCCCAAACACTTTTTAAGACAATACCATGCATATAAGCCTTTAAAATGAGCACTTTTGAATTTTCATGTTCGTGTCCCATAGACTTCAACGGTGTTCAAACAAATTTTTTGCCTGTTCATATGTTCTGGTGTGAACCGAATGGGGAGGGTGTTCGGCCCATCCCTATACTACACTGACTACATATTCTCCACTGTATTATATACGCTGAACTGTATTATATATGCTACACTGACTGCACTATATATTCTCCACTGTATTATATATACTACAATGACTGCAATATATACTATACTGAGGGCACTATATATTCTGCACCGACTGCACTATATACTACACTGACTGCATTATATATACTACACTGAGTGCACTATATATCCTGAACTGTATTATATATACACTACACTGACTGACTGCACACTACACTAACTACCTGCCTAATCTCAATTCATTCACTATATATGGCCGCGTGTAAGCAGCAGCCTTATAAAGTGTGGGGCGTGGACTGATTGAGCCATGGCACCCTGCCTTTGGCAAATCATGGCTCTTACAGCACATCACGCTGTGATTGGCCAAAGCATACAGGTCAGGTGCATGCTTTGGCCAATCAGCAGCTGTCAATGCACTGCGATCATGCAGTGCATTATGGGGCGCTCCGCAACGGGCTTACTTCCCGGGAGCGCCCCATATGTTCATTTGAACAAACACCCGATGTTTGAGTCAAACTTAAGTTCGACTCGAACATCGGGACTATTCCTAACCAGCAGATGACATGGCTTCCCATATTATCACTGACTGTGGAAACTTCACACTGAACCTCATGCAACTTGGATTGTGTGCCTCTCGACTCTTCCTCCAGACTCTGGGACCTTGATTTCTATATTAAATGCAAACTTTACTTTTATTTGACAAGAGGACCTTGGACCACTGAGCAAACTATCCAGTCCTTTTTCTCCTTAGCCCAGGTAAGACGCTTCTGACGTGGTCTCTGGTTCAGGAGTGGCTATGTCCTGGATACGGCTGTGTGTGGTGGCTCTTGAAGAACTGACACCAGCCATAGTCCACTCCTTGTAAATCTCCCCCAAATTGTTGAATGTCCTTTGCTCCACAATCCTCTCAAGGCTGTGGTTAACCCTGTTGCTTGTGCACCTTTTTCCTTACACTCAACTTTCCATTAATATGCTTGGATACAGCTCTCTGTGAACAGCCAGCTTCTTTAGCAATGACCTTTTGTGACTTACCCTCCTAGTGGAGGGTGTCAATGACTGTCTTCTGGACAATTGTCAAGTCAGCAGTCTTCCCCTCGATTGTGTGACCTACTGAACCAGACTGAGAGACCATGTAAAGGTTCAGGAAGCCTTTAGGCTCTGTTTCCACTATTGCGTCCCCAAAGTCACGTGATTTACACTGCGACTTTACAATGCGATTTATGTTGCGATTTGATGCGACTTTAAAAACAACTTTGTGCAACTTTGATGTTCTGCGATTTAGCCAGAGTGATGTAATTCCTTATCCTGCTTAGTTATTTCCCCTTCCTGTCTTCCATACTCACGTACATCAATATAGGAAGTGATGTATTTGGGAGCAGCAGAGATCATGTGCTTCCGTAGACTTCCGTGTAAGTCGCAACAAAGTCGCGGTGTCAGACATGTACATGCGACTGCATTGCGACTTAATACCTTTCTATGGAGACCAAGTCGCACCGAAGACGGAACAAAGTAGTGCAAGAACCTTTTTTGGAGACGTTGCGACTTGAGTCGCACTAATTAGAACGGGGACCATTGAAATACATGGGTTTTGACTTGTCATGCGACTTGATATGTGTCAAGTCGCAAAACAAGTCGCAGTAGTGGAAACAGAGCCTTACAGGTGTTTTGCGTTAATTAGCTGATTAGAGTGTGACACCATGAGTCTACAATATTAAACTTTTTCACAATATTAAAATTTCCTGATACTGAATTTTGGGTTTTCACTAGCTGTAAGCCATAGTTATCAAAATTAAAAGAAATAAATGCTTGAAATCTATCACTGTGTGTGTAATGAATATATACAATATAAATATATGTGGAAGCCGCAGTGCCTACTTCAAGGTACCTCTGTGTACTGCTGTCCTAACGATCATTTTTGATAGTTTGCAAATTGGATCATATATAGCAGTGGATAAATCAAGGCCAGGTTTGCCTAGATGGAGCCCATACCTCCTTAAAAACACAGGTTCATACTGGATCCCCAGCAAGAGCACAATGGCAGCTGGAGGCATCCAATGTGTCCCCATGCCAAACCTAGCAAACAAGCTATACAAAAAGATGAAAATGACCCCAATTCTCCAGCCGCCATTGTGCTATTGCTGGGAGTCTAATGTGTCTCTGCCTTTAAGGAGGTGTGGGCTCCCTCCAGGCAAACCTGCCCTTAATTTATCCACTATGCTCCAATTTGGTGACTCTCAAAAATGTAGAGTTAGGGCCCACAGTACACAGAGGAGCCTTGATGTAGACTCTGTCGCCTCCACATATATTTGCAAATGCATGCAACTAAAAACTCTGTTTTCATGTGAATCGTTCGGGTCAATTTGTTTTTTGCAGGCTACCTGGTAAGTGTGCTGGGAAATTTTTGTCCGTTTGTGTTTTAGGACTATGGATCCTGCTCCGGTCTTGATGATGTCAGGACCCTAAACCACTGGATTGTACCACTGGTACATTTCCTTTTATTTTTCTCCTCAGCATAAATGAGCAATTACCCCTTGCAAAGCAGGCACAGCCCCACTTGTCCAGAGTTGGGCTTTAAACAACCTATCATTTTAATGCTAAACTCCAAGGAAGAAGCTGGCTTTAAACAACCTATCATTTTAATGCTAAACTCCAAGGAAGAAGCTAAATACGCAGCTGAAATACAGTGTAACCTTGGATTACAAGCATAATCCGTTCCAGGAGAATGCTTGTAATCCAAAGTCCTCGCATATCAAAGCGAGTTTCCCCATAGAAGTCAATGAAACAAAGATAATTCGTTCCACATTGACTTCTATTGTATGCAGCATAACATGTGGTCAGAGGTGGGGGGGGGGCGGGGGGGGCGGAGAGACTCGGTAAGGCTTGGAAACACTCAGGAATGGAATGGCTCTGAGTATTACTGGTGCCCCCACACCTCTGGCCAAATGCGGTACTGCACACAGAGTCTTGAATCCTGCTTGTTTTGCGAGACAACACTCGCAGTCAGCATTTTTTAAAAATCATAGCCCGTATTGCGAAGCGCTCGTTAAACCGCGTTACTCGCAATCCGAGGTATTACAATATATTAGAACGGTTTTACCTACCAAAGGAATGTTATACTGCTTAGACAGTCTTATGATCCAGCAGGAACCCCTGTGAAACAGACCAATCGGGTCCCTGACCTCCAGTGCAGTAACAGTAGAACTTTATAGTTACATAGTTGGTGAGGTTTAAAAAAAGACACAAGTCCATCCAGTACAACCTGTGTGTGTGCGCATTTGTTAATAGTACATTGTATACCCCTGTATGTTGTGGTCATTGAGGTACCCATTTAATATTTTTTTGAAATTATTGATGCTCCCTGCCGATACTACTGCTTGTAGAAGAGAATTCCACATCCTTACCGCTCTGACAGTAAAGAACCCTCTACGCAGTTTCAAGTTAAACCACTTCTATTCTAATTTTAGTGAATGGCCACGTGTCTTTATAAACTCCCTTTCACTTTAGAGTTTTTTCCCCATGCTAGGTCACCAGTACGGTATTTGTACATTAAGATCATATCCCCTCTCAAGCGTCTCCTCTCCAGAGAGTATACGTTCAATGCTTGTAAACTTTCCCTATATCAGAGATCCTCCAGTCCCTTAATTAGCTTTGTTGCCCTTCTCTGGACTCTCTCCAGTTCCAGCACATCTTTCCTGTGGACTGGTGCCCAGAACTGGACGGCATACTCCAGGTGCGGCCGGACCAGAGTCTTGTATAGTGGGAGAATTATGGTTTTATCTCTGGAGTGATTCCCCTTTTTAATGTATGCCAATATTCTGTTGGCTTTGCTTGTAGCAGCTTGGCATTGCATGCCATTGCTGAGCCAGTCATCTACTAGGACCCCCAGGTTATTTTCCATCCTAGGTTCCCCCCCTAGTGAATAAATTGCATTCATATTTTTGGCACCCAAATGCATTACTCTACATTGTTCAACATTAAACCTCATTTGCCATGTAGTTGCCCACCCTATTCATTTGTTTAGGTCTTCTTGTAAGGTTTTCACATCCTGCGTAGAAGTTATTGCCCTAATTAACTTTGTATCTTCTGCAAATAATGAGATTGAGCTGTTTATCCCATCCTCCAGATCGTTTATGAATAGATTAAACAGGATTGGTCCCAGGACAGAACCCTGGGGGACCCCACTTTCCACTCTGGACTATTCCAAGTACTGCCCATTTATTACTACACTCAGAACTCTTTGTATTACCCTTGTGCTTCCTATATCTGTGATTTATAATGAAACGAATTGACCTGTGGTCACCATTTCCAAAGTTCCCCCGTATTTCCACATCTGCGATCAGGTCTGTATTGTTAGTAATCAATAGGTCTAGTAACACATTGTTTCTTGTTGGTGCATTCACCATCTGACCCAAGAAATTGTCTTGTAAGATATTTAGGAAATGACGAGCCACAGACGAATGTGCGGTTCCTTCTGATCAGTCTATATCTGGATAATTAAAATCCCCCATTATGACGACGCTTCCCAGCCTTGCCGTCATTCCAAACTGTGATAGGAGGTCCGCCTCCCCCTCTTCCCTCAGGTTAGGGGGCCTATAGCATA
Source organism: Aquarana catesbeiana (assembly GCF_042186555.1). NCBI lineage: Eukaryota > Metazoa > Chordata > Amphibia > Anura > Ranidae > Aquarana > Aquarana catesbeiana. Next base: position 497,185,070 of record NC_133328.1, on the reverse strand, counting down.
CGCCCAGTATTAATTTCCTCTTACTTTCCTCCCTTCGAAGCTCTACTCATAAGGATTCCACCTCCTCTCCCCATCCTTCACAATCACTTGCACATAATTCTTGATATACAGGCATACCCCTTTCCCTTTTTTACCTTCCCTATCTCTGCAATATAGGGAATACCCCTGAATGGTTGCCAGCCAATCATGAGAGCTGTTAAACCAAGTCTGAAATTCCCACAAAATCTAAATTCTCCTTCGTACATCAGCAACTCCAGTTCTCCTATCTTGTCAGCCAGACTTCTAGCATTGGTATACAAGCCTCGTAGTTTTGAACATTCACATACTACCATCTTGTTGGTTGTTATGAGGCTTCAATTTGGATTTGTCAACTTACTTACCTTGGGTTTAGGTACTCTAGTCAGCCTACCACTAATACCCCCAATACTACCCTCTGTACCTTGTTCCACGCTGACTATCTCTACATCTGGAACCTCCCCCCCATCACCTAGTTTAAAAGCCTCTCTAACTTTTCGGCCATCTTCTCTACAAGCCAAGCTGCACCCTCCCCATTTAGGTGCAGTCCGCCCCTGCTAAAGAGCCAGTAACTGACTAAGAAGTCAGCCCAGTTCTCCAGGAACCCGAACCCCTCCTTTCTATACCAGCTCCTCAGCCACTTGTAAATTTCCCTAATTTCCCATTGCCTCTCTGGTGTGCCTCGAGGTGCCCGTAGTATTTCTGAGAATACTACCTTGGAGATCCTATTCCTCAATTTAGCCCCTAAGTCCCTAAAATCGTTTTTTAGGACACTACATCTTCCTATGACTTTGTCATTCGTGCCAACGTGTACCATGACAGCTGGGTCCTCCCCAGCCCCTCCCAATAATCTGTCCACCAGATCGTGATGTGCCAAACCCAAGCACCTGGTAAACATCATACAGTTCGGCACTTCAGGTCTTTTTGACAGATTGCCCTTTCTGTCCTAATAATTGAGTCCCCTACCACCAGAATTGGTCTTTCCTTACCCTTAGCTTTACCCCTGCCCTCATTGAGGGAGTTTTTCCCCTGGCAGCTAGGGGCGTTACTCTGCTCCAGCAATGCTGGTCACTGACTGGTTTCGCCAACATGACGCAACAGGGCGTATTTACTTGTTTGCAGAATAGACAAAGTAACAGCAGTACATGGACAGGGTCATCCAACTGCTCTCCTCGTCTATCAGCAGGTTCACATTCCTCCCTCTTCCATTCTGAGTGCTGCTTTACAAAGGACACCAGATATCAGCTGAAACCAAAGAACTGACATTGTAATACATTTTTATAACATGTTTTGAAATTTTAAAGGCAATGTAAGGCTATTTACCATGAACTCTTTATTATACTAAAAAAAGTGCTAAAAAAACAAAAAAAAACAAAAAGGTTTTTGTATTTCTACTGAATCTGGAAATTTCATATAAATATTTTATATTTGCCACAACAGGTGGCAAACCCTTGCTGAACCGTTTACAGATTTAAAAAAATGAATGCGAAATGGAGCTGGGAAGCAGAAAAGATTACAAATGACAGATTACACATATTACCTGCCAATAGGGGTGTTTTTCTGTATAGACAGTCTTCTGAGCTATTAAACTCCAAATAGAAGCTGCACTCCTCACAGTACTTGACCTTTACATCAATAGGTGAGTGCTTGAAGTTATAGCTATGGATGGTGTTGTGCCAAAACCAGATACGAATATATAAAGTCAACAGCAGGTCAAACTAATGTGTTTCACATTTATTGTGAAGACAGTGTCGCAAAATTAAAAAAAAAAAATCATAATTTTTTGGGCCTCACAGGGCCTTGGGCATGCAGGTGACATTGTACATCTGAGTCGTGCGCTACACAATCCCAGGTAAGCAATTTACTTTTTTTCCTAGTTCAGTAGAGCTTCCTTGGTCACCTTTTCACCATCAGCCAGCTGACTAATGAATCGGTTACTGGGGTGGTATTTAAAGAAACTAACGCATAACCACAAAATAGTATAGTGTAACATGGCATAGGTTTGTATATTACAATATACTGAACAGCAAACATTTCAACTATATGATTAGCTATTTTGCACTTTAACAACTCAGAAAGTGATGAAGTGATGAAAACCATCTTATAGTGCCTTGAAAAAGTATTCATACTCCTTGAAATATTCTACATTTTGTCATGTTACAACCAAAAACGTAAATGCATTTTACAGGGATTTTATGTGATAGACCAACACAAAATGGCACATAATTGTGAAGTGGAAGGAAAATGATAAATGATTTTCAATATTGTTGACAAATAAATATCTGAAAAGTGTGGCATGCATTTGTATTCAGCCCTCTTTACTCTGATACCCCTAACTAAAATCTAGTGGAACCAATTGCCTTCAGAATTTACCTAATATTAGTAAATAGAGTCCACCTATGTGTAATTTAATCTCAGCATAAATACAGCTGTTCTGTGAAGCCCTCAGAGGTTTGTTAGAGAACCTTAGTGAACAAACAGCATCACGAAGACCAAGGAACACACCAGACTGGTCAGAGATAAAGTTGTGGAGAAGTTTAACGCAGGGTTAGGTTATAAAAAAATACCCCAAGATTTGAACATCTCGCGGAGCATTGTTCAACCCTTCTGAAAATGCAATGCACTGTTCAATCCATCATCCGATAATGGAAAGAGTATGGCACAACTGTAAACCAAGACATGGCCGTCCACCTAAACGGACAGGCTGGTCAAGGAGAGCATTAATCAGAAAAGCAGCCAAGAGACCCATGGTGACTCTGGAGGAGCTGCACAGATTCACAGCTCACATGGGAGAATCTGTCCACAGGACAACTATTAGTCGTGCACTCCTCAAATCTGGCCTTTATGGAAGAGTGACAAGAAGAAAGCCATTGTTGAAAGAAAGACATAACAAGTCCCCTTTGCAGTTTGCAAGAAGCGATGTGGGGTCAAACACGTGGAAGGAGGTGCTCAGGTCAGAAGGAACCAAAATTGAACTTTTTGGCCTAAAAGCAATGTGTGGCGAAAAACTAACACTGCACATCACCCTGAACAAACCATCCTCACCGTGAGACATGGTGGTGGCAAGATCAAGTTGTGGGGGATGCTTTTCTTCAGCAGGGACAGGGAAGCTGAAGGGAATTGATGGGAAGATGGATGGAGCCATATACAGGGCAATCTTAGAAGAAAACCTGTTATGCCCCGTACACACGGTCGGATTTTCCAATGGAAAATGTCCAATCGGAGCGTGTTGTTGGAAATTTCGACCGTGTGTGGGCTCCATCGGGCATTTTCCATCGGATTTTCCGACACACAAAGTTTGAGAGCAGGCTATAAAATTTTCCGATAACAAAATCCGATCGCGTCAATTCCAACCGTGTGTGGCCTGTTCCGACGCACAAAGTGCCACGCATGCTCAGAAGAAATTCCGAGACGGAACAGGTCGGTCTGGTAAACTTAGCGTTCGCAATGGATACAACACTTTCGTCACGGTGCAATGTTAAAAATGGTTTAATACAGTGCACTTTCTTCTTCTTTATAATGTGAGAAGAATGAAGTAGTTTTGCTGCTCATATTCACACACACTTCTCACAAACTTCTTTCTTTATTATTTATCGGGATTCCCTCAATATATTTTGATTTGTCACATCTGACAAAAATATTTTTTTTTTGTTTTTTTTTTAAAGGCATTTTTTTTTTTAGGTTTGTATTTTTTCCAAGGCTGATCTTTGTTTTATTTTATTTTTAGTTTTACTCCAGAATATTTTTGTGTGTGTTTTATGTGTCAAGTTACCACAACACCATTGATATCTTATATTATTTAATCTCAAGGAGATTGTTTGGTGTTGGTGTCCCTTGTTAATTTCACATTGTACTTTAGAAATGTACCTGCCTCCTCACAAACAAACTGTCCTTTTTGAAGGAAAACACACATAGGAGAGTATAATTGAAACCAAAAATCCTTTATTAAGGGCTCAGAACCAAACAAAGAGGGAGGCAACACTGGAGAAACAGCAGAAATTAGCGAAGCCTTGGACCCCCAGGGCAGACATCAATTCTTGGTGGCCTGAGGAGTCCATATGTAAGGGAGTGCAGTCTGTTCCAGAAGTCCCAGAGATCCGGAAAGCAGCAGATGACATCTGTGTCCCTAGGCTGTGGTACCACAAGAGGCTGCATCTTTTGCCAGACCAGACTGGACCCAGGGTCATCACTTTCTGGTCTTCTTTCCACGCTTCCTTCCCGGCTGTGGCTCTGCTGTTGGAGATGTGGCAGGAGGAGGATAGGACCTGGAGGAGGAGGAGGACTAGTAGGACCTGGAGGAGGAGGAGAAGTAGAAGGACCTGGAGGAGGAGGAGGAGGACCATGTGTGAGGTCACAAATGTGGGTAGCAGATGTTATTTGGCCCCTCAACCCCTTATTGAGAGCTTCCAACATTAATGACTCACACATGAGTTGTTGGCCCTCCTCCATCCGCTGCATTTTACAGGCAATTATGCCAGCAAAGTCCTCCTCCACAGTGTGGGGGGCTGTCAGGGCCTCTGTAGCCTTCCAAAAGAGACCTATGGCAGCCTCCTCTAGGGTACTCCTCTTCCTGGCACTTTGTCTTTGCAGGTGTAGGGGAGGGACCTGCATATCAGGCAGCCTGCCCGGCCACCTCCTGGCTGAGACTTCCCTGTGTACGAAAAAGGGACATGGTTTTAGTTTCTGCATCATCAATCACAATCATAAATTAGTACTCCAAACTAACATCTAGTTAACATCATTGATTGGACAACCTGAACTATTTAGAGGAATGCTATACCTGGCTCAAGCTGGGCTCCTCCACATGTTGCTGCCTGGAAGGCCCAGGTTGGGCGTCAGAAGCCTCAGCTGGGGGGGAAGGAAGCGTGGAAGGAAGACTGGAGAATGATGACCTGGGTTCAGTCTGGCCTGCCAGAAAATGCAGCCTGTCATAGTCCCACAGCCTGGGGAGATAAATGTCATCTGCAGCTCCGGATCTCTGGGAATCCTGGACCTTCTAGTGCTCCCTTAGATAAGTGCTCCTCAGGCCACCAATTAGGATCTTCAAATAGGTCATGTCTGCCGTGGGGATCACCTACTTCACAATTTCCAGCAATTGATACAGTGCTGCCTTCCTCTTTGTTTTGTTCTTATAATGTGGGTGGTTTATCTGCCACAGACAAGACAGCTCCCTGAACATGTCAATGAAGATTGCCATAAAGTCGGTATCTTTCAAGATATCCATTTTCACTGCAAGACACAACATAAGACACAACACAAGACAAACCCTAATGTCAGGCAAAACTCTCCTAATCTAGTTACAATATAGGCCTCAATCTAGAAGCAGTATAGGCCCAAGTTTGGCTCTTACCTTCATTATCACGATCGGCGCCTCCGATACTCCTTCCTCCGCTCACAGATCGTACGTACTACGCATGCGTGTTACGCTTTATACACACTGGGCATGCGTGTAACTCCGCCCGCCCCTGACGTTCTTTCTTGTCTATTCCCTTCCCCTTTTCGTTCGGTGCAGTGGGTGAAGAGCACATGGCGGAGTCAGAGCAGGTGCGTGCTAATTATAGCAACGAGGAGGAGGAGGAGGAAAGCCCGGATCCGGAAAGGTCCCGATCCAGAAGGAGACGATTTAAGGCCTCAAATATGTTCTTTGGGGAGATGTTGGAGATGGTCGACATCCTGAAGAAGGCCGACTATGATGGAAAGTATGGACCTTACCCCAACCCCAATATCAGAAAGGCCAAGATCATGGCGAAAGTGGTCAAAAGTCTGCACCGGAATTTCGGGGTACGACGATCGAAAGATCAGCTCAGGAAGCGGTGGTCGGACCTGAAATTAAGAGAGCCCGAGCAGTACAGAAAGATCCGGAGAGTGCTGAAAAAAAATAAGTAGTTGTGCTGTGTTCCTATTCTTTTTGACTTTATTACGTTCGTGCTGCTCCATGTGCTTTTCTTAAGTGTTGTACAGTTTAAAATGGCAACTTTCATGTTCATGGGCCCATTATTCGTTTGTATCAAACATTTTTCTTTCGGCCTATAAAACACCATTGTTTAGGCCATATGCATTTGCCCACATTTTTTAGGGCCTACTTGTATGAAAAATATTTGGTTGTGTAGATGGGTTTGTGACTAGAATGAAATGCAAACTAGATTCTGTGTAAGGAGAGGACACTCAGCAGCTATTTTCACATCTGGACGCTGGAGCACTAGTGTGGGACACCAGAACACCCTTTTTATTAGGGGGCCCACACAGGTGCTCCAGTGTATACTATAGGGGGGTCTCCATCTGTGAAGCTTGTACAAGACAGGTAAAGTCTTGAAGCTTGACAAAGGACAATAAAAATGCTACATCTTGGAACTCTGCCAAAATAGACAATTGTTCCCCACTTCCAAGCAATGTTTCATCTTTATATTTCGGCCATCAAATATCTGTGTGCTAATTATACCATTTTTGTTTTACATAGGGAATAAAAGACTCGGAGGACACCCCTCATCCGAGGAGACCAGAGACCCCCCACCTCGGGAAGAAGGGGAAATACCCCAACCCAAGCAGAGCAGGCGGAGGAAGAAGACGTGGTGGAAATTGGCACCACAACAGGTGAGTGTCTGCGACCACAGACTCAGGTAAGAGATGGATGCCGGCATATTTATAATACCTGTTTTTTTTTTTTGGTTTTCTCTCTTTTTAGGTGATCGTCATGTTGTGGATCCAGGGCATTTCACCTCTGAAAGTGCACAGATCCTGATTGGGGAGATCATGGGGTGTAATTTAGCTTTGGAAAACATCAAGAAAAAACATCAATGATGTTATTCAAAAAAATAACATCATTGATGTTTTGGGGAGAGTTTTAAACCCCTCCAAATCCCTTTGTTTTTTTGTACGCTACAATGTTAAAAATGTTTTAGCGATTTTTAGAAAAGCCACATTTTGAGGATGCACACAGTGTGCCAACATGTGCTATCTGCCATCACGGGAGATCAATGGATGCGTTTTGGGGGTGCAACGCCTTCCTTAATAATAAACTAGCTGAGAGGAAGGGGTTGCTCCCCCAAAACACGTCCCTTGATCCCCCGTGATGGCAGCTAGCACATGTTGACATTCGTAAATTGGTGTGCATCTTCAAAATTTGGCTTTTCCTGGGGTGACTTCACCCCATCTGAACGCAATATCAAACACAGTTCCTAAATACTCATGTCTGATATTGCCTTCAAGTTTTACCATATGTGAACTTTGTAAGTTCAAGATTTGTGTCTTTCTTGTTGGTTTTACACATGCCTGTTTTATCTTAAAGGGGTTGTAAAGTTTTTTTTTTTTTTTTTTTAAATAACAAACATGTTATACTTACCTTCACTGTGCAGCTCGTTCTGCACAGAGTGGCCCCGAACCTGGTCTTCTGGGGTCCCTCGGCGGCTGTTTCAGCTCCTCCCCGCAATAACTAACCACCTTAATGCGAGCTCTCTCGCATGGTGGTTAGTTACTGCGGGCGCGCTCCCGTGATACAGCCGGCGGCTATAGCCGCTCGCTGTATCACTCGGTCCCGCCCCCGGCGCGCCGCATCATTGGATGTGATTGACAGCAGCACGAGCCAATGGCTGCGCTGCTTTCAATCCATCCACTATAGCCAATCAGCGACCAGGCTGATCGGCTGAATGGAGGTCGGGAGCGAGCGGCCGAGTTTCGAGGTGTCAGGTAAGTAAAACGGGGGGGCTGGGGGCGGCGGTATTTTCAAAAGTTTTTTCACCTTAATGCATAGAATGCATTAAGGTGAAAAAATTTATACCTTTACAACCCCTTTAAATGGACATTTCTATTTTTGATAATGCCACCACAAAAATTGTTATACAACAAACATGTTGGTTTGTTTTAAAAACCTTTTCTAAATGCACATGTGATTGTGCAGGTATTAAAAAGATTGTTAATCAAGAATGTGTGGATTATTGTCTCAACGCTACAACACTTTTGTGGTGATATAATTGCTGCTTTCTGTGACAATGGGTGTCATTTCCTAAGGGCAAATCCACTTTGCACTACAAGTGCAGTTTCAGTGCATTTTCAAGTGCACTTGTAGTGCAAAGTGTATTTGCCTTTAGTAAATAACAACCAACAGTGCTTTGTATAAGGTTACACAATCACGCCATTTTCAGGACTCACCACATTTCGTTTAGGGTCAGCTAAAACAAACACAATCAGTAAATGTCACCAAAGATTTGCTTAATTTTTTTTTATTTGGTCAAGGTTTCACAAATTGTCTGGCATATTGATGGCCCCCCTACCCGCAAAGAACTCAAGGTATCTTAGCCGGACATCACAGGCACTCAGGGAGGGCAAGCCAGGACGGCCACTTTCAAGCGCCGTCAGGGTTGTTTCATTTATAATTCCGGCCTCAGGCCCAACTGAGCCAGCATAGTTGGCAGAATGTTGCCGTAAAAAGTTATGTAGAACACAGCACGCCAGGATTATATGATTCAGTTTATACTCCGCCATATGGATGGGTGTAAGAAATAGGCGGAAACCGGCTGGCCATGATTCCAAATGTGTTCTCCACCACTCTTCTGGCTCTGGCCAGCCGGTAATTAAAAACCCTCTGTTTCGGGGTGAGGGTCCTCATCGGGAATGGCCGCATAAGATGGTCCCCCAGCGTAAATGCTTCATCCGCAACGAAGACGAATGGGAGTCCTTCCACATTCTCTTCTGGAGGTGGTAAGTCCAAGCTGCCATTCTGGAGACGCCTGTAAAACTCCGTCTGGGCGATGACTCCACCATCGGACATCCGGCCATTCTTCCCCACGTCCACATACAGGAACTCGTAATTAGCCGACACCACCGCCAACATCACAATACTATTGAACCCCTTGTAATTATAATAGTACAACACCGAGTTGGGTGGTGGGACGATGTGGACGTGTTTCCCATCAATTGCCCCTCCACAGTTAGGAAAGTCCCACCACTGGACAAAGTGGGAGGCCACAGTCTGCCATTCCTGTGGCGTGGAAGGAAACTGTTGAGGAAAACAAAAATAAATTAGTATTTTTGCACAAACATGGAAAGCAGATTAGACACAAACATTCTTGGCCAACATCCAGATAACATATTAAGGGGATTTTTACAACACCAAAGTATAAGGTACACCTATCACATTCCCCCTCCCCCTCTCTCATGGGCCATTTCTAAAATTACAGGGGGGAGGAATCTTGGACAGGTAACCCTCTCCACTTCATTAAAAGATGAATGCCTAAATAATGGGTATTACTTGGAACAGCCCCTCCTTAGTTACACTATTGGCAGACCACTGGACAGGTAAGAAGTGTCATAATACAAAGATATAAATACACACTGTACACATTTGAGCACATTTGGACATTCTGCTATTACCTAGCAAGATAATAATAGGACACAAAAACTTTAAACAGTACCATTTGAAAGTATTCAGGCAGGCCCTTGCACTACATGCTTTGGGGAATTCATCCATACATCTGACCACAAAAAAGGTGGGTATAGTGTGTATGGGTTTGATAAAGTCAGCAGATAGATGATTGAGGATAGATAGAGAATTGGGATCAGCTGACTTAGCAGTTGGGGGGAGGGAGGGTTAAAAATGATTTGGGGACACCACAAAAAAAAGCCTCTGGCACTCTGCCTGGATTTAATGCACAAATCAGATTTCTAAACATTTTAGGGGGTATTTAGGGTAAAGCACTACTATGGAGGTGATAAAATACATTGTTAAGTGACTACATGATGTGAATATAGGGCAGGAGACCATGCTGGGGAGGCAAGTGAAGGCAAATATGTATGAAGGAGAAAAAAAAAAATCCAGCATGCATGAGGACAAAGGGGACATTTACAGCATATTACAAACATGGTAATTAGGGAATGAGGAAAGAAATACAATACATTAGCAAACATTATATACAATAAAATGTGATATTAAAGGATAAAAATCTTACCTTCATATACTCCTTCTGCAGGACCTGGATGATGGCAGAACAGGTCTCTGGGATAATGATCCCCAGAGCCTGGGGGGAGATGCATGTCGAGAACTTCAAGTCCTGCAGGCTTCTCCCTGTCGCCAAGTACCGCAGGGTAGTGACGAGCCTCTGCTCCAGAGTGATGGCTTGCCTCATGCAGGTATCCTGCCTGCTAATATAGGGGGTCAGCGAAGCCAACAAACTGTGAAATACGGGGTCCGTCATCCTGAGAAAGTTCCTGAAATCCTCAGGATTATTCTCACGGATCTCACGGAGCAAAGGCATATGACAGAACTGGTCACGCTGAAGCAACCAATTCTTGGTCCATGAACTCCTCCCCATCCTGTTCATGGACTGGACTTGTGTCAAGGTAAGGACCCCAACACCAAGCCCCCGCACAGCACGAACTCTACGAGGAGTACGTACACGCAACATGGCTAGAAAACAGTCGGCTGCTCAGAACGAAGTAACAGAACGCACTGAAGAACAGCAAGGCCTGTGAAGAGCGACCTGAAAAACAGCAACGAGCAGACAAGATCGCACAGAAAACTCCAATACGAACTGACTGCATGCACTGAAGAGCAGATACAAACCCACAAGCACAAACTGAACCGCAGAAAACGATCTGAAAGCCACGAGTCTGAAAAAAGCACGAATCGTCTCTCACCAAACTTTTACTAACACGAGATTAGCAAAAGGAGCCCAAAGGGTGCCGCGCTTGGTTCTGAACTGGCCTTTTCTAGTCTCGTCGTACGTGGTTTACGTCACCGCGTTCTTGGCGATCAGAAATTCCGACAACTTTGTGCGACCGTGTGTACGCAAAACAAGTTTGAGCCAACATCCGTCAGCAAAAACCCTAGGATTTTGTTGTCGGAATGTCCGATCAATGTCCGACCGTGTGTACGGGGCATTAGTCTGCAAAAGACTTGAGACTGGGGCATAAGTTCACCTTCCAGCAGGACAACGACCCTAAATATACAGTCAGCCCAGTCAAAGTCCAGACCTAAACCCAATTAAGAATCTGTGGCAAGACTTGAAAATTGCTGTTCACAGACTCTCTGCATCCAATTTGACAGAGCTTGAGCTATTTCGCAAAGAAGAATGGTATGGGCAGAAATGTCACTCTCTAGATGTGCAAAGCTGGTAGAGACATACCCTAAAAGACTTGCAGCTGTAATTGTAGCAAAAGGTAGTTATACAAAGTATTGACTCAGGGGCTGAATACAAAATGCATGCCACACTTTTCAGATATTCGTAAAAAAAAATTGAAAAGCATTTAGGATTTTCCTTCCACTTCACAATTATGTGCAACTTTTTTTTGGTCAATCACAAAAAATCCATTCGTTTGCAGCTGCCACTGTTCACAACGTATTACTTTTTCCATATTTTGTTTTTTTTTCAACCTTATTCCAAAATGGAATAATTCATTATTTTCCTCAAAATTCTACAAACAATACCCCATAATGACAATGTAAAAGAAGTGCGTTGGAATACTTCGCAAATTTCCTAAAATAAAAAACGAAAAAAATCCCATGTACATAAGTATTTACAGCCTTTGCTCAGTACTTTGTTGAAGCACCTTTGGCACCAATTACAGCCTCAAGTCTTTTTGAGTATGATGCTACAAGCTTGGCACACCTATTTTTGCACAGTTTCTCCCATTCTTCTTTGCAGGACCTCTCAAGTGCCATCAGCTTGGATGGAGAGTATCCGTGCACAGCCGTTTTCAGATCTCTCCAGAGATGTTCAATCAGGTTCAACTTTGGCCTCTGGCTGGGCCACTCAAGTACATTCACAGAGTTGTCCCATAGCCACCCCTTTGTTATCTTGGCTGTGTGCTTAGGGTCGTTGTCCTGTTGGAAGATGAACCTTCACCCCAGTCTGAGGTCCAGAGTGCTCTGGAGTAGGCTTTCAGCAAGGATGTTTCTGTACATTGCTGAATTCATCTTTCCCTTTATCCTGATGAGTTTTCCAGTTCCTGCCGCTGAAAAGCATCCCCACAGCATGATGCTGCCACCACCATTCTTAACTGTAGGGATGGTATTGGCCAGGTGATGAGCGGTGCCTGGTTTCCTCCAGACATTCCGTTTGCCATTCAGGCCAAAGAGTTCAAACTTTGTTTCATCAGACCAGACAATTTTGATTCTCATGGTCAGATTCCTTCAGGTGCCTTTTGGCAAACTCCAGGCAGGCTGTCACGTGCCTTTTACTGAGGAAAGGCTTCCGTCTGACCACTCTACCATACAGGCCTAATTTGTGGAGTGCTGCAGAGATGGTTGCCTCTTCGGGAAGGTTCCCCTTTCTCCATAGAGAAATGCTGGAGCTCTGTCAGCATCACCCTCGGGTTCTTGGTCACCTCTCTGACTAAGGCCCTTCTCCCCCGAGTAAGAAAATAGAGTCCCAGAAAAATTAACTTTATCTACTCCGTTCAGCATAGAATTTAGCGAGGTCCGAGCCATTATTAATAAATATCTACTCATTCTTCTAATGGATGACACGTGTGCTAGTTTATTTATTACAGAATGGTATTAACTTAGTAACCAGAAGGGAAACATTAGGTCAAGCTTTGTTACCTAGTTTTTATGACAACAAAACTAAATTTCAGTCATTTACATGGCTTCACCTTAAGGGAAATTTCAAATGCGGGTCACCTAGTTGCCCCTGTTGTAGTCATGTTTTGAGTGGCAATATGATTCGGGCAACATCCAACCAAAGTGAATTTGAGATCAAGTCCTTTTATAATTGCAACACTATGTTATATATTTGGTCACTTGCAGTATTTGTTATGTTCAGTATGTGGGTAGAACAAGACCCGTATACTATATATATTATATATATATATAATTTTTTTATTATTATTATTTTTTTGGGTTTAAATGTATTCAAGCACTATACAATACATCTACAGTATGTATACTAGTTATATATGGCCCCTATGTTTCTCTATACCTATTTTATCACTCCAAGAATTTAACAGGAACTTGAGTTTATGGTTTAATTATATATTGTTCGTATTTCAAGTGGTTCTCTAGATGTCCCTAGATTGGAATCTATGTAGGTTTTGTTCCTTAGGTTTTTTTGACAAGTTGATTTCATGATTTCATGAACAATATATAAACTGCGTACTTAGCCGTTTGCACCTGTTTGTGCCCAAGGTCAATGCTTCAAAACTGTTTCTCTTCTATTAGGGGTTAGATTTATTTCATTAGAAAGAATGCAGCAGGAGGAGCAAGACTCACAACAAGGAACTCAAGTAGAAAGATCTCAGCCCTGGAGTACCTAAAAAATGTAGAAGTCATTTGATTCATCTGATCAGATTTCACGTGGTTTGACCCTCTAAAGCTCTCTATAGATAATATGAAATAAATATAGAAATCCCTTCTCTGTAGCTACATAGATGATTACAGTAATATTTTGGATCCCAAATAAAAAACGAGTCTGCCACACTTTCAGTATAATAAATGGTAATACTTACGCATTTCTGCAAACAACTGCCTTTTGTCGGCCATGTTATTCGCCCTTTTCCCACCGTCCTCAATCATTCTGTAAAGAAACAGCAGAGACAGCATAAGCAGATGAAGCAGGGAGTACTGAAGATATTTATTGCATGGTATTAATCTCATAAAGAGTCGTTCATTTTAAAGCGATATGTCACATTTACATAACAAAAGGTCGTAACAAAAGAGACTTCTAAATTTATTAGGCTATTAAGATTTGGAAGCGTGGTATATGTCAAAACACCAACATACTGTATATGTACATGGATGAGCAAATCAGTTAATTACTATAAACTGGACAATCATTTAAATGGTTCACAAAATATATGGCCTTTACAATCTTGTTTACAGCAGATTCCACAATGATCCCATGGTAACACGACGCACACAAAGTAATAGAGAACGTGAAAATTAATGTTAAAAACACCACTCCCGCTTGCTCTTGTCCTTTCTAAAAATGTAATACCGCAATTAAAAATAAAAAAAATTATATTATATATATATATATATATATATATATATATATATATATATATATATATATATATATATATATATATATATTCTCAGATGCATATAAAACGAAGATATTTTTTAATGGACCTCTGAGCAGATAAACACAAATTCTTGGAGGTACGTGTTAAAAAAAAAATCATTAAAACTTCACTTTGGGGCAAACTTATTTCCTGAAATAGTTCCCTTAATCCGTGTAAAAAAAAAACAAAAAACTTTGGGTGCAATACTTAGCCTATGTTCACATTGGAGGCGGGTTTGAAATCGTGCGAGTTCAGCTGAACTTACACGAATTTAAACCCGCATTTCATTGTGAGCTTGGGGGGCGATTTGACCGATATCTGTGCGGATTCATGCACAGATGTCTATTGAAATCTTCCCCCACCCCACACCCTGCCTATGTAACTTCAGTTTTTCAGGTTGAATGATGCCCTTGAGGGCCCTCCACAGCATCCTTTATTCACAGGGTGCCAGTACCAGTGCAGAAAGCAGCAATGAATCCACTTCCTTAGTGCTGCTCTTTGCATTCATGAGGACTACCCTGTATGAAAAAGCGGAAGAGGACTGTGTGGTGTCACAAGAACAGCCTGAAGGGCTTTTTAAACTGTAAATATTAGATATAAAAAGCATAAAATACAAGTGGGGGCCACAAAAAGGAAGGGGGCATGATTGGACTTAAACAGCATTTTTAAAAGTAACTTGTGCAAGTATCTGAACTTGACTTGGTATTCGTCTCTTGCAATCAACTGAACAGACTGGGAGAAATAGAAACAGCACTAATCAGTTTTGTTACAGTGCTCATGTGCCAACAATGAGCATGCTGATAGAAGTAGAGAGCAGAGAGATGAGCTCTTAAGGCTGCTTCTTCTCCTTTACTGTCCAGTCACAGAATGGGGGCAGGAACAAAACCTAATTGTATTGCGAAAAGTCAGATCTCAAGACTGGCGGTGTTGTCTTTCTGAGTTGTGTAAATACCAGGTATGAATGGACAAAAATACAAATATTTTAGCAGGTAAAAGAGCCCTCTTATTTCATCTATATATATATGGCAGTTTGCATTGGGTTCACCTTTAAATAAAAGATCTACTAATACTTGTGTTCGAAATGACTGCATAGCATTGCACAATGATAACTACAAAACCAATTTCTGGGAAAATCATTTTATGCTGTGCCTATTTCTCCTTCAGGACTATGAGGAGCGATTTTAATTTTCTTCTTCCGAGAGTGCAACCTTTCAAGCAAAACCGACAGAAAACAAAAACAACTCAGTTGCAGTGATGCAGTGGAGCCTTTCCTGGTTTATGGAAACGACTTTCAATCAACATGATGTATTGGGACCATGTATTCGCTTTTCCTTTGAGGCAGGTAAAAAGACCTACAAATAACAGCCGCTTGTATTTTGTAATATCAACAGCAACCTGATTTAAAATATGACATTTCTCTTTTAATCTGACCACATTTCATCTTTATTACGCCCCAAATCCATACTAATCCACTTCAGATACTCTGTATATAAAATTGAAATTTCTCAATACCCCCCAATTTCTGTACAAGAGAGACATTTAAAAGAAAAGTTAATTATGCCCAAAACTTCTGCTTTCCTTACATATGCAGTTCTAATTGCCCAGGCTGGTGACAGCTGTAAAAAATGGCACCCATCTTTATTGATGAACTTAAGACCCTTTTCACACTGGAGCCGTTTTCAGGCACTTTAGCGCTAAAAATAGTGCCTGTAAAGCGCCTGAAAAATGCCTCATCTGCAATCCCAGTGTGAAAGCCTGAGTGCTTTTACACTGGGGTGCTGCGCTGGCAGGACGTCAAAAAAAGTCCTGCAAGCAGCTTCTTTGAGGCGCTTTAGGAGCGATGTATACACAGCTTCTTAAGCGCCCCTGCCCGTTGAAATCAATGGGCAGCGCCTGCGGGCACTTTTAACCCTTTATTCGGCCGCTAGCGGGAGTTTAAATCACCCTGCTAGCAGCTAAAAAGCGCCTCTAAAAGGATGGTAAAGCATCTCTAAAACTAGCGGTGCTTTACCGCCGAAGCCCCTGCGCTGTCAGTGTGAAAGGGCTCTTAAGCTGAAGTAAACTCATCGATTTAACAGGTTCAAAAAATAGTTATATTCCTGGCATGCCGGAAATGCTAACTGACACATTTGTTATGCTCTCAACCAAACGGTCAGACCATCCAATGGCTGGTGCCATAACCGATCACATGTGCAGCATCATGGCAGTTGAAAATTAAAGTGATTGTAAGGGTTTGTTTTATTTTTAAACAACAAACATATGATACTTACCTCCACTGTGCAGCTCGTTTTGCACGGAGTGGCCCCGAACCTTGTCTTCTGGGGTCCCCCAGTGGCTCTCACGGCTCCTCCCCACATCAGATAACCCCCTATTAGAAGCGCTCTCCCGGGTTGTTGTTACCTTGCGGGCGCGCTCCTGAGTCCAGCATTCGGCATCCAAAGCCACCGAAACAATGGCTGCGCTGCTATCAATCTATCCAATCAAGAGCCAAGAGCCACAGGCAGAGAGACAGCACGTCCCCGCCAGGTCAAGTTCCAGGGCTCAGGTAAGTAAAACGGGGGGGCTGGTCACTGCCAGGTGTTTTTTTCACCTTAATGCATAGGATGCATTTGGGTGAAAAAACACAAAGGTTTACAAACCCTTTAAACAGAGGCCAATATGGCAGCTTCCTTGGCTGAAAAGGATAGCAGGGTTTACTTCCACTTTAAATAAATTAATGAAAAAATATATGGTACAAAGACAAATAATTACAGGAGGGAAAAAAAAAAAAATTTTATATTCATTTATTTAGCACTGACATTTTCATCAGCATTTCACAGTCATACGCAGTAATCTGCAACCCTGTAAAGCTTATGGTCTAATATTCCTGAGGACAGCCATGCCACAGCACACACACCCAAATGCATGGATGACGGAAAAACAGATGTATGCCTTGTGGGAACCGAAAGAGGGGTTTCAGCATGGCAAGACAAGAAAAGTGAACCCACTGAGCCAATGTCACATTCATCGCGCTATAAATTCTAGCGGTGTAAAAATATGGAATGTTTTCTATGGAGTCCTCCAGCACTTAAATACTAAATTCTGTGTGCTCGAAGTGTACGATTAGACTTTTTTTTTTCTTTTTCAGACATGGAAGAAATTCTTGAAAGAATCATGCTTACATACTGATTTACGGCAAAGGCTTACTGCTAATCCTAGCACTTGGCAAGCATGGCTCCATTATTATTACCCCGAGTGCATATAGCAAGCACAAGAGATAAATTTGAGCCTACGGAGTGAAAAATGTTTTTAGCATCTGCCAAACTTAATTAAAGTTTTCAGTAAATTTCTCTCCCTTCCTAAACTTCGCCAGCTAGTTAGGGGCTGCCACATGAATAATAAACCATGTACAACTGAAGCAATCATTTTAAATTACGGTCACCTCTAATCCAAAATCAAAAGGGCAACTGGGCTTTAGAAACACTTGAGGAAATATAATGAGAAATGCTTTCCTATAACTGTTCTTAGTTTTTTTGCCATCTATGCAATGACTGCTGAAGCAAGAGACTCACTTTTCCAAGGACACATTACCCACTTGGGACTTGCTTCCTGAATTTTTAAAACAGACATCACCTCCCACAACCACTGCACCACTCTCCACCATCTTGTATATGCAAAGGAAGGTGGTATCAGCACTCCATCCAAGGTAAATGCTTTGGTGCTCCACACAAAACGATTAATGTAAAAACAGGTACAGTAAAACCTTGGATTGCAAGCATAATTTGTTCTAGAAACATGCCTTTAATCCAAAGCACTTGTATATCAAAGCAAATTTCCCCATAAGAAATAATGGAAACTCAAATGATTCGTTCCACAACCATTTATTCATAGGTCCTTCAGTTTATAGTCCATATAAAAAGATTATAGCAATGTGACCAGGTTGTGTAACTATAAAATGTCCGTCTACAAATTGAAGCCTCCACAAGGGGATTAAAAGCAAAATCCAGCAGGAGCTACAGAGTATAAAAGAGAAGAGAGGCACCTCTAAGAGTAGCAAAATGTTGCTAAATGTACCTTCATTAAATATAACCATATTGCTACACTTAGAGGCGCCTCTCTTCTCTTTTATACTCAGTTGTGACATGACGCTACTTGTATATCAAGACATCGCTTGTATATCAAGTCAAAATGTATAAAAAATTTTGCTTGTCTTGCAAAACGCTCTCAAACCAAGGTGCTCTTAAACCAAGGTTTTACTGTATAGCAGACCCTCAAAGGGCAGATAGTATCGCTTTATTGCAACGTTTGGGGGAGTCTGCATTTCTCAAAGCTTCCTCATATATTCATCTGTGGAAGCCCCTGGAGTGCCTACTATTCTTGTTGCTAGATGTATATAGAATGTCAATCTTTTCTGTCCTTTCAGAAACCACTACAGGTAACGTAAGCACGATTTGAAATCTCTTTGAAGAGTATAAAAGAAATGTAAGTATTTCATTTTTTTCTTTAGGTAAATCAATTTTACCTACAGCAAACATTTCACTTATTAGCATGCACTAGATAAATAATAGCTATGTGGAATTCCAGGGAGGAAGGGTAGCCTCAGGCCTCTTCTCTTCAACTGTCAATCATAGTGGAGTTTTTTCAGTAATCAATGACATTAATATAGGGAAGAAAAGGAGCCACATTACAAAACTAGTATATCCTGGACAGTATTATACAAACAGAAGCCGTTTTATATACATATAGCAACAAGTAACGTTGGCTTATATTACCCCTTTGCCCCGGTTGCCCATGTGACGAGTTCAACCATTCTTCTTAAAGCTGAAGTCCAGCCAGATGTAAAAGACACAAATTAACATAGACATGTACTAAATCAATAAAAGTATTTTTTAAATGCAACTGAATTTGTTTTTGGATATAGTTTGAATTTGACTTGAATATAAGTCTCATGCAATCTCTTATACAGCAGCATTCAGAGAGGAAAAGGAAGGGGTGGCACTGAAAACCTATCATGTGAGCAAAAACTCAGGAGTGGATGAACAGAAATGCAAATCATTTTGCACGTACAACTTCTCCCATGTATGTATTTATTCTATGCATTAACTGTTTGCCTGGTGTTTAGTTTTAAAGTGGCTCTAAGTGCTGACATTTTTTACCTTAATGCATTCTCTGCATTAAAGTGGTAGTAAACTGCGGCATTTAAAAAAAAAAAAAATGCCTTGCCAGGCAATGCTAATGTATTAGTATGCATATGTAACTAATGTATTAGTATGCATCCCATATTAGCACATTATAAAATACCTGCCTTAGAGACAAAGCCCTCCAGCGGTCTTCCCTCCAGGTTCATGGGCTCTGGCTTCATGAGTGGCCGGGGCCGCAATGACATCACTCCTGTGCATGTGTGCGGGAGCCCTCGGCTCCGGCATAGACCTCTGAAGGTCCAGCGTGGTCAAAGCGCATGTGCCGATAGCGTCACCGGCTGGATACTGTACTTATTATATGCTTACCTGTACGTACAAGTTTACAAAATGTGTTTACTATCTTTTTAAAGTAAAAACCTTCTGATTACAGCCCCTCCCCCTTATACTTACCTGAGCCGGATCTCAATTCAGCGCTGTGCATGAAAGCAGCAGCTCTTTGTTCTCTCTCACCTCGTCGGCTCAGAGAGCCAATCATAGTCAATGAGGAGGGAATGAGGGGAAGGGTTGAGCGGCACTCTGTGTGTCTATGAACACAAACAACCAGCTCGGGAGTGAGCATGCACTAGTGCTCCAATAACAAAGTGGCTTGCTATGGTGGACACTCAGCAGGGGAGGCCAGAAGCACCTGTGGGGGACCCCAGAAGAGGAGGTTTGGGGATGCTCTGTCCAAACTATTGCAAGGTTTGACATGTTTGTTATTTTAAAAGAAAAAAAGCATGGGTTTACAATCACTTTAAGACAAAAGTAAACTATAAAATTTTCTGTTTCAATAAATTTTTATTGGACGAACAATGCATAGTTACATACACCTAACCATTGTTTAGTCTTGCAGAGCTATACGTCTTGACAAAAGGCATAGATAAGATTTAGAAGACTAAGAACGATAGGTGAACGTGACAAAACAAATGCATGTTGGCGCATTACACCTTCGAAGAACTACCGTATACATGTTTTTTTTTTTAGTAGAGCTGCGGTGGTATGGAGTATACTCAAAGAATCCACAATAGTTAATAGGGCTTAGATTTCATCAAAAGTTGTGGAAACACTAATAGGATTATTGCACATTTCCAGTATAAACATGCACATACTGTTAAGATACCCAAGAAGGCATAATCAATAAGAGTACTGTTTGCAAAACCAGAGACTTGATATACTAAAAATTACCATAGAAAATAGAAGAAAGAAAAAAGATAAAGATCAGGGTGGAGAATTGGAGGAGATGGGCCAGAGCGGAGCCCTACATGCAAAACAACCTTCTATTGATCAGCTTTAGAGTGTTATAGTGACAATAATGTATTTTTGTAAGTTCCCCGGAATATATATTTTTAAATACAAAATGTTTTAGTTTTGAATACAGAGGGTAGGCTTAGAGATTGCTATCTGTGGCTTCAATGAGGGGGCTTCCCCTCTTTTTTAATCCTTCTAACACAAGGAATGGGAATCACCGGGATGGGAAAGCACAAATAATAAAATCTCACCGATATTCTAACCCTCCCAAAAATAATAAATTATGTTTTTGTTACTCTCACTATCCCCATTGCAGATTTCTCATCAGTCCTGCCCATTGGACTTCTTGTCTACAGTACAGGAAGAGATAGAAAGTCTATCCAGTGAAGAAGCAGTATGAATTAAAACCTGATAAAAAGGTTCTAAACATTCTCCAGAAGAGGCAAGTTTAAACTTCAATGTTACAGCGATATAAATCTGAAAATAAATATTGAATATATTGGAGCTCATCAATTCCTAAATGGGGTGGCTACATTGTTTTTGTTTTGTTTTTTCAGGCTTTTTTCCTTCTCTTTTGACCTTGTGATTCGGCCAGTAACAAAATTCCAGTCCTAGGGTGGCTCTACTTCACTGGAGGACAAAGGGAGATACTTTTAGACAATAACGTTATTAATCTGGGGAGATGATAGTGTTAGGCGGACCATAGATGGTGCAAATTTCTTTCTTGCAGCCACAGGTTGCAGGAAAGAAATCTGCACAATTCCCCCATTAACACAGACGGTGCTGACAGGGGAATCCCAACTGCAGAGCCCTTGTCTGCTCCCGGCAGGGTGGGAGCGGGCAGGGGAAGCCTTCCCTGCCAGGAGAAGACAGTGATTATTGCTAGTGGCTATAGCAACTGCTTGTGATAATCTGAAGCAAATCCAGCAGGTTGGTTGTACCCAAGTTGATCGATTAACTTGGTACATTCAGCCTGCCCATTAATGGTTCGAATCAGTGGGAACTGGCTGAGATTCAAACTGTGTATGGCCGGCTTTACATGCTCTAGCAGATTTAGATAGACTTGAGCAACAAATTAAAGCAGAGCTCCAGCTAACTCATTTTGATAAGTTAGAGTAACAGAAAAAAAGCCTGTGGCTGCAGCAGCTCACCACACAGTGGCGGTGGAGAGTAGAAAGAAAGTGGCAGAGGAGAGTGCCACCCAATGTTACTCCAACCACTACACTTGCCAGGGGGAGAGGTGAAAGAGCGGCACACAGCCGGCGGACAACACATGGCTACATGTAGATGCATTTTTTTAATGGGTGGTCACAGTTCTACTTTAACTGTACAAACAATCCCTGCTTTTCAAATGCAGTATTCAGATTATACTACCTGTTTATATTATGTTGGTTTTCAAAGAGTGTGGAACGTTAACTGTATGCTGCATTGAGGCAAAAGAAAAAATTACCCATTTCCTTGTGGTTTACAGGCCATTGGCAATTTATCCAATTTTGTTGATTGCATTGACACTTCTCTGCTGCATAGTGTTACATAGAAAAGTATTGTGTGCTTCACATATATATCATGACGTGTGGAAATCACATTGACTTGCAAACAGTTTAAATAATTCATAAAAGCATTTTTTGATTCCCATGAATTAGGCATTTCCACTTGTTTTCTGCACATGGCAGATGAGTGGGACATTATTCATAGCTATTTAAAGGCTTCTCCTTGTGAGCAAAAAGTCAGATGTTTGTGCAGCAGTGAGAACGTAACTAAAGTTGTCATTATTTGTTCGCTGGTAACTAGAAATATTCCATCTTGGGCTGTCACCAAAATGCTTAAAGCCAGAACAGCAGAGGTTATGAAAGACCTATTATATACAACAGCACACAAAAAAAGTCCAAGGGCTTGTTCACACTGTGTGGTGACTGGCATTTTTCTGCACTGGATAAATGTCAGTCACTGCAATTGTGCAATATGGAGAAATGGAGACTGTGGGAGATTAGCTCACGGGGATCACCACCTTTTCTGGTAACAAAAGGTCAGCATGCAGGCAATTTCTTTAAAATCTGGTTGTTTGCCAGGTTTATTTAGCAGAGGTTTGCAAAATAATGAAAGCAAACAAAAATAGAAAAATAAATCCTTGCCGTTTGGCACTAAACTATACAGTAGTCTTCTCTGTATACAGTGTGGGGCTGGTCCCCGACACCCACAAAACATGTTGCAAAGCAAACCTTCTTTTTAAGACCAAACAGAGCTCTCTGTCAGATTCCCTTCTGAGTCTAAGGCCAGAGCTATCCTGTGCTCTCTTCCTGCTCATTTTAAAGTCCACCTGCACTCAAGTGGATCACAACATCCGAACCGGAATAAAGCCTGCCACAGAGGCTGGAAAAAGCTGGGTCGGATTCTGCTTCACTCTCTTGCAACAGAATGCATGCGAGGTGAAATATATATCGATTATGCATTACCTCAACTCGCATACCGTCACAAGATGTTCTGCATTTTTCCACAGCATGTCAAAGTACTATAGTATAGATCTATAGATATATCTATCTATATATACATGTGTGTGTGTATTATATACACACATATACACACAGTGGGGACGGAAAGTATTCAGACCCCCTTACATTTTTCACTCTTTGTTATATTGCAACCATTTGATAAAATCATTTAAGTTCATTTTTTTTTCCTCATAGGAAAGCCACACACCTGTCTATATAAGACCTTACAGCTCACAGTGCATGTCAGAGTAAATGAGAATCATGAGGTCAAAGGACCTCAACCCCCGATTCCACCTCACTGGCTGTGATTGACACTGGGTTTTTTATTTTTGACTAAACAAATGAAAAAAGAATAAAAGACAGATTTAAAAAAAAAAAAAAAAAAAAGTTTTTCTTCATTTCTGTTATAAAATTTTGTAAATAAGTAAGTTTTCTGCTTCACTGATGGGCACTGATGAGGCTGAACTGACAGGCACTGATGAAGTTGCATTGACAGGCACTGATGAGGTGCCACTAATATGCAGCACTGATGAGCTCTGATTGGCATCACAGGTGGGCATTGCTGATGGGGATGCATTGATAGTCACTGAACTGATTATCAGTGCAGACCCCACTGTCAGGAGAGACGTTTACTGCCTCTCCTCTACTCATGCCCTGTCAGCAGTGAATAGATGAATGCCGATAACCGGCACTTCCTGGTAACGCTGTGATTGAACATAGCTGATCAATTGATAAAAAGCATACGTCATAGGCTCTTTACCGTGATTGGAGATGCAGTGTGTCAGAACTACACACCGCATTACCAATCGCGCACAAGTGGCTTGTTCTGCTGGACATCATATGATGACCAGTCAGGACGGGAGAGCCACCGCCCGGTCATCATTTTGCTATAGGCCGGGCGGGATGTGGTTAAAAAAGTAACAAACATGTCATACCTACCCGCTTTGTGCAGTGGTCTTTTTCGCCCCACCAGTGCTCTGGGTCCCTCCCCCAGTGCTCCTATAGCAAGCCACTTGCTGTGGGGGCACTCATGCATGCTTGCTCCCGAGCCGGCTCTCTGCGTACATAACGCAGCGAGCATGGCTCAGCCCCAACCCCAATTCCACCTCACCATGGAGTATTTATTTGTCAACAACGGGATACAGACAATAGATAAAAATAATAAATAAAAGATATTACAGTACCAGTTGATATGCATATAAGAAGCGTGTACATGGCATAAGTATGATAAAAAATATATAGAGTAGCATATAATATTTGTGGTAGATTGAAAAACATAGCACAGTAATATCAACGGCAACATGCCTGGCATCGATAAATGCATCCACACAGTAAAAATGTATCCACTAGATGAGAAGAGTTATTATAATGGAGCACATAAGTTGGTTTAGTCAGTATGATTCCATGTAGAATGTAATAGGGGCATCAAAAAACAGTAAAGTTCGACGCGTTTCGTGGATGCTTCTCCACTCATCAGGAGCTGATGCAGCCAAATTTCCTATGGAGTATATATATACATTAATGAATCATACTGTTGTAAAAAAGTAAAAAGTATAAAAAATATATTAACCTTTTTTTTTTTTAACAGTAAAGTTTTTTGTTTTATTAAACATTTAAGACAGTACAAACAATGTCAGCATTTGTTGAGGATCCGACATGAATCAACAGACTACAAACTTATAGCAGTACATGTGTAAAACATAAACTCCTCCATTCCATCTGCTAATATAATAAGCATAAGCTTGATCAAAGAAGCAACCGGGGGGCCCAAGCCTGTACAGGATAAGAGATGTGTTATCGTCATATAACTTTTCCTTGATGGGATAATTTGAGAAAATCTTTACATACACCATTAGTGTGCTATTGATCACTCATCCTCACCACCTCCCGGACTAGGGAGGAGGGGGGGAGGGGAAAAGAAACATAGGCGCCCGCGGTCCCCCCCAACCCCTGGGGTCAACCACCTGCACCCATCCAGCTCGACCACACCTTGTCGAATTTCTGAGGACAGTTCCTGCTCTCGTAGGTTAAGCGGTATAGCGGCAGTGCATTGTTTACCGCCGCCTCCCATGCCCCTTTAGTAGGGGCCTCTTTGTTCTTCCAATTAAGGAGAATTTCTCTCCTGGCGTAGAATATGGAGTATGTTAGGCATTGTTTAATATATCGGTCACCCTCTATGTCCTCCAAATGACTGAGTAATAGGACCGATGGGTCCTCTGGTACCTCGGCTCCACACACCACCCCCAGCTTGTTTGCCACCGCGCTCCAATATGGGCGGAGCTTGGGACAGGACCAGACCATGTGAAAGAACGTTCCCACTTCTAGTTCGCATCTAGTACATCATGGAGGGGATAAAGGGGCAGGCACTCTTCCCATTCCTCCTCCCCCAGCGAGGGAATATCTGTCTGCCATTTGATTCTGGTTCTGTCGGTTTTAACATCGTGGGCCACTGTTAAATACAAGTAAAGAGAAGACAGGGGTTTCTCCAACATCCCGGAGATCAAGAGACGTTCGATTGAATCTGGCTCTAGCGTCACCTGATCAGGAAACTGGGCCCTGAGGGCGTGCTGCAACTGTATATATCTGAAAAGGAAGGAGCTTGGTAGATTATGGGCCTGTTGCATCTCTCTAAATGACAGAACTCTCCCCCGTGACATCACCTGTTTTAATTTGGTGATGCCTCGCCTTGCCCATATTGCCGGGTCTGGGACAGTGAAGAGGTGCGGGAGCATAGGATTGGCCCACAGTGGGGTATGTGGGGACACAGTGGCTGGTTGTAATAGAGCTGCCCTAGCGGACCTCCATACCTGAATGGTGGTCTTCATGGGGCCTGTAACTGCAGGGGTGGCCTTCATTCCTCTGTACGGGAGGTTGGAGAGTGCCGCGTAAGAGCCCATAACCGCCGCCTCCAATGTGACAGCCGGATTTTGGCGGGGCTGCGAGAACCACCACCTCACCGTTACTAGGACAGCCGCCCAGTAATAAATTAGAAAATTCGGCAGAGCTAATCCACCCCCCGAAAGAGGAAGATACAATATAGCCTTAGCAACCCTTGGCGCTCTCCCAGCCCAGATGAAAGCAGTCACAGCACTCTCCAGCCTGCGGAAAAAGGATTTGGGTATTAAAACTGGGGTTTGCCTAAAGTAATATAGAAATTTTGGTAAATAGATCATTTTCAATAGGTTCCCCCTACCCACCGGGGACAGAGGGAGAGATCTCCAAGTGGAGCATTTTTGTTGCAATTGAGGCAGTAATGGGTAAACATTCCTGTCCAGGTACTCCTTTAACTCACCTCCCACACGTACTCCCAGGTATGTGAATTCTCTCACCCATTTCAGTGGAGTATTTGTGTCTATAGGTGGTAGGGAACTGCTAAGGGGAAAAAGCACCGATTTGTTCCAATTAATGCGGATGCCCGAAAACCGACCGAATGTGTCGAAGAGGGCCAGGGCTGCCCTCAGGGAGTTCGAGGCATCCGCTAGATACAGGAGGGAGTCATCCGCATACAGCGAGATTTTCTCGGTGACAGCTCCTACCTGTATCCCCTTGACCAATTCATCTGCTCTAAGTAGGATGGCTAGCGGTTCGAGTGCCATAGCAAAGAGGGCTGGGGAGAGCGGGCACCCCTGCCTCGTGCCCCTCTCCAGGGGGAATCCCTCCGAGAGGGTGCCATTTGTGTGGATACGGGCCGTGGGCCTGGCGTACAGCAGTCGGAGCCATGTCAGGAATTTAGGCCCAAAGCCAAACCTAGAGAGCACCGCCCATAGGTAGCCCCACTCGACGGAGTCAAACGCTTTCTCCGCGTCGAGTGAGGCCACCACTCCCGAACCCCTCGACTCAGCCAGAGCTATATGCGTGTGCAGTCTACGAATGTTTATGTCTGTTCCCCTGCCCGGCATAAAGCCTGTCTGGTCTGGATGAATTAGGGCCGTAATCACCATATTTAGTCTATTGGCAAGGACCTTTGAAAGGATCTTAGTATCTACATTAAGTAGAGAGATGGGGCGGTAGGATGAGCATAAGGTCGGGTCCTTTCCTGCCTTGGGAATGACGACAATCACCGCCTCATACATAGAGTCAGGAATAGATTCCGCGGCCAAGGATTTTGACAGTAGGGATTGGATTTTGGGGGCCAACTGTTCTGCATACATTTTATAAAGTTCGACTGGAATGCCGTCCGGGCCAGGGGTTTTGCCCGTCTGCATCATTTTTAATGCTTTTAGAATTTCCTCGACACTAATGGGAGCGTCTAGTTTATTAGCATAGGTAGAGGTAAGAGTTGGTATATCAATATTGTCCAAGTAAGCGGTCAGCTCCGCAGGGTGGTAATCCACCCTGGAGCGGTATAAGTTCTTATAGTAGGAGGCAAATTCCTTGTTGATGTCATCTGGGGAGGTGAGCATAGATCCCCCATCATCACATATTTGTCCTATTGACATCCCCCCCGAGTGTTCTCTAGAGAGCCACGCCAGGAGGCGACCCGTCCTCTCCCCCTGCTCAAATATCCTCTGTTTTTGGTGCAAAAGTCTCTTTTGGGTTAGCGACGTTCGCACCATGAGGGTCTCTCTCAGAAGCTCCTGCAGTCTCCCGTATGTCTGGGGGTCAGGGGAGCTAACGTAGAGAGCCTCCTGCCTTCCTGCCTCCTCTTCCAGGCGTGTAAGTTCCTTTCTCCTGTCCCTGCGAACCCCTGAGATGATGGTCTGGAACTGTCCCCTGGTGAACGCCTTAAAAGCATCCCAGACCGAGGCCGCCGAAGCAGACTCCTCGTTCTCCACCCAGTATGTCTCCAACTGCTGTCTATACAGCGGCTCCACCTCCACATCCGAGATCCAATACCTCGACAGGCGCCAGAGTCTGTCAGATGGGGCCACCGAGGCATCTAGATCCAGGAGAAGCGGGGCATGGTCCGAGATTCCCCGGGGAAGAATTTTAATTTCACGAACTCTAGGTAGGACAGAACCCCCCGCGTAAACTAAATCAATTCTCGAGAAGGTTCTGTGCGACGCAGAGTGACAGGTATACGCCTTTTCATGTGGGTGCTTCCATCTCCATAAGTCAAACATACCATAGGTGGCCGCCCACTCTGCGAGCCCCTGCGAGGTCGCACCAGTGGGGGTCAGTCTGTCCAGACCTGCATCCGGCACCAGATTAAAGTCTCCCAAGATTACTACGTTTTCTGTGGCAAATTCCGCTATTTTCGCAGTTATTTGATTCAGTATTTGAAGGGAGGCCGGGGGCGGGAGATATAGGCCCACAATAACCCATGGAACATTGTAAAGCAGGGCATGCAACACCACATATCTACCCCCCGGGTCCAGAGCCAGGCCAAGGAGCTTGAAAGGGAGTGTCTTGAGAATTAATATGCTTACTCCTCTTGAAAAGGAGGAGTATGTCGCATGATAATGATACCCCACCCACGGTTTTTTAAGACTAAAGGTCCTTTTCCCCACCAAATGTGTCTCCTGGAACACACACACATGGGGTTGGTAGGTCTTAACAAACTGAAAGACCAATGAGCGCTTCACCGGAGAGTTCAGGCCCCGTGTGTTCCAGGAGAGCAGTCTAAGGGAGGTCATCTATGTTGTAGAGAAGTATATTAGGATCAATGGGAGGTATCAGCTCCTTGGCCAAAGGTCCGGGTCCAGGTGGGCTAAACCAGGACTTTAAGCAGCATGGAATGATTTGTAGGTAATCTGCCTGTAGCACTGTCAAAAGCAAAAAACTTATAAAAACAAAAAAAACAAAACAACACAAGTGGGTCTGCAACTGCAGGCCATTTAAACCAAACATCCCCCCCCCACCCCGCCCCTCCCCCCAACATGGCAAGAGGGGCCTCATTCCCATCCAACAAAAAAGGGGAAGGCTTAAAGCCATCATGAGGGCAGTGTGCAAACGGCGCTCAGCCTGTCACCGGCAAATCAGCTTCTTGTTATCCGGCACGGATAGTTTAGTGTGAATCACCCGGGTCCCCGGGGGCGCTTACTTAAACTTTCAAAAGTTGCGTATCATATGCCTGCCCCAGTCAGTATCGAATTACAACTTGGGTCCACACCATGCCCCCCCCATTCCCAACAGGAGGTGCCATGCATAGGAAGTCTCGGGCCGGCAAGTCCAAAGACAGGGTCCGTAACCCCTCCGCCCCCACCCCTCCTAAGGCATCAATGAAGGAGAGTCCCCTCCGTAGAAGAGGAAAGACAAGAGAGGGGAGGGGGGCACGCCCTGGGAGCCATCCTCGGCAAGGGAGATCACATGGGCAAACCAAGACCGGATCAGTTAACAAGTTCCAGGATCACCATTACATGGCCTCTCCCGAGTGGTACGATGAGACAAGGTGAACCCTGGGAGGCCAAGTTAACCTCCCTGGGGAGTTGCTGCATTAAGTTTGGTCCTCTCAGGCTTTATATGGTGCACATGCACCTGTATGAAAAGGTCTCAAAAAGGGATCAGTCACGCATTTCATCAGGCACATGTGTGGGGGGGGGCCCAACCCAGGATTCAATCAGAGGGGCAGCACATGAATAGAGCAGAGTGAGCGGGATTTAGGGGCGAAGAGTCTCAGCCCACGCTGCAGCATCCCTGGGCGATGTGAAAAATTGTACCCTCTCACCATCCTGTACCCGTAGCTTAGCAGGGAAGAGCATGCTGTACTTCACGCCCTTTTGTCTCAGCATGGCTCTGACTTGGTCAAAGGATTTGCGGCGGCGTTGGGTCTCCACTGAGTAGTCCGGGAATATAAGCAGGGTTGCATCACCCACCTTTAGGTCTCCTTGCACCCTGGCTGCGCGGAGGATCGTGTCCCGATCTCTGTAATGCAGGAGCTTGAATATAAAGGTGCGCGGTGGGGCTCCCGGAGGTCCCCTAGACGCTGGCATCCTATGGGCTCTCTCTATAGAGAAGTGGGGAGAAAAGGCGGCCCTGGGGAGCAGCTTAGGCAGGAGGTCCTCCATGAATGCGACCGGATCAGCCCCTTCAGCCCCCTCAGGAAGGCCAAGGATCCTCAGGTTGCTCCTCCGATTGCGGTTCTCCGCGTCTTCAGCTCTATTTTCGAGGTATTTGACTTTCAGTTTCAGGGCCTGAATGTCCGCATGATGCTCCCTCTGAGTATCTTCCACATCTGATACCCTTCTTTCCGCCTCGGTCACCCGGTCCCTGAATTTATCCATGTCCCTGCGGATGAGGGCAGTCTCCGCCTGTACATGGTCAATTTTGGTGGTTAAGGTTGCCTGGCAAGTAGTTATGGCCAGCATTAGGGCATCAAAAGCCGCAGAGCCCGCCTGTATAGCTCCGTCAGGAGAGGAGGCCGACGGCGACGCCATCTTGGACGCCTCGTGTGCGGCGGATCTCGGGGCAGAGCGGGTCTTCGCCGGGGTGTTAGTGTACCTGTGCTGGCTCGATTTCCTCCCCGCGGGCATCGCCCAGTCCACACACCAGAGCCTCCGGGAGCGATAAGGTCCAATTCTGCGATCCTTCACACTAGGATAGCTGTAGGATTGATGGCCGGAGACGGGAGCTCAGCTAACACACGTCTGCTCCCAGCGCCATCTTGGACACGCCCCCCCCAATTCCACCTCACTGGCTGTAATTGACAGCAGCGGGAGCCAATAGCTTCTGCATCTCAGCCAATCAGGAGGGAGAGACCCTGAGAGCCTCGGGTCTCATGCACATCACTGGATCGAGATCGGGTTTAGGCAAGTATTAGGGGGGAGCTGCACACTGAAGGTTTTTTTACCTTCATGCATAGAATGCATGAAGGTAAAAGACCTTCTGCCTTTACAACCACTTCAAGGTAAAAGAACACTACAGAGACACATCTATAAGACAATACGACATTTGTGGAAGCACTGTATGTCAGGAAGTTTCTTGTTTAAATTGGAATAAGTGGTATAATGATTATGGACACATTGGACAGTTTTTTTTTCTTTGTCAATTAAAGATTTTTTATCAGATGTAGCACCAATATTTAAAAAGGGCCCAATATACATCCCTGGGAATTACAGACCAGTTAGCCTAACATCAATAGTATGTAAACGCTTGGAGGGGATGATAAGGGACTATATACAAGATTTTAGTAATGAGAACGGTATCATTAACCAATCTATTAACCTTCTATGAGCTGGTGAGTTGCCATCTAGATAAAGGAAGGCCTGTAGACGTAGTGTACCTGGATTTTGCAAAACCATTTGACACAGTTCCCCATAAACGTTTACTGTACAAAATAAGGTCTGTTGGCATGGACCATAGGGTGAGTACATGGATTGAAAACTGGCTACAACGGCGAGTTCAGAGGGTGGTGATAAATGGGGAGTACTCAGAATGGTCAGGGGTGGGTAGTGGGGTCCCCCAGGGTTCTGTGCTGAAATCAATCCTATTTGTTTTGTTCATAAACGACCTGGAGGATGGGGTAAACAGCTCAATCTCTGTATTTGTGGATGGCACTAAGCTAAGCAGGGCAATAACTTCTCCGCAGGATGTGGAAACCTTGCAAGAAGATCTGAACAAATTAATGGGGTGGGCAACTATATGGCAAATGAGGTTTAATGTAGAAAAATGTAAAATAATGCATTTGGGTTGCAAAAATATGAATGCAATCTACTCACTAGGGGGGTGAACCTCTGGGGGAATCTAGGATGGAAAAGGACCTGGGGGTCCTAGTAGATGATAGGCTCAGCAATGGCATGCAATGCCAAGCTGCTGGTAACAAAGCAAACAGAATATTGGCGTGCATTAAAAAGGGCATCAACTCCAGAGATAAAACGATAATTCTCCCACCTACAAGACTCTGGTCCGGCCACACCTAGAGTATGCTGTCCAGTTCTGGGCATCAGTCCTTAGGAAGGATGTACTGGAAAATGGAGCGAGTACAAAGAAGGGCAACAAAGCTAATAAAGGGTCTGGAGGATATTAGGAAAGGTTGTGAGCACTCAACATATTCTCTCTGGAGAAGAGATGCTTGAGAGGGGATATGATTTCAATTTATAAATACCATACTGGTGACCCCACAATAGGGATAAAATTTTTTGCGGAAGGGAGTTTAACAAGACACGTGACTACTCATTAAAATTAGAAGAAAAGAGGTTTAACCTTAAACTACTTAGAGGGTTCTTTACTGTAAGAGCGGCAAGGATGTGGAATTCCCTTCCACAGGTGGTGGTCTCAGCGGGGGGCATCGATAGTTTCAAAAAACTATTATACGACCACAACATACAGGGATATACAAGGTAATACTGCACATATAATCACACACATAGGTTCGGCTTGATGGACTTGTGTCTTTTTTCAACCTCACCTACTATGTAATTTAATGGTACGATATGTGTTAATACTGTGCGGCACTAGTTTTAACTCCACGCTAAGGCCTTGTTCACACCATGTTCTGAAAGGGCACACAGAAAACAATTGTCTCTATGTGCCCTGTTCACACCACAACACTGATATCACATGCATATTTTTTCCCCGCAGGAATCTGCAACGTGTATAAAACTCACTGACACATGCATGAAAACTGATGTCTCTGCAAGTGAAATCTGCATGTTTTTTTCCTTCCGTTTTTCTGTGCATTTGAGGTGAATGAGGCCTAAAACAGAATGTTTAGCTTACAGTGTGAACGAGTCCTAAATGAACACAACACAAACGCGTGCTCTTTTAAAATTGGACTTTAATTGAAATATGTAATATTGTTTTTTTATAGGAAACCTTTAGAAATGTTAACTGTGCCTAACTGATACCCTAAAAAATTAACATTGTCTTGAATTCCTCCTGAAAAATAGGCGTTCAATTCCTGGTATGTGATGTTGACATGCAACCCTATGCCTACAGTTTCATGGCTTTATATCTACAGTGTGAGATATAAGGCCCTGCTGTCTTGGTCTGTTAGGTCCAGTTCTGAAGGGCATTTTTCACTCATAAGGGAGGAATATGGCTTGAAGGTATGACCCTGCTGTCATCCAGCATGTGGGTTTTCATGAACACAAATGCTTTCGTTGGCCTTTTAAACATGGTCAATCACTGGACATCTCCTTGCCTAATATTTATGACATGGTCGCTAAACTGTGGCATGTGTATGGGTATCTTTAGCTTGTAAATATTAGGCTGAAGAACATCACATTCAGCAAGGATTTATGAACACGCTATAAAGCTTTTAATTTGCTTTAATTCACTAGTTTGAAGCCCTCAAGCATCCATCATCTCCAATGAATAATACAGGTCACAAAGGTGGTTTTAAACAAACGTAGCAGGCAGCAGCGCTGAACAAGCAATGATTACAAAATACCTGTGTGAATCAGACCCCGCAGATTTATAGTATCTTATATATTCAATATTTCATCACCAATGCAGGTGCAAATATTTAAGATGAGAAGAATCAATTCATTTACTGTTAGTCTGAGAACGTTTCTTAGGGAAAAAAAAAAAAAAAAAAAGCACCTAGCATGCACCTGGAATGGTCATATAGTTCCATGTTGAATTGCAATTGTAGTTTTCATTGTGCAGGAAAAAATATAGTCTATTTTTGGTTGTACTATGGTTGATTTTTAAAAATATTTTCTCTCTATGTTAAAACATAAGACTTTTTCTTTACAACTGCAAAGTATATATATGTAAAAATGAAAAGTTCTTAAAACAGTATTAAACCCCAAAAAATAAAAATGTAATACATTGCAGCTTACCAATTCTTACATGTGGTGGCTGCATTAGTTACCCCTTTTTGGGCTTGGTTTCCTTTATTTCCACCTGTTGATCTTGCCAGTACGTTTGTTATTTTTCAACTTCCTTAAAAAGACCAAGAAAAAGTGGCAGCTAAAGAGTTGAAACAAACCATCTAATGCCCCGTACACACGGTCGGACTTTGTTCGGACATTCCGACAACAAAATCCTAGGATTTTTTCCGATGGATGTTGGCTCAAACTTGTCTTGCATACACACGGTCACACAAAGTTGTCGGAAAATCCAATCGTTCTAAACGCGGTGACGTAAAACACATACGTCGGGACTATAAACGGGGCAGTGGCCAATAGCTTTCATCTCTTTATTTATTCTGAGCATGCGTGGCACTTTGTTCGGATTTGTTTCGGATTTGTGTACACACGATCGGAATTTCCGACAACGGATTTTGTTGTCGGAAAATTGTATCTCCTGCTCTCCAACTTTGTGTGTCGGAAAATCCGATGGAAAATGTCCGATGGAGCCCACACACGGTCGGAATTTCCGACAACACGCTCCGATCGGACATTTTCCATCGGAAAATCCGACCGTGTGTACGGGGCATAAGAGTGACAGGGGCCTTTAGGCTGGATTCACACCTGTGCAGTTTTAATACTTTTGGCATTTTGCAGATTAGCACTACAGTCCATTTACCATGGTCTCCTATGGAACACATTCTGTAGTGCAAATCTGCAAAATGCAAAAAGCACTAAAAATGCATAGGTGGGAATCCAGCCTAACAACTTTTATTCATTTACGCAAAACATTTATTACACAAGAAAAAAAAAACTGTTGCTGTAGCTGCCTACAATGTGTTTGCTGAGGTATGCATTTATTTTCTGTGAGGGCTGGCTGGAGGTGAAGATTTAATTCTGGTTTATGATCAGGATTTTGTGGTGTTCTTATAGTATGTTGGTATTTTGTTGGTTATTATTTGGGGTGGTGTACTATTTGTATTTGGTAGTTTGCCTGTTATTTTAATCTGTGTTATTTATTCTATGCTGTATTTTAATCATATGGATGTTTTATTTGTAGTGTAGTTTTAATTTGGTTATTTGGTGTTAATGGCTGTTATTGGTAACTTTGTTTTGTTTTTGCATCTTGTTTAGTTTATTGTTGTGATCTTGTGTTGTCTTTGTTAAGTGTGTCTGTGTCGTAACGATTTCCCAATTTCCCTTTGGGATTAATAAAGTATTCTGTATCTGTATAATTGATGCTCAAGTCCATCTAAATCTGCTAGTGCATCTAACGCTACCCTCTCCCCAGATTATTAGTGCTGTTGTCTAAGGGTTGCTCCTTTTGGTCCTCCAGTGGAGTCACCGCTCCCCATCCTTCCTGGCAAGCAGCAGAAGGCTCAATCAGAAAGGCTGGAGGAGGAACACACGACATGTAGTCCCCTTAGGAGCTCTTTCAATGGAAAGGAATGGAGTTTGAACAACAGCCCCACCAAGCCCTGCAGGAGAAGAAGAACAGAGGACTTTTCCCACACAGCTGACTGGAGGTCTGGGGAGAGAGCACGAGGACCTCTACTGTACTCTGTGCTTACACCCAGGGAGGACCTGTGGGCTGAGGGACTAAGCCACTGTCAGTCTACAGTCCATGCTGCGCTGAAGACCGAAGCCACCTGATCATTCCTAGGCCACCAAAAAGTGATCAGGCATCAGGCCAGGGGGATTACCGCCGCTGCGTCTGGCAAGAGGGCCTTGGGGCCATAATCTGTTGCTACTAGTGAGACTGAGCCATTTAGGAACTGACCATACAGCCACTTAGTAGTCTTGTTGTTGCCTGCAGGTTTGACTGGGACTGCTCTAATGTGCACCAACAGTACAACTGAGCCCCAATAGTACCAATTAATTTTATTAATTTACCACTAAGCGGTCTTGTGTCTTTTTCCTGGTACTAATTTACAGCCAAGTTAAAAAGGTATCTATACTTGTGTTGTTATAAGTGCTTGCAGTGACTTTCATTTAATCAGGTGCGTCAGAGGGGCTGAGGTTGTTTTTGGAATCAGGGTGAAGAACAGAGAACACAAATTACCAAGCGACTCCTGCAGGGGTAGCGCTAAATATATTTACAGATTCCTCCTAGTCCCCTACAAAGTCCCACAAATATCTGTTGATCCTGCCAGTGAAGTCCCCCTAATGCAGCTTTCTGTAAGACTGTGAAAACAATGTTGTACTGCTCCTGAATTCAGAGGAGAGCTACCACTCATGTAAGGTGTGCCAGCTTTTACCAATGTGGGATAAACAAATGTAGTTTGTCAATCGGCACCTGCCCACACCTAGTCCATTTTGAATTGACAGCAATGACTCGGTTCCTAAAACCCTCCCACTGTATGAGCTGCAGTGTCTGGAAGGGGGAGCATATTAGACACAAATGGGTGATTTAGCTCAGTCAGGGAAAGTAAGTTTTTTCCTTTACTTTAGAAGGCATTTGCATCATACAGTAACTGTATATGAAATTTGTTTAGACTGACATAGTCTTTAGGTGCACTTTAATAAAAGATATTTCCAGGGAGACATTTTTAACATCCAGGGCCTCTGATCAGGGAAAACTGCACAAATGTACGAGTGTCCCAAAAAGGTAAGAAATCAAACAATTTTGTAAGAACATTTGCTTGCTCGGAGTTTCATAGATATGCTCTTGATGTATGTATTAGTTTTATCACCCAATACACATAAACAAGTATAAACAAGTACATACTTTTATAGTAAAACATATAGATAGCCATCATATAAAGAAAAACCACTGATGAATAGCAGGAGCCCTAACAAACTATTAGGCTGGGTTCATATATATACGGGCCGTTTTATGTGCAGAGTCCGGTGCGGTTTCCATTCAGCGATTCAGGTGCGAATTTGACATTAAATGGCACCTAAACCAGACTGAAAAACGCAGAGGACCCTTTTTTAATTCGCATCACAACCCACCTGCATATATGTGAACCGGCTTCATTGAAAGCCTGTCTAGTTTACGTTATGCGAATCGGATGCGGTCCAAAATGCTTTATAACATTATCATTTCAAATTAAAAATCCATATTTGCAAACATTCATATTCTAACCAATGAGAGCATAAACCAACTTTGTAACGATTATCCATTTAATATAGGATCTTAAAGAACAAGTTTTTTGTTTTTGTTAATGAAACATGGCATTTAAAGTAGAAGTTCAGCCTAAAACTAAAATCTCTAAATCTACTTGCATCCACAATCTAAGACTAATCTATCTAGCCCTGTAAAGCAAAAATCGCTATATACATACCTTTTCTGAAGCCGGTCTGGTCCAGTCCCACATTGAACTGTCAGTGGCGGCTTCTCTGTGTAGGTGTGTGCAGAAGAGGCATCTGACAACGGAAGCCCTATAGTAAGTCTATGGGTGACGTCACTTCCCAGGCATTTCACAGCTGTTGTCGGCTGTCTCCTACACAGAGCTTCTGCCGCTATAGACCGCACCGAAGCGGCTTCAGAAAAGATATGTATAGCGATTTTTGCTTTACAGGGCTAGATAGGTTAGTTTTAGATTGTGGCTGCAAGTAGATTTAGAAATTTTAGTTTTAGGCTGAACTTCCACTTTAAGCAATCTTTACTGTGCGGCCCTACCCAGTGCCTTTGAAAATGCCCCTGCCGGCTCCTCTTGGTAATACACATGTACACCACAGCCCCATTAATTCCCTTAGGTAAGCCATATTTCACAGGATGGCTGTAGTATGGCTCAACCATAAGAATACATAGGGTCACGCCATGCATGTGCAGTAAGTGATGCCGGTGGGGGTGTTTTAAAAAAATAGCTGTGCACCGTTGGCCAAGGCCGGCCATTGAAGATCATTAGAATGTACTTTGGTCGGATGGGGGGATAAATTTAAGGACATGTTCACCAAAAGTGAACTTACCCTTTAAAGTTTTCCTTTATATCTAATCGACATTCAATTTTACTTGTTGCTATGTGTAAGTATATTAATGTGATAATGTAAACATCCCGTAATTAATACAGAACATCACACAAACATAACAGACTAAAGCAGGCCATAGACATTTAGTTTTAATTCATCAGCCAACAGACTAAAGCCTCATACACATGGTACGATTGTTGGCCAACTGAGCGTCTGATGTTTGTCAAAAGGGCATGTGCCTGGATCTTCTCTTGCATACTAATGGTACACCATTGTCGTGCAACAAACACAAATGTAGTGACGTACTACGAGGAATTTCAGCTCTTGAGCGCCACCCTTTGGGCCCCTTCTGCTAATTTCCTGTTTGATGAGCATTGATTCAGAGCATGCGTGTTTATACTTTCGACTTTTGTGTGACGGATTTGTGTACTGACCATACGAAAATCTGACGTCAAACCGTTGTCCGATGAAAATTTACTAGCCTTCCATCCAACATTTGTTGGCCGAAAGTTGGACAACAATTGTCAAAAGGAGCGTTCTAACAGTAAGATTTTAGGACAACAGTCTGTCAGACAATCCCCTGCCAACAATCGTACCGTGTGTACGAGGCTTTAGAGTTAATTCACCTTAATGCATACTATGCATTAAGGTGAAAAACCTTCTGTGCTGCAGCAGCCCCCCAGAGCCCCCCTTTTTCTTACCTGAACTAGAGCTGCACGATTCTGGCTAAAATGCGAATCACGATTTTTTTGCTTAGAAGATAGATGACGATTCTCGCAGCGTAACATCATCTTTCACGTTAAAACAAAAAAAATTGGGCTAACTTTATTGTTTCGTTTTTATTTTTTTTCATTGAAGTGTATTTTTTCTAGAGGTCGACCGATATGGGTTTTTCTCTGGCCGATGCCAATGCCGATATTTAGAAATCGCGGTGGCCGATGGCCGATATGTGATGCCGATTTTTTTGGGCCGATATATTTGGCCGATTTTTTTTTTTCCTTTCTTTTTTCCCTTCATCTCATAAAATCTAACAGTTAGACCCCTTTCACACTGGGGCGTTTTTCAGGCACTTTTGGGCTAAAAATAGCGCCTGTAAAGTGCCTGTAAAACGGCTCCCCTGCAGTCTCAGTGTGATATCCTGAGTGCTTTCACACTGAGGCGACGCGCTGGCAGGATGTAAAAAAAAGTCCTGCAAACGGCATCTTTGGAGCGGTGTATACCGCTCCTCCACCACTCCTGCCCATTGAAATGAATGCGCACCGCTGCCGAAGCGCCTGCAAAGCGTTTTGGCAGCGGCGCTTCAGGGGCGCATTTAACCCCTTCCTCGGCCGCTAGCTGGGTTATAAGTGCCCCGCTAGCAGCCGAATAGCGCCTCTAAAATGACGGTAAAGCGCCGCTAAAACTAGCAGCGTTTTACCATCAACGCATGCCCGCTCCAGTGTGAAAGCAGCCTTAAGTAATACAGAAATTTTTTTTCATTTAAACATTAAACAAAACAAACCTTCAATCAGTTCACTTGTATGTATAATTTAGAAAAAAAAAACAAACAAAAAAAAAATATCTTAAATAATAAATACACAAAAACAGGTAATCAAAACTTTTGGACGAAAAAAAATGGGCTAACTTTACTGCTTAGGTTTTTTTTTTAATTCATTACTGTATTTTTTTTTTTTTAAATTGCGTTTGAAAGACCGCTGCGCAAATACCGTGTGACATAAAATATTGCAACAATCACCATTTTATTCCCTAGGGTCTCTGCTAAAAAATATATATAATGTTTGGGGGTTCTAAGTGATTTTCTAGCAGAAAATACAGGATTTTTACTTGTAAGCAACAAGTGTCAGAAAAGATTTAGTCTTTAAATGGTTAAACTGAGAACTTCTTCACACAGAGTTCAGTCTATTGATAAAAAGAACCTGAAAGATACAAATGTATCTTCTTATCAGACTTGGCAGGCTGCCCAGAGGAGGGGAGAATCCTCTCCACAGATAACTTAAGGAAACTTGCATTAACTTCTATTACAGAAGTCATTTGCAAGTCACGAAGTTATAATCGGCCTTTTTTATCAGCACAATCGGCCGATGCCGATTAAGTAAAAAACGCCAAATATCGGCCGATATATCGGCCGACCTCTAATTTTTTCCCAAAAAATTGCATTTGAAAGACTGCTGGGCAAATACAGTGTAACATAAAATATTGCATTGTTTGGAGTTCCAAGTAATTTTCTAGAAAAAAATATTGATTTTAACTTAAGAAAGAAGTGTCAGAAAAAGATTTAGACTTTAAGTGGTTAAACGTCCAGCATTTACACCTTGTTGAGAACTTGGCAGATTGCCCAGATTATTTATTTACACAGAAGTTCTATCTCTTTGATCTAAGAAGGAAGCTTAGTTACAAGGTTTCAAGTTAAAGACTTGGCAGAATGCCAGGATGCTTTCTTTTGACAGCTGAGTGAGCAGATAGTAGTCTCTCCACATGTTTATATGAAAGAATCGGCAACCTCTGCAGGAGAGATTGTCAGGGGAGGTGAATCGAGATTGCGATTTTTAAAAGATTAATTGTGCAGCTCTAACCTGAACCCGATCGTTCCAGCATTGAGCATGAGCCCAGCAGCTCCAGTCGCTGTCTTGAGTCCTCATTGGATAGAGTGATAGCAGCAGGAGCTATTGGCTCCCGTTGCTGTCAATCAAATCAAGTGAAACCGGAGCCAGGGGGCCGAGACCTGCTGTCTGTGTCAATGGACGCAGCAGCAGGACTCGGGAGAGCGCCCGCACGTGCTCCTCCATGGGAATTGGCCCTCTGTGGGGGCACTCAGAGGAGGAGCCAAGAGCACCGCCGGGGGACCCCAGAAAAGGAGGATCAGGGCCGCTCTGTGCAAAACCCTTGCACAGAGAAGCTAAGTATAACATGTTTTTATTTAAAAAAAAAACAAAAAACAAACCTTTACTATCACTTTACTGGAAAAAAAAAATGAACAGATTCCACCAGCCATACAAAAAAGGTGGATTGAGGTATCCCTCTGTGGGCACATTGTATTCTGACAGTGGGGAATATGCTGATCAATGGCTGCAGCCACTGATCGACAAACATTTTCAAACATTCCTGTCCAACTAAAGTCAATCTATTGATCTAATTGTGACAGCCACACAGAGCGAAATTTGGCAGGTCCCTGCTGAACCAGCCATATTTCCATCCATCTTTGGCCAGCTAAACATTTAATCTACTTATTAGTATAATTATTTTTTATACTAAAGTATACAGTTTAAATAAAGCTAGTGCAAGTATATAAATATGCCTTTATATCAACTTCTTGTAACCCTCTTATCAGGCTCTACAGGGTTGTGTGGTGCTGTCAATCTAAAACTGGGAACTTGCTAAGAGGAAAGAGGACAGACTGATGACCGCATCACCGTGGAGCTGATCCTTCCTGTCTAGTCAGTAAGTTGGTGGTATGTAATGATAGTGGTATGTCACCTCCCTAGCTTTCCCATATCTCCCAACTTTCTAAGACTGGAAAGAGGGACACCTGTTAATAAAAAGCATGCAGGCAAAGAACACACCCGTGCTACACCGCCATTATTTTAAGAATTAAGCAGCACTGATCAGTTTTGTGTATTATCAGCTTTTTTTCCCCCAACTCTTTCCTCTATGTCCGCAGTGATTTACACAGTGAATCACAGATCATTGTACTAGGTCGCTGTTCGTGGCCCTGGTACCATGTGATTGCTGTGACCAATCACAACGATTACTTCAGTTTTCAACAATGGCTTTCATTCATAGCCATTGCATGTACTATTGTGATCAGGGCCAATCACAGCAGACCTGTATAATGTGAAAGCTGCGACCAATCACAGTGGATCTGTATCATACGATAGCTGTGACCAATCACAGCATCACAGTAGTAAGCAAGGTTTAATGAATGAAACCTTTGAACAGTGTTAGGGATTGCTGATTACAGTGATCACCAGATTGGAAAAAAAAAAACATGGTCACCTCCCCAGAGCAGTACAGTGTCACTATGGCAAAACTGTATTGCTCTGGTGACAGTATGTAAACAAATGTAAATTAAGAAAAAAGTTGTAAAAAATGTAATTAACATACTGTCACCAGTGTCCCAGATCACTGCCACAATAGTCATATGGAAATGCTGCACTGCTCTGGTGACAGTATGTAAAAGAAAGAGTGCTTAAAAACCCAAATTGTATTTCATTTCTTACTAAATACCTTGGGGTGTCCACTTTCCTAAAAGGGGTCATTTGGGGGGTATTTAAACTGTTGTGGCATTTTAAGGCCTCAAGAAATGAGACAGGCCACCAGTATTCAATTTTCAAATATATATACCATAGTTTGTAGGCTCTATACTTTTCACACAGAGTAAACAATGTACACTGATTTGTGTTATTGTTTACCAATGAAATGTAGCAGAATATGTTTTGTTCTAAATTTATGAAGAAAGATTATTTACTTGTAAAATTTTATAACGGCAACAACAAAAATTTTTTTTTTTCAACATTCAATATTTTTATTTGTTTATATAACAAAACAAAAAAAAAACAACAAGAACCCCTAGTGGTGATTAAATACTACCAAAAGAAAGCGGTCTGTCTCAAAAAAAAAAAAAGGATACGAATTTCATTTGGGTACAGAGTTGCATGACTGAGTAATTGTCGATCAAAGTGTGACAACTCTAAAATCTGAAAATTGGCCTGGGCAGGAATGGGGTAGAAGTGTCCGGAAACGAAGAAACAAATACAACTTCATAATGCCTAGTGCACTTACTCTCAAATACTGTTCATTCCTACTTTTACACAATTGCCTTAACCTAGAAATCTTTCTACATTTTCAAAACGTTGCCCTTGGTTGGGTCAGATGTAAAAAGACTCACTTGTCAGCTTTACTCATTTCTAGACATGGAAACTGCAAGAAGTAGCGCAAAGCAAGCCACTCTCCTAATACAAGTGTGTCATCAAATACCATTGTGAGCACACACTAAAAATACATTGCATTACCCAAATTGCTTTGTGGTTTTGAACTCTGTAATGCCATGAATGGCTAATAGAAATTCAACACAATTTTTTTTCTTTTTATTGCAATATAACTACAAAATATTTACAAAACGGAATGGTAAGTACTTTGCGCTACAAGTGACTGCCCCAGGCACATCCATTAATGAACACGTTCTGATAACAGCCGTGAAATGAAGAGCATGTGAGTCATCATTTATTTGCTCATATTCCTAACAGCTGAATAACATTGGCAATTATTGTTTGTAGAACCATCCAGCCAGTAACTGAGCAGTCGTGGCTTGGGTGACTGATAATTGAGCCAGATTCATATTTCTACATAACTGCTCCATCAGTTCTTTGTGAAGTAATACTGCTATTATTCAAACTTGTACATTCGGAAAACCACTTTGCAGTGTTTGTGCATCTACTGAAAACAAAAATAGCAAAGTAGGAGGAAATAAATCTGTTGTATTTAGAATTTCAAGCTTCAAAGTCCATCTGGAGTACTCATGCGACTATAGGATGAGCTTAGGCATGTTGGGACAGGAGTTTAAACCCGCCTGATCTATCCCGCCAGGAGGCTGCCAAATCGGTCAGCCAATAATAGACGGTGGGGACATACAAAAGGCGTGTATATGCGCAGCTGCGGGACAGGAAATGCCTCCGCCACCTATGATTGGAGATCTGCTTTGACAGCTTCCTGGCGGGATAACTCAGGTGCATTTAGACTCAGACAGAACTACAAATCCTCTGGCAGGTAAGTCTCATTTTTATTAATACTATATTAATAGTATTATTATGATTTTATTTATTTATTATTTTATATAGCGCCAATAGTTTCTCATATATCTGTTTATTATTTTCAAATCATTTCACAAACAACAAACACATAAAAAAATTGTAAAAAAGTTAGAACATACACAATCTGCTTAGCTTCATAACAAATGGAAGAAGGTCTACAATTCTTCAACATTATATCTTAATTCAGATATTATGCAACACAATAAAATCAAACATATAGTGATACACCAAAGTGAAAACCTTTTAGT
Organism: Aquarana catesbeiana; assembly: GCF_042186555.1. Lineage (NCBI taxonomy): Eukaryota > Metazoa > Chordata > Amphibia > Anura > Ranidae > Aquarana > Aquarana catesbeiana. The sequence goes on along the minus strand of NC_133328.1, from coordinate 497,141,521 downwards.
AATCTGAAAGAAGTAAGAGATTGCGGAAAAAGAAAAAGAAGAAACCACAAAAAAAAAAAAAAAAAAAAAAAAAAAAAAGGGGGGGGGGGGTTTCCCTTAGTAATTCACAGGTTTCAGACCAGGTAATACATGTACTTAAGCTTCAATGAAGCTTAGCCAAGAAATCAAGTAACTTTGAGACCTTGAATGTTAACCAGGTCAACTACCCCCTTTTAACCTTCTTAGCATCATTATCTTCTGCTACCAGTTCTTCCATACGCATAATGACACTCCAGAAATGAAAGGGTGGTTGATGACTTCCACTACCTAGGAATTAATTGTCTGCTGAGGCAAAGAAACAAAGAGGAGATTTCTTAGCTCAAGGTAAAAGAGAAAGAAGAATCACTTCTGATGAATTAGGAACTAACTCACCCATAACTAGATTATAAAGATTAATTACATGTTCCAATAGTTTATTAATAGGAGGACAGGCCCACCAAACATGAAAAAGATCACCCATATAGACATGACAGCGCCAGTACAATTTCGACTGAGACAGAAAGATGCGGTGTAGATTAATTGGAGTGCAGTACTTATCTTGATTGCAATTTAAAATTACGTTCTTGAATATAGCATCCATTGAGAATTTATGGGTATTGCTAAAAATTTGGTCCCATTCCTCTTCCTGAATTTAGCGCCAAACAGTTTGCACAGTGCTTTACAGCATGAGGGCAGACAGTACAGTTACAATACAATTCAACACAGGAGGGATCAGAGGGACCTGCTCCTTAGAGCTTACAATCTAAGAGGGAGGGTCAAGTGATACAAAGGGTAATAAATGTGGGGAATGAGCTGGTATTTCATCTGTGTACTAAGCAGTTTGCCTGGCGTTCCCCTTTAAAGTGTATGTAAAGCTAATCACTAAAATTGCAAGTGTTAATATTATTCCAAAACCATTTTCAATGTTTTCAAATCTGCAAACTTTGTTAATATAATAAAGATTTCTAGTGATCCTGCCATAGAAGTCCTTGTTTAGGCATTTCCCTTTAATAAATGACAACATTCTGTCCCCATCTCCCAACTGTGTTCCTGAGAAATGCCATATATGCCTTTGCTGGAGAGCATGTAGTCATGAAGTGGCTGGGAAGAGTCAGATAGCGATCAGCAGCAGTGAGATGCAACAAGAATGAAAAAATATTTAAAAAGTTATTAACGATAAAAGGCATCTCTTTGTGATACACATAGGCTTAAAGCTAAAGTACACGAAAACCCTATTATTTACACCCACATAATGTTACCTTACCCACGTGTCTACCAAGGTATGTTTATAAATGTCATGGTTGGCAAGTGGTTAAAAGCCAGTGAAGAGCTTTATGATTAAAGGTAGCTGCCCAATCACTTTTACAGGGCTCTCAAAAGGGACCCCTTTGATCCCCTATTACCCCCCCCCCCCGCCCCCCTTGTGATAGCAATAAGTACGGTATATAAAAAAAAAATTATAAAAAAAAGTGTAAAAAGGAAAAAAAAAAAAAAAAGAATTGCATAAAATAAAAAAATTATAAAAAAAAAAAAAATTAAAGCACCCCTGTCACCCCCACACCTGCCTCCATATAAAAAGTGCAGCACAGAGCCAGCATGTGCATGCAAACATCACTTGTGCCACACATGGGAGGAATGGCTGTTAACATTGGAGTGAGAGCAATAATTTTAGGGCCAAAGTTTACAGTCAACTCTAAACTAATAAGCTAAAAAGGCTTTTTTTAAAGTGTCACTTATGGAGACTTTTTGGTACCATAGTTTATTATTCCACAGGCAATTGCAATTTTAAGACTTGCTATGTTTGGTATCTATTTTACCAAAACATTTGTATAATATTCTGTTTATTTGTACTAAAATTAATTTTAGTGTATTTTTTCCCCAATATGCGTTTTAGAAACAACCGTGAAAATATTGTGCAACATTAAAAATTACTTAACTTCCACCATTTTATTCCCCAGGGTCTCCGATTTCAGAAAATATATACTGTCATTTTTGCATGCAAAAAAAATTTTAAAAACTGCCCTGGTAGACAACCACACCATTGACCCTTAGCACCAACTTATCCTACCCCTTACTTCAGAATTAGCCCTGCAGCATCATACTTATCTTAGCTTGTGCCCAAATTATTAGGCTGAAAGGTACCAGTCCTACAATGATTATAAATAACAGCACTAAGGAGTAAAACACAAACAAAAAAAAAAGCATATATGAAATTTTACCTATTTTAGAGCCCGCATAAAATAATACACTTTTTTGTCTTCCTTTTCTTTGTAAAAGTATAAAGATGCCAAGTGCACATAGCCTACAGACATTATGGCTACTAGGAAAACCTGAACATTTTTAGCTGATCTTATTAGATTCTTTGTCAGTTTGCAGGCGTAATGGAACATGACAGACAATGAAAATGTACACAAATGTGGAGAAGGAGGTACAATTCTGTATGCTAATTAAATGTAGTTCAATTCTAATGCAAAGCACCAGCACACAAGCCTATTAAATCAGGCTAAACTTCTATCTGGATGGGACTTGGCGTAACACTTCCTTGGCCAAACAAGCCAACAATGCATGGATTATATGTGTCGGCCATTGGAATCACGTGGATTAGACAGTGTGGGAAACTCCATAATGAAAAATTGCAATATTTTCAAACAAGGATAAAAGCAAGCATATGACCAAGTGCACGCTGTGAATGAGTTTGATGAGGACTGACGACTAGGAGTTTAAATTCAATAACCACTTTTTCTGGTGCAAAAAGACAGGAAAAAGTTAAACTATTCATGAGGTTTACCACAAAAATCAGGATTTAGAGCCCAAGGTTAATTAAAATAAGCACAAAGAACATTACTTACCTTCAAGTATAACCAAAGGCAAAACATTCTCTTTAGGTTTAGATAGAGTGGAGAGGGTTTAGAATACCAGTCAGGGTTTTATTGCCGTCTGTGCCCCCAAAAAGAAGCCTTACCCTTTCTATTTGTCCTGTTAACCATTATGAGGTGACAAACTGTGTGCCCCTAGCAGGGCCGTCCTTTACTGGCACGGAAGTACACAGGCGTTGTATTCATCCATGTGATGGAGTCCTATAGATGTCCACTGGGACACGTGGCTGCACAGACACAGCTGCTGTGTCCCAATGTGAAATCTGTGCGGGTGCACGGCCCTGAAGGCACCCTGGTGAGTTCAGACAGACGCACACACAACCACATGGATGTCACATTGAGACACAGAAGCTGTGTCTATGCAGCTGCATGTCCCAATAAACATGTAAATGCAACACCTGTGCATTCCAATACCAATAAAATATGGCCCCACACGGGGCACACAACGGGGCCTATGACTAAAAGTGAAATAGAATCCCACATTTTGGGTTGTTACTAGGACAGCAATAGAGGGGACACTAGTTTTGGTGACCACCAGAAATGTCCTCATTGCAAAGAGATCGTCTCACACTTCCCATTTTGGCTATAGGACAAGAAGAGAAGGGAAATCTCCTCAATGGGACATACTTGCTCTACCCAAAATAAAAAAAAGTTACCTTTAGTTCTACTTTCAGTAAGACATGTCCATTGGGTGGCTGTGCCCTCGTTTATCAAAAATGTCCCCCCCCCCATTAAACTTCTGGTGCGACGGGGGTTAATAGAATGAAGGTTGCTGTGAAAGGCACTCACTATCAAGAGTGCCCGACTATGCCCACACTTTATGTCCAGCTCCCCATTCACAAAAGCTGGTACTACAATCTCTAGGAATGAAACACAATCTATGAATGGAGGGGGTGGACCTTTCAATTGTCCCACCATCCTTTATTTATAGATGACGTTTCACTGATTTATAGAATCTGTGATACTGGAAAGGGCGGACACAGTTGGGATTTCTTGATGACTGCCTGTCATGGCTTCTTCGTATACTATTAACCCTTGCCACACTGGAAAAAAAGGGCTGGGGGGGGGGTTTGGGGTGAGGGATGGAGGTTTCTGAACCACTGAAAACCACTGTCACCAAGACAATTGTAGGGAAATCCTACATTTTAGAGTTGTTACAAGAACAAGAGGTAAGGGCAAGTGTTGCAATTGGATAGCTTCTGCTGACACCTGTGTAATAGGGGAATTCCCTCCACCTTGTTGGCCCGCTGGGACAGGAAGTGAAGGGAAATCTCCCCTACAATACAGCAAATAACCTGCTGTTTATAGGTAAAGTTGATCCAGGGAAAATCCGATCGCCTCTTGGGGGATCAGGAAGGAATTTTTTCCCCTGCTGTAGCAAATTGAAGCATGCTCTTCTGGGGTTTTTTGCCTTCCTCTGGATCAACTGTGGGTATAAAATTGGGTATATTGGATTGTACGATATTCTTTATTTTATTTATTGTTTTTAAGGTTGAACTGGATGGACTTGTGTCTTTTTTCAACCTGACTATGTAACTGACAGATGTTTTAAACCTTCCCTACTCTATCCAAAACATGAAAAAACGGTGCTGGCTATCCATACACTAACTTTTTCTATATCAAATATAGATCAGTACAAAATGACCCCATGGGGTGTAATTAGGGAAATTGCCATACTAAAATAACCAAGAACTATAAGAACATTAAAAGAACTGAGGACATATTTTATCTTCCACTTAGGTGGAGTATAAAAAGGCAATTCTGCTTGTGTGCATGACATGTCCCGCATAGATCTGTTCAGTGCAAGCAGAACAGAACTATCTGGCTCAGCTCACTGGGACTTATTCAATCCTATGAGCAGCGTACCTGCTGTGTCTTTGTGAATGTATCCTTTCCACTGCTATTGAGCTGAGTACACAGCAGGAAACTTTTTTTTCTTAACTTCCGTAGTGTCTCCATAATGCATCACACAGATCCATAAGGAAGGTGCCTCAAGCCCACAGAGAAGTGACTATGTACAGGCAGAAATCCCAAAAGCTTTTTCTGCTTAAGAGTGTTGATTTAACAGTGCTCTTATAAAAAGAAAGAAATCTTGTGCTGGGGCACTGCCTTCTGCGTGCAAAGACTTATGCCTGGTAAACACTAGCTCTGGTCGGAACCGCTGTTAGTAGTAGCAAAGTTAGTAGTTAGTGCAGCGATCTCCCCTGCTGAGCTGTTGCGTTCTGCCCTGCCCCCCCGGCCAAAACACTTCAATCAGTGCTTTCTGCCATTGGCTGAGAGCGCTGATCAGGAGTCAGTCGGCTGCTGGTTTTCCAGCATGCTCAGCCAACTTCTAACGGACAGAGTGGCATATACATGGGCCGAGTGTCAGACTTTTTTTTTTCTAACCAGCCAATGTCTTCCAACATTCGGCCCGTGTCTACAGGGCTTTAGGCTGGGCCACCTCTGACATTAAAGAAAAATTGAAGTGTAGTAAAAAGGCCCATTTCTACCACCGACATTGTCCAACGCAGTCCCAGTACAAAGATAAGGCAATTGGTCCTATTGTTGTAATTTACACTAGTGCACTGCATCAAGGTGCACTAATAAAAGAAGGACAGGTTGCATTTTTATGTAGGGCATAGAACTAAATTAAATGTGACATTTTGTGACATTTCAATAAAGATTAAAAAATAGGAAAACTGGTAAACTGTGTAACAACACATTGCACCGCCCCTACACAACGTACACCGGTTGGCACATGTTAAAGGTGTGGGCAGGCCCACTGTTAAGGATGGGTCCGTAATGTGGACAAATAATGTTTGGAGGTATTACTAAATTGTAACAAAATGTATACAAAAATTAACTTCTGTTTCCTTTAGGCCCTGTTCATATGGATAAACTGATCAGGTGCACCTGTCAGTTTCTTAAGTGGACCTGATCGGACTATCTATTGCCCTCTATGGAGCTACAGATGTAAACTGACATGTGCACGTTTACACCCGCTAACATCCAATAAAAACAGGGGGATCCGTTTCCCATCTGTATGTTGGATTGGATGAAATGCCAGTAGCATGTAAATGGAGGGGTGGCCCGTTTACATCTGACCACCCATAGATGAAAGCGTGCTGTACCCACTCTGCATAAGTGAAGCAGACACGGACCTGTCATCCACCTGCTCAGCGGGGATCAGAGTATAGATCCCCCACTGCACAGACAGATCCGCCTGTGTGAAAAAGCCCTTATAGAATACAGCAGAATACCTGCAACATTAAAGGTTACTGAGAACCACTGATTGGAGACCATGCTCTGTTGTGGGAAATACCTATTCAAGGATATCACTCCACAGAGAGAAACCACAAATCGCATTCACATAAAAAGCGACACCAGTGATTATTACATTTTTCACATTGTGTTATAACACTTTAGGCTAGGTGTCAGCTTTAAAATATCTAATTAACAACTCACTTGGCACAGCAATTTACTGTATATGGCAGTCTGGTTGCAAAGTAATCAAAGCAAACACAGTCCATGTAATTACCTTTTCAGCAACCAGAGGTCAAGAGATGCGTTTTTGTGCTACAGCACCAGTGGATAAAAAAAAAAAAAAAAAAAAAAAAAAAAAATGGTTATCTACTCTTGTTAGATTCTCATATAAAAGTGGGCATTTTCCTTTAATCATATAAATAGAGGGTGCAATCAGCGCAAAAATAATAAGAAACCCCCCAAAATGCAAGCTGAACCCTGAATGAGTTTCACAAAAATCACTAACAAATGATAAAAATAAAGAAGGTGCAGCGCAATATAACAATAAAATATAGTCCAAAAAGCTGGTGAACTACAAGTCCCAGATAGATGACTCCACCGGTGAAGATCAACAGTTTCAATAATGGTGACAGACATTCCACCTTTGATCTAAGTTCTACGCTCACCTCTAGGCATGGACTCCTGAGCTAACAGGCAGTCATGCGAGCAGGTCCCACACAAAAGGTAGGTAACAGAAACGGATCAATTTGAACTTCTCCTCCAGATCGGTATTCTCAATGGGGGCATCAGACCATGTGTATATGAAAAAAGGGAGATCTAAATGCTCACTGAGCAAACATTAAAATCTATTTGTGTCCAAAAGCGGACTACTCACATGGAATAAAACGATACAGGCATGTAGCACAACCATGTGTCGTTAGCTTCAAAGGATGGCAGCGGGTGACGTCATCAATGTGTGGCTCCTCCCCCATACGCATGACGTTCATCAGAACTTCCTCAGTGGGAAGTTTACATTTACATTTAGTGGACAGGTCCTCTGTTTCAAGGACTAGTGCCGACTTCTGTACTAACAATACAGCCAACAGATTCCAGAGCAGTGTGTGTTTGTAGAATCTGCTGAGCCAAAGCGTGTTTGAACACTTGTGACAACGCTCAGGAGTTGGACAGATAGAAGTATCAACAGAAATCCAATGAGTGCAATAGCAGGTATATCATATGGAAGATATTTCCTAGGGAAACGTATGGGCTAGACCAGTGGGCTAGACCAGTGGATAAACACTCCAATGATATGAGCGGTGGGTGTCTGGGTCTCCTGAGGGCCCACTGATCCAGCAGGAACCAGACACAGATTCTGAAGCCCTGAAGAAGCGGCTTGTGCCATGAAACATGTAGGCGAATCCGTGTAGTACATGGTCAAACACGTTTCATGTTTTACATCATGATATTGATGTATCTCTTTTTTTATTTATATGTGGGCTTATATTTGCCCTTACTGTCTAATGCTATGTCTTTTTTATATCAATAAAAATAAATGTTTTTATATTTAAGGTATGCACTTTTTGTAATAGATCTTGACCTACCTAGGGCATTACCATTCAAACGGCCTTCTCCATATCTATGTTTTTTCTTGCTGTCTCTCCAAATCTATTGGGCTGAGTATTCCCTTGATAGGAGGCTGATTTAGCACTTTAGTGATAGGCTCCTATCTTATACTATAATGACTATGTCTGAAGGGTTTTTTACCTTCATCCATTCTATGATGAGCGAGGTTGGGGTGGAGGAACTTGACGTCCCTGCACAGAGTCCTGACCTCAACCCGATAGAACATCTTTAGGATAATTTAGAGCAAAGATTGCGAGCCAGGCCTTCTCATCCAACATCAGCACCTGACCTCACAAATGCACTTCTGGAAGAATGGTCAAACATTCCCATAGACACACTCCTAAACGTTTTTGGCAGCCTTTCCAGAAGAGTTGAAGCCGTTATAGCAGTAAAGGGTGCGCCAACTCAATATTGAACCCTACGGACTAAGATTGGGGTGTCATTAAAGTTCATGTAAAGGCAATATAGTGTGTGTGTGTGTGTGTGTGTGTGTGTGTATATTTTTTTTTTTTTTTTTTTTTTTTTTTTTTTTACACACACACACACACACACACACCAGAAGAGAACTCCCTAGGTTAGCTCAATCTTTGAGCAGCTACAACATTGTATTGATAGTACTGTACATGTCTACTTGCAGTGCACTATGTATAACACAATGGAGAACTGTCTTTATAGAAGAAGTTCTCCAGTTACTGTGTGAAACTTTGTCACTGACATGCACCAATAAACTTACATTATTTGTGATATACACATATTAATCAGGAGAAGCTACATTTGGAATACTGCACCTTACAAACAAGCAGCACAAAGTCAGAGTTTGAACAAGTTACTCTGTAGCACTCAGCAGAGGATGTTGCTTTAGAGTCCATCAATGACTGTGTGCAAAGTAGCTGGTAAGATTAAAATGTGACTTATTACAAGAACATGAGTGCATAGCGTCTCACTTTTATCACTTCCTAGAACTTTCATTTCATGCAAAATAAAATGTTACACGATAGTTTGAGTATAAAAGAGTTTTTATAAAAACACTTACCCAGCTATAATTCCTGCACTCTATGGCTCAGTCATCTATGCATGTACATTGTAATGTAAAAATGTGAGATCGTTACGACCACAGTAACCTTCAAATTCAATGAAAGCAGAGGAAAAAAAAAAAAAAAAAAGAATCTTGGTTCTGCGAGCATGATCACAGCACAGCAATTTAATACACCTTATCATGTGGTCTGTTGCTATAGCAATTCTGAATCCAGCAACTCCCGTACAGGCAAATGACAAAGGGCCCCCCCCCCCCCCACCTCCTTTTTTTCTGTGGTGCAACGTAATCTGTCGCCTCTTCCAACCAGGCAGATCTACATCACCTTCCTCTGCCTAAAGACTTTACAGCTTACACTGGAACTAGAAGTCTGTATCACAAGATTAGTCTAGGTTTATACTGAGAAGGTTAGGGTTTTATAATGCTATTAAAGCTATATTCACATAACATTGTTACCATTTTCAGCCAAAACTATGCATTTGAAATCTACCAGTAACAATCATGACTCTAGCATCATATGTCTTTCATAGCAAAGTATCATGTGTCATTGTAAACCTGTCCCAAACCCTGGCCATTCAAATAGAGCATATGAGGAACGAATGTATAAATTGTTGCGACAAGAAAAGAAACCCACAAATCTGTAGATTGAGGCCTTACCACTGCACAGGGGCACCAGGCACCCCTATATTATCATCAGCAGGGTGGATGACCACACAGAGAAAGTATATTTTAATGCTGAAGGTACAAATAGTTCACTATATCCCGATAATCATAAATGTCAACATCTGCCCCTCAGGACAGAGAAGAGGCATATGGGATTTCTAAGGTGTATTATCTCTCAAAGAATCAGTATACCACAAAGACCAACTACCGTGATCGATTCATGGCTGAGATGACCCCTCGTCTTAGATGAGGGCTTCCCCCAGTCATGCATCCTCTTCGGAGAATGTACCTTTTGTTATTAAGAATTATAGTCATAGCCCAAAACTGCGTTATACAGGTTTCTTAGCGACCAATGGTGGATGTCACTAATGTTCTCACGTACTGGTATTTTTCTATACTTTATTGTATGGTTTTATATCTGTATGGTTTATAACCTTAAAGTGATTGTAAGGGTTCGTTTAAAAAAAAAAAAAAACATATCATACTTGCCTCCACTGTGCAGCTCGTTTTGCACGGAGTGGCCCCGAACCTGCTCTTCTGGGGTCCCTCAGTGGCTCCTCCCCACATCAGATAACCCCTGGCAGAAGCACTCTCCCGGGGGGGGGGGGGTTACCTTGCGGGCGCAGTCCCGAGTCCAGCATTCGTGTCCATAGAGGCCGAATGCAGGACTCGGCCCCACCCCCCGCGTCATTGGATTTGATTGACAGAAGCGGGAGCCAATGGCTGCACTGCTATCAATCTATCCAGTCAAGAGCCGAGCAGAGAGACAGCACGTCCCCATGGGTCAAGTTCTAGGGCTCAGGTAAGTCAAACGGGGGGGCTGGGGGGGCGGTCACTGCCAGGTGTTTTTTCACCTTAATGCACCCACCCTCATCCTTACAAACTACTGCCATAGGGGTTATCTATAAGGATATACACGCCTCCTGCATGTATCTTTACCTGTCAAATGTCTCCCCTCTGTCTGTTATTAGACCCGACAAACTGCATATTCTGTGGGTGGATTTGTTGTCTGGAGCTCGGTGGGTGGAGTCGTGATGTCAGTAGACTCCCCGCCCACCTCTACACTCCCCTTGTCAACATGCATTTTCTCCTGTGTATTTCTTACACTGAACTTCTGCTATGATCACTAGCATCCAGTCAAAACCCAGAAAACTCACCACATGACTTCAGAATGTCCAATCATGCTGAGGTGTGGAGCAGCCAATCCTGGGAGAGCTGGAGAAGAAAGGAGGGGGGGGGGATCTGCAGTATCTCTCAGGCTTGTGCATGTAAATCACCAGTCACTCACAGCAAGGGGGAGAAACAGACTCCTATTTCTCTGTCTGTCCATTTTTATCTCACTGAAAAAAAAAAAAACTGCTCAGAGCTGGATTAACTCTTTGTGGCAAGATGGGCACAGATGACATGAAATCCTATGCTGTACAAAGGTGAAATTAATTTTTTTTTTTCTGGTTTACATCCACTTTAATAAAAATGATTGCAAAACAATCAGTATACATGAAATGTGTTATAATCCAAAAAGTTTATTGTAACAATTCACCCTAATATCGGGTTGATTACATTATAAGGCAGGGGTTGGACACATCCTTGCCTAAGAGTTTTATCTTTCTGACACTTTTTAATGACTGTTTGGCATATCTCACTTCTTTGTTTTTTTTTTATACAATCTACCTATTTCTTTTTTCATTTATTCCTCACATACACTGTATTATCAAAAGCTTTGGGATGTTTGCCTTTACACGCACATGAACTTTAGGGCCTGGTTCACACCTATGCATTTTTTAGCGTTTTTTCAGCTTTGCAGAAACACACTACAGTTCATTTAACATGGTTTCCTATGGATGTAGTTCACATCTGTGCATTTTATGGAAAGGGCCAGGGACTTTTTTTCTGGTTTTTGGTCTCATAGACTTCAATGGATGAAAAGCATGTATTGAAAAACGCAAAATGTACCTGCACTATGCAAACTGCAGCCTGCATAGGTGTGAACCAGGCCTAATGGCATCCCAGTCTTATTCTGTAGGGTTCAATATTGGGTTGGCCCACCCTTTGCAGCTATAACAGCTTCAACTCTTCTGGGAAGGCTGTCCACAAGGTTTAGAAGTGTTTCTATGGGAATGTTTGACCATTCTTCCAGAAGCGCATTTGTGAGGTCAGGCACTGATGTGAATGAGAAGGCCTGGCTCGCAGTCTCTGTTCTAATTCATCCCAAAGGTGTTCTATCAGGTTGAGGTCAGGCCAGTCAAGTTCCTCCATCCCAAACTCCCCAGCATGTTATCCTATGTGTCCATGCACACAGGCTGTTATAAGCGTTTTTTGGCAGGGGTGTTTTCTGTCTTGAAAAAAATCCCAGAACTAGTGGGTTTTGGGAGAAGTCTTTTAGCTGTAAAAACACTCTAAATCTGATAAAAGCTTAAAAACGCTGAAAAATGCTGCAAAACATGGATATTTAGTGTATATCAGTGTTTTTGAGCCATAAGCTGCAAAACTCATTCCACAGCTAACGCTACTAGCATTTTTAGAACGTCCAGTGTTCGTGAGGCCTAACCAGGCAAATCCTTGAATAGGTAACAGATAAGCCAAAGTTTGCAAAACTGAAATAATAATACCTGAAGACAAGGCTCTAGTTTCTTCTATGGCATATAAAGAATCCATTTTGTACAATCACTCTTTCACCAAGGGGACTGAACTCAATTTCCACTGTAAAGGAATCAATGTTTTGGCCATATTGAGAAGCTGGACAGTTATTGAATTTCTATAGTAGTATGTTGTGGTATATTAGAAATATGTAATCTTCTGTTGGCACCAGATTTAAAGTGGTTGTAAAGTCAGAAGGATTTTTATCTTAATGCATTCTATGCATTAAGATAAAACGCCTTTTGTGTGCTGCAGCCCCCCTCGGCCCCCCTAATACTTACCTGAGCCCCATCTCTATTCAGCATTGTCCATGAGTGTCTTGGCTGTCTGCAACTCTCCCTTCGGATTGGCTGAGACACAGCAGCAGCATCATTGGCTCCCGCTGCTGTCAAAGTCAGTTAGCCAATCAGGAGAGAGAGGGGGTGGGGCTGAACTGCAGCTCCGTGTCTGAATGGACACAGGAAGCTGTAACTCGGTTTGGGTGCCTCCACAGCATGCTGCTTGCTGTGGGGGCACTCAACGGGAGGAAGGGGCCAGGAGCACAGAAGAGGGACCCGAGAAGAGGAGGATCTGGGCTGATCTGTGCAAATCCACTGCAACAGAGAAGGTAAGTATAACACATTTGGTATTTTTATAGAAAAAAAAATGACACTTTACAATCACTTTAAGCCTCACAGGCCTGCCTGTGATAGGTTTTTCCATATGCCTCACTAACTGCCATTAGTGTTTCTGAATGTTGACCTGCCTGTTATGCGACCCTGGCCTGTTTTTCAACCATGTCTCTTGCCTGTCAGCTGGACTGACCCTTGTCTATTTACTGACCAAGCCTCTGCCGGCTGCCTGGACCAACCTCTTCTCACAAGCCTCTGCCTGCTGCCTGGACCAACTTCTTCCCACATCTCTTAAATTACACTCCTGCCAGGGCTCTAGTCTCAGTCATCCTCTGAAGACATCCGTATCTTCCTGGATCACATATCATTTTCTCCTACCATTGCTTGCTGTGCTTCCTGGTTAAACAGTATAGAATCATGTAAAAAGCCCTGGGGTAAACCAAGTGACAGTAGGCCTGCTTGCTTTATGGAAAACAGGGCATGTTAACCTTTTCCCGCCGATCGTACGCAGATGTGCGTACTCGGCTTTCGGGGGTTATACCGGGATGATGCCCGCAGCTGCAGGCATCATCCCGGTACCGTTGTTTCAAGCGGGCGATCGGCTATCCGTATATAACAACCGATGCGGCTAATAGCCGCTCGGCTGTTATACCGCAGGAGCGGGAGGGGACGCCCCCCCTCCCGCCGCTCTTACCGGGCCTCCCGTGCGATCCAATCGGCTGCCTCCGGTGGCTGTGGGCGGGCTGGAACGAAGCCATGAATGGCTTCGTTCCAGCCTTCTAATTGTAAACGCGAAAGCGACGTCATGACGTCACTTCCCGTTTACTCGGCTGCCAATCTGCGATCTGAATACTTTGAAGTGCAGAGGGATCGGGGGTCTTTTAGACCCCCGATCCCTCCATAAAGAGTACCTGTCACCACCTATTACTGTCACAAGGGATGTTTACATTCCTTGTGACAGCAATAAAAGTAAAAAAAAAAACATTTTTTTTAAACACAATTTATAAGTATAAAAATAAATTAAAAAAAAAAAAATTTTTAAAGCGCCCCCGTCCCCTGGAAGTCGCGCCCGCATATGTAAACGGTGTTCAAATCACACATGTGAGGTATCGCCGCGATCATCAGAGCGAGAGCAATAATTCTAGCCCTAGACCTCCTCTGTAACTCTAACCTGGTAACCGTAATAAAAATTTAAAGTGTCGCCTATGGAAATTCATAACTACCATAGTTTGTCGCCATTCCACGAGTGCGTGCAATTATAAAGCGTGACATGTTTGGTATCCATTTACTCGGCGTAACATTATCTTTCACATTATACAAAAAAATTGGGGTAACTTTACTGTTTGGATTTTTTAAAACTCATGGAAGTGTCCCTTTTCCAAAAATTTGCGTTTAAAACACCGCTGCACAAATACCGTGTGATATAAAATATTGCAACAATCTCCATTTTATTCTCTAGATTCTCTACTAAAAAAATATATATAATGTTTGGGGGTTCTAAGTAATTTTCTAGCAAAAAATATGGATTTTAACTTGTAAACACCAAATTTCAAAAATAGGCTTAGTCATGAAAGGGTTAAAAGGTATAACCAGCTATTCTCTCAGACTACCTGTACAGGGGCAAGTATTACAACCAAGTGACTTTTATGGAGAGGGCAGTGGCTAGCAATTGTTTTTCATGTAGTTCATGGGACATGAACGATGGTATTCAGGACTGTGTTTCCAACCTATTTGATCAACTGTTCACCCTTTACAACAACCAGGCAGCTCAGAAGTCACCCACAGACATAAGGCAGTAGCACAATTTGGCCCAGTATTGTTATGCAAGGGATTAGAACCAGGACTGAATGTTCTTTTGAGGATGTGCTTCAACAGCTTCACAGAATAAACATAATTACCTATAGATAAACCAATCAAATTTTTTTTTTTTTTTCAAAAAACAATCAAAAAGCCCCTGAGACAATCCCAGAGTGGACTAAAGAAAACTTTTATAGAGTTGTCATTTGTACAGCATAGGTTAAATTAATTTAACATAATTGTAATATCAAGAGCAGAAACATCTCCATCTTGGTCACCCTTTATTCCCACACAATATTGCTCTTTTTCTCTTTGTAAATCTGAACTAATGCTGTCCTTTAGCTAGATCTCTTAAAAGCTCAATTGAACTTTCAGTTTAAAGCCTTTGTATAGGTTCACATTTAACAAAAAAATAAAAATAACGAACATGTCATACTTACCTGTTCTGTGTAATGGTTTTGCACAGACCAGCCCCAATCCTTTGCTTCTCGTTTCCCCTGCTGGCACTCCTGGTCCCTCCCTGCTTCTGATTACCCCCATAGCAAGCTGTTTGCTCTGGGAGCACTCATGCATGCTCGCTCCCGAGCTTCCTCTATGTGTGTCTATGAGACACACACAGCATGGCCCCACCCCCACTCACTGGCCAATGGCTCCCACAACTGTGTCTCAGCCAATGAGGAAGGAGGGACCCAAGAGAGCTTCTGCTGTTGTGCACGTAGCTGGATTGGGATAAGGCTCAGGTGAGTATAAGGGGGAGAGCTGCACATTGAAGGTTTTTTCACCTTCATGCATAGATTGCGAAGGTGAAGGTGAAAAACCTTCAGCCTTTAGAACTTCAAATCATCTAACCTAGGGGTCTCCAAACATTCTAAACAAAAGGGCCAGTTTACTGTCCTTCAGACTTTAGGGGGGCCGGACTAGGGCCAGTGGGAGTAGAGAATGTCCTGGCATCTAGTAGGTGTAAACAGTGCCCCACCGTTGGCGTCTGAAGGACTAGCGCCCCACCACTGGCGTCCGCGGGAGGACTAGCGCCCCACCATTGCCGTCCGCGGGAGGACTAGCGCCCCACCATTGCCGTCCGCAGGAGGACTAGGCATGATACTAAAAGAAGAAAATAAAATGGTTACTTTCTGTGAAATGTCAAAATGAGCCATGGATCCAGTGATACAGAAAGCTGAATATGTTAATGTACTCTTTCTGGTCCTTTAATGTAATGAGTAACATTATACCCTGTCAAATTCCAATGAAGACTACGGGCAAATGTTGTTGGTAGAGTGCATGCATGTAGACAGGATGTAGGTGTAAAAGACAGCAGGAGATCACATATCCTGAGCAGTAAAAAAAGATGAACAAAGTTAAAATGATTTCATTAAAAAAAAAAAAAACCCTGGATATTGTTAAGCCTCATTCACTTAACATGTATATGTACACACCTTAGCAACACCTCAGGCTAGTTTGAAATCTACTATTTACCTGCAGTTGTCAATACTTTTACTTTGTTTATGGTTATTTAGCTAAAATTACTTATATACGTGTTACCCAATTACAAATAGAATATTTTTTTAAATTCAGCCTAAAGCCCTGTACACACGGTCAGACTTTCCGATGGAATATGTGCGGTCGGAGCTTGTTGTCGGAAATTTTGAAAAAACTGTTTAAAGAAAACCTGTACACGTTTTTTTAATACCTTACATTCATTAATTCATTTCATGCTTTCAGGGTCCTTTCCTGCTTTTCGGCCCCAGTGGGTCCTCTGGCTTCCCCTCCTCTGGATTGGTGCTGTGTGGGCGTGGGGGAGCTGGACCAGCACATACGGGCCAGGCATTCTCCTGTTCTTGAGGTATGCCTGCATATTGAACTCTGTGGCTCAAGCAATTTGGAAACAACTCCTCTTGGCACCTCTATGTTTTTAAACAATTGTGACTTCCAGTCTATGTAAGTGCTCTCCCCTTTATTATCCCCCCCATGAATCCTGCCTGACACTTTATATTTGGATGTACAATATGTTATATATTTGTATATTTATGCTATCATTTTCTCTATTGTAACGTAGAATACTGAGTTTCTTGTTTAACCACTTCCCGCCCGCCCTATAGCGGATTGACGTCCGGGAAGTGGTTCTGTTGTCCTGACTGGACGTCATATGACGCCCAGCAGGATAACATGCCGCAGCGCGCCCCCGGGGGCACGCATCGCGGCGATCGGTGGAGCGGTGTGTCAGTCTGACACACCGCTACACTGATCTTGGTAAAAAGCCTCCGGCGGAGGCTCTTTACCACGTGATCAGCCGTGTCCAATCACAGCTGATCACGCTGTCAATAGAAAGAGCCATTGATCGGCTCTTCCTCACTCGCGTCTGACAGACGCAAGTAGAGGAGAGCCGATCGGCGGCTCTCCTGGCAGGGGGGGTCTGCGCTGATTGTTTATCAGCGCAGCCCCCCCTCAGATCACCCCACTGGACTACCAGGGATGCCACTAGGACCACCAGGGAAGGGGCAACGTGGATGGCCAGGTATGTACCCCATGGCCATCCACATGTGCCCAATCTGTGCCAATCAGTGCCCACAAATGGGCACTGATTGGCACTATTATGTCAATGATCTGCCCAGCAATGCCCAGATCTGCCCAGCAATGCTTTATCAGTGCCACCTGTCATTGCCCATCTGTGCCACCTGTCAGTGCCCATCTGTGCCCATCAGTGCCCACCTATCAGTGCCCATCAGTGCCACACATCAGTGCCACACACAAGTACCCATCAGTGCCACCCATATATACCAATCAATGCCACCTACGAGTGCCCATCAGTGCCGCCAATGTGTGCCCATCGGTGCCACCTATGAGTGCCCATCAGTGCCGCATACCAGTGCCACCTATCAGTGCCGCCTATCAGTGCCCATCATCAGTGCCCGTTAGTGCCACCTCATTGGTGCCACCTCATCGGTGCCCATCAGTGCCGCCGTATCAGTGCCCATCAGTGCAGCCATATCAGTGCCCATTATTGAAGGAGAAAGTGTACTTATTTAAAAAAAAAATTTAACAGAAACAAAGAAAAACTTGTTTTTTTTCGAAATTTTCTGTCTTTTTTTATTTGTTGCGCAAAAAATAAAAACCGCAGAGGTGATCAAATACGACCAAAATAAAAGCTCTATTTGTGGGAACAAAATGATAAAAAATTTGTTTGGGTACAGTGTAGCATGATCGCGCAATTGTCATTCAAATTGCAACAGCGCTGAAAGGTGAAAATTGGGCTGGGCGGGAAGGTGTCTAAGTGCCTGGTATTGAAGTGGTTAAACTATATCCCTGAAGAAGGAGGATTACATTTTCACTCCGAAAAAAGGGTACAGGAAACACTAGTCCGTTATATGTATTCTGATTTGTATGACAACACTGGAATGTTTATTCTCAACATTTTTTTTATTAAATGTTGTGTATTTTTCATATTTCAATAAATGCTTTTCATATTAGAATATACCTTTTTACCATTTTGTGCCTTAAAAGTCCACCACCTGGGGATCTTGTTTCATTTCATCATCTGTTGTCGGAAATTCCGATCGTGTGTGGGCTCCATCTGACTTTTTCCATCGGACTTTCCGACACACAAAGTTTGAGAGCAGGCTATAAAATTTTCTGACAACAAAATCCGTTTGAGTAAATTCCGACCGTGTGTGGACAATTCCGACGCACAAAGTGCCACGCATGCTCAGAATAAATTAAGAGACGAAAGCTATTGGCTACTGCCCCGTTTATAGTCCCGACGTACGTGTTTTACGTCACCACGTTCAGAACGATCAGATTTTCTGACAACTTTGTGTGACCATGTGTATGCAAGACATGTTTGAGCCAACATCCGTCGGAAAAAAATCCATGCAATTTGTTGTCGGAATGTCCGATTGTGTGTACAGGGTATTAGTTAAGATTTTACATTAGCAAACACTTTGAAGAAAGCTCAAAATATTTGACATTTTTAAAATGGCACACAAATAGATGGTTCTGCAGCCTGCCATTTCACAACATATAATAGTCTCTTAAATGCTTTGTTTATGCCTTTAAAAGGCAATATCCCATTTCTGCATGTAAGCCTGGCATAAAATAAAAAATTCAAATATCAGCTAGGAAATGCTTGTTACAAGCTATTATTAATTTCCTGGTGAAATTTTGTTTATTTCTACCCATAAACATTTAAACTTTGTTTTTCTATTTTTAGCCATTTTGTTCATTATTTTTTAGGGTCACATTTAGTTTGTATATAACTTTGGAATGCTTTCTACCAGAATCATAATTTTAGTGTCATTGTAAACAGGACAAGCAACAACAACAACAAAAAAAGTATGCTTTTTTTTTTTTTTTTTTACAACAACACTTTTTTTTTTAATCTGATAATGATTAATGTAGAAAAAAAGTACATTTTTAGTTCAGTCACTTATTTGACTATATATTGCATTAAAAAAATAAAATCATTTTTGAAAAAAACAAAAGAAAGCTTTATTTGTACTAAAAATCGTAAAGATTATATAAACCCATCATTTCATATTCCTGATATGTGCCTGTTGCTCCATGTACTTGTATGAAAAAGTATCCTGTTCTCCTTGTATTGCTTCCTTTCTGTGAAATACCTGGTGTTTTTGCCAGTCCCTTTGCATTCCTATGAAAAACTGACCACACTAAGCACAGCGTGGTTAGTTCTCTAGTTGTGCTGAAAACTCCGCCCGCTCTCCAATGATCATACTTGTCCTGACATGTCTGACTTGTCCCTGTACAGCCATTCACTGGGAAGATCAGAGTACTGTTGTTTCTCCTCCCCCAGCTTTCTGAGCTCCTTATACAGCTGAGAATACAGGGTATGTGATCACTTATTAAAAAGGGGAAAAAATATATTTACGTTTTTATAAGTATACAGAAATGTTTTGCCTTTCATTTCTATTTTAAAATGAATGTTGTTTTACAAGGTGAGGGTTTACATACACACATATATATACCCAATACCCAATCTAAGAGTGCTTCTCCATTTTTGGATAATGTATAATTATATGTATAATAACTGTTCTGCTGATTTTTTGGAGTGATCAGAAAGAAATAGCTGCCATACTAGTGTCTTACATTCCCTGGCAAACATTCACTCAACTATCTTTTATATACCTTTCGGATCTGCCGCCCTCTACTGCCTGAAATTGTAAATGTCAAAATATATTATGTATGCACTCCATGTACCTGGGTTGTTCGCTTTGAAACCCCAGAAGGAGAAAGTGCAGAGAGAGAAATCTTATGCCCCGTACACACGATCAGAATTTCCGCCAGCAAAAGTAAGATGTGACCTTTTGGTCAGAAACTCTGACCGTGTGTATGCTCCATCGGACTTTTGCTGGCAGAATTCCAGCCAGCAAAAGATTGAGAGCAGGTTCTCTATTTTTCGGTTAGAAAAAGTTCCTATCTGAAAATGCGTTCGTCTGTATGCAATGCGAACGCGTAAAAAATCACGCATGCTAAGAAACAATTCAATGCATGCTTGGAAGCATTGAACTTCATTTTCTCAGCTTGTCGTAGTGTTGTACGTCACCGCGTTCTTGACGGTCGAAAGTTCAGAGAACTTTTGTGTGACCATGTGTATGCAAGGCAAGCTTGAGTGGAATTCCGTTGGAAAAACCATCCAAGTTTTTTCTGACAGAATTTCTGATCGTGTCTATGAGGCATTAGGCACATGTCCTGTTCATGCTGCTAAACGCCAGAAGTGACTATTAGGGCCCTTTCACACTGTGGCGGTTTGCAGGCGCTATTGCGCTAATAGTAGCGCCTGCAAACCGACCCGAAAGGGCCGCTGCTTTGTCTCCAGTGTGAAAGCCCCGAGGGCTTTCACGCTGGAGCGGTGCGCTAGCAGGACAGGAAAAAAAGTCCTGCTAGCAGCATCTTCGGAGCGGTGATGGAGCAGAGTGTATACCGCTCCTTCACCGATCCTGCCCATTGAAATCAATGGAACAGCGCGGCTATACCGCCGGCAAAGCGCCTCTGCAGAGGCGCTTTGCAGTGGTTTTTAACCCTTTCTCGGCCGCTAGCGGGGGTAAAACCACCCCGCTAGCGCCCGAATACCGATGGTAAAGCGCCACTTACAATAGCGGCACTTTCCCGCCGACGCCGCCCCCGCCCCAGTGTGAAAGGGCCCTTATGCAAGCATTCCTAATTCTAATAGTTTAACTGCATCTGTTGAGTGTATATCTATATCCTTGTGACAGAGTATTTCTGTCCTATTGTTATTTCACATCCACAGTGTCCATTCTGGTCTGGGATTCTTTAGTTAGTCTTAGTTCAGGGCTTAGTAACCAGCATAGGCATCCCAAGGCAACTTCTTGTAATTAGAGATCCGGTTGCAAGTCAGATTAGAAACAACTAGGGAGGGAATAAAGTGCAAAGAAGATAGTCTGTCTGTGGAGTTTTAGTGCCACACTACAGTTTCTGCATTTGAGAAGCCACGTTCTAAGCTGGTTGCACAATAGTTGGAAGATCTCCCCATCACTGCTAATCTTGTCTTTAGGTCTCCAAACACAAAGACAGACACTACATTGCGATCATCCTCAGGGGCCTTTGAAACTGAACTTTGCTGAAACAATCACCTGGAGGTATCTCTATTAAAAATGATATATACGTGCACCACTCCACCAGGATGCTTGTTGGGGAATTTGCTCTATTCACGGAGGTCCTGTACTGGGTGGAGGCACTCTCAACTTTAGTAGAAATCCCATTCTTCCACTTGGCAAAGGTTCTGTTTCTCTTGTTTAGATAGGGCAATATCCTGTTTGGGGAGGGAGAACATTTCTCATACCACCCCCCCCCCCCCCCCCAAAAAAAGGACTACATACCACAATTCAGACAAACAGGCTGCATTCACACTTGAGCAAAACTACAAAATCCTTAGGTGTAAAATGGGCCTTAGGATTTGTTGTATAGTTACATTCTTTATATATTTTATGCTGTCCTTGGTGTAAAAAAAAAAAAAACAAAAAACTGATGATTCCATGGGCATAATTGAGATTTTCAATAAAGTCTCAGCACACACAGGCTGATTCTGATGATCTCACAACTTCTATATATAGCTGTCCTACTTACATAGTATGCAAATGGCCTTCAGTATTTATTGTATATTTTGTAAGATAATTTACACGAAGACATAAGGAGTACACACTAAAAGGTTCAGCAATTGCTTTTAACTTATAACTTTGTAATACAAAAATCAGTGTTTAACCAAACACCACAATGACTTTCATTGTTAGAGAGAAGTTTATACGTGTGTTTTCCTGAATACCCCAGCGTGTTTTACCATCACTGAGCTGATAAATGCGTAGCTTCCTGTGGGTTGAAATATAGGTTGCTCTTTCTTCGGTCACCTGAGAATACTGGACTATGTCCAATAAATAAATGATGCACGCAGAAATGTAAAAAAAAAAAAAAAAAAGTTTTTGCATATAAAATTTGACTTGTTATTTTCATAACGGAGATCTTGAATTATCTCGTTAGTAAAAGTGTACCTGCACATTCTCCCAGGAACAGTTAGAGCCAGTTCACACTGGCACGACTTGTCAGGCGACTTACCGCCTGACAAGTCGCGTTCCGTTCTGTACTATGGAACCGTTCTAATAGGAGTGACTCAAGTCGCTCAGACTTAGAAAAAGGTTCCTGTACTACTTTGGGGGCGACTTGAGGCGACTTGCATTGACTTCTATATTGAAGTCATTTTGCAAATCGCCGCTGCTGTCATGGGCAGGTCTCCTGAGGCAGTCGCGCTGCAAGTCGTGCTGCCTCAGTGTGAACCGGCTCTTAACACAGCATTAAAACGCTACAAAGACCAGCAAACTAAACCATAGATGTCAAAAAATAAAATATATCCACAGATAAAACTTGTTTATGGTTTAGAAAGAATAGATAATGGTTAAAACCTCTGTTAGACAGCAAATAGAAAATAAAAGCATTATTGGGGATAATTTCCTTTACTTCCTGTCCCAGGATGTAAAGGGAATTTAAAATGAAAGTAAATGTCCTCTTGACAGCTACACTGTAATAACTGGTATGTGGTCCATGAAACATGGTCAACAGGGTATATATAGAAGGAATCTCTTCAGCGGAGACACAAAGACTGCGATAAATACCATACATAGGTTTCAAAACTCCCTGATTCTAAGCAAAACAAAAAAAAAAAAAATTGCCACTTCCGAGTATTCAAACTAGGAATAGGGTGAAAAAATGCATACGCATCAGCCAAGAGAGTTCTTTTTTTCTCCAGTCAGGTTTTAGTGAGTCATTACCCACTTGCGTGTACTGTACAGCTGGCCATAGACAGATCGACATTCAGGCGATTCAGCATTGACTTCTGTCGAATGAACAAGTTGGAAAACTTTCCTTGATCAGCAGCTGCTGATTAGTGTATTCTGACAGTGGAGGGTGCACTTGTCAGCATACAATGTCCTGGTGGGAGGATTGTGTGGATGGAGGAACCGGTTAGACCTTGGTGTCCTGATGTATTGCAATAATGCAGGTGTGTGAGAACACTTTTTTTTTACATTTTAAAATGTTTCTAAACCCACAACAGTAAAATCAGTCTGTATATGCAGTAAAGCATGCTTGTTATACTCACTGAGAAACCCAAGGAGTTAATCCGTCCACAGTTCCCAATCCATCTCCTAAAATTACAGAGTCTTGGGGGCACTCTGCACATGCTTAGATTGGTGTGTACTGCTAGAGTTTTTTTTTTTCTTGGGAGGGTGCACGGGGCCAATCAGCACTGCCCACACAGAGGGTCAGGGGCCCTGCAGCCTCATAGGACAGTCAGAGTAGAATGAAAACTCCTCCTACAGTGAGGGAAAAAAGTATTTGTCACCCTGCTGATTTTGTATGTTTGCCCACTGGCAAAGAAATGATCAGTCTATAATTTTAATGGTAGGTTTATTTTAACAGTGAGAGACAGAACAACAAAAATATCCAAACAAAGGCATTTCAAAAAAGTTATAAATTGATTTGCATGTTAATGAGTGAAAGGAGTATTTTATCCCCTATCAGCAAGATTTCTGGCTCCCAGGTGTCCTCTATAAATGTATTGAGCTGAGATTAGGAGCACTCTCTTAAAGGGAGTGTTTCTAATCTCAGCTTGTTACCTGTATAAAAAGACACCTGTTCACAGAAGAAATCAGATTACATAGTTACATAGTAGGTGAGGTTGAAAAAAGACACAAGTCCATCAAGTCCAACCTATGTGTGTGATTATGTGTCAGTATTACATTACATATCCCTGTATATTGCGGTCATTCAGGTGATTATCTAATAGTTTCTTGAAGCTATCAATGCTCCCCGCTGAGACCACCGCCTGTGGAAGGGAATTCCACATCCTTGCCGCTCTTACAGTAAAGAACCCTCTACGTAGTTTAAGGTTAAACCTCTTTTCTTCTAATTGTAATGAGTGGCCACGAGTCTTATTAAACTCTCTTCTGCGAAAAAGTTTTATCCCTATTGTGGGGTCACCAGTACAGTATTTGTAAATTGAAATCATATCCCCTCTCAAGCGTCTCTTCTCCAGAGAGAATAAGTTCAGTGCTCGCAACCTTTCCTCATAACTAAGATCCTCCAGACCCTTTATTAGCTTTGTTGCCCTTCTTTGTACTCGCTCCATTTCCAGTACGTCCCTCCTGAGGTCTGGTGCCCAGAACTGGACAGCATACTCCAGGTGCGGCCGGACCAGAGTCTTGTAGAGCGGGAGAATTATCGTTTTATCTCTGCAGTTGATCCCCCTTTTAATGCATGCCAGTATTCTGTTTGCTTTATTAGCAGCAGCTTGGCATTGCATGCCATTGCTGAGCCTATCATCTACTAGGACCCCCAGGTCCTTTTCCATCCTAGATTCCCCCAGAGGTTCTCCCCCCAGTGTATAGATTGCATTCATATTTTTGCCACCCAAATGCATTATTTTACATTTTTCTACATTGAACCTCATTTGCCATGTAGTCGCCCACCCCATTAATTTGTTCAGGTCTTTTTGCAAGATTTCCACATCCTGCGGAGAAGTTATTGCCCTGCTTAGCTTAGTATCGTCTGCAAATACAGAGATTGAACTGTTTATCCCATCCTCCAGGTCGTTTATGAACAAATTAAATAGGATTGGTCCCAGCACAGAACCCCGATTCTATTCTCTTCACCATGGCCAAGACCAAAGAGCTGTCCAAGGATGTCAGGGACATGA
Source organism: Aquarana catesbeiana (assembly GCF_042186555.1). Taxonomy (NCBI): domain Eukaryota; kingdom Metazoa; phylum Chordata; class Amphibia; order Anura; family Ranidae; genus Aquarana; species Aquarana catesbeiana. The sequence goes on along the minus strand of NC_133328.1, from coordinate 497,116,825 downwards.
TTGTAGACCTACACAAGGCTGGAATGGTCTACAAGACCATCGCCAAGCAGCTTGGGTGAGAGGGTGACAACAGTTAGTGCGATTATTTGCAAATGGAAGAAACACAAAATAACTTTCAATCTCCCTCGGTCTGGGGCTCCATGCAAGATCTCACCTCATGGAGTTTCAATGATCATGAAAATGGTGAGAAATCATCCCAGAATTACATGGGAGAATCTTGTCAATGATCTCAAGGCAGCTGGAACCATAGTCACCAAGAAAACAATTGGTAACACACTACGCCATGAAGGACTAAAATCCTGTAGCGCCCACAAGGTCCCCCGCTCAATAAAGCACATGTACAGGCCCGTCTGAAGTTTGCTAATGAACATCTGAATGATTCAGAGGAGAACTGGGTGAAAGAGTTGTGGTCAGATGAAACCAAAATCAAGCTCTTTGGAATTAACTCAACTCGCCATATTTAGAGGAGGAGGAATGCTGTCTATGACCCCAAGAACACCATCCCCACCGTCAAACAAGGAGGCAGAAACATTAAGCTTTGGGGGTGTTTTTCTGCTGGGGACAGGACAACTTCATAGCATGAAAGAAAATAAATGGACGGGTTCAGACACCGTCAAATCTTGGGTGAGAACCTCCTTCCCTCGGCCAGGGCATTTAAAATGGGCCGTGGATGGGTATTCCAGCATGGCAATGACCCAAAACACACAGCCAAGGCAACAAAGGAGTGGCTCATGAAAAAGCACATTAAAGGTCCTGAAGTGGCCCAGCCAGTCTCCAGACCTTACTCCCAAAGAAAATATGTGGAGGGAGCTGAAAGTTAGAGTTACCAAACGTCAGCCTCAAAACCTTAAAGACTTGGAGAGGATCTGCAAAGAGGAGTAGGACAAAATCCCTCCTGAGATGTGTGCAAACCTGGTGGCCAACTACAAGAAACATCTTACCTCTGCCAACAAGGATTTTGCCAGGAAGTACTAAATCATGTTTTGCGAAGGGGTCAAATACTTATATCACTCATTAAAATGCAAATCAATTTATAACTTTTATGAAATGCGTTTTTCGGTCTCTCACTGTTAAAATAAACCTTCCATTAAAATTATAGACTGATCATTTCTTTGTCAGTGGGCAAACGTACAAAATCAGCAGGGGATCAAATACTTTTTTCCCCTCACTGTGCAAGCTTTCACCAGACACTCATAGAAGTCATAAGACTGCTCTATACTGCTAATGAGAAAAGGTATTCAGCAGTTTATATTTACTAAAATAATTGCATTTCCATGTACTGTGGGAGACCAGATAGTAAATCCAGGACCCTGCATGTAATCTAACACTTTAATGTTTGTTGTGCTCAGCAAATGAACTTGCAGCACTCAAATATAAAAAAATAAAAATAAAATGATATGCACCATTTTTGGCAACACATTGCACCACAATGCACAGTAGTGCATTACCATGAGCTGCAGTGCATGTGTTCGAGCCGTGTTGCCTTTGTGCATCGATATGCCATTCGAAATGGCAAACCAGACCAGAGGAAGACAGACACATCCACGGAGGGCAAGTGTTTACAATGAAGTGCTGCAGGGAGTTGCTTTACTAGGAAGTTCTGCCAACATGTGCAAATATGCTGTGCTTACATGCACAATATGGCGTAAAGCTCCTGGGGGCCCAAAATAATTCAGTCTAGCATTTTCCACTTTGAAGTCCAACTACCACCTATCTTTTCTGGAAGTCTTTAGGGCGATCATATGACGCTGGGGCCTCTTCACCAGAGGTGGGTGGTCCTCGATGATTCAGAGAGTTATCACGTCAGCACCATTTTTGTCATCATTACTCTATAAGTGGGAGCAATGTAATAAAGCCACTTTAGGGTGCAGGCTTATGAATCACTGCTCTTACAGTATTTCTGACTCAGAAAGCAATGACTGCAGGGGACAGTGCCAAAGAGGAGACGAGTATTACAGCCACAGCTCTGTTCATTTTTCTAAATATCTGCCCAGGGATAGGCTTTAAAAACTAGAGGTATAAAAAAAAAAAAAAAAAATGAACCATTGTAAGTATATATACACACACATATATACATATTCAAAATAAGGATTAAGCACTGCCATTTACTTTGTTCTTAAGTTTATTCTTTGTTTCGTCAGGTCATACGTGGGACAATCAGAACTACCGTTTCGGGTGTCCTTTCTCAAGTTCAGAAGCATGAATGGCCGTGTCTCATTCTTTATATGCCGCTCACTACTTTTTGGAGATACATAAACAAACTCTCACAAAAATAGAAAATGCATGGCAAAATAGACAGGCCACATTTTTCCACGCAGCACCACACAATGCACTGTAGTGTGTTACCATGCCTTGTGGTGCAAGAGTTGCATTGCGTGTCGGAGCTGTGTTGCCTTAGTGCACTGAGGTGCCATTCACAATGAAGACCCATGTAATGTGCAATGGAATTTAAGTCTAAAGTCTCGTACACATGATGAGAATATCGGACGAATGATCTTTTTTTTTTTTCTTTTTGGAGGTATCGATATATCGAAAATGAAGAGGTTTCTAAAGTTACAAAAATTCTCATACAAAAGAATATACTTCAGAAGTGATGTAATCTGTTGTATTGTATTGTAATGCATTCTTTAGCTTCCGAGCATGTGTGGTCTTGGTTTTCCAATTTATTTTTGGATGAATACTGTACGGATAAAAAGAAAATCGTTCGTTCTGCTATCGTACAAGAAAAAATTTTGAATTTGTCCCTTTGGATAATTTCGCAGAAACTGTTGTGATCGGCTCTCGAAATCTCTATACTAATGATCAGATCACTTCAAAAGCGGTATTTTTTGTCAGATTTTCTGATCGTGTGTACTAGATATTAGGCTACAGAAACAATTATCTCTTTATTACTGAGAGATATCATTGCCCATCACCTCATTTGCAACACATGCTTTCACCGAGTTTCAACTGAGGTTACTTCCAATGAGAAGTTAAATCTGTTAGCAACAAAAATATTTATTACCATGTTGAGCCCCAAGCCCTATTGTGCCTTACTACACTTTTTTTTGTATTGTTTATAGGTCACACTCAAACACTAAGGCCCTTTTCACACATATAGACCATTCAGGTCTGCCTGTTAGTTTTTCAGGTGGACCTGAATAGACGCTCCATTCACCTCTATGGAGCGATGGATGTCAACGGTGACATGTCCGCTGACATCCGATCTGCTCCGATCCGCTAAATGCAGACGGATGGAAACCCTATTTTCTATTCGTCTGGCAGATCAGATCAGATGAAAAACAGACAAGCGGTCCAGTTTCATCCGATCCCCCATAGAGAAGAGAGGGGCTCTGAAAGGTCCGTCTCTGCACAGTGAGCAGACGGACCTGTCATCCGCCGGCTCAGCGGGGATCAACGGATCGATCCCTGCTAAGCAAGCGGAGCCCGTCAAAAACGGACATTATGTGTGAAAGAGCCCTAAGCGTTCACACTGCTGTGATCCAATTTGCAGAGCAATTATATAATGCAACTTGGATGTGGTTTGCACATTTTTTGGGGCAAAAATCGCACTAGAATTTCACCAAAAGTAGTGCAGGATCCTTTTCCAAAATTATGCCATGTTGAATCGCATTAATAGGAATGAGCACCATTGAAAACAATGCGATTTCCATTGTCATGCGATTCTGTTTGAACCACGTCGCATCTGAAATCAGACCCAAAATGGGCACAACATTATCTATATGCTGTTTATCTTATAATTAGCATTATCTCAGGATTTGCTCAGCTAGGATGCTGACTGCACCCTCTGACATACAGAGAAAAGGTAGAGAGGGAGACAACATATCTGAATGTAAAAAAATAGCATTTTGAAAATATGGTGCAGCTACTATGTAAAATGTTTACGTTTAAACTTGTTTATTGAAGGTTTTCAAGAATTACAGACATCAGAGGCCAGCATGAATTATATCCAATTAAGCATATCGTAGGGTATACATCACATAAGCGTGAAATATAAGGCAAAAAATGAAACACGGAATAAAGAAAAACAATAGCAACATAAACACAGACATAATTATCTGCATATTCAAGGATATAGTCAAAGCCATCTAGTGCTGCACCAGAGCCAGCCAAAAACCATTCAGAGATGGACTTCCATCCAGCATGTATTAACAGTGATATTACAGATATTAGAAGAGGAAAAAGAAGCAAGACAAGAGAATCAAGAAGAGAAAAAGGGGGAAAAAAAAGAGAACGAAAACAACAAAAAGAAAGGGGGAGGAAGAAGGATATAGAGGGACAAGACATTCATGGGAGATCATCTGAGTTGACAAGGTCTTCACAGTGGTGTAGAGACATAAGAGTTAAAATTGGGAGATCAGAAGTAGGACTAAGCCATTCATGTACGGTTATACAATTCAGATTTGTCCTTGTCCCATGCGATCATATGCTCTATATGATCAATACTGCCCATTTTACAAACCCATTTGGTCAACTATGGAACCTCAGTACTCCGCCATTGTCTAGCTATCACAGAGAGGGCCACTGTAATAAAATGCTTAGACTACTTTTGATGCGTTTGTAGGATCCTGGCAGCATGGACAGTACAGTAATCAGGGGTTTGTTCAGAAGTTTAAACTCCAGCAAGTAAAGCGAGTATTTTTGGACCAAAATGTGGATCATGGTGCCAGGAGTCTGCAGACAGCGCCAAAATGTATCAGGAACAGAGAGATCAACTTTGTGTATTATGGGGCAGCAATATCACCTAGATAACATGATAATTGCGCTCTTGCGCATGGGAAGAGATTGGCATTTTGTAAGAGACTGTCAGTAATTTTGTCCCAGTCCATATCTTCTGTTGACACTTGAAGCTCTTATTCCCACTTCAACTTAAATTGAGGTGGGTCAGGATATGACTTTGTCAACAAGATATGGTAGATTTGAGATGGTGAGCAGTCAGGTCTAGAAGATTGCGAAAGTAAAGATTCAAAGTCTGTGACAGGTCTCGTCAGGGAATCCATGAAAGACCGTTTTCCCAAGTAATGTTTCAGTTTTGTATACTCCAACCATGCACTAGAGGAATTATGACAAGTGGGTAGTAATCTAGAGAGGGGGATAAGGGTTCTACCACAAAGAGCCTGACACAACAAAGGATTATTTCTCTGTTGCCAAGCAAGGAAATTAGTGCTAAGTACCGTTGGGGAAAAAGGAGACAGTGCCAAACATTGGGGTTAAAGGGCTTGGTCTAGAAGAAAGTAGACCACTATGCAAACATGCATCCCAAACCTGCAAAATAGTGTGAACGGTGAGAGGTAGGTTTTTCGAGGGCCAATGGGCAGGATCTGTCAAGGGCAGGGAGGTAAGCACTAAGGGGATAGAATCCTGCTCTATACGGCCCTACAATTTAGTATGTTAGCCATAATACACTCCACCCTAATCAGAGAAACTGCACAGAAATACAAGGACATCTGGGGCAAAGCTACTCCCCCCTGTTCTTAGGTAAAGACAAAACAGTATGTCTGATTGTAGACTTCTTATGTTGCCGCACAAGGGCCTGAATAGCCTTATTAAACGCAAAGAAAAAAAAAACAGGGGGTGGAGGGACAGGGATAGCCTGAAAGGAATACAGAAGTTTTGGTAATATGTCCCTTTTAACAGCGGTAATACAAACCACAATATATTCGGTTTAACATATGCCTTGAGACAAGAACAGAACTTTTGTAAGAGGGGTGTATAATTAAGGTCTGCGATGTTGGAAAGTGAAGATGGGATGTGAATGCCTATATATTTTATAGCCGTTTGCTTCCATTTGAACATACAATTTGTTCCAAGTTGAGATACTGTTGACTGGGGTAAGGAAACACTTAGGTCCTCAGTCTTGTCATAGTTCACTTTCAAGCTGCTCACCGCTCCAAATTGCTCAAAAGTTCGTATGAGGGAAGGAAAGGAAATATGTAGGTTTGCGATATAAGGCAGAAGATCATCAGAGTGAAAGTTTATATTGGTGTTTATATTGATGTTTCCTCCCACACTCCAAAGACATGCTGGAAGGTTAATTGGATCCTGTCTAAATTGTCCCTAGTATGTATGTGAGTTAGGGACCTTAGATTGTAAGCTCCTTGAGGGTAGGGACTGATGTGAATGTACAATGTATATGTAAAGCGCTGCGTAAATTGACGGCGCTATATAAGTACCTGAAATAAATAAATAAAAATAAATGCTAACCTAAAGTGAGACTGTGGATATCAGGATTTTGTCGTATGGCTATCACCAGATGCTCCATGGTAACAATATATAGTAACAGGGAAAGAGGGAAACCCCGACAGGTGCGGTTATGGATGCAGATAGGGTCTGATAGTAGGCCGTTGGAGAAGATTCTCACTGAGGGACAACTGTACAGGGCCATGATTTTATTCAGAAGATTAGGGCCGAGACCTATGTGCTGAAGAGTTTGCCTAAATAATGACCAGTGAAAAATGTTTTTTCTGCATCAACCCGAGATCAATTAGGTCTGGATACAGCGTTTGAGCATATTTCCATTAGGGTGATTGTTTTCAAGAGTGTTATATTCTGTAAAATGTTTTAATCATTACTTCACAATTTGGGCTCTTGGACATGGGCGGCTGAGCCTATTCAGTGTAATTGGCAGCGTGTCTCCTGCACGGAGGCAGCCTAAGTGCAGCATAGAGCCTACCTTTGCAATGAATGGCTGGGCACTGCTGTGTGTGTGTATATATATATATATATATATATATATATATATATATATATATATATATATATATATATATATATATACACACACACACACACATATATATATATATATATATATATATATATATATATATATATATATATATATATATATATATATATATATATATATATACACATATACACATATACACATATACACATATATATACATACATACACACATATACAGGCAGTCTCTGTGTTTACGAACAAGATAGATTCTGTAGGTTTGTTCTTAAGTTAAATTTGTATGCAAGTTGGAACAGGTACACTTTTTAAGTGTACCTCGAGCCAAAAAAATATTTTTTATGTTTTGGATAGCATAGGGGAGGGTTAACTGGCCATGCAGTGATGTGGGATTGCCTACAGATCTGCTGGACAGTAGGTGGCAGCATGCGGTGAGAAGCAAGATGGCTGCTCGGCAGTTTCCAGGACCAGTGTGACGTCACGCTGCCTCCATTCTTAAGTATGAGTTGTATACAAGTCGGATGTTTGTAACTTGGGGACTGCCTGTACGGTGGTGCAATCGTAAAACAGTAGATTGTACAGGCCTATGCAAAAAAAATAGAAGGTTAATAGCAAGCTGTATGCTGCACCTGGACTGCCTGGGTGCAAGAACTATGTTGGCAATTATGCTGAACAGGCTTAGGCACACACGTGCAAGAGCCCTAAATTACATTTTTTTCCTAAAATTCCCACATTTTTGCTGGACAATCCTAGCTTAGTAACATTGTGTCAAAAAAATGTGAGCATTGTGTTCTAAAATAGGACTCCACCTAAAGTGGTGGTATTCTGTATCATAGGCCTAACAAATGTATTATTTTGGAAGCAGGGGAGCCGTGAGATAAAGGCCAACCTACTGCTTCATCCAATAATATGGAATCCTCAACATAAAGGGCAATACCAGTCAAAAAGCTATGTGTACCGCTTAATCACATATACAGAAAGCGTTGATCTGAGAAAACATGTTGAAGGCTCCCTTTTCCCCAAAGTGCTATATGGCTGTATGGAGTTTGCATCCTAATAGACTAGACTGTCATACTGGTGAAGCACATCACATTCTTTCCATCATGTAATACCAACTGCCTATTCTCCTACCCACTAGCAGCCACTTATACAAGTGTGGAAATTCAACATGTATTGTAGATGATATACCCCCTATAACCATGCTAGCCAACATAATAATTTTTAAAATGTGCAAAGCATTTATGAAAAAAATATTATATCCACATACACAAATATACAATGTTGCAAAGTCCACAATCTTTCTGTGGAACTATGTTTTATTGACTACATAAAAACTGTCCCTGCAAATGGATCCACCACATTCAACCAGATAGATTTTCCACAACACTGCGGGCCACTTCACACCAGAACATGGTGCAGGAAAGGCACATTTTGTGTGCGTTTCCCACACCACACTCGAACGCCTTGCCTTTGCAATCTGCAATGGGGGCTAAAGCATTGGTATTGGCACCCCAAATTCAGAGCATAAATGCAGTGCGATTGCAGGCACCAAAACGCATGGTACTACAGTAATGGGCTCCAACTGTGCTATTCACCACCATCTTCAGAAAGGCTTACTTTCCAGATTTGATGGACGTCAAATTATAAAGATCAGATGCATTTTTTCATTACTATCTGCAGATCTTTTTTGGAAAAAAAAACAGATAAGATATTGTTAGATAATCCAGATAAATATACCCAATTATTTCATAAATAATCTTTTTTCCATCAATGCAACTCAATCTCCATAAATTCACCCAATGTGGGAATGATATAAAGATAAAATATAAAGTAGTGTAAACTGCTTTATTAAAAAGCTGAATAAAAATATATAGTAATATTACATAACTGCATCACGATAAACATATATAACAATATGGGATTCAAATGGGTGCTCCAGTACACTGATGTCTGCCTAAAGTGAACGAGTGCAAGTGTGGAAGGTTGTAGCATACAGTTGCTCTATTACATTAGAAATCATGCCTTAACTGGGGAAAGGTTACAAAAGATCCAGCATGAATTTGTCATCCTGCTGTGTTGTATTAATTTAGCCCATTCAAATTAATGGGCTGCCACCCCCAAAACATTCAAGGAAGGGCTCCATTTTAGGCAAACGTGCAACACAATGCATGGTAGCGTGTTACTTTATGTTGCTGCTGTGCTGCAACCCGTTGTGAAGGGGCTTTGCTGCCAAAGTACACAAAATGAATGGCACTGCTTACAAAAGTAATGTACATTAGATGTTGTGTTAATGTGCATGTTACTGCAGTGCACCACAGTGGAAAGAGGTGTTTAAGCCCTAAAAGACTGACACAACAGGCATGCCACCCATAAGCAACGCTTTACTCATAAATCGAACCTTTTGGACTAAATCAATCCTTGATCTGCTATATCTTGGGTACACCAACAATCCCTGTGTTTTTAAAGTTTTTCCTATCTGCCTGAGAATTCTAAAGCCTCGTACACAAGAGCGGAATGTACGACAGAAAAGTTTTTAGAAAAATTCTGATGGACCCAGAAATAGAACATGTTCTAAATATTTCCGACGGAACCAATTCCTATCAGAAAAAACGCTCGTCTGTATGCTGTTCCGACGGACCAAAAACGACGCATGCTCTGAAACAAGTACGGGACGGAAGCTATTGGCTACTGGCTATTGAACTTCCTTTTTCTAGTTCCGTCGTACGTGCTGTACGTCACCGCGTTCTGGACGGTCGCACTTTGGTGTGACCGTGTGTAGGCAAGACCGCTTGAACGGAATTCTGTCGGAGTTCCGTCGGAGAAACCTTCGGAGTTTATTCCGACAGCAAAACTTGTCGTGTGTACAGGGCATAACTGTCCCAACCCACCCTTTATGTGTTCAGCAAGTCTTGCCAAATTCTACATAATTAAACACACAAGATGATAATGGCCAAGGCAGGTATTAAGACCCAGAAAACAGAGAATAGGAGACCCCCTGAGAGATACAAAAATCTGTATTTTCCAAAAAAAAAAAAAAAAATACATCAATAAAATAAGTAAGGTTTGAAAACTTGCTCTGTGTTAAATACCTGCCTGTTTTATTGGGTCTTGATAACAAATATCCTCGAGACTTCATTTACACAGGTGCTGAGGCCCACAGACTGAATGGGCCATGTGTTTGTGTGCCCTGAGCTGCCAGGTACAGTGTGCAGGCAGCTCATTTAAGTGTGTGGGGACGCAGCGGTTACATGCACAATGCCGCTCATCCTAGTTTGAGAAGCATGTAGGCAAGGGGCCCTGAACGCACACTGTCTGGTTTGGGGCTGTTCACCCACATCTGAACACATGTAGAGTTGCCACCTCATCCCTTTAAACCCGAACACATATGAATTACACAGGTTCTGAGGCTAATTTAATTCAGATAAGGCACCAGGTGTTTATAATTACCATCTTAACCACTTGCTTACAGGGCACTTAAACCCCCCTCCTATCCAGACCAATTTTCAGCTTTCAGCACTGACGCACTTTGAATGACAATTGCGCGGTCATACAACACTGTACCCAAATGACATTTTTATCATTTTTTCACCACAAATAGAGCTTTCTTTTGGTGGTATTTGATCACCTCTGCGGTTTTTACTTTTTATTAAAAAAATGTAAAAAACTGATTTTTTTAAAAAAAAAAAAATGTTTATTTTTTTATATTTTGTTATAAAAAATTTTAAACGGGTAATTTTTCTCCTTCATTGATGTACGCTGATGAGACGGCAGTGATGGGCACTGATAGGCGGCAGTGATGGGCACTGATGGGTGGCAGTGATGGGCACTGATGGGTGGCAGTGATGGGCAGCACTGGCAGGTGGCACTGATTGGCACTACAGGTGGGACTTGTGGGCATTGATAGGTGGCACTTGTGGGCACTGTTAGGTGGCACTTGTGGGCACTGTTAGGTGGCACTGTGGGCACTGTTAGGTGGCACTGTGGGCACTGTGGGCACTGTTAGGTGGCACTGTGGGCACTATTAGGTGGCACTTTTAGTGGGCACTGATGAGGCAGATGTGCCTCTTCCACTTGGGGACCGATGTCCCTCACATCCGATCCGGTGATCGGCTTTTTTTTCTACTCGCGCTGTCAGCGTGAGTAAAAAAAAAAAAACGATTACCGATCTTTTGTTTACATCATGTGATCAGCTGTCATTGGCTGACACCTGATTACATGGTAAGGGGCCGGGACCGGCCCCTTACACAGATCGGTGATCAGCCGAGTCTCAGTGACTCGGTGATCACAACGCGCCCGGCGCGCGCAGGAAGCGTGCACAGGGGAGGCCGTCATATGACGGCCTCCCGGGAATGTAGGTCCGCGCTGTGGCCGTCATTCGGCCATAGCGAGGATGTCTAGAGGTTAATCAGCCACAGAACCTGTGTAATCATTATGTGTTAGGTTTTAAAGGGATGAGGTGGCGACCCTAAACACATGTCAAATTAGGGCAAGAAACCGTGTCCATGTAACCACTACACCACTATAAACTTACAAACTACCTGAATGCAGCACATGGCAGCTCAAGTCGCATAAACACACGGCATATTCATAGTCTATGGGTCTCAGTGCACGTATGAATGAGGCCTAAAATTCCTCCCTACCACAGAAGCAGTACCCACTGTAAAGTAAACTTCCGGGTTCAGTTATGGTAAATGATTAACCATTTATTTAAACACTTTCATAAAAACTAGCTAAGCCTTCCAGACTGATGTATAGCAGTCAAAGCAGGCCTTCATGTCTACTTAAAATTGAGCTATAAATCACAGGAACTGAGAGAAAAGAATATCATTAAACTTATGATCTTTTATCACTTCTGCTCCAAATGAAACTGCACTGGAACATGTAATTCCCATTATTAACCGTGCTTAACCTTAACTACGGGAATGCGATTGGGAGGTCTGGAGACTGGAGGGCAGAGCCGGAGACAAATGCAGCACTAATAATCACGTGTGCAGGCCTGAGCCATATCTCAAGAAGGCAACAAACCTCTCCAGACACCAAAGGCACGATTTATCTGCAGGTTTCATGTGTATGAACCGCTCACTGCTAACACTTCCCTTGGTGAAGATACAGAACTCTCCTGATGTTTCTCTTTGTAGCTAATATAGCTGCTCCTCCCTGACAGGTTTTCTTGTGATAATACAAGCCAGGCCTGTCGTTCTTTAGTCTCATCAACGTACAGCAATTCTATTAGGTAATGTGATAATTCTAAAATGACTTCTTCTTTTCCTATATCCTAAGCAAATACCCTATCTTAACACAAGTAATATAGACAGACAGACTTACAGATAGTGTTAATGATACAGCTGAACCATATGAGCTCTGCATATTGTATGTCCTTAGAAAAAAAATTAAATATCGGAATCACCCCTCCCGGTTCACCCTTAAAAGCGATTGTAAAGTCTCGTTTTTTTTCCTATAAAATTAACAAGCATTTTATACTTACCTGCTCAGTTGCAGTGAATTTGCACTGAGCAGCCCAGATCCTCCTCTTCTCGGGTCGCTCTTCTGTGATCCTGGCCCCTCCCTCCCGTTCAGTGCCCCCACAGCAAGCAGCTTGCTATGGGGGCACCTGAGCCGTGTCATAGCTCCCTGTGTCCATTCAGACACAGAGTCCTGCCCCAGCCCCGCCCCTCTCTCCCCTGATTGGCTAGCTGACTTTGACTGACAGCAGTAGCCAATTGCAGCACTGCTGTGTCTCAGCCAATCAGGAGGGAGAATCTCAGACAGTTAAGACACTCGTGAACATCCCTGGACAGAGAGGGACCTCAGGTAAGTGTTAGGGGGGCTGCTGCCCACAGAAGGCTTTTTAATCTTAATGCATAGAATGCATTAAAAAAAACGTTCTGCCTTTACAACCACTAAGTGTTTTTGGGGCTCTATTTATGCACATTTGTATGCCCATTTTTTTTTAGGGGTTTTTCGGCTTGTTTTTGTTATATTCAATGGAAAGCTGGTTACTGGAAGAAGATGAAAGGAATTGTGTTTTTGGGTGCTCCTATTGAAGTCTATAGGGAACAAAAATGCCCCAATGAAGCTCTTTTTCCAGCTTTCCATGATGAACTTTAAGCGACACAACGCTCAGGTGAGAACAGGCAGCATAGGATATAATGGGTATCCCCATGTTAAGTGCTGAAGCATCTCTAGATTGCTCAGATGTGAGCCAGGGCTAATAATTGGTAACCAAAAAAGATTTTTATTTCAGCATCATCGGCAGAGGATATTTAGCACTGCAGGGTGATAATTATAATCTGCGCAATTCATGGATCAAAATCCAACCATGGTAACAATGGACAGGGGTCCAGCTGCTGCTCACACGGCGGCTCTAGAAGCAAAGTGTCACTACATACACTTTCCTCTCCTCTGAAACATGCATTTTAATTTGCAACAATGTCTCCCTACTGCACCAACTATTGGCAGTGTGGCTCTAGCTGGTGCAAAAACACCTCTCTATTGCATGTGTTCTTTGTGAATGCTTCAGAACAGAAGAATATACTGTACTCCATCCCCAGCAGCCCCCTCCATTGCAGATGGTGCACCAATCATGTACTATCATATCTCACATTGTGAACCAAAAGCTGGACAGGAGTAGAGCAAGGCGGATACAAGGGTGAGGGAGCAAGTGTAATGATATAAAGTTTAGCAACAATGACTCAGTGCTATATATGTTACATGAACAAGACATTCAGCTGATTATAAATATTACCATTTACAGGCATTTAGAACAATGTGTCATTCATTTCCTCACACTGCTTAACAAACTGGAGCAAACCCAAATACTAAGTCGGGTCTGCGCTCGTGTATTCACACTTCTTCAGGAAGAAAATAGTGCTTTATACATTTATTACAATTATTTGAATTTTGTACCACTTCAGCTCTCACACCTCCATACCTTATACAAGTCAAATTATTTATTAGATGTAAGTCATTGATTAATTAGGCAATAACTGTCACTTATTGGCAACAATTATTTATTGCAGAACTGAAACTAAATACATCCAATAAAACACATTTATAAAAACCTATTTTTTTTAGTGGTGTAAAGTATGTATATGCAATGTTTTCTTTCTACATTAGTTCAGCTGTGCTTTCAGGCTCAACGAGGCCACATCCTCTGATGTCAATGTTGCTGATGTCGGATTAATCAGAAATTCCAACCTGACCAATTCTCCATCCAAGAATGGATCTCCTGTCCTAACTGCTGCAGGGCGCTATCAAGAGCAGTGAAGTGCCAGAGAAAAAGATTTTACAAAATATTCTTGCTGACTACAGTCCACTAGGCTGCCAATTATCCAGAAAAATACAAACAGCCCCTACTGTCTATGCAAAAAAAAAAAAAAAAGCAAACTTAAAGTATAAGTAAACCCTTTGTTTAAAGTTGTACCTTACAGATAAGCCTATAATAAGGCTTACCTGTAGGTACAGTAAATATCTCCTAAACCTGCATGGTTTAGGAGATATTCACACTGCATGCAGCCGGTAACATCACCGGCGCATGTGCTCTGAAGGGGCGGTATACCCGTGCTGTCCCTTCAGAGCTCCAATCAGACGTCCGGCGGACACAAACCTGGAAAGAAGATCGGGTGAAGATGGAAGCGCCTGTCAGCGGTGACAGCATGACGCTGGAGGGCTTCATTCTACGGCAAGTAATTCATAATGTGCTAGTATGGGATGCATATTAGTACATTAGAAGAAGATTATCCACAAAAACTCTGATTCTGCACTGATTTAGGCAGTGGCGGAAGTATAGGAGTCGCTGAGGTTGCCATGGCGAAGGGGGCCCTCTGTATACCTCGATAGGGGGAGCGGCTGAGACCGAGCTCCCTGATCCTCAGCCAAACTGTAATCGGCACTGCGGGGAGCTCGTCACACTGATTTGGCCTAAAGTGAAAGCAGTGTGTGCTGTGCTCTTTGTCTCCCCCTACAGTGCAGTACCCAGCAGGAAGAGGTAAGGTAAAGCACTGCCGATTTTTAAAAGGCTATCTGAATGTATGTATGTGTGTGTATATATATATATATATATATTCAGTCACCCATCACTAACTTACTAACTGACATATCTGTATGGATGTCACACCACTTCCTCAAACTCAACTTGTCCAAAACCGAGCTTATAATATTTCCTCCCCCACGTGCCTCTTCCCCTGACTTGTCTGTCAAGAGCAACGGCACAACCATCCACCCCTCCCCACATGTCAGGGTACTAGGCGTTATCCTAGATTCTGAACTCTCCTTTCGGCCCTACATCTAATCACCTTCCAAAGCTTGCTGCCTCAACCTCCACAACATCTGCAAACTACGTCCCTTTCTAACCAATGAAACCACAAAGCTCCTGATTCACTCCCTGGTTATCTCTCGCCTCGACTACTGCAACTCCCTCCTCATCGGCTTACCTTTAAATAGACTATCCCCCCCTTCAGTCCATCATGAATGCTGATGCCAGACTGATCCACCTTATAAACCGCTCAGTGTCTGCTACCCCTCTCTGCCAATCCCTCCATTGGCTGCCACTCGCCCAACAAATTAAATTCAAAATACTTACAATAAGTTACAAAGCCATCCACAACTCTGCCCCCAGCTACATCACTAGCCTAGTCTCAAAATACCAACCTAATCGCCCTCTCCGTTCCTCCTAGGACCTCCTGTTCTCTAGCTCCCTCATCACCTCCTCCCATATCCACCTCCAGGAATTCTCCCGAGCCTCGCCCATCCTCTGGAATTCCCTACCCCAATCTGTCAGACTGTCTCCAAATTTATCCACTTTTAGGCGATCCCTGAAAACTTTCCTCTTCAGAGAAGCCTATTCTGCCTCCATCTAACAACTGCAATATTTTCTCCATTAGCTCATCCCCCACAGCTATTACCCTTTTGTATAACTTGACCCTCCCTCCTAGATTGTAAGCTCTAATGAGCAGGGCTCTCCGATTCCTTCTGTATTGAATTGTATTGTACTTGTACTGTCCTCCCTAATGTTGTAAAGCGCTGCGTAAACTGTTGGGGCGCTATATAAATCCTGTATAATAATAATAAATATATATATATATATATATATATATATATATATATATATATATATATATATATATATATATATATATATATATGTGTGTGTGTGTTTACATGTATGTATGCACATTTTATGTATGCACGTTTAATCCTGACCCCCCTATATGTGTACAATCAGAACTGACTTTTTACTTGCTTGTTCATAGTACCAGCAAAAAAATGTTGTTCCTCTGAAAAGCGATCTCAGCATGTATGTATGTGTGTTTATATGTGTGTGCATGTATGTATGTGTTTGTTTATATATATATATGCGTGTGTTTACATGTATGCACATTTTATGTATGTGGGTTTAATCCTGACCCCCTATATGTGTACAACCAGAACTGATTTTTTTTTTCCTTGCTTGTTCATAGTACCAGAAAAAGAAAATGCTGTTGCTGTTGCTGATTGAGCATGGATCGCTTTTCAGAGGCATTTGACAGCTGGTAAAGAGGCAATATGATGCCTCCTGACCGCGTGTTTTAACACCTTAAATCCATCATCACTATGCTGCAACTGCATGCAATGCACACAGTTGCAGAGTGGTTGCAGTGCAGCCCAATTCACCTAGGGCAGTGATGGGGAACCTTGGCACCCCAGATGTTTTGGAACTACATTTGCCATGATGCTCAACTACACTGCAGAGTGCATGAGCATCATGGGAAATGTAGTTCCAAAACATCTGGGTGCCAAGGTTCACCACCCCTGACCTAGGGGTATACGTCAAGACTGAAAAAAGATTGAGAAACACTGGCATAGAGGAACCAATCTTTCCATTTTCCTCCTGCAGCTGCTGAATGCCTGCGGGAGGGAGAGGAGGAGAAGCGGGGGGAAATGGAGAAAATCGGTTCCTTTATATGCAGCCACCCACTTGCGACCGGGCCGCCACTGGGCTCAGAGGAAAGGGCCCTATCTGGGGGTCAGGGGGGCCCTTCATGGTTTCTTGCATTGGGGCCCTGAAGGTTCTAGTTATGCCACTGGATTTAGGCTTGAATATCTAAATGCAGTGGTGTACCTAAAGGGAAGGAGGGATGGGGGTTGGTCTGGCCCAAGTTCAGCCACGTAGAGGGGTCCTTTAGGGCCACACCCACTGCAGGATGCACATTGCTGCATTGCAGGACCACCACCACCACCGAGCAGAGAAAAGCTCTTCTAGACTCCTTCCCTGCTTTGTTGTGTCATCTCTCTTATGCCCCGTACACACGGTCGGATTTTCCGACGGAAAATGTGTGATAGGACCTTGTTGTCGGAAATTCCGACCGTGTGTGGGCTCCATCACACATTTTCCATCGGATTTTCCGACACACAAAGTTTGAGAGCTTGCTATAAAATTTTCCGACAACAAAATCCGTTGTCGGAAATTCCGATCGTGTGTACACAAATCTGATGGACAAAGTGCCACGCATGCTCAGAATAAATAAAGAGATGAAAGCTATTGGCCACTGCCCCATTTATAGTCCCGATGTATGTGTTTTACGTCACCGCGTTCAGAATGATCGGATTTTCCGACAACTTTGTGTGACCGTGTGTATGCAAGACAAGTTTGAGCCAACATCCGTCGGAAAAAATCCTAGGATTTTGTTGTTGGAATGTCCGAACAAAGTCCGACCGTGTGTACGGGGCATTAGGACTAGTTCATACTAGAACACAGTACGGGAAAGGTGGATTCCGTGCGCATTTCCTGCACTGCATTTGAATGTACTGCCTTTTTGATCTGCCTGTGGGTACCCAATGTACTGTTAATGGCACCCCAAATGCAGATTGCAAACACACTGAGTTTGCGGCCACTAAACTGGATGGTACTGCAGCACCATGCAATTTGGAGCAGTGTGTTTTTAAAAGTAACGCAAGCACTACTTTTTAAGTGGACTGGTGCCATAGTGGTTTAGTTGAGTGGCTTGGTGCTCAAATGAATGGCTTGTCAATACGCACTGTATAAGAATGGGTGGGTTTAAAACCCATTGGTTCCTGTGCTAAACCAGTATAAACTGGCCCTTAATTCATGTAGTAAAAACATCTGCCTGTACTTTGTCTCACTAGTACATTACGGACAACTCTTGTGCATTAAAAAATGTCCTACTGCTGGCCAGTTTTAAACATCTGAATCATTGTTGGTCTCTTAATTGTTCGTGAGAGTTTGACATAAATTGGCTAGCAGTAGGAGAGTTTTGCATAAGCACGATAAAGGATAGCCACAGCAAACTAATGGGCATTTTCTATCTGCCTGTTAAGGTAGACCGATCACCTATTGATTTAAAAAATGTTTTGCTACCAAAACTTCCTGAAAAAAAAAAAAAAAATAAAAAATGTTTTCATCCAGCATTGTATGAGATTGGAGTGCTGCTGTATATAAGCCAAGATGAGTGTAAAAGAAAAAAAATCTATTTCACAGGCAGGTTTTATGTGGCCGTTGAGAAAGTTGCGCTGTTCTGTACCAACTTGTAAAGCTTTAAGGCATTCTCTGAGCAGGTTAATAAAAAGTTTTGTGCATTTTCAATGGTGTCTTTGAAGCTGCATGCTCTACAATATTTAATTGTTTTTCACATTGGTACACATCTTGCCCATGGCAGTGCCCAATTTGCCAATTTTTCTACAGTAGTTTGCCAATTCGCTCTAGGCCCCAAACTTACTAACAATATACAAGTACCATAGATTTCAATGAGATTTGTTGCTAAGGTTTGCCACATTTCAAACAGGATTTGCTGAACTCTCAGCAAATTGAACCCAACTTATCTCCATCTGGTACAGTATATAGTGTGTCTCTTCTGGCCTTAAGCAGCTTTTGTATTTATTCATTTCAGAGGCACAATACTATAGCAACCTGCAGACCTTTCTCCACCAAGCTGTGTGTGGCCTTCCCTAGAAAGCCCATCATCACTTCTTCACTTGTACAACTCATAAATCCAACATTTTTACAACAAGATTCACTTTTTAGATATGAGACTTGCCATTCCAAAAGGCAGAAAAATACCAAACTCGATTCCACAACGGAGGTGTCATGAACTGGAAAGTTTTAGAAGGTGTTATTTTTCCCGCTTTTCAAAAAAATGCAGCTTCTGATTTTAGCTTACATTCCACGAGTAGTCTGAAGCGCGGATTTACGTCATGACTTTTCAGTAGGTCTCAGCTGTTCTCACTAGCCTTAAACATCACATTTAACTAACCAGTAACAACAGTCTACTGATAGCAATGCCATAACTTTTCTAGTTTAAAGCAAGCAGACGGAATAACCAATTCTATTATTCTGTAACAGAATACAGCTGAGCATTTCATTGTCCTTGACAAAGCAGAATACCCATTAGAACGAACACAGCAGGTTTAGTAGCAACGGACATATCACAAAAAAAGGCGGATGTTAAACTACCATAGTACAGACAAATGTTTACAAGTGAAATGACCAACATGAGGGCTGACAGACAACAGGGACATGCATGTGTCAAATCCCACAAAGCAAAAAAGCTTTCTATGAGGGCCTCATAATATACACTCATTCCTTCCTGGAGGTAAGCTGATCCATAGAGGCGTCCAGGTGTATTCTGTGTGGATTTGGTTTGATATTCTATAACTGTGTATACAATGTGCTGTCTATTCAAGAATTTACCTTTCCCAAGGCCGGCCATACATAGTTTTTTGCCAGCCAAATAACAGGATATCTAACATGTTCCTCCATGCTATACAGAACTGATGGACACATCTGCGGCTTCTGACCTGGGTTAATCTAACCCTTCTCCCTTTTTTTTTTTCCCATCTTACATGACGGAGATGTGACGGGGACTCAGTAGCATGGTATCCTGGGCCACATACACACCTACCTGTAGAGGGGACTAGGTTATGAATTCCATCTCCTTCACAATATACCTTTTTTTCCCTTTAGTCTTTCACCTTCTGCCCTTCCGATATCCTCCGCCCCCCCCCCCCCCCCCTCTTTTCTATCTCTTTCATTTCCTACATTGACGAGCCACCTACCCCCGAAAGGCAAGCCGCACTCTCATTATAGACCTATCTTTCCCCTTTATCCCCTCATTTACTCCTCCTGTTATTCTGGGGAACCCTCCCCAATTAAGTTCTTTTTGCTTCTGGTTAAACAGTAGGGTAGCATCGCTCTACCTAGAATATGTTTTCATCTACCTGAAGTTACACTTTAGGACATCTATGACCACCTATAGTGGTTTTTGTATCACTCGATTCCATAATCTGTATTACCTATGAGAATCGTAACATGCTCTTCCTGCTGCTTACATGATTGATGTTTGATGTATGTGATGTTGTCCTGTCTTAAATAAAAAATGTAAAAAAAAAAAAAAAAAAATGCTCCTTCGTGCTGCTCCTACTGGATGCAGCCATAATTTGGCTGACAATTTTCTGTCCGACTCCTTTGATTTTTCAACTCAAGTTTTTCAAAAGTCAGGCGGGAGAGGGCAACCCACAAAGCAAAAATTTTAGCTGGTTCATAAAGAACCAGACAAAATGTAAACAGTGTATGACCAGCTTAAAGTAAAATTCCAGGATAAACCTGCCTAATTCTAAAAATGCTCCCTCCCCGAGTCCCCCCACCTAACACCTATGCTGAATAACCTATATAGGAAAGATGTATATACTTACCTATTCTCAGGCCACTCCGGTCATGTGATCCAGCTCCCCTGTGCCAGCCAGTGGCAGCTACAGGGGAGAAGAGGGAGTGCTGAAGAGAGATGGGCCATAGTAAGCGTCTGGGTGATGTCCGGCTTCCAGGTATTACCAGTCATTGTAGGCGCTCTTTCCCCTGCAGTGAGATTATGTGACCGGACTGGAGCAGCCAGAAAAAAGGCAAGTATACAGATCTATAATTTTTAAGATTAGTTAGGTTTATCCTGGAAGTATGGCCAACTATTTTTTTTTTTTTTGGCCATACTTCTCTTGCGGGTCACAGGAGTGTACTTACTTTTGTTCTTCTGTGACCAAGAGTCAGCAGACAATGAGCTATTGCCCGAACAGGAATAATAGGAAAAATCCCTAGAACGAATGGTTAGCAGCTGTTACAGCAACTACCAGAAAGGAATCTTTTTAAATGTAACCTTCACTATTTATATCAAGCAAATACAATGGAGAATCATGACATTAGTATTTAATGGGCTACACAATACAATACTCAAGGCATGCATTTTAATGAATATTTAAACCACTTAAACTGAATTCTAAAAAGACTGTTTGCCTACACATTTTATACAATTCATTTGAACAGCCACATGGGTTATAATAGCAGGTTTGCCAAATCCATTACAAAAACAATATTTACAGACTATTTAAATCCTTTAAAGATTAGTATTTCTGTCTGTAAAGAGAAGCATTGGGTTAAGAGGCTTTTACCGTTCTTAAAGTAACACTGTTATCAGAGAAGTACGCTCCTAAAGCGCCCCTGCCCATTGAAATCAATGGGCAGCGCAATGGGCAGCGCCGGCAAAGTGCCGCTGCAGCGGCGCTTTGAACCCTTTTTCAGCCGCTAGCGGAGGTTAAAAGGGCTCCGCTAGCGTCCGAAAAGCACCGCTAAAAAAAAAATCGCCTCAGTGTGAAAGTGCTCTTAAACTTTTTTCAGGTCAGCGATTCAGAAAGCTTTAAAATGTATCTAAACGCAAAGCCAAAAATCGAATTTATTGCAGATCACTAGACCTTGGTGTGGCAGATGAATTTGTTTTTCTTTTTTTCCACGCTTTTTTTTTATTATTATTACAATTTTTTTAACCTGGTAAGCCTACAAATATCACACTTTCTGTCCCTAGGTGGCCAAGTCACTCCTCCACTGTATCAATGGAGGAAGCCATGGCTGTCACCCTACGATGCTCTCATGATCTGGACTACAAACATGTCTATATGACTTTATCTTCATTACATGTGGGACAGGGCAATAGGTAGTTTACAGAAGATATCCAAGAAGGAAGATATTCATAGGTACAACTCGGCGAGGAGAGACACAGAACAGAGCTCTGCCTATGTAAACAAGGCAGAGATCTGTTCTGTCAGCAGGAATGTGGTGGATTTTGTTTCCCTGCAATGCAGGGAAATAAAAACCAACAATGCCTTAGTAAAAACAGCACATCCTTTGATTGCCCTAGGTCAGTGATGGCGAACCTTGACACCCCAGAGGTTTTGGAACTACATTTCCCACGATGCTCAACTACACTGCAGAGTGCATGAGCATCATGGGAAATGTAGTTCCAAAACATCTGGGGTGCCAAGGTTCACCATCACTGACCTAGGTGTTTAACCCCTTCCCAGCCAGTGTCATTAGTACAGTGACAGAGCAGATTTTTAGCACTGAACACTGTATTAGTGTTGCTGGTTCCCACAAAGTATCAAAAAAGTGTCAGATCGTCCGCCGCAATATCGCAATCCTCGCTATAAGTCACTGATCGCCGCCATTACTAGTATAAAAAGAAGTAAATAAAAATTCCAGTATATATATATATATCATGATTTGTAGATGCTATAAACAGTGGTGTAGTGGATAGCACTCTCACCTGCCTGGAGTTTGCATGTTCTTCCTGTGCCTGCATGGGTTTCCTCTGGGTACTCCAGTTTCCTCCCACACTCCAAAGACATGCTGGTAGGTTAATTGGCTTCTTTCTAAATTGGCCCTAGTATATGAATGTGAGTTAGGGATCTTAGATTGTAAGCTCCTTGAGGTTAGGGACTGATGTGAATGAACAATGTATATGTAAAGCGCTGAGTAAATTGACGGTACTATACAAGTACCTTAAATAATAATAAAATAACTTTGGCACAAACCAATCAATATACTTAGTGGGATTTTTTTTTACCAAAAATATGTAGCAGAATACATACTGACCTAAATTTATGAAGAAATTTAATGTCTAACAATTTTTATATATAGCAGAAAGTGAAAAAAAAAAAAGTTATAATATATATATATATATATATATATATATATATATATATATTTATATATTTTTTTTTTTTTTTTTAACGTTGTCGGTCTTTTGTTTATATCGCAAAAAACAAAACAAAAAACAGTGGTGATCAAATACCACCAATAGAAAGTTCTATTCGTGGGAAACAAAGGACATACATTTCATTTAGGTACAACGTTGCAGGACTGTGCAATTGTCAGTTAAAGTAACGCAGTGCCGTATAGCAAAAAATGACCTAGTCAAGAAGGGGGGGTAAATATTCTGGAGGCCAAGTGGTTAAATGACAAAGCATTAGCACCACAGCTGGGAAACACTTGCAAAAGGAGAGGTCAGACACAGCAGCCAATACAATGGTCTTGCGGCAGCTGTACTTTAAATACAGGCAATGTTAGGTTTCCTTTTTGTCCAATCCATTGACTGCATTGTTTCTCCAAGGCAATCAATCAGCTTTCAGCTAGCATTTTCTTTTGCAAGTTTGGCAACAAAAGCCTGGATCTGATGAAGCGCTAGGAACAATAGAAAACGCTTCCAATTTTAGACATGGCTGATTTAGGAAGGCTGAACAGTAATGAAGATTTTGTACAAACTGTGGTAACCCATAACAGCCAATCAGATGTAATCTTTCATTGATCCGGTCACAGTAAACACTTCTATGCTATGGACTGGAAGGAATTTCTAAATTTCAATCTTGTAAAATCCAAAATCAGCCAACACATATTTCCAATATTAAAGTGCCCCTGGCAGTTATTTTTCCATTGCCCATAGTGAATAGGATTACAGTGCAGAATGTACCTTTTGTTTTTTCAGCCCATTTTTTTTTGGAGTCCGAAACCGGCAGTGAAATATTTCCCTTGAACCAGCGACAGTGAAGAATTCAGGAATGTAGTATTCTGATGCCAGTCAGATTCACAATGCACCGCTCAGTACTGGCAGAAAAGGGATTAGCATACTGAAAGGACATCTGACCCATCACTAATAAGAAAGGCATCGCTGTGCTCAGACATCTGCCAAGCATGTATGAACACATGCTTCAGAATGGAAGAACAATGCATTTTGTGCTGAACAAAGTCGACCTGCATCCCCGCGGCCAGCCAGGAAATATTCCTTTTAAAGAAATGAGAAATGACAGGCTGCCATTAAAAGTTTTTATGTCATGCTATTGTGCTTAAAGAAAATGTTACCAGTGGAAGATGATAAAACGCATTGTTCTGCTTCAGCTGTCACTGTATGTAACAGAGACTGATATAGGCAATTACCTAATCGCGCCTAACCGCTCAGCTCAGCTATAACATGCTTATGTGGTACAGCGCTGGCTGCGGCAGGAAAGCCGGCTCTTTGCCACTTACTCGGGTGTTCTGCATGCTTACTAAACAGATTTTCTGACCAGCAGGATGCATGCTAGACTGTAAAATCACATAAATCTTCCCAGCCCTGCCTATCCTGCATTTCCCATTAATGTTCCGTGACTTTCAGGAAAGTCGTGTAAGGTTTTCTAAAATATGTAAAGATGGCCAATAAGATTCATAGGCAGCTATTTATAAACTGACCTGGAAATTGAGGTCAGTATTTCACGCCTGATTGCACATGCTGCTTGCTTAAGAGCTCGTTAACACGGGCGTCTAAAACACTGCGTTTAGATGCATGCAGCATAGAGTTTTGTATACCTAAAGTTTTGTACTGTCTAATGCCGCGTACACACGGTCGGACTTTTCGTCTACAAAAGTCCAACGGACGCCGACGGACTAAAGCTGGCTGGTAATCCGTTCGTGTGTGGGCTTCTCCGGACTTTCAGCAGACTTTTTCAGCCTCAAATCCGACGGACTTTAGATTTGAAACATGCTTCAAATCTTTACGTCGTAACTACGACGGACCCGAAATCCGCTCGTCTGTGTGCTAGTCCGACGGACAAAAACCCATGCTAGGGCAGCTATTGGCTACTGGCTATGAACTTCCTTATTTTAGTCCGGTGTACGTCATCACGTACGAATCCGTCGGACTTTTGTGTGGTCGTGTGTAGGCAAGTCCGTTCGTTAGAAAGTCTGCTGCAAGTCCGCCGAAAGTCCGCCGGAAGTCTGTCAGACAGGCTGTCGGACTTTTGTAGACGAAAAGTCCGACCGTGTGTACGCGGCATAAAAGACAGCACTATAGGAATCAGCCATTAGAAGAATTGTAAACATCTAAACAATGTACATGTCTAAAGCTGGCCATACATTATTCAATTTTCTTATTCAATTTCCTTTAGATTGACCTTCAACCATGTAGTGCAAGGGCCTGCCTGATTGCATACAAATTGAAAGTGTTTAGCTTTGACCTCATATTACATTATTTTGGTAAATCTAAAGGAAAATTGTACAAGAAAATTGTAAAATGTAATGGCCAGCCTTAGTGTGAGTACACTTTAGGCCCTGTTCATGTGGGATGTATTAAGGCATACATCCATGGAGGGCCATATTTATTCATATGGGGATGCAGTGGTGTTCTGTGCATCCCTGTGCAGGCAGTCCTATTGATGTCAACTGGGATGTAGCAGCTACACGAACACAGTTGCTGTTCCCACATTGACATCCGTGTGGTTGTGGATGTCCCTGAACTCACACTATGTGCATTCGGGGTTGTGCACCCGCAGAGATGTCCCATTGAGCGCAGCGTCTGTGTAGCCTCTGCATCCCTATTGATCAGTGGCGGCTGGTGCTCAGAATTTGGGGGGGGGGGGCGAGAGACGAACAGCAGCGATTACCCAGCCAGCAACCCCACCCCCCCACCCCTGGAGGAGACAAAACGGTGGCAATAACCAGCCACCCCCCCCCGCTGCAGGAGACAAACGACGGCAATAGCCCCCCCCGCCGCGGGAGACCAATGGCAGCGATAGCCTTACCTTGCTGTTGGGGGAAGGAAGAGCCGGGCCGCTCCAGTGAGCACACAAAGGGACATCCTCCTCCTGGCCGCACAGGAACAGGAAGTGTGTCCTGAGACACACCTGTGGGTGTGCTCGGGGTGCAGTGCTCTGTGCCCCAAGCCCACACTTTATTGAAGCCTATTAGAGCATCTGTCTCTAATCACGTGCTTCAACCCCCCCCTCCCCATTGGAATCCACGGTCTGGCTCCATGTATGTAGATCAGGGGGCCTAACACATGGATAGGGGGGGCTGCGCCCCTGTGCCCCTTATGGATCGGCCGCTACTGCAACTGACAGCAATGGGACTACCTGCACAGGGTTGCATGAACACCTGTGCATCCGCATGGGGGTAAACACAGCCTTCCACGGGCAAATACTTGTGTGCTCCATGTGAACGAGGCCAGCTATAACCTGCCTGCCAACAGCCAGCTATAACCTTCATTCCATGCAGAAAATACGCACATGCCCCTACACAGCAGCCCTCCATTGATTATTACGTTTAAATGTCACGGTGGTGGGTGGCGTGTCCTGACTATGGAGGAATGAAGATGTGCAGAGCCTCAGCTCCGTGCACACCGCAGCTTCAACACAGGCACCCGGGGGCACTATCGATCCCAGCCGGCTCACAACATGGCCCAGAAGCGGGGGGGACATCTTCCCAAGCATCAAGAGCCGACCGCTCTCGCCCAGAACAGCTCGAAAAGTATTTTCCTGGGACCCGCGGAACGGGTCAGGAAACATCCAAGATGGCGCCGGCGCCACAGGTCGCGAAAGCCTCATGGCGGGCCACGGCCCAACTCCAACTGCCTTCACAGGATGTGGACAATCCTAAAAATGTCATCTGTAAACTACACAAATACACGTTCAAAGACCGTATCGTGCAGAAAATGCGAGGGAAACCGTATTTTGATTTTGATGGAGCGCAACTCCCCTTCTACCAAGATCTATCTAGACGCACTCTCATGCAACGCAGGGCACTCCGCCCCCTCCTGGCTGCAGTGCAAGAGGCAGGCCTGACCTACCGATGGGGTTTTCCCTTCTGCCTACAAGCATCCAAAGATGGCAAGTGGGCCACACTCTGCACCGGACCAGGGGGTGAGCCCAAAAAGACTTACTGCAATGGATTAAGACTGCCTTTACCTGGTTGGGGAGGGTTAAAATTATAAAGATGAGCATTCTCCCAAGAATACTTTTCTATTTACAGATAAAGCTGTGCCCTTACCGGGGTGCTTCTTCACCCAACTATTTAAGTATGCTCTCAGGGTTTGTGTGGAATTCACGGAAGCCACGCATTGCCATGAAAATGGTAAGCCTCAAACAGGCCGATGGGTCAGGGCTCCCAGATATACAAAAGTATTACAGAGCTATTGTTCTTCAGCGGTTCCTCAACTGGCGCTTCCATATCTACACTAAGCTATGGGTTTCCCTGGAAAAATACATAGCTGGCAGGAACCTGACTTATCCCCAGTGGCCCTCCCGAGAACACAGGTTTTTGTCGGACACTACCTCCCCGTTGACAGCCCATGCTCTTGCAGTATGGGATAGGATCAACCCAACTCTGGGTCTGACCCCCCCCCACTGTGTCCCCACTAGCCCCGCTGGGAGGGTTCCTGTGGTTCCCCCCGAAAAACAACTGGCCTTTTTTTGGCCCTTGGGTGGAGGATGGTGGTGCAAGTTGTGGCAAGCTCGTGGGGAATGGTAAACTATTGCCTCTAGCTACCCTAAGAACTAGAAATGGAAGCTTACCTATGGACTTCTGGATGTATAGGCAGCTCCACCACTTTTTTTAAATTAACGGACATTCTATAAGGGATATCTCCTTTTTTATGCCTTTTGAACGCTTCTTTATTGAGGATGAACAAATACCGCATATGGTGTCCGAACTTTATCAACTGATTGGCTCCACCACCTCTGCAGCAAAGCCAGCCTATGTCCGGATCTGGGAAAGGGAGTTTGGGGCTCAAGTTCACTGCAGCCCAGCTGACACACTTATACCAGTTCACACATTCTAGCTCTATTAAATCTAGAACGCAAGAAGCGAACTATAACATTTTTTGTCACAATGGTACCGGCCGACCTTGTCCAAATCTATCCCTCAACCCCTGAGCATTGCTGGAGAGGTTACGGCCTTCATGGTACGATGTTGTACCTGTGGTGGGAATGCCCCATAATACGACCTTTCTGGGCCGATATTCAGACTCAGATAAAGGAGATATTGGGCCTAGATGTTCCTCTCTCCCTGCTTCACTACCTCTTGCACATCCCTTCCCTACCAATTAGCCAATACAGGAAGAGTGCAATGCCTCATCTTTTGAATGCGGCACGGCGCTTGATTCCTATATTCTGGAAGAGAACCCAGATTCCTGACAGAAGGGAGTGGATCCGTAAGATATATATTAAATCAGGGAAACAGAGGAATGGATAGCGACCTTTAGAGGTACCCGAGACCGCTTCACCAACATTTGGTCATCCTGGATGGAATACACCTCTGACCCAGGGCAATTGTCATCTAGTTTAGATCTGGCACTCTTTCTCTTTGAACGGCAGAGGGCTAGGTCTGGTGCTGAAGGGGAAACTCAATGCGAGACTACAGGTATGCTCATATAGCCTCTCTTTTTTTTCCCCGCATTCTTTCTTCTTCTCCTCCTTTTCTCTCTGTTATTTTTGGAATGATACCCTTGTTTACAGGGATCAAGACCGGGGACTTCGGCCCAATATGTCATTAACATAGCCTGATTTACAGTCCTAGTGCTTTTCCCACCGCAGGGGAGGCCGCCCTTTCGGGGGTTGGCACCGTTATTTCCCACCGTGACAATCTTTAGCCTCTGGGGGGGCCTTGGTTGTGGCGTTGCGTCGGAGGTGGTTGTCAGAGGCTGTTTATGCCCCTCACCTTCGGAGTCGGCACCGCTGGGCTACCCCATGATTAATTAGATGGCTCGATCAATGTCCATCTGCCTAGTGCTAGCTTTCGGACTCGCCTGCTACGCCAAGAACCAATAAGGGCTTTAAGCTACAATTGTTGTTCTTATTTGTATTGTTTGTCTGTTCTTGTATCTGTTACACGTTTTTTTGCATCTAAGGCTTGTGATATACTGAAATGCTTGGTTTGACATGTTAATTTGTTTTCTATTATTAATAAAAAAAAGATTATACAGAAATGTCACGGCGGTAAAAACACACTGTTGACTTTGTCAACTTAATTTACTTTATTTTATTCCAATCATGCAAGCTCAAGCTATGCTACTAAAGCACCTGTGAAACAAAAAACTGCCTGAAAGACTGACCTAAAAAGTCCCAGAAAAGTTAGAAAATGTAGCCTATTAGTACAGCAGGGAAGCCGGGAGCTGGAGAGGTTCGTAGTGTGGGTGGTCCTGTTTTATGAAGCTGTGTAGCTGAAAGTGGGAATGTGACTCACACATTTACTTAAGTGTATATGAACCCAATCTTATATAATCTTTAGCAAAAGGTAAAAAAATTGAATATGAAAAACATATCCGCGCTTGGAAAATAAATTAAAAAAAACAGCAGCTGTGCACTATAACCCAGATACCAGGCACAAATAATAATGTATAAATAAAAATGCAGCTAGATAAATAAATTGCAATTCGTGCGAATAACACAATGCATGTGATATGTGCAAACATCCAAATGAATATACTAAAGTGCAATAAATGATATATGAGCAATATAAGAAAACAATAAAAATTGCATAAAGACTGTGAATAAATTCTTAAACACATATGCAGTATTACATCATATGTGAAAGGATGCAATTATGTGCAATATAGAGCTGAATTTCATCAAAGAAAGTCCCATGGAGGAAAAGTGTATTGGAAATGACGGTCAGACACCTGGCAGCATGATATCCATCACCAAAACAAAATGGAGGCTTACCAGAAAGCCAGAGACCCCCCCCCACCTTACTCAGGGAGGTCACAAAGCGCTTGATTGGATCTGTGATCCACTGAAAAGGAAGCCCGGACGTTTCACTTCAGTAGCCTTGGATAGTATACACCAGATGGTTCACAACTGACCAGGGCTTGTTATTAGGAAACCTCAGTGGCGGAATATATATGAAACAAAAGACTCCACATAGTGTGATATTGTCTCTGCATCCGATTTAATAAAAGTAGTACACTTACATAAAATTGTAAAGTTCAGGCTGAGATCGTATCACAATCAGAACAAATCTATTCCCTTGCAAATTTCAAAGTGCGATCGCGCATGCAGGGGGGTGGGGGGACTTTTTCACAGGCAGGTTTAGGCAGCTTTTTCCCTTAATAAATGAAATCGGCACTTATAAAACGCATTTTGTATTTACTTGGGTTATCTTTGTGTAATATTAAAATTTGTTTGATGAACTGAATCATTTAACTACTTAAGGACCACCCGCCGCAGTTGTACGTCGGCTGTTTGAAGAGGCATACTGTTGTTTTGGCAGCAGATAGCTGCCATAACCTCTGTATTCTCTCCTTCAGCGGGCGAGCCACTTCCAGAAAAAAAGTGATCTCGGTGGCGGATTCGCTTTTATCGGTGGCAGGAGAGGGCCCCCCTCCGGTCGTCTCCCCTGCTTACTGGAGCTGTCGGTACCGGCGGAGACGATCGGGTCCTCTTCCCTCACAGGCTGGATGCAGAGTGAGGGAAAGATGGCCCCCGCTCAGCTCCACACAATAGGATGGCGGAAGCGACGTCAAACGTCACTTCTGCCCAATGGTCTTAAAGGGGATTTTTTTCTTTTATTGCATTTTAGTGTAAATATGAGATCTGAGGTCTTTTTGACCCCAGATCTAACAATAAAGAGGTCCTGTCATACTTTTTTTCTATTACAAGGGATGTTTACAATCCTTGTAATAGGAATAAAAGTGACCCATTTTTTTCTTTAAAGGACAGTGTAAAAATAAAAAGTAAAATAAATAAGAAAAAAAAAAAACATTTAAAGAGCCCCATCCCGCCGAGATTGTGCGCAGAAGTGAACGCATACGTAAGTCATGCCCGCATATGAAAAAGTGTTCAAACCACACATGTGAGGTATCACCGCGATCGTTAGAGTGAGAGTAATAATTCTAGCATTAGACCTCCTCCTGTAACTCAAAACTGGTAACCTGTAGAAATTTTTAAACGTTGTGTATGGAGATTTTTAAGAGTAAAAGTTTGTCGCCATTCCACGAGCGGGCGCAATCTTGAAGAATGACATGTTGGGTATCAATTTACTCGGCATAATAATATCTTTCACAATATAAAAATAAAATTGGGCTAACTTTACTGTTGTCTTTTTTTCATTCAAAAAGGTATATATTTTTTCCCCAAAAATTGCGCTTGTCAGACCACTGCGCAAATACGGTGTGACAAAGTATTGCAACGACCACCATTTTATTCTCCAGGGTGTCTGAAAAAAATATATATAATGTTTGGGGGTTCTAAGTAATTTTCTAGCAAAAAAAAAAAAAATTTAACTTGTAAAAATAGAGTCCGAAAAATAAAAAATCAAGAGGGGAGGGGGGGGGGCAAATATTTTTTCACAGCACTGTACATATAGAAACTAATAGAAAAGTGTACCTGTCATACACACAAAGGGATGTCATTAAATAGTGAATGGCTACAATCTTATTAAGGTTATTAAAGTCATTGATGAAGTTAATAAGTGGCTCCATTACATGCATTTGGATTCTGCTGATGATAATAAAATAAAGAGATTCAGCCATACAGCTCACTATACATTGTGACACTGCTCCTGTTTAGGTACAGCCATCTGTTACATGCTTGTGAGCATCCAACATCAGTGCTGACAGTTTGGAAAAGTGAAAGCCGTCAGAGGTGGTAATCCCAGCGTACTTTGTACAAGGCATATGGTGAACACTGATGCTGACTGACAGCCTGTTAAAAAGGCACATTAAGGACTTCTCTTCACTCAAAAAGTGTACTCAAACCCAAAAACAAAAATGTAATAAATATATTGCAGTTTACAGGCCCTGAATGCGATGGCTGCATTAGTTTTTTTTCAGTCTTTTTCCCTTTAATCCAGTGACTAATATACTTCCTGTCCTTGGCTGGCTACACTCACTCCTCTGCTGTATCTATGAAGAGAGCCATGGTTGTCACGGGGGGGGGGGGGGGGGTAACCAGCTCACTACTGGAGCAAATGGTTTCATTATTCGCACATGGTAAAATCTGCATTTTTGCTAGAAAATGACTTAAAACCCCCAATACATTATATATTATCTGAAGGCAAAGGCCCTGTAGAATTAAAAAAAACAGTGCTTTAGTATTTTAGGTTTCACAATATGTGCACAATCGTATATCAAATCTATATTTTTAGTATGAAATATGCCAAAGGCTTCTCCTGCTGGAGAGAGAGGAGAGCGTTGTTTGCTGTGCACAGGATAAGAGGCGGCTGAACACAGACTGTTTTTTACCTTACTGCAGAGAATGCATCAAAGTAGAACTATAGGATTTTTTTGGATAGAGCAATGGAGGGATACAAACCCTGTCAGATTATTTTATCCCTGCCATCTGTATCCCAATTCCAAGCATTCCCTTCACTTCCTGTCCCATAGCCAAATAGGAAGTGAGAGGAAAAAAAAAAATTCCCCCTGCAAATTAGGGGAATCCCTTGGAGACCCCCAGGTCACCAGAACTAGTGTCCCCACTGGAAGATTTTCTCTATTACTTTTCTGGGGACAACCCAAAATTTGGGATTTTCTTTACTTTCAATGATAATGGTAAACAGGACAAATAAAGGAGCATGGATATCCTTAACAGGGGCACAGACAGCATAATAAGCATATATTGATGATTGGTTTGCGCAAAAGTTATAGCATCTACAAAATAGGGGATAGTCCTATGGCATTTGTATTATTCATTTTCTTTTTTACTAGTAATGGCGGTGATCAGCGATTCTTAGCGGGACTGCGACATTGCGGCTAACAGATCGGACACTTTTGACACTTTTTTGGGACCAGTGACAATTATACAGCGATCAGTGCTATAAAAATTGCACTAATTACTGTATAAATGACCCTGGCAGGGAAGGGGTTAACATTAGTGGTGATCAAGGGGTTAAAGGTGTTCCCAACTGTGGGGGGAGGGGACTGACCGGGAGTAGAGAGAGATCCCTGTTCCTAATCACTAGGAACAGACGATCACTCTGTACTTCCCTGTCAGAACGGGGATCAGTTTGTTTACATCCCCGTTCCGGCTCTCTGTGGAGTGATTGCGGGTGGCCATCGCGGCCGCCAGCCACACACATCAGCTCCCCGGGCGTGCGCGCCTGCTATAGCTCTTAAAAGGGACTGCCGTACCGGTACAGCAAGTTCTGGGAACGAGCCGGCCTGCCACAGTATAATGACGGCAGCTGGTCGGCAAGTAGCTAAGGTAAAAAATAAAAAAAAACCTCTGCCTTTACAACCACTTTACCTATAAATGAGAAACCTAGAGTTGCACTCTGGAAGGCACAGCGATACCCAGTATGTGTTGCGTAATTGTGGTTTACATGTACATATGCGCAGTACACATGCGTTTGCATGGAGCAACGGGGTGCTTTAAAACTTTTCTTTCTTATGCCAGCTGTGAGCTTAGTTTGACCTGTTGAAGGGCCTCGGCCCTAGGGCGTATGTTCCAAGACCCTTAACTAGTTCAACATGTCTGCCTTTGTTCATCTCCATTACATGAGTGATTATGAGATTAGGAGTTTACAGAACAGAGAATAGGATCGTTTTGCTTTGTGTTCAGCTCACAGGAAGTGACGAAGACACAGCATTTGGCTTTTGTTCACACCTGTGTCCTTGCATCTCGCTAACGCCTACACCAAAACGCATTGGTATCAGAGTACCATGTATTTTGGCACGGCACAATTTTTCAAATGGGTCAGGGACTTTTTGTGAGTTTCTTGCACATAGGGGCAACCCATTCAAATTAAAGTGCAAAAAAGCATGTGTGCAGTCAGACCTTCAGACTCGGTTCACGCAGGGGCAACTTGTCAGGCGACTTAGCCGCCTGACAAGTCGCGTTCCGTTCTGTACTATGGAACCGTTCTAATAGGAATGACTCAAGTCGCTCCGACTTAGAAAAAGGTTTCTGTACGACTTCGGGACGACTTCAGGGCGACTTGCATAGACTTCTATACAAAAGTCATTTTGCAAGCCGCCGCTGAAGTTGTGTGCAGGTCACCTAGGCAGTCGCACTGCAAGTCCAGCTGCCCCTGTGTGAACCGGCTCTCAAGGTGTGAACAGAGTCTTTCTGGCAAGATTAAGCCCTGGTTCACATTGATGCTACTTTGAAATTGCGCTACTTCACCTGAAGTAGCGCGATTTCAAAATAGCAAGGCAGCACGATTTCAGGTGCTACTTGATAGACATCTGTTTGGCTTCACGCACAGATGTCTATAGAAGTTGCGCCTGAAATCAGCAAAAGTGGTGCAGGAACTACTTTTGCAAATCGGTGTCGCACCGATTGGAACAGTGCCATTGAATCCAATAGGCTGTGACTTTGAGAGATCAAATCGCATGACAAATTGCTCCAATATGAACCTAGGCTAACAGCTAAATTCTGTCCTTGCTGAAAATGTTTTTAGTCTGAGAAAACAAAATTAATGCAGCAACCACAATAAAGGATTGGTAATCTGCAATATAGTACATTTTGTTCTTGGATTTAGTCTTCCTTTAAAATACAGCAGAGCCTGAAGTGGAAAAAATATTCAGCCTACAGCAACAAAAGGGTTAAACTGCTGCTAATCCCAAATCTGCACTGTTGGTGGTCACTGGAGAACAAGCTGAAGAGGCCCCGACCCTAGCATGACTTGTTTTGTGGAGGAATTCAAACATCGAAGACAACAGGTGGGCCTTTCCTGAGATAGTCATACGGCAACATGGTGGTAACATGTCATATCCCATCTTCTCAGCAAGGTTATGTCATAAACACTTGCCAAACCATTATAAAGCCCTAGAACGGCAACCTTCTAATGATAATGGCCACCACACAAAAGACATGAAATCAATATACACACTTCCATATGTCCAATCACAGATCAAATTATTTAAACGTGGAGCAGTGGGCTAAGTGTATCAAGCATGAAATGTAACGAATGCGGCAAAGTAAAAGGATTTCACAACCAAGTTGTCATAAATAGTACAACCGTAATACGATCAAACAGAGCCAAATACATTGCAAAGGGCAATGATAACATGTAACGTGTAACCCATGGCAGACCGTCAGAATTCAGTGTGCTGTAGTAAAATACATGGTTAATTATTTCAGACTTGTGCCTGATCTAAACTTAGCACTAGTGTAGTGAAAGGGCTCAATTCACACCACATGCAGTCCGGTGCGTTATTTTTCTGCATCAAAAACGCATGGAAAGTAGGAAAGTAGGTCATATGGTTTACAATGGCATAGTTCACACCAGTGCAGTCAGTTCCAAAAAAAAAAAAAGAACATGCTGCATTTTTCCTGCACTGGAATGCAGTAAAACACATCAAAAACGCACCTGACCCCAGTACCGTGAAATAAAAAGGGAAGAAAGAAGAAGAAAAAAAAGCATCTGGAATGCATCCGGAAAAGCATCAAAAGCGCACTGGCACACGCCAAAAACGTGTATGCAAAAACACATCCGGAACGGATCTGGAGTGCTTTTTTGTGGTGTGAACCAGCCCTAACAGTTATTTTCTCTTTAAAATCGGCTGTATAATGGCTCATAGGGTTTTTCAAAAATGTTTTGCAATTCACAAAAAAAAAATGCTACTTAAATAAAAGTATGAGGTATTTTACCTCAACATGCGAGGTATTTATCGCATAAAACCTTTCAGTATTTTATCTCATATGTGAAATCCAGTGGGATGGATACAGTGGAGAAGGTCAGTTTTTATTGCTAATAAAGAGGTAAAATGGTTTAAACCGTACAAATATGCCAATTCACTAAGTCAGTGCGATCCTTGCAGATCGCACAGACACAGATGGCGAAATAAAATCTGACAGGGGCTGTAACCCTCCCTTACTTTATACAAAATGAAAAAAGTTTTGCCTATACTTCTACTTTAAGTAAATACAAAATATATTTAAAGATGTCAAATATTGAATGGAAATAGTATCAAAAATCACACACACACACGCATACATATATAAATACCCTTCTTCCACCAATAAAAAAAAGGCAAAGTTGTCATTGTGGAGATTTCCCTTCACTTCCTGTCCCATAGTCAAACAAGAAGTGAGAGGAAATCCCTGAACAATAAATAAATCCCCTGGGACCCCTAGGTCACCAGATCAAGTGCCCCCTCTATTACTTTTATGGGGACAACCCAGAATTTGGGATTTTCTTTCACTGACAATGACAACAGTAAACCGGACAAATAGAGAGGGTGACTATCCCTAACGGGGACACAGACAGCAATAAAAACTGACAGGGGTTCCAATTCTTCTCCACTCTTTCCAAGACTGAAAAAAGTTTGCCTTTATTCTTTAAGTAAATCACCCCCAATGAATGTGTTTTTACATATTTAGGTGTCTATGCATTACTGTTGAAAAACTGACCCAAAAAGATAGAGACTACTCCAAATTGGCCAATATGTTTTTGCATTCCTTAAAGTGGTTGTAAACCCTTTACAACCACTTTTTACTACAGGTAAGCCTATAATAAGGCTTACCTGTAGCTACCCTGGATATCTCCTAGATGTCATCAGCACATGCGCACTGAAGCAATGTCTCGTTCATGCCGTTGCTTCAGCTGATGTGCCATTACCGGCGGCTCCCGTGCACATACGGGGGAGTGACGTTAATTGCGGCTCAGGCCAATCACAGCGCCGGAGCCCACGAAAACCGGAAGTAACTGCGGAAGTCATATCGCTGGGCAGAACAGTGTGCCTGGACCAATGCGGGGGCTTCGATCTAAGGTGAGTATTTTCATAAGGTGCTAGTACTCTATGCATACTAGCTCATTATGCCTTTGTCTTGCAGGGTTTTTTTTTTTTCTGTTTTTTTTTTTTTTTTTTGGTGGGTTTACAACCACTTTAAATCTCTCATGCCTGGACCACTACTTATTTAACTCATCTATTTAATTATTACCTTTAGTGAATTTATTTTAACACTGTTTTCTGAGATATTTGCCGAACATTTTTGCTTTTTGGAGGTACATAACTCATAAGGTGCTAGTGACATGACATTTTCATTAGCTCATGAAATATTTGGGGAAAATGTGTCACGTAAATTGATTATCTCATGAGATCTTTTGAGTGAAATATGCCCTATTTGTAGAAGGCTATTTAAAGCAATGGACTGCATTCAAATCAGAAAAAAAAAAGCCTAAAGTGCAAGAGCTCTTACACTTTCTCCAAAGAAATACATTTGGTATAAAAGTTTTGTGTTTGTAAAATAATAAGTGCTAAGAGGAGCAATCCAATGCAACAAATATTGACACAATCTGATACAATTGTAGATACAGCAATTACAGAAGCAGCACCCAGGACTTTACATCAGCATTATAGAACATCAAGTACCAAAAACTGAAAAGATATTAATGCAAACTCCTCACTCATACCACAAAATACTCCAAAAGTTGTATCTCTATCTTGCACAGACTCCATGCACCTGCTTTGCCTAGATGTCCTCTACTGGCTACAGCTGTGGAACACAAATGGTCAACGTGAGACCACACGTCAAACACTCTCACTGCCTTAGTACATACCTCCACCAAACTCCGATCTACACACCAAGCATAGCAGACAGCACAAACAATGAACCGGTAACTTACCCCATAGTTTGGACCATGTCAAGAGATCAGGTTTGCCCTATGAGCGATATCCAGCACTCATACAAAAGACCATGCAATCTGGAACTAACACAGAGAGCTCCACGTCAGGAAGAAATAATACATAAAACAAATCAGAATAGTAGCAGGACCAAAAAAAAAGCAGCTTGAGCACCGACACAGAGGAGGTTGCTCATTGGATTTGAACTTAGATTTTGGCTGGGGATGTTGAATATTCTGTGTCTATCTTTAACTTGCCAGTGATTTGGTTTCACATACCAGTGTAGTTCTGAAGACAGATGCCTTTGCAGAGGCCACCAATCACAAAGAGGCAATGTGCATTCCCCTCTCCTCCCTCCCCCACTTCGCCCTGTCTTCTCCTGGATATCTAGCAAAATAATCGCTCAGCTGTCTCCAGCCTATCTTAGGAGGATGAAAGAGGAGCTTTCCTGGATTGTCAGAGGTAGACCTGGAAGAGAAAGTAGGATTATTCGCTTGGGTTGTGAAGGCTCTGGGCGGCAATATACTTACAGAGCACAACACTGCTGCTAATTCCTATGGATTGACGGTTACCAGGCATGAACAGTGGTCTCTGTCTGTAATGCCATAAAGTTCCAGCGAAACTAAGCAATGGCAGAAAGGAATGCCAGTGAACCATAGTGCGGCTTTGTGTGCCTGATTTATTAAAGTGTTAACGGGAAAAATTTAACACAATAAATAGGCCGTGTTGGGTTATTGCTTTAAATTTATTTTTAACAGTGTCGGCAAATCACCAAGTGCTCAGACAAAATCCATATTTGTGAACGGTCTCGTCTGCCAACTATTTGAAATTCTGTTCCAGACAGTTTTCTGATCCCAAAATCCCTGTCAGTCTCTAGACCAGCCTTTGTCAACCTTTCCAACATGGAGGAACCCATGAAATAATTTACAGCTCTCAGGGAACCCCTACTAATTACTATATATTACTAATATATCTACAGCAATAGTACCACTTAAGGACCGAGCCTCTTTCTGAGATTTGGTGTTTACAAGTTAAAAACAGTTTTTTTTTTTGCTAGAAAATTACTTAGAACAACCAAACATTATATATATTTTTTTCTAACACCCTAGAGAATAAAATGGCAGTCGTTGCAATACTTTCTGTCACACCGCATTTGTGCAGCGGTCTTACAAGCACACTTTTTTTGTAAAAAAAATACACTTTTTTGCATTAAAAAAATAAGACAACAGTAAAGTTAGCCCAATTTTTTTTTTTTATTGTGAAAGATATTGTTACGCCGAGTAAATTGATAGCCAACATGTCACACTTCAAAAATGTAAACATCCCTTGTAATAGAAAAAAAAGCATGACAGGACCTCTTAAATATGAGATCTGGGGTCAAAAAGACCTCAGATCTCATATTTACACTAAAATGCAACAAAAAAAATAAGATAAAAAAATGTTGTCGTTTGAAAATAAATAAATAAGTGTCCCTTTAAGAGCTATGACGTTTTGACATCGCTTCCGCCCTGCAAAGGTATGGGGCCAGCTTCCCCTCACTCATCTCCATACCCAACACCGAGAAGGATCCGATCGCTCCGGTAAGCGGCGGAGTGCACGCCGTTGCCAATAAAAATGATCTCGCGGTGAATCTGCCACAGAGACCACTTTTATTGGAAACTGGACCGTTCACTAAAGAAGAGGATACCGGGGTTATGGTAGCTAGCTGTTGCTATAACAACGATATCCCTCTTCAAAGTGCCAACGTATATCGGCATGAGCCGGTCCAGAAGTGGTTAAAAGATGTATGGGATTTTTTTTTTTATCATACTTACCTAGGTGGATGCTGCATCTGTCCTCTAACGGTGAGAACCGTGCGATCAAACACGGACGATCGCTCGGTTCTCAGAGCTCCTTGAGCAAAGAACTGGTGACTGTCAGTCAGCAGCTCTCTGCTCTAACACCCCCCGCCCCGACTCACTGGAGCGTTGGACTGTGACGGGGCGGGAGCGGCCAGCTCAGGCTCTCAGCGACTCGCGATCCTTTCCGAGCCTGGACCGGCTTTGTGACATCAGCCGACAGCAGACTTCAATCCGCTGTCTGCTGAACATGGGCCACAGGAGTGGTGAACGACCTGCACTTCTGTGATTCATAAGGGAAGTACAGCCAAACGAGCTCTGGCTGTACTTCTCCTTTAAGCCTAGTACACATTATTAGAAAATCAGATGAAAATATCCATATTCAGAACAATCATTCAATCTCCTGTTTGTCAGTATACTGCTCTAAAGAGCAGAGTCAAATTTACGAAGGGACATGCTGGTAAATTTTTCTTGTTAATTACCAAAAGGGAGGATTTTTTTTTCAGTATTCAGCCTTAAAAAAAAAAAAAAAAAAAAAAAAAAATCAGACGAGCATACAGGATAATAAAATATTTTTTTTAAGGAGATTTTAAACTTAAATGTGTTAAGGGGATAGCATATGAAGTTTACCAGTATACAGATTATCATTTGGTCTACAATAAAAGGTTATGATTAAAAATGTTACTAAACCCAGGACCCTGCATCACTATATCTGGTACACAGAACATGGAAATGCAATAGTTTAGTAAATATAAACTGCTAAATACCTTTTCTAATCAGCAGTTTGCTAGAAGCCATACGTCTGCTCTGTGTCCAGCATAGCACTGGTTAAAGCTAGTAGGAAGAGAGTTCATTCTCCTCTAACTGTCCTAAGAGGCTGCATGGTTCCTGACCCTCTGACTGGACAGTGCTGATTGGCCCAGTGCTGATCACATGCATATTCCCAAGAAAGAAAGAAAAAAAAAAAAAAAACCTCTAGCAATACACACCAAACTGAGCATGTGCAGCTTGTCCCCAAGGCTCTGTTCTATCAGGATATGGTTTAGGGTCTGTGGAAGAAGGGGAGGATCAGAGAAGACAGGATCAAACAGCTTTTTTACACAATGCAGTGGATTAACCCATTAGGTTCCAGAGTGAGTATAACAAGCATGCTTTACTGCATATACAGACTGATTTTACTCCATATACAGACTGTAAATATCCCTGGTGACAGCAATAGGCTTGTGACAGGTACTCTTTATGGATTCTGTGAGCTGTCCCTGCCGGGAGAACACAGGAGTTACTGCTAGCGGCTATAGCCAATCGATATAGTCAATCAAATGCTGAAAAATTTGACATGCTGGTTTTACCCAAGTCGATGGATCGTCTTGGGTGGAATCAGCATGTCCATAGATGGTTTGAATCAGTCCCTGTTGCATGTGTGATTTCAGCCCATTCAAAATGCATGGGCTAATACGTACCGCACAGAACTGCGTGACTGATGTGCGGTCCCCAGCCCTCTCTTTTAGATTGTAACCTCTAACGACTGTAACTGTACTTTTTCCCCTTTGTGTTGTAAAGCACTGCGCAAACTGTTGGTGCTATATAAATCCTGTATAATGGTAATAAAATGTATTGAACACCATCAAATCATTTATTTACAGTCTTGAAGCTACCAACCTCCATTATGCAGCACAAGACATATACAGCTATGAAAGTCTTTTGTGACTTGCAATCTGCATGCTGCAGAAGTCTAAAGCTCAACACACAAAATACAATCTGATTGTACAATCTGCTTTAGATGTACCAACAACCATGGGCCTGCCTGATTGGATATCAATTGACAGGTAGTCCC
This sequence comes from Aquarana catesbeiana, assembly GCF_042186555.1. Lineage (NCBI taxonomy): Eukaryota > Metazoa > Chordata > Amphibia > Anura > Ranidae > Aquarana > Aquarana catesbeiana. The sequence goes on along the minus strand of NC_133328.1, from coordinate 497,075,825 downwards.
CTTGTTACATAGTTTTGGTAAATCTGAAGTTGATTACACAAAGATTGTATGGTCAGATTGTAACATGTATAGCTGTGGCTGCCATCAGCCTGTCATTGCATTGTATGGGAGTTCTTTACACACACCGGTCATTCCAACCACAGGAATCCACAGATTCTTGTCGCTGGAGTTCGCAGCCTGTGTTAATCACCGTAGTGAATGTAGACTCAATGCTGACACCATGATAAGTTAGGTGATTTTGCTCATCAGCAACATGGATTGAAAAAAAGGGATGAGAAGGGTGGGGTTGATTTACTAATGCTCTAATCAGCCCTTTGCGACCTGTGTTCTGCATGTAGGTAGCCCATTCATTGCAATGTGCTGCCCCATCCATTGCAATGTGCTGCCCCATCCATTGCAATGTGCTGCCCCATCCATTGCAATGTGCTGCCCCATCCATTGCAATGTGCTGCCCCATCCATTGCAATGTGCTGCCCCATCTGCAGAAACTTAGGAAAAAATCCATGACCCTTTAATTTTTTCATTGTACAGCATGGAACCACATGGTGTTGTGGCACAATGCAGTTTCACACTCGCAAAGACGTCGGCATTTTGCTGATGTGTAGAGGTGCCATTAGGAATTGACTCTAGGTTCACACCTATGCGTTTGCTGTGGCTAACAGGCACAGCATCTCATTCAATTGAATGGGTTGCTGTACCTTGAGGGAAATGCAGGAAACATTTCCCCTACACTTTTTTTAAAAGCAGCCACAAGAAAATCACATGGCACATATGCCCTCAAGTGATTTCCCGAACCCGAGAACGCACTGCATTTTTAGATGCGGGGGGTGGGGTGCGATTTTAAGAATGAATGACAGCCCCATGTGTCTTCAAAACAGCAGCGTGTTTTGGTTGTGGGAAGAAGTGCGATGTACATGTCTTGCATCTGCAACAGTGTCACCCTAACCTAATGGCAGCAGAGCGTTTCTCCCACGTGTGGGGAACTCGTTGTGATTGTGCACGCACTCCAGACATGCAATATGAACCCAGCATAAAGGAGTAGGAAATTTTCATTTTCAAAGTGACTTTTTATTTTACAAAGTTAATTTTTTAATTTTGTAAAAATGTACTTTGCAAAGAATACCTTATCAATTGCAAAAATGATTAAGAAAAAAAAAAAAAAAAAAAAAAAAAAAGCAGGATTTTTGCTTACACCTGACTGGATCACTGAAGTCATAACATTTTTACATAATTTACTAAGCTAGGTGTAAATTCACGTATTCACCTCGCTTAGTAAATGAGGTTGTGTTGTACTGTTTCATCTGATTACTTTTTTTTTATTCTCCTTGCGCAAAGGGGGTTATTTACGAAAGGCAACTCCACATTGCACTGCAAGTGCATTTGGAAGTGCAGTCGCTCTAAATCTAATGGGTAGATCTGAAACAAGGGGAAGCTCTGCGGATTTTATCATCCAATAGTGTGCAAGCTAAAATGCTGTTTGTTTTTTATTTTCCTCGCATGTCCCTCTCGGATTTACAGCGGCTTTACTTCCAAGTGCACTTAAGTGCAAAGTGGATTTTCCTTTAGTAAATAACCCCCAATGTATATAATAATAGCACATTTAATAGCGAATAATTAATAAACATGATTTGTGACAGAGTAAATGATAAATGATCAAATATATACAAATAATAATTGATACATGATTTAAATTTAATGACGTTGATAAAAGTTGTAATATGATACGGTTATCAGGGCAAGCTTATACCTGGCACACATAGATGAATACTCAACACGTTTCATGGCATGTTGCCAATCGTCAGGAGTTGGATGCATGAATGAGCTAGAAGATAATAGATAAATTATTAAATTGTCTATAGGGATCCACTATTCCCCATAGATATGAAAAAGGCGGAGAAGAGAAAGAAAAAAGAAAATGCACTTTCAGTATTACTTACAAAGCAGCCCATAAATTATGGCCAGCTCCAGGGAACGGGAGAGAGAACGGAGGCCCGGCACAAATGGTCCCAACCGGGGTAGAGGCAGGAGATCCTCTAAGTAGGACCCATGGGGAACAGTAGCCAGGGAGCAGGTCGGACAGCCACTACACAATGTCATATGGTAAAATGTGTACATAATTGACATCTGCCCAAATCTGTGTATAGATATAAAGTGAAATAATAAGAAGCTGTAAATAAAGATGACGGGTTGCTTGGCTGTGTGTGGATGTGGAGTGAATGTGAGTATGAATGCGTGCAGATAAAATTAAGTATGTGCAAATAATGAAATTACATTGATTAAGAGGTATATATATCCAATATGTACAAATTGGATATGTATACCTCTTAATTTAATTCATTTCATTATTTACACATCCCTTGTCATTGTACATACTTATTTGCTTTGTAAGCAATACTGAAAGTGCTTTTTCTTTTTTCTTTCTCTCCCCCCATCTATGAAGAATAGTGGATCCCTATAGACAATTTAATAACTTATCTATTATCATCTAGCTCATTCATGCATCCAACTCCTGACGATTGGCAACAGGCCATGAAACGCGTTGTGTTCATCTATGGGTGCCAAGTATAAACTTGCCCTGATAACTGTATCATATTACAACTTTTATCAACTTCATTTAACCGCTTCCCGACGGCCTCATGCAGATATACTGTGGCAGAAGGGCATGTACAGGCAGATTATCATACCTATACATTGCCCTTTAAGAGGCGGCTTGCGGGCGGGAGCTCCGTGAGCGTGATCTCGGGACCTACGGACTCGATGTCTGCGGGGATACCCGCGATCGTTTCACTGAGAGGAAGAACAGGGAAATGCTAATGTAAACAAGCATTTCCCCGTTCTGCCGAAAGACACTGATCACAGCTCCCTGTAAATCGGGAGCGGTGATCAGTGTTGTGTCACACATAGCCCATCCCCCCCACAGTTAGAATCACTCCCTAGGACACACTTAACCCCTACAGCGCCACCTAGTGGTTAACCCCTTCACGGCCAGTCACAGTTACACAGTAATCAATGCATTTTATTCTCGCCTTGATTACTGCAACTCCCTCCTCATTGGATTACCTTTACTTAGGCTATCCCCCCTTCAGTCCATAATGAATGCCGCTGCAAGACTCATCCACCTTACCAACCATTCAGTGTCCTCCACCTATCTGCCAATACCTCCATTGGCTTTCACCTCACCCAACGAATAAAATTCAAAGTACTAACAATAATTTACAAAGCCATCCATAACTCTGCCCCCAGCTACATCACTAACCTAGTCCCAAAATACCAACCAAGCCGCTCTCTTTGGTCCTCCCAAGACCTCCTACTCTCTAAATCCCTTGTCACCTCCTCCCATGCTCGCCTCCAGGATTTCTCCAGAGCTTCTCCCATCCTTTGGAACTCCCTACCCCAATCTGTCCAACTGTCCCCTAATCTATCCATCTTTAGGAGTTCCCTGAAAACCCTTCTTTTCAAAGAAGCCTATCCTGCTTCTAACACACACTGTTTTACTTCCTCCATCAGCTCATCCCCCCCACAGATATTACCTTTTGTATCAATTGACCCTTCCTTTTTAGATTGTAAGCTCTAACGAGCAGGGCCCTCTGATTCCTCTTGTACCAAATTGTAATGTAACTGTACTGTCAGCCCTCATGTTGTAAAGCGCTGCGCAAACTGTTGGCGCTATATAAAACCTGTATAATAATAATTTTTAATCGCACCTATCGCTGTATAAATGTGAATGGTCCCAAAATAACACCAAAAGTGCCATAATGTCGCAGTCACGATAAAAAATTAACAAAAAAAACAAAAACCGCTGATCGCCGCCATTACTAGTAAAAAAAAATGCCATAAAACTATCCCCTATTTTGTAGACGCTATAACTTTTGCGCAAACCAATCAATAAACGCTTATTGCATTTTCTTTTTTACCAAAAATATGTAGAAGAATATGTATTGGCCTAAACTGAGGAAAATTTTTTTTTCTATATTTTTTTGGGGGATATTTATTATAGCAAAAAGTAAAAAATAGCTTTTTTTCAAAATTGTCTCTCTTTTTTTGGTTTATAGCGCAAAAAAGAAAAACTGCAGAGGTGATCAAATATCACCAAAAGAAAGCTCTATTTGTGGGAAAAAAAGGACGTCAATTTTGTTTGGGAGCCACGTCGCACGACTGCGCAATTGTCAGTTAAACGGAGACTGTGCCTGAATCGCAAAAAGTGCTCTGGTCTTTGGCCAGCCAAATGGTCCACGGCTTAAGTGGTAATGTAAATCAAGTATCAATAATTTTTATATATTTGATCGTTTATCATTTACTCTGTCACAAATCATGTTTATTAAATGATTTTCTATTAAATGTACTATTATTATATACAGTGGGCCAAAAAAGTATTTAGTCAGCCACCAATTGTGCAAGTTCCCCCACTTAAAAGATGAGAGAGGCCTGTAATTGTCATCATAGGTATACCTCAACTATGAGAGATAAAATGTGGAAACAAATCCAGACAATCACACTGTCTGATTTTTGAAAGAATTTATTTGCAAATTATGGTAGAAAATAAGTATTTGGTCACCTACAAACAAGCAAGATTTCTGGCTCTCACAGACCTGTATCTTCTTCTTTAAGAGGCTCCCCTGTCCTCCACTCATTACCTGTACTGGCACATGTTTGAACTTGTTATCAGTATAAAAAAAGACACCTGTCCACAACCTCAAACAGTCACACTCCAAACTCCACTATGGTGAAGACCAAAGAGCTGCCGAAGGACACCAGAAACAAAATTGTAGACCTGCACCAGGCTGGGAAGACTGAAACTGCAATAGACAAGCAGTTTGGTGTGAAGAAATCAACTGTGGGAGCAATAATTAGAAAATGGAAGACATACAAGACCACTGATAATCTCCCTCGATTTGGGGCTCCACGCAAGATCTCAGCACATGGGGTCAAAATGATCACAAGAACGGTGCGCAAAAATCCAAGAACCACACGGGGGAACCTAATGAATGACCTGCAGAGAGCTGGGACCAGCGTAACAAAGGCTACCATCAGTAACATACTAAGCCGCCAGGGACTCAGATCCTGCAGTGCCAGAGGTGTCCCCCTGCTTAAGCCAGTACATGTCTGGGCCCATCTGAGGTTTGCTAGAGAGCATTTGGATGATCCAGAAGAGGATTGGGAGAATGTCATATGGTCAAATGAAACCAAAAGTAGAACTGTTTGATAGAAACACAACTCGTCGTGTTTGGAGGAGAGAGAATGCTGAGTTGCAACCAAAGAACACCATACCTAATGTGAAGCATGGGGGGTGGCAACATCATGCTTCGGGGCTGTTTCTCTGCAAAGGGAACAGGACGACCGATCCGTGTACATGAAAGAATAAATGGGGCCATGTATTGTGAGATTTTGAGTGCAAACCTCCTCCCATCAGCAAGGGCATTGAAGATGAAACGTGGCTGGGTCTTTCAGCATGACAATGATCCCAAACACACCGCCCAGGCACCGAAGGAGTGGCTTCGTAAGAAGCATTTCAAGGGCCAGTCTCCAGATCTCAACCCCATAGAAAACCTTTGGAGGGAGTTGAGGTCCGTGTTGCCCAGTGACAGCCCCAAAACATCACTGCTCTAGAGGAGATCTGCATGGAGGAATGGGCCAACATACCAGCAACAGTGTGTGACAACCTTGTGAAGACTTACAGAGAACGTTTGACCTCTGTCATTGCCAACAAAGGATATATAACAAAGTATTGAGATGAACTTTTGATATTGACCAAATACTTATTTTCCACCATAATTTGCAACTAAATTCTTTCAAAAATCAGACAAATGTGATTGTCTGGATTTGTTCCCACATTTTGTCTCTCATAGTTGAGGTATACCTATGATGACAATTACAGGCCCCTCTCATCTTTTTAAGTGGGAGATCTTGTACAATTTGTGGCTGACTAAATACTTTTTTGCCCCACTGTACATTGATTCTTTATGACTACATTCTGTATCAGAAATGTTTCACCGTTATCGGTTTTATTATGCTTATTATTATGAATTACCCCTAGGGGATTGTGACATTCAATTTATTCATGCTTATTCCATATATTATTATACACATCAACATGCCCCATGTAAAGTCCCAAGCCCACTACTCTTTGTTCTTGCATAACATTTAGGGATGGAGGTATGCTGATGTTGTTGTTTTAGGTTGAGACAGGTCACATTCCTTTCTAGTTTTACATACAGTATACAGCACTGTGTTTCAGCTATGAAATGGGAACTTTTGTCCCACTCCCAGAGCAAAATCAAGTCAGGCCGAGCGGCACTCAGCCTTTCACAGGGAGCTTTGTCTTCTATGAATGAATAGAAAGCTTCCTCTGATTGGTCGAATCATAGACTGTGACATCATCAGCCCAGCTCTGCCAATCAGAGGAAGCTTTCTATTCATTCACAGAATACAAAGCTTCCTGTGAAAGGCTGAGTGCCACTCAGCCCAATTCGATTTCGTTCCAGGAGTGAAACAGGAAGTTCCCATCCCTCTGCCAGAACACAGCTCTGTATACTTTGTGTAGCTGGGGATACAGAGAGTTAATACAGCGCGCACAGCTGCTGCATCTGTTAGTGAAATAAATAGTTCGCTTGGACCAGCTCAGTCCAAACAAACTCGTTAAACTCACTAAAAGCTAGACATATTAGTCATATTTAGCCATCAACACCAGGTAGCTTGCCAGTTTAAATGCAGGGAATGGGAAATAAAATATATATTATCAGTTATGTGTCATAGTAATACAATTCTAAATCATTAAAAAAAGCTTCAAATTACTACTTGTTTTTTTTCTGTATAATTTTGCCAGGCATAGCAGAAAGAGTTGCCAAGCTTTTCGTCTGCTGACAGCATGACGTTACTTGACGTATCTGAAGTATAAACTAGCAGCCTATTATGGCAATGATCCAGAAGGAATAAAGGACCCGGAATAATATGAAATCTATATTTACTGCCAATTTTCACAAGCACTGTATTTTGCTGCTTACATTTATTGGTTACAACACATACAAAAGGAATATTTCAGAGCATTCAGAATACAGCAAATTCTAAAGACATTTCCATTTTTGGTAAAATTACCTTACTGACCACTAGGGCTACTGTTAAAAATCATGGGGACCTATACAGCCTACCTGACAGCGCCCCCTCCAGGGATGTGGGTACAAGCGTACAGTGCCCGAACACAGATAGTGTGCATTTAGGACAGCTCACCCACACTGGCACATCTTCCAAATGAAGACTTCCCTGCTGTGTTCATACAGCCTAGAACAGAGGTGGGCAAGTAATTTTACCAAGGGGCCACATGAGATGCTGGGACTCTTGTGGAGGGCTGAATCAATATAGGCTAAACGTAATTCTGCCTTAAAGTGGAAGTCCATGCTAAAACTAAAATCCCTGCCTCTATAGGCACCTACAATCTAACACTAACCTATCTAGCACTGTAAAGAAGAAATCGGTATACATGCCTTTTCTGAAGCCGATCCGACCCAATCTCCAGCTGCAGAAGCTCTGCTGAGGACAAGGCCGACAACAGCTGTGAAATGAATGGGAAGTGACGTCACCCATAGAGTTACTATGGGGCTTCTGTTGTCTATGGGGCTTCTGTTGTCTATGGGGCTTCTGTTGTCGGATGTGTCCTCTGCACCCGCCTCCACAGCTCAGCTTCAAAAAAGGTATGTATACTGATTTTTTTCTTTACAGGGCTAGATAGGTTAGTGTTAGATTGTGGGTGTCTATAGATGCAGGGATTTTAGTTTTAGCATGGACTTCCACTTTAAGCTGGCCATACATTGATCAAAATTTGGCTAGATCAGCAGGGACCGGACGAATTTCAATCCATGTACAGACAGGCTGGTTGTACAAGCAGTCTGTTGGATTTTCCCCACCATAGTATGTACCATACTTGTGCTCACTGACCCATGTATAGTGAGAGGGCACATAACACATAAAAGTAAAGATATTGACCAAAAGGCAATGAGTGGAATTTTACTGGTAAAATAAACCCACAAGGTCTTTAAAATGTCGATCTGATTTAAGCAACCTGTTCACAGAGTCACTTGTATAGAAGGAAAATAAGGGGCAATATACTTACCCTTTCATCAGATGATGTGCCTTGCTGCTCCCTGGCCACTGCAGGTATTCTGGACTTCCTAGAATGTAGAGTACCTGCTCTCCTGCTGTATGCTGTGGTTCCTCCAGCTAACTCGTATGTTAATACAGGGTGATCAACCTGACAGGAGGAACCACAGAGTGCAACAAGGGGTAAACAGGTATCCAAATATCTGCTGTAGCAATGGCTTTTTAACATATAGGCCACCTGAAAAGTATGTATTTCCTCTTTTACAACTTGTTCCTTCTGGGTCCTGTAATGGAAGGGTCACTTTAATGGTTGTTTTTGGACCCTAATTTTACAAAGATGCTGCCTCGAACTTTGAGGCATTTCGTTGATTTTTTGTTTTTTTAGAAATATCTGTAAAAAAACTGCACTGGGGTTGGTGCCCCAAAGGAATAGAGGCCTTTCTCTTAGCAAAGTGAATGTTTTCTTAAAGCAGTTGTAAACCTCAGACTTTAAATATGAACAAAGCATATCCCTCTATAGTGTGTACTTGTCTCAATCCAGAGCACCCAGTGTCATTTCTGTCCACTGCCTCCTTCCTCTTCTATCAGCATGATTCACTTCTGACAAGTTTTCCTGACACCAAGAGAAAAATGGTGACAGGAGGGAGCTCCAGCTGATTGACAGCCTCAGTTTTGCTCCTGTGTGCTATGTGGAAGGGGGGGGGGGTCCCTTCCCTTCAATCAGCTCTCTTTACTGGTGTAACTTCAGCTCTCCACCCCTCGCATTCCGGAGCTGGGAGATCCTGTGTAAATTCTGCATTTTGGATGGCTGTAGGGGAAAGACTGCTGTAGGTACAACTTATGTAGGTGGATTAGTTCCACCTCTGCGTATGACCTGAGGCCAAGTAACTTTGCTGAACATATGTGAGGGTTTACAACCACTTTAACTTAGTAAATACAGTAAATACCCAATTTGTCAAGTGAAGATTCTTTATTCCTTTAGTAAATCAACCCACCCTGTTACATTACAAGTAAAATCTATTTAAACTTTTTTGTAAAAAAAAAAAAAAAAAAAAAAAAAAAAAATCTTTACTAGATTGTTTTATTAAGTATCAGATGTGTGGCACTTGTTGTTCAGTGGAAGCAAAAGTGAATCCTGGAAACCATGTTAAATATAGCTGCAATCGTATAGTAGTCACAGTCTAAGTTTGTCACACTGGCACAAAGAAGCTATGTGACAGAGGTGGGTGGTGTGAGGAGACATTATTATAAGTATATCTTCAACAGCCATGAAAGCAGACATTACAGAAAAAAAAAAACAAATACTTGGTAATCAATAGGAAACTATTATGAGTTTTTGTCAATCTTACTTGAATGAAAAAAAAATGTATAAACTGATCTTTATGTAATTCTAACATATAATATTGGTGGTTTCCATAGCATTTAGTTTGCAGACAATGTTAAGTGCATGCTGGGCTAATAAGAAATCCCAGTAAACATTTTACACTTGTTGCTAACAAGAAAGGGTTCAAGCTGAACTCAAACCAGGAGGATTATATTATAATTTTAAAGGGGCTTTTTTACTATGTTTAAACAAAGCTGACCTTGTTTTCGTAAAATGCATTTGGTTTCATTCCTGTTCCTTTTTATGTAACTGGGCAAATGGTTTTCTCCCTATGGAGTAATTGCTTACTACAGTTCACCAGTAAGATACAGTGCCTTGAAAAAGTATTCATACCCCTTGAAATTTTCCACATTTTGTCATGTTACAACCTAAAAACGTAAATGTATTTTTTCAGGATTTTATGTGATAGACCAACACAAAGTAGCACATAATTGTGAAGTGGACGGATATAGATAAATGGTTTTCAACATTTTTTACAAATAAATATGTGAAAAGTGTGGCGTGCATTTATATTCAGCCCCCCTGAGTCAATACTTTGTAGAACCACCTTTCCCTGCAATTACAGCTGCAAGTCTTTTTGGGGATGTCTCTACCAGCTTTGCACAACTAGAGAGTAAAATGCCCATTCTTCTTTGCAAAATATCTCAAGTTCTGTCAGATTGGATGGTGAGCGTCTGAACAGCAATTTTCAAGTTTTACCACATAGTCTCAAATGGATTTAGGTCTGGACTTTGACTGGGCCATTCTAACCCCTGAATATGCTTTCATCTAAACCATTCCATTGGAGCTCTGGCTGTATGTTTTTAGGGTTGTTGTCCTGCTGGAAGGTGAACCTCTGCCCCAGTCTCAAGTCTTTTGAAGACTAATGCCCCGTACACACGGTCGGATTTTCCGACGGAAAATGTGTGATAGGACCTTGTTGTCGGAAATTACGACCATGTGTAGGCTCCATCACACATTTTCCATCGGATTTTCCGACACACAAAGTTTGAGAGCAGGATATAAAATTTTCCGACAACAAAATCCGTTGTCGGAAATTCCGATCGTGTGTACACAAATCCGACGGACAAAGTGCCACGCATGCTCAGAATAAATAAAGAGATGAAAGCTATTGGCCACTGCCCCGTTTATAGTCCCGACGTACGTGTTTTACGTCACCGCGTTTAGAACGATCGGATTTTCCGACAACTTTGTGTGACCGTGTGTATGCAAGACAAGTTTGAGCCAACATCCGTCGGAAAAAATCCTAGGATTTTGTTGTCGGAATGTCCGAACAAAGTCCGACCATGTGTACAGGGCATAACAGGTTTTCTTCTAATATTGCCCAGTATTTGGCTCCATCAATCTTCCCATCAACTCTGACCAGCTTTCCTGTCTCTGCTGAAGAAAAGCATCCCCACAAAATGATGCTGCCATCACCATGTTTCATGATAGGGATAGTGTGTTCAGGGTGATGTACAGTGTTTTTTCCACCACACACACACACACAAATCATTTTACTTTTAGGTAAAAAAGGTCAATTTTGGTCTCATCTTACCAGAGCACCTTCTTCCACATGTCTGCTGTGTCCCCCACATGGCTTCTCGCAAACTGCAAAATGGGACTTCTTATGGCTTTCTTTCAACAATGGCTTTCTTCTTGCCACTCTTCCATAAAGAAGGCCAGATTTCATGACTAATAGTTGTCCTGGGGACAGATTCTCCCATCTGAGGTGTGGATCTCTGCAGTTCCTCCAGAGTCACCATGGGTCTCTTGATTGCTTCTCTGATTAATGCTCTCCTTGCCCAGCCTGTCAGTTTAGGTGGACGGCCATGTCTTGGTAGGTCTGCAGTTGTGACATACTCTTTCCATTTTCGTATGATGGATTGAACAGTGCTCCGTGAGATGTTCAAAGCTTGGAATATTTTTTTATAACCTAAACCTGCTTTAAACTTCTCCACAACTTTATCCCTAACCTGTCTGGTGTGTTCCTTGGCCTTCATGATGCTGTTTGTTCACTAAGGTTCACAAACCTCCAAGGGCTTCACAGAATAGCTGTATTTATACCAAGATTAAATTACACATCGGTGGACTCCATTTACTAATTAGGTGAATTCTGAAGGCAATTGGTTCCACCAGATTTTAGTTAGGGGTATCAGAGTAAAAAGGGGGTTGAATACAAATGCACGTCACACTTTTCACATATTTATTCATAAAAAATTTAGAAATTATAATTTTCCTTTCACTTCACAACCATGTGCCACTTTCTGTTGGTCTATCACATAAAATCCCAATAAAATACATTTACGTTTCTGGTTGTAACATGACAAAATGTGGAAAATTTCAAGGAGTATGAATACTTTTTCAAGGCACTGTAGAACAGCCCTTAGCACTGCCCACATGTCCGGCTGCCATGTCAATGAATTCCTGTTGGAATCATAGGATTTGTAGTTCAGCTTTGCACATAAGAAACATGTCAAAACGCATGGAAGTGAAGAAAAGATATATTGATTGCGCAGATGAAAATAATAAATGATCAAAAGGAAGCAGCTGGCAATCACACAATAGAACATTTGTGCAAGTACAAAAAAACTAACAAATATATATGAAATAAATAAATGACAATAATCAGTCCATGAGAATGTCCAAACAAACAATGTGAAAGAATCCTTTGCAGTCGTGTCTCAAGAATGGTAGATGACTATACACCCAAAAGTGCACCTTTCACCGTGATAAGAAAAGGCTGTGGCCTTACCTGATAGCTAGACTACACGTTATAGGAGTCTAGTAAGACATGGTTTCATACGTCACGAGGGATCCATCCACTTGATGTAAGCAGGGTAATGTTTATACCAACCACACTGGTCATTCCCTCTTTCTTTCACAGATACAGTATAATAAAGGGGGAAAAAAAAAAAATCGACATAAACTCCACCCTACTAGTTTAGTCATCACCCCCGATGACGTCATCTATGACGAAACTAGTAGGGTGAAGTTTATGCTCAATCACACCACGCTTGTTTGATTGCGAACTGCAGATTGTTTTAACCCAGGATTATTTCATTCATGTCTTGCTGGATTTGTGGAATTTTATATAACCTTTTCAATAAATCATCACGGTTTTATACTATGTGGCAATTTTTTCCCTTTTTTTTTTATACCGTATCTGTGAGAGAAAGAGAGTGGGAATGACCAGTGCGGTTAGTATCAACATCACCCTGCTTACATCCAGTGGAAGGATCCCTCGTGACGTATGAATCCATGTCTTATTAGACTCCTATAACGTGGCTAGCTAGCTATCTGGTAAGGGCACAGCCTTTTCTTATCATGGTGAAAGGTGCACTTTTGGGTATATAGTCGTCTACCATCCTTGAGACATGACTGCAAAGGATTCTTTCACATTATTTGTTTGGACACGCTCATGGACTGATTATTGTCATTCATTTATTTCATGGGTGTGAACCAAGCCTAATTCAATTAAGCCAGCCATATATGGATCGAAATATAGCCGGTTCAGCAGGGACCAGGCAAATTTCGATCCACATATGGGCAGGGTGTTTGTATAGAAGTACCAAAATGTAGTTTTTTCCTTAACTTTCTGTGTATGTGACAACTGTCGCCAGGACAATTAGAGGGGGGAACTCCCCAGTAAACACACTGGCAGCAACAACAAAAAGCTTCTGATCCTTCCCCACTCAACCCTCTACCACTAAATTAAGTTGTTTCCATCACAGTAAAACTCAATGTCCACAAAATCACAACTACAAATCATTTTGAGATTTTTAGATCCAAGATCGGTATATATCAGGCTACCGCAGGTGTATAAGCTTAGCATTATTGCTGAAATCCACAGTGATCATTCCCTACTATGTGTACAGTAGTTAGTTTGTCTCAAAGTCATTTTTCTTTCTTATATACTGCTAGGAAAATTGCAAAATATAAACAGTTCATGCTACAAAATTAATTCTTTTCATCCCTCTAGCCTTTTATCGATACAAGTGTTGAGTGTTTTTTACTGTGACATTCTCAGAGAGCTGAAACATAATGGAAAGGAAAAAAAAATCAATGTGAACTATTTACAGAAGACAATATCTAGGAGCAATGCAAAGTGAGCACACCACCATATGGGCGTAAACCTGCAGCATGAGCTGACAAATTTTATTGTTGTTGTTAAAAAGGCGCGGGTGTTGTAGATATATAAAATATTGGTGTATATAATGCCTGATGAATAAATATGACTTGGTTTTGTAATTTTTTTTTACTGTGGATTAAAGCGGTAGTAAAACGCTGCTTTTTAAAAAACCATCAAAATGAAAAACAAAAACTGCAAGGCTATGGCATAATGTGCTAGTATACATGAAATACAAGCACATTATGAAATACTTACCTTAGAATGAAGCCCTCCAGCAGCGCTGTCACTGCTTCCATCTTCACAGTCTTCCTTCCGGTTTGCGTTCTCTCGAGTCACGGCCGCAGCACGGAGCACTTAAGGCATGGGTATGCCCTCCCTTCAGATCGCATTCGCCGGTGATGTCACTAGCTGCATGCAGTGTGAAGATCTCCTAAACAGTGCAAGTTTAGGAGAGATTCACTATACTTACAGGTAAGCCTTGCTATTGATATCATACAGGATTTATATAGCGCCAACAGTTTACGCATCGCTTTACGTTAGGGCAGACAGTACAGTTACAATACAATTCAATACAGGAGGAATCAGAGGGCCCTGCTAGTTGGAGCTTACAGTCTATTAGAGTATTATAGGTGTAGCGGCACCTACTTTTAGGTAGGTGACCCTTCCTGCTAGCTATGTCAGGTAAATTTAGACAGGCTTGTGCTATTACAGCAGGCCTGTTGTTGTCAATTTCCATTTTTGAGTGGCAGGCAGTTTATGTGTTAGTCTCGGCCAATCATTGATTTGCTTGGTAGTCCCGGGACTCTCATATAACAGCAGGGTCACATGGTGTCCGGGAGGTTTTTTTGGTTTTGGGAGTTCAAGTCCAGTCCTGCTCTGAGGAGCGGGAGTGCCAGCCTGGTTCCCGGAGGGGAAGGTGGAGGTTTTTCCCCTCCGGGGAGCCAACGGGGCTTCACCTTAGGGTGGAGAACCGCTCCTCATGGAGGAACAGACGACATCTTACAGCATGTAGTCGCTGATGTTGTTGGCCGCCCCTGCGGGGAGGGGGAGCGGGCCACAAAGCGAGAAGAGGAACTGAGAATCATTGCGGGAGAAGTAGAGACAAGCTGAAGGAAACTGGGTGATCGATCGCTTAGGAGCGACACACAGGCTATTGATCAAGTGAGTGAAAAGCCCTGGGAGGAGTACTGTCCAGAGGCTGAGGGATGTTGGTACGCAAGTCAGCAAAACAGGTGGTTGTGGCCTGTGACTTTGGGTTCAGCATTGCCCCGGGATTCCAATCAGTCAAGCGGGAGAGGTCATTCAGAGTGACTCTTTAGCTCAACTTGGAAGTACCATGCGGATGGGAAGTAGTGGTAAAAAGGTAGCAGTGAAGCTGTGAGCACACATATAGAGATACAGACTGTTCTTAAAAGTTCTGCAGATAAAGACGTTATTCAGAGTGACTCTATTGTTTATTCTCTATCAAAAAAATCTACTTCCATCTTCCCTGACAAATTAATCATCCAGTTTTGAATCACTGTCACCCGCAATGTTATGAGTCTTTGCCAGTGAAACAAAGGAAATATCAGAAAGAAAACAAAGTAGATATGGCGCCGTTCAATTATTTTAAAAAGCTGGTTAAAAATTTAAATGTGTAGGAGAAGGAATGGTGTGAAATAATAGGTGTTCCTAGTGAGTAGTGATTAGGTGAATCCTACTCAAAAGCATATGCACAGTTAGATAAAAGCATTTAATATAAGGACTGGAGTGTGTGTTCATTGATGTGTACACTCAGTGTGCATGACCCTTGGATTGAAATATAAGTGAGCTGGTGGTCAGTGAAACTGACACAATTAAAAATACAACATGTCAGAAACTACAGAAAAGATTTAAATTGCTGTAATGTGCAAATGCTGTACAATGTAAATAATACCTCTAAAGTGCAATAAATACCAAATAAATAACTATAATATAAATGGTGCAAAAATATGATGCTAATATAAAGTGCTGGTATATATAAACAACTATTTATATAACAAAATATAGAGTTGTAAAGTGCTCTTGTGCCAGTGAAGGGATCCTTTTGAGCTTTCCAGTGAAACAACACCCTGTGCGTGCCTTATTCGTGCTCCTATTGTGACTGCGCTCACCGGATTCTTCACCCCCTACTGGGGTCAAACACCTCCACAGTATATGCCACTGTGTAGCAATGTAGGATAACACCGTCCTTAGTGTTGACTATGATGAGATTCTGTAAGATGGAGATGACAGATAGCCACCTTCCAGCAGTGCAGCCTCTGACGTGAGATGTCTGACGTTCACACAGTGAAGTAACCACGAGGGGAGAACCGAAGAAGATTTGGTGCCGCCGATTCTATCGTTACCTCAGCCAGCCGACACGACCATTTGAATGGTGAGAGCGGCTGTTGTATTGTATTTTTAATCGTGTCAGTTTCACTGACCACCAGCTCACTTATATTTAAATCCAAGGGTCATGCACACTGGGTGTACACATCAATAAACACGCACTCAGTCCTTATACTAAATGCTTTTATCTAACTGTGCATATGCTTTTGAGTAGGATTCACCTAATCACTACTCACTAGGAACACCTATTTCACACCATTCCTTCTCCTACACATTTACATTTTTAACCAGCTTTTTATAATAATTGAACGGCACCATATCTACTTTGTTTTCTTTTTAATTTACTTACTCCACCTAGTGGAAGTAATTGGTAGAGGCAGCAGTTCTATTAACTATTTCCTAACCTCAAACAGTACTTATTCCTTTGCGCAGAGATTTTCTTTCTTCTCAAAGGAAATATTAGAAATCAACCAATCAAATCAAGAGCTTCTCAAAGAAAGTCCTTCTCCCATCCCAGTTTATGTTGATGAATAAAGCATTAAGAAAAAGCATTAAGGACTGTGACCTTTAAATCTACGGGCTGCGAGGGTTGGGTGGTAAATGTGAATTACGGATATAACAAATATTCAGCCGCTCCTTCGGCGGTAAGCGCTTCATAGGCTTACCTGTAGGTACAAGGAAAAAAAAAAAAAGACTTTACTAACACTTTAAAGTCCCCTTTTACACTAAGGTGACCAGATTTTTAAAATGAAATGCGGGGACATATTTTTTTTTATTGCCAATTGGCACAGGACTGCATAATACATAAAGCACTGGGCACAGGACTACATAAGATACAGGAGGATGTTAGGCATAGAGTGCAGGATCAAAAACAAAGAAACAGCACTCTATGGGTAAGAGCCAAAAAGAGTGTAAACATAGAATAGTTCATAAGTTGGTTTATTGCATAGTACTTTGACAAAACATGTAAGTCATGGCAACTCCTAGCTTGCGATTCACCACCACACACGGGTTCCTGTTTCTGGAGTGGCTCTGACGTCATCCTACGCGCCTGGCTCCAGTGGCTACGTCCTGCTTCCCTGGCTCCATTCTCCAGCAGACACACCACACAGCTTGGCACAGCTTTGATCGATCCTTGGGGTCAGCTCCAGCACCCACAGCAGCCAGCAAGCGTCCCTGTCAAGTGACATCCCTCCTAGATTCCCACAGTGCCTGATCATAGGTCAGAGGCAGGAAACCATCCATGACTTCACCTTTCTCCCACCGGGCCAAATACGTTCCACACATATTGGGATAACCTTTCTCCATGTTTGACAGGCGAGTCTCCTGGATGATGTTAAACCCTCCTCACCCAGACATCATTGTGGTACCGTTTGTTTTGAACATTTTCTACACAATTAGATTTTATATGGCCACATGCCTTTTATATATTGCTGCAGTTCTCCACAGCACCAACAGCTGTTTGTAGTTGCTGGCTATTTGTTTATATTTCAATAAACCAATGATAACTGGGTATCCTAAATAAAGCGCCCTTCCAACAAAAGATACCCCCACCGCGCCAATGACTTTGAATACCTAATTCAAAAAATTAGTGCTGACCAGTGTTAAATAGTGAGCTCAACATAAACGTGAAAATATGAACATTAAAAATGATAAGAAAAAGCTGCCCCTTAAAAATATATAACATGCATACCAAATATTTAATCCTAAATGCCAATAATTGCCCAAATATCCCCTAAGGGCACATAGGATAAATATGGGGCGCTGAAAATATAATGTGTGACCAAAAATCTGTGTTAGCACAATAGTGGTGAGACCCTCTTATTGTTTGTATAACACGTGACAGACAAATAGTGCTATCAATCTCAGGGTAGCATATAAAATAAATACATAAATATATATGTGACATACAAGTGAACCATTAAGTGCAATCACTACACTCCATGCTGTGACATATCAAAACTTCACATAACAGTCCATATAAAATGAATCCATCTAAGAGGAACTGCTAGTGACCACATCTAGTGTAATATCAGATGCATACACTCTGGTGTCTTCGTGTGTCTTCCACCTCACCCCTGTGTTACAGTGAATCACACCCTCCAGAAATGCACTCACCGAATTACAATGCCAGCACTTTCATGCAAGGCAATACACGCTTGTTTTACCACACTCAGGGGTAAATGGAACAATCGGTGTCCAGGAGGATAGTTGTTAAATAGATCCACATGAAACAAAATAAAGTGCTACAATAGTGTGAACCAGCAAACAACATTTATTAAAACCACTGCAATCTACAACTGATGCACTCACATTATATCAAAGATAAAACAGCAGAAATCGTGTGTGGATCACATCAATCTTCAAGCAATTGTGGATAAAACAACAAAACAACTGTTGGTCACAGCGGACCCGAGGTGTACTTTCACTGGGCTGCAATCTCACCCCTCCCTTCGGCTGTCCTCCGCGCACTCAAACTTCCTGCCTCCTGTGTAGTTAACTGCGCTGTGTGTCACGTCTCACAGCCACGCCCCCGACATGTTTCGTCATAGGTAGACTTAATCATGGGATTGGCTGTGTATGCTGTCATTCACCCCTTATATTTGCTCTTAATTGACGCCCATTCGGCAGCGCATTGCGCATGCGCACACCTCGCGTCCCCGTTCTGCTGATTCTACATGGGATATCACATTAAACCAACTAACAAGCGGGATCGAGCACATATAAAAACATTGTACATAAATCACATAAATTTAATCACTTTATCTATCCCTCCCAATTGTTGTATTAAAACTTAGATCCATTATGATAAGCTGGATGAAGGAATCCTGTACAGACTCCCTCCAGTCCATGGTTTACACTCATTTTGGCTCTCACCCATAGAGCACTGCTTCTTTGTTTTTGATTCTCGGTTCCCATTGTTCCAGTGGCTGGCAGCTGCACTGGGTTGAGTCCCATCTACACATATCCACTTATGACTGTCAGCTTCTAGCGCTTCAGGAACTTGTTGTCTGCATAGAGTGCAGGGTTCAGAGGTTTGTTATGCACAGAGGACACTTCTGCCTCACATCTATAGCTCACCTCGCAGCCTTCTTTCACAGATTATCTCTGCAGCCACATTACCCTTCCCCAACAACAGCTAAACTCTCCATGCAGTTGCATCAGCTCTAACCCCTGCTCCCGACACCTGTGTACAAACAGAACCCCCCATCTGCTCACCTCCCAGTTTCAGCCCTCCACACAGTGAATTTTTGTCTCTGCCTCTCCTCCACTGAACAGAAGCAGGAGCGGCAGTGAAATCGTCCCGCAGAGGGGGGGGCGTCGGCATCCAAGCCACCAGGCTGTCCAGCCAGCATGGGATGCCCTGTCTATGTTAATCCAGGCCTGAATCCAGGGACAAAACCGGGGGCAGGCTTGGTCAGGGGACAGTGTGCTCAGTCAGGGGACTGTCCTTGGAAACCAGGGGCCGCTGGTCCCTTAAAGCAGTGGTTCTCAACCTCAGTCCTTAAGTACTCCCAACGGGCCATGTTTGCAGGTTTTCCATTATCTTGCACAGGTGCTTTAAATCAAGAGTCAATGGCTTGGTATTATTTAAGAGAAATTCACAAAACATGGCCTGTTGGGGGTACTTGAGGACTGAAGTTGAGAACCACTGCCTTACAGTGTTTTACTGCGCACACGGATTGTGCGATACTGTATTTTGTGGATTGTGTTATGGTAGCTCATTGATTTTGAGTAGACTGCCAAGCATGGCAATAGGCTGAAAAACCGATACCTCCATCTTCTGTTCCTCCTACCTCTCGCTACTTTCAGCAATGCTACCTTGAAAAGTCCCTTCTGCGTCTTCTGTCCTCTATTGCAGGGGAGTGCTGGATTTTTTTACTTGACAGGGTTCCCTTATATTTAAGTCTGGATGCCTTTAAAGTGTATCTAAAGCCCATTATTTTTTAAGCCAAATACCTTTTGGGAGCATCAAAGCTAAAGATGTCTAAAGTCTTATGCCCCGTACACACAGTCGGACATTGATCGGACATTCCGACAACAAAATCCATGGATTTTTTCTGATGGATGTTGGCTCAAACTTGTCTTGCATACACACAGTCACACAAAGTTGTCGGAAAATCCGATCGTTCTAAGCGCGGTGACGTAAAACGCGTACATCGTGACTATAAACGGGGCAGTAGCCAATAGCTTTCGTCTCTTAATGTATTAGGAGCATGCGTGGCACTTTGTGCGTCGGATTTGTGCACACACGATCGGAATTTCCAACAACGGATTTTGTTGTCGGAAAATTTTATAGCCTGCTCTCAAACTTTGTGTGTCGGAAAATCCGATGGAAAATGTCCGATGGAGCCCACACAGGGTCGGAATTTCCAACAAGCTCCGATCGCACATTTTCCGTCGGAAAGTCCGACCGTATGTACGGGGCATAACAGTTAAATTTGTTTAGAAATCTGCCACAGCCTGAGTAGAGAAACATGTCCCCTGCCTACATGCTTTAGCGAACAGCCCCTGCCCTCTGTGTTGAAACAACAAGTCCAATATACCCCTATAGAATCAGACCTTTCACCGATGAACAGGAAGCATAAGAATTGCAGACTGCTGAGCAATAGCTCTAACTAGGTGTGTGTTTGATCTCTGCAGAGACAACACTGCTTTCACACAAAAAGCAAGGGTCCTTCTCTAAAGCATGCTTGCAACAGACAGGTTTTTGTACTGAGGCGGCTTTCTAAATTTAGCGGATTCTAACTGAAAGTTCAATTGGTCTTTCACCACTTGTCTACTGGGGCAATATTTAAATTTTTCACACACACACACACACACACACACACACACACACACACTAGAAATTACTTTAAACCCCTAAAACTATGTATTTTCAGATAGAAGAGCACCTGGAAAATAAAATGGTGATAATTGTAATTCCTTTTTGTTGCACCCCATTTGGGCAGCTATTTACCAAATGCATACTTTCATTAAAAAAAAAAAGCCTTAAAATTGCACATGCCTGTGAAATCACAAAAACTATAATACTCAAAATTCCCTATAGGCGATTGCTTAAAAGCCTTTACAGGTTATCAGTTTTAGAGTTAACCGTGCATTATAGCCCAAGAATTGTTGCTCTCATTCTGATCTCCAATGAATACCTCATATGTGTTACAGAATTTATGTTTATACGTGCTTGTCCTACACTGTGTGTTTGAATTGGGATGTGTAGGAGGTGATGTGTTCATTTAATTTTTTTTTTTTTCCCCCCCACGGATGACTTTTCGGAAGCACAGAATTTTGGACACAATTCTAAACTTAGCCTAATTGCCATAATAAAGTTACTTAGGAAAACTAAAAAGTTGAGAAAAACCATGATCCATATTTCTGTAACAAGTAAAGTAACTACTAGGATAAGTGACAAATTATATATACCCCGTGTTTCCCCGAAAATAAGACCTACCCTGAAAATAAGACCTGGCGTTATTTTCCAGGAGGGCTGCAATATAAGCCCTACCCCCGAAAATAAGCCCTAGTTTAAAATGCTTGTAAAATCCTATAATCCACTCTATTACAGTAGCATATATTGTACAATGTGTGTGTTTCTATAATATAATTGCAGGGAAGAGAGCTCCGGTGGGTCAAAGAAGCACAGAGCAGTGCTATAACAAAGGTATTTGGCACAATTATATTGCATTGTACATTATATACAACTGTAATAGAGTGGATTATAGGATTTTACAAGTTCACACAGGATTTTAACTCAGTTCACACAGGGGGTTCCTGTCAGGCAGAGGGGGAGAAAAAAGGCAGCACGTTACATGATAAGACCTACCCAGAAAATAAGCCCAACTGTGTCTTTTGTTGCCAAAATGTTCAGAAGACCCAGGCTTATTTTTGGGGAAACAGTGTGTGTGTGTGTGTGTGTGTGTGTGTGTATGTGTGTGTATATATATATATATATATATATATATATATATATATATATATATATATATATATATATATATTGAGCCATTTCAGTGTGTCTCACACATTAAGATTGGTTGAGGTAGTGTCTTTACAAAATAAAAATAAACGTGTTTAATGGCTTTAAAAATATAAGTCACAAAGTTTGTGTCTCATCTGTTCAGCAGCTACCAAAATAATTTCTCTTCCGCCCTAGCAATACATTCCTGCTAACTCCCTCGCTCCTCTGACAGTCTCACTGAATGTGCAAAGATAAACTCTTTCATATCGTCTCTCAGTACTTCCCCAGTTTATCTTCAATGCACCCTTACTGGATCCAACTCTTGCCGATTGTCATATTTTTAGAAGAACTGCAGCTATAGGAAAAACATATTTGCTACATTAATTGTATTTACCCAACTCTCTGCTGTCAGCTTACGTATCCCATATGTCCGCTATTTAGTCTATGTACCTAAAAAATACATTGCGTATTGAATGAGCCTTAAATGCAGATACCAGCACCATGCTGTGCAATGACAATTGCTCCTCTTTCTTGTTAGTCCTGCCCAGCACTTGTGCCATTATGAACAGTAAATGTAGTTTGCAACTTTACAGCATTAAAAATGTAGGTCATCTTTTCAGGTCTATGCAATGTATTCTTTTAGCTTGACCTAACTATGTAAAAAATATTTAATAAAAATTTTTAGTGGCAAAAAACAAACAAAAAAACACATGTAGGTCACATTGTAAAAAAAAAAAAAAAAAAAAAAATAGGACAAAGCAAAAGGTCCACTTCAAGTGATATTGAAGCCTATTTTTTTTTTTTTTCATTGCACAGAATGGTACCTCCTTATCTGGAGTCTTCTGCCACCGCTGTCGGCTCCTCCCTCCTGCGGGTGCCCCCATAGCAAGCCATGTGCTATGGAGGCACCCATGCAGGCAGTTAAAAGTTTTTGTTTTTTTTACCTTAATGCAGGTTAAACATAAAAAACTGTTACACTTTAGAACCACTTTAATTGTTGCTTTCCCCAGCTGGACAATCACTTTTCCTTAATGCCTTTGCCAAACCATTTGGTCACTGGGAGTGAAGAAAAACGCCTGGTACTCTTGAGTATGGGGACCATGTGACTCACTCACTAACTGCTACATGGGATTTTGCTCCACAGAACAAGGAGAAAAGAAATCTCAGCTACCGCACACCATACAAGCCCTGCGTGCGATAGTTGGGCTGAGGCTGCTATCACCTCCATCCAGGCTACACCCCTTGACATGTTTCATCCCACCCACAAGGCTTAGTCATAGAGGATGAAGCCCCGTAGGTGGGGCGAAACATGTCGGGGGCGTGGCCTGGATGGAGTTAGGCTGAGGCTGCCAACACCAGGCTTGTATGGTGTGCGGTGGCTGAGATTTTTTTCTCCATGTTCTGCCGATAATATGTAGTCAGGGCGGACTCCTAGCCTGACCTGCCATCTCAGTGGAATACACCGAATGGGGGACATACATGCTGGAGCAGCTTGGATTCACAATGACATTTTGGCGATTGGCCGCTTAGGCACCCTGTGCCATCACATGAGGGTAGAGAGAGTTTTTAGCTCCATGCAAGCTCCAAGTGACTTGCTGGCTTCATACAGTCTGCTCTCTTCATTCACAGTGGCAGAGCTTTGCCCTACATTGGCAAAGCACAAGGTCTCTTTCAGGGAGAACTTTTGTACAGGCTTTATTGTAATATATAATATGTTTGTTTTATGTACTCTATATCATGAATGGCATTTTTGTTGGAGTGGTTGCAATCATTTAAGAATAATTCTTGGTTATCATGGATCTCTCGTATCTTGTATTTGTCATCACACCAGTTGTTATCAATAAAGTAAGCGTAGGCCATTTCTTGTTGTTGACTACTTCCAAGATCAGCTGCCATCGTAGTAAAGAGACTGGTGCCCAGTGGTTTATTGCTAACAACCATTGACTCAGAATGTAGTTATTGCGGAACATCCTTCGGTCTGTTTATGTAAATGTGTGTGAGCATGCACGTCTATTAGACAAACAAAAGAAATGATGAGCGCTATAAACAGATCAGTACTGTATTTGCAGGCAGGAATGAAGAGGAGGCAATTTTACATCTGAAAAGCATTTTATTTCTGGAATGGCAAATTGCCCCAGGCTTTAATACCAGAGTGAAATACACTGCCTACGGGCCATTATTATTCATAATATAATATGTATCACAAAATAAATACTGCCTTGTACTAAATGAAATAGAACAAATAGAACAGAAATAAAGCAATACCTGCCAGCAAAATCTAATTATATTAAATACATAAATGTATTTCTCAAAAAGACAAAATATTTTTCTATTAAAGTTCCATGCACACACATTATTTGCCCTGCCTATTAAAAGCTGTAAGCAACCAGAAAATTATTATTCACTTGCCTGAGCCTGAAACTACAATCATCTTCTAAAGTAATACTGTGAATAGCACTGCTTTCTTGTGACACAGAGGTTCTGGATTCAGAAGCCATCAGGAGCACTTTCAGTATGTTGTCTCTGGTGGGATTTCCCCAGTGGCTATAAGGGAGAACAATGTCCATTGCATAGGTTTTCTAACCTGTCCACGGCTTAGGCATCATTGTTAAAGCAGTATTAAACTGTAGGGAATGTCTGCCCCCTGTATTTATAAATAACTGGGCTGCCTAATATCACAGGGTTAATTATGTGTAAGCACTTTCTGTATCTGAATAGCTTGCCTGGAAACACTAGAGGTAAGAAGTGAACGTGGAAAGTCTGGTACCACATGTCCTGCCATGAAGATCCAGGCCTGAAGCAGCAATTAAGGCAAGAGTTCCTATTTTTAATCATTTACTATTTTTGCATATGTGTATATATATATATATATATATATATATATATATATATATATATATATATATATATATATACATACATACATATATATATATACATACATATATATACACACACACACACACACATACATACATACACACATACAGTATGTCACAAAAGTGAATACACCCCTCACACTTTGGTAAATATTTTATTATATCTTTTCATGTGACAACACTGAAGAAATTACACTTTGCTACAATGTAAAGTAGTGAGTGTACAGCTTGTATAACGGTGTAAATTTGCTGTACTTTTGCTGTACCCTCAAAATAACTCACACAGCCATTAATGTCTAAACCGCTGGCAACAAAAGTGAGTACACCCCTAAGTGAAATGTCCAAATTGGGCTCATAGTGTCAATATTTTGTGTGGCCACCATTATTTTCCAGCATTGCCTTAACCCTCTTGGGCATTGAGTTCACCAGAGCTTCACAGATTGCCACTGGAGTCATCTTCCACTCCTCCATGATGATATCACGGAGCTGGTGGATGTTCGAGACCTTGTGCTCCTCTAACTTCCATTTGAGGATGCCCCACAGATGCTCAATAGGGTTGAGGTCTGGAGACATGCCTGGCCAGTCCATCATCTTCCTTAAGGGTCGGTTCACACATGGGCAAC
The DNA here is from genome assembly GCF_042186555.1 of Aquarana catesbeiana. NCBI lineage: Eukaryota > Metazoa > Chordata > Amphibia > Anura > Ranidae > Aquarana > Aquarana catesbeiana. The sequence goes on along the minus strand of NC_133328.1, from coordinate 497,050,432 downwards.
ACGACTTTAACGCGACTTTGTACCGCGACTTCAACGCGGCTTCAGCGCGACTTTGGCACGACTTCGGCAAATTACGAGGCGACTTCAAGTCGCCTCCATGACGGGCGACTTCGCTGGCGGCCCCCCCACCGTACCAGGCCGCATGCCCTCAACATGGGGGGTGCTTTGGGGCATGGGGGGCCCATGTTGATGAGGACAAGGGCCTCTTCCCGACAACCCTGGCCGTTGGTTGTCGGGGTCTGCGGGCGGGGGGCTTATCGGAATCTGGGAGCCCCCTTTAATAAGGGGGCCCCCAGATCCCGGCCCCCCACCCTATGTGAATGAGCATGGGGTACATGGTACCCCTACCCATTCACCTAGGGAAAAAAAGCGTCAATAAAACAAACAGTACACAGGTTTTTAAAATAATTTATTAGGCAGCTCCGGGATCTTCTTCCGACTTCGGGGGTCTCTCCGCCGTCTCCTCCCGGTGTCCGCATCTTCTGCCGGCTCCTCCGCTATCTTCTGCAGCTCAATTGCTAGCGGTGGTCCGGACTTCTGCCTTCTTCTTTTCTTCCAGAGATGTTGACATGACGCTCTCTCCAGCTGGAATGGTCTCTGAACGCTCCGCAACGGACTTATATAGGCGGTGACCCCGCCCCCTTATGAGGTCACTGTCCCAGGGCATGCTGGGGCTGTGCCGTCATAAGGGGGCCTGGTCATCACCCGGTGACCACGCCTCCTAAAACGTCACAGACCCAGCATGCCCAGGGACTGTGACGGCATAAGGGGGCGGGGTCACCGCCTATATAAGTCCCTTGCAGAGCGCACAGAAACCATTCTGGCTGGGGAGAGCGTCATGTCAACATCTCTGGAAGAGAAGAGGGAAGAAGATGATCCAGAGGTCCGGACCACCGCTGGCAAAAGAGCGCCAGAAGATAGCGGTGGAGCCGGCAGAAGATGCGGACACCGGGAGAAGACGCCGGAGAGACCCCCGAAGTCGGAAGAAGATCCCGGAGCTGCCTAATAAATTATTTTAAATACCTGTGTACTGTGTTTTTTATTGACGCTTTTTTCCCTAGGTGAATGGGTAGGGGTACCATGTACCCCTACCTATTCACATAGGGTGGGGGGCCGGGATCTGGGGGCCCCCTTATTAAAGGGGGCTCCCAGATTCCGATAAGCCCCCCGCCCGCAGACCCCGACAACCAACGGCCAGGGTTGTCGGGAAGAGGCCCTTGTCCTCATCAACATGGGGACAAGGTGCTTTGGGGTGGGGGGGGGGGCCGCAGCGCGCCCCCCTCCCCCAAGGCACCAAACCCCCCATGTTGAGGGCATGCGGCCTGGTACGGTTCAGGAGGGGGGGGGCGCTCGCTCGTCCCCACCCCCATTCCTGTCCGGCTGGGCTGCGTGCTCGGATAAGGGTCTGGTATGGATTGGGGGGGGACCCCCCACGCCGTTTTTTCGGCGTAGGGGGTTCTCCTCAAGGTCCATACCAGACCCAAGGGCCTGGTATGCCCCTGGAGGGGGAACCCATGCCGGATTTTTATTTAAAATTTGGCGTGGAGTTCCCCTCAAGATCATTTGAGCACAAGTCGCATGCCGAAGTCGGATCATGTGAGACGGCGATCCGACTTTGATCCGACTTCAATGATAGTCAATAGGCTGAAGTCGGATCAAAGTCGGATCAAAGTAGTACAGGGAGTACGCTCTGAAGTCGGAGCGACTTCAGTAGTGTCTATTAAGACGCTAGCGTTAACTCCCATTGAAACTATTTCTGGAGCGACTTGGGGCGACTTGAGGACGTACAAGTCGGATCCCAAGTCGCCCCAGTGTGAACCGAGCCTAAGCAAGGCAATGGTCATCTTGGAGGTGTGTTTGGGGTCGTTATGTTGAATACTGCCCTGCAGCCCAGTCTCCGAAGGGAGGGGATCATGTTCTGCTTCAGTATGTCACAGTACATGTTGGCATTCATGGTTCCCTCAATGAACTGTAGTTCCCCAGTGCCGGCAGCACGCATGCAGCCCCAGACCATCTGAACTAAATAAGTTTCTCTTGGTCTCATCAGACCACAGGACATGGTTCCAGTAATCCATGCCTTAGTCTGCTTGTCTTCAGCATACTGTTTGTAGGCTTTCTTGCTCATCATCTTTAGAAGAGCCTTCCTTGTGAGATGACAGCCACGCAGACCAATTTGGTGCAGTGTGCGGCATATGGTCTGAGCACTGACAGGCTGACCCCCCACCCCTTCAACCTCTGCAGCAATCTCAAAGACAACTTCTGGATATGATGCTGAGCATGTACACTCAACTCCTTTGGTAGACCATGGCGAGGCCTGTTTCTGAGTGGAATCTGTCCTGTTAAACCGCTGTATGGTCTTGGCCACCGTGCTGCAGCTCCGTTTCAGGGTCTTGGCGATCTTCTTATAGCCTAGGCCATCTTTATGTAGAGCAGCAATTCTTTTTTTCAGATCTTCAGAGTTTTTTGCCATGAGGTGCCATGTTGCACTTCCAGTGACCAGTATGAGAGAGTGAGAGCCATAACACCAAATTTAACACACCTGCTCCCTATTCCCACCTGAGACCTTGTAACACCAATGAGTCACACGACACCAAGGAGAGAAAATGGCTAATTGGGCCCAATTTGGACATTTTCACTTAGGGGTGTACTCACTTTTGTTGCCAGTGGTTTAGACATTAATGGCTGTGTGTTGACTTATTTTGAGGGGACAGCAAATACACACTGTTATACAAGCTGTATACTCACTACTTTACATTGTAGCGAAGTGTCATTTCTTCAGTGTTGTCACATGAAAAGATATAACAATAGTTACAAAAATGTGAAGGGTGTACTCACTTTTGTGAGATACTGTATATGTATATATATTTTATGAGCAAGGTGGCACAAAATTGTGATTTCACCTTCACAGACTTAACGTATGTTACCCTAAATCATTTTTTTCTGTGTGTGTTTACATGTGTGTATTTTATAAATCATAGTCTCTATCATTTTCATGTACTTTTTCATCTAAAAGTACCTGCTTGATCCTGCCAATTACTTTTCTTCTTTGTGCTAACCTGACCCTGCTAAGCACAAAAGCTGATCTGTGCTTGCGTGGTCAGTTTGCATCCTTTGGCTGGCCATTCAGAGGTACAGGACACTGTGCAGATTACCCCTTTATTGGCCAATTTGTTTGGCCACCACACCCCCCAACCAATCACTCCCAATCACAGCCTGCTTCTTGAACATGCCCCCTGCTCAAGCACAGCCTGCCTCTTGCCTCAGGCTGAACGAGTTATGGAATACAGGCATACTGTGGGTCTGAACAGTGTCCTGTTATCCCCCCACAACCAGGGAGAAATGCATGGTCCCATGACAAGTTAAAAACTTGTAAAAAAGGTAAGACCGATCATTTCTGAAATAAGCAAAAAGAGTTATGGCCCCTGCACAGTTATAAATGTATTAGAAAGTTTCTATAACATATGTTCACAACTACTGTAAAAACTAAATAAAATAAAATTGTGTAGCCCTCAAATTTACTTCATTTCCTAAAACAAAAACATCAATAACCAACAGTGCTTAATAAAATACATTACAATCCATATGTTTGTCCACGAACTACATAAACTGTACATAATCATTTAATATAGTGCTTTGTTTTTTTGTTTTTTTTTTTACATGCAATGAACTCAAAAACTCTTCTGAAGCCCCAAAACAGTCCAACATCTCTGTGTGCTTCAGAAACCTTTGTGACCAACATACAAATCACTCCGCAGTGTCACCATCAAATATTCCCACTGTGATTATCACTTCCTCCTTGCCACCATTTCTGTGCAAATAGATGTGTGCTCACCCTTGCTGATTGACCTCTAGATTATAGAAGGTCAATATGTGCTTTGTAAATCATTGTAACAGTTTCCAGCTCTCCTGCAGCACTGATCACCAGTATCTTTTCTAAACATCTGAAGCTCTGCCATCTTCCAGCACTGTGCATCATTTCTTGTACACCAGAGGACAGACAACTGATCCCACCCACCTGCTATCTTCGGGAGAGAGACTAGATTTCTAGCTGGTGGCTTGTATTGCTGTGAATAACAGCACTCCCACTCTAGTCCAGGGTGTCCAACCTGCGGCCAAAAATGGCTACGAATGCATGCGAGCCAACACAAAATACTTACTTACTTAAAAATGTTGATCTTGGGGGGATTTATTGTAAAAATGCGTTTACACCTGGCAAACGCATGTGGTCATAGAAAAACTTGAGTGCGTCTCTTCAATGGACTTTTCTAAGTTCTATCTGCCCAAAGAAAAATCTCCCACTCTTTACAACCATGGCTTATCCATGCCATCAGTTTTCGGCAGCACCAATATTTGTGAGCAACTAGTTTCAAGGCTGAAGCACACGAAGGGCAAAATTAGAACCACAATATCAGAGGAGCACCTTGAGAATTCATTTGGAATTGCGGCTATATCCATTGAACCAGATACTGATGTATTGGTTTATCAAAAACAGTGTCAAAATATTGCATTTGTTTTATGTCACCCTTTCTTTTCTTTTATAATAAAACAAATTAAATTTTATTACTCAGATAAGTACATTATATCAGTGATCGTTAACTTGTGATCTACCAGACATTTCTGCTCATCAGCTCTCCTTGTTGTTAGTATATTTTATGTGTGGCCCAAAACAATTCCTCTCTCTTCCAATGTGGCCCAGGAAAGTAAAAAGATTGGATGCCCCTGCTCTAGTCTCTCTCCCCAGAATAGCAAGTGGGCAGGTCTGGGCTCAGTTATCTGTCCTCTGGTGTAGTGATGGCATAACTCCAGATCACGTTTGAGGAGGAGATACCAGCAGGCAAGTGGGCTCTGTTCAGTGCTGCCAGAGACCAGTGCTGTCACCCCCTCTGTGTTCGCTCTCTGTCATAGCCCATCTCCTCTGTGAATGTTGAAAGAAATAATGAAGGTTATCCACCTTCTCTTCTTACGCGTTTCACTCTGTTATGAGCTTAGCCATGGGAATCAGAGTAGAGTGCTATCACTCACAGCTAAATATGTACGTATTTGTCCTCTTCTGAGCAGTGTGGTTGAACAGTGGTGGGGAAGGAGGGCGTATTGTCCCCCGGGTGGACAGAAGGAACTGAAAATATGTATGGTTAAAGGACCTCTTTATCTGTGTATTTATAAACAGAGTTTTAGCACCATGGAGAGCTGAAATGATTGCAGAACGCCCTGATATCTACATTTTTAGAAACAGCCAGAAGAATGACTGCTAACTTTACACCTGTTGCTAGAACCTTCAGATACTGTAAAAGTGGAACTTGTGGTGCTATAATGCGGTCTGCTTGGTGCAGATTGTTCAAAATGTTAAATATGATAAATGGATATTTAGGGCCAGAACAGAGGAGAATAGACTTATCAATAGATCTGCGTTCTGCAGCCAGTTCCCCCGTCCTTTAGTTGCTCAGTGACTAAACAACACTGGGTTTTACAAACATAAACCAAGCAGCACAAACTAGATTACAAAGCCCATTGGAAAGCTGGGCATTCAATACAGTGTTCAGTTACTACAAATGACGCTCCTTTGCCATAAAAGTAGGCATAGCAATGTCCTACTTTGAATTTTGAAATTTTTGGATGTACATGCTTGCTTAATCTACCCGCAAAATAATGAGATCATTATTGTTAGTAAATAAGCCAACAGACTTTGCCAACTGCCCGAGCTGTTTGTTATGGCAGGGATCCTGTCAATACTCAGCAGATATGTGCACTGTATATTAGAACGAGTTTGTATTTGAATTTTACTCAGGAAGAAATGTATGTAAAGCGGAGCTCCACCCAAAAAGGGGAAGTCATGCTTTAAGCATCCCCCAACCCCCCCCCCCCCATGTCACATTTGGCATGTCATTTTTTTGGGGGGGGGGGGGGATGGGGAGCAGGTACCAAGTTTTGACAGGTACCTGCTCCAACTTGCGCTCGGGCCACCTAGGCGACAAGCGGAAGTTCTCCTCTCCCCCTGCAATCTTCTGGGACAGGTCACAAGGTGAAGCAGAAAGCTGTCACAGCCGGGTGTTCACACTTGTAATGCTGCGGAGAGGCGAGGGAGAGAACATAGGGTTCAGGCGGCCCCATCGCTGGAACGTGGGACAGGTGAGAGTGTGTTTATTAAAAGTCAGCAGCTACACTTTTTGTAGCTGCTGACTTTTAATAAACACAAAAACAGCTGGAACTCCTCTTTAACAGATATAAGAAATGCAATAAAGGCTGCGTTAGTCCTCAAAACAATTAAGATGGTCTGCACCTTTAAAAAGGAACATGGTCATTATTATTGAAATGAAGGCCAGCTCCAGCCAGATGGAGTGGGTTAGACACATTGGGGTTTATTTACTAAAACTGGAGAGTGCAAAATCAGGCTCACTTCTGCATAGAAACCAAGCAGCTTTTTACCTCAGCTTGCCCAATTAAAGTAGAACTATAGGCAAAACTTTTTTTTACATGTTGGATAGAGTAAGGGAGGGTTATAACCCCTGTCAGATTTGTTTTTGCCACCTGTGTCCCATTGCATTGATTTCCCTTCACTTCCTGCCCCTTAGGCAAACAAAATGAGAGAAAATCCCTGCAAATTATGGAAATTCCTTGGGGAGCTCCAGGTCACCAGAACTATAGTGTCTTCATTGGAAGATTTCCCCTCTATTACTTTTCTGGGGTCAACCCAAAATTTGGAATTTTATTTTCTTTTGCTTTCACTTTCAATGATAATGGTAAACAAGGCAGATGATGAGGATGAATATCCTTAACAGGGGCACAGCAATAAAAATTGACAGGCATTCTAATCCCTCTCCACTATCCAAAACAAAAAAAAACAAAAAAAACAAAAAAAAAAGGTTTTGCCTTTTGTTATACCGTAAGCTTTGTCAAAATCTAGAAGGCGATTCGTTTGTATGCAGAAGTGAGCCTAATTTTGCACTCTCCAGCTTTAGTAAATAAAGCACATTGTGTGCCCTACAACAGAAAGCATGTGACTGCCATGGGACCCAACTGCACAAAAGGCCTGTGCTACATCAATCTGATTTAACAAAAAATAAAAATACACACACAGAGACATAATTGTTATAATAATTTTACTATGGCATTTATTATATGTACTGCAGTTATGTCAACATACAGTATGTAGTTATGTTGCACAATAGCTCTATAAGGGTCACCAATTGTTCAGGTTTGATTATCCATGCTACAGCACTCTTCAACTTTAGCATCAAAAGGTTGCACAAAGTCAGAGCCCTTTCACACTGAGTCGCCCCAGGCGTCGGTGGCAAAACGCTGCTATTTTTAGCGGGGCTTTACCGTCGTTTTTGCGGCGCTATTCGGCCGCTAGCAGGGTGCTTTTAACACCCGCTAGCGGCCAAAAAAGGGTTAAAATCACCAGCAAAGCGCTGCTACAGCAGCATTTTGCCGGTGCTGCCCATTGATTCCAATGGGCAGGGGCGCTTTTGGAGCGGTGAGTTCACCACTTCTGATGCGCTTCCAAAGAAGCTGCTGGCAGGACTTTTTCTGACGTCCTGTCAGCGCATCGCTCCAGTGTGAAAGCCCTCGGACTTTCACACTGGAGTGAATGGAGCCGCTGTTTCAGGGTGCTTTGCAGGCGCTATTTTTAACGCTATAGCGCCTGCAAAGCTCCTCAGTGTGAAAGGGGTCATAATGTGTCTGCATCATAGCCAATTGCCCCAGCCATCAATTTTACCGTTTAACACCACATTCCTCTGCAGGTTTATAGCAAACTGGAGTATTTACTACCATAAATCAATGTCCACACAAGCTAGCTCAAGAAAAAGACCTGTTTCTGGAAATATAAGCAGCTACCTGGCTTAAAATGGTAAGACGGGCTATGGTCAGTACCTACAGATCAGACAGTACAAGAGGGTGAAGGAAAGTTGAGGTAAAATAAAAGCATAGGTTAAATCAAGACTCGGCACTGGAAAGTCCAATAGCCACATGACATAGAAGGAATGGAGGAAAACAAAAACAGAGCTGGCAGTTGGATCGCAGGTCATGAAAGGTTGTGTTCATGACAAACCACTAGACAATTAACAGGTAAGTTCTTGTTAAGCTTAGATGTAACCATCCTCCTGCAGAATATACTGTACATGCATGGACAGCTTCACTATATAACTGTAACAAGAAATACAACGACCGCAACATACAGGGATATACAATGTAATACTGACATATAATCACACACATAGGTTGGACTTGGTGGACTTGTGTCTTTTTTCAACCTCACCTACTATGCAACCCTCTATCCCAGTCATAGTGCTAGCCCTTCTTTCCCTAGCCTGCTCAGGATTAGAGGAAGCAAGCATAATGGCAGGTTGAGGTACTTCTAGCTACAAATACATTTAATTTTTTTTTTTTTTAAGGAGTGGATAAATAGATGAACTTTAACTGAAGCACGCTAACGACAAGATACCATCTAATGGTCATAGACAACGTATAATAATCTCACATTTACAGGTACACAGTCTTCTTTCTCATTCTACTGACCCCGTATATGAATTAGTATTTATGGTTGCTAAGCTACAAGCAACTTTCATGATTAAAGACTTAAGTGCCTCAGGGAGATGAAATCTGTACTCAGCACCCACTCCATACTATCCATTATCACACAGCTGAGAAACAATGAAACAAGTAAACTGCTTGACCCGATGAAGAGGGAAAACCTTTTAAAAGCAGTCTTAAAACAGCCACTAACTTCAATAAAGAGAGAAATCCCCAAATACCACACACCAAATATCAGATCATATATAACCAGGCTAACACGGTCATAATTACTTTTTATGAAGCTTCATTAAAGTCTCTTTTAGCCAGGCCAGAGTATTTTTAAAACATTTAACTAGATGGTCAAAAACGCAACATGATTTTTCGATATATACTAGCAAAAACATGCCCGTCTCTGGAACAGGCCGACTATGGAAGGGTGTGTCACTGCAGTGGTGGAGAGCACAGAAGTGCATACTGGTTTGCTGGTACAGGGGAGGTGAGCTCTGAGACATGCGTTGGTGAAGTGGCAGCAGCACAGACGTGTGTGTTGGTACTGTGGTGAGTGAATGAAGGCATAAGGGAAAGGTGATGAAAGCGTGGGAGAGGGTGGATGGGGGTCAGGTGTAGTGGTAAGAGCGATTCCAGATGTAGTCCTCCCAGCCAGCAGCAGCTAAGGGGGTTGGTGGTGTGAGTTTCCATTTCAAAGATTACAGTGCCTGTGTAAACCGAAGCAAGTGGTAGGAAGTGGTAGGGAGGTAGTGTGAACCAACAGGCCGAGAAATTAGAGGACTACATGTGTAGTAGCGACACATTGTTATTGGCATCATTCTTGGGTTATCCCAAAGACTATCCCCAGAGCAGACCTGCCATTTGCTGATGCTGATCTAGTTTAAACTGCAGTAATCTTTGCAGATACTGCCAATCAGCTCATAGCATAGGAAGTCTCTTGTTACTCGTAACTTATTTGTGGCTCCATCATGTCACGATATACTGAAGAGAGTCACAAATAAGCTATTAAAAGGAGAAGTCCAGCCTGAGCTCGTTTGGCTGGGCTTCTCCTATGGGTCACAGGAGTGCAATTCGTTTTGCACTCCTGTAACCCATTTTCAGCAGAGAGCGGTCTGAAGTCCACTATCTGCTGATGTCACCGGGATCAGTCCAGGCACAGTGTCATCATGACAACAAAGTCTGGATCCGCCAGGTGCCTGAACTGATACCCATCTCATCCTCTCAGCAAGCCTCTATTCTAAACTATTGTATTATTGTTTTAAACATGCAATGGGGTTGATTTACTAAAACTAAAGTGTGCAAAATCTGGTGCAGCTGTGCATAGTCAGCTTCTAGCTTCAGCTTGTTCAATTAAGCTTTGACAAAAAAATATAAAACATAACAAAAAAACACGAAAAAAACTTGGAAACCAATTGGTTTCTATGCGGAGCTGCACCAGATTTCGCACTCTCCAGTTTTAGCAAATCACCCCAAATATCTACAGTTGTACTCATAAGTTTATACCTTGGCAGAATTTATGATTTCTTGGCCATTTTTCAGAGACTATGAATGATAACATAAAAACTTTTCTTTCATTCATGGTTAGTGTTTGGCTGAAGCCATTTATTATCAATCAACTTTGTTTACTCTTTTTAAATTATAATGACAACAGAAGCTACCCAAATGACCCTGATCAAAGGTTTACATACCCTGGTGATTTTGGGCTGATAACATGCACACAAGTTGACACAAAGGGGTTTGAATGGCTAATAAAGGTGCCCACCCTCACCTGTGATCTGTTTGCTTGTAATTAGCGTGTGTGTAGACCAAACTAAAATTTCAGCCACAACTGTCAGGAAAATTGTTTGGGATGCAAAGAAAAACCCACAAATGACTCTCTGAAATCATGTGGTGTGGCTGTTTCAAGATGCACAATAAGGAGGCACTTGAAGAAAGATGGGCTGCATGGTCGAGTCGCCAGAAGAAAGCCATTCCTACACAAACGCCACAAAGTGTCCCACTTACAATACGCCAAACAGCACAGAGACAAGCCTCAAACCTTCTGGCACAAAGTCATTTGGAGTGATAAGACCAAAATTGAGCTTTTTGGCCACAACCATAAACGCTACATTTGGATCGGAGTCAACAAGGTCCATGACATGATGAAAGGTACACCATTCCTACTGTGAAACATGGAGGTGGATCACTGATGTTTTGGAGATGTGTGAGCTACAAAGGCACAGGAAATTTGGCAAAAATTGATGGCAAGATGAATGCAATATGTTATCAAAAAACACTGGAGGAACATTTGCATTGATCAGCCAGGAAGCTGCGCATGAAACGTACTTGGACATTCCAACATGACAATGATCCAAAACACAAGGCCAAGTCGACCTGCCATTGGCTACAGCAGAATAAAGCGAAGGTTCTGGAGTGGCCATCTCAGTCTCCTTACCTCAATATCATTGAACCACTCTGGGGAGATCTCAAAACGTGCAGTTCATGCAAGACAGCCCAAGAATTTACAGGAACTGGAGGCTTTTTGCCAAGAGGAATGGGCAGCTTTACCATCTGAGAAGATAAAGAGCCTCATCCATAAATACCACAAAAGACTTCAAGCTGTCATTGATGTTAAAGGGGGCAATACACGGTATTAAGAACTGAGGTATGTAAACTTTTGATCAGAGTCATTTGGGTAGTTTGTTGGCATTAGGACTTAGACAGTTGATTGATAATTAATGGCTTCAGCCAAACACTAACCATGAGTGAAAGAAAAATGGAAAATTGAATATCAAATACTGTAATTTTCCTTTCCAGACTGGCTCCATGTCAGCATACACATGGGTAAGGGCCATGCCCACCCCCACAATGATAGGACATTTAACTCATAAATTTTAGCACCTGAGCCAGCACCGCATTCTGTAACTAGCACTCCGAATGGGCAGGCAGGTGAGCCGGTCAGGAAAGGAAAATTGCGGTAAGTATTTGATATTCAATTTTTCGTTTTCCTGACAGTTCCATGTCAGCACACACATGGGAAATAACTACAGAAAATATAGGGTGGGTATTCATTAACAGACCAATTTTAATCAACATGACACAGAGCCCATGACTCTGGGCCCAACTTCACCGTAGTTAAGGCAGCTGGTTCAATACAATAGCGAGTAGGAAAGGTCTTGATGACCAAGTGGCCACCTTGCAGGTAGTTTCCATGGACACACCCTTCCCTGCTGCCCATTATGTAGAAATACTGCAAGTAGCATGCGCCCTGATGTCATCAGGCAATGCCAACCCCTTCCCTTATAGGCCAAGGTTATAGCTTTAACTATCCAGGAAGTGGTTAGCCTGCTGAATGCTTTGAGTCCTTGCTTGATCCTGTTGGAAACAGAAAGAGGTGAACTGAAGACCCTAGGGAGGATGTGACCTCTATAGGAGTTTCAGGTTCTCCTGCTGTGAAGAGGTCCGAGTTGGCTGTCTCGGATCAAGAATTACGTCGGCAGAACTATTTTCTGGTTAGATAAAGTAGGCACCTTCGGCATGCATCCCAACAGTGGAACTAGGACCACTATCTGCATAAAAAGGTTTTGAATGGCTCCTTGCAGGCCAGGGCTTGCATCTCTGACATACCTCCCAACTTTTTGAGATGGGAATGAGGGACACCTACTAGCAAAATTATGTAGGCATAGGACACACCCCATGCCACGCCCCTTTAAGGAGAATTAACCCCCAAAAAAGGATAATTAAAACCCACAAGTGCTTTTTTTTACCACTACTATTCCTTTATATTGGCTTTTGAAATTTACAGATGCAGCAATTTATAAATTGGATGAAAGGTTTAGCACTGGGAGACGTTTTTTGAAAGATAAATAGTGCATTTTATACACAACTATACAGATCAGATCAAAATGAGAGACAAATGAGGAGGACAGAGGGACATTGCTCCAAATCAGGGACAGTTGGTTGTTATGATCTCTGAGACTCTCCATTCGAAGGAGATTGTGACAAAAAAGGTTATAGGTTAGACACCAAAGGGACATATTTTGCGAGAACATATCTGAAGCCAGAAAGCCCAGGACCATGGGTAGGTCCCACTTAGGAAAGCAAAGTTTTCTTGGAGGCTTTAACCTCAGGACTGCTGTGAAGGCAGACAGGGCAGAAACATGACCCTTAAGAGTACTTAGACGTCAATTCATATCTAGCCCTTTTTGGAGAAAGACCCAAATATTACTTATTTGGGGGGAGAAGGTAAAGTCCTGGAACTTGATCTGCACTTACTGTAAGTTGCATTAGAGCTCGGTTTACTACATTTTAGCAGGGTACCAATTATAGCATTTGAACAGTTTGCCTCAATCAGCCTCTGCCTTCCAAAATCCAAGCCTTCAACTGCCGCCTCTGAGGAGATGGATGAAGCACTGGACCCCAAGACGGCAGACCCAGGGATACTGGAATTTACTTCAGTGGCTTCAAAGTCAGTAGACACATAAGCAGAAACCACAGACGTTTGGGCCAGTTGGGTATTACAGCCAGAACTGGGACTTTCCCCTTTATCAGTCTTCAGAGAATGCTGAAGATTAAAAAGGCATATGCAGTCTGAAAAGACAACGCTGCTGTCAGAGCAACTGTCACTGCTACCTGTGGGCAAGGTAGACTGGTGTTAAACATTGGCAGTTTGGCATTTGCTGGTGATGCAAATAGGTCCACTGTTGGCTGAAAAGCCCAACGTATCAACATTGACAGGTTTGTGGATTCAGGAACCACTTCTTCATTGTCTAACTGATGTCTTGACAAATAGTCCACCTCGAGAATGGAGGGAGCTGAAATGTAGGCTGCCCATAGATGGAGAAGAATTGACTGAACATCCCTTAAGGCGAAAAAGGGTTTGAAAGGCAGCTCCTATCTTCATATTCTTCACTTGGCAGGACCACTTGCCTTGGGCTACTCTGCCCTGGCAGGTAGCTCCCGAGCCTCAAATACTGGCATTGGTTGTGATTACTATCCAGGCAATCGGCAAAAGGGAGTGAACCGACAAAAAGATTCTAGGTGTCTAGCCACCAGCTCAGAATCTTCTTCACCTGCGATGAGGTTCAAATCAATTGGCTCGTGTTCTGGCTTCCACTGGGACAGGAAACTGAAGACCTGAAGAACTGACAGCACTAGCATCTGGTGAAGGAAGAGTTTCTCGATTCTGGGCTGGCGAAAGCAGATCGCCTAGTCAATGGTCAAATCGAGCTCCTCTCTGCCGTAAAAGGACCACCTTTGAGAACGCCCTTGCAAAGGTTGTAAGCCTGAAGAGCAAATGAACAAACTGAAGGTGTAGCGGCCCCAAGGCGAAGTGGAGACATTTTGGCAGTTTTGTTGTACCGGAATATGAAAATAAGAATCTCTTAGATCCACGGATAGCCGCCAATCTCCTGGTTAAACAACTTTCAGTATGGTATGACACGATTCTATCTTGAAGTGTTCTTTCCTTATAGGTCTGTTCCACCACGTTAGGTCTATAACAGGCCTCCATACTCCTGATTTTTTCCAAGGACCAAAAATATTGGAAAACACCCTAGAGAAGCATTCCTGACAAGGCACTGGGATGATTGCTTACTGAAACAACTATATATATATATATATATATATATATATATATATATATATATATATATATATATAGTTTGTGCAGAGAGCTTGAGAGAGAGCAAACAGCTGACCTGACATCTCAGAAACTTCTGTCTTAGGTGAACCAGTAGTCATGTGATTCAACCTAGCCCAATGGCAATCCACACAGATCAGGAAGAAGTTTGTAGTGAAGCTGTCTGGCTGGAACGCAGGGAGTGCATTCCAGCACCTCTGAAGCCGGGATCCTTGTTCCTTCTGCAATGGAAAAGCCATGCCAAACTGCCACACAGCCAGGATTTATCCAGCTACACAAGACCCCGAATACCAGCAGCGGGGTTCCCTCACCTTGCTCCATTTAGAATCACTCGTTGGGGACTGCATCCAGGCAGACTCGGATGGACAACCAGGGATTTACCCCAGTAAGGTAGGCACCAATTGCTCCTGCTATCACTGTGAGGAGGGGAAAAAAAGAGGAACGCGGTGCTGGCTCAGGTGCTAAAATGTATGAGTTAAGCGTCCTATCATTGTGGGGGTGGACAGGGCCCGTACTCATGTTTGTGCTGACATGGAGCTGTCAGGAAAGCTCTTGTGTTATCATTCATATTCTCTGAAAAATGGCCAAGAAATTATAAATTCTGCCAGAGTATGTAAACATATGAGCACAACTGTATAATTACGACAATACAAATACTACAAATGCTGTTTATAGTAATGGAAGACAATGTTGACAGGAGGACCTCATGTGTAAACAAACAGTCCTAGCTTTACTTTAGCCATGCATGTGTGCCAACCGCATGGTGTTTGTGATTTTGCGCTGTGACTGCGGCTGGATGCATTAGGCCATCTGGATGCATGTTGGGTGCGTTTGCTCGCCCCCCTATGATGCTGGATGCTTCTTGCGCTCATGTGTCAGCCATCCATTCATGGATTCTGGATTTCCTGGGGGTATTTATTGGAGGGCTGACATGGTGTGCATTTCAGTCTTTGCATCACAGAGGACACACACGCCTGTTGATTCACCTGCCAGACTTACCAGACTCACCTATTTTCCACCAACTCCAGGTAAACTTTATTACTCGCACATGGCTCACTCCGAGCATTCATCTCACTTTTTGCTTTTTTGTCACCATTTTTTCAACTTTAATCTGGCTTTTTTCACTCATTTTCTCTCTCTCTTATCTATTCCTTTGACTCTCACCACTTGCTGGCAACTCTTTGCCATTTTCCTTTCCCCCTTCAGTCTCCTATGTCCTTACTATTCCTGGCTCAGGCTCTCTATTTATACAGAGACACATACATATCATTAGTACTTAATGCATTATTACACTTATTTACGCCTACAGCTTTCATTACATATGGACCTAGTGAGATTCCAGGAGGACACACTCTTACATGCGCACCATGCCTGTCCTCTGGTTTGCCCCACCAGGGTCCAGTTTGGTTCCGCCTCCTCAGCTCCCAGGTACGACACCTGCTGCTGCCTCTGGGAATCTCACACCTGCCGTTTTGGCCTCATTTAGTGGTGAGTATAGGCTCTTACATCATGGCCCCACACCCTGCAACTACTTTATCAATATTATACCATCTACCCATTTATATTCTTCCATCTTAGGTACACCCATACACGCATCAACCCCTGAAGAGCGAGCTGGGTCTTGCGAAACGTGTCGGGTACATTAGATGCCCGTGTATCACATATTTTTTACTACTAGGGTACATTAGATGCCCATGTATTACATGTCTATTACTCAATTATGTACCTATTGTTCAATTCACATGTATGTTATTTTACAATTGGCCATTGCTGATGATACTAATGTATGCATGATTTTTACCTAAAAAAAAAGGCATATACTTTATACTTCAATTACTGTTATGATGCTTTTTGGCCAAATGGTGCACACTCCATTTAAAGTCCCATGGGCAAGTCCTTTTTTGTTGCATATTACAGGAATGGAGGTGGGTTGCCGGTAGCAGCAGACCTTTTCTTATTTTTTTAGCTTTACTTTAACACTCATGGTTGATGCTTCGAGCCAAAACTGCCTCAATAAGCAATTTATAAGATATCTACAATACATTCCCTACAACACAACTTCCCATTTTGTTTCCTGGCTGACATTACCAGCAGCAATGGCATCATTTTCAAAATCTGATCCCCTTTGATTCCTATCCACTTGGCTTGGACATCATATCCATGGTGGAACCTTTGTCCTTTTGGGCAGTATACTCACCTCTCCAGTGGTCAAAAGCTTCAACCTCTCCTCAATTCCAGAGCTGCAGCCTCCGTCAATCTCTTGTCTTCAAAACACCTGGGGCTGTCAGACACCTCTGCCAGCTGTGGATACCTACATCTCTGCTGTATCCTGTACTGATCTAGTATCGAAGGAGCCACAGCACACCTTACATAAAAATTACAGTCTATCTTTTCCCCTCAGCTAAGTAAAATAAGGGAAATGTGTAGAAAAAAAAAAAAAAGACCTGTGCTCTGGTTAAGGGTATGTCCACACTCGCTTTCCCGACACACACAGAAACAAGCTACCCTTTGGAAGACACGCAGTGGTGCCATTAATTCCTCCTGGCAATTCCATTCATCTGCCAATGCACATTTTTTGCTTGCACAAAAAAAACACATGGTGCTGCTTAACCATGATGTTCGGTGCAGCACGATTTTGCAAATAGGGCAGCCTATTGAAAGGAATGGCCTGCCCTACACGCCAAATGCAAAAACACAGGGAAACACTCACTTGCATGGTGTGAATGGAGCCTTAAAGAGCCTTGCTTTGACTACTGTGATGTGAACTGAAACACAACTGAAATACAAATTTTCACTCAAAGAATACAGACCCTATGTAGTCCAGACAGCAGCACATGTTGTATTGGGCTGGAAAAGATTATTATTTACAGTTGATGCTTTTTATACGCTTATAATGCAAAATCTTTTTTAAAGGGATATATTTAAAAAGGACATAACAGAAATGTAAAAGGGGTCTAGCTAACATAATCAGTCCTTACACAACAAAGAAAAATATATGCACATTAATCTGCACTAGAAAAGCTAGAGAAAACGATCTCGTTGGAATAATTCCATGCAGGGAGTCTCAGTGGATATTCAATATAAATACTTTAGATCCTGCCAGTCTCAGTTCACAGATTATACTATTAGCATTCCTTTGATTAGTCAATTATAAGAAAATTATCCTATGCTCACACAATTAGAACTGAACTTTGTAGTGGAAGGGCACTCTAGGCTCCTGTGGTGTTCATTCACTCCTATATTGGCCAAGGTATTCTACACAACTACATTTCTTGTTATTCTGGCTGTACCTAGTATACCTTGCAGTGGAATTCAGAATGTCATGTACGGTGACAGGATTACTTTAATTAGATTTATTCATGGATTTACATGGGTTGACTGACCTGATAAGGCTGGTTGGAAACTTCACATGCCTCTGGTTCTATGCAACCCACTTAGCCTGAACACTCTACAATGTTAGGTACTACAGACTGTACTTTACGTGCTTCACATCACCCCAGTCTGTACTGTACTTTGCCTTTGATGATGCAGTCCCTTTCCCCCCTCATAAATGCGGCTTTTACTTGCTTTGAACATTCCCACCTCTGTTGCTCCTTTTCTCTGTTTCCAGCATTCCCTATTAGTTCACTCCTTTTCCCCATTACACCTACATTGTACCTTTCCTCCATCTCCCGTGCCCCCTGTATTGCATCTCTCCTCCATCTCCCGTGCCCCCTGTATTGCATCTCTCTCTCTATTTCTATGGAACCCTGTACTGCTCCCAGAAAGTATACCTCTTTTCCCCCCAGTGGTCCTGTGATGCACCTATCCTCCTTCTCTGGTATGTCTGTAATGTACCTCCATTATCTTTGTATAACCAAAACCTGAATGGTGCATCTCTAGAACATTATCCTGGATAGGTTTTGATAATATCTTAATACATGACGTGGCTTGTTTAGATATAGTGAGATATAAACCGATTATCTTTGTGCAGCTCACAAGTAGACTCCATTCAGCTAATGTCGTGACAAACTAGAATTTGTTATAGGTGTTTCCAGAAAAGACATGACTACTTATGCAATAAAGTATTTTCATTAATTCTCTGCATGGACTGATTACTCATGCACTACCAGAACAGCACTATATGGCAGCACAAGTGCATTTGGTCACCTTTCTGAATAAAGCGAAAGTAAAAATACATAAAATATTTGTAGTGGAACTGCAAACATGGCTAAATCATTGTTTACTTCTGCTTATTTACATCTACGACGTTTCTTTAGGTGAGCAGTGTTGAGAAAACATTGCAGTACTCTGTTAATTTGTATTGCTAGTGCATGGTGGAAGCATGGCTCAGTTCCAGATAGCTCATTTGAATACACTAGTTTCTTCCGGCAAAGGATTACATTGATCTGCAGGCACTAGAAGTCATGCATGGAAAAGCTAATCACTCAAGTGAGTCTAATGAAAAAGCAGTAGAGATACGGGAAAATGGCCAGGGATATATGTATATTGGTGGAGGGCCGGAAACGGCAAGACTGCTGATAAGAGAAAAAAGTGCGATTGCCGCACATCTTGTGCATTGTCCAACACATATCATGCATAGCCCTTCTGCATAGTAATGTTGTATTTGAAGTGCGTGCAGCACGGCCTAAGTGTGAATATGAATTATAAACACATACACACACACAGATTTCTTAATGCATTCTTAAAGTAGAATGCATAGTCTTTTTCCAATGAAACGTGCGGTCTTAACAGTTTTCTTTAGCAGGAAGGCAATTATATCAGAAATTAAAAAGGTAACCATTTCAATACGTTTCAGCTACATGTGATCCACCTAGATGACATCACTTCCAGTCTCTACATTCCACCTAGTGGCCAATAAAGAATATTCCCCAAGTGGATCTCACCACTAGCTGACACTAGACACCAACTGTGTCCCCTTGAACCATGGAAGTGGCATTTTAAAGCCACAAAATTGTTTTACTAAAGTAGACAACTCATGCCGATCATTAAACAAGCACATCGGACACCTCTGACAAACAAACTACCTAAGGGCCCTATTTGCGTTGACTCTTCCTACTACTTCATTTACCCCCACAGAGCAGCCAGGAAGGGAATGCCCGAGGCATAGGGAGCGACCACTCTGACCCTGCGTGGAAACAGGTTATGTCCACCTGTGCACCAAGAAGGCTGAGTGTTTCCCCATAGTTGAGTAACCGCGGCCTCAACAGTTGTAAGTCCATTTTGATATTTTTTCCTTTTTTTGTGGAAGCACTGCATTCTTGTTTTTGAATTAATCTATTACACCAGAAGGCGCTTTTCT
This sequence comes from Aquarana catesbeiana, assembly GCF_042186555.1. Lineage (NCBI taxonomy): Eukaryota > Metazoa > Chordata > Amphibia > Anura > Ranidae > Aquarana > Aquarana catesbeiana. Next base: position 497,030,987 of record NC_133328.1, on the reverse strand, counting down.
TTTTTGGCGGAGAATCTGAGCTTTACCAGAAACCCCTGGCCAGCTCCTCAGGGTCCTTTGGTGCACAATCTACCCCCACACCCCAGACATTACACATTTCTTTTTATTTAACTTTTTATTTAAGGACTGCTGAATGTATAGAGAGAAAGGAAATCCAACATATCATTCAACCAATTCCAACATTAGGCATCAACAACAATTGTATAACAAAGTTTGCATTAATGAGCACTCCAAGTTCTACTGTCCCATTTCAAATAAAGATCCGTAGTCTGGAATCTCCCCTACCACTACCACATACAAGCAGCGCGGCAGAGGAGACCCTCCGCCCAACAAAAAACGTATACATAGTTCAGTGAACAGAACCAATAGGGAGAACCCCATTTTAGGGGACAACTCCCAAGCCTTATACTCTATATGGGTTATAATTTCAGTATTGGAATAAGTGGAATGGTATCAGCAGATATTGCAATCCAGGGTTTTTTTTTTCTCTCATTTATATGAAAATAGGGTGGGAGACACCAATGGTGTCAATAGAGAAAACAAAGGAGTGAGGGAGGAACAGTAGAGGGGAGGTCTGAGGAAAGAGGGGGAGGGGATGTGGGGCTCCAATGGGGTCGACGACCCATTACTCCAAATTGTCTTAAGACAAAGCATACACCAATTTTAATGACATTTTTATTGGAGCAGGATCGGGTCGCCGGACCCCACCAGAACCAAGAACAGTAGTTGGCATAGGGAGAAGGGGGGCTAGAAAAGGAAAGGATAGGAGAAAAGAAGAATAGGGAAACAAAGGGGGGACTGGCAAGAAGTAGGAAATAAAGGGTGGAGGGAGAATAGGGAAAAATGGGGAAACGCTAAGTCTCCAATCGGAGCGTTACTGCATAATTGGGCAGTTATGGCCTAGTGGGGGAGGAGGTAGGGCACTTCAGAGGTAGAGCCTCCAGAGTACCGGACCCTCCCAACAACTCCCCGCAGGTGGCGGCTCTAAAGGGGAGCCGCATGACCATGTTATACTTCTCGGTAATGAAGTAGTGTAAGAAGGCAAAATTATGAAATAACCCTTAAGTGTTGGCAGTATCAGGTCTGATAATAGAGGAATAACTTTTATAAACAATAACATAACCCAAATAGACAACTCCACTCTTAATCTATTATTAAATGAGAACACCCAATCCCAGTGGGTCTAGGCCGCCACAAGGTCCGGCCCCGCCTGGGGCAACCTTTGTGCCTCTATGCTGGGGGAGAGGGAAGAAAAAAAAAAACAAAGGGAAAAAAAAAAGGGGGGTAGCAGAGGGACCAGACGTGGTGGGACCCTTTCTATGAGTAACAGATATTTCGCAGTGTAATAATAAAGCTTAATGGGTAGGTGAAAAAACAGTACAACAGAAACACCGGTAGACCGGGAGAGGCCCCCGGGGAGCCGGAGCCTCATCAATTGGAAAAACATGCCAATCCGATCTAAATCTAATAGGTAAATGCTCCAACCCACTCCCCAGTGGCCACCCCCGCATCAGCAATGAAAGGAACAATAGCCCATGCAAACCAATACCCCCCCCCATAGTGTTAGCCCATAAAGCGTGCAGGACCCCAGCAAGCAGGGAGCCCTCCACTGAACCCCCACATGGGGCTCATCTCCAGTCTGAGGCAATAAGTCCACTTGGGTCTAGCCGCTCTCAATGTAGACCTCCCCTCGAGGCCAACGGGAAAGTCCACCTAACCTCTCTTCCCCACTGGGTAGACCTGAGCTAGGCTGGAAGCAGCAAGGGGTGATTCCTTGGTTCGGCGTTCTCGGGGGTTGTGAATACCAGCTCAGGAGAAACAGGTATCATTTCTTAAGACCGTTCTAGTCTAAGAGACTTATGGTTCGTTATCCTGGGGAGCCTGTGCTCTTCTACGTTGGGTTCGGCGGTTGCGTCGGGACCTTTGGGGGCCAGCCGAGAGGTTTGTTGTGGGATTGTTGTTGCCAGAAGGGAGCACAAACGCCAGCCAGTTGGGTAGCGGTATCTGAGGCAGTCCAAGGGAAGTGAGGTAAACCGGAACATCCACGGGATGTCGAAGGGTATATGTGCGGCCTCCTTTACGTGCAATCAGATGGAAAGGGTGTCCCCATTTGTAGGTGATCCCCTGATCGCTGAATCTCTCAAGTAAGGGCTTCATGCAGCGGCGCATCTGCAGAGTCCTCCGGGACACATCAGGCAGGAGGGTGATCTGAGCGCCATCGAAGTCGATGTGTCCCCTGTGCCAGGCCTTTTGTAGAATGTCCTCTTTGACTGAGTAATTATGCAGGCAACACAGGACATCTCTGGGTCTGTCTTCTTCAGGGCTTCTGGGGCCAAGAGTTCTATGAACCCTGTCAATTTCAACAGGTGTCTCTGGGGGGCGCTCCAGGCAGTTGTTGAATATGGCGATTACAGTCAACTTTAGGTCAATCTGTCAGGTGGCTTCAGGTAGGCCGCAAATTCTTATATTGCGCCTGCGGTTACGATTTTCCAGGTCGTCCATTAAGAGGTGTAGTTGTGCAATCTGGTCAACTGTTTCCTCATGTGTAATTTGAAGGCCGGAGACATCGTGGCGGAGGGTTGAAATGTCGGTTTCTAGTGAGGAGACTCGGGCGGTCACTTCTGTTATTTCTTGCTCGATCCCCACAATTTCTCCACGAAGTGCTGTCTCTATTCTGGTCACTACAGAGTCCAGGTCGTCTCTGGTGGGCAGCTTTTGCAATAGTGCCCACAATGCCTGGTCATTATAATGCAAAGGAGAAGGTTCCTGTGTGGGTAATGCCAGAGGAGCGGTACACACTGTCATACGTGGCTGTTGTACAGGGGGCAGCGGTGTGCCTGGTAATGAGTGCTGAGAGGACTGAGTGTCCCGTGAGGCCCACTGCACAGAGCCGCTGTGTTCCCCTCCTGGGCTGCCAAACGGTGTAGGAGACAGTGAACCGGGAAAGCAGGGGGAGAGATCGCTTGATGGGGAGAATGGAGGCATGTCTATGCTGCGACCGTGTCTCTCACCTCCTCCCGCTGATGAGCCCAGCTCTATCCTCGTGGCAGGCGCCATCGCCATTTTGGCTGAGTCCGGAGTCGAAGCCGGCGGCTGTATCGGCACCAGAAACCTCTCCATTTGGATCCCGGGGAGCACGGATCGGCAGGCCCACTTCCTCAGACACAGGGGCAGAGCCGAGAAGCTGGAATGTGGGACAAATCTGCACGGGTGAGCTGATAGGGAGCCGCGGACTGGGAGCTCAGGGAAGGTGCGTCTTCACTCTTCCATGCCGAGACCACGCCCGACATTACACATTTCAATAGTTAATTTAAATTTGTGTCTACTGAAAATAAACGTTCCTAATTTTCCTTTAGTGAGGTATAACCTTAAAACACACCATATTTAAAGCAAACATATTATTGTTAATAGGTATAGAAAAGTGAATGCTATATTTATGCATATGTTAAGCTATGTCCCGATGTCATGATTTATCAGGATAAAAAGATATTTGAGGTAAAGTTGCTAGTCTCGGGTGAATTTAGTACACACAATGTAGCTGTTCAAATGTCCAAAGCAAATCAAAACCAACAGCTGATTCTTAACATTTTCTAATGTCTTCTGCTGCCCTTAATAAAAGTAACTTCTGATTCACTAATACAGTGGCTTGCATAAGTATTCCCTACATTGTACATTGCCATATTATAATTTTACCAAATGGTAATAAAAAATAGGTTTAATCGGAATTGTATTTTTACAAATGAGTCAGTCAATGTTGCAATACAAAATACTTCTACTCGTACCTGCCATTGCAGTCCAGTCAGCAATACACATTTGCATCTCCCATAGTATCACTTGGGAATATGTTGTGATTCAAGTTGAACTCTGGGCAATATATATTTTTTTACCATGCGGTGGAGCTATGGGTAACTGCTTGTTTTGGTCTAGGGCAGGGATATGCAATTAACGGACCTCCAGCTGTTGCAGATCTACAAGTCCCATGAGGCATAACAAGACTCTGACAGCTACAAGCATGACACCCAGAAGCAGAGGCATGATGGTACTTGTAGTTTTGCAACACCTGGAGGTGCGCTAATTGCATAGCCCTGGTCTAGGGGTTCGGAGAGTCAAGATATACACACCTAATCCTCCCGATGCAAGACTGGTCCCTTTCGGCTCCTGCCCCCTGTGGTCCAGCAGTCTTGTGCAGTGGACTGTTCCTGATGTCATCATGCCCATAGACCGGCTCTGGACCGGCTCTGGACATGAAGGTGTCAGGAACAGTCCACCGCTGGACGTGGGGGAGCAACATTTTCAGGAGGATCCAAGGATCAGGTGAGTATAGGCGCTGTGTTCAACTCAAGACAAAACAAGCAGTTAACCATGCAGTGTGGGCACAGTCTTCAAAAAAAAAAAAAAAATTGCCCGGATTTGGGCTTTAGGTTTTAACTTTCCTATAAAATTTTGCATCTGTACGTCCTGAAGGCATAAAAAGGTCAACCTGATGTCTTATGCTGGCCATAGATTGGTAGCATTTCGAATGAAAATTCCTAGGACAAGAATGTGCTAAGAATATTTGTTTGTTAGTTTTTCTAATTGTTTATTTTTTTATTTTTGACCACAGTGACGAGAAAATTCAGGAGGAGCAGGATAGAAATTTTTTCTCTAAACAAATTTCCAACAGTGTATGTGATTTTCATTAAAGTCCATTCATCCCAATATCAAATGTTAAAAGCAAACAAACATTCGAATGTTCTGAGAATTTTCGTACAAATTTTTCCTAATACTTTTCCTAAGAATTTTTAAAATTCTATCCAACTATGGGCAGCTTTAGGGTCCAATATACAACTAAGATCTCAGTGTCAGACTAAACAAATTGGTTTTGTATTACAACCAAATTTTTCTAGTGTACTGGAAATAAAAAGCACGATTACAATGGAAAACCCTACAGTTTACAGCATTTAGAAAGGCTTTTTTTTCTTAACCACTTGCCGACCGCCGCATACACATATATGGCGGCAGAATGGCTCATACAAGCAAATGGGTGTACTTGTACATCCCTTTGAATTTGCCACCTTGCGGGTGCGGGCGCACGCTGCGGGGGCGTGCCCGCGGGTCCCGCGATCTAGATGTTCGCCGGCGGCCCACAATCGTGAGACAGAGAGGCAGAACAGGGAGATGTAAACAAGGCATTTCCCTGTTCTGCCTAGTGACATGACAGGGATCTACTGCTCCCTGTCATCGGGAGCAGTGATCGCTGTCATGTCAGTGGTAGGCCACCCCCCCACTGTTAGAATCAGTCCCTAGGACACACTTAACCCCTTGATCGCCCCCTAGTGTTTAACCCCTTCTCTGCCAGTGTCATTTATACAGTAATCAGTGGCTATTTATAGCACTGATCGCTGTATAAATGACAATGGTCCCAAAATAGTGTCAAAAGTGTCCGCCATAATGTCTCAGTCCCGATAAAAATCGCAGGTCACCGCCATTACTAGTAAAAAAAAAAAAAAAAATTATAAAAATGCCATAAATCTATCCCTTATTTTGTAGATGCTATAAATTTTGTGCAAACCAATCACTATACGCTTATTGCAATTTTTTTCCCAAAAGTATGTAGAATACATATCAGCCTAAACTGAGGAAAAAAATTGTTTTTTTATATATTTTTTGGGGATATTTATTATAGCAAAAAGTAAAAAAATATTGCTTTTTTTTTTTCCAAAATTGGCGCTCTTTTTTTGTTTATAGCGCGAAAAAAATGCATCGGGGGAGGACTCATGTATTTAGGGGATGCGAGGGGGCGATACTGCTACTGGGACATTTTTAAGCATAATCCAGGGAATTCAATAAAGAGTTAGTTCAGCTTTACCAAAAACTGCCTATGCAGCTAAGGGGTTTTTGTAGATAAAAACAAACTGTGAACTTTGACCAAAATTGGAGTATTGCCCTTGTAATAAGTCTAGCTCAAATATGTATCTCCTGAATCCTGACTGTAATACTCCCAGGACATTGCTAGGATCTTGCTAAGAGAGGCCTTAGGATAGCTCACTCCTGTAATTAATATTAATATACAGGATTTATATAGCGTCAACAGTTTGCACATCGCTTTGTGATGGTGGAGGTGAGCAGTAAGAACTATACCTCTCTTAGCAATGTCCTAGCAACATCCTAGGAGTATTCCAGTCCGGCTTCAGTAGGCTACGCCTATAGCAAGGGCATTATTCAATTTTGGTCAAAGCTGCACAGTTTTAGGCTGGGTTCACATATGAGCCGCATGCGGCTCACAACAGGGGTACGTTGCATCATGGTACACGGTTTCAGGTCCAATTTCAGCCTGAATTTTGAGCTGAATTCGGACCTGAAACGGACCAAAAGACGCACAGCGTTTTTGTACAAAACGCACCGGACGTGCTGCGGAGATATGTGAACCGGCTCCATAGAGAGCCGCTCAAAATCTCCTGCTATTGTGAACTGGATGCGGGTTCGCAATGGTGTGAACCCGATCTAAATCTGCAGTCACTCCTTATCTGCAAAGACAGTTGCTTGCTAAAGGTGAACTAAGGCTTTAAGGTAAAAAATATCTTGGCTTTGAAACCGCTTTCATTCGGTGAATTTCATTCTACATTCTTGGCCAATTCAAAGTCTCTTACCAATAAACTGAAGCACAGGTTTAGATTAAAGTGCTCTATGCTTTGCATACTTGCTGTGATATAACGAGCATGTTGTCACTGGCTAACTCCTGCCAAAAGGTCACCCTATAAAAATACAAGATAACCAAGTATACACAGTACTTGTAGCCTTTCCTGAAAAGATAATTAGACTGATTTCTCAGCCTATGAAAAAAAAAAAAATCAATATTTCACTTTACTTTCCAATGTAATTTTCAACCAGCATTACAATTTTAGGAACCAAAAGATAAATGAGCTATAGTAAGAAGGATATATATTCCCCATATTGTTATCTAGTAATCTCTGTAAGGATCTTTACAATAGAAATAGCAAAGATGACCAAAACACAGCAAGCCGCATATATTTGACAAATCATTTCACAAAGGGATTACCTCTTCACTACGGAATAACGCAAGATGCACCTGCACACAACATAAATCTGTGCAGCATAAAAGGTTAGACCACAAAAACAAGAAATAATTCATACACCAAAGACTGAAAAGTCAGCAAGAAACCAATGCCTTTAGGTCACACACCTCCCTGGTCGCCATCGTTCTGCCTGTACCACAATTAACGGAGTACCCTAATTAGAGGTTTTCTCCATTTATCAGAGTCTGTAGCCGCTGAATCATGGAGAATTTTTCCATGGCTCTTCAAAAGAAATTAAACAATTGACTTCTGTCAAGCGGTAGAGCCCACACACTGATTGAAATTCGGCTGGACTTCGATTGGTGAATGGCCTTGTCTAGACACAGGATAGAATTTAAAAGACGCACAGTTTAATCTCCTGCGCTTGTGCAGTGGGCCTCTATGAATGGTGAACTCTTTGATCCGACGCTTTAGATTGGATAATGCACCGCTCGCTGCCCTCCACAGACTGGGGAATCCGAAGCACCGGAACATGTAAAAAACAGAAGGCGCGTGGACCTAGTGCATTATCCTCAAAGGTTTAATTCATGTACAAAGACAGGTAGCATACTCACAAACATGGACTTGAATAAAAACAAAAATTTCAGTAATCCTCCACATGGATCCTTGAAATGGTCCCCATCATATGGGACTGTCCAGTAGAGGCACAGGCTAACGCATTTTGAGAGCCCCAGGGGCTCTGAGGAAGAGGAACCCCTCAAAACGTGTTAGCCTGTGCCTCTCCCCCCCCCCCCCCATAGTTTCTCTTTGCAGATTCTTTTTTAAAGCAGAAGTAAACTCTCCCTTGTAGAAGCAAACACCTCAAACCCCATTGTTTTTTTCTGAAAATGTTTTTTCCTCTACGCAGCAAACTTTTATTATATTGCAGTTTACCATTTCTAATTGATGACTATATTAGTTTTCCTTTTTATAGGCCTTCTTATTTTCACCTGGTGATCCCGACAGTAGGTCTGTTATTTTTTTTAACAGAACAAACTGTCCTGCACATGTAGCAATTAGAGTAATGAAAAAAAAAAACATTTACCACTGACAGGTATGCTTATAATGATCACGTTTTATTTATTCAAAACCTTTATCACAAAAAGGAACAAAAAAAACTGTTGCTGCAAGAGGGCTTTCACACCGAGCCGCGAGGGGTGTCGGCGGTAAAGCGTCGCTATTTTTAGCGCCGCTTACCGTTGTTTTAGCAGCTAGATAGATATTTTCACAGTATAAATTACCTTGAAAAAGTATTTATACCCCTTGACATTTTTCACATTTTGTCACGCGTTACAACCAAAAACGTAAATGCATTTTATTGGGATTTTATGTGATAGACCAACACAAAGTGTCACAGAATTGTGAAGTGGAGGGAAAATGATAAATGGTTTTCAAAATTTTTACAAATAAAATTGTGAAAAGTGTGGCGTGCATTTGTAGTCAGTCAATACTTTGTAGAACCACATTTCGCTGCAATTACAGCTGCAAGTCTTTTTGGGTATGTCTCTATCAGCTTTGCACATTTAAAGTGACATTTTTGCCCATTCTTCTTTGCAAAATAGCTCAAGCTCTCTCAGATTGGATGAAGAGCGTCTGAACAGCAATTTTCACGTCTTGCCACAGATTCTCAATTGGATTTAGGTCTGGACTGTGACTGGGCCATTTTAAACACATAAATATGCTTTGATCTAAACCATTCCATTGTAGCTTTGGCTGTATGTTTAGGGTCCTTGTCCTGCTGGAAGGTGAATCTCAACCCCAGTCTCAAATCTTTTGCAGACCCTAACAGGTTTTCTTCTAAGAATACCCTGTATTTGTCTTCATCCATCTTCCCATCAACCCTGACCAGCATCCCCACGACATGATGCTGCCAATACCATGTTTCATGGTGGGGATGGTGTATTCAGGGTGAAGCGCAGTGTTCGTTTTCCACCACATAGCATTTTGCTTTTAGGCTAAAAAGTTCACTTTTGGTCTCATTTGACCAGAGCACCTGCTTCCACATGTTTTCTCGCAAAACTGAAAACGGGACTTCTTATGGTTTTCTTGTAACAATGGCTTTCTTCTTGCCACTCTTCCAAAAGGCCAGATTTGTGGAGTGCACGACTAATAGTTTTCCTGGGGACAGATTCTCCCACCTGAGTTGTTGGATCTCTGCAGCTCCTCCAGAGTTATCATGGGCCTCTTGGCTGCTTCTCCGATTAAGGCTCTCCTTTCCTGGCCTGTCAGTTTAGGTGGACGGCCATGTCTTGGTAGGTTTGCATTTGTGCCATACTCTTTCCATTTTCAGATGATGGGTTGAACAGTACTCCGTGAGAGGTTTAAAGCTTGGGATATTTTTTTATAACCTAACCCTGCTTTAAACGTCTCCACAACTGTATCCCTGACCTGTCCGATGTGTTCCTTGACCTTCATGGTACAGTTCGTTCACTAAGGTTCTCTAACAAACCTCTGAGGACTTTACAGAACAGCTTTATTTATACTGAGATTAAATTACACACAGGTGGACTCTATTTACTAATTAGGTGACTTCTGAAGGCAATTGGTTCCACTAGATTTTAGTTAGGGGTATTAGAGTAAATGGGGCTGAACACAAATGCACAGCACACTTTTCACATATTTGTAAAAAAAAAAATTGAAACCATTTATCATTTTCCTTCCACTTCACAATTATGTGCCACTTCGTGTTGGTCTATCGCATAAAAACCCAAGAGAATTTCATTTCCATTTTTGGTTGTAACGTGACAAAATGTGGAAAATTTTAAGGGGTATGAATACGTTTTTGTTTTCAAGGCACTATACATTTGAACGTCATGCTTCCTGTATCTTACTGAAATGAATGTTCTGATTGCACTTAACTCAGTCAAGGTCTATGAATGGCTACAAGTTAAATCTCTTTCTGAACAAATGCTTCCCAGCTTAAAAGTTACAATAGATTTTCCTGGCAGCTGGTCCTGTACACAATGTTCTTAAAAATGTTTCAACACAGATGATTGAATTGTCTGATAAAGAGTAGTGTACCCTCTAGTGGCTGCAACCTAACATAGAAAATATCATTGTGGACTAAACATGCTACAGGTATTTAAGGTGGAACTAAACCCTCCTATCCTTTACAGGCAAGACAGCTACCATCTTAACCTACGTTAGATCTGCAGTTGCTATTGTGCTGCACATGCGATCAGTAATGTTACCAACCATTTGATGGCTTGAGGTCCAGTTAGTTTTATACACATTGCAGATTTCTGCGCAGAAAAAAAAAATCTACAGGTGACACCAGTGTTGTGGTGTGAACAGGGCACAGAGCCCTTGCAGAATGTGTGCAGAAAAACTCACTTCAGTTATTTAACAGTACACATTCATAATTTAAAAAAATATTTTAATACTTTGAAACAATCAGTTTACCATTGCAAGTGTTTTACATGAAAACAGATCATTTGTTCTCACGGTTTCATCAAGCAAGCTACACAAAAGTTAAGTTCGAACATGACTTTTTCTGCAAAAAATAAAATAAAGCAACATCCCTTTAAATTAATTTAGGATGTACCATTATAGCTGACTTTGCACCCCTAAAACTTAGGGGCCATTACTGCTAGGACCTCTTCCTCTATTAAGTACACCAAGACACAGCTCACTTTCAGGGCAGGTGAGAGGCACTCATTATGTCGTCTTAACTTGGCTCCTGGCTTTTAATATTCAAGTAGTGCCAAGCAGCACACCTACTTCACTTCCTGCCTAACCAGCACATAATACAAACCATAAATGAACCCAGGGGTGGACATATCATTGGGACAGACTATGTGCCTCTAGTATATTGGGGCCATTGTTGCTAGGACCTCTTCCTTTGTTATGTAGACTGAGACAATGCTCACTTCTAGGGCAGGAGAGAAAAGTAAGAAGCCTTCATCCAGATGTCCTAACTGTGCTCCTGGTTTTTTAACACCCAATTGGTGCTGAGCAAAGCCCCTACTTCACTTCCTGCCTTACAGGAACATATTAAGAACCGTGCAGGTGCATCTCTGTAATCTCAAAAAAAATAAGAATATCATCAAAAAGTGAATTTATTCCAGTAATCCAATAAGTGAAACTCATATAATTTGATATAAATGCGTTACACACAGAGTGATATATTTCAAGCATTTCTTTTAATGTTGATGATTATGACTTACAGCTAGTGAAAACCCAAAATTCAGTATCTCAGAAAATTTGAATATTACATAAGACCAATAAAAAAAGGATTTTTAACACAGAAATGTTAGCTTACTGAAAGTATATCCATGTACAGTATACTATGTACTCAATACTTAGTCAGGGCTCCTTTTGCATGAATTACTACATCAAAGCAGCGTGGCATGGAGGCGATCAGCCTCTAGCACTACTGAGGTGTTATGAAAGCACAAGTTTTTTTGATAGTGGCTTTCAGTTCATCTGCATTGTTGGGTCTGGTGTCTCATCTTCTTCCTGACAATACCCCATAGATTCTCTATGGGGTTTAGGTCAGATGAGTTTGCTGGCCAATCAAGCACAGTGATACCATGATAATTAAACCAGGTATTGGTACTTTTGGAAGTGTGGGTGCCAAGTCCTGCTGGAAAATGAAATCAGCATTTCCATAAAGCTGGTCAGCAGAGAGGAGCATGAAGTGCTCTATAATTTCCTGGTAGAGGGCTGAGCTGACTTTGGACTTTATAAAACTCAGTGGACCAACACCAGCAGATGACATGGCTCCCCAAATCATCACTGACTATGGACACTTCACACTGGACCTCATGCAACTTGGATTCTGTGCCTTTCCACTTTTCATCCAGACACACAGCACACATTGTTCAAAGTATTGCTCTAGTTGAATGTAGGGCCCATAAAAGGTTTTTGCACAGGGGGCCCTTTGGCATCTGTGTCCACCTCTGACTGAAGTATATGACAAAACGAAAGGGCCACACAACTAAAATGTGATATCAGAAAGTATGTATGGACTTGTACAAAATGAAGAAAAGGCTCGGCATCAAGAGAAAGGTCTTTTTACCTGCCCCTGAAGAGTGAGAAAAACCCTTGTTTCCGCAATTAGCATCTCTAATAACATATCTCAACCCTGAAGGAAGCTGCGCTAGTGTTCATTTTCTTGCATATCTAAGAAACGTTCCAGCTACACAGAGAAAACACGTACAGTTTATTGTATCCCCTGCTTTAAGTGACTGCTGCAGCATGTAGCCTTTAAAGCAAACACAAGATGCTGTCAAATGCTTCAGTAAAGAAGCTGAATCCTTCTGTCTACTGGATCTGCCCACAAAGTGTCAGCTTAAATTGTGAACAGGCGAATGCTGTAATTTAAATGGATTGTTTTATTGAAACATCATTGGATTTTTTTTGAACTATGTGTTTTAAATGACAAGCCTTGCAAAGTAAACGGCAGGTACACTCCTGAATTCACTCCTGCATCTCAGTATGATGAACCGAGCCACTGCACAATTTATTTTCACATCTGGAAAGCAAAAAAAGATCCGCTATTAACTCATACAAACAAATGGCCACATAAAAGGTGATTTGTATGTAGAAGATGGAGCTTTTGCCCCCTAAGACCTCATGTACACTGCTGCTGGTAAACGTATGTTTAGGAGCTGTTGGGCATTTTTTCCAGCTGCCCCTGAACTCTCCTCTATGTTATCAGTACATGTACACAGGGTCATTTATAGTAGTTTCTAGGCAGTTGAGTTTAGAAGCTTTTTTTGGAATGCAAAAAAATGGGTCCAGACAGATGTTCAGAGGCACTTGAAACGCCAAATGCTTGTAACAGCTTGTAAATGCTGCTAAACGCGGTAACTTGCGTTTAGCAGTGTTTCCTTTACAGATGTTTTTCATTTTAACAAACGCTTCTAAGCGCAAACGTGGCTAAAGCCTAACACCTGTCATTTTGGATCACCCCGTTCAGGAGTCTCTATGTCCTTGTCTGGGTGTTACTGGTCTGCAGAGTAAACAAAGCACATTTTAGACCTATTCAGAAGGGGTGTGCAGCTACGTGATTAGGAAAGCAGTCATTTTCTGTGTGTCAGTTGATTTGTCAATTTGCTAATTAACAAATGCGTTTCCATATCAGCTACTGAACTTGGCTATTGTCTGTGGAGCAGAAGCTTTGAAGCGGTCAAATGCAGATAAATGTGGGTAAACAGAAATCAGTATGTTCAGCCTGGTGTCCTAATATAAGGCTGGCTTTATTGACATGTGTGCCAATGAGCTTTCCAGCATGTAGAGATGTATAATGTACAGCATGAATAAAATGCACAATGTATGTACAACACACAGAAACACATAGGTATGAATAGAGCCTGAATGTAAACAAGGCAGCAGCCAACCATCTGCCAAGGATTCCTTACTGCCATTTAGGGAGGCCTAAACCATTGACCCACTCACACCTGCTTGTGTTAGTATTCTATTGCATGATCACACGAAATTGCATCAAGAATTGTGTCCAGTTTATTTCAGCAAGGTTCTCACATCTATACATTTTTAGAGAGAGCAAATAGCAAAAAATAAATAAAAATAAAAAAATCCTGAAAGTGTTTTTATAAAAATGCAGTACATATAGTACATATAGAGATAAGCTGTACTACATATAAATGACATGCACAATGTGTCAAAAAATGCATGCGTAAATTTCCGCTTTTACTGTCACATTAAAAAAAAATACACTTAAAGTGGTTGTAATAGCAGAAGTTTTTTTTTTTACCTTAATGCATTCAATTCAATTTTAAAAAATACCTTATTTTCTTAAATTGGTTTTCTCAGCATAAACATCTGATACATTATCTATTTTCTAATGTGAATAAAATATGGGTTAATGAGATTTTCAAATCATTGCATTCTGTTTTTATGTAGATTTTACATGGTGTCCTAACTTTTTTGGAATTGGAGCTGTACATAGCGTTTTTCATTGTTGGATTTACATAAGAGAGCATCTTAAATGGTAAACAACAAGCTATTCTATGTAAATGAGAACATGTAACAAATATAAAGTAGGTGTTATTCCAATTTTGCTGCAAAAGTGGAATAACACTATAAGGCTCCATGCACACTGGAGCTCATAAAACGGCTGTTCTGAACGTCGGATTGCTGGCAGGAAAATGCTGCTTTAAGTACGCAATTTTATCAGCGTTTTGCATTGCCGTCAATGCACGTTTAGCGGCACTAGCTTTTAACCGCGTTTCTCTGCCTCCATTCAAAATCAATGATTCCCTATTGGAGCCCATTGATTTGAATAGAAGTCGCACTGCAAGTCGGATCATCATGATCTGACTTGCAGTGCGACTTGTGTGCTGAGGATGAAGGGGAACCCTCGCCAAAATGAAAAAAAAATTGGCGTGGGGTTCCCCCCTCAGACAACACCAGGCCCTTCGGTCTGGTATGGATTTTAAGGGGAACCCCCTTCACCAAAAAAACAGCGTGGAGGCCCCCCAAAATCCATACCAAACCCTTATCCGAGCACGCAGCCCGGCCGTTCAGGAAAGGGGATGGGGACGAGTGAGCGTCCCCCCCCCGAACCATACAAGGTCGCATGCCCTCAACATGGGGGTAGGTGTTTCGGGGCGGGGGGGGGGGCGCTGCACCCCCCCCACCCCAAAGCACCTTGTCCCCATGTTGATGAGGGCAAGGGCCTCTTCCCGACAACCCTGGCCGTTGGTTGTTGGGGTCTGCGGGCGGGAGGCTTATCGGAATCTGGGAGCCCCCTTTAATAAGGGCCCCCAGATCCCGGCCCCCCACCCTATGTGAATGAGTATGGGGTCCATCGTACCCCTACCCATTCACCTGGGGGAAAAAAGTGTCAAAAATAAAACACACTACACAGGTTTTTAAAGTAGTTTATTAGTCCGCTCCGGGGGTCTCTTCCGACTTCGGGGGTCTCTTCTTTCTTCTCCACGCTATCCGGCCTCTTCTCCCGGTCTGCGGTTCTTCTGCTGGGCTCCTCCGCTATCTTCTGCTCTTTTGACGCTCTTTTGCTAGCGGTGGCCCGGTCTTCTCCGTCTTCTTCTTCCTTCCGGTCTTCTTCTAATGTTGAAACGATGCTCTCTCCTGCTGTAATGCCGAGTGAGCGGTGCGCAACGACTTATATTGGCATGGGGCGCAGTCACCGGGTGATGTCATCCGGTGACCCCGCCCCTTATTACGTCACATCCCCGATGCATGATGGGACTGTGACATCATTGATTTTGAATAGAGGCAGAGAAATGCCAAACGAGGCTTAACGCTCTTTTTACGCCCTCGTTTAACACCTTTTACCGATGTCTGGCATTTCCAGTACTGCTCTTGAATGCCTCTTGAACGTGAATTTCTGGCGTTCAGAAAAAAGCCCATAAACTCCACTGCTCATTAAAGCTAAAAAACGTCCATGTGTGCATGGACACATAGGCTAACATAGAGTGGAGTTTATGGGCTTTTAAAAAAAAAAAAAACGCCCAAACTCCAATAAAAACTGCAGTTTATCAGGTCCAGTGTGCATGGAGCCTAAAAGCACAGAGATGTGAATGAGCCTAAAAAAGGTGTGAGCCTTACTCCATAGGTTCCTGTGCATATACACTGTCTGTAGTTCCACCCCAAAAATGGATAAAACAGTAACTAAAAATTCTAGAGCTTGCATTGCATATTAAATCACCAAAAAATGCATTACCTGGAAATAGAAAATTCTAAATAAACTGATAAAGTGGAGCTTTAGTTGGAAAAATATAACTAATTGTGAACAGACCGGCTCTTACTCCAGTTATAAAAAATAAATAAATAAAAAAACACACTCACACACACACTCACACACACAAAACACGTACCTGCCTGTTCACAATACCTTGTAGAATGTACACTGAGCTGCAGTCCAAGCTGCCTGTGTGCCAAGATGACTGCACTCCTGGCCATGCATGGAGTGATGTCATCTCACGCTGGACAATCGTACTGGCCAGGGAGAAAGTGCTGGCACTAGGGAGGGACCTGGTGGAACTGTTGAAACAGAGGTAAGTGTTACAGCTATTAGTCCCCCTTTAACATCCTATATACAGTACCTACAGTTACAGTAAAATGTAAATGTCTTGGTAGCTTGCCAACAAACCATCCCCACTGACAAACCTTATTATATACTCAGGAATTTATTTTCCTATAGATTGCTAAAAGGTTTCTGAAAGCATACCATCTGCATGTTTCCGCAGAGCCTGTATGTACGGGTTCATGCACCTGTCAAACTTGGCTGTGTGGGTGAGCCCATACATCTGATGGGTATCCATTCACTTTCTATGGGCTGCCTGCATGCAGCTCAGCAGTAGTAGAAGCTCTGCATGCCTGCTGTGTGAATAAGCCCTTAGATGAAAACAAAGTGCTAGCCAGAAGCAAACAGCTTGGAATATTTACTGAAATCATTGAAAAGGAAACCAGCGCCTTGCATCTTACTTCTTTCTGTATTCTCAAGCATCACTCCTATTTCCTGGCCTTACTTTCCTGTCGTTGTGCAAGACTCTGGTTCAACAAACGCATCTTATTCTCACTGTTCTACCTCGGAAAACAGCGGCATCAATTTGAGCTCATAGCTCCAGAGAAGACAAGCCACTGGATAAATATATGTGGCTGTCCAATGTTGTCATGGAAACTACAGATAACAAGCATGTAAAACGACATAATAGAGTAGATCGGTATATACGTAATGTCATATGAACACTGGGTTTGTCCAATTTCTATTGGAAATTGTATTCTTTGTTTTCCTATTCATTGTGCTCATACATATGCAGTAAGTCATACAAGTGTCTGAATTGGGCTGGTCAAAGCATCAATAAAGAAGATGGCATTTACAGGGAGTTATCTACTTAACTGTGGCAAGGAAAATACACAATCTGAACTTGTGAATGGGTTGCTGTAAAATTACTAGAAGAGGGAGTATTCAGATTCCTTGGCAGGAAAATCAATTGTTTACTGCCTTTTTTATGCTACATTTTACTGCCATCTACAAGAGCCAAATTCAGAATGCTAAAGCACTAAGAAACCTTAGATGAGTCTATTCCTCTCCCACTCACACATAGTACACTGGCATTTACACTGCTCTATATACACAGCAATGTCTCTATGTATTAGGCCCACTAAGTTGATCCCTGGTGCATGAGATCCCGGTGTTAAGGTGCAGGCGGAAGGCACAGGCGCACCATCCAGTCCCGCTGCCTGCAGCCTATTATTATTAGTATTCAGGATTTATATAGCGCCAACAGTTTACACAGCACTTTACAATATAAAAAGGGAGACAATACAGTTATAATATAATAAAATACAAGAGGATTAAGAGGGCACTGCTCAGAAGAGCTTACAATCTAATAGGGTGGGGCAGGTGGTACAAAAGGTTGTAACTGTGGAGAATGAGCTGATTGAAGTGGTAAAAGTTTAGTTAGAGACGTGATAGGCTTTCCTGAAGAGATGAGTTTTCAGGAAACGCCTGAAGGTTGCAAGAGTAGGGGATAGCAGGACAGGTGGAGGTAGCGAGTTCCAGAGGATGGGAGAGGCTCTGGAGAAATCCTGGGGACGAGCATGAGAGGAGGAGATGAGAGAGCTTGAGAGTAGGAGGTCTTGAGAAGAGCGGAGAGGACAATTTGGGTGATATTTGGAGACAAGATTGGTGATGTAGCTCGGGGCAGAGTTGTGAATGGCTGTTATACTCTATGAGAGGCCGAAGGCTTCCGAGACTGGACAGTGCACCATGTTTTACTAATATTCAGGGCAGTATTCACCCAGGAACGAATACCTAAAGGAAGACTGCTTGCATTCCAGGCATTCGTCTCTGGGTTGGAGTAACTGCCCTAAACGTTAGTACCCCTTGGTACACCTTTCAGCCTTGTCCATTTGCAGTAGCTTTCAACCTCTCAGTGTTTAACAGGCTACCGTCAGCAGAGCTGGATGGTGCGCTTGGGCCTTCTAGCTGCACCTAAAACGTTGGGATCTTATGCACCAGGCAAATGCCCAATGTGCATGAGGCTTAATCCTCCTCCTTCCTTCCGAGATTCTGTTACACTTTGGTATTGCTGGGACCAGCACAAGCAGGAGACTCCTTATTGTAGAATTACGAATGAGAAAAGTACACACCCCATCATACCTTAAGGGTGCTTTCACACGGCAACCAGAAGCAATGGGTAAGCCGTGGTTTTACTGCGCCCCCGCTGCCCACCCAAATTCTAACATTAAAGCCTGACAGGGCTGTATACATGCCATTACAATTTTAATGTGGGCTGCAGAGTTTGACAGGTGGCACTGCCTGTCAAACTCGCCCATTGAGATCACTGGAAGCGCACTGCAGCCACAAGCCAACCTCTTGGCTCAGAATTGTACTGTGGTCCTGCATACATGCTGCGTTTTTTCACACAGCACATCACACCAGCAGCGTGGTGTGAAAGGGGGACATACAAGTTGGTTTTCTTTGCGTGTGAAAATGCAGGTCATCGTGAACAGTGTGAATGAGCCCCAATGCATTTTTATAAAAACATGTTAAAGATGCAACATACAGGATTTTTGCTGTTTGCGCTCCGTAAAAATGCATTTACATGAGAACCTTGCTAAAATAAACGGGACACTATTTTTACAGCTTGATAAAAGTATACCACAACCAAAACTACACAACAATACAAACAATACTGACACAGTCTAGGTCTCCATGAATGCCAAAATAGAACCCTTGGCATCTGTTAAACTCTTGCCTTATGGACATTTAGGCTCCTTTAAATACCTATGTGCTTTAGCGTGTTGCAAGTACATTGTGTATTTTATGCATATTTTACCATTCATCCCCATAGAACATTTGTTTTGCTGGAAACCACACCAACACACACGTATAACATACCTAACTGGCACAGGTGTCAATGAAGCCTAAAGTAGAATTTAATACGCGCATATCATCAAGCATCAAACATGATTCCTGAATGTGGGTTCTGAATCAAGCTGATCATACCGCTTTTGGCTTACCCACATTTATACACAATTGACCGCATCAAAGCTTCTGCGCCACAGACAATAGCAGAGTTCAGTAGCTGATATGGAAACATGTTTGTTAATTAGCAAATTGATAAACCAGCTGACACACGGAAAATGACTGTTTTCCTAATCACAGATCTGCACACCACTTCTGAATAGGTTGTGTGTTTTTCCCATGAGTATTTCTAAAATCAAGAGTCTCCTGCTTGGGCTGGTCCCAGCTAAACTGAAGGCCCCTTTCACACTGGGGCGGTTTGCAGGCGTTATTGCGCTAAAAATACCGCCTGCAAACCGCCCCAAAACAGCCTCCGCTGTTTGTTCAGTGTGAAAGCCCGAGGGCTTTCACACTGAAGTGGTGCGCTGGCAGGAGAAGAAAAAATCTCCTGTCAGTTGCATCCTTGGAGCGGTGAAGGAACGGTGTATTCACCGCTCCTAAACCGCTCCTGCCCATTGCAATCAATGGGACAGCGCAGCTATACCGCGGCAATACCGCGGCTATAGCCGCGCTATACGAGTGGTTTTAACCCTTTTTCGACCGCCAGCGGGGGGTTAAAACCGTACCGCTGGCGGCCGAATACCGCGGTAAAACAGCACTAAAAATAGCGCTGTTTTACCGCCGACGCCCCCTACCGCCCCAGTGTGAAAGGGGCCTAAGAGAAGCTGGAGGGGAGGAGGATGAGGAATATACAGAGAGACATTGCCATCTATATAGAGAAGTAAATGGTGTGATTGCAGCGTACTGTAATAATATTAGTAAACCCCACACTGAAAGAAGTTTTATACTTACAAAATCTCCTCATTTTTTTTTTCTTTTTAGCAAAACCACTATCAATTTAGATCAGTGGTCTCCAAACTGTGGCCTGGGGGCCAAATGTGGACCTTTGCCTGCTTTTATCTGGTGCTTGGGGCATTATTCCTCCCACTGTCAGCAACAGTGGGGCATAGTTCCTGCCACTGACACCGATAAAGGGGCACTATTTCTCTCACTGACACCAATGATGGGGCACTATTCCTTCCACTGACACCAACGATGGGGCACTATTCCTTCCACTAACACCAACGATGGGGCACTATTCCTTCCACTAACACCAATGATTGGGCACTACTCTTTCCACTGACACCAACGATGGGGCACTATTCCTTCCACTGACACCAACTATAGGGCACTATTCCTTCCACTGACACCAACGATGGGGCACTATTCCTTCCACCAACACCAATGATGGGGCACTATTCCTTCCACCAACACCAATGATGGGGCACTATTCCTTCCACCAACACCAATGATTGGGCACTATTCCTCCACTGATACCAACGATGGGGCACTATTCTTACCCCCTAAAATCAATGATGAGGCATTTTCCACTACCACTGGCCACAGTCTGGCACCCATAACATATAAAGGACAGTAAAATGGCTCTTTGTTTAGAAAGTTTGGAGACCCCTAATTTAGATGGTCCAAACCAATACCAGTATTCACTCTCTTGGAAAGGCGCTTTGACAGATCAATGCTGTATTCTGATTGCCTTCCCTGTGTAGGCCAATCAGAAGTCAGCAGGTGCTCTGTTAAGAAGCCAAAATGGGTCATTATCAAAGTTCTTCATTTAGGCCCCTTTCACACTGCCACGACTTGAAAGTCACGTGATTTTGCTGCGATTTCAGGCAATGCCTGTGTAAGCTTGAGGTGTATGGACCTCAACTCGCATTAAAGTCGGACCAAAGTAGTACAGGGACTACTTTGAAGTCGGTGCTACTTGAAGTCGCACAGATATGAATGGTACTTATTGGAAATCATGGAGTATGACTTGTCCTGCGACTTTGCAGTCCCAAGTTGCAGGACAAGTCGCACAAGTGTGAAAGGGGCCTAAGTGAAAGTCTCTCTTGCTCACCATCTCACTCTTTTATTTCATATATAATATATTTAAATGAAAATGCATTGGAAGGGACTCAGTGCGAATAGGACATATGCAACATCTACTAAGGGGATATATATGTTATTCTCTGCACTCAGAATCCATTGTAATCAGAATCACATTTTCTAACCACAAGTCACTGAGATTCCACAAAGTAGGATATTACACAGTATTAATGTATATGTAATGCTGCATTTCTAAATATATGCAGCCGGTCCCCGACTGGCAGAGATTATGCTTGTAATGATGTCCCGCTAGCAATACTTTTTAAGTGATTAGGAATTATATTTCTAGTTCCTTCATTTACTGACTGGTAGGAGGTTATCTGCCTACTACACTGAACAAATTAAAAGGCGTACAGTGGTATTAAACCCAAAAGCAAACATATTGCAGTTTACCAATTCTTAGACGTGATGGCTGAATTCCTTTTCTTTTTTAGGCTTTCCTTTGATTTTAACTTGGTGATCCTGTCAGTAAGTCTGTTGTTTTTCAACAGGATAAGTTGTCCTGCAGATGCATCAGTTAGGAGGGTTGAGACAAATTATTTACCATTTGGGTGCTTACAATGATCAGCTATTATTTATGTAAAACATTTATCCAAAAAAGTAAAAGAAAACGTTTGCTGTTCTTGCTGTGTAACTGCAGTATGAGTTGGAGTTTGGCTTCAATTAGTTACTGTATTTAAATCTGCTGGTACATGTAACACCCCCCCCAGACTGACAAGGCTGCTGTCCAAAAGGTGCCCCTGCGCTCCTTCATCCAGAGTGGGGGCACTCTAATACAGAAAGTGTGTTACTGGCCAGATCACCAGCTGAAAACAGAGGGGGAAAAGCCTAAAAATAGAAACTAATGAAGCCATCATATCTAATGATTGGTAAGCTGCAATATGTTGCTTTTTTGGTTTTGGGTTTAATACCGCTTTAAGAAACTGGAAGGAGATGCAGATTACAAAAAGGCTGTTTACATAGACAGCATTAGATATGGTCGCATACAATCCAAACCAGAAAAGAGAGACATCCTTCTTTTAAGAGGTGGTGTATAGAACAAAAAAATTAAAGTGACATTAAAGGTTTGGATTTTTTTTTTAAATAAGCATGTTCTACTTACCTGCTCTCTGCAGTAGTTTTGCACAGAGTAGCCCCAATCCTTCTCTTCTCATTTCCCCCACCGGCGCTCCTGGCCCCTCCCCCTTGACCAGTGCCCCCAATAGAAAACCCCATGCTATGGGGGCATTGGTGCATGCTCACTACCAAGCCCGGACCTTTGTGTTCATAGGACACAGAGCTGCCCCCGCTGTCTCCTCATTGGCCCACTGGCTGTGACTGCCAGCAATGGAGCCTGCTACTGTCTCAGCCAATGAGGAGAGGGAGTCCCAGTACACCCTAGTCTCTCATACACATCTCTGGATTGAGACGGAGCTCAGGTAAGTATTAGGTTCATTTACCTTCATGCATGAAAGAAAAAAAAAAACTTTCAGCCATTACAACCAGTTTAAGTCACCTATACAGTTGGTGGCACATAGCTCCTTGGCCACCCATGTGCACAATCATACCTCCCCCAAGACCCATGTTCTGTTGGTTCTCAATTAGAGAGTAATGCCAAGCAATATCTAGTAAACACAGCAGCCGTTCTAAAGTCAGAAGGTTTACCCAATTCACCTTAGTTAAGTTCTGCAGTAGAATAAGCAAACACAGCTCTATAGAGGTTCAGTAAGCAAGTACTTCCTACAGTTTATAGTATGAAATGTCCACTTTGGCTGTTTTCTACAACTCCAAAACTTCCAAAGAGGTTTAAGCCCTGGTTCACACTGGTGTCAAATCGGTGGCAATTGGTGGCAATGGCACCATCCTAAATCAGTGCGGCGCGGCATTTGTGGCACTGCATCGATTTCAAAAAGTAGTTTCTGTACTACTTTTTGCAATTTCTGGGTGCGATTTCCATTGACATCTGTGCAGAAACCCGCACAGATGTCTGTGAAATCGCAATTTTTTTTATTTTAATTCCCGCACTCAGTGTGAACCTGAGCCAAGTGTGATTGGTGGTTGTGAGAAACGTCTTATAACTATTATTTCATGCTTTCGGTGTGTACAAGACAGGATGGAAGGTGTCCCAGCATTAGAAGAAGGCACATTTTAGAATCAGCCAATTACCAACAAAAGGGGACTGGGGTGAAATGGTGCAGCATGCACTCAGAGCCCTATGCCATAAACAGTGACTATGCACGCGAGAGTGACGTCATCGCAGCTCATCCATTCAAAAGGACCTAAGCCCGCAAACCCAGAAGGAAGACCAGGTGAAGATGGAAGCCCTGTCAGCAGTGACAGCGCTCTGCTGGAGGGCTTTGTTTTAATGTAAGTTTCACATAATGTGCTAGTGTGCGATGCATACTAGCACATTATAACAATGCCATGCAGGAGGAAAATATATTTTTCTTTCCCTGAGTTTACTACTGCTATAAATGATAAGAAGGCAGATCATGTTCCTGCAGGCATCACAAAGCTGTATTTTCAGTTTTTACTTGACTTTTTTTTTTTTTTTAAGGTCCCATAAGCTGAATTGTTAGGTCTCAATCCAAGTCAGGTGAAGACAATTTAAAAGCCTAATAAATTATCTAACTCTAGCACCTTCCAAGGCATTGTGATGAAATCCAACAGCCATTGACTTTCCCAAGGAGCTGAAGGAGGACCCGAAAATAAAGATTGACTGTTACAACACAGGGGATGGCTCCAACTGCTTAAAGTGGTAGTAAATTCTGTTACACCACTTATACCTACAAGTAAGCCTATAGGCACTGTGAATATCTATTAAACTTGCACTATTTAGGAGATATTCAGAGTTCATGCAGCCAATGACATCACCGGCGCGTGCGCTCTGAAGGTCTGGCTTACAGTGCCGGACCGTCTCAGCCTGTGCCGTTAATGGCAGCTCCCGCAAGCATGCACAGGAGTGACGTCATTGCGCCCTAGGTCACTCATGGAGCCGGAGGCCTTGAACCTGGAGGGAAGACCAGGGGAACATGGAAGCCCTCTCAGCGGTGACATTGCGCCGCTGGCGGGCTTTGGTTTAAGGCAAGTCTCTCATAATGTGCTAGTATGCGATGCATACTAGCACATTATGACATTGCCTTGCAGGGAATTTTTTTTTTCCAACTGCGGTTTACTACCGCTTTAAACTTCTGGAGACTTTACCCCCTTCATAACCAGGCAATTTCTTGCTATTCAGCACTGCGCTACTTTAACTGGCAATTGCGCAGTCATGCAACACTGTACGCAAATGAAAATGAAATCAATTCTGAAGTACTGGCAGCCTATCTCATTTCTTAGAGAATGCCAGGACAGTACAAATTGTACAAACCCCTTTTTGGAAAGTACACAGTCTGAGGTATTTAGTAAGATGCACAGCGCCCTCCTACGCCCGAGCAGGCACAAGGACATACGTGTACGTGATTGTACCTGCACGTGCCACCCTGCCACAGTAGATTAACTATGGTAGGTAGGCAAGTGGTTAAATAAAAATATTCCAGATATGACCAGCTAGCAATTTCCACTAGATGTATAATCCTTGCTTGAGTTTAGACAAGAACTGGGAAAAATTGACACCTCAGGTTGACTTTGCAGTGCACCTGCCAGGGGCCATAATCAGCTTCCACTCAGGTTTACCACTTCAGCCCCGGAAAGATTTACCCCCTTAATGACCAGGCCATTTTTTGCGATACGGCATTGCGTTACTTTAACTGGTCGTATGACGCTGTACCCAAACAAAATTGACGCCCTTTTTTTCCCACAAATAGAACTTTCTTTTGGTGGTATTTTTAAAAAACAGTAAGACAAGTAAAAGAAGGCGCAATACAAGATACCTTATATACCATTGCCTATGTACACAAGGGCAGGGTCCATGCAAACATATATATATCACATATATATGGATGAAGTAAAAAGTCATTCGAGGCAGCCGCCAGAGAGAACCAAAAAGCCAGGTCCAATGTGCTAGAGAAAAACAAGGAAGAGGGGCGCCACTGAATATGTATCAAATAAATTTATTATTAAAAAAACAATAGCCACTCACATGTAAGACTGAAGTGTAGATCTCAGGTACATCTCATAACACAAAGAAGGAGCGGAGGACTACAAGTGGCAACAAGTCCGGATGCACTGACATCACCTCTCATAGGCTGGTGATGAGCTGCACTAAGCCAATGTTGTAATCCATAAGACACACCAAATTCAGGAGAGCAGGGGAGCCGTCTAAGGTGGTGCGGGTTCCAGGAAAGGAGGGTGAGGGGTCCAGGCTGGTACTACTGTATGTAGCGGTGGATCTCAATGTCTCGTCCGGCATCCATGATGGAGAGGAAGCACGGCCGTGTGATCGGAGCCAGAACGAGGCTTGGAACGCAAACACAGTGGCGCCGAGCTGTGACGTCACTCCTGTGCGACGCGTTTCCGAGATAGCTCGCTATCGATGGAGGAGATAGCGGCACTCCTTTATCAAGCAAGCCTCGTTCTGGCTCCGATCACACGGCCGTGCTTCCTCTCCATCATGGACGCCGGACGAGACATTGAGATCCACCGCTACACACAGTAGTACCAGCCTGGACGCCCTCACCCTCCTTTCCTGGAACCTGCACCACCTTAGACGGCTCCCCTGCTCTCCTGAATTTGGTGTGTCTTATGGATTACAACATTGGCTTAGTGCAGCTCATCACCAGCCTATGAGAGGTGATGTCAGTGCATCCGGACTTGTTGCCACTTGTAGTCCTCCGCTCCTTCTTTGTGTTATGAGATGTACCTGAGATCTACACTTCAGTCTTAAATGTGAGTGGCTATTGTTTTTTTAATAATAAATTTATTTGATACATATTCAGTGGCGCCCCCCTTCCTTGTTTTTTTGGCGGTATTTGATCACCTCTGCGGTTTTTATTTTTTGCGCTCTAAAAACAAAAAAACAAAAAAAAACAAAAAACAAAAAACAAACACACACACACACAATATATTTTTAACTCTTTTAAAAAAAAATTGGGGGACATTTATTAAAGCAAAACAAATTTCTTCATCAGTTTAGGCCAATATGTATTCTTCTACATATTTTTGGTAAGAAAAAAACGAAAAAAAAAAAAAACACCGCAGTAAGTGTATATTGATTAGTTTGCACAAAAGTTGTAGCGTCTACAAAATAGGGGATAGATTTATGGCATTTTTATTTTTTTACTAGTAATAATGGCGCTCTGCGAATTTTTCTTAGAGGGACTGCGACATTGCAGCGGACAGATCGGACACTTTTTTTGGGACCACTACAGCGATCAGTGCTATAAAAATGCACAAACTACTGTGTAAATTTCATTGGCAGGGAAGGGGTTAACACTAGGGGATGATCAAGGGGTTAAATATGTTCCCTCATGTGTGTTTCTAACTGTGGGAGGATAGGACTGACTGGAGGAGGAGGCAGATCTTTGTTCCTCATTACTAGGAACAGCAGATCTGTCTCTCCTCATCCCGTCAGAACGGGGATTTGTGTGTTTACATACACTGATCCCCATTCTGGCTCTCGTGCCGACGATCGAAGGTAGCTGGCGCACATCGCCGCCGCCAGCTACGCACATCGGGTCTCCCACTGTGCAGCGGGTGCCTGCTATGGCTCTTAAAAAGGAGCAGACGTATTAGTACGGTGATTTGCAGGAACGAGCCAACCTGCCATCGTATAATGACGGCGGCTGGTCGGCAAGTGGTTAAATTACATTTTTCTCCTACATACCCTAGGCCCACCAGAGGATCCTCCTAAGTTCTGGCGGGTCAGTCCACCGCCAGTCACGAAAATCTCATGTAGGCTTTGACATGTTAAAATAATTTCAAAAGTCATCTTCAATATTTTTAAATCAGTGGCATGAATCTATCTTTGGCCGCCGCTGCCACCCCCTATTCAGGCGCCTGGCCTCTTTTTGGGCACCGAGCGCCTGAATTACAGCGGTAGGGTATTTTTTTGAAGCACCTGATTAGAGTCATAGGCTCTTATAGGCGTCAAAAATGGTAAACAGCGAGCGCCAAGCGTGTTAGAAAAGTGAATGAATATTCGCTTTCCTAACACTGAACCGCCTCTCCGCCAATCAGGTGCTCAGGTCTGTTACCCGTGGCTGAAACGACAGGCGCTGTGACTGGATGCCTACCAGGCGTCCAATCATAGGAGAAGACGGGAGGAGCAGAAGGGAGAAGACAATGAGGACATGGAGGAAACCGCTTGCAGCCGTCACCCGCTGCCCCACCGAGACAGGGTAAGTGCCAGGCAGGCGGCGGGGGCACAGTGGCGGCGTTCAATGGAGTTTTTTTTTTTTTTTCAGTTTGTTTGCGCCCCCCCCCAAAAAAAAAATTTTGAGCACCAGCCGCCACTGCCCTTAAGAAAATAAAGATTAAGATTTTAGAATTGCCTCCACAGTCCCCAGACTTAAAGCGGACCTGAAGTAATTTTTTCAACTTTCCATCTACGAAATCTTCTGTCCTTGTTTTAACTTTGGATAGTAAAACATTTTTTTTCTGCCAGTAAATACCTTATACAGCTCCCCTTCCTTGTCTGGTAAAAAGCCTAGACTTATGACATCATGCACAGCTCACTCTTTTGAGAGTTTGCCAGAAAGGAGGGGGGGTGAGTCATAAGAGGGCCAATGAGAGCTGCAGAGCTGGAGGTGTGTATCTGTGTAAATCCAGGAAGTGAACAGGCAGCAGCTCCAGCTGCCCAGTTAAAATGGATGCAGCCAGACTCCATGGAAGGAGATTTCTGCAGCATATTTGGCAAGTACAGAATCACAGTATATATAAAATATGCAAAGTGGTTGGAGGGAAGCTTCAGAATGGCAAAGATTAATTATTATTACAAATTATGTGAGCAGACTGCAGTTCCTCTTTAACCACTTCCCTACCTGCCCATAGACATATGACATCCACAGATGGGATTTCCCATCCTGGGCGGGCATCATATGACGTACTCGGCTTCCCAGCAGTTTTGGGGGTGTGCGCCGCCGCGTCACCGAGGAGCCGATGCACGTGCCCGGTGGCACTGATCGCTGTGTAAATGTGAATGGTCCCAAAATAGTGTCAAAAGTGTCCTATATGTCCATCGCAATGACACAGTCATGATAAAAATTACAGATCGCTGCTAATGACTAGTAAAAGAATAAAAAAATTAAAAAAATAAAATAATAATGCCGTAAATCTATCCCCCATTTTGTAGGCGCTATAACTTTTGCGCAAACCAATCAATATACGCTTATTGCGATTTTTTTTACCAAAAATACGTAGAATATATATCGGCCTAAACTGGGGAAAAAAAAAAAAAAAAAAAAAAATTGGGATATTTATTATAGAAAAAAGTAAAAAATATTGTTTTTTTTTCAAACTTGTCGCTCTTCTTTTGTTTATAACGCAAAAAAGTATTTCATATGGGCACACACTGCATGACCGCGCAATTGTCATTCAAAATGTTACAGCGCTGAAATCTGAAAATTGGCCTGGGCAGGAAGGGGGTGAAAATGCCCTGTATTGAAGGGGTTAAATATTACTGCAAATGTCTGGCTAAATCTCAGACATGCAGTCCACACAAACAACCCAAGAATTTTCCTGAGCTAGAAGTGTTCGCCAAACAAGCGTGGGAAAAAATTCCAAAAGGACATAAAGACTTAACTGGTGATAAGAAATGTTTGGAGCGTGTGATTTCCAAAAGGGGTACCAACTGAAAATATGCCCAATTTTGCAAATTATGTTTTGTTATTTTCAGTTTAAGCCCAGGTTCACACTGACTGCAGGAATGATATTGTGTGAGTTCAGCTGAACTCGTACGATTTCATTCCCACATGTCAATGGAAATCGCACCCCGAAATCACCAAAAGCAGTACAGAAACTACTTCTTATGAATCAATTCGGCGCACAAATGCCGCGTCACACCGATTCGGACGCTGACATTGAAGGTAATTGCTGCCCGATTTTGCATCAATGTGAACCAGGGCTAAAACCAGATTAGGTGAATCTGGGATGCCCTAGGCGCTCTTGTGGGGACACCACATCCTAATAATAATGCAAATCCTTATGTTTAAAGCCCACAATGGACTTTTGAAGTGCCCCAGGAATAAGCCACACTGATAAAGTGTTAAAAATATGCGGGAAATACACTGTATTAACACTGTATCCGTGTGACTTATTCCTGGGGCTCCTCTAAAGTCCATTGTGAGTTTTAAAACATAAGGATTTGCTTTTTTATAGTTTGTCATATTCAAATTTATATTAATTGTAGAATAAAATATGCAGAAACTGTTCAGTTTTGTACCTTGCAGAGGTTGTGATGACTTCCTTTTGTTTAGCTACCTAGAGCTGCATAAAAAAGGGTTAATGCTGAAAAACATTTAAAGCGGAGTTCCACCCAAAAATGGAACTTCCGCTTTAAGGGAAGGTGACCCCCTGACATGCCACATTTGGCATGTCATTTTTTTGGGGGGGGGGGGGAGCGGAAACCTTCGTTTTAAAAGGGTCCCAGCTCCAACTTCCTCCCGGGGTTCCGCAGCGCTGGAAGGGAGATCGACTCTCGGCAATCATCTGGACACGTCACAGGTTCCAGAAGATTGCCCGGCCAGCCAAAGCGTGGCTCGTGCATGCGCAGTGCGTGCCCGGCTGTGAAGCCACAGCCGGGCACCCACAGTGACAATGCTGGAGACGAGCAGGGCTTCGTTCCCCCAGCATCGCTGGACCCTGGACAGGTAAGGGTCTGATTATTAAAAGTCAGCAGCTGCAGCATTTGTAGCTGCTGACATTTAATTATTTTTTTTTATTGGAACTCCTCTTTAAGATTTTGTTGCAAAAAATAAGGAAAAAGATACACTTTTGATGGATACAATAATGTAAACAGTGAACAGGGGGATGAAGCATGCAGGTCATCACTCCAAAAAAAGTACTGAAAATTAGACATCTAATGGTCAGACCAATAGGTGATGACAAGTAAAGCAGAACTACATTTCATGTGAGCACCACAAGGCAGAAATGCTATTTAATTTATTTTTAATAGTCAAAGCAAACTCACCCATCTATCCATGTCTCCATGCTTTATTTTGGTGAGAAATCACTTTGAAAAACACCCTCTTAGCACTTCTGGCTGTGGCCATCTTGAGTAAGGGCAGACAATTCATGCAACATTGACCTCTTGGAAGCCATCTGCCCTTAGCTCATTCATACAAGCAGGAGGGTGAGATAAAAATGGAATCCAAATAAAAAGTCCAAAAGCATCCAATATGAAACTAATACAAATATCGTCCCAATAAAGTGCGCTTGTGTTCCATTCTTCTTAAAAGTGCTGAAGTGCTTAAAATAAACTCATTCCGTGATGCGACAAACACCTCTCATGTATGCCTGCTCACCAAAAATAATGGACCCCCAGCTTTTCAATCCAGAGGTCAGATAAGCTTTGAACGCACGCTGAATACAGCGTTACAGTACAGAGGAGGACAGGATAGCCGCAGATGACGAAAGCGTGTAAACTGACCACGGTGTCAGGGCTCAGAAGCCATGATAAAATGTGGTCAGTTTACAGAGAGGAGGGTATAGCCAGGCAGGATCAGCTACGTTTTTTAGGCAATACGGGGGTCCCAAATTACACAGCAGAAGCACTGTGCTGTATAACATGCTTTAAGGGAACATGATCAATATATATTTTTTTTATTTAAGGTAACAAAACGCTTTAAAGCTTAAAATAGGACAATGGAGAAAACCAGACACCATATTTTTTCCAAATTCACAATTTCCCAGTGTGGTCAAGAATGTATGGCACAAAAAAAAAAAAAAAAAAGAAAAGAAAAAAAAAAAAAAGGAAAAACTAGTAACTACTTTTTTCTCCAGTTATGTTCAGCTTTTCTGGAAACAAAAGCCATTGTCTGTCCAATGTAAATAAATAAATAAAAATAATAACTAAAAGTATTACTGTTGGAATAAAAGAAAAAGGATCACAGATGGGAACTGGCATTACCTTAAAGAGTTTTAAATACAATGTAGGGGCAAAATTATAAATATTCACCACTGGTGAAGCTTCCAAGTGCATGCGCTTTAAAGTGGTTCTAAAGCCTCAATATTCTTCAACCTTCATGCATTCCTTCCATTAGGCTAAAACAGGTTTAGGTAATAGAATTGCCCCCTCACCCCCAAATACGTACCTGAGCCCTCACTCGGTCCAGCTCTGTGCCCATCACAGGTTTGGCTGAGGAAGTGGAAGCCACTGACTCCCACTGCTGTCAATACAAACCAGTGACAAGGGAGCAGGACCGAACCATGCTGTCTGTGTATACGGAAACAGGCCACGTGGCTCAGGAGGCTTCCTATGGTGGCACACCAAGAAGAGGAGCCAGGAGCGCCAACAGACGTTTTTAACGTGTTAAAAATCACATTCACTGCTTTTGAAACTGATCCCTTATGTCAGCACATAATTAAGTATTACTAAACCCACATCATAAACTTAATAAGTGTTGTATTACATGCTGTTCATACTCACTCATTTGTTTTCTGTATACTGCAAAAAACCTGGTTGATCCTGCCGTTTTCCATCTCCCCCTCCTGTCCATGCCCCCAATTCAGATAGGGATTTTGCAGAGCAGTGGTGGCAGCTCTGCAGATGCTCAGTTTTCAGTGAGTTTCTATGGTGAGCATTTCCTCCCCATCACATTTGAGCAGCCCATGCTACTATAGAATCACACATGTGGGTCTATACACAGATGATGTAAATTAAACAGTGTGCGTTTAGTACATCTCTGAAACATGTCAACATTTCGACCAGTGGCGGCTGGTGGGTTTCTTTTTTTTTGGGGGGGGGGGGGGGGCGGCAAACAGCCTCACCCCCGGGCCGCAGGTGGAGCGGGACTAAGCCCCCCTCCCCGCGGCACTAACATTCCCCCACAACCACCCGCTGTCCTTATCTTGGATGTGGGTGGTGAGAGCATGCAAGGGCTCGGGGAAAGCTGCTCCGGTGTCCTCTCCTGGAGCAGCTTCCGCGGTGTCTCCTCTCCTCCTCCAGGTACTAGATGTCCATTAGGATCACCAGAAGTTTTGGCCAATCGGGAAACAGGTTTCATACCTGCTTCCCGATTGGCCAGAAGAAGGATCAGTGTTGCAACAGCGAATTTTCATTCGCTGTTGCAACACACCTGGGTGGGCTCCAGACGTAATGCTCTGTGTCCCTATGGCTCTAATCAGTGCTTCAAAAAACGAAAACCCTAGCCTCTGTAATTTATATGCCCGGTGCCTCGAAAGGGGCCAGACCCAAGAATAGTGGCAGCCTGCGGGGGCAGTGGAAAGATTCATGCTATGCATGAATCTACCCATTATGCATATAGGGGGTGCCGGGCGACCCCTAATGGACAGGCCCGCCCCCGATTTCCACATTTTTTTTCTCTTTAAAAATGCTACAGTAATACTTTATGATATATTATATGTCATGCAATACATTTTTTTTTCAACTATGCTCACCGGAAAAAAATACAAGTCAAGTTTTTGTAATTTCGAAATTATCCCGTATTATGACATACTAACTGGGATTTTTTTTTTTTCCACATGCGCGTAAAGACATGGCAATTTAATATTTACATTTCTTCCATAGAAAAGATAAATATTTGAATGCTAAACATAATGGATACTTAGGCAGCCTATATGTATTTTGGCTCTAAATAATTCCAACACTGGCATAAAAAAGGCTTGCGAAGCACTGCTAAAAGCCTTGTCCACAATACCTACTACATATCATTGTGCTGAGTACAAAGAGCTGCAATCATGTCTTAAAATATACTCAACTGTTCAAATGCAAAACTGAAGTTAATTACAAATATAGCAATAGAGGGATACACAAGAGAGCAAAATGCTCTGCGAACATCTCATTAAACATCATCAATTGATTAGTCTTGGACAGAAAGCTTTGCTGGGATTAAATATGTTGTACCCTATAAGATCAAAGCAGTTATCCTAAAATCACATCAAATGATATTAAAAGGTGATCTGCAATAATAGAAACTTGGGAGCTGTCAGTGCTAACTTTTTGATGGTGCATGGTGGAACAGCTAGAGCCATGGAAACCCTGCAAAATTAGAATTTTCTGTTTACACCCAAGCTTACTTTTAGGGCTCATTCACATACAGGAATTGGACAAAAATAAGGAAACACCAGGTAAAAGAAGGAACATGGGGGGCGTGGCCTGGACATGGCTGGGTGAGGACGCATCTACCTCGAGCTCCTGGCCTTCCCCTGCCTTTCCGAGCCTATTATGATCTAAAATCTATCATCTGAACGAGGCATGTACTCTAAGAAAAGGAAAACAAAGGGGGAACTAAACAAGCAAGACCGAGAGAGTCTGGAGGGTCTATTGAGCACTTTTTAAACGCAACCTCAGCTCACCCCTGCTGATCCTAAGATGGCGGACCCACAAGGAGAGAGGAGCAGGACTCAGGGGAGCCGGCCGGCTTCCCCTGATATGGCGCTGGACTCTGACTCATATTCGGATGTCCCTCCCGCTTTACAATCGGGATCGGAGACCCCGCTACTGTGCTCTGTGAGTACCGGAGGTAATGCCGAGATGTGGGCGCTTCTAAAAGCCCTCCCAACCAAGGCGAGTCTCTCATCGGCCACCTGGAGACAACACCGCAAGGACATTCATGAGATACGAGGAGAGCTGAGCTCCGTGTCTGCTAGGCTGACGACAGGAGAGACCTCGGTAACTGATCTAGAGAGAAGAGCCACAGCACTGGAACGCTTACAAGATGCCCATATTGACGCCGTGACCATGCGACAACTACATCAGGAGGAAATGGAGGACAGAAGCAGATGTAATAATCTTCGTCTACGTGGCCTCCCGGAGGCGACGGGATCTGAAGACCTAGCCGCCACTGTCACCTTCCGTAGACTCCCAGGAGCCCCGCTTCCACAAAATCTGGAGTATGACCGCAGAGCCTGGGAAGCGGGAGACATAGATTTTGATGGAGCGAGTGTTAAGATCCTGCCTGATGTCTCCCGTACTACTTTACAGAGGAGAGCCATGCTCCGCCTGGTGTTAGAGGCGGCCCGCCAGAAGGGGGCCACCTATTGATGGGGATATCCGCTTTCGGTGATCTTCAAAAAGGACCAGCGATCATTTTACCTCCGGTCCCCGAGAGACCTACCGGCTCTCTTCGAATTCCTGGCCACGGCTCCCATCAGAATGCAGAGCTGGTTGATGTTCATTCCACAGACGGGAGATCGGTCTGGTCCGCATTCCTTGCAGGTGAACATCCAGCCGAGACCGCAGAGACAACGCCGCAGATCAAGAGTGCCTTCTTCAGAGGGGACACGTGAGTTGTAAGTGAGACTATTTCCCTGCCTGACATTTGACTTTCACAATGTAGGCTCACCCCTACCCTGTTGAATCTTCCTTTACTGGCTCCTTACATCTCTGCCCGGAGCCCTGAGGTGACCCTCTCTTTGGGTGTCCCACTGCAGCAGCTTTGCCGCATAAGATACTCATTATGAAGGATTGGGACACCGGGAAGGGTGGCCCCCCTCTTCTCCTCCACGCCCTGGGATAAGGCAATCCCCAATGAAAAACTTTCAACTGGTGTCGGAATGCAGCCCTTCATCCTCCGGATTTGTGTGGGCTGTCAATACAGGGATAACTTGTTACGCATCTTAAACTCTAACTGGCTACACAGCTATATTTGTTTACACACATAAGACTGTTTACTATACGTGTTTTATTTTCTACGGTCGTTAATGTGCAGAATTCACCGTTCAGTTTGGTATTAAGAGTTGTATTATGTCCGGAAAGTTAAGTATCTGCATAGGGCTGTATAATGACTGACACTCCATTCTGCACTGAGTTACACACATAGCCCTATTAAATGTACTTGGAACGCAAAGCCCGTTATTGGTCTATTATAATTTAAAGTAACTTAGGCTGTACATATAAATATCCAGCTTGGTGATACCTAGAAGGAGCTATGTGTCTTTACTGATGAAAGTGCACGTGGAGAGCCTAAATGCGAGGCTGGTGCCTCTTCCTTCCTCCTCTCTCCCCCATGCCCGCCTTTTGTGGGATGGGGGGGGGGGGGGGAGGATGAGGTGAGTATGTAGTTTTGATGGATCCTGTGTGTTCTGCTCTTGGGCTTGGAGTGGGCGGGAGAGGTCGGGAGCACCTCTCCGTGGCACACTCCAGTCACTCCCCCACATAGGCCAACATGTCCCTCGACTGTGTAGGTTGAGACGTGTATATGCAAACATTTTGCTAGTCATTAGTAGTTTACTCCTTTTTCCCCCTGACTTGAATCATACTATTTTGATTCTCACCCCAGATTTGGCTGCACTTTTTCTATCACATTACTGGATTGGGCATTCTCTTGCTAGAGGCCTCCTGCAACTCTTTTACAGCTAAATCCTTTCCCGAACCCGTTAGCCCTCCCCTTCCTCCCCCCCCGCCCCTTTTTTTTTTTTTTTTTTGAAGATGGACAGCCTGCAGATCTATTCTATTAACGCGAAGGGCCTTAACATCCCGGAAAAGCGACGTATGTTGATGAATGATTTAAAACGAGCCCGAGTTGATATAGCCCTAATTCAGGAAACTCACTTTAAAAATGACCGTTTACCAGTCCTCAAGAACAGATTATTCCTCCTAGCATTTCATTCTAGCAATAAAACTAAATCTATAGGGACCTCCATTCTCTTATCCAACAAAATCCACTGGACCCATCGCGATTCCCAAATAGATACAGAGGGACGATTTGTGTTTATTAAGGGTCTTATTGAAGATGTACAATTAACTATAGAGACCATATATGCTCTGAATGAAGGCCAGGATATCTTTATGCAACGTACTCTCTCTAAACTGACTGATTTTCAGGAGGGCCAGTTAATCCTGGGGGGTGATTGTAACATTCCTCTAGCCCCCAATGTGGACGCCTTCTCGGGATCTTCTTCCATACCGATTAGGGCCTGTAAGCGAATTGCCAAAACTTTACACGAAACACAATTGCTTGACGTGTGGCGTCTTCAGCACCCCAATACATGTTCTATACTTCTCCCCATAAATTATATACAAGGATAGGCTATTTCCTTATACCTCATGGCCAGCTCCATGCTGTCCAGGACTCCGCTATAGATAGGCCAGAGGACGTGGTCTGATCATGCCCCCATAACTTTAAAGTACAAGCTATCCAATGACCCCTCCCATAGTATGCGATTTTGGCGGTTAAATGAAAGCCTCTTACAGAAACGTGAAATTCTAGAAGTGAATAGGGAACTGAAATTTTATTTCCAGACTAACACAACAGCAGATTGTTCCCCAGGAGCGGTATGGGAGGCACACAAGGCGGTCATCAGGGGTGTCTTTATAAAACACGGTGCACGTATAAAAGAAGAAGCCGGGAAACAACTAGACTCACTTCTTGTCAAACTCCATATTGCAGAGTCACAACACAAAAATTCCCCGAGCCCCCTGGCGGAGGTTGAACTTTCCTCCCTTCGCAGTCAAATTAACGACCTTTTAGGGTATAGAGCTAAAGCAGCGCTACAGAAGTGTTGGCTCATAGCTTACGAATCAGGGGATGTGTTGGCGTATTCTTGCTAGGGCGGTCAAAGACCTTAAGATGCAAACATACATCCCACATATTAAGATGGAAACAGCTACGAAGGTCAATTTACCACACCATATAGCTAACACATTTAGGGATTATTATAAATCCTTGCACAATCTACCGACCTCATCGGGAGCACAACACCTGATGGAAGCCTACTTATCTTCTAGCCAGATCCCTACATTATCACCAGAAAGTGTGGCTGAGTTAGAGGCCCCGATAACGTCGGAAGAACTAGAATTAGCACTTAATTCGACTAAACCAGGGAAAGCTCCCGGGCCTGATGGCTTTACTCTCCAATTTTATAAAACATTACTATCGTCCCTCAGCCCTCATATGATAACTTTCTTTAATGAAATAGGAAAGACAGCAACCTTCTTGAGTGAGACCATGCGAGCACATATCACGGTCATTCCCAAAGAGGGCAAAGATCCTTTAGTTTGTAGCAGCTTTAGACCAATTTCATTGTTGAACACAGACCTTAAGCTTTTTACCAAAATCTTAGCGACCCGACTAGCCCGTCATTTACAATCCTTATTCCACTTAGACCAAGTGGACACCTACGGCTTTATCATACCTGGGTACTTATATCCCAGCTAATATAGATCACACTTTTAAATTGAATTTCCCCCCTTAGTAATCAAAACCCGGACCTTGCTGGAATCATGGCAGAAAGGCCTCCATTCATGGTTCAGTAGATGCAACCTTATTAAGATGTGTATTTTACCTAAATTCCTCTACTTACTGCAGGCACTTCCAATTACGTCATTCTTTAAACAGGTACACAGTCAGTTTAATAGATTCATCTGGGCAAATAGGAAATCTAGACTGTCCCAAACCCTTCTCGCCATCCCTAAGATGAATGGGGGATTAGCTGTCCC
This sequence comes from Aquarana catesbeiana, assembly GCF_042186555.1. Lineage (NCBI taxonomy): Eukaryota > Metazoa > Chordata > Amphibia > Anura > Ranidae > Aquarana > Aquarana catesbeiana. Next base: position 496,993,567 of record NC_133328.1, on the reverse strand, counting down.
GGATGTGAGGAAATATTACCAGGCTGTGCATCTAGGTAGAATTATAGACTGGTGCCATCACCAAGACCTAAAACTATGGCCACATCTGGAATAAGCCCAAGCACTAGTACCTTTGCAGGGAGCAATCTGATGCTATGAGCACCTTACATCAGAAGTTAAGAGACACCCGCTGATAGGGACGACGCTTCGGGTGGGGGCACATGTCTGTTTCGCGCAGGTATTATCCACACCTAACTCTCCGTTATACCCCATTATAGGAAATCCGCAATTCCCTGCAGGACTGGACCCCCAGCTTAAGACCGCACCGACCAACATTAATTGCACGCAAGCAAGACATTTCTGTATAAATGACTCATGGCCTTTTATAGAAACACTAAGTCAAAATACGGGCCCTTTTAAGCTACTTTTTTGGCCCGCCGTCCAGCTAAGACATTTCCTTATGTCTCTATCTAACCCAAGAGAGTTTTCCAGACCCTTAACAGTTTTTGAAAATTACTGCTCTGAAGGTGGGGTACTCCCGAAAACGTTGTCCACAATGTATAACCTCCTCATTACCCCATCAGATAACACACACCTGACCTTCCTGAAAAAGTGGGAAAGGGATCTGAATTGTACCTTTACTTCAAACCAGACTCAACGTATTCTAACGTTTGCCCTAAAATCCCCTATCTGTACAAAAATACAGGAATCCAATTATAAGCTCCTAAACGAGGTGGTATCCAACTCCTCAGGCCTTACATACTTACTACTCGTCTGCCTCACCACTTTGTTGGAGATGTCAGACGGAAAGGGGCACACTGTTACATATATTTTGGTCTTGTTCGAAGCTATCCCATTACTGGTCTACGGTTAGGTCAATTATCCAGAAATTTACGGAATACAACATTCCAGATGACCCAGACTTCTTTCTCCTACACGTAAACACAATGTCCACTAAAAGATACAAAAAGTCAGTGATACTTCATTTGGTGAACGATGCTAAATCTTGTATCCCACTCCAATGGAAAAGTCAAACCCCTCCATCAGTGGCGTCTTGGATCCGGAGAGTAGAAGACATTAGTAAAATGGAGGATCTGGTACACCAACAAGAAAAATATAATAAGACATGGGCACTTTGGCACCAATTTATTTTTTCTTCGGAAGGTACCTCCCTTAGAACCTCTTGATGAGACCAAAGTTTCTCGATTCAACCAGAACTTTGTGGTGTTCTCTCGCCCATGTATAACACCCCCCCCCTGCTTTCCTCCCTTTTCCCCCGAAACGCCCTCCCTTCTTATCCATTAGTACCACCCCTGTTTTCTCTAGAAGCCCCCCGAGTTCAGGCGGGTCAGTTTGACCTGGGGGGTGAAGGGGGGCGGGGGATGGGGGTGAGGGGTAGAGGATAACTGTTTATGCACTTGCTGCCTTTTTTTAGAGGATCTCTGATTATGAGGGCTTAGACATATCAACAAGGACTCAAATTGTTTGATACCAGATGTACACAGATGGGTTTGAAATGTATGTATAACCTGCCTCTCCTTCCATTTATGTGATGAAGTAAATATGTACCCCCCCCCTTTTTTTTTTTTTTCTCTTTCCCCTCCCTCCCCTGATGTTTCCCATATATGTATGTACTGTATTGTTTAAGCCCATGTTGAGCTTTTCTAAAATAAATAAAATCTATATTTGAAAAAGAAGGAACTTGTTACCAAAGGCCGGGTTCAGGCCAGGTTCATACTGGTGCGACAAACACTCCGACATTGGGAGCTCATGTCGCATGATGTGTGAAAATCAATGTTTCCCTATGGAAGCCATCTTAACTGGTCCGACAGAAGTCGGTCCGACTTTGTAAATGCTCCCTGCACTACTTTGGTCCGACTTTGATCCTACTTCAGCCCATTGAATATCGTTGAAGTCGGATCACCGTCTTGCCTGATCCGACTTTGTCCATACCAGACCCTTATCCGGCCTAATACGGTGTTGGACAGCCTTTGGCATCCAAGACGGCCTGAACTCTTCTGGGAATTGCCAAATATTATTCTGGGCCACAATCGCGTCCTTTTGTCTCTTTCGCTGACTCTGTCCATTCAAGACTAAGTATTGTAAACTGTGTTTACGATTCTTCAGTTTATGAACGGAGAGGAGCCACTGTCTCCTGTCCATTCATGTTCAGCTGAGGCTGCTGAGAAAGGGGACTGGGGAATCTCCATCCTCAGTCCCTTTCCATGTCTCAAAGGGGAGATGTCAGGGGTCTGTTTAGACCCCTGAGATCTCACCAAAGACCCCCTACCCCCCAAAAGGGCTAAATAAAAAATACAATTAAAAAAGAAACATTGTAAAAATTAAATATTTTAAAACAAAATTGTGAAAATAACAACAAATAAAAAAAAAACAAAAAAAACTGACTGTCCACTCCCCCCCAAAAAGAAAACATTGTAAAATAAATAAAAACACACAATATATATATATATATATAAAAAAGAAAAAAAAAAAAAAAAAAAAACTTTAAAATAAAATAATACTACTGACACACTGCATATTAGTGCCACTGTCACATAACATTAAGGCTCAGTTCACACTATTGCAAATTGGATGCGGGATCCCTGCATCCAATTCACAATAGCAGGAGAATGTGACTGGCTCTCTATGGAGCCGGTTCACATATCTCCGATGCAGCTCCGGTGCGAATTTGCACAGGAGCCCTGTGCGTCTTTTGGTCCATTTCAGGTCCAAATTCAGCCTTAAATTCGGGCTGAAATTGGACCTGAAACGTTGAACCAGGACGCACAGGACCCCTGTTGGGAGCCGCATTGGCATGCAGTGTGAACCGAGCCTAAAAAAAAGGATCTGTAATCGGTATCAGTGAGTACTTGAAAAAAAGTATCGGTACTTGTACTCGGTCTTAAAGTGGGGTCGGGACAACCCTAGTGAAAATGATAATTAGCAGAGTACTTTATTAATGCCTGAAATGAACCTCTCAGAATATTAAAAGGGATACCACTGCTGACCTGTTTAAGGTGAAAGCCTCAAGGCTGATCTTTCTTCAGTACGTACAGAGGGTCAAAAAACCTGATATGTACACGCTTGTTCCAGGTCAATGACTCACAGAATCTTCAAAAAAAAAAAGTCAGAAATTGTGGCTCATACTTTCCTAGCCTGACAGATGCCCTTTAAATACAGGAAAGTTACATCTTAACCTTTTTTAGGTGTATTCATGTGTTTCAAAACCTCCAAGAAGATAGCCAAAGATGCATGAGCACTTTTCCAGTGCATTAAGACTGCCCTACATCGATACTGGTCTATGTATGGAGCATGAATAATTTTATCAGGAGACCAGCATCTCTAGAGATCAGAAAGGTTCAAACTTCTCTCCAATCTATTATAAATCACAATTCTATTCTGTTAAACGATTGAAAGGATGTTCTGCAATGCATGGAAAAAAGGAACAGTTGAAACGCTCACCACATTAAAATTTCAGAATGCTTTGGTGTGAACTACTAGAAATAATGTCTTCTATTTTTAATCTGTCCAACCTATATTGCATGAAACGCTCCAAAAACGTAACCATGTGTTAAAAGATTTCTATTTGAATATATTAATAATTCAAGGGGTTTAGACTACATTCTGTAAATCGGCAAAGAGAGGGATAGCATGATTTCTAAAGTTGGTGGATCCAACTAGGAGCCCAGCAGTATGGTTCATTATAAGATAGGTTCACCTTTCAGTGTATGTTACACTCAGAATTCAGGTGGATATGCTCCAGACCCACCCCCACCCGCCCCCCCTATCTGTGACTGCATGCTATTTCTGTCACATCTTTAAACCTAATTCCACCCAAAAGTGGAAGTTACGCTTTAAGGACTTACCCCTTTTACATGCCACATTTGGCATGTCATTTCTTTTGGTGGGGGTGGGTACCTAGTTTTGACAGGTATCCCATTCCCACTTCTGCTCGGGCCGCCTCTATGACTCGAGTGGAAGTTCTCCTCTCCCCCTCCCTCCCTGCAATTTTCTGGGCGACGTGTCAGGTCCCAGAAGATTGGCCGGCCATTGAGGAGGTGCAGCGTGACTTGCGCATTTGCACCTGGCTGAAGCCACAAGCTGTCACAACTGGGTGCCCACACTTGTGATACTGGCGCCGGAAAGAGGCAAGGGAGAGAACCGAGTGGGTTCCGGCGGTCGCATCGCTTCATCATGGGACAGGTGAGTCCCATGATGAAGTCAGCAGCTACACTTTTTTGTAGCTACTGACTTTTAATAAACGCAAAAACTACTGGAACTCCCCTTTAAAAATAGCACGCCCATGCTGGGCTCCACCCACGTGGCCGTGCCATTTACAGCAATCTGTGAATGAGAGAACTACAAGTACCATCAGCCATTGCGGCTGAAGGCATGTAGTTCTCAATGGACTGCAAGGGTGCTGATGAGCACTCTTTGTAGTTCATTCACAAGCCCTGCAGCTTGTAAACAGTCAGCCCGTATCAGAGGTATGGGCTGAAAGCTGCAGGGCTTATCTGCAGGATCCTGGCATTGCACCTCTGAGCCACTGATCGTGGCTGCAATGCTTTGCAGGCGCCTGAGGGAAAAAATAATAAATGCATAATTAGGGAAAAAATATCATTTGCCCAATGTAATGAATAATGCCCGTAATGTCTAATATGAGTGTAATGTCAGTTTCTATTTGTTGCCCTTTACTGAAAGAATGTAACATTTTCTAACAAATCATCCTAGGTGAAAAATGGACATAAGAACATTCAACCATAGGAGTTAAAGAATATTCACCAACAGGAAAATAGCTTAACACTAATTCTATCAGCATTGGAAATAATATGACGGAGACCTCAGCGTTATTGTGTACTTTGTCTATAGAGATTCCTGTGCAAATGGCTGAACAAATAGGTGCTCAGTCAAAAGAACCTCCAGCTGCAAAGTGAAGTGAAACATTTAGTAGCAGTATTACTACAACCGCTAAATGTGACAGCTTTCTGCTCAGTGTTCCTGGTTGTTTCTCTAGTTATAATAGTCAGACAAAAAAAATAAAATTTATTTTTATTTTTTGAGTCAGATAAATATAATTAAATGATTGCATATCAATATTTTGTATTTTAATACAAGGCCAGCAGGTAGCACTCTCAGCTCCTTTTCACAAGTTTTCCAGGCTCTCCTTAGCTCCGGCTGTTGAAAAAAAAATATGTTGCTTATAGCAGAAACTTAAAAGCAGCGAATCATCTTCATCGGTCTATATACAAATACAGAATAACAAACATTTAAAACAAATATAAAAAGGAAAAAATAAACCTGGACCAAAACCATTATAGTGCCTTTATAGTGCCTTTAAGCCTAGGTTTCCACTATTTTGCGTGAATTTGATGCGACTTGAAGCATTGCCTGTGTATTCTTGAGGTCTATGGACCTCAAGTTGCATCAAAGTGGGACCAAAGTAGTGCAGGGACTACATTGAAGTTGCACATATATGAACGGTACTCATTGGAAATCATGGGGTACGACTTGTCATGCGACTTTGCAGTCTCAAGTCGCAGGACACGCTACACAAGTGGAAACGGAGCATTAAACCACCAACTCAACTCTGTGTGTGTGTGTGTGGTTCTGTTGGCCAGGGGATATTAGCTGTGCCAAATACCTGAGGATACCGATGTTACCTGCTGCAGAGATAATTGTGGGATACCAAATGCTGTGGTCCTTGTACTAACTGCATCAGGTGTACTAGGTTTCATGGATAAAAACGGATAGTGCAGGACACGTACAAGCACATGATAATAATTTTCTCATAAGTAGACAACCTCCTTAACCACTTCTTTTTTTCCTGAAGGAAAAAGCTCTGAAATTGAAGCCGTTATGATTTTAAAATACATTTCTTATAATGGTTACCATTAATACAAAAGCTGAGCAATTTAAAAACGATGCAGATTATTTTTGTGGTTTTAAAGCACATCTAAAATCTGATTTATAAAAGAGTGAAAATTGTAGGACATGTTCTTTGTATTAGAGAATAGAATACTGTTTATTGTAGGTCCAAGTTACCCAAGTAGATTTCCATTAAGACATACATACACTTACAATTGGGTCAAACATCAACTAATGCACTGGAATTTACAAAGCATCGAGTGTTTACTACCATCTTTAACCAAAGCTGTGTCAGTAAAGAAATTATTACATTTCCCAGCCATTCCGTTTTAACAGAGTAACCTTCTTGAGAATTCTGCCAACTACATAAACTCACCACTTAAAAAGAAGTCAATGTGTAGTAAACATGTGACCTTGGCTTTCATGGTTTTATTTTTCAGATAAAACAGCTCAGAACACAAGAATTAATATCTTCCAACGCTGTTCTGAAACACTGCAGATGTCCCCACGACATTGTGAATGATAAAAAATATCAGATTTTACAGCAATAGCATGAAACAGTTCAGACACGCAAGAACAGCTAAAATTCTCTTTTTCCAAACATGGGTTAGTAATGTGGTTTTTAATATACCGTATATACTCCAGTATAGGTCGTTCCGAATATAAGCCAAGACCCCTAATTTACCACAAAAAAACTAGGAAAAACTTATTGACCCGAGTATAAGCCGAGGGTGAGAAATGCAGCAGCTACTGTAAGTGGAAAAGAGGGTCAACAATGCCCATCTGCAGCTGCATGCCTCCCTGTGTCCTGTGCATGTGTCCCTGTGTCCGATCCGAAAATAGGACGAAAAGTACTGCTTTCGACGCGATCGTACGATAATCGGATCGTACAGAGCTTTCGAGAGCCAATCACGACAATTCATCCGATATTTTTCGATCGGACAAGCACAAAGATTTTCCTGGTACGATACCAGATTGTACGATTTTCATTTAGTCAGTACAGTTGTCATTCGAAAATACAATACAAATACATTACAACACATGAAATCACTTCCGATTTATTTCTGTCGTACAATAATTTTCGTGACTTTAGTAACCTACTCAATTTCTACTTGCGGCTATTAAGCGAAAAAAGTCGGGCGATCTGTTGTCTGATTTTCAGATCATGTATACAGGCCAGAAGCAATCACCATGGCACTGCAATGACCAAGTAAAAAATATTTAAAAATATAAATAATAAAATTATATATCAAGAGACAATGTACATCTTGTATGTTGTTTCCAAATATCTGCATTGAGTATAAGGAAGAAGCATGTTTACTACTCCTAGCAACAGAGGTACTTATGTAAAAAAGCACCCCAATTTTATGGACCATAAAAAGTATACTATATTGTACATAGTGGAGCACTTCTGCAGAGAAAATGTAGAGTTGTTCTGTACATATTAAAAATAACATGTAAAAAAATATATTTTTTTTAGTAAACAAAAAATATACACAATATAAACATAGCCTCCTTTCCAATAAGCAGATGCAGCTTTCACGCTGCGTGAGGCTATACACCTATCCGATGGTTCAGCCAAAACCTCTGGGAATGCAGCCTCAGCTCTTTGGCTAACCCCTAGTTCTCTAGATACACTTTGTCATATATTAAATGTTTTTTGAAAAAAACATAAAAATGAATATACTCTGTTCGTGTATTTTTATCTATCTATATAATATAGAAAACACACACACACACACACACACACACACACACACACACACACACTTGTCAAAATCCTATATAAAACATTAGCAAACTTAGTAAATGTTAGTATGCATTATAAAAAATGTATTCAATCTAAGCAGCAATCAGAATAATAGGTTACGTACAAATCTATATAATGAAATAAAAATAATAGGAGAGGTATGGAGCTGTAAAGCTCGGTTCACATGTGTGCAAGCATGTTTGCACGTGCATGTCAAGGGTATGGCAACCTAATTATTTTAATGGCCTACCTGCAAGAAGCACGGGAAACAAATTCCTTGACCCTTTTTAAAAAAAATCCCGCCTCAGCTGCTAATGCATGAGAATGCCATTAGGAGTTAATGGTACCTCTGCTGAAGTGCAGACCAATTCTCAGCGGTTCAGGAACATGTGGAATTTTGCTTGTGTTCTCCACGCAGATAGCTGGAAACATAGTCTTGCTGTTTATGTCATTGTTAGATTTTCCCATACACTTTAAAGCCAAACATGTTACCAGTGTGCCTATTATAGTTTAAATATAATTGAAGTCAAAACTTTCTATGTTTTAGTCCAAATTAGAGAGGACATTTTTAGAATCTCAGAGACAGCAATCAAAAAACCTAATTAACCACTTGCTTACTGGGCACCTAAACCCCCTCCTGCCCAGACCAATTTTCAACTTTTAGAGCTGTCACTTTTTGAACGACAATTGCGCGGTCATACAACACTGTACCCAAATGAATGTTTTATAATTTCTTCCCACAGATAGAGCTTTCTTTTGGTGGTATTTGATCACCTTTGGGGTTTTTTTTTTTAAATTGAAAAGAAAAAAAAAAAAAAAAAATCATTTTATATTTTGGTAATAAATTTTGCAAACAGGTAATTTTTCTCCTTCATTGATGTACGCTGATGAGGCTGCACTGATGGGCACCGATGAGGCGGCACTGATGAGGTGGCATTGGTGGGCACTAATGAGGTGGTATTGGTGGGCACTGATAGGCAGCACTGCTAGGTGACACTGATGAGATGATTGGCACCACTGGTGGGCACTGATTGCTGTCACGTATGCACTGATTCGTGGCACTGTGTGGGCAATGGCAGGTGGCACTGGAAGGCGGTATTGGTGGGCACAGATGAGGCGGCTTCACCTCTTCCTCTTTGGGACCGATGTCCCTTGCACTGAAGCCGGTGATCGGCTTTTTTTTCTGCTCACCTTTCTTACCGCTTTAAAATCCCCTATTTTCTTTGGTGTTTTACAGCATAATTTTTTCGGTCGTTTTTCACTTATTCCTGGACATCGAGTTCCTCACAAGTTGGAGGTGGTGGTAGCTTATACGCATAGTAAGTAACTCCTTGTCCTAAAAGAACAACCCCCCCCCCTCCCCTCCATTCCCACTTGTATCCTTTTTCTTACAACCATTCCCAACAGTATGTATTACAATGTAGAGAAAAAAATTTTTTCAGGGGAAGAATCCCACTGAGAAAAGACACAGGCGGACCATGCTACTTAATAAGGGATACATTTTTCAGTGACTGGACGGACTTTGTCATGTATGTTGCATGTCACTGAAACCATTAGTCTGATCCACAAAAACTATTTAATCCCATTAACAATAGCCTTGTTATAGGTGTGTGCATGCATGATTGAAGAGTGATGCAGCTGCTCTTAAACAGACAACGTTGTCTAATTTTAATATGATCTTGGTGTTGGTGGTGGGTACCTGGTCTTGGCTCTTTTTGTATTAAATATATTTTTCGAATAAAATCTATCCCTTATTAAGCAGCATGGTCCGCCTGTGTCTCTTCTCAGTGGGAGTCTTCTCCTGAAAAAAAAAAAAAAAATTCTCTCTATAGTAATTTAGCCACAGAGACCACACTTATTATTGGTGAACCTGCAAATTTTGGGACATCACACAGATATATTGAACACCCAGTGTTGTGTTTACTAATAGTGAGTATAGATCTCCAACCAATTTTTCTATATGTATTACAATGTGTTCCATTACATGATTATTATAGTGCATTTTAGTTCTTTTTAAAATTCTTTCATCTTTTTATACATTTTATTTTTTCATTAAACATATGTTTTTAAAAGATTTTTTTCAATTGTTGGTCTGCTGGCCTTTATAGTTCCTTGGCCGCAGATGTCTTGCCCAGGTACTTAAATTGCTCTCCTCCGAAGAGCAGTAGGCCAGTAGAAGGAGCTGTGAGCTCCGAGCACGTAGCCTGTACATTCCTGCATTGCAATCCCCAGCTTGGATTCCAGCCCTGCCGTGATGACATCACATCTGCTTCCACGTTCCAGACTGGTCAGCGTGGAGCTTCCTGTCAAGCGCATACTACACAGAGGCCTGTGACTGAATACAACATCCCCATGGCATCAAAGTACTCCAGGACGTTTCAATCATTGATGGGCATCTGCACCTCATGGACTTGTAAGTGTACACCTTACACAGATACACTGAAACCAGTAGGATTTATTTAGTTGGTGCCTCCCCCCCTCTCTTGCTTTCTCTATTAAATTTTGAGGGTAATTTGGGCAAAAAGACCAGATCCATCTTAAAAACTATCAGATCGAAAAACCTGAAAAAGGACTGATTGATAGAGCTTCCATCTTTAAGTGTCAGCAATTGAACAATTTTCTTGTGGTTCAAATGGGTCCCCCGTCAGGGTTTCTAGTACCAAAGACAGGTCCCATTTAGGAAAAGGCGGTCTCTATCTGCTCAGGGCCTTAAAAAAAAAAAAAAAATTAGCTATTCATGGGTTGGAAGCTAGTTTATTTTCCTGATAAACAGAGTGCTGATACTTGGCTCTTTAATGTGCTGAAGCTCAAGCCCTTGTCTTCTCTGCACTGCAGAAATTCTAAAACTGCCACTGAACTCTGTGCCTCAAAGGAATTTCCTGTACACCAATTGTTGAACTGTTCCCATACTTTTTTTTTATAAATGGTGCGAGTCTCTGTTTTCCTGCTAGTCAGCAGTGTATTGATCAAGCGGTTTGAGAAGCCCCTAGCTTTCAGCAACTTCTCCTCAGAAACCAAGCAGCGAGGTTCCACCTTTCTACTTGGGAACATTACACTGGGCCCTGGGAGAGGAGATCCTCCTGGATTGGTAGTATCCATGGGGGTTCTGCAGCAAGTTCTTTTAGAATAGAGAACCATTGTCTCCTCCGCCAGTGTGGTGCCATAAGGATCAGCGAGGTGTTCTCTGTTTGGAATTTTGTTAGCACCGCTGGTAGGAGCACTGGCGGGGGGGGGAGGCATAACACTTGGCGAATCTCCATTTTTGTGCCAGGGCGTACACCCAAAGTGCTCCATCCATTTCAAATAAAAGAAGGATCAAACCTTCGTGTTTTCTTTTGAGGCAAATAGGTCCACTTGCGGGGTTCCCCATTTTTGTGTGATCATTCTGAACACCTCTTGATTTAACATCCAGTCGCTTTCCTTTAATTTATTCCTGCTGAGGTAATCGGCTACTAGGTTCAGTTCTCCTTTTAGGTGTACTGCTGACAGGGAAAGAACATTCTTCTCTGCCCAATTTCACATTTCTTCTGCCAGTGACCACAAGGTTCCGCTCCTTGTTCCCCCTACTTTGTTTACATAGGCAACTAGTGAAGAATTGTCAAACCTGATCTGTATGTGGTGACCTCTCAGCAATTTCTGGAAGTACCCGAGTGCTAAAAAAAAAAAAAAAAAAAAAAAACTGCCCTCAATTCCTTCCAATGCGATGATCTCTTCATCTCCTCATTTTTCCACACTCCTTGTGTTATCCGGGTGCCTAGATGTCGCCCCACCCTACCCTGCTTGTGTCTGTAGTCACCATCTGGGTGACTGATAGGATTCACATCCATCCCTTGGTTAAATTCTCAGATCTTCCCACCACCATAAGGACCTCTTCAATTGCGTTGGTATACACACTTGTGTGTCTAGCGACTCTTGCCTGTGATCCCATATGTTTAAGATAAAACATCTGTAGAGGCCGAAAATGTAATCCCGCCCATTGTACTGCCGGGATTGTAGAGGTCAGTAGTCCCAAAGCGGACATTGCCCATCTCATTGAGCATGGTCGATTGTTCTGCAACATCTTCATTGCCTCTTGAATTTTTTGTACCTTCTTGAGCAAAAACACTCTGTTGTGCGGAGTCTAGGATATACCCCAAGTGTGTAATCTGCTGGGTGGGGATCAGATTGGACTTCTCTATATTTAACAACCAACCTAGTTTTCCTAGAAAATCTTAGGTGCATTTCAGATCCTTAGCCAACTTTTCTGGGGTGGTTGCAAAGAGAAGTAGGTTGAATAGATAGGCGATGATGGAAATGCCTGTGATTCGGAGTGTCACCAGGGCTTCCGCCATCACTTTTGTGAATATCCGAGGTGAGGAGGAAAGGCCGAAAGGAAGAGCCTGGAACTGAAGGTGTAACGTTTCTTCCTTTGTTTTTATTATTGCCAGTCTTAGGCATTTCTAGCAACTTTGAGCAATAGGGATGCATGAAAAATTGCTCCTCCTTTGCCCTTTCCTCTCTGTCCCCAGGATCTTTTTTGGTTTTCGGCCTTAGGTGGTCCAAAGCGAGACTTTGCGTCCACTCTTGGCCTTTTCTTGCCTTGTTGCAGCTGTCCCCAGGTCAGTTTACGCTTCAGCGGAAATACTTTCTTCTTATCCGCCGTGCGATCCAATACTTATTCTAGCCCTGGCCCCAAAACAGCAAGTCCCCTGCAAATGGAATCCCACAGAGCTTGGCTTTAGACACACAGTCCCCCTGCCAAGTCTTTAGCCACAAGGCTCTTCTTGCGGAGTTGGATAAGGCCGAGGACCTTGCGGCCATCCGTACTGTCTCCGTGGATGCATCTGCAATATAAGTAATGCCCCCAAGGAACGTAGGAAACAAAGACAAAATCTGATCTTTTGGTGTTCCTTCCTCAATGTGGGTCTGTATCCGAGTTAGCCAGAACTCTACGTTTCTGGCTATTACTGTTACTGCCATAGCTGGTTTTAGACTCCCCACTGTAGAAACCCAAGACTTCTTTAGGAGGGAGTCCATTCTTTTGTCCATTGTGTCAGATAGAACCCCCATATCTTCGAAGGCTAGACCTGTATGCCTCAAGACTCGGGAGAATGCTGCGTCTAGTTTAGGGGTTTTGTTCCAAACTGACGCTGGATCATCCGCAAATAGAAATCATGTTTTTAATGCTTTTGAAAAGAAGGATTTCCTTTCCGGGTCCTCCTTTTTTATTGCTTCCACTAGGACCTCATGAACTGCGAAATTTTTTCTTGTTCTCCCAGGCCCTGGTACATTTGGTCCTGCAGTGAGAGGGTTTTATTCTCTGACTGAATACCTAGAGTGGTATGAATGGCCCCCAGGAGGTTTTCGCCTCCAGTGAAAGCTTATACCGGGAGGGCTTCCTGGAATCCCCTTCCAGAGCTTCCCCTTCTGATTCCTGGAAGCCAGAGGCTGTGCTATCTGGCTCCTCCTCGGCCTCCTCCCTGGAGGCTGCTGGAGGGCCTGCTCTTGTGGATGGTAGTACTTACGTTTTTGATAACGCTACCTGCTGAACTGGCAGAGGACCAGTCTGAGGACTTTTTAAATGATTGACACGTATTAGAAAGTTCTTTAATTGAAGGCGCTAACTCACTACCCTGTTCAGTGGAATTTTCCTGAACTAATTTGTCAATACATTCCTTGCATAAAGTTTTCCCACAGGAGTCCCCAAGTGTAGTTTTACACGAGGGGCACCTCCTCTTTGAGCTATGGAGGGGGTCTGGGTTTGTCTGTTTTGCTCTGCAAGACATAAACAGGAGCAGGTATCAAAAACAATGCAATCTGTTTGCGGGGGGGGGGGGGGGTGTAATATGGTAAGGGAATTGCCACCCTAGGTGCCTCTACCTTTGAGTGGCTGGAGCTGGCTTCTGCTGGAGCAGTCTGGTTCCCCTCCGCTTCTGACATCTCAGGGCCGCCACCGAAGCCTGTGCTGTCTTCTACAGCAATGCGGCTCCTCTCCAGCCCGCGCCTGGCCCCCTTCCAATGTCCCGTGGCCGGACCCGGAAGACGCGGGTCAGTCAGAGGTGCCCTCCGCCGGAAATTTGGTCAGAGATTTGGGGGCAGCGATTGCTGAACCAGGTAAGCTTCCTGGTTGTAGTCTAAGCCTCCTGCCTTTTCTGGCTCCGGTTCTTCATGTGGTGTCTCCCCTCTGGGGGAAACACAAATAACTGAGGAGCCAGCAGGGAAGGAGGAAATTTAAAGATAGCTGGCATGGTGTTTCCTACAGAGGAGAGGGGCCAAGGTCTCTCAGGTGGCTGTCCTGAAAGATGATTAGGGGAAAAGTATTTAACAGGAAGTAACAAATCCTACTTTCTTAAACTGAACTGTACATTATTAGACACAGTGGTTTGGTAACAAGAGGACATCAATAGGGACTTCAAATAAGGGGTGAGCAACACAACAAAATGCTAACAGATCCACAAAAAACAACAGACTAACAAAGGGGGCTAAACAGTATCTAGAGAGCCACCTGAAGAACCTTACAACACAAGGCAACATCAGCTAAGGTCTGAACAGAAGAACAGGTAGTCCTGGAAATCTTAAAAACATGCCTAATGCTGAAAAGTCCAGAGACATCTATCAAGAGAAATATGCCTTCTAGGTACAATGCTAGAGTTTATTTGCTAGAGTGTAGGAATAACCAAATCTTATAGGTTGCTGCCCCTCAGGACCTGGGCTTCAACAGCCAGCAACCGAGAAGCAGGAGGCAAATCAGTCCTTGGGACAAGATAACCAGATGATCGGGGGGTTACGAAGATTCTGCCAAGAGTCTAGTGAAGTCAGAGTATCACAGCCACCTGGGTCAGATCAGTACAATGAGAATCAGAATGTCCTCCATCTGTCTCATGGAGAAAACAAACGAGGAAAGAGTTTTAAAAAGGAGGGAAGGTGTAGCTTAGGTTGAATAACAATATAACCCCGTGCTATCTACAAACACCCCCCCCCCCCCCCCCATTCCTCAGTGCAGCTGTCAGAAAGTCAAACAACCCCACAGTGTCCTACAAACTAGTAAATAAATGGATTCAAGTGCTACTCAGTAAAAACGTACTGTACAACCCTCAGACATAGCCCTAGGAATTTGTAATAACGAAAAGCATAGACTTGAAGCAAAATCATCACGCAGAGCAACCGATCTGATACACAGTTTTAAAAAGGAGCTATACATTGTTTTTGAAGTTATATTTTAAAATAAACCGCTTTGTATTTTAACTGTATTACACTATGGAAGTAATTTTTCATGTGAGTTTAAGCTAGACCAGGGGTTCTCAACTCCTGTCCTCAGGACCCACTAACAGGCCAGATTTTAAGCATTACCTTGGGGAGATGCAGACTAGAATACTGCAATCACTGAGCAGCAAATGATTTCACCTGTGATGTATTTCAGTTATCTTGCAAACCTGACCTGTCAGTGGGTCCTGAGGACAGGAGTTGAGAACCACTGAGCTAGACAGATGCCGCAGGCATCATCCTGGTACCGTTTTTTTTTTTTTTAAGAGCTATCGGAGTGGCCAATTAGCCGCTCAATTGCCATTACAAGCAGCGGGAGTGGATGTTCCCCTCACGCGGCTTGCTTGGGCTCTCCTGTCCCACTGGGAGACCTGAGCTACCAACTGGCACGTCCACCAGATAGCCAAACACCCAAACAAAGCTGGGATTGGCTTTGATCAGGTCTCCGCTATGGTAGCCTGGAAGCGATGACATGACATAATTTGGTTTACACGGATGTCAACAGTGCCATTTTAAAAAAAAAAAACGGAAAGTATTCAAAAACACTGATCTTGCTGTTTTGAATTAAGGGCAGAGGTGGGATTTGGGAGTCTTCAGATCCCGCCATAAAGCGTACCTGTCACGTGCCTATTGCGGTCACAAGGGATGATTACATTCCTTGTGACAGCAATAAAAGTGATCAAAAGAAAAAGCACACACACACACACACACACACACACACACACACCAGCTCTCACATGTGAGGTATAGCTGTGAACGTCAGATCATGGGCAGCAATTCTAGCTCTACAAGTCCTCTGCAAATCTAAAGTAGTAATCTGCAAAGGCTTTTAAAGCGTCGCCTATGGATGGTAAAATTGATGTCACCTGTCACAGTAGCATGGGTGTGCACAATTTTAAACCGTGACATGTTTGGTATCTATTTGGCATAACATCTTTTATGTTTTACAAAAAATTGGGTTATACAAAACCTACCAATTTATTCTCTAGGGCCTCTGCTTTAGAGAAAAAAAAAAGTTTGGGGTTCTAAGTAATTTTCTAACAAAAAAAAAAAACTGATCGTTACATGTAAACAAAAAGTGCCAGAAAGAGCCAAACTATTTTTTTTCTTGTGGAGAGTGCTATTTTACGCCCACTTCTTGGTGAAGGGGGTATATATGTCTGGTAAACAGGGATATTGGAACTGATGTTCTAATTTCTTGTAAGTAATATCACACTTTTTAGTCTCTATGCCATTCTCAAGAAAACAGTGTATGGACTGCATAGAAGAAAAAGGATAGTCCTGGTCCTGGTGTCTGTCACATTCACGTGTGGGGTGAAAAAAAAAAAAAAAAAAATGATTATGACCATGTCTCTGAAGTCGTCTTCCAGGACGGCACCCTGAGAGATGACTGGTCCACCTGACAGGAAACACAATCAAAGAGGTTAAAAGCCCCCGCCCCTCCCTGTGCGCCTCAGTTTTTGATTGTGTTTCCCCACAGCGAAACCGTTTATTTTCTTTAAGACCCGAAGCCTGGGGCTGGACCAAATGCCTGGGAAGCCTCTGGGTCTGGCAGGATATATTTATCCTTCCTGGGGGGGGGGTTCCCCTATCCTTTCCTCAGGGGGGCAGCAGAAACTGGAAGAGCCCCCTGAGCGCTGAAGGACCCTGGGTACAGGGGTGTATCCAGAACTTCAGGGGCCAATTTTCCTGCCTCCTCTCCTTACCTGTGCGGTGGCCGTGCAGAAAAGGAGCCTGGTTTTCCCTCTGAGTGAGTTGCTTCCTTATGCAGGGAATCCCCTAGTGCAGTATGACTGCTCAGGATTGTTGCCTTCGATCAGCAGGTCTGTGGTTGAGCTGGCGCTCCGCCACCGCCTCCCCCCCCCACCTCCTGAAGCTTGCGCGGCTATCTTCCTCTTACACAGTGAGGAGTTTGAGCAAAACACCGCTCAGCATCCTGTGGGCACTCAGCACCATCTTCACTGAACAGGAAGTGAGCTCAGCGTGGCCGCGTCATTTCCAGTCTACGGCAAAACGGCAGCGGCGTCAGCGCGATGGAGGAGAGGAAGTCACAGTCCTCACAGTCAGAAGGGAATAAAAAGGCCAGGAGGAGCAGGTGCCCACTTCTAGCTGACCAGCTGCCGCTGAAGAGGCTATCCGAAGCTACTGACGCCTGCAGCATGGAAGGCGAGGAGAGACCCCACAGGGGGTGAGTCCGACCGGCCCGCCGGAGGTTTAGATGGGGGAGGGTACCCCAGCTCTTTTCCTCTGGGTGTTACAGTGCTGTTTTATAATGCCTGTATGTTTTGTATTTTTAGGGGGACAATGCCACTACCCTTGGGGTTGCCAGCCATCCTCTACCCGATCTAAAAGATGCTGGAACTGTAGTGGTAGATTACCTCCAGACCACCCTAAACCTGTTTTAAGTACATACAGAAGCTGGACAGGGAAGGAAACATCTCAGATTATGAAAGAATTTCTAACTGTGCAAACTGAGATGCTGTCCACTCTTAAAGCTTTTCAATCGTCCCTCAAGTCTAGGGACTCAGAGGCCTATGTCAGTAAGGACGCCTCTTCCCAAGAGGGCTCTGCTTCATCTAGGGGGTCTAGACAGCGGACAGATAACCAAAAGTATCCCCTTTCTCAGGATTCAAAGGAGGAGGTTGAGTCTGAATCCCTTCAGCAGGGATTCTCGGATGAGGGGGTAATGGACAGCCAGGAGGAGGACGAGGGGGAGGACTCCAGGTCTAGTAGGCATATATTCTCAGCTGACGAGATAGAGGGCCTTCTGAGGGCCATTTGTGCTTCCAAAGAGATTCAGGAGCCCACCGCGCAGGTTTCTGCCCAAGATAAAATGTATAGAGGCTTAATTAAGCCTCAGGCCAGGGTTCTTCCTGTACACTCTGCCCTTAAGGATGTTATCTTGAGGGAATGGAAGGAGCCAGAGAGGAGGCTCCTGAAATACAAAACGTGGAAGCGTAGATGCCCCTTTTCTGAAGAGAACGAGGAGAAGTTTTTCAAAACCCCTAGGCTAGACGCCTCCTTAGCACAGGTTTCTAAGCAGTCCGATCTTTCCTTTGAAGATACCGGTAAGATCAAGGATCAAATGGATCAAGAGGGCTGAAACCATTTTACGCAGGGCCTGGGAGGCTAACGCTGTGGCTACGAGCCCCGCGTTGGCCTCAGCTTTGCGGACATGTGGGTCTGTAAGCTGATGGACCACGTATCCCGAACCTTCAAATCTAAGGAGGTCTTAGATTCATTGGAGGTCATAGGGAGTGCTGTCACCTACTTAGCGGATGCCGCGGTTGAGACAGTGCGTACAACCGCAAAATCTGGTGCCTTACTGAACTCAGCCAGGCGAGCCCTCTGAGTTAAAACCTGGGACAAGGATAGCTCATCCAAAACCCGTCTATGTGGCCTCCCTTTTGAGGGTTCCCTCCTTTTTGGTACTGGCCTAGAGCAAGCCCTCGCTAGGTCTATTGAAAAGGG
Organism: Aquarana catesbeiana; assembly: GCF_042186555.1. Lineage (NCBI taxonomy): Eukaryota > Metazoa > Chordata > Amphibia > Anura > Ranidae > Aquarana > Aquarana catesbeiana. Next base: position 496,975,260 of record NC_133328.1, on the reverse strand, counting down.
GAAGAAATTCCCTACTAAACCAAGGAAGGATAGAAGAGGTTTTTTCGAGGCCCTCAGGCAAAGAATCGCTTCTCAGAGAAAAAGGTCTTCCCTAATAGACGTTAGGGAGCTGGGAAAGACAAGCAAAAATAAGGCATTCTCTTTTCCAGCCAGAAGTCGGGAGACAAGACCCCCAAATGACTTTCCAGTAGGGGGGAAGACTTTCCCACTTTGTCCCTCAGTGAGAAAGGGTCACACAGAGCTCCCATATTCTACAAATCATAAGAGAGGGTTACAGATTACAGTTTCTCTCCCCTCCTCCCCCCAAGTTTCTCGTGACTGGCAGAAGGAGTCCTACAGAACATAGAAGAACTGGCCAGTCAAGAGGTCATAGTGCCGGTCCCAGAGGGCCAGCAGGGTCAAGGGTTTTACTCCCACATATTTGTGGTACCCAAGCCCTCAGGAAGGTATCGTCTCATCATAAATCTAAGGAACCTCAATGTCTTTCCGCATGGAGGGTGTTCTCTCCGAAGACACCTCCTCAAGGACGTGTTTATGGTAACCTTAGATTTAAAGGAAGCCTACCCTTACGTCCCTATAATTCAGGGTCATCAAATCTTCTTGAGATTCGCAATTGCCTCTCCTGTGGGAGTTCAGCACTGGCAGTTTGCGGCCCTCCCCTTTGGACTAGCATCCAGTCCAAGGGTCTTCACGAAGGTTCTGGCAGAAGTGGTGGCTTTTCTGCACCTCCAGGAGGTAGCGCTGATTCCCTATTTAGACGACATTCTAATTTACAATCAAAATCGGGATGAGCTACTTGTGGTTCTATCCAGGGTATTGGAGACCTTAGAATCCATGAAATGGATCATCAGCAAGGAAAAATCCTCGCCGATTCCTGCCCAAACCAAAATGTATCTAGGATTCCTGGTGGATTCCTCGGAACAGAAATTAGTTCTATGCCAGAGCAAGGTAGAGGGCCTCATTTCAGCAGCCACGTCTCTGTTAGAGGCGAAGATGATCTCTTACAGAGGTATTATGAGGGTGCTGGGCCTGATGACTGCATCTATCCCAGCAGTTCCTTGGGCACAGCTACATTCCAGGACCCTCCAGCACTTCCTTCTATCCTCTTGGGACAGAAAAAGAAGCTCTCTGGACATAAAAGTTGCCATTCCGGTCGAACTAAACCACTCTCTTCGCTGGTGGCTTCTCCCTCAGAGGCTTCAGGGGGGTCTCCTTTGGAATCAGCTTCAGCCTCTCAGGATAGCTACAGACACAAGTTCCTGGGGGTGGGAGGCCCACTTGGAGGATCTAAGAGCCCAGGGGTCCTGGGACCCGAGGCAGAGAAAGACCTCCTCCAACTTTCGAGAGCTTTTGGCCATCGGGGAAGCATTAAAAGCTTTCGAAGGGAGGATCAAGGACCAGGAACTTCAGGTCCTATCAGACAATGCCACAGCAGTGGCATTCTTAAATCATCAGGGGGCACCAGATCTACAAATCTCCTGGCCCTGTCATCAGAGATCCTGGGTTGGGCGGAGCATCGGATATGCTCCATTTCCGCAGTCCACATAAAGGGAACTTTGAATATAGAGGCAGACTATCTCAGTCGTCAGCCGATTCTACAGGGAGAATGGGAGCTGAATCCAGGGGTTTTCTCCCTGGTATGTCAGCAGTTCGGCAATCCAGACATAGACCTCTTCGACAGCAGAAAAAACAGAAGGGTAAAGAGATTCTTTTCCCTTGCCTGAGAAGGGGGCTCGGAGGGGATAGATGCATTGGCCCAGGTTTGGGACTTCCGGTTGGCCTATGCCTTTCCCCCCTTGGGGCCAATTCTGAGAGTTCTTCAAAAGTTGTTTCTCTCGGAAGGCAACTTGATTCTAATAGCTCCACAGTGGCCCAAGAGAGCTTGGTTTCCAACCCTACAGGGTTGGTCCATAGCCCCGCCTCTACACCTTCCTGTTCGGCGCAACCTTCTCCTGCAGGGTCCAGTCTGCCATCCAGACCCCAGCTTCTTCAGGCTGACGGCCTGGTTCTTGAAAGGCAGAACCTGTGGGAGAAGGGCCTGTCGGATACTCGGATAGTGGATACTCTCCTCCTTAGTAGAAAACCGGTCACAAGGTGTTTTATGCTAAGACCTGTGGGATTTTTTCTCGCTGGTGTCAGGTGAGAGGGACTTTACAACAAGAGATCCCTGCCATTCTGGAATTTCTCCAGGATGGAGCAGATCAGGGATTGGCAACCAAGACTCTTGAAGCCCAGGTAGCAGCCTTGTCCTGTTTTCTGGAGAGACGCTTGGCATTAGACCCCCTGATCAAAAGGTTCCTTTTGGTCAGAGAGAGGTTGTCCCCTGTCCAGGTGTCTAGGTTTCCACCATAGGACCTTACCTTGGTGTTAGGATTAACAAGGGCCCCGTTTGAACCAATAGATCAGATCCCCCTTAGGATCCTCACCTTTAAGTTGTCTTTTCTTCTAGCAATCACATCTGACAGGAGAGTAGGCAAGATTCAGGCCTTTTCGATTAAGGAGCCATTTTTTTTTTTTTGTGTGAGGACAGGGTTATACTTAGACAGGAACCCCTGTACCTCCCTAAGGTAGCATCCAAGTTCCACAGAACTCAGGAAGTAGTGCTGCCTTCCTTTTGTAACAATCCCAAAAACGAGAGGGAATTTTCTTTTCACTGTCTGGACGTCAGACGTTGTTGGTTATCTTACTTAGAAAAAGTTAAGGAGTTTCGTAGGTCCAGCCATCTTTTAGTTAATTTTTCCGGCCAAAAGAAGGGCCAACAAGCTTCTAAAGCATCCATAGCTAGATGGATTAAGCATACTATTTCTTTAGCCTATGAGCAGTCCAGTAAGGCAACTCCTAGGGTCCTAGGAAGCACATTCCACACGATCTCTGGCAACCTCATGGGCGGAAAGGGCCAGAGCTTCGGTGGAGCAGATATGTAGAGCTGCTACATGGACAAGCCAGAACACCTTCCTGAGGCATTACAGTTTGGAGTTACTGTCCCCTCAGGATCTGGCGTTTGGCAGGAAGGTCCTGCAAGCGGTTGTCCCGCCCTAAGGTAGGCCTGAGCTACTTGCTCCTCTCTCAGGGTGCCGTCCTGGAAGACGACTTGAGAAAATGAGCAGTTACACTTACCGGTAACAGTGTTTCTGGGAAGTCTTCCAGGATGGCAGGCCTACTTCCCACCCATTCCCTTTAGGTATAATTTAACGTATACGGTGTGGTGCTGTTGGTTTTCTTCACTCTCATGCACTGGTGTGGGTCAATACTTTGTCACAACTGAGGAGCACAGGGAGGGGCGGGGGCTTTTAACCTCTTTGATTGATTGTGTTTCCTGTCAGGTGGACCAGTCATCTCTCAGGGTGCCGTCCTGGAAGACTTCCCAGAAACACCGTTACCAGTAAGTGTAACTGGTCATTTTTTTCAACTAAAACCTAGGAGGTGATTGTGGAGTGGATCCATTTATCAAAGAACTTTAGATAACCCTTTGGTTAATTCACAAGATCACGGTGAAGAAGTTGTGATGACTAGCGAATATACTGTATATTTAAAAAGGACTTATTCAGTTATGTTGGACTTCACTTATTTACCCATTTCTTTTACAATTGTGATTTATTGTACCATGTGCTCATTTTTTGAGGGCTGTAAGTTTTACCGAGTAGTGCTGGAACATTTATTCAGTAGGTTAGCATACCTCCCAACGTTTTTGAGATAGGAATGGAGGGACACCTATCAGCAAAAGTATGCAGGCAAAGGACACACCCCCTGCCATGCCCCCTTAAAAGGAGAATTGTACAAAAAAATAAATAAATAAATAAAAATGAGCTACAAAAGGAGGAGGAATGAGGGACAGAGGGACATTGCTCGAAATCAGGGACAGTTGGGAGCTATGGGCTAGGTTGAACTGATCCTGCCACCAGTGTTAATTTTGGCAGCAAATCTCAATCTAGTTTTAGTCTTTGTATTTTAGTCGACTAAAATCCCCAGTACATTTTAGTCAAATAAAATCTAATGTGTTTAGTAATTATTATTATTTTTTTTTAATTGTAATGCATTATTTAAGCATTTCTCTAGAATCTCCAAACTCATTATATACTCCTGGAGTAAAAAAAATCTAATATTGTGTTATTATTTATGGTATTAAGGTTTAAATAAACTCACAGATACAGATTTAGCTGCTCTGGACGGTCTGAAGAGGCCTGTAATGCTGCACAGTGCTGAATGGTGGTCATCTAAGGGATGGCCTGTAATGCACAGTGCCCTGGATGCCACTGCCAGTGGTCAGAGGCAGCCTGTAATGCTGCACAGTGCTGGATGGTGGTCATCTGAGGGATGGCCTGTAATCCACAGTGCCCTGGATGCCAGTGGTCAAAGGAGACCTGTAATGCAGTTGCAGAGTGTTCTCTGGACAGACGGTGGTCGGAGGGGAGGGGAGGAGAGGCCTCAGGCCTGCTGTAAATTTGTAAGGTACCACAACTGTTATTACTGTACACTCACAGTCTGCTCTCGGTGCCTGGCGGTGCGGTCGTCTCGTCAGGAGTCGGGAGACCTGGCTGGTCTGTAATGCACAGTGCTGCTCACACACTCATGTCTTTGGCAGTCATCTCATCATGGTGCGCTTGCTAGCTGGGAGCGGCCTGCGAAAGCCGGCGGAGCTCCGTGAAAAAACGGAAGTTAGTTCACGAGGGTAAACGTCCCTGCCTCACATTTTCATCCCGTTTTTCATTCGGTAACAAAAACGGATCTGATTTTGGTCATAGTTTTCGTCAGTGGACAAAACTGTGCTGTACTTTTCGTTTCGGTCACTGTAAAAATGCCGCTGAAGAAATCTTTGACTAAAACGTTTTTGTTGAAGAAATTAACACTGTCTGCCACATTATCAAAGCTTTTACTGCAAGTGATAGATCACTTGGCATGGAGAAAACTTGGTTTGTTGTTGAACTTGTAAACCAGGAGGTCCAAGTCCAGCGTCCCCCATCTGTGAATAAGGTATTGGAACACCTTGGGGTGAAGAGACAACACTCCAGAGCTCAGGAGATGAATGAGGAAATCCGTCTGCTAATAGTCCACACCTGGAATGCCTATGGCAGACATGGCTAGAATGTGAAGCTCCACCCAAGCCAGAATTTAAATTGGCTTCTTTTTTAGCTGCGAGACTTCTGATTTCTCCATGATGGTCAACAGCAGTGGCATTGTCTGGCTGAATATGGATCAGATGATCTTGCAGACAAGAGATTCAGTGACAACCAAATTGCTTGAAGCTCCAGAATACTGATTGGGAGAGGAGCTTCCATTGGTAACCAAGTTCCTTCTACCAAGAAAGTATGCAGGATTACTCCCCAGCCTGACAGGGTGGCGTCCATCATGAGAACGCTCCATAGGAAGGATTTTTGAGACTTCAGCACCAGACTCATGGGTTAGGCACATGTGACAGTCTAGGTATTAACTCCTCCTGTTCTACCCAGCTGGAATGGCGAGTTACAGTAGTCTGCCATGAAATTGGGAAAATAGAACTGCCTCCGCAAAAGTGGAGAGTAGGTCAGTTCCTGGACTCCAGGGTCTGAATGTCAAAGCGGAGGGTCTGGAGTTTGCCAAGAGGGAGGAAAACCTTGGTCTCTGGATACCACATTCTGGACCTAAAAGTATTGGGAGTAGATGCCCACAAAGGCCAGCAACACCCCTCATGACTTGCTCATGGTGCTGGATGATTACAGACCCCTGGTGAAGACTACAGGCAGCTGTTCTGACACCTATTGCCATGGCATGGTCTGCCATTTTTTCAATTAGGAACTGATCTAAAGCAATGATGTACAGCAAATGCAGAAGACAGTGCATATAGCCAGAAAGTGTTTGAAAGAGGCTAGAATAAGAGCCCTTGCACACTGGGGCGGGGGCGGCGTCGGCGGTAAAACGCCGCTATTAATAGCGGCGTTTTACCGTCGGTATGCGGCCGCTAGCGGGGCGGTTTTACCCCCCGCTAGCGGCCGAGAAAGGGTTAAAAACCACCGCAAAGCGCCTCTGCAGAGGCGCATTGCCGGCGGTATAGCCGCGCCGTCCCATTGATTTCAATGGGCAGGAGCGGTAAAGGAGCGGTATACACACCGCTCCTTCACCGCTCCGAAGATGCTGCTAGCAGGACTTTTATTACCGTCCTGCCAGCGCATCGCTCCAGTGTGCAAGCCCTCGGGGCTTTCACACAGGAATACATGCAGCGGCACTTTCGGGGCGGTTTGCAGGCGCTATTATTAGCGCAATAGCGCCTGCAAACCGCCCCAGTGTGCAAGGGCTCTAACTGAGCAGCACTGAGTTGCAAAAAAAATGATGGGAAAAATTATGACAACAGTATTTTCTGAAAGAGAAAAACAAAACAAAAACAAAAAAAAAAAAAAAAACAGTCATTTCTTAGGATACATCGTGCTTTAGCAAAGCAAGAAGGGTTTAAAACAGGGATATGCAATTAGCGGACCTCCAGCTGTTCCAGAACTACAAGTTCCATGAGGCATAGCAAGACTCGGACAGCACAAGCATGACACCCAGAGGCAGAGGCATGATGGGACTTGTAGTTTTGCAACAGCTGGAGGGTCCACTAATGGCATATCCTTGGTTTAAAATATACTTAAAGCACATGTGTGTGTGTGTGTGTATAATATATATATATATATGTATATATATATATATATATATATATATATATATATATATATATATATATATATATATATATATATATATATATATATATATATATATATATATATATATATATATATATATATACACACACACACATATACACACACACACACACGTGCTTTAAGTATATTTTACATTTATATTTAACACACTCCAAGTACAAAAGAAAAACTATGCAAGAAATAAAGTGTTCTCCAAGCAGTTACATGGGAGGTGCTCTGACTGGCCCGGGCCTCGGACCTCGGACAGTTTGTGCCCAGGCCTACGCATGTGGCCTCAAACAACCTGGACACAGCTAATCGTGTAAGTAGTTGTAAAGGCTCAAGGTTTTTTGCCTTTATGCATTGTATGCATGAAGGTAAAACAAAAAAGTGTTCAGCAGCACCCCCAGCCCCCCTAAAATTTACCTGAGCCCCATCCTGATCCACCAATGTGCACAAGAGCCTTGGCTCTACCTTCTCATTGGCTGAGACAGAAGTGGTAGCCATTGGCAGTGAGCCAATGAGGAGAGAATGAATGACTGAATGAACAAACAAAGAAGCGGCTCGGGAGCTAATCTGCTTGGGTGTCCCCATAGCAAGCTGTTTGCTGTGGGGGTACTCGGCAGGAGAGCCGACGAGGGACCTAAGAAGAGGAGGATCAGGGCTGCTCTGTGCAAAACCACTGCACAGAGCAGGTGAGTACATGTTTTTTATTTAAAAAAAAAAAAGCCTTTAATATCACTTGAAAGTTTGTATGTGGCTATACCACAGAGTGCTGCTGTGTTCAGATGTGGAGTATGGCCACACCTGAAAGCTGCATCTAGTCGCCCTCATTTGCCTATCAGAATGAGGACTAATGTGGCACCTTTTTCTGCAGGAATCAGGACCTGCCTATTGGTAAAAGAAGGTCCGTGACGCCATGCAACCAGACCAACGACACCAAAAAAAGGAAGGGTGGCTCCGGGGAAGGAGATAGTTGTGCAAGATTAAGTTGAACATTAAAGCCTCAGTATGGGTTACTTGATATGGTGCTTTATAAATAAAAAATAAGCTCTTACTAGCTCTGTGGATGCTGAAGAACAATTGCTGTTTAACATGGTTGTATCATTTTGCCAAGTGCAAATCGGAATACTGGAAATCTGAATTAGCATTTTGTAAACTAGGAATCCATGGTTCCAGCCATGCTTACTGGTAAAAACCATTTAATAATCTAGAAAGAAAATGGTTATTCTGTATGCAACCAGTGTATGTTTAATACACTGGTTGCATACAGAATACCCATTTTCTTATATGAGCCAAAGAGATTGGAAAATATAGATCACAGAGCTAGCATGTGGCATAGGAAGGAACTTAAGTCAATATTGATTGTTTCTTTTGTTATTCGTATCCATCAAGGCAGCAGTTTATTACCGCTCCCCTGAAGCCAGTAGTTGGGGAACCCCCTCATCTGAAACAGTCAGACCTGGTTAGAATTGTGCATGTTGTTGGAGTGAAGCTGACCGGAAAGATCCATGTGTAGTGACGTTATATTTAACCCCCGAGCTCCCGGCTAACAAATATAAATATGCTGCTTAGGCATTCACTGTTCCTTACATAACGAAATTCTTCACATATAAACAATCCATACTCTTACTGGATTTTTGCTGCTGTAAACGTTTGGCTTTTCATTAACAAAACAAATCATCTTTTGTATATACTGTATTAGGAGAAACATAAAACTCAATAAAGCCTTACTCATTACCAACCCCAGACCCTTATAATTACCCCCCATCCAGGTCATTCTGAGTAACCCCCCCCCCCACCTCTTGCAGACCATTAGGCTTGCCACCCTCTCCTTGCAGACCATTATGATCACTTACCTTCTGGACTATCTTGATTAATTTCCTTATAGACCATTACAATTATCACCTCCCCCTTGCAGACCATTATAATTACCTCCTTTACAGACTATTATGAATAAATCCCTTCCAAACCATTAAAGTTAACCCTTTCTAGTCCATTATGATTAACATTACTCTTACAACTACCCCCTCTTCCAGACCATTCAAATTAGCCCCTTCTTGACCATCATCATTACCCCCCTTACAGAGTATTATGATCAATTCCCTTTGAGACCATTAAAACTAGCCCCTTCTAAACCATAATAATTACACCCCCCCCCCCTCTCTTTTAGACTCTTACAAATCACGCTCTCTTCCAGACCATTAAAATTAACCCCTTCTAGACCATTATAATTACCCCCTTCCAGACTATTACGAATAATTTCCTTCCAGACCATTATGATTACCCCCCCCCCCTTCAGACTCTTACAACTACCCCTCTTCTAGACCATTAAGAGTACATCCCACCCCCTCACAGTTCATTTAAAATTAGCCCCTTCTAGACCATTAGAATTACCCCCCCTTCCAGACTACTATGATTAATTCACCTGCCAGACCATTAAATGTACCCACTTCTAGACCAATATGACAATATGACACCCCCCCCCCCCCATCATATTATTGCAACTACCCCCCCCTCTTCCAGGTCATTAAGATTACCCCCCCCCCACCTTTTCAGACCATTATGATTACCTCCCCTCCAGACTATTAAAATGACCCCCTTCTAGACCAATAGCGACAGACACATTATAATCTAAAGATCATCTCCAAAAATAATAATATGCTTAGCAAGTGTTTTCTTCCCATCCAGGACTGAGACATAGGAGAGGGGGAGGTGTTATGCAAGCAGTTTTCTAACAATGATGTCACAGTGCTAGAGCAGACACATTCTCCAATTCCCCCGCTAGTATTCGGCGCTGTTATTTATAGAAACCACCACTACCTGCAGGCTGGCTGGTGTGTACAAACGCGGAGAGCACACACTTCTGTTCATTCTTGTAGTGACGTCACCTCCATCAGTCCACTCTATAGCTGGAAGTAGAATGGATTCACCAAGGCTGGGGGCTTCATGCAATGAATAGAATGGTGGTCCAGCACAGGGAAGCCTATGAATGTGTGTGAGGATAGAAGGGGGGGGGGGGGGTGATGGACAGCACATAGAGGGGAGCCCCTGTCTGACACATTAGAACATACAGGCATGAGTCACCCTGCAGCTCTCTATACAAGGATGGGCTGCCGTGTAATGTCTATATACGGTGTGATCATAAAGGATGTCATGCAGGAGTGTAACACTAGGCTTTCCCCCCCCATCATTGTACAGGGAGGGATCCATGTCCTCATATACTCCCCTCTGATCACCGACCTACCTCTGATCACCGACCTACCTCTGATCACTGACCTCCCTGCACACAGGTGAAGGCAGATAATACAAAGTGTGCAGCAGACATGACAGCAGGAGAGCAATGCCTACAATGGCTCAGCAGCCATCCCTACACTCAGCATTCTGCATGGATGTGGGAATGGCTATGAATGGCTCCATCTTCAATGGTGTGCACCTGTGAGTAGGACTTACCGCTCAGGGGGTGTCTCGGAGATCGGTCCCGGGTCATACTTTGCAGGTGTAGGGGACAGGCAGGCTTCAGTGTTCCCAATCCTAGTGCAGAGGGCTCGGGACTCGGCAGCGCTGCCTCCGCTCTCTGTTTACTTTGCTTATTGCATCGCCCTCCCCGCTGCGGTCTCTGCGTCTCCCAGCCTGGCGGCTGCTGCTGCTGCTGCTGCCGGAATACGTCACGCTATGTGTAGGCTCACCTTGCTATTCACCAACACGGCGTACGTACTCTGCGCACCAAGCTGATGACAGTCCAATGGAGAGCGCCACGATTCATCGCCGATCCCACGTAATTATCCGTCCCCGACCACCAGCGGCGTCATGTCTCTGACGTGTGTCCGAAGGATCGGCACTCCGGAGGATTTCCCGGCCAGAACAGAACGATAAGAACGTCGTGCCGGCTGTGTATGGGAATCTCTGATCACCTACATAGAATGTAGCGCTGTACAACACTGGACACCCTCTCCATGGAGGAATACACACCGAACTGACACTTTCCTATGCATATAAATGACAGGTCAGATGGCTGATGACATATTCTGATCCTTTTTACTATATTGTGCAATAGAGAGACAGAGAACGACCATTTCCCACGTTAGGCTCTGTTCACATCTAGGCGTTTTTGGGCGCTTTTCTGCTCTAAGCCTCAGCTCCAAAAACGCCCAACAAGACAAATCCTATTCATTTCAATGGCCACTGTTCACATCTGAGCGTTCTGTCACTTAAAGCAAAATGTCCATCATTCAAAAAAGTACAGAAGCTTTTTTTTGGCAGATTACAGACGTTTTTCATTCTTTTACATTGGCGACCTTCTGACCTGTACAAAATCATGGTAAAAATCGCGTAATTTTCTGCCTGAAAACGCCAAGCTCAGGTGTGAACGGAGCCTTAATGCTAAACTGCCCTGCGCACCCTTCACAGAAGGGATCTCCCTCTATACAAAAGTAATATAACAAATTATATACAATATTAAAAAAATATATAATAATATTAAAAAATACTTTATTTTAAAGTGATATTAAAGTCTTTTTTTTTGTTTGTTTAAAAATACCAAACTTGTTATACTTACCTGCTCTGTGCAGTGGTTTTGCACATAGCAGCCCAGATCCTCCTCTTCTCGGGTCCCTCCCCGGCCTTCCTCGCCCATCCCTCCTGCTGCGTGCTCCCACAGCAAGCAGCTTACTATGGGGGCACCCAACACGAGCCGCTGCTCTGTGTGTCCTTTCAGACACAGAGCCCCAGCTTGGCCCCGCCGCTCTCTCTCTCCTCATTGGCTCACTGACTTTGATTGACAGCACTAGAAAAAAATCACATCAATCAAAAGTGCAGCAATAATAAACATAAGCAACATGGGTGTTTAACAATACACTTGAGTGAAAATACCACTAAGTGCTAAAGTGTAAAGTGCACAGTGCTATATAAAACACACAATGTGAGTGATTAATCAAAAAACATATCACATAGATATTGAATCAAATGAAATGTGAAGGGATATAACTACTGGTGAATGAAATAAAGTCCAAAACAGTATATATCCAGAAATATAAGAGTGCCCAGAAAAAATCAAAGTCCGGAGATTTAGTGAAATTCGCATATCCTTCCTTCCAAAAGTGTGTCACCAAGAAACATGATGTAGTGTCTTCCAGCCACCCCCACAGGTGTATATGCTCACCTTCCTGTGTGTGACACAGCGATTAAACTATGTCAAACAAAGCCTTGGAGCCACTCCTGTGCTCGTTTGGAACCAGCTGTGCAGACCTCCAATGCTCTCAAATGAAGTTAGTATATGCAAAAGAAAAAAAACTCCATAGCGCAATATTGCAAGTGTAAAAAAGGATTTTAATAAAAAAGTTTCTCTCCCCTTGCTGGGGTACTCACATACTATGGGTGCGTGAGTGCACCATCCTTAACAAACAAAGAACGGTCAATCTCGCGGTGTGGCATGCGATACGGTGTGTGTATTGAAAACCTCTCCTTCTCCCTCTCTGCTGACAGCTCCGTCCAGGCCCCTCCCCTACGCGTGTTCGGCACCGGGACCACGTGCCTTCATCAGGGGGAATCTGATTGGACGGGAGCTCCAGAGTAAATTTATAGCTCCGGCGGCCATTTTGCCTGAGACCGCAGACAATATTGTTCAGAGGCTACAGCTGCGTCCATGCAGAAGAAAGACACAGAAAATAAGAATGTAAAGAAGAAGAAGTACCAAAGGGACTTCGAAGACTACCAAAATAAACAGGTCTTCCGATGGCAATCAACATTGGCGTCCACCACCGCAGTTAACCCTCATCCGCAAGCGGGGGTAGTTACCAATACGATACCACAACCACAGGGTCAGTCCTACTCACAACAACAGAACAATAAACCATTTAACAGAGGGTTCCTACCGCATCGTCAGGATGATGCGTTACCCCATACACCTTATCGCCAACCCCCAAGAAAATCGCAATACAATCCACCAAGGCGACCGAATAATGAGGGGAGAAATGGCCCGCCTCCCAATAATGGGAATTGGGGATATGAGGCCCCCACCTATCAGGATAATGGCTATAGGGTTCAGCAGGAGAGAGGGCACCATGATATGGGCTATCCTTCGAACCCTGCCCCTCAATATAGAAGTGGCCAACAGAACTCATATGGCTATCAAAGGCAATATGGATACCAACACAGTACTCCATACCACCAATATAGGAGTTATGGGAATCAACAGAATACACCCCAGAGAGGAAATCGTGCACCTTACAGGGGCCCCTTGCTGTACCAACCTCCCTTTAGAGGGTACCCCACATATGTAAGAGAAGATACACATAGGGGTGGAGTTTACTATTCTCCCAAACCGCAGAGAGTCAGATACGAAAAGCATCAACAGGACCACTATGGAGTACCTGTAACCAACAGCTTCCAACCTTTGAGTGACAATGACAACTTCCTGGATGAATCTTTTTTAGGGGGGACCAGGGGGGGACCCGTCCGAGAAGCACGAAATCCAGGAAGAGAGGAGGGAGAGCTGGACGAAGAGTACAACAGAAAAAGAAGGCGGGAAGACTAGGGCAGGGAATCTATAATTTGAGTGGAGTAGAACTATCAAGAGAGGAATTACTAGTTTTGGATAAGGGAATTAAATATGCCCCGAAAAAAGGACTTAACAAATTCGACACCTACGTCGGTGTACAGAAATTGGTTAGGAAACTCAATATTAAAAAGTATTATGCCCTCAACCCTGTTGAGAGGTCTGTCACTAACCACAGGTTCACTAGCTTAAGAAACAACTCAGTGTTTAACCCCTATATATCCAATAATAAATATGTCGATTTATTCAAAAAATTGGTTACCTCTGAGTTAGAGCAGTTACCAGTTAAGAAGGTGTATGAACATAGAGATATAAAAAGAGGAATGGATTCACTGGAAGAAAGAAAAGACATAGTAATTAGACCAGCGGACAAAGGGGGAGGTGTCGTCGTCCTCTCACTACAACAGTATAAAGATGAGATGGGAAGGATATTGAGCGACATGGATACTTATCAACCTCTTAATGGTAACCCTTCCAAATCTTGTAAAAGTGCATTGGAGGGTATTATCAAGTATGGAATTGATGAAGGTTTTTTGAACAAGCACGAAGCCAAGTACTTAATCCCTAAGGTCAGCAAAATGCCTGTAATCTACTACTTACCTAAGATCCACAAGGATAGCTTAAATCCACCCGGTAGACCGATAGTGAGTGGTATCGGATCTCTTACCTCCAGATTAGGAGAGTATATAGATATCCATCTACAGCCCTTAGTGAAGAAAACCAGCGCCTATCTTAAGGACACCAAGCACACTTTGCAGCTTCTTGGTGGGTGTACTGCAAATGAGAATATAATTATGGCTACAGGAGATGTAGCCTCATTGTACACTAACATCGATCATGAGGGCGCCCTGAATGCTGTTAAGTGGGCCTTGGATAAGGAAGATTCAATTGATGAGGATTTTACGTTTTTTCTTTTGAAGTGTTTAGATTTTTGTTTACGGAATAACTTTTTCTGGTATGACAACAAGATTTATTTACAGAAGAAAGGTGTCGCGATGGGCGCCAAATTCGCCCCTAGTGTAGCAAATCTCTATATGGCCAAATGGGAGGAAGAGGAGAATCTAAGGGACGACAATGGAGATATTTTACTATACAAGAGATTTATAGACGATCTTTTAATTATTTGGAGAGGGGATATGGAAGGCCTGATGGGGTTACTGAACTCCATGAATGTCAATGATCGTAACATCTCCCTTACCTGGAATGTTAGTACAGAGAGTATACATTTTTTGGATCTAGAGATTTTCAATACCAGTGAGGGTATCATCACCAGATCCTTCTTCAAAACCACGGACCGGAATTCGTATATTCCGATTACAAGTTGTCATTATAAACCCTGGTTAAGTAACATCCCAAGAGGACAATATATGAGGATGCGAAGGAATTGCACTAGGACGTTGGACTATGAGACCCAGTCAGAGAGGTTGAGCACCATGTTCTTGGAGAAGGGATACCAGAAGGAGTTTTTAGAGAAGGAAAAAAGTAAGATTGGAAGTATGAGTAGGGCGGATCTTTTAAAAGACGCCACTAAAGTAACCAATAATGATAATCATGAGGGTATTAGTATAGTTCTTGATTATTCTGCACAGAGTTATGAAGTAAAAAGGATTATATGTAAATATTGGAGTGTGTTAAAACAGGACGCCCAACTCAAAGATGTTCTCCCGGATAAACCTAAATTTGTTTTTAAGAGAGCTCCCAATTTGCGGGACAGGCTAATACATAATGTGGTAGACCCACCCCCTCAAAAACCTAAAATGTTTCTGGACCTAGAAGGATTCTATAGCTGCGGTAGGTGTTATAGTTGCAGAAGGATCCCGGACAACACTAGAAGGTTAAAGGAATTCTCGAACCCTAGGAATAACTTATCCTATAAGATTAGGGATTTTATATCATGTGATACAGTAGGGGTGGTCTATGCCTTGAAGTGCCCATGCGACCTGGTGTATGTGGGGCGCACTACTAGGGCTCTTAAAGATCGCATGGAAGAACATGTGAGGCACATACGCAATGGGTCCGATAAACATGGTTTATATGTGCACTTTAAGAGGGTACACAACCAAAGTACCGCTGGCATGAAGTTTTGGGGGATTGAGGCACCCAAACGCCACTGGAGGGGTTCTAATTTTGTCAGAGAGATAAGTAAAAGGGAATCCTGGTGGATACACCAGCTTGGGTCTTTGGTTCCTGGGGGATTGAATAGAGAATTTGATTTGAGATGCTTTCTCAGTAATTATTGATATTGTTTACTTCGGGTATATACTCTTTTATTATTCCTGTTTCTTTGTTTTTTGAGTTGAGATTGATGACTCGTCCATCGGGCTGAGTTGAGGCATTTATTATAGTTCATACACTTATGATGGTTTTTATTCCTCTTGATAGTTCGATTACCTATCTATAGTGATTTTATTAATATGTTCGAAGATATGTTTAATATACATTTTTTAATATTAATATTTCTATAATAAAGTATAATTTTTTTTTTTTTTTTTTACATTTTAAATAATATTTGAATTTTTGATTTTAATTCTATCGATCTATCTTTATGATAAATATTAATTATTTTATTATGTTTGTTTTAATACTTATTAGGTAGGATACTCTGTGGTATAATTGTTGTGGCTATTTAAGCGTGTGTGGTGCGTGACGGTGCTCTCTTTGCTAGACCGCTCCGTCCTGTATATAATTATTTATTTCAATGTAGTTTTTTATTCAAATATCTGCACAATACTTTATTTGATCGCTTACCGCGCGATCGTGTTATCAGTGGTGCACATCTTGCTACTCAGCAGATCTGTAGTCTTAGGGAAAATGGCTGTTGGAGTTGTCTCTACAGTCTATTAGGGGTTATATTTATGGTCCTAGGCAAAATGGCTGCCATGATTGACATGTCTGATCCTAGCTTGGTCCATGGTCTAAGGGAAAATGGCCGCCATGGACGCAGCTGTAGCCTCTGAACAATATTGTCTGCGGTCTCAGGCAAAATGGCCGCCGGAGCTATAAATTTACTCTGGAGCTCCCGTCCAATCAGATTCCCCCTGATGAAGGCACGTGGTCCCGGTGCCGAACACGCGTAGGGGAGGGGCCTGGACGGAGCTGTCAGCAGAGAGGGAGAAGGAGAGGTTTTCAATACACACACCGTATCGCATGCCACACCGCGAGATTGACCGTTCTTTGTTTGTTAAGGATGGTGCACTCACGCACCCATAGTATGTGAGTACCCCAGCAAGGGGAGAGAAACTTTTTTATTAAAATCCTTTTTTACACTTGCAATATTGCACTATGGAGTTTTTTTTCTTTTGCATATACTAACTTCATTTGAGAGCATTGGAGGTCTGCACAGCTGGTTCCAAACGAGCACAGGAGTGGCTCCAAGGCTTTGTTTGACATAGTTTAATCGCTGTGTCACACACAGGAAGGTGAGCATATACACCTGTGGGGGTGGCTGGAAGACACTACATCATGTTTCTTGGTGACACACTTTTGGAAGGAAGGATATGCGAATTTCACTAAATCTCCGGACTTTGATTTTTTCTGGGCACTCTTATATTTCTGGATATATACTGTTTTGGACTTTATTTCATTCACCAGTAGTTATATCCCTTCACATTTCATTTGATTCAATATCTATGTGATATGTTTTTTGATTAATCACTCACATTGTGTGTTTTATATAGCACTGTGCACTTTACACTTTAGCACTTAGTGGTATTTTCACTCAAGTGTATTGTTAAACACCCATGTTGCTTATGTTTATTATTGCTGCACTTTTGATTGATGTGATTTTTTTCTAGCGCAGACACATTATTTTATTTTTATTTTTACCATTTTTCACGATTATGAAACGTGATTGAGTGTTTGCAGCTGGTCTCCACTTAAGACTAATTACTCACTATTTTGTAGGCATTCATCCGTAAGTGGCTCGCAGGGTTTGCTCACTACTTTTGATTGACAGCAGCAGGTGCCATTTGCTGTCTCAGCCAATGAGGAGGGAGAGTACCCGGTTAGATGAGGCTCTCATGCAACATTGCTGAATCGAGATGGGGCTCAGGTAAGTATTAGGGTGGCTGTTGCACACAGAAGGTTTTTTTATCCGCCTGTCAGTTTTTCAGGTGGACCTGATCGGACCCTCGAGTTTAAAATATGGAGCAGCACCTGCCACCATCCGATCTAACCCTGTCCGCCAAAAACAGACGGATGGTGGTCCTATTCCCTATTGTCCAGCGGATCGGATGGAAATAGACAGACGGCCCATTTCCATCCAATTGCCTCATAAAGGAAAGTGTGTCTGTGTCCTCTCCACATAGCGGAATGGACAGGGACCAGTCATCCGCCTGCTCAGTGGGGATCAGCGGAGAGAGATCCCCCGCCAAAAAGCAAGCGGATTCCGTTTAGCAGAGGCACCCCTGTAAAAGGGGTCTAAGAGTATGTAAACCCAGCATTTCATATCCCTGATATATGCCTGCTGTACCAAAGTATCCTGTTCTCTTCATATTGCTTCCTTTGTGTGAAATCCCTGGTGTTCCTGCCAGTCCCTCTGCTTTCCTATTAAAAACTGACCAAACTAAGCAGGAGAACACATCATGGCCAGTTCTCTAGCTGTGCTGGGAACTCAGCCTGCTCTTCTTCAATGATCAGACTTGTCCGGTCGCCCCCCAGCCTTTCACTGGGAGGGAATCAGTGTCCTGCTGTTTCTCCTCCCCCAGCTCTTGTGCAGAGGGAGGAGAAACAGAGGGAATGTGATCACATAAAAAAGGAGGGGGGATTTAAAAATTGTATTTATAGACACAGAGGCGGCTCTAGGCTTTCTGAGGACTTAGAAAAAATGTAGACATAAAGCCCCACTCACCTCCTTTGCAGGGGTTAAGGAAGAACCCTGAGGCGTGGCATCTTATTACTGCTGCTGCTTGTGTGGATGGGATGTGTACTGTGCCAATCAAATGGGGTGAATAGGAGAGGAGGATCAGCAGGGTTTGGCACAGTACACATCCCATTCCCACCCACACAAGCAGCAGCAGTAATAAGATGCTCCGCCTCAGGGTTCTTCCTCAGCCCCTAAAAAAATGGGGTGGGGATGGGGGATAGGGCTGGGAACCATGGGGTAGAGGAGGAGGGGGTACAAAGGGATGAGTGGGTAGGAGATGAGGGAGGGGTAGAGGAGAACTGGAGTGAAACTGGGGGACCCTGGTCTGTGTAGGGATGGAGGGAGGAAGGGATGGAGAGAGAGGGAGGGAGAAAGAAAGAAAGAAAGAAAGAAAGAAAGAAAGAAAGAAAGAAAGAAAGAAAGAAAGAAAGAAAGAAAGAAAGAAAGAAAGAAAGAAAGAAAAAGGGATGGAGAGAGAAAGAAAGAAGGATGGAGGGAGGAAGAAAAAAATAGAGAGGAAGGGAGAGAGAAAAAGAGAAAGAAGTATGGAGGGAGGAAAAAAGAAAGAAAAAAAGACAGAAAGAAAGAAAGAGGAAGGGAGGGAGAAAGAAAGAAAGATTGAGGGAGAAGGAAAGAGAGAGAAAGAAAGAAAGAAAGAAGAAAGAGAGGGATGGAGGGAGAACAAAAGAAAAGAGGGAGGAAGAAAGAAAGAAGGATGGTGGGCGGAAGAAAGAAAGAAGGATAGAGGGATGGAGGGAGAAAGAAAGAGAGGGATGAAGGGAGGCAAAAAAGAAAGAGGGAGAAGAAAAGAAGAATGGAGGGAGAAAGGGAGAAAAAGAAAGAAAGAAAGAAAGAAGGAAGGATGGAGGGAAAAAAGAAAGAAAGAAAGAAAGAGGGAGGGAGAAAGAAAGAAAGAAGGATGGCAGGAGGAAGAAAATAAGAACAAATGAAAAAGGGATGGCGAGAGAAAAAAAAAGAGGGGGATCGAGGGATGAGGGAGGGAGAAAGAAAGAAGGATGGAGGGGGAAGGGCTAAGAGTAGGAAGGCGACACCTCCCCCACTTCCACTACAGTTGTATTTCAAGTGCTATCCTAGATGACATGTATGTATAATTCCAGTGGAGGGCAATAGGATGATCCTCTTCAAAAGTGTCCTTACATGGATGACCTGTGGGGTCAGAAAGAAAGAAAGAGGGCTGGGGGGAGAAAGAAAGAAAGAAAAAGGGAGGGAGGAAGAAAGAAAGAGGGATGGAGGAGGAAGAAAGGGTGCCTCTTACATCAGAGTACTCACTGGAAGGCAGGAGAGAGAAGGGAGGGACTGGATGGATTAAAACCTTTTTATGTTTTGGATAGATTGGAGATGGATTAGATAGAACACCTGCTTTTTTGTTTGTTTTTTGTTGCTGTATTTGCCCCTGTTGGGAAAACTCACCTTCTCTGTTTGCCCCGTTTGCAGTTATCACTAAGAGTAAAAGTAAAGAAACAAAAAAATAAATAAATTGGGGTTGTCACAAGAACAGGGAAAATTTTCCAATGGGGACCTTGATGACAGCCAGGGATTCACTCATTTTGTATAGATTTTTGCTTACTTTCTGTTTTGCCTATGGGACAGGAAATTAAGGGAAATCTTCCCAATGGGTCCTACATGTTAAAAAAAAAACTGGCTGGGGTTTTAACCCTCCCTTACTCTATCCAAAATGGGAAAAAAACACATGTGGTATTTATCTCAAAAGTAGTCAATTCACTCTTTTTTTAAGAAATGTGTTATATATTAATGTTTTACGATGTGTAGCACTTAAAGTGTAACTCAGGGCAAAACTTTTTTGATTTCGGATAGAGTAAGGGAGGGTTTTAACCCTTGTCAGTTTTTTTTTTTTTTTAATTACCATCTGTGTCCCATTGAGTAGATTTCCCTTAAATCAGAGTTCCATCCATTTTTTTTACTTGGGACCAATCCAACGCCCATCCTCCTTTATATTTAAGATGGCAAATTATTTTTATGTAACTAAGCGATTCCCATGGACTCCTGGGATATTGGCGTCATCTATCCCAGGAGTCCATGGGAATCGCCTAATACCAAAATCGTGCACGATTTCCAGACCAAGATTTTCTTGGATTTTTAGCCCCATGCAGCACCTATAAGGTACTTCACCCACCTCTCTTTCTGACACTTTCCTCTTTTGAGGTACATCATGTTCATCTATTTTCTCCTGTTTCTCTAAGCATTACTCTCATCTACCGGACCCCTGGACCGGTATCAACCTTCCTTGATGACTTCTTTGCCTGACTACCCTACTTTCTCTCTTCTGAAATCCCCACAATCATTCCCAGCGACTTCAACATCCCTTTTAACGCTAGCACTACTGCTACTTCTAAACTTCTCAGTCTAACCGCATCTCTTGACCTGAAGCCATGGATACAGGCTCCTACTCACACCAGTGGCAACACCCTTGACTTTGTCTTCTCTTTTCTGTGGACTCCGTGCAACCTCTCTAACAATCCTCTCCCACTCTTTGATCACCACCTTATTAGTTTCGCTCTCTCCCAGTTTTCCACCTCCTCTCCCTCCAACCGCCTAACAGTTACCCATAGAAACCTTCGCCACCTCAACCCTTCTCTTCTCTACTCTGCTACTAATCACCTCTATGACAAAATCTCACCCCTGTTCTGCCACAACCTATCACTTCAAAAATAAGATTGATACAATTTGTGAGGAGATCTCCAATGCACAGAAACCTCCCCCACTCAACACCCCATGTTCACTGTTACTGAATGGCCAAATACTGCTGGAACAGTAGTTTTCAATGAAGCTGTCTTCCAAGATTTTGTGCCTTGAGTATCCTGCAAACCTCAACCAGGGCCGGACTGGGAATAAAAACCAGCCCTGGAAATAATTTCATACCACCCCCATAGCATTATTATACCAGCCCAACAGCATAACGTCATTATTTTCTTGTTCGTAAAAGGAAAAACCATGCATTTTAAAGCACATTTGAAGAGTGTATTATACTCACCAGTGCCCACCAGCACAGCCTCATCAGTGCCCATCAGTGCAGCCTGACCAGTGCCCATCAGTGCAGCCTCACCAGTTCCCATCCAATGCAGCCTCAACAGTGCCAATAAATGCAGCCTGATCAGTGCCCATCAGCGCAGCCTTACCGGTGCCCATCAATTCAGCATCACCAGTGCCCATCGGTGCAGCCTTACCAGTGCCCATCAGTGCAGCCTCACCAGTGCCCATCAATGCAGCCTTACCAGTGCCCATCAATGCAGCCTCACCAGTGCCCATCAGCGCAGCCTTAACAGTGCCCATCAATGCAGCCTCACTAGTAGTGCCCATCAATGCAGCCTCACCAGTGTCCATCAGTGCAGTCTCACCAGTGCCCATCCAATGCAGCCTCACCAGTGTCCATCAATGCAGTCTCACCAGTGCAGGGGGTTTGAGAGAGAGGAGAGTTGTCAGATTACACAGAGCAGGGATCTCCCGCTTACCCAGCGGCCGCTGTGAGACGAAGTCCCGTCTCCTGATCCAGCTCTTATTATAGACATCACATGTCCCGGTAATGGACCAGTGTGACGTCTATCATTGGAGCCGGGCCAGGAGGCAGGACTTCATCTGACAGCAGCAGCAGGATAAGCTGGAGGTCTTCGCTCTATGTAATCCGGCGGCGCTTGCAATCCCCTTCCCCTCAAAGGCAGCCCAATGGACCCAGCGGGACCTGGGATCCACTGCCTCAGCTCGCTGCGCCTGTGCGCCCAGGGCTAACCCTGCAAAGTGGCCCAGGGCAGGCGGCCTGCTGGGAAATTTTCAGATCCCAGTAGGCCAGTTCGGCCCTGACCTCAACCCTCTTCCCTGCAGTTTGCTGCAATAAAATCTTGAAAAGACCACTAGTCTAAGCCTGAGTTTGTTGGTTTGCTTCTGGAACTAAAAACAGGGCAGGCCGCCTCTGTACAGGTAAATGGGACCCAATTTATTTCCAGCGGCCCCTCTGGGGGATAGCAACACACTTGGATTACCTGGTAATACTACTATGATACAGAAGGGGCTCAGAAAAACAAAGACTGCTGTGTTAATGCGAATGACACACCACATCATATTTTTATATTTTCATATTTTATTTTACTCACAGTTCCACTTTTAGGCTTCATTCACATAGGTACTGTAGTTGTCAATAGCTGGGGCTCAGGCTGTGCCAAGGCCCAAAGCCCAGATGTCTACACAGCAACCCAACACTTTCTGCAGTGTATCATGATCAAGACCAGTCTTACCTGGAACGGTGACCCAGAAAAAATTTGAAGAAAACAAAATAGAGCTCAAGGTCAGTCTACTGTTCAACCTCCACCTCCACCTCCACTCAGCTAGAAAAAATGACTGAAAGGAGACCTAAAGTGGTTCTAAAGTCAGATTTTTTTTTATCTTAATGCATTATAGCTGATTGGAGGAAAGGGACACCCCCCTCCACATAGGCAGAGGAACAAAGAAACACGCAGAGCTGTATTCTGAATAGACAAGCTCAGCCACAAATTTTTAGCTCATGTTATCTCATGTGCTGGGAGAACTTCTCAGAAGTGACTCATGCTGATAACAGAGGAACAAAGCACCAGAGAGAAACAACACTTAGAGCTTTGGGGAGAGACAAGTAAACACTACAGATATATCTGCTTAGTTCAAATTTCATGAATGGGGTTTACAACCACTTTAAAGAGGAACTTCGCACCTGTGCTTGATTTTTTTTCCCCCCTTACCTTGCTTGCTGGTATATCCACAACAAATATACAGATGGAGGGAGCCTACTTCTGCCCCTAGACCTAATAAGTATTTACCCTTGCGGTGCAGGAATAGATTTTTCATGAATCTTGGAGTTCAGCTTTAAAGCATAAGTGCATCTTTACAGGAAATGTGGCAATCTGCTCTGCCCTCTTCACCAAATTCCTTGACAGAATTACAGAATTTAGTAACAGACAGATGTTCTTAGGTTTCTGGTGTCCTCTGGAATTGCTGCACATACTAGACAGGTGAATGCTCTAAGCTGACAGAGATGGCTATTATCTCTACAACCAGTCCCAGCAGATATAAATCAATTTTAGGATGCCTGAGGACATAATGTTACAGTGCTGGGCAGACCAGGCAATGAGAACTTGGGTTTTTAATCAGCTGAGATCTGTACTAATATATGCAGAACCTGCTAAAAATGCACCTGTACCCAGACTATGCACATTAAAGAAGAAGTCTCATTTATTTTTTATTAGGCCTTGTGTACAGGGCAGCCAAAGGATGGTAAAAACAAGTGGTTGAGATGAGGTCTTCCTATCCCCGACCACCAAGCTTAGTGTTTAAAAGAGAAGTGTCGCCAAATTCTTTTTGTCCACACTTCTCTTGTGGGTTACAGGAGTACACTTAGTTTTGTTTTTCTGTGACCCAAAGTCACATATTGCCTATTGCCCACTATCAGCTGATGAAGCAGAGCCACTCTAGGCTCTGGGAGGAGTTTGATAATATTGTTGGGATTCACCTGGCTGCCTGACTGACAGTTGGCTTTGTCTTCTGGGGCCATCTGTGCCCATTCATAGCCCAGGACTCCAGTGAGTACTGGGAAAGCTTTGGAGAGAGCAGTGGCTAACAGCCATTGCTCTCTGCTCCAAGCAGACCAAAGGCTGAACGATTTCCAATCGCAGTTCTTGGTTTTAGAGCTTCAGTCCTGGGACAGCTGCAGTATTACACTAATGCTGCAACATAGAGATGAGTATGGATTTTTTTTTCTTACTCCCTTACTTCTCTTTTAACATGAAAGTGGTTGTGTGTGATTCCGCGCAAGGGAGATTACAAGCAGGTAAAAATTTTAAAAGAACTGCTGCCCCTGCAGAAATACTACCACCTAAGTGGACTACATTTAAATTGGTTTTGGGAGGGTGTAGGTGTGGCGCTGTTCCACTTAGAAAAACTTATACATATATTTAAAGATGAATAAGGTGTTGAAAAGCTTTTTTAAACCCAATGCGTGAATATGATTAAAATGGCTGATGCTATTGTGTTGCACCCTCTGCAGAGTGCAACACTAGGGGTAGGTGTAGCTTCAAGGCTGGTGATGGGAGATTCCCAATACACAAATTAATGGCTTAATTCTATTATTCAATAACTAGTGTTGGTGTGTTGCACCCTCTGCAGGGTACAACACCAGGAAATATAGATGCTTACAATATTAGTGATAATTTATGTCGATAAAATAGCCAGTAAACCAAGGTGTTAATAAATGTGACTCCTGAGATAAAATTTGTGCTGTTGTGTTACACCCTCTGTAGAGTGCAACTCTAATAGGGCGTACACACGGTCGGACTTTGTTCGGACGTTCCGACAACAAAATCCTAGGATTTTTTCCGACGGATGTTGGCTCAAACTTGTCTTGCATACACATGGTCACACAAAGTTGTCGGAAAATCCGATCGTTCTAAACGCGGTGACGTAAAACACGTACGTCGGTACTATAAACTGGGCAGTGGCCAATAGCTTTCATCTCTTTATTTATTCTGAGCATGCGTGGCACTTTGTGCGTCGGATTTGTGTACACACGATCGGAATTTCCGACAACGGATTTTGTTGTCGGAAAATTTTATATCCTGCTCTCAAACTTTGTGTGTTGGAAAATCCGATGGAAAATGTGTGATGGAGCCTACACACGGTCGGAATTTCCGACAACAAGGTCCTATCACACATTTTCCATCGGAAAATCCGACCGTTTGTACGGGGCATAAACGGGTGTCAGTGCCTTTGATGTTAAAAAATGCCCATTCAAGCAAAATTGGTTAGATTACATAAAAAAATATATATATGTGATAACTAAACCTTATTTTTAAAGTGCCTGGTGCTAGTGTGTTACACCCTCAGCAGGTATAGGTGCACCCTATGATGTATGACTACTTTAGAGATGGTGTATACTAATAAGGTGTGTATAATAATAATCTCTAAACACAACAATATCCTGCAAACCATGAAATCCAAAAAATCAAAAAAGGAAATATTAAACAGTACTTTTCACATGAATTGCAATAACAAATATAAACAAAGTGACTTGTGCTCTTTAAAAAAGTGTCCAGTGCTTCACAAAAAAAGTTATTTGTTATTTTCTTATTTAGGTGATGGTAGTGTTGGTGGTCTTATCCGTGCTCCTATTATAAATGCACTCACCACATATCCTTACCCCCCCCCCGCCCCCCAGAGGTACCGCGCAGCCACAGTATATGCCACTGTGTACCACTATTGGGATACTCGGTCTGTGCTTGGCTATTGAGTGCCCATAGCATAATACCATTTTGTAAATTATTTATTGAATTTAAAACAAAAGATATACTCACATTTAATTTGAAACCATAAGTGTGTAAATAGAAAACACAGGCGCCGTGTACAATCCTATCCACGGCCCTGACCAGAAGTAACACAAAGACGTTTAGGTAACTCCATATTAAGCAAATGGGGTAAGTGGCACTACCTATTGGCTATCGAGTGAGGGTCATGTAAAATGTATGTGCCAGATGTATCTACATAAGTGGGAAAGAGTATATATATTTATATATGTATGTACCCTAATGGTGCAGGCACCGTGCAATCATAACAGTATGATAAATTAATTCAGAGTGATAAAAAGATAAAAAGATACCCACTGGGCCTGACATATATTAATGTAATGCCCTGTACACACGGTCGGATTTTCCATGTGCGATCGGAGCTTGTTCTCGGAAATTCTGACCGTGTGTGGGCTCCATCGGACTTTTTCCATCGGATTTTCCGACACACAAAGTTTGAGAGCAGGCTATAAAATTGTCCGACAACAAAATCTGATTGCGTCAATTCAGACTGTGTGTGGCCAATTTCGACGCACAAAGTGCCACGCATGCTCAGAATAAATTCCGAGACGGAACTGCTCGGTCTGGTAAAATTAGCGTTCGGAATGGATATAGCACTTTCGTCACGCTGCAATGTTTTAAATTGTTTAATGCAGCGCATTCTCTTCTCATTCTAGAAGAATGAAGTAGTTTTGTTGCTCATATTCACACAGAATTCTCACAAACTTCTTTCTTTATTACTTCTCGTGATTTCATCAATATAATATTTTTATTTGTCACATCTCCCGAAAAAAATAATCTTTTTGTGATGTTTTTAGATTAAATAATAAAGTTTTTAAAAGCCTGATCTTGTGTTTTATTAATGTATTTATTTTTTTAATGCAGCATATTTTTGTGTGTGTTTTGTGTGTCAAGTTACCACAACACCATTATTATCTTGTATTATTTAATCTCAAGGAGGTTGCTTGGTGTTGGTGTCTCTTGTTAATTTCACATTGTATTTTTGAAATGTACCTGCCTCCTCACAAACAAACTGTCCTTTTTGAAGGAAAACACACATAGGCAAGTATAATTGAAAAACAAATTCCTTTATTAAGGGCTCATAACCAAACAAAGAGGGAGGCAACACTGGATAAACAGCAGAAATTGGCGAAGCCTTTGGCCCCCAGGGCACACATAAATTATTTTCCTGCAAAATTGATGGCCTGAGGAGTCCATATATAAGGGAGTACAATCTGGTCCAGAAGTCCAAGAGATCATGAACAGCAGCAGATGACATGTATTGTCCCCAGGCTGTGGTCATACAAGAGCCTGCATCTTTTGCCAGACCAGACTGAACCCAGGTCATCACTCTCTGGTCTTCCTTAGACGCTTCCTTCCAGGCTGTGGCTCTGGTGTTGGAGGTGTGGCAGGAGGAGGAGGAGGACCTGGAGGAGGAGAACCATGGGTGAGCTCACAAATGTGGCTTTGGCATGTGAGTTGGCCCCTCAACCCCTTATTTAGTGCTTCTAAAATGAGAAACTTACATAAGAGGCGTTGGCCCTCCTCCATTTGCAGCATTTTGCATGCTGTTAGGTCAGCAAAATCCTCTTTAACACTGTGGGGTGTTCTGAGGGCCTCAGTAGCCTTCCAGCCACTTTTTCTTTGAAGGCGGAGGGGAGGGACCTGGGTATCGGGCAGCCTACCTGGCCCGGCCACCTCCTGGCTGAGACTTTCCTGTGTATGAAAAAGGGACATCGTTTTAGTTGTTGGTTCATCAATCACAATCATAAATTAGTAATCCAAACTAACATAGGTTTAACATCATTAATTTGACAACCAGAAATATTTAGAAGAATGCTATACCTGGCTCAAGCTGGGCTCCTCCACATGTTGCTGCCTGGAAGGCCCAGGTTGGACGTCAGAAGCCTCAGCTGGGGGGGAAGGAAGCATGGAAGGAAGACTGGAGAGTACTGGCCTGGGTTCAGTCTGACCTGCCAGAAAATGCAGCCTGTCATAGTACCACAGCCTGGGGACATAAATGTCATCTGCAGCTGCTGATCTCTGGGAATCCTGGACCTTCTTGCGCTCCCTTAGATAAGTGCTCCTCATGCCACCAATTAGGGCCTTCGAATAGGTGATGTCTGCCGTTGGGATCACAGGCTTCACAAATTCCAGCAATTGATCCAGCGCTGCCTTCCTCTTTGTTTGATTCTTATAATGTGGGTGGTTTACCTGCCACAGACAGGGCAGCTCCCTGAACATATCAATGAATATGGGGATAAAGTCCTGATCCTTCAATATATCCATTTTCTCTGCAAGACACAACACAAGACAAACCCTAATGTCAGGCTAAACTCTCTTAATCTTGTCCCAATATAGGACACAATTTCTAAGCAGTATAGGCCCAAGTTTAAATGTTACCTTTGTTATCATGATCGGTGCTTCCGATACTCCTTCCTCCGCTCACAGATCGTACGTACAACGCACGCGTGTTACGATTTATATACACTGCGCATGCGTGAAACTCCGCCCGCCCCTGATGTTCTTTCTAGTCTATTCCCCACCCCTTCTCGTTCAGCGCAGTGGGGAAGAGCACATGGCGGAGACACAACAGGTGCATGCTAATTACAGCAACGAGGAGGAGGAAAGCCCGGAGCCAGAAATGTCAGGATCCCGGAGGAGATGATTTAAAGCATCAAATATGGCCTTTGTTGAGATGGTGGGGATGGTGGACATATTGAAAAGGGCCGACTATGACGGGAAGTATGGACCTTACCCCAACCCCAATGTCAGAAAGGCCAAGATCGTGACTAAAGTTGTGAAGAGTCTGCACAGAAATTTTGGGGTACGGCGATCCAAGGATCAACTGAGGAAGCGGTGGTCGGACCTCGAATTAAGGGAGCACGATCAGTATAGAAGGATCAGGAGAGTGCTTCAAAAAGTAAATAGTTTTCCTGTGTTTCTATTCCTTATTTTTATTACGTTCATGCTGCTCCATGTGTTTTTCTTTATACTGTTGTACAGTTTAAAATGGCAACTTTCCTGTTCATGGACACATTATTCGTTCGTAGGAAACATTGTTCGTTCGGCCATGTTTTGTCCAGATGCAGTTCTATACATTTTTTCTGGCCTACTTCTCTGAAAATAATTTTGGTGTCTAGATGGGTTAGTAACTAGAATGAAATGCAAACTAGATTCTGTGTAAGGAGAGGACACTCAGCAGCTGTTTACACATCTGGACGCTGTAGCACTAGTGTGGGACACCAGAACACCCTTTTTATTAGGGGCCCCACACAGGTGCTCCAGTGGATACTATAGGGGTGTCTCCATCTGTGAAGCGTGTACAAAACAGGTAAGTATTCAAGCTTTACAAAGGAAAAAAATATTTCTTCATCTTGGAACTCTGCCAAAACAGACAATTGTACACCACTTCCAAGCAATGTTTCATATTCCTATTTCTGCCATCAAATATCTGTGTGCTAAGTATACCTATTTTTGTTTACATAGGGGAGAAAAGACTCGGAGGACACCACTCATCAGAGGAGACAACAGACCCCCCACCTCATGAAGAAGTGGAAATGCCACAAAGCCAACAGGAGGAGGAGGAGGGAGACGTGGTGGAAATTGTCACCACAGCAGGTGAGTGTCTGCGACCACAGGCTCAGGTAAGAGATGGATGCCGGCATATTTATAATGCATGGTGTATTTTTTTATATATATTTTTAGGTGATCGTGATGTTGTGGATCCAGGTCATTTCACCAGTGAAAGTGCCCAGATCCTGATCGGGGAGATCATGGGGTGTAATAGGGACTTGGAAAACATCAAGCAAAACATCAATGATATTCAAAACAAAATGAAGAACATCATTGATGTTTTAGGGAGAGTTTAAAACCCCTCGAAATCCAGAATTATTTCAGTATTTTGCTCCGGAGAAATTGTTGTACTTTTTTTGTCATATTCTTGAAAAGCCAAATTCTGAAGATGCACTTAGTGTGTCAACATGTGCTATCTGCCATTACGGGAGGTCAATGTATGCATTTTGGAGGCGCAACCCCTTCCTCAATAATAAAGTAACTGAGAGGAAGGGGTTGCACCCACAAAACATGTCTCTTGATCCTCCATGATGGTAGCTAGCACATGTTGACATTCGGCAATTTGTGTGCATCTTCAAAATTTGGCTTTTCCAAGGGTGACATCACCCCATCTGCTGAACGCAATATCAAACACAGTTTATAAATACTCATGTCTGATATTGCCTTCAATTTCTACAAAAGTTGAACTTTGTAAGTTCCAGATTTGTGTATTTCTTGTTGGTTTTAAACATGCCTGTTTTACCTTAAAAGGATATTTCTACTTTTAGTAATGTGACCTAAAAAGTTTTTATACAACAAACATGTTGGTTTGTTTTAAAAACCTTTTATAAATGCACATGTGATTGTGGTTGTTAGGGATGAGCCGAACACCCCCCTGTTCGGTTCTCACCAGAACATGCGAACAGGAAAAAAGTTCACGCGAACACCGTTAAAGTCTATGGGACACGAACATGAATAATCAAAAGTGCTAATTTTAAAGGCTTATATGCAAGTTATTGTCATAAAAAGTGTTTGGGGACCTGGGTCCTGCCCCAGGGGACATGGATCAATGCAAAAAAAAGTTTTAAAAACGGCCGGTTTTTCAGGAGCAGTGATTTTAATAATGCTTAAAGTCAAACAATAAAAGTGTAATATCCCTTTAAATTTCGTACCTGGGGGGTGTCTATAGTATGCCTGTAAAGGGGCGCATGTTTCCCGTGTTTAGAACAGTCTGACAGCAAAATGACATTTCGAAGGAAAAAACCCATTTAAAACTACTCGCGGCTATTGCATTGCCGACAATACACATAGAAGTTCATTGATAAAAACGGCATGGGAATTCCCCACAGGGGAACCCCGAACCAAAATTAAAAAAAAAAATGACGTGGGGGGGTCCCCCTAAATTCCATACCAGGCCCTTCAGGTCTGGTATGGATATTAAGGGGAACCCCGGCCAAATTTTTTTTTAAAAATGACGTGGGGTTCCCCCTAAATTCCATACCAGACCCTTCAGGTCTGGTATGGATTTTAAGGGGAACCTTGCGCCAAAAAAAAAAAAAAAAACGGCGTGGGGTCCCCCCAAAAATCCATATCAGACCCTTATCCGAGCACGTAACCTGGCAGGCCGCAGGAAAAGAGGGGGGGACGAGAGTGCGCCCCCCCTCCTGAACCGTACCAGGCCACATGCCCTCAACATTGGGAGGGTGCTTTGGGGTAGCCCCCCAAAACACCTTGTCCCCATGTTGATGAGGACAAGGGCCTCATCCCCACAACCCTGGCCGGTGGTTGTGGGGGTCTGCGGGCGGGGGGCTTATCGGAATCTGGAAGCCCCCTTTAACAAGGGGACCCCCAGATCCCCGCCCCCCCTGTGTGAAATGGTAAGGGGGTACTTACCTCTACCATTTCACTAAAAAACTGTCAAAAATGTTAAAAATGATAAGAGACAGTTTTTGACAATTCCTTTATTTAAATGCTTCTTCTTTCTTCTATCTTCCTTCATCTTCTTCTTCTGGTTCTTCTGGTTCTTCTGGTTCTTCCTCCGGCGTTCTCGTCCAGCATCTCCTCCGCGGCGTCTTCTATCTTCTTCTCCTCGGGCCGCTCCGCACCAATGGCATGGGGGGAGGCTCCCTCTCTTCTATTCATCTTCTTCATCTTCTTCTCTTCTTCTTTTCTTCTCTTCTTCTCTTCTTCATTTTCTTCTCCGGGCCGCTCCGCACCCATGCTGGCATGGAGGGAGGCTCCCGCTGTGTGATGGCGTCTCCTCGTCTGACGATTCTTAAATAACGGGGGGTGGGGCCACCCGGTGACCCCGCCCCCCTCTGACGCACGGTGACTTGACGGGACTTCCCTGTGAAGTCACAGGGAATGCCACAGGGAAGTCCCGTCATGTCCCGTGCGTCAGAGGGGGGCGGGGTCACCGGGTGGCCCCGCCCCCCGTTATTTAAGAACCGTCAGATGAGGAGACGCCATCACACAGCGGGAGCCTCCCTCCATGCCAGCATGGGTGCGGAGCGGCCCGGAGAAGAAAATGAAGAAGAGAAGAAGAGAAGAAGAGAAGAAAAGAAGAAGAGAAGAAGAGAAGAAGATGAAGAAGATGAAGAGAAGAGCGGGGGCCTCCCCCCATGCCATGGGTGCGGAGCGGCCCGAGGAGAAGAAGATAGAAGACACTGCGAAGGAGATGCTGGACGAGAACGCCGGAGGAAGAACCAGAAGAACCAGAAGAAGAAGAAGATGAAGGAAGATAGAAGATAGAAGAAAGAAGAAGCATTTAAATAAAGGAATCGTCAAAAACTGTCTCTTGTCATTTTTAACATTTTTGACAGTTTTTTAGTGAAATAGTAGGGGTAAGTACCCCCTTACCATTTCACACAGGGGGGGCCGGGATCTGGGGGTCCCCTTGTTAAAAGGGGCTTCCAGATTCCGATAAGCCCCCCGCCCGCAGACCCCCACAACCACCGGCCAGGGTTGTGGGGATGAGGCCCTTGTCCTCATCAACATGGGGACAAGGTGTTTTGGGGGGCTTCCCCAAAGCACCCTCCCAATGTTGAGGGCACGGTTCAGGAGGGGGGCCGCACTCTCATCCCCCCCTCTTTTCCTGCGGCCTGCCAGGTTGCGTGCTCGGATAAGGGTCTGGTATGGATTTTTGGGGGGACCCCACGTCGTTTTTTTTTTTTTTTTTTTTGGCGCGGGGTTCCCCTTAAAATCCATACCAGACCTGAAGGGTCTGGTATGGAATTTAGGGGGAACCCCACGTCATTTTTTTTTTAAATTTCTTGGCCGGGGTTCCCCTTAATATCCATACCAGACCTGAAGGGCCTGGTATGGAATTTAGGGGGACTCCCACGTCATTTTTTTTGTAAATTTTGGTTCGGGGTTCCCCTGTGGGGAATTCCCATGCCGTTTTTATCAATGAACTTCTATGTGTATTGTCGGCAATGCAATAGCCGCGAGTAGTTTTAAATGGGTTTTTTCCTTCGAAATGTCATTTTGCTGTCAGACTGTTCTAAACACGGGAAACATGCGCCCCTTTACAGGCATACTATAGACACCCCCCAGGTACGAAATTTAAAGGGATATTACACTTTTATTGTTTGACTTTAAGCATTATTAAAATCACTGCTCCTGAAAAAACGGCCGTTTTTAAAACTTTTTTTTGCATTGATCTATGTCCCCTGGGGCAGGACCCAGGTCCCCAAACACTTTTTATGACAATAACTTGCATATAAGCCTTTAAAATTGGCACTTTTGATTTCTCCCATAGACTTTTAAAGGGTGTTCCGCGGCATTCGAATTTGCTGCGAACACCCCAAATTGTTCTCTGTTCGGCGAACTTGCAAACAGCCAATGTTCGAGTCGAACATGAGTTCGTCTCGAACTCGAAGCTCATCCCTAGTGGTTGTATTAAAAAGATTGATAATCAACAATGTGTGGCTTCTTCTTTCAATGCTCAAAAAGTTTTTGTGTGTTAAAATTGGTGTTTTCAGTGACAATGGGGGTTATTTCCTAAGGGCAAATCCACTTTGCACTACAAGGGCAGTTTCTGTGCAGTCTCAAGTGCACTTAGTAAATAACACCCAACAGTGCTTTAGAATTTTACACAATCACACCATTTTCAGGACTCCCCAAATTTCAGTCATGGTCAGCTAAAAAAAACACAAGCAGTAAATGTAAGCAAATATTTGTTCAGTTTAAAATATTTTTTTATTTAAAAAATGTCTCAGACATTGTCTGGCATATTGATGGCCCCCCTACCCGCAAAGTATTCCATGTATCTTAGACGGACCTCGCGGGCACTCTCGGGGGGCAAGCCAGGACGGCCAGCTTCAAGCGCCTTTAGGGTTGGTTCATTGAGATTAATAACTCCGGCTTCAGGCCCAACTGAGCCAGCATAGTTCAAAGAATTTCTCCTTAAAAAGTTGTGGAGAACACAGCAAGCCAGGATGATGTTTATACTCCGCCATGTGTATCGGTGTAAGAAATAGACAGAACCGGCTGGCCATTATTTCAAACGTGTTCTCCGCCACTCTTCTGGCTCTGGCCAGCTGGTAATTAAAAACCCTCTGGTCCGGGGTGAGGGTCCTCATAGGGAATGGCCGCATAAGATGGTCCCCCAGCGCAAACGCTTCATCCGCAACGAAGACAAATGGGAGTCCTTCTGCACTGTCTTCTGGAGGTGGCAAGTCCAAGCTGCCATTCTGGAGACGCCTGTACAACTCCGTGTGGGCGATAACTCCATCTGACATCCGACCATTCTTCCCCACGTCCAGATACAGGAAGTAAGTAGCTGACACCACCCCCAACATCACAATACTATTGAACCCCTTGTATTTGTAATAGTATGACCCGAGTTGGGTGGTGGGACGATGTGGACATGTTTCCCATCAATTGCCCCTCCGCAGTTGGGAAAGTCCCACCGCTGGGAAAAATGGGAGGCCACAGTCTGCCATTCCTGTGGGTTGGAAGGAAACTGTGGAGTCAAACAAGAATAAAAAATTAATCATTTTGCATATAAACATGGAAAGCAGATTAGACACAAACATTCTTGGCCAACATCAGTATAACATTTATTTTAGGGAGTATTTTAAGACAAAGGTACTGTATAAGGTCCACCTATCTGATTTCTCCCCCCCTCTCATGGGCCAAATTATGGGGGGGGAGATGTTTTGGACAGGTAACCCTCTCCACTTCATTGAGAGATGAATGCCTAAATAATGTGTATTACTTTGGCCAGCCCCTCCTTACTGTACACTATTGGCAGCCCACTGGACAGGTAAGCAGTGTCCTAATACAAAGCGATAAATACACACTGTAAACATTTTAGCTCATTTTTACCTTCTGCTATTACCTATCAAGATAATAATAGGATACAGAAACTTTAAACAGTACCATTTGAAAGTATTCAGGCAGGCCGTTGCACTACATAGATCTGACCACAAAAGAGGTGGGTATAGTGTGTATGGGTTTGGCAAAATCAGCAGATAGAGGATTGATATAGAGGATCAGCAGATCAGCGGATAGAGGATTGATATCAGCTGAGTTAGCAGTTGGGGGGAGGGAGGGTTCCAAATGATTTTGGGACCCAAAAAAAAGCCTCTGGCACTCTGCCTGAATTTCAAGCACAATTTTCAACATTTTAGGGGGTAAAGCACTGCTATGGAGCTGACAAAATACATTGTTAATTGAGTAGACAAGGTGGATATAGGGCCAGGACAGCATGCTGGGGAGGTAAGTGAAGGCAAATATGTATGAAGGACAAAAAAAAATTACATAAAATTCCAGCATGCATGAGGACAAAGGGGACATTCACAGCATATTACAATCATGGTAATTAGGGAATGAGGAAAAAAATACAATACATTATCAAACATTCTATACAATAAAATGTGATATTAAAGGATAAAAATCTTACCTTAATATACTCCTTCTGCAGGACCTGAATGATGGCTGAACAGGTCTCCGGGGTAATGATCCCCAGAGCCTGGGGGGAGATGCCTGTCGAGAACTTGAGGTCGTGCAGGCTTCTCCCTGTCGCCAAGTACTGCAGGGTGGCAACTAGCCTCTGCTCCGGAGTGATGGCTTGCCTCATGCAGGTATCCTGCCTGCTGATATAGGGGGTCAGCAAAGCCAACAAACGGTGAAATACGGGGTCCGTCATCCGGAGAAAGTTCCTGAAATCCTCAGGATTATTCTCATGGATCTCACGGAGCAAAGGCATGTGACAGAACTGGTCACGCTGGAGCAACCAATTCTTGGTCCATGAACTCCTCCTCGCCCTGTTCATGGACTTGGCTTGTGTCAAAGTAAGGACCCCAACACCAAGCCCCCGCACAGCACGAACTCTACGATGAGTACGTATACGCAACATGGCTAGAAAACGGTCGGCTGCTCAGAACGAAGTAACAGAATGCACTGAAGAACAGCAAGGCCTGTGAAGAGCGACCTGAAAATCAGTAACGAACAAGAACACAATGAAAAGTCAATGGTAACTCGCTGCACGCACTGAAGACCAGATACAAACTCACAAGCACAAACTGAACAGCAGAAATACGATCTGAAAACCACGAGTCTGAAAAAGGGCGAATCGTCTCTCACCAAACTTTTACTAATACAAGATTAGCAAAAGGAGCCCAAAGGGTGCCGCGCTTAGTACTGAACTGCCCTTTTATAGTCTCATCGCACGTGGTGTACGTGACCGCGTTCTTGGCGTTCGGAAATTCCGACAACTTTGTGCGACCGTGTGTATGCAAAACAAGTTTGAACCAACATCCATCGGAAAAAATACCTGGATTTTGTTGTCGGAATGTCCGATCAATGTCCGATCGTGTGTACGGGGCATAAGTGTATAACAATAAATAGAAGTAACAGATAAAGGTGACCTAAATATGTCAATAGTTTACCAGAAAATGCGCCTCAATAAGGGCCATAAACCATAAAAAAATGTATAAATAATGTGTCAGTAAATCACCAAAAATGTGCCTCAAAGGGGCCATATACAACCCCTGGCAAAAATTATGGAATCACCAGTCCCTGAGGATGTTCCTTCAGTTGTTTATTGTTGTAGAAAAAAAGCAGATCACAGACATGGCCAAAAACTAAAGGCATTTCAAATGGCAACTTTCTGGCTTTAAGAAACACTAAAAGAAATCAAGAAAAATAATTGTGGTGGCCAGTAACAGTTAGATTTATAGAACAAGCACAGGGAATAAATTATGGAATCACTCAATTCTGAGGAAAAAATTATGGAATCACCCAGTAAATTTTCATTACAAACACTAACACCTGCATCAGATTAAATCTGCTTGTTAGTATGTAGGTAAAGAGAGTAAATCATCACGCAGTGTTGCACAAGATGTTGGTTGTTCACAGTCGGCTGTGTCTAAAACATGGACCAAATACAAACAACATGGGAAGGTGGTTAAAGACAAGCATACTGGTAGACCAAGGAAGACATCAAAGCGTCAAGACAGAAAACTTAAAGCAATATGCCTTGAAAACAGAAAATGTACAACAAAACAAATGAGGAACAAATGGGAGGAAACTGGAGTCAACATCTGTGACCGAACTGTAAGAAACCGCCTAAAGGAAATGGGATTTACATACAGAAAAGCTAAAAGAAAGCCATCTCTAACACCTAAACACAAAAAAACAAGGTTACAATGGGCTAAGGAAAGGCAATCGTGGACTGTGGATGATTGGATGAAAGTCATATTCAGTGATGAATCTCGAATCTGCATTGGGCAAGGTGATGATGCTGGAACTTTTGTTTGGTGCCGTTCCAATGAGATTTATGCAGACGACTGTCTGAAGAAAACATGCAAATTTCCACAGTCAATTATGATATGGGGCTGCATGTCAGGTAAAGGCACTAGGGAGATGGCTGTCATTAAATCTTCAATAAATGCACAGGTTTACATTGAAATTTTGGACACTTTTCTTATCCCATCTATTGAAAGGATGTTTGGGGATGATGAAATCATTTATCAAGATGATAATGCATCTTGCCATAGAGCAAAAACTGTGAAAAAATTCCTTGAAGAAAGACACATAAGGTCAATGTCATGGCCTGCAAACAGTCCGAATCTCAATCCAATTGAAAATCTGTGGTGGAAGTTAAAGAAAATGGTCCATGACAAGGCTCCAACCTGCAAAGATGATTTGGCAACAGCAATCAGAGAAGGCTGGAGCCAGATTGATGAAGAGTACTGTTTATCACTCATTAAGTCAATGCCTCAGAGACTGCAAGCAGTTATAAAAGCCAGAGGTGGTGCAACAAAGTACTAGTGATGTGTTGGAGTGTTATTTTGTTTGTTTGTTTTTCATGATTCCATAATTTTTTCCTCAGAATTGAGTGATTCCATAATTTATTCCCTGTGCTTGTTCTATAAATCTAACTGTTACTGGCCACCACAATTATTTTTCTTGATTTCTTTTAGTGTTTCTTAAAGCCAGAAAGTTGCCATTTGAAATGCCTTTAGTTTTTGGCCATGTCTGTGATCTGCTTTTTTTCTACAACAATAAACAACTGAAGGAACATCCTCAGGGACTGGTGATTTCATAATTTTTGCCAGGGGTTGTAGCATAGAACAGAGATGTATAAAAACTATATTATAAAAAACACATAAGTGCAGCAAAGTCCAGAAATATATATGCACATAAAAAATCCTAATGGACTTTGCTGCACTTATGTGTTTTTTATATTATAGTTTTTATACATCTCTGTTCTATGCTATATGGCCTCTTTGGGGCACATTTTTGGTGATTTACTGGCACATTATTTATACTTTTTTTATGGTTTATGGCCCTTATTGAGGCGCATTTTCTGGTAAACTATTGACATATTTAGATCACCTTTATCTGTTCCATTTATTGTTATACACATACATTAATATATGTCAGGCCCAGTGGGTATCTTTTTATCACTCTGAATTAACTTATCACACTGTTATGATTGCACGGTGCCTGCACCATTAGGGTATATACATATATAAATATATATACTCTTTCCCACTTATGTAGATACATATGGCACATATATTTTACATGACCCTCACTCGATAGCCAATAGGTACCCCATTTGCTTAATATCTATTCTCTGTTAGTTCCTTTTTTTGGGACTAATTAGGGGAGGCTGCAACCTGGTACTATTTATCTATCTTGTTATTATCCTGAGCACTGAGCTTATCTCTATTTTGTTTAGGTAACTCTGCCCAGGATACGAGATAAGAGATAAGATAAGGGTAAGAAAATAGGGTACCATGAAAATAGGGATGAGGATAGAAATAGTACGTAGAAAGATTCCATCAAAGTGTGGGCTTATCCTAGATACAATATAGGTAAGACAATGGAGTACCACGATAATAGGGATGAGGTAAAACATAGTACTGCAGATAGATCCCATCAAAATGTAGGTTTATCCTAGATACGAGATAGGTAAGACAATGGGGTACTATGTTAATAGGGATGGGGGTAGAAAATAGTACTGTAGATAGATCCCATCAAAGTGTAGATTGGTCCTAAATACAAGATAGGTAAGACAATGGGGGCACCATGATAATAGGGATGGGGGTAGAACATAGTACTTACTGTACTAGGAATGAGCCGAACACCCCCAGTTCAGTTCGCAGAAGAACATGCGAACAGGCAAAAAATTTGTGTGAACACGCGAACACCGTTAAGTCTATGGGACACGAACGTGAAAAATCAAGTGCCCATTTTAAAGGCTTATGTGCAAGTTATTGCCATAAAAAGTGTATGGGGACCCGGGTCCTGCCCAAGGGGACATGTATTAATGCAAAAAAAGTTTTAAAATGGCCATTTTTTCAAGAGCGGTGATTTTAATAATGCTTAAAGTGAAACAATAAAAATGAAATATTCCTTTAACTATCATGCCTGGGGGGTCTCCTTAGTCTGTCTGTAAAGTAGTGCATTGTTCCCATGCTCATAACAGTACCACAGCAAAATGACATTTCTAAAGGAAAAAATGACATTTAAAACTGCTCACAGCTGTAATGTATTGTCAGATCCCAGCAATATACATAAAAATCATTGAAAAAACTGCTGATTCCCCCCCCGTCCATTACCAGGCCCATTTTTTTAAAAAAACGGCGTGGGGGTCTCCCCCAAAATCCATACGAGGCCCTTCAGGTCTGGTATGGATATTAAGCGGAACCCCGCGCTAAAACTGAAAAAAAAAATTGTGTGAGGTCCCCACAAAATCCATACCAGGCCCCTCAGCTCTGGTATGGATTTTAAGGGGAACCCCATGCCAAAATAAAAAAAAAAAGTGGCGGTCCCCCCAAAATCCATACCAGACTCTTATCTGAACATGCAACCTGGCAGGCTGCAGGAAAAGGGGGGGGCAAGAGAGCAACCCCCCTCCTGAACCATACCAGGCCACATCAACATGGGAAGGGTGCTTTGGGGTCCTCTACATGGGAACATAGGCCTCTACCCCACAACACTTGCCCGGTGGCTTTGGGCGTCTATTGGCGGGGGGCTTATTGAAAATCTGGAAGCCCAGATCTCGGCCCCCCATATGTGAATGGGTATCGGGTACATTGTACCCCTACTCATTCACCAAAGAAGTGTCAAAAAAGTAAAAATGATAGGAGACAATCATCCATCCATCTTCAATCTGACGGTCCTGAGAAAAAAAAATAACTGAAAAACTCTGCCTCCAAGGGAGGCGTCCCACCGACTGCAGCCTTTTTGCGATGGCAGCTGTTATATAGCTGAGGGTGGGGCCACCCGGTGATGTAAGCGGTTGACCCTGCCCCTTCTGACATCATGTGACTTTATGTGACATCAGAGGGGGCTTGGTCACCCCATTATGTCACCGGGTGGCTCCGCCCTCAGCTATATAACAGCTGTCATCGCGAAAAGGATGCAGTCGGTGGGACGCCTCCCTTGGAGGCAGAGTTTTTCAGTTATTTTTTTTTCTCAGGACCGTCAGATGCCGTGATTGAAGATGGATGGATGATTTTGGACAATCTATTTTACCTTGACAAAGATCTGTTATGGTGCGTCCACAGAGGTTGCAATGTGTCTATATACATACTGTTCTAATCCAACCATTCTTGGCCAGTTATTCATCCATTGGAAGACTTATGCCGCATGCCGCAGATCAGATTTTCCGACGGGAAATGTTGGATGTGAGGTTGTTGGCGGTAAGTCCGACCGTGTGTATGCTCCATCGGACAATTGTTGCCGGACTTTCCGCCAACAAATGTTGGCTAGCATGTTCTCACATTTTCCGCCAACAAATGTGTGCTGTTGGACTTCCCGATCGTGTGTACACAAGTCTGTCGGACAAAAGTCCTAAGTACAAACATGCATGATCGGAAGCAGAAGCGGTCGGTAAACTAGCGCTCGGAATAGAGAATTAACATTCGTGACGTGGCAAATTATGAAATCTCCAAATGCACCGCACAATTCTCTTCTTCTTTAATGGGATAATAATGAAGCTGCTTTGCTGGTGATAATGATCGAGTTTTTGCAAACAAATTTTCAAAGGCTTTTTTTTTCTAGTGATATCAAGAATAATATTATTATTATTTTTTTTTTTATTTGTGCAAGTTACCACAACACCATTGTAGTTTTTTAAGAACAATGATACAACTATGTTGGTGTCCCTTGTCAATTTTACATTGTATTTTTTTAAATGTAACTGCCAACTCCCAAACTGTCATTTGAAGTAAAACACATAGCCAAGTATTATTCTCCACAATTTTTTATATTGTGCATTAAAAAAAATAAAAATAGACATGCTATCTGCCAATAGAAAATAACCAAAAAGTGCATTCTATGCATCCAAAAATATAGAAAATATACCAAATCAAATCATAATTCAACCAAAAAATAAAATAAAAGCCTCATGCATGTGTCCTGCTTCTTAAT
The DNA here is from genome assembly GCF_042186555.1 of Aquarana catesbeiana. NCBI lineage: Eukaryota > Metazoa > Chordata > Amphibia > Anura > Ranidae > Aquarana > Aquarana catesbeiana. The sequence continues at coordinate 496,934,397 of NC_133328.1, read as the reverse complement.
ATAGAGGGTCAACATTGCCAAGAGTTGGTGAAAGCAGGGATCCGTCATCCGGAGATAATTCCGAAAATCATCTGGATTATTCTCCTGGAGCTCCCGCAGCAAAGGCATATGACATAATTGGTCATGATTAATAAAGCAACCAATTTTTGGTCCAAGAAATCCTCCTGTTTCTTGACTGGACTTGGGTCAAAGCAATAACTCCAAGGCCAATAATACGTTATCTCCTGCGATTTCGCAACATGGTTGGTTGACGAATGGCATGAAACGGCCAGAAACCAACTGAAAAGCACAAAATGAAAAGCGCGTACTGAAAAGCGCGAAATGGAAAGCACAAAATGAAAAGCGTGAAATGAAAAGCGTGAAATGAAAGCACGAAATGAAAAGTGCGAAATGAAAAGCGCGAAATGAAAATCACGAATCAACACTCCCCAAACTTCTACTAACGTGAAATTAGCAGAAGGAGCCCAAAGGGTGGCGCTAAAGAGCTGAAAAACCACGTAGTATTGCTTTAAAAACCACGTGTTTTATTAATCATGACCAGTTATCTCATATGACTTTTCTGCGGGAGCTCCAGGAGAATAATCCAGATGATTTTTGGAATTATCACCGGATGACTGACCCCTGCTTTCACCAACTCTTCGCATTGTTGACCCCCTATATTAAGAAACAGGACACATGCATGAGGCTTTTAATTTGATTTGGTATATTTTCTATATTTTTGGAAGATGCGTAGAATGCACTTTTTGGTTAAGTTCTATTGGCAGATAGCATGTCTAATTTTATTTGTTTTCGTTTTTTAATGCACAATAAAAAAAATTGTGGAGAATAATACTTGGCTATGTGTTTTACTTCAAATGACAGTTTGGGAGTAGGCAGTTACATTTAAAAAAATGCAATGTAAAATTAAAAAAGTACACCAACATAGTTGTATCTTTGATCTTAAAAACTATGGAATAGCGGTGTTGTGGTAACTTGCACCAAAAAAAAAAAAAAAACAAAAAAAATAACAAGCATAATAATATTATTCTTGATATCACTAGAAAAAAAAATGCATTTGCAATAACTCCATAAGTATCACCAGCAAAGTAGCTTCATTATTATCTCATTAAAATGATACTAAAGGATCATCAAGTGGGTGATTGGAGGAGCATCTGCATGCAGCATCTCCTCACTGTTCAGCGGCAGTCTGGAAGCCACTCCAGCTTCCTCTGTACTACCTCCACATCAGATCCGGGTAGGCCATGGTGCGGCGGAGGTCAGGCACCATCGCCTGAGCCAGGACCCTGAGGGAGGATCCAGAAGGATCCACTTTCATCCGGAGCACCCTTTGCATTTTCGGTCACAGGAGTGGTGAGTGGGCGTACGCCCATTTAATTGCAATAGACACTGTATACAGACATCTCTCTTCTTGTTGCTTTGCTGGTATCAATAGTGCTACAGGATACAGATTCACTTAACCTTATTAACCTCTGTACACTGTACAGTATACAGAAATCTGTGTTCCATACTGCTGCTGGTATTTACAGTCCCTCTGGAAACAATATCTTTCCAGCAAGCAGTCACAGTGACACCTTGTGTTTAGTTTACACAGGAAGATCCAGCATTCTCTTCTGGCTAAGTTCATATTAGCTTAAATGCTCCGCTTTACCATTCAGAATTACAGTTTTATTAAAGTGCTAGCTGAAAACCACAATATTCACTCTTACTACGGAGTTACTGTTAACCCCCTTTTGTTCTTCCTGACCCTTTTACAACAGACTATTGTTGCCTAACCCAAGGTGATCTTTTAGGTAGCTGGACTCTGGTTAAAAGGAGCCAATCAATCAATGTTTGTTATTTGCCTTGTTGTGGGCCTGTGGGTTGAGGTACAGGGAGAAGAGGATTGACACAGTTTAAAGGGGTTGGTTCTCTGCCTCTCTACTAACTGTTGACAAAGGTATCAATAGTGTGAACTGAGGTTCTGTGTGTTTAACTGCACTGTGTTTCCCTGAATCATTAATAGTAATTTGTCACTTAATCTAAGATTTTAACCAAATATACATTAAGTGGCTCCTCCAGGGGTAGCGCTACACATGCAACAAAGAACTGTTAGTTTGCGGGAATAATGTTGTACCCAATATGCCATTAGGTTGGACATAAATTTCTACATCAAGGAAGGGAATTAGTTCCCGATGGTATTGCATAGTGAATTTAAGATTAAACAAATTCATGCTCAATTTTTCCACAAAAAGATTAGATTCTTCAGATGTTCCTGTCTATATGGCCAATACATTGTCAATGTAACAATACCAACATGCAATGAATTTCACAAATGATAATAATTTTTTGTCACTGAAAATATGGAGCTCCCACCCCCCCGATACAGGTTAGCATAGGTGGGTGCACTTGGAGTGCTCATAGCCTTCAACTGGGGCAAAACCAGTTTTTTTGCCCCAGTTGAAGACCCTCTAGTGTCGAAACACGTAGGGCTAGCATTCCTTGTATCCCACATTGCCTTTATTCTATTTTTTATCAGCCCTTTTTGTGATCACTTTTATTGTATCAGTGTCTATTATTGACCTTTTATTATCAATAAACCAATATTGGTTTGACCTGCACCATTGGAGTCTCTCTCCTTCCCTTGTTTTCACATGACCATTCCTTGGAGCCTATGCGGGAACAGTTTTGGAGACGGCTATCTGGCTGGAGAGTCCTTGGAGAACCTATGGACCAAGAGTTGAGGACATCATTTTAAACCGGTTCCACTCATCTGTGTTCAGTACCTGAGCAGCATCCGATCCATACTGCATAGGATCCTAAGCCTGTTTGACCCCTTTGTCGTACGACATTTGGGGTCCATCATAGCTGATAAGAGTATCCATTTACCTCTTGAGTATCGTTGAGATTGACTACAGACAAGCCTCACATCATTCTCCTATGATTGGGAAAACCTTCATTGGAGGACATCACCCTACACTTTTGTGGACATTTTTTCACATACACTTACTGGGTCACATCCAGTTTTGTTTATTTATATTTTTGTTTTATTAGATTTGTTATTGAGTCTTTATTGTGTGATTTATTTTCACATTTCTTAGTAGCGCTACACTGTCACCATATTATTTATCTGGAACTTTGTATGTTTGAGTGTTAGCAGCTTTCTCTCACTTAATTCATTCATTTACTATTGAAGTTCTAGCACAGTCTTTTTCCCCACTATCACTTCAGAATTCTCTGCCTATAAGCTCCTGAGTTGTAAATCCGGCCCTGCTTCAAACTGTCGTATATATATTTGAAATCTGATCAGTCCTGGTGTACAGATGGATCTAATTTCCTGAGGCCCTTAAAATGCCAGAACAGTAGAAATACACCCAAATGACCCTTTTTGGAAAGTAGAGTCTGAGGTATTTAGTAAGAAGCATGGCAAGTTTTTTGAAGTTTTTTTTTTTTTTGTCACAATTTTTTGGAAAATGGTACAATTAAATAAAATAATTTTTTTCACCATTTTTTTTTTTTTTTACATACTGTCACCAGTGCAGTACAGCATCATCATATGACTGGTGTGTCGTAGTAGTAGTTCAGTATCACATGATACTGAGTACCCAGGTTCCGGTAATTGTGACCCGGTGTGTCCAGTAGACACAGCAGTAACAGGAGTGCTGCGTGCCCCTAACTCAGAACAGATTGGATGACATACAAGTATGTGATCCAGTCTGGCCATGCTGCCCGCCCGCCGTAAATTTTTTGCAAAATAGTGACACTGTTAAACAGTAAAATTAAACCTCTACAGGATACAGCTTGTTAACCACCAGTCATTTTCAGATGTGCCTGGAATGGTGGTTTTACCTATATTGTAGAACGACGTGGTATTGAAACTTTTCTCCTATCTTCCTGTTCATATTCAATATTAATTTTCATGAACATTTTGTATTTTTATTTCTAGCCAGTAGGCTGTGCTCTAATCTCCTTTTCATGTGTCTACCTTTGTAATCTTAGTTATTCTGTTTTAGATAAATTGTGTTTACAGTGCTCAATAACTCAGTATAGTTCAGAAGTGAATAATTAGCAGGAAGGAAACACCTCTCTCTGAGCCCTCCCTTGCTGTTCTGTTCAGAGGGACCATTTGGAGATTCAGTCAGATAGAGAGTTTAAAAGTGAACTTGCTTAAAATAAATAGATAATTAAAACATCAGTTTAAAAATAATAAAATTAAGCAATACATTGACGTAAAAATATTAAGCTCTGTGTTTAAGTAATGTAATAAAAATAATTCAACCTAACCACTGGTTTCCCTTGATCTTCTGTTCCTATTTTAATCAGTGTAAAGATGATGTATCAACGACCTATCTAGGTATAAATTGAAGATACTAACATCTACACTTCCATTTAAACCTTCCAGGAAAAAAGTCTGAATGATGTAATATAATTCTTATTGGCATTGTGCCTTAAATCTTTTGCCTTGTGGCTACAATGAAAGAGCGTTTTCCAAACCTGTCAGTTTGAGATTAAATGAGTTGCTCTGATGTCTTTCTATAAAATGACGGGACATGCGATATTTAATAGATGCATTCCCTATGGTGCTTTTATGCTCTAGAAATCTAGTTTTTAATTTTCTTTTTTGATCAGCACACATAACTCACACCATACACAGAGAAGTCAGTATAATGCGATGGGATGTTGGGTTTTATTAAGTGACAAGAATCTTGCTGTTATACTTTAAAACGAAAAAACTATTTGACAATTTTTAAAAGTGTTTCATGAAACAATAGGCATCACTGGAGCACTAGGTAGGAAGACTTAAGGCAATGTACAGTGGGAAATATATGTAAATAGGCTTCTGCCATATGTCCACTGGGTAAAACTCATTTTTAAATGGCAGTACTTTAACATGTGTGTTAACCTTAAAGGGGTTGTAAACCTACGTGTTTTTTCACCTTAATACATCCTATGCATTAAGGTGAAAAAACACCTGGCAGTGACCAGCCCCCCAGCCCCCCATTTTACTTACCTGAGCCCTAGAACTTGACCCACAGGGACGTGCTGTCTCTCTGCCCGGGGTTCTCGGCTCTTGATTGGATAGATTAATAGCAGCGCAGCCATTGGCTCCCGCTGCTGTCAATCAAATCCAATGACGGGGGCGCCGGGGGGCAGGGCCGAGTCCTGCATTCGGCCTCTATGGACACCGAATGCTGGACTCGGGAGCATGCCCACAAGGTAACCCCCCGGGAGATCGCTTCTCCTAGGGGGTTATCTGATGTGGGGAGGAGCCGCAAGAGCCGCTGAGGGACCCCAGAAGACCAGGTTCGGGATCATTCTGTGCAAAACGAGCTGCACAGTGGAGGTAAGTATGATATGTTTGTTATTAAAAAAAAAAAAAAAAAACGAACCCTTACAATCACTTAGATTACAAATATTAGGGACTACATTCTTATGTCCCTTGCGATTCTCCACTCTGTAACAAAAAATTAAAGGTCAGCAGCTACAAATCCTGTAGCTGCTGACTTTTAATAATAGGACACTTACCTGTCCATGGATCCAGCGCTGTCCTCACCTGGGCTAGCTCTTCATTAGCCTTCGGATTCCCAACACCAACATCTTAACTGTGGGCAGCTGATTGTGCTATTAGCGGCTGTCCACTGTGCTGCGCTTTGTGAATGATCCAGCTGTCTTATGGGACCTGTGATGTATCCCATAAGACTGCAGGGAGGGAGGAAAACAGGAGAACTTCCGCTCAGCTCACCTCGGCGAGCCGAGTGGAAGTGGGAGCGGGTACCTGTCAAAACTAGGTACCCGCTCCCCCCCCAAAAAAAATTACAAGGCAATTTAGGTGGGGGGAGACCTGAAGCCGAAGTTCCCCATTTGGGTGAAGACCCGCTTTAACAATTATGTAGCTTTTGATTAAATATGGAGTAGAAGGCTCAGTAAATACCTGCTAATCCTGCCAGTCCCCTTGTATAGAAAACCCTTCCTGTTTTTTTCCTGACCACGCTAAATACAGAAGCCAATTCAAAGTTAAGGAGGAGGGGGTATTGTGGTCATTACCCTAACAAAAGATGATAAAGTATTTTCTATAGTGCTGCTGACAGGTATTATAATTTTAAAGGGGTTACATCTACTTTAGGTAGTTGATCCAGCTCTTAGGTTGTGTTAGCATTATATTGCTTTTGCTGAACCTGAAAATTAACTCATCAAATATACTTGTAAAAAAAAAAACTCAAACCTTTGATGTGAGGTGTTTTTTTTTCTTTGTAGTTTTTTTTTGCTTTTTTTTAAGATAACTATACTGAGAACACATTTTAGGTTGTTGTAAGATTTACCTGAAAGTAGTTATTGATATGATTTTCATACAGCAGATAAACAAATGTATTCAAAGCAATATTATACCCCAAAACCAAAAATTGTAATACATTGCAGCTTACTAGTCATTCGATTTGGTGGCTGCATTCGTTTACATTTTTTAGGTTTTCTTTTTTTACTGGTGAACTGGCCAGAAACACACCTCCTATATTAGATTGCCTACACTCTTGATGAAGGAGCAACATACAAACCTTTGGACAGCAGCATAGTCTGTCTGAGGGTGAGGAGAGTTAGATGTATTAGCAGATTTAAATACACAAAAAAATTGAATCCAGACACCAGCGCACACTTTATAAGCAGTTACAGCTGTTTTGGGATAAAGACTTTACATAAAAAACTGGTCACCCCTCTCAGTGTTAAATGGTTTGTCTTTAACCTCTAAATGCTATATCTGCAGGACAGCTTGTTCTGTTGAAAAACAACAGACTTACTGGTCAGATCACTGGGTGAAAATAAAGGAAAGAAAGTCTAAAGAAGAAAACTAATTCAGCCATCACATCTAAGAATTGGTAAGCTGCAATGAATGTTTGATTTTGGGTTTAATACCACTTTAACTATGAGAATCCAAAGAGCCAATAATTAATCTTTGGAAATTCACTAAATTGGATTGGCTCAGTCCATTGTATAATGGACCAAGATATTCTAAAGTATCACAATAAAGCTGTGGCTGTCACGATTAAAATAAACAGGATATCAGATTACTATTTAAAGAGAAGAATTAGGCCTCATGCACACTGGACATTATAAAAAAAGGCAGTAACGTTAGCTGTAGAAAGCTTTAGCTGTAGAGTGAGTTTTTGCACTGGCCTTTTTCCCAGCACTTTTTTCATTTTTTGGTGTGTTTTAGCTTTTTTTTAGCAAAATTATACTCCCATAAATGCTTATGGCTCAAAATGTTGATAAACGCAGAATAGCTGTGTTTTTTTGCATTTTTTGATGTTTTAAGCTGTTTTCAGAGTTAGGCTACATGCACACGGATGTTTTTACAGCTGCTTTTTTGAGTGTTTTTTGCAGTTTAAAAATGCCTCTCTATGTTAGTCTATGGCCTCATGCCCACCATGGCGTTTTTGAGCTGTAAATGGCATAGCCGTTTTTAAGCTGCAAAAAAAAAACCCAGGACCAGTGCGTTCTGAGGCTCCAGCGCTAGAGCTGTAAAAACGTCAGATGCCGGCAAAAGGTGTTAAATGCGAATTAACGAGGCTTAACGCTGTGTTAAGCCTCGTCCGGCGTTTCTGTCTCTATTCAAAATCAATGGTTCCCTATGAGAGCCCATTGATTTGAATAGAGGTCGCACCAGAGGTCGGATCAAGATGATCCCAATTGTAGTGCAACTTGTGTGCTGAGAATCTTGAGGGGGGAACCCCGCGAAAATTTTTTTAAAAATTGCGCGAGGTTTCCCCCAAGACGATGCCAGACCCTTCGGTCTGGTATGTATCTTAAGGGGAACCCCCACACCAAAAAAAAATGGCGTGGGGGTTCCCCCAAGATCCATACCAGACCCTTATCCGAGCACACAGCCCAGCAGGTCAGGAATGGGGGGGCAAGCGAGCGCCCCCCCCTCCTGGACCATACCAAGCCACATGCCCTCAACATGGGGGGATTAGTACTTTGGGGCAGGGGGGCCCTGCGCCCCCCACCCCAAAGCACCTTGTCCCCATGTTGCTGAGGACAAGGGCCTCTTCCCGACAACCCTTGCCCGGTGGTTGTCGGGGTCTGCAGGCGAAGGACTTATCGGAATCTGGGAGCCCCCTTTAACCACTTGACGACCGCCTCACGCCGATTTACGTCGGCAAGGTGGCACGGACAGGCAAAATCACGTATATATATGTGATTTGCCTTCCGCGGGTGGGGGGTCCGATCGGTCCCCCCCCGGTGCCCGAGGCGGTCGCCATTTGTTCACGGGTGTTGAGAGGTCAGGGGGAGGCCATCCATTGTTGGCCACCCCCTCCCGATCGCTCCCGGCGAATGAGAATGCTTCCTTTCCCTCTGTAAGGTAAACAGAGGGAAAGGAAGTGATGTCATCCCTCCTCGAGTCGGTCTTTTTGATCCGGCGCCGAGGAGAGAAGACATCAAGTAAGTCTGCACAACACTACACTAACAGTAGAACACGCCAGGCACACTTGTCACCCCCCATCACCCCCCGATCACCCCCCGATCACCCCCCTGTACCCCCTGTCACTCTGACACCAATAGCATTTTTTTTTTTTTTTTTGCATTGGTGTCAGTTTGTGTCAGTTACAAGTGTTAGGGCAGTTAGGTTAGCCCCCTTTAGGTCTAGGGTACCCCCCCTTAGGTCCAGGGTACCCCCCTAACCCCCCCTAATAAAAGTTAACCCCTTAATTACCCCCCGTCACCAGTGTCGCTAAGCGATCGTTTTTCTGATCGCTGTATTAGTGACACAGGTGACGCTAGTTAGGGAGGTAAGTATATAGGTTCGCTGTCAGTGTTTTATAGCGACAGGGACCCCCATATACTACCTGCTAAAGGTTTTAACCCCCTGATTGCCCCCTAGTTAACCCTTTCACCAGCGATCACCGTATAAGTGTTACGGGTGACGCTGGTTAGCTAGTTTGTTTTTTGTAGTTTATTACAGTTTATTACAGTTTATTATAGTTTTAGGGCACCCGCCGTTTATTACCCTATAAAGGTTTAACCCCCTAATTGCCCGGCGGTGATATAAATTACATTTTTAGGGTCAGCTTAGGTCTGCGTCGCCCCAGGCAGCGTCAGGTTAGCGCCAGTACCGCTAAAACCCACGCACGCAGCATACACCTCCCTTAGTGCTATAGTATCTGAACGGATCGATATCTGATCCGATCAGATCTATACTCCCCAGCAGTTTAGGGTTCCCTGAAACGCAGTGTTAGCGGGATCAGCCCAGATACCTGCTAGCACCTGCGTTTTGCTCCTCGGCCCAGCCCTGCCCAGCCCACCCAAGTGCAGTATCGATCGATAACTGACACTTACAAAACACTAAGCACACATAACTGCAGCGTTCGCAGAGTCAGGCCTGATCCCTGCGATCGCTAACAGTTTTTTGGTAGCGTTTTTATACAGTCGCTGACAGTCAGGAGCTTTTTTGCCTGTGAGTCTCACTAGTGTACCCCTAAATTTAGAGCCCAAAATGGCAAATCGAAGGTACACTAGTGAAGAGGCCTACACGTTTCTGAGTATGACAGATAGTGAAGAGGAAGTCACTCATCTGTCAAGTTCAGGCTCAGAATACGAACCTGTAGAGGACAGCGGCTCCATGACAGATAGCTCTGACGACAGAGTTGTGGTCCCTGCTAAGGTCAGGCGTACCAGACCCCAATCTTCTTCTGTCCTTGAAGTGCAAGAACCGCAGGGCTCTCGTATGGAGCAGAGAAGTACTAGCGCCGCTATTCCTTCTGGTGAACTGGCAAGCACCAGCGGCCTAGTACACCCTGGTCGTACATCCAGCACTGCAGTATCACGTGGTGACGTGGCGAGTCCCATAAGTGCAGTTCAAGCTGGCGAGGTGGCAAGCACTAGTAGTGTCCCGCTGCCACCAAGAAGACAAAGACAGGCCCGTCGTGCCCATAGTGCCCTTCCTGCTGCATTGGCCAATCCGAATTGGGAACCCACCACTTCTGCAGCACCCGTACTTCCCCCTTTCACTGGCCAACCCGGAATTCAGGTGGAAACAGTTGACTTTACGCCACTGGATTTTTATTCACTGTTTTTCACCGAAGATCTCTATAGATCTATTGTGGACCAAAGCAATTTATACGCTGGTCAACACATCGCCGCTAATCCCCAGTCCTCCCTTGCCAGAGATTGGAGACCAATTACGGTCTCCGAATTTAAGACCTTTCTGGGCCTTTCCCTCCTCATGGGGTTGAATAAAAAGAGTAATGCCGCGTACACACGGTCGGACTTTTCACCTACAAAAGTCCGACAGCCTGTCCGACATACTTCCGACGTACCTTCGGCGGACTTGCGGCAGACTTTCTTACGAACGGACTTGCACACACACGACCACACAAAAGTACGACAGCCTAGTACGCGGTGACGTACACCAAGTCCGACGAGACTATAAAACGGAACTTCAATAGCCCGTACGACACCCTTTGGGCTCCTTCTGCTAATCTCGTGTTTATCTCGTGTTAGTAGAAGTTTGGTGAGAGACGATTCGCGCTTGTGAGACTCGTATTTTTCAGTTCGTTTTAACTGTTGTTCAGTCTGTGCTTGTGAGGTTTGTATCTGCTTTTCAGTGCGTTTGGTCAGTTGGCATTGAGAAATCTTTGTTTTATTGGCCGCTCGTTCCTGATTTTCAGGTCGTTCTTCACAGGCCTTGCTGTTCTTCAGTGCGTTCTGTTTAGTGCGTTCTGACCAGCCGACCGTTTTGAAGCCATGTTTCCTGTACGTACTCGTCGTAGAGCTCGTGCATTGTATGTGCTTGGTGCTGTAGTTTATTCTTCAGCCCAAGACCAGTCCATGAACAGGGCGAGGAGGAGTTCATGGACCAAGAATTGGTTGCTTCAGCGTGACCAGTTCTGTCACATGCCTTTGCTCCGTGAGATCCGTGAGAATAATCCTGAGGATTTCAGGAACTTTCTCCGGATGACGGACCCCGTTTTTGACCGTTTGTTGGCTTTGCTGACCCCCTATATCAGCAGGCAGGATACCTGCATGAGGCAAGCCATCACTCCGGAGCAGAGGCTGGTCGCTACCTTGCGGTATTTGGCCACAGGGAGAAGCCTGCAGGACCTTAAGTTCTCGACAGGCATCTCCCCCCAGGCTCTGGGGATCATTATCCCAGAGACCTGTTCTGCCATCATACAGGTCCTGCAGAAGGACTATATTAAGGTAAGATATTTTTCTTTTATTAGCATCACATGTTCTTTTATGTAATCTTTGATAATGTGATGTATTTCTTGCTTCAAACACTACTTACCATCATTGCAATATAGTGTGAATGTCCCCTTTTTATCCTCACACATGCTGGAATTTTTTCCTGTTATTTTTTGTCATGCATGTATATTTTCCTTCAATAACCTTCCCAGCATGAAGTGATGGGAACATATCCACCTAGTCTACTCATTTTGAATGTATTTTGTTTGAGTGTATTTAGTGTGCTTATAATTAGCAATTATCTAGATTTCACAACTCCCCCACCCCCCCCACCTAAACTCACTCCAAATAGTGTGCTGCTAATGAGCAATTATCTAGATTTCACAACCCCCCCACCCCCCCCACCTAAACTCACTCCAAATAGTGTGCTGCTAATGAGCAATTATCTAGATTTCACAACTCCCCCACCCCCCCCCACCTAAACTCACTCCAAATAGTGTGCTGCTAATGAGCAATTATCTAGATTTCACAACCCCCCCACCCCCCCCCACCTAAACTCACTCCAAATAGTGTGCTGCTAATGAGCAATTATCTAGATTTCACAACCCCCTCACCCCCCCACCTAAACTCACTCCAAATAGTGTGCTGCTAATGAGCAATTATCTAGATTTCACAACTCCCCCACCCCCCCCCCCCACCTAAACTCACTCCAAATAGTGTGCTGCTAATGAGCAATTATCTAGATTTCACAACCCCCCCACCCCCCCCACCTAAACTCACTCCAAATAGTGTGCTGCTAATGAGCAATTATCTAGATTTCACAACCCCCCCACCCCCCCCACCTAAACTCACTCCAAATAGTGTGCTGCTAATGAGCAATTATCTAGATTTCACAACTCCCCCACCCCCCCCACCTAAACTCACTCCAAATAGTGTGCTGCTAATGAGCAATTATCTAGATTTCACAACTCCCCCACCCCCCCACCTAAACTCACTCCAAATAGTGTGCTGCTAATGAGCAATTATCTAGATTTCACAACCCCCCCACTCCCACCCTCGTTAAAATTTGCTTGAATGTTCTGTGGTGTTGATTTGTCTAAAGCAAATATATGTTGCAGTTTGCAAAATGCATGTGCACTCTACAAGTGCATTTGTTCCAGTGCTTTAGTAAATGAGCAGAAGCTCTGCTGATTTCCATCATCAAATCATATGCAAGCCTCAAAGTGTTTTCATTAATTGCCCTTGCCTGTGATTGTGTACTCCTTGCAACATGAATGCCTTTTTACATTACCTCATTTACTGTAAGCTGGTTAGCAACTGCACCTGCAGAGTGCGACAACTGCAGTCTTGTAGCCTTTTTAGTCCCTAAATTCCTGCGTGTCCTAAAAGTAATTTTTTTTAGGGATTTCACAACCCCCTAAAATGTAATCAATGTTCCATCAGAGGGGGTGAGCAATCTGATAAGTGTGCCTTTCCATATTAGTTATTCCAGAAGAATTAAATTATTGAATGTTATACTGATGCTGGGGAATAATGTTTTTAATTGTCTAATTTTCTTGCAATGTTAGCTTCCAAATTAATTGAATTTGGTTTTCTTGTTTGATTCCCCAGTTTCCTTCAACGCCACAGGAATGGCAGACTGTGGCATCCCATTTTGCCAGCCGTTGGGACTTTCCCAATTGTGGAGGGGCTATAGATGGGAAACATGTCCACATTGTGCCACCACCCCATTCGGGGTCATATTATTTTAATTATAAGGGGTTCCACAGTATTGTTTTAATGGCGGTGGTGTCGGCACACTATGATTTTTTATATGTGGACGTGGGGAAGAATGGCCGGATGTCGGATGGAGGAGTATTTGCCCAGACGGAGTTCTGCCAGCGTCTCCAGAGTGGTGGCCTGGGATTGCCACCTGATGAGGATAACGTGGAAGGACTCCCCTTTGTCTTCATTGCCGATGAAGCCTTCGCTCTCAGCAAGCACCTCATGAGGCCATTCCCCCAAAGAACCCTCACCCCGGAGAGGAGGGTTTTTAATTACCGGCTGGCCAGAGCTAGAAGAGTGGTTGAGAATGCGTTTGGAATTCTGGCCAGCCGGTTCCGCCTGTTTCAAACAGCCATTAATTTGGCGGAATACAAACTTAATTTTATCATTTTATCGTGCTGCATTCTGCACAACTTTTTAAACAAGCATTCTACCAATTATATAGGCACAGTTGGGCCTGAGGCCGGACAAATAGAAGCCAACCTTACAGGCCTGGATACTGTCCGTACTGGCTTGGCCCCCCAAAGTGCCCGTCAAGTTAGACAGCAATATGTTAATTATTTTATGGGTAGGGGGGCCATTGCAATGGGCCAGGATATATAATTTTTTACAATAAAAAAAATATTGCGGAAATCTGGCATTATATTTATTGCTTGCCTTTCTTTTGGGCTGTCTCCTAGGTTATGGTCGAGCAGTTGTAGTGCCAACTGTATTTTAATTTTAAAAATGTCTAAATAAGCTCCATTGCCACTGTAAACAACTTTTTTACAATTATAACCAAACTGATACTGAGCCTTGAAATAACAAACCACACATTTTTTAAAATCCTATAAGGAGATGTTTTTATTAATGGTTGTTATGCATTCAGTTCTGCATTTAGTATAAAATGTTCATAGACAAAAATATAATGATATCTTAATAATGTAGCAAAATATAATTATATTTAAATATTTCTACCTAATCCACAAAAAAATATTTTTGGCTTTTTGATTTTCGCAAACAGGCTTTTTTTTTTTTTTTTTTTTGGAAAATCAAGTTTTGTTTTTTTTTTTTTTTTTTTAAAGCAAGTTTTTTTTTTTTTTTTAATCAAGTTTTTTTATTTATTTTTTTTTTTTAATCAAGTTTTTTTATTTTTTTTTGGTTTTTTAAAATCAAGTTTTTTTAGTTTTTTTTGGTTTTTGCAAATCAAGTTTTTTTAGTTTTTTTTGGTTTTTTAAAATCAAGTTTTTTTAGTTTTTTTTGTTTTTTTAAAATCAAGTTTTTTAGTTTTTTTTGGTTTTTTAAAATCAATTTTTTTATTTTTTTGGTTTTTTAAAATTAATTTTTTTATTTTTTTTTGGTTTTTGCAAATCAAGTTTTTTTATTTTTTTTTGGTTTTTTTAAAATCAATTTTTTTATTTTTTTTTGGTTTTTTAAAATCAATTTTTTTAGTTTTTTTTGGTTTTTTAAAATCACTTTTTTTTTTGTGTTTTTTAGAAAATCAAGTTTTATTTTTTTGTGGATTTTTGAGGTATTTACGAGAAACAGCCCTCCTTTTTTACATTAGGTTAAACAGCCATTTATGTTCTGCCAAAAAAAGAAAGAGAAGGCCCAGAATGGGGTCAGCAAAACAGGAAATGAAGGACATGATTGATGTTTTGGGGTTTAAAAAAGGGCATTTAGATTCGACCCAAAACATCAATCATGTCCTTCATTTCCTGCTGCATACGATCCAGCCGATTACGCATTTCATCAATGTCTTTATTTCAGGCCATTATTTGACCAATTAGCCGTTGGGCACTTTCAGAGGTGAAATAGTCACTTCTTGTTGTTGTACCTAAAGTGGAATGAAACCAAAAAATGTCTTTAGAAATATGCACACATACATAGTTTACCTTACCATAAATAAAGCTGTTGTCTCAGACACTGACCTGGTGGGGTGCCCATGTAGCCTAATTCCTCCACATCCTCGGGGGTGGCACTGTTGCTTGAATGAAGCACAACCAGATCCCCTAAAATAGAGTAGACAAATTACATTAAACAAAAGGCAGCCATGCATAGATTAACGTAAGCTGGTGTGTCAGACACTCACCTGGTGGGGTGCCCATGTCGCCCACCTCTCCTTCCTCCACATCCTCAATGGGACTTGGGCTGATTTCCCAATCATGTTTTGCTTGGGGTGGACTGTCTTCTTGTTGTTGGCTGAGTGATTTTTCCCCTATGTGAAACAAAAAATTATTAATCTAATTAGCACACAGATATTTTAGTACATAGTAATTTTCCAACATTTGTAGTGAAGTGGTTTGTGTAGAGTTCCTATTTTACCTCAATATTTAAAATTATAAAGACATATCGGATAGATAGATATCAATATCTCAAAATATAGTTAATAATCTTTTGATCTCTCTCTATATCTGGAACAAAATCTCTAAATATCTAACTAAATGTAAAGCAAAAAAATTAAGATAACTTCAAATATTCAAAAAGAATGTTTTACATTTCTATATCTATCTATCTACCTATCTCTATATTTCTCTCTCTATATATATTTCTCTCTCTCTCTCTCTCTCTCTCTATATCTATATCTATATCTATATCTATATCTATATCTATATATATATATATATATATATATATATATATATATATATATATATATATCTATATATCTATATATATATCTATATATATAGATATATCTATATATATATCTATATATATAGATATATATATATATATCTATATATATATCTATATATATATAGATATATATATAGATATATATAGATCTATCTATAGATATGTAACGAGGTTTATTAAAAGATCGTTTAAAACGATGAACAAAAAATCGTATAGGAAGGAAAAGCACATGGAGCAGTATACAAGGTAATAAACACAAGAGAAAAACACGACAAGTACTTACTTTTTTTAAGAACTTTCCGGATACGTCGGTATTGATCCGGCTCCCTGAGTTTCAGGTCAGACCATCTTTTTCTCAATTGATCTTTGGAGCGCTGGACCCCAAAAGATGCCTGCAAAGTCTCCACGACCTTCGCCATTATTTTGGCCTTGCGCAAATTTGGCCGTGCGTACGGCCCATAATTGCCATCATAGTCGTCTTTGTGAAGAATGGCCACCATCTCCACCATCTCTTTAAAACTCATATTAGAGGCCTTAAATCTAGGCCTCATAGATTTCGTTGACGTTCCAGCCTCCGGGCTGTCTCCACTACCTGAGGTCGTCAACATTTCAGGTGTCTCCGCCATTCTTTAACTCCATTACGCGCCGTAACAAAAAATGGGCGGAGAACATGAGTTAAAATCGAACGTCAGGGGCGGGCGACGCAGGCGGAGTTTCACACATGCGTAGTGTATAAAGAGGGGCCTTGCGCACGTGTCGTACGTACGTTCTGTGCGTCGAATTAGGGGGCGGAGAACATGAGTTAATTTCGAACGTCAGGGGCGGGCGACGCAGACGGAGTTTCACACATGCGTAGTGTATAAAGAGCCTTGCGCACGTGTCGTACGTACGTTCTGTGCGTCGAATTAGGGGGCGGAGAACATGAGTTAATTTCGAACGTCAGGGGCGGGTGACGCAGGCGGAGTTTCACACATGCGTAGTGTATAAAGAGGGCCCTTGCGCACGTGTCGTACGTACGTTCTGTGGTAGGTGATAGTGGACCAGGACGTTACAAAACGAAGGTAATTTTAGATATATATTTTTTGGGTTTTATGGTCATGACTTTGTAGCAAGCGGCCTATATGGCTTGATAGATTGATGAGGCCTACATAGGGAGAAGATGATGAGGGGTTAGCAGAAACCTATAATAAAAGTGTTTTTTGTCTTGTGACTTCATCTTTTCCAGATATAATGAATCCCCTATTTAAGGATCCAGAGTTCCTTACAGCTTTTATTTCTAAATATCGAGAGATGAGGAATTTGTGGGAGGTGAAACACCCTCAGTATTATGCAAAGCATGTGAGGAAGTCAACGCTGGAGAGACTTCTGGCCTTTGTCCAGGCGACCATCCCGGAAGCAACAATGGAGACATTGCTCAAGAAAATTGGGGTCT
Organism: Aquarana catesbeiana; assembly: GCF_042186555.1. Lineage (NCBI taxonomy): Eukaryota > Metazoa > Chordata > Amphibia > Anura > Ranidae > Aquarana > Aquarana catesbeiana. The sequence goes on along the minus strand of NC_133328.1, from coordinate 496,917,431 downwards.
TGAGGAAAATGTATAAGAGGGAGCATAAGAAGATCCAGGAATCAAGGAGATCAGGAGCATCAGCAGATGATGTTTATGTACCCAGGCTGTGGTACTACAATCAACTCCGTTTTCTGGATGACCAGAATGAAGCCAGGCCATCACTTTCAACCCTTCCCTCCACCCTTCCCTCCACCCTTCCCTCCACCCCAGCAGAGGCTGATGAGGAGCAAGCTGGGTCTTCCATCCTGGATGAACCAGATATGACCATCTGGAGTCAGGTAAATTATTTTAACAAATATTTACTGTACTAATATTAATGATGTTAACTGGATGTTATAATTGTCTAAAATAATTTGGCACTCAAAATTGTGTATACATATCAATTGACAGTAGTGGCTAAATATGTTTGGCACCTGCTTGAAATAATTAGGGTGTCTGATTAGACTCTTTTATTAAAGAGATGTATTCACATTGAATTTGCTATTCATGAGAAGCAAACTGTGTGTCATTGATGAACCCAAAAAAATATACTCAAACTATTGTCCTTTTTTTATACACAGGATGAGTCCATCCAGGAGGAATGTGGGGAAAGTGGCAGGCAGGAGGAGACCGGGCCCATGGACAGCCTGGAGGAGGCCGGATTCACCATCATCCTGGAGGAGGCTGGGCCCAGTGTCAGGCAGGAGGTGGCTGCTCCCAGTGAGGTGGCTGCTCCCAGTGAGGTGGCTGCTCCCAGTGAGGTGGCTGGGCCAAGTGAGGTGGCTGGGCCCAGTAGGAGCCTGACCGAATCCCAAGTGCCTCCCCTCCACCTTCCCAAAAAAAGGGCCAGGAAGGGGATGGTCACACAGGACGCATCCCTGCGCCTCATGCAAGAGGCCACCCGTTTTTTAAGGAGCCCCCCCGAAGCGGAAGAATCCTATGGCTGCTACTTAGCCAGCAGGCTTCTTCAGATGGATTGGGAGCAGCGCCTCATTTGTGAGCGCCTATTTGGGGAAACAATCCATAAGGGGCTGCAGGGCACGCTAACACAAAACACCCAACTACATGAGGCAGCCCCCCCTCCTCCTCCTCCTCCTCCTCCTCCTCCTCCTGCCACAACTGAAACACCAGAGCCACAGCCTCAAAAGAAGGCTACAGGGAAGGCTGCAGGGCAGCGTGGAGGAAAGGCTGCAGGGAAGAGAAGAAAGTGATGACCTGGGTTCAGTCTGGTCTGACAGAAGACGCAGGCTGTTGTAGGACCACAGTCTGGGGACATCTAGATCATCTGCTGGTGCTGTTGATCTCTGGGATTCTTGGACCAGATTGTGCTCCCTCTTATATGGACTCCGCAAGATCCCAATTTTCTGGTACACCTACTTTTTCCAGCGTTGACTTCCTCTTTATTTTATTTTGACCATGAATAAATATTTTGAGTTTAGCAAAAGACTTTATGTGTTTTCTTTGAAATCATTGATTTTACACACAATGTTAAATTAACAAGGGACAACAATCTCATTGAGTTTGGAAAAAACACACCAAAAATACATTATTAATGTTAATAATGTTAATAATGTTCAAGTGGTAAGTCTTGAAAATAAAAAAATTTACATAACCAAAAACGGTGCTTTGGGTTAACTTTATCTAAAAACTAAAAAATAATCACTATAAAAAAAAAACAGAATAATGGGTTCTTTGTGGTAACTTTACAAACCTAAAAAAAAAAAAAAAAAAAGGGGAAAAAGTATTATTAGTATGGAAACATTGTTTTTAAAATGCATACTATATCATTCATGAGATCAAAGAGAAAAAGAATCCAGAAATCAGTTTGGGAGAACTCTGATTATGAACAGCAAAACACCTTCGTTCTTTAGAGCCTTCGTAAAGAAGAAATAAAATGCGCTGCATTCAACGATCACAGATTTTGCAGCGTGATGAATGTGCTACCTACAATACGAACACTAGTTTTACTAGACCGAGTGCTTCCGTTTAGTTTTTGCTTATGAGCATGCGTCGTTTTTTTGTCCGTCGGACTAGCATACAGACGAGCGGACTTCGGGGTCCGTCGTAGTTACGACGTAAAGATTTGAAGCATGCTTCAAATCTAAAGTCCGTCGGATTTGAGGCTAAAAAAGTACGTTGAAAGTCCGGAGAAGCCCACACACGATCGGATTACCAGCCAGCTTTAGTCCGTCAGCGTCCGTTGGACTTTTGTAGACGAAAAGTCCGACCGTGTGTACGCGGCATAAGTTGCGGTCATATTGGTCCACTGACCCAATTTACCATTCACCCTTGTTCTCTGCTTCCATGGCCAGGGCACGATACGAGCAGATTTTGCGGTTCATGCACTTCAACGACAATGAACTCTGTCGTCCTCGTGGAGACCCTGGATACGATCGGCTCTACAAAATTCGGCCCCTCGTAAACCACTTCAACCAACGTTTTGCAGACTTGTTTACCCCCCATCAAGTTGTCTGCATTGATGAGTCCCTGATTAAATTTTCTGGCCGCTTGTCATTCAAACAGTACCTTCCCAGCAAGCGTGCCAGATACGGGGTCAAGATGTATAAGCTCTGTGACAGGGCCACAGGCTATACATATAGTTTTATGGTTTACGAGGGCAAAGATAGTCACGTAGAGCCGACAAACTGCCCTGACTACATAGGAAGCGCTGGCAAGATAGTGTGGGACTTGGTGTCACCCTTATTCGGAAAGGGGTACCACTTGTACGTGGACAATTATTATACGAGCGTGCCACTTTTTAGTCACTTGTTTGATCAGCAGATTGGAGCATGTGGCACCGTGCGACCTAATCGCCGGGGCTTTCCCCAGCGGCTTGTAGATTCCCGTCTTAGGCTGGGGGAGAGAGCCTGCTTGAAGTATAATAATTTGCTCGCTATGAAGTGGAGGGATAAGAAGAATGTTTTCGTTCTCACCTCCCTTCATGCAGACACGACGACCCAAATTCCTACGGCGACTGGTGTTGTGGAGAAACCCCTCTGTGTCCACGAATACAACCTTAATATGGGAGGGGTGGACCTCAACGACCAGTTGTTGGCGCCGTACCTAGTTGCCCGTAAGGCCAGACGCTGGTACAAAAAAGTGTCTGTTTATTTATTTCAATTGGCTTTGCTGAACGCTCATGTGCTATACAGAGCTTCAGGACAGACTGGATCCTTCCTTAAATTCCAGGAAGAGATCGTCAGAGCCCTTCTGTTTCCAGACGGTGCTCTACCTCACCTTCCCCAACCAAATGCAGTAAGCCGGCTGCATGAGCGGCATTTTCTTTATGCCCTCCCGAGTACCCCTACCCAAAAAACCCCCCAAAAAAGATGTCGTGTCTGCAGCAAGCGCGGATTTAGGCGTGACACCCGGTCTTATTGTCCCTCCTGTCCTGGCAATCCTGGTCTTTGCATGGGTGAATGCTTTGAACGCTACCATACATTAGTTGAGTATTAGCGTAGGGTTCAGCACTGCACAGACTAGGCACACTAACACAGGGTCTCCCAAGATGCCATTGCATTTTGAGAGACCCAAACCTGGAACGAGTTACAAAAGTTAAAAGTTACTAAAAAAAAGTGTAAAAAAAAAAATTAAAAAAAAATTAAAAAAAATAAAAACACAAAAAAAAATATAAAATAAAAAAAACAAAAATAGTTGTTGTTTTATTGTTCTCTCTCTCTCTATTCTCTCTCTATTGTTCTGCTCTTTTTTACTCTATTCTATTCTGCAATGTTTTATTGTTATTATGTTTTACCATGTTTGCTTTTCAGATTTTTTATACTTTACCGTTTACTGTGTTGGTAACCATTTTATTGTTTTCAGGTACGCCATTCAGTTGCAGCGCGGATTTATTTATCTTGACAGCAACAGCGTTTGCTCCCACGATATATAAAGCCGTGACTCCAGCGCTGTCGGAGGTGATTTCACCACCACAGTTACATACTTCAGCATATATGCCGAAGCGTGGGGGCAGCAGTGGGTGGAGGAGCAATTTGCTCCTGCCTTTTGCGGGAGGATGCCCCCATGCTTCGGCATATATATATTTTAGGCACAGGTTGCGTTAAATGTTTTATTTTTTACTATGTTTTTTTTTTGTATTTACTTTGCAGGTATGGTAAGTCTTACTGTTATACTGTAATGTTACTTTGTTTTATTGTTAACCATCATTTGCTTAGCAGGTACACCATTCAGTTGCAGCGCGGATTTATTTATCTTGACAGCAACAGCGTTTGCTCCCACGATATATAAAGCCGTGACTCCAGCGCTGTCGGAGGTGATTTCACCACCACAGTTACATACTTCAGCATATATGCCGAAGCGTGGGGGCAGCAGTGGGTGGAGGAGCAATTTGCTCCTGCCTTTTGCGGGAGGATGCCCCCATGCTTCGGCATATATATATTTTAGACACAGGTTGCGTTAAATGTTTTATTTTTTACTATGTTTTTTTTTTTGTATTTGCTTTGCAGGTCTGGTAAGTCTTACTGTTATACTGTAATGTTACTTTGTTTTATTGTTAACCATCATTTGCTTAGCAGGTACGCCATTCAGTTGCAGCGCGGATTTATTTATCTTGACAGCAACAGCGTTTGCTCCCACGATATATAAAGCCGTGACTCCAGCGCTGTCGGAGGTGATTTCACCACCACAGTTACATACTTCAGCATATATGCCGAAGCGTGGGGGCAGCAGTGGGTGGAGGAGCAATTTGCTCCTGCCTTTTGCGGGAGGATGCCCCCATGCTTCGGCATATATAAATGGTGCATGTATGCCCATCATTAGAAGTGGGTGGATGAAGGGAGGTATTCTAATGGTGGGCATACCCACCGATCAATATCTTTTTTTCGTTCAGCCCACAGGCTGCATGAAAAAAAAGTTTACAATATATGCCTAACAAGGACCAGCAACGTACTGGTATGTTTATGGACTTTGAGTGGTTATACCAGAATGATGCCTGCAGGTTTAGGTATCATCTTGGTATCATTCTTTTCAGCCAGCAGTCGGCTTTCATGTAAAAGCAATCCTAGTGGCTAATTAGCCTCTAGACTGCTTTTGCAAGCAGTGGGAGGGAATGCCCCCCCCCCCACCGTCTTCCATGTTTTTCTCTGGCTTTCCTGTCCCAACAGGGAACCTGAAAATGCAGCCGGTGATTCAGCCAGCTGACCATAGAGCTGATCAGAGACCAGAATGGCTCCAAACATCTCTATGGCCTAAGAAACCGGAAGCTACGAGCATTTCATGACTTAGATTTCGCCGAATGTAAACAGCGCCATTGGGAAATTGGGAAAGCATTTTATCACACCGATCTTGGTGTGGTCAGATGCTTTGAGGGCAGAGGAGAGATCTAGGGTCTAATAGAGCCCAATTTTTTAAAAAAAGAGTACCTGTCACTACCTATTGCTATCATAGGGGATATTTACATTCCCTGAGATAACAATAAAATTAATTAAAAAAAAATAAAAATGAAAGGAACAGTTTAAAAATAAGATAAAAAAGCAAAAAAATAATAAAGAAAAAAAAAAAAAAAAAAAAAAAGCACCCCTGTCCCCCCCTGCTCTCGCGCAAAGGCGAACGCAAGCGTCGGTCTGGCGTCAAATGTAAACAGCAATTGCACCATGCATGTGAGGTATCACCGCGAAGGACAAAACGAGGGCAGTAATTTTAGCAGTAGACCTCCCCTGTAAATCTAAAGTGGTAACCTGTAAAGGCTTTTAAAGGCTTTTAAAAATGTATTTATTTTGTCGCCGCTGCACGTTTGTGCGCAATTTTAAAGCATGTCATGTTTGGTATCCATGTACTCGGCCTAAGATCATCTTTTTTATTTCATCAAACATTTGGGCAATATAGTGTGTTTTAGTGCATTAAAATTTAAAAAAGTGTGTTTTTTCCCCAAAAAATGCGTTTGAAAAATCGCTGCGCAAATATTGTTTGAAAAAAAAATATGAAACACCCACCATTTCAATCTGTAGGGCATTTGCTTTAAAAAAATATATAATGTTTGGGGGTTTAAAGTAATTTTCTTGCAAAAAAAAAATATTTTTTCATGTAATCAAAAAGTGTCAGAAAGGGCTTTGTCTTCAAGTGGTTAGAAGAGTGGGTGATGTGTGACATAAGCTTCTAAATGTTGTGCATAAAATGCCAGGACAGTTCAAAACCCCCCCAAATGACCCCATTTTGGAAAGTAGACACCCCAAGCTATTTGCTGAGAGGCATGTCGAGTCCATGGAATATTTTATATTGTGACACAAGTTGCGGGAAAGAGACAAATCTTTTTTTTTTTTTTTTTTTTTTTGCACAAAGTTGTCACTAAATGATATATTGCTCAAACATGCCATGGGAATATGTGAAATTACACCCCAAAATACATTCTGTTGCTTCTCCTAAGTATGGGGATACCACATGTGTGGGACTTTTTGGGAGCCTAGCCGCACACAGGACCCCGAAAACCAAGCACCGCCTTCAGGCTTTCTAAGGGCGTAAATTTTTGATTTCACTCTTCACTGCCTAGCACAGTTTCGGAGGCCATGGAATGCCCAGATGGCACAACCCCCCCCCAAATGACCCCATTTTGGAAAATAGACACCCCAAGCTATTTGCTGAGAGGTATAGTGAGTATTTTGCAGACCTCACTTTTTGTCACAAACTTTCGAAAATTGAAAAAAGAAAAAAAAAATACATTTTTCTTGTCTTTCTTCATTTTCAAAAACAAATGAGAGCTGCAAAATACTCACCATGCCTCTCAGCAAATAGCTTGGGGTGTCTACTTTCCAAAATGGGGTCATTTGGGGGGGGTTTGTGCCATCTTGGCATTTTAAGGCCTTCAAAACTGTGATAGGTAGTGAGGAGTGGAATCACAACTTAACGCCCTTAGAAATCCTGAAGCCGGTGCTTGGGTTTAGGGGCCCCATATGCGGCTAGGCTCCCAAAAAGTCCCACACATGTGGTATCCCCGTACTCAGGAGAAGCAGCAGAATATATTTTGGGGTGTAATTCCACATATGCCCATGGCGTGTTTGAGCAATATATCATTTAGTGACAACTTTGTGCAAAAAAAAAAAAAAATTGTCACTTTCCCGCAACTTGTGTCAAAATATAAAATATTCCATGGACTCAACATGCCTCTCAGCAAATAGCTTGGGGTGTCTACTTTCCAAAATGGGGTCATTTGGGGGGGTTTTGTGCCATCTGAGCTTTTTATGGCCTTCAAAACTGTGATAGGCAGTGAGGAGTGAAATCACAACTTTACGCCCTTAGAAATCCTGAAGGCGGTGCTTGGTTTTCGGGGCCCCGTATGCAGCTAGGCTCCCAAAAAGTCCCACACATGTGGTATCCCCATACTCAGGAGAAGCAGCTGAATGTATTTTGGGGTGCAATTCCACATATGCCCATGGCCTGTGTGAGAAATATATCATTTAGTGACAACTTTGTGCAAAAAAAAAAAAAATTGTCACTTTCCCGCAACTTGTGTCAAAAAATAAAATATTCCATGGACTCAACATGCCTTTCAGCAAATAGCTTGGGGTGTCTACTTTCCAAAATGGGGTCATTTGGGGGGGTTTTGTGCCATCTTGGCATTTTATGGCCTTCAAAACTGTGATAGGAAGTGAGGAGTGAAATCAAAAATTTATGCCCTTAGAAATCCTGAAGGCGGTGCTTGGTTTTCGGGGCCCCGTACGCAGCTAGGCTCCCAAAAAGTCCTAAACATGTGGTATCCCCGTACTCAGGAGAAGCAGCAGAATGTATTTTGGGGTGTAATTCCACATATGCCCATGGCATGTTTGAGCAATATATCATTTAGTGACAACTTTGTGCAAAAAAAAAAAAAAAAAAAAGTGTTACTTTCCCGCAACTTGTGTCAAAATATAAAATATTCCATGGACTCAACATGCCTCTCAGCAAATAGTTTGGGGTGTCTACTTTCCAAAATGGGGTCATTGGGGGGGGGTTTGTGCCATCTTGGCATTTTATGGCCTTCAAAACTGTGATAGGTAGTGAGGAGTGAAATCACAACATTACGCCCTTAGAAATCCTGAACGCGGTGCTTGGTTTTCGGGGCCCCGTATGCGGCTAGGCTCCCAAAAAGTCCCACACATGTGGTATCCCCATACTCAGGAGAAGCAGATAAATGTATTTTGGGGTGCAATTCCACATATGCCCATGGCCTGTGTGAGAAATATATCATTTAGTGACAACTTTGTGCAAAAAAAAAAAAAATTGTCACTTTCCCGCAACTTGTGTCAAAAAAGAAAGTATTCCATGGACTCAACATGCCTCTCAGCAAATAGCTTGGGGTGTCTACTTTCCAAAATGGGGTCATTTGGGGGGGTTTTGTGCCATCTGGGCATTTTATGGGCTTCAAAACTGTGATAGGTAGTGAGGAGTGAAATCAAAAATTTATGCCCTTAGAAATCCTGAAGGCGGTGATTGGTTTTCGGGGCCCCGTATGCGGCTAGGCTCCCAAAAAGTCCCACACATGTGGTATCCCCATACTCAGGAGAAGCAGCTGAATGTATTTTGGGGTGCAATTCCACATAGGCCCATGGCCTGTGTGAGCAATATATCATTTAGTGACAACTTTTTGTAAATATTTTTTTTTTTTTTTTGTCATTATTCAATCACTTGGGACAAAAAAAATAAATATTCAATGGGTTCAACATGCCTCTCAGCAATTTCCTTGGGGTGTCTACTTTCCAAAATGGGGTCATTTGGGGGGGTTTTGTACTGCCCTGCCATTTTAGCACCTCAAGAAATGACATAGGCAGTCATAAACTAAAAGCTGTGTAAATTCCAGAAAATGTACCCTAGTTTGTAGACGCTATAACTTTTGCGCAAACCAATAAATATACGCTTATTGACATTTTTTTTACCAAAGACATGTGGCCGAATAAATTTTGGCCTAAATGTATGACTAAAATTGAGTTTATTGGATTTTTTTTATAACAAAAAGTAGAAAATATCATTTTTTTTCAAAATTTTCGGTCTTTTTCCGTTTATAGCGCATAAATTAAAAACCGCAGAGGTGATCAAATGCCATCAAAAGAAAGCTCTATTTGTGGGAAGAAAAGGACGCAAATTTCGTTTGGGTACAGCATTGCATGACCGCGCAATTAAAAGTTAAAGCGACGCAGTGCCAAATTGGAAAAAGACCTCTGGTCCTTAGGCAGCATAATGGTCCGGGGCTCAAGTGGTTAATAAGGGGGCCCCCAGAACCCGGCACCCCACCCTATGTGAATGAGTATGGAGTTCATCACACCCCTACCCATTCACCTGGGGGAAAAAGTGTCAATAAAAAAACACACTACAAGCAGCTCCGGGGGTCTCTTCCGACTTCTTCGCGCTCTCCTGCCTCTTCTCCCGCTGTCTTCGGCCGGGCTCCTCCGCTATCTTCTGCTCTTTTGCCCGCTCTTTTGCTAGCGGTTGCCCGGTCTTCTCCGTCGTCTTCTTCCCTCCGGTCTTCCTCCGATGTTGACACGATGCTCTCTCCCACTGTGATGCCGTCTGCGCGGTGCGCAACGACTTATATAGGCATGGGGCGGGGTTACCGGGTGATGTCATTCAGTGACCCCGCCCCTTATGACTTCACAGTCCCATCATGCCCCATAGGCTTTAATAACTGGACGTCATAACAAACACATTACCTGCATGATTTATTTAACAGATCTGAAATGGGTCCTGTGAAAACAATAGGGAACACCTCCCCTAGATATGTGGAGTCATCACCAACTTCAATAGTTTATAACTCATTATCTACACCAATCCAATTCAAAAAAGGATTTTACTTCATTAGGAACTCTACTGTCAGCAACAGTTCTACCGAAACATGGAGTCACACAATTATATATAATACTCCTAAGGCTGGCAATTTCAACTCCACTTAAACACCTGGCACAATAGAAATCTGAGATACAACATATGCTTCTAGACAAGCAACAATAAAAAATGTTAGTGTTTGCAGAGACTTTCTCATTGAACACAAAGATTTTGGAGTCTGACTTTAAGCTCTTCTCAAGGTGGTATCTCACACCCACCAGACTCCTTTCAATTTACCTATCATGTTCACCTAAGGGCTGGAGAAGATGTGTCTCTGAAGGAACTTTCATTCACATATGGTGGCACTTCCCAGCGGTTATGGACAGAGGTTTTGGGATATACCTCTGATATACACGGGACAACTCTCCCACCTTACTCATGGACTTTCCTCTTCCCCTGCTCTGACCAGTCAACAAGCCAAGGCAGTCATTTCTCTATACTAGAATTCCCCTACCATCCCCTCCATCGATATTGATTGAAGAAATCACCTAAGCACTGAGAGATAACCACTCAAAATATGAAAGCATTTAAACTAAGTGGAACACTTTTACAACTTCTACTTCATACTCAGATGTAATGTCACAAGCTTGACCTCTTACTTGGCCAATAGGTCATTAGGGAACTGGCAACTGATTTATTTCACTACAGAGAACAAGCCCCTTTCCCGAATGTTCTAACAAGATGAGGCAGCGGCCACCTGCTCCCGCGACAGTTTGCTTTGTGACATAAATTATACTTCCTGTCACATCCGGCAGGTGTAGTGTCCACTGAATGCAACCCATTCAAGTGAATGGGGCTGCTCTGCAAGCAACCTGCAACCATGTGAAATGCACGTAGTTGTGGCATGCTAGCGCATGATTCAAGGGGGATAAAACAGGTAGCGAGGAAGTGATACAATACCTTTTCACCACCTGTCAAATTCTCTCTGACGAAGAACCTGAACACAGCTCGCTCTTCAGACAGCAAAGATTATGTAAACGTGCCTTAAGAGACTCCTGAAGTTTTACAGAAGCTCCCTTCAAGCTTTATCCTGGACTTGTGTCAAAAATGTCTACTCATTGCTCTCATTATTTTCGTTTTTTTACATAGAGATAAACAGACCATGGAAAAAAATACATTCAAAATGACAGTACACAAATAATGATTAAATCTAAAAAAGAGGAAAAAAACAAGTAGAAAACACTAAGGGGCTTATTTATAAAGCAGTAAATGCGACTTTCACCAAACATTGGTTAAACTATGGTGGTGAATTGGTCACAAAAAACTGCAGTGAATGTCTGGTGAATGTCATAATTATGGCTTTATAAACATACCCTTTAAATCAACTAAACTAAACTGCTCTAAATCTTTTTTTTTTTTTTTTTTCTTTAGCAAATTTCACCTAAGCAGCACAATGATTAAAATGTAATGTTTCCACTTCAGCAAAATAAGTAATTTTGCAACAAGACCTGTAATTTTGCAGAAATCAATCCACTTATCCCTACCTAAAGTGAGGTGTAGGATTCTATAGGTATGAGGCATTTGTCACCAAACAGCCTTGTCAGCTTCTAGCATAAGAATGAATGAATGAGTCTTGTGTCAATATATTTAGTTAAGCCTTTTTGTGAATCCTGTTTTGACACTGCCTGTATAATATAAATTGATTTGTGCTGTTTGGAGACATATAAACTAAAATTGTGATGTACTATTGCAGTTACAAAACTACTGGTGTCTTCTGTCTGAGTCAAGAGTCATGGAGGAAGACAATCAGACATTTTGCACATAGTTAGGATATTGGCAACTGGTATTCTGCTACAGAAAGATTTTTTAATATATTAGTGTAAATAAACCTACATCATAAAAAACTATCAATAAATGGTGTATTACATGCTGTTCATACTCACTCAGTCCCTATGAGATTCCTTTTCTGTATTCTACAAAAAAAATCTGGTTGATCCTGCTGCTCTCTGTCTCCACCTTCTGTCTATGTCCCCACTGCAGTTGGGGATTTTGCAGAGTAGTGTTGGCAGCACATGCTCAGTTTTCATTGAGTTTCTATGCTGAGCATTTCCTCCCTATCACATCTGAGCAGCCCATGTGACTATAGAGTCACACGTGTGGGTGTTTACACAGTGGTAAATGACAGTTCACTCCCTCCCTCCTCCTCCATGCCCACTATTCAGCTAAATACAAGGGGGATGAGATATTACATGTAGATTGATGGAGGCTTCACCTCCCTTGTATTCTAAGACACAGGCTGGAGGGGCGTGACACAGCCTGTGACCGGCAGAAATCCACCCACACCATGTTATTGCCAAAAAATATTAAAGATTTGATTTCAAATATATGTTTGTATAACAATTTAAAAGTTTATTGACATTAATTATTTATTTTAACTCTGTATTCCAAAGGTTTTTTTTTTTTTTTTAACATGTGACCAGCAGCATAGGACTAGAAGTTCCTCCTGCGTATGTTTCTCTGCAGACAGGATGGAAAAGAGCTGGGTCATGTGAGAGCTGTATATCGATTAGGAAAAAAGGTACTTTTTTATTAAAATAATTACCATGTAATTTTTCCAGAGCCAGAACTAGACAAGTTCACCAAAATATTCCTGCATGAAACCCTATTCTCTGCAAGGAAGGTCATAGCGAGGGTATGGATGAGACTCAACTCACCAGAGCCCTCACATTGGATGGTGGATTTGAATAATACATTACCTTTGTACGATAAAATATGGGATAGGTGGCTTAAGGCCTCTGAGCAGGACCGTTTGAAGGAATTTGGGGGCCCCAAGCAAAATGGACATGGAGGCCCCCCCAGCCCCCCCCCCCCCACACGCACGCACGCAAAGCCTACAGGAATCACAGCATAGCGATACAGTTTAAGTTCACCAACACTTTATATAAATAAAAAAGGTTTACAGTGCAAATACTGCTGTTGCACATAATGTGCATAAAATTTGAACATTTTCAACAATTGAAGGGGAGGGGGGCAGATGCTACAGACATACTACCGGAGGGGGACAGAGGCTGCGGACATACTACAGGAGGGGGACAGAGGCTGCGGACATACTACAGAAGGGGGACAGAGACTGCGGACATACTACAGGAGGGGGGCAGAGGCTGCCTGCGGACATACTACAGGAGGGGGACAGAGGCTGCGGACATACTACAGGAGGGGGACAGAGACTGCGGACATACTACAGGAGGGGGGCAGAGGCTGCCTGCAGACATACTACAGGAGGGGGACAGAGGCTGCAGACATACTACAGGAGGGGGACAGAGACTGCGGACATACTACAGGAGGGGGACAGAGGCTGCGGACATACTACAGGAGGGGGACAGAGGCTGCGGACATACTACTGGAGGGGGACAGAGGCTGCGGACATGATAGTGTCCTCCTCACCCCCTCACAGTAGCCTCCTCCTCTGTCCACCATCATATTACAGTCTCCACAACAGTGTGTGCTGCTCCTGTGTTGATTCCCTTTCACCTCTCCACAGTCCACAGGGCAGCACATCAGTGTCCTTCACTGTCCCCCTGCATGCCATGGCTTCACCCCCCTCCCCCCAGTAATGCCATGTCATCCTCTGTCGCCTGTCCCCAGACCCAGTAGTGTCAGCTGCTGTCCCCAGTAATGTCATCCTCTGCCCCAGTGTCACACTCTTCTCCTCACTTACCCCCCCCTCGACTCCTCTGCCAACGGCGAGTGCACAAAACGCGGCTGCAATGTCTTAGTCTGGAATCTATTAAAAAATGGCGTCGGGCGGTGCCATCAAGTTACTGCGCATGCGCCGCCCGGCCGATCGAGTACGAGCTTTCCCGAGCCCGGCCGGCTTCGATATGGCGCATGCGCAATTACATTGTCGGCTTGCGGCCATCTTTTTTATGGGCACCGCTGCCTGTAACAGACATTTACGGCAGGCGGTTGGCAACACTGGGAAGCGGCGGCGTGGCTGGGGCCCCAGGCCAGCTCGGGGCCCCAAGCAATTGCTTGTTTTGCCTGTCCTGTCGCGACGGGCCTGCCTCTGAGACCTTAATATGATTCGAAAATGATGTAGCAGGACTCTTTTAATGATAACTGCACAGCACTCACCCAAGTAAACGACTGATTATTCTGGTTAGCAGCCATAATGTCTCATGTTTATGTATACATCACTAAGCAATGTTAACCTGAAATAACTGAGTTTTATACTGTTCATTATGTCAGTGATTTGTCATGTACGCTTTTTTTTACAGCGTATGTTTTCTCTTGTTCAATAAAACCTTTTTTTGAGGAAAAAAAAAAATAATTACAATGTCATCATCCACATACATATATAAGCTGCAGTTTTTTAATAGACGCGCTGTCACTAGGGCCCGGTTGCTAAGGAAGCTTCTTTACTTCCTTGAACTCTGAGCCCACGTGGACACCGTCTATTCATCATATAAATACACTGGGTGTACGTCAGGCTCCACCCCTCGCTGACGAAGTCCAATAGGACGTAACGCCGCGTACGGGGGGAGGAGCTTATCATCGGACGTCACCCGCTGCCTCCGTCTGTTTGTCGGGTCTGCTTGTGCACCGCAGCCCGACTGTGTACTGTAGAGACTGCATGCTTCAGCGCCCGTGAGCGCTTTTAATAAGTGGTTGTTACCACACAACTTTTATCCAAATAAACGGATTACTCTTAGAGAAGATTTCTCTTTGTGTTTTTACTTGCTGACACCGGGGATGTACCCAGGATGCCTGTGACACTCTGATCCGGATACTTATAGACGTTGGGGTTTTTTCCTATGGAAGCTTACCTTCACCTGTTGACATCAGGATTCGATACCTGGCTCCAGTGACAGTATCCAGGACGCCATCATCCCTGAGGGGATATACGTGAGTTTGACCTCTGCTGTGCAGAGGTCCACAGCCTCTGGTAAGCACATATACTTATCGCTCTTGGATTGCATCTCCTCTGGCCATTGAAAAACAGATTTCATCTGTTTGTAGTGTTATCTTGGGGACTTTTTATTCTTATTCATTCATTGTTACATTGCGCTGCACTTATCTTGTTTTATATCATCCACATACAGAAATAGAAGGGACAATGTAAATTCAACAGTGTGTGTTTAGCATCATATTAAGCAGGGAAGCCACTACAAAAGAAACATACTTACCGTACCAATTACCCACAGTGATTCACAGTTAAGGTCGGTTCACACATGGGCAACACGACTTTAGCGCGACTTTGTACCGCGACTTCAACGCGGCTTCAGCGCGACTTTAGCGCGACTTCAGCGCGACTTCGGCAAATTACGAGGCGACTTGAAGTCGCCTCCATGACAGGCGACTTCGCCTGTGGCCAATCACCTCTCTGGGAGGGAGGGGGGAGGGAGGGGTTTTCTCTGCAAAGTCGCTTGAGAGATCCGACTTGCAGGCGACTTACATTGAGTTGAATGGGTACAAGTCGCCTACAAGTCGGATAGAAGTAGTACAGGAACCTTTTTTGAAGTCGGAGCGACTTCAGTAGTGTCAGTTAAGACGGTTCAATTCACTACAATTGTAATCTAAATGCAAAGCGACTTGGGGCGACTTGGGGCGACTTGAGGGCGTACAAGTCGGATCCCAAGTCGCCCCAGTGTGAACCGAGCCTTATGGAGAAAGTTTGAGTTGTACTTTGCACATTATTCAATTGTTATGCTACAATAAAATACATTTCTAATTTTATTTTGATACATTTCAAACATCGACATGATCATTTTGGACAGGGTCTATTTTGGACTGCCTGGCAGCTTACCCCTTCCTCTCTGTTACTTCCCATAACACTACTTTGCCTATTGTGAATGGTGCTGTTCTGGGACAAAC
Source organism: Aquarana catesbeiana (assembly GCF_042186555.1). NCBI lineage: Eukaryota > Metazoa > Chordata > Amphibia > Anura > Ranidae > Aquarana > Aquarana catesbeiana. Next base: position 496,901,849 of record NC_133328.1, on the reverse strand, counting down.
AGGTTACTAGAGATTTCATCACCAAATATTCAGCATCAAACTGCAATCTGTCACTTCACTGTATAGTAGTAGTAGTAGTATATCCTGCCAGAACGGAAAACAAAAACTCTTATATGTATTGGATATGTAATTTCATAGCGCACAGCAAAGAAAGAAAACACAGTTTCTTCATTGCTGTCTGAATAGTGTCCCCTCAACAGGTATCATCACCAAGAGTGGAGGCTATATTTTCTTCTAGTGAATCCACTAGATGGCAAGTGATGCCAAATGTCTATTCAATGTGCCTTTAGTTAACCACTACAATACAGGGCACTTTCACCCCCTTCCTTCCCAGGCCAATTTTCAGCTTTCAGCGCTCTTGCATTTTCAATAAGAATTGCGCGGTCATGCAACACTGTACCCAAATGAAATTTTTATCATTTTGTTCACACAAATAGAGCTTTCTTTTGGTGGTATTTATTCACAAATCATTTTTTTATTTTTTGCGATATAAGCGAAAAAAAGAGTGGAAATTTTGAAAAAAAATAATATTTTCTACTTTCTGTTTTAAAATAAATCCAATAAAATCTAATTTTCTTATAAATTTAAGCTAAAATGTATTCTGCTACATGTCTTTGGTAAAAAAAATCCCATTAAGTGTAAAATAATTGGTTTGTGTGATCACGGACATATGTACACAATGATCACTGACATATGTGCTTAGATGATCACTGATATATGTGTGCAGATGATCACGGACATATGTGTACAGATGATCATTGGGACATTTGATTTTAGTGTTACATATGTGGGGACAGGTGTTTTTACTGTGTGGGGACATGTGTGTGGAGACAGTGTTTTGGGGACACTATTTAGGGGACACTGTGTGTGTTTACTTTGTATGGGGACACTGTGCCGGTGATCAGTGTGTAAAAAGCTGTAAAGACAGCTCATACTCACTGATCACCGGCTGGCTGCAGCGATCTGCTCTCCTCTCCTCACTGACAACTTCCGCGTGAGAGGAGGAGAGCTGATCGCCTAGCAACCAGCTCACTGTTTACATCACATGACGGCTCTGATTGGACACAGCCATCATGTGATCAGGAGGGCCAATCACAGAGCCCTCCTGCTGATCGGAGATGCGCAATTCCCATCCTTCTGAGGGACGTTCCTGAAGGTCCACTCAGAAGGAGGAAGAGCCCACCCAGCCGTATATATGCAGTGGCCGGGTGGAAAGTGGTTAAAGTGTATGTTACCCCAACATTACCATGTACTTGTGTTAAAAAACATACTGTTCTCTTTGTAATTCTTCCTTTGTGTGATACCTGGTGATCCTGCCAGTCCCCCTGTTTTCCTTTTTCAAACTGACCACACCAGGCATAGAAGTACATCCTTCCCAGTGTGGTCAGTTTCCTAGCTGTGCTGGGAGCTCATCCTGCCTATCTTCCAGTGGCCAAGACTTCTGCTGACACTCCCCCCTGCACAACTCTTTACTGGGAAGATTAGTGTATTGATCTTTCTCTGCCTCCTGCTGACACACCCCTCCTGCAGTCTCCAACCCTACCGTTCTAAGTCAGTTATTCAGCTGAGAACAGAGGGTATGTGATCACTTATAGAAAAAGAGAAAAAGAGGTATTTATAATAGCAGCAGGGAGGCTGCTATTGCTATTCTGAAAAAGGTGCTCATTCTGACCTTTTAAATTGAACGCTTTAAGTCACTGACTTTGAAGAAGAAAGAGATACAGCAGTTCATTTACAAAAGCCATATAGGCTGTTAAGGGAACGTTCACTTTGAAATGGAATGTTCCCTTAGCTTAGTGAAAGCAGTGAAAATTCACTTTGCAAAGCATACCAAATTATGTGCAAGGAAAATATAACAACAGTAATTTTGATTGTACGTGATTGGATGATGGACATCAGCAAAGCTTTGCCTAATTCACTAACCTAAAGGAACATGCCTTGCAAAATGAAAAGCATATTTGCCTTTAGTAAATCATCTCCAAAGACTTCTCTTTGACTTTCTTGAATACTTGTTACAGGGCTGCATACCTGTTCTAGGTCAAAACGAAATGGTTGGCAGGGTAGCCAGGCAACTGGCAATTTCTGAAGGAGGTCGGCTATTGCAACTCCAATATATCTTTAATTACAGGTGTTCATTAAACTAATGAGAATACAAATTCATTTGAAAAGGCTCAGCTCTTCCTGCTATGACTGTAAAGACTTTGGTGGATCCAACCCTGCCCTATGCTGTACAAAATGGCAAATTCTGCTTTGGGTAGAGGTGGTCTTTAATAATTAATCAACTTTGACCGCCAGTTAAAATTACAGATCTGTCAATAGGAGTAGCTTTCATTTGTACTAAAGTAATATAAGGAAAAAATAGTAAATTTAATGAAAAAGATTTATTTTGCAGTGTGTTCTACGGTATCTCACAAAAGTGAGTACACCCGTCACATTTTTGTAAATATTTTATTATATCTTTTCATGTGACAACACTGAAGAAATGACACTTTGCTACAATGTAAAGTAGTGAGTATACAGCTTGTATAACAGTGTACAGTTTCTGTCCCCTCAAAATAACTCAACACACAGCCATTAATGTCTAAACCGCTGGCAACAAAAGTGAGTATACCCCTCAGTGAAAATGTCCAAATTGGGACCAACTAGCCAATTCCCCCCCCCCCCACCCCCCCGGTGTCATGTGACCTGTTAGTTTTACAAGTTCTCAGGTGTGAATGGGGAGCAGGTGTGTTAAATTTGTTGTTATTGCTCTCACTCTCACATACTGGTCACTGGAAATTCAACATGGCACCTCATGGCAAAGTACTCTCTAAGGATCAGAAAAAAAAATTGTTGCTCTACATAAAGATGGCCTAGGCTATAAGAAGATTGACAAGACCCTGAAACTGAGCTGCAGCACGGGGGCCAAGACTATACAGAAGTTTAATAGGACAGATTCCACTCAGAACAGGCCTCGCCGTGGTCGAACAAAGAAGTTGAGTGCACATGCTCAGCGTCATATCCAGAGGTTGTCTTTGGAAAATAGACATATGAGTGCTGCCAGCATTGCTGCAGAGCTTGAAGGGGTGGTAGGTCAGCCTGTCAGTGCTTAGACCATACACAGAGATGATGCACAAGAAAGCCCACAAACAGTTTGCTGAAGACAAGCAGACTAAGGACATTACTGGAACCATGTCCTGTGGTCTGATGAGACCAAGATAAACTTACTTGGTTCAGATGGTGACAAGCGTGTGTGGCAGCAACCAGGTGAGGAGTACAAAGACAAGTGTGTCTTGCCTACAAGAACATATTTGGGGGGCACACCATACAATGCGTTTAAATTCAAGATGGTGCTGCTATAAGACCTACAAACAGTACAAAATATTTTACAGCATACACATACAAGAATGACATTTCCTGCAGGGCTAGTTAAAAACATCTGAACATATTCAAAAAATACGGGCGTTTGGGCACACTATATGGTCATATAGTGCTAAGCCCACTTACTGCGACAAAGTACCCCGAATTAGTGTCTTGCCTACAGTCAGGCATGGTGGTGGGAGTGTTATGGTCTGGGGCTGCATGAGTGCTGCTGGCACTACAGTTAATTGAGGGAACCATGAATGCCAACATGTACTGTGACACACTAAAGCAGAGCATGATCCCCTCCCTTCAGAGACTGGGCTGTTATCCAACATGATAACGACCCCAAACACGGTGATGGAAGTGTCATGGACACTCACAGAGCTCTCTACTAACGGCAAAACTATAGGAAGTAAGTGGACTTCCAAAGTAAAGTCAGACGCAGAAGGGAATATCCACAAATACAAAGCCAGACTAGTTGCCAAGGGTTACTCCCAGAAATTAGGTGAAGATTACGATGAAACATTCATCCCCCCCCCCAAACACACCTCCAAGATGACCACTACCTTGCTAAAGAAGCTGAGGGTAAAGGTGATGGACTGGCCAAGCATGTCTCCATACCTAAACCCTATTGAGCATCTGTGGGGCATCCTCAAATGGAAGGTGGAGGAGCTCAAGGTCTTTAACATCCACCAGCTCCATGATGTCTTCATAGAGGAGTGAAAGAGGACTCCAGGGGCAACCTGTAAAGCTCTGGTGAATTCCATGCCCAAGAGGGTTAAGGCAGTGCTGGAAAATAATGGTGGCCACACAAAATATTGACACTTTGAGCCCAATTAAGACATTTTCACTTAGGGGTGTACTCACTTTTGTTGCCAGCAGTTTAGACATTAATGACTGTGTGTTGAATTATTTTGAGGGGACAGCAAGTTTACACTGTTATACAAGCTGTGCACTCACTACTTTACATTGTAACAAAGTGTCATTTCTTCAGTGTTGTCATATGAAAAGTTGTAATAAAATATTTACAAAAATGTGAGGGGTGTACTCACTTTTGTGAGATACTGTATGTGTAGGTGTTACATTTACTTTACAAGCTGAAGTCAGTAGTCTCTGATCTAATCAAAAAGTGCTACTTTTCCACATGTAGCCATTATTCCCTGTACATTGCTGACATGCCCATTCACTGTCATCCCATTCTACCCACTTGCGGTATATGAACAGGTCACCTAAGGAGCACACATAAAATACACACAATATCAATGCTTATGTTATTACACATATGTAAAACATCTCTATGTTTTCTTGCCATTGATACGTACTGTACATATTTAGGACATGTTAGATAACACTGTCACAATGAAAATGCAAATAAAAAAAAGAAGTGTGAAATCATCTGTTTCGATTAAAATGATGAATAATGTATGTAACATAATGCAGACGGAAAAACGTAAAGGCGTTTTGATATTTTTGGTAGCTGTGACAAGGATCAATAAATGCATGGGATGCTGCTTGTCAAGTCCTATCTGTGCATTCTTCCAATAGCTTTCAAGGACAGTTTGCTTTCCTTTCTCCATCATTAAAATCCTCAAGGTTTTTCAACTTAATGCGTTCTATGCCCCCCTTTTTCTTACCTGAACACGATTGTTCCAGTGACAAGAACAAGCCCAGCAGCTCCAACCGCTGTCTCAGATCCTCATTCGACAGATTGAGAGCAGCAGGAGCCATTGAGGGCCGGGGCAGAGTCCTGTTGTCTGTGTCAATGGACGCTGCAGCCGGAATCAGGAGCACGCCCGCAAGAGTGCCCCCATGGAATGCGGCTCTCTGTGGGGGACCTCGATGAAGAGGAGGAGCCAGGAGCGTCACCGGGGGACCCCAGAAAAGGAGGATCAGGGCCGCTCTGTGCAAAACACTTGCACAGAGCAGGTACATATAATATGTTTGTTATTTAAAAAAAAGAAAAACCTTTAGACCCCTTTCACACTGGGGTGATTTTTAGGCATTTTAGCGCTAAAAATAGCATCTGTAAAGCGCCTGAAAAGCGCCTCTCATGCCTCCCCAGTGTGAAAGCCCAAGTGCTTTCACACTGGGGCGGTGCGCTTGCAGGACAGGAAAAAAGTCCTGCAAGCAGCATCTTTGGAGCGGTGTGTGTATACACTGCTCCCAAAACGTCCTGCCCTCGGAAATGAATAGGCAGTGCTGCCGAAGCACCACAACACGAACATGCTTTTTACCCCTTCTTCGGCTGCTAGTGGGGGTTAATAGTGCCCGCCAGTGGCCAAAAAGCACTGCTATAACAGCGGTAAAGGGCCGCTAAAACTAGCGGAGCTTTACCGCTAACGCCAGCACTGCCCCAGTGTGAAAGTACCCTTAGGCTGCTTTCACACTGGGGCGGCGGGTCCATTAGCGGTAAAGCACCGCTAGTTTTAAAAGAGCTTTAACGTCGCTTTTTGGGCCGCTAGCAAGGAGGTTTTAACCCCCACTAGTGGCCGAAGAAAGGGTTAAAACTGCCTGTGCTGTGTGTCGCTTCCGAAGCACTTTTCAGGCATTCCAATGGGCACTTTACAGGGGCTATTTTTAGCGCTAAAACGCCTGAAAACTGTTTCAGTGTGAAAGGGGTCTTACAATCACTTTAAGTATGACCTTTACCCATATATGTCAAGAGGAGAGTATTAGGCCCAGTTATCAATGTGTTTAATTCGCATAAACACTTTCTTGACCTTAAGCATCAAGGGTGAATTAAATCTTATTTTATGAATGTAAAGATATACAATAAATGTAAATTAAAAAAAGTAGACTCACTATAAATTAGTGTAGCATCCTCCTTGATAGGTTGCTAACATGGTAGGTACATTTAGTTCTTTTTTGGCTCCTCTGTAATCATTGGAGCAGCTATTGATTTCTTTGGGCCGTTCCAAATCTCATGTTGTGCAGAGTATTGCAATTAAGCGCTGGAAGCTTCTTGGATACAGCAAACGGCTTTACTTTTATGGAGAAATATATTACAGTACATGCCTTTTATCATAGAGCAGGAAGAGAACAGGAACAAGTGCATATAACAGAATAAGGATGGTACCTCCTCTGATTACTTGACCATAGATAACACACTATAATACTGCAGCGTCACCTGCTGGATAGATAGGTATAATGCATATACACAGTCACAGTATGTAAGCAGATTGCTGTTGCTTTTCCAACACCCCTTCTCAACAGCATGTGCTTTGTCAAATTAACGAAGGCTTGGTGAGTGCATTGACAGTCATCTCCTCTGACGGGCAGTATTAAATTTCAACAACACCTTGCTCTTCGACTTCAACATTTTCTTTCAGCTTGTGAATTATCTGATTGCAATACCCTTTTTGTTCAAAACAAGTTATATTGTCAATGACATAGATAAGGATGTATATCCATCTGTCGTCTTGATTCCTGGAATAGAGACAGGGGTCTGCTTTACTTCTTGAGAACCCCTCTCTGGTAAGTACTTTGTTCACTTTCTCATTCCACATCCTTGCAGATTGCTTAAGACCGTAGATGCTTTTCTGAAGTTTACACACAAGGTTGTCTCCTTGCTCAAACCCTGGTGGTTGCTTCATGTAGAGATCTTCCTTAATGTCTCCATATAGGAAAGCAGTTTTAATGTCTAGGTGTTTGACTTGCATGCCCTCCCTGGCTGCAATGCTAAGAAGAGCTCTGATGATGGAGTGTTTTACGACGGGAGCGAATGTTTCATCGTAATCTTCACCTAATTTCTGGGAGTAACCCTTGGCAACTAGTCTGGCTTTGTATTTGTGGATATTCCCTTCTGCGTCTGACTTTACTTTGGAAGTCCACTTACTTCCTATAGTTTTGCCGTTAGTAGAGAGCTCTGTGAGTGTCCAGATTTTATTTTCTTGAAGTGACTTTAATTCTTCCTCTGCTGCCTTTCTCCATTTATTGGCTTCACGGTGTGGCAGTTTTTCTATCTTTTCCCAGGATGTTGTTCAAGTATGCTGTGTGTTTTGACAGTGTATGATAGCTTGCGGAGTGCTATCCCCTTTGTAGTGTGAGTGGATCTTCTGATTTCAGGCAGTTCAGCAGGATCTGGTGGGGAACTTGATTTAGGCATTGTGATTTCCATCTCTTGTTCAGACTCCTGCACAGGTTCACTTTGGTAGACCTTTTCTTCTGGTTTGCTGGGTATATATTCACTTCACAGCTTTCAGGGATTGGTGTTTCTGATGATGGGCTCTCATCAAAATAAACACTACGGAAAATCAGGGGACATACCTCAGAAATGTATACTATTTTGACTAATTCTCCTGTTAAGCAGGGCTACATGGAAAAATGGGAGATGGACCTCCAGGAAACTATTCAGCTGGATGAATGGCATACTATAGCTCAGGGGGCCTTGCGGTTACTCATTAATACTTCTATAATAGAAGCAAATTATAAAGTACTTCTGAAATGGTACTTGGTTCCAGCCAGGCTGGAAACTTATATACCGGAGGCATCTCCTTTGTGTATTCGTGGATGTGGATAGGAGGGAACGATGTACCATGTGTGGTAGCAATGCCCAAAGGTAAGACATTATTGGATCAGGGTGTATAATTTCATTTATACTCTTACTCAGGTGAACCTTGTCAAATCCCAGACAGGCACTGTTGGGCTGTAAGGTGGAGACAGCGTCAAAATCCCAGAGATGTCTCATAGCATTTATATTTATATCGGCAAAAATTATTATTGCAAAATCTTGGAAATCAGCTATAGTGCCATTCGAACAGCTCAAGCACAAACTTTCCTGGATTGTGATTAATGAGCGCATGACAGCGATCTTGAATGATAAAATGCGGATGTTCGAGAAAGTCTGGGATCCATGGGTCAAGTATCTGACTGGTAATCCTTGATCTATACCTGATTAGAGCAGTTTCGGGGTGGTGGGGGGTTGGAGCGTAAGGTCCTCTTCTATTTTTTCCTTTCAACCTTGCTTTTCTTTCTTTCTCCTCTTGTTTTGGTCTTTGCTGTAGTCTTATAAGGGTTTTCTGGCCTATTCCCTTTAAATCCTGAACAGTGATTATCCCATTAGGGTGAAATCCGGTTTCAGGGTGACTAGGCATGTGGTATTCTCTTTATGAAGGTGTAGACCCCTTTCACTAAGGTATACAGTAGATCTAAAGCACATTTGAAATCTACTATAAGTTATGAGCTGACTTTTAATTTGAATTTGCAATTTGTAGACGCTCTATCTTTAACTGTATATGAAGACTGAGATGCATTTTGTTAATCTGACATGTGGAGTACTAAACGAGCATTGGGGCTACCCCATATTGACACTGATAATACAATCTATATTGACAGTAAAGATCTATACTTGGAAGAACGCACATTTATATATTTTCCTGCCTAAAAAAAGCTTGGATATCTACCTATTTTATTTCTCTCCCTGTAGCCTACTAGAATGCCCTCTATGGCTCTATTCTCCAGCTTGGATGGCTTTTCATCCCAAGTTCTACAAGCAATAAACCTTATAAGGACAACCCCTAGACTGTTTATTGGAGCCAGAGTGAATGGATGTTGCTTGTGTGACTGGTGGCCTCTACACTGTCTGGGAAAGAACCAGTTAGAAGCAGCAGCTTCTACGGGGGTAGCACTACATTAGAATCAAAGAGCAGAAATGCCATCTGTTAGGCTACACAAGCCTACCCTGACCATGGCTGTGGGAAAATGCAAATGAAAAACATTCCTATCCTGAACGCCATTCCATGTTTAGGAGAGGGAGGTTTAAACTCAATTAAGCTTGGCAGCTCCTAAACTCTGCTAAAAGCCTATGTGTACATGGACACATAGGCTTTTATGAAGTTGCGTTTAGGAGCTTTGGCAGAAAAGCGGCAAAAGCCAGGAGTCTTTATAGTATAGTATATGGTTATGGGACTATTTATATCAAAAGACATGCATTATTATATTATTTTTGTGTATTTTGCATATTGAAGGTGTTTAATAGAGTTTTGTTCTAATTTATTAGTGCAGCATTATTTTTTCCTTTGTTAGTGCTGGCTATCGCTGGTGGTTTATTTTCTGATGTTGTTAGGATAGGCATAATTACACACTCAGTTTTCTGTATATATTTAAAGTGGTAGTAAACCGCATACATTTTTTTTTTTTAATCGGGCCCTGGGCAGCATCGCATACTAGCATATTATGACAGTCCACACCAGGGGACTTATTATTGACCATACCTGCCACAGCTTCAGCTAGTTCCTCCACTGTCAGGGGAGCATTAAGAATTTTGCGACCATCGGCAGTCAGCGACAGAAGAGGACAGCAATCCAATTTTGTTCAGAAGAAGGTGTGTCCACAATATAACTCTCTTCTGCTCTCCGTACCTCGCTAAGTACAAAGGTCTCCCATTCATTAGTTGCAGTCTTAATGTGAGGTATTTGCCTAATAAGAAGGCCTCGAAGGTGGGTCTTGAGAGCATTCCAGACCATTCCCATTGTAGCCGTACCCTTGCTGTCCCATATAAAATGTGTTATAGCTATAGGAATAGGGTCATCAGCAGGAAAGAGCTGAAGCCAAAGGGGGTTAACTTTCCACAAGCTCACACCAGTCTCTCCAGGGACTGAAACCACAAGAGCGAGTGGTCTGAGATACTACTTGAAGCATAATCAATCTGTGAAACCCTGATTTGTGCAAGGGAGTTACATAAACATAAATCAATACGGTATAAACCTCTATAAGTATCTGAATAGCAGGAGTAACTTCATTTGTCCGGATATCTGTCTCTGCACACATCCCTCAAGCCAATCTCTAAGATCAATCTAGCAAACAGTGTAGGGCCCCCTTGGACCAGTAGAGTGGCCACCGAACGGAGTAAATTTGTCTAGAGTCCTATCAAGAAGATTATTAAAATCTCCCAGGAACCACAAGGGCAGGTTAGATTACGGGCCTATGAATTGAGCTAGACATTTTAAGCTATCCGGAGAAAAGGGTGGAGGGATATATATATTCGCTACTATACATAAGATTTCAGCCAGTTTACACAGTAGGAAAATATATCTTCCCTGATCATCTATGCGAGAATGCAATAGGTGAAAGAGAACATCATTAGAAATAAATATGCTAACTCCCCTGGAGTAGGCAGTATGTGTGAAGTGAAACTAAGTCTGGTAAGCACGGGATTTCAACAAAGGAATGGTGTCAGTGTGAAGGTGCATTTCCTGCAAACATACTATTGCAGATCTGTAAGGTTTCAACGCAGAAAACAGTGTAACGCATTTAATTCCATCACTCAGCCCCCTAACATCCCAGGAAATATAAATGTAATCAGTTGCTATTGACATATCCAGGTAATCAGCAACACATGCGAGGCCTGAGTAGAAAAACACAGAAAAACAATCCTTATTCCCAGTAATATATACTGTAGAGACCTGAAGAGGCCTGGGAAGCCTCCAGAGTACCAGAAGAAGTGGCATGACACTTGGAGGCATCACACAGGGCCAGCAGAGAATCCGGGTATGAAAGGAACAGGCAGTCAATGGTCAGTGTGCACATTGCTCAAGTTGCTCAGTGGTAAACCCACTACATCTGCTCTGGATCATGAGAAAAAACAAGTAAAACAAAACTGTAAAAAAAGACAAACTTTCAGTCCCTGAGGTAGCCTGAGGGAAACATAACAGGGGATGTCCATGCAGGACAGGTTTCAAGGTATGTTCCACACAATTGAGCCACTCTGAGGCCACATTGGGGTTGACAAAAAGTGTGGCAGCCACTCGCAGTCGGGCAGGATATAGCATTACATAGCTGACATCAAAACGCCTTAGGCGTTTTTTAACCTCTGTAAACTTTGCCCTTTTGTGTTGTAGGTCAGCAGAGAAGTCAGGGTAGAAGGATATGCAAACATTATCCACCTTCATGGCATCCCCCCTTGTTCGGGCTTGGTATAAAGCACTATCCCGGTCTTTAAAGTTCAGGAATTTAAATAGAAATGGCCTTGGCGGTTCTCCAGGGTGCGGGGGCCTGCTAGGGACTCGATGTGCTCGTTCTACTGCAAACATTGGGGAGAACACATCTCTTCCAAAAGCCTCCACAAGCCCCACTCGATGAATGCAATGGGATTCTTCCCCTCTGTCTCCTCAGGCATGCCCACTGCCCGCACATTATTTCGTCTAAGCCTGTTTTCCATGTCCTCCATCCGGGCAGCATGGCTGGAGGACAGAAACTGCACTTGCCGCAGCTCATGTTGTAATGGCACCCCGTCATCCTCCACTGTACTCAAACGGCCCTCCAACCATACTCACTGTGTCCCACATGGGAGCCTCAGCTGGGTCCTCTGGCCAAGCCAGGCCATTGTCCTCCCCTACGGGGGAGCCTGGAGCAGGATCCACAGGCAGAGGAATCAATTTAGTAGGAGTATGCTTGGTTAGGTTTTTGGCAAACCTTCTTAGCAGAGCGGGGTGCGCGGACTCCATCTTGGGCCGCATGGTCGAGTCCTGAGTACTGGTCTTTGCCTCTTTTAGACATGTTGCCATGGAGAGATCACTGCTGGAGAGATTCCGTGAATGTGTGGAGAGCAGCGCGGGTCTAAGGTAGCGATTACAGCCTAGGAGAGAGGAGGAAACAGGATCATATACAGGAGTCTCGGCGAGTGAGTCTTCAACACGTCTTAATCCATACGCCGCAAGCCACGCCCCCCTGCCCCCTTCTTCAGGTGTGCATACTCACCTTCCTTTCACTCACCTACAACTCAATTAAAATCCAAATGAACATTTAGTTTAAATCACCTAAATACTGTATGTTCCAGATGCATCATGACAAAAAGGTGTTCAGTGTATTGGAGTTGGAAAAACAGCCACAGCCTTCCAGCAGCTGCAAAGTGGGGTCCTTGCTTTCCGTGTGGAAGCAATTATCTCTCTGCAGATGTCCAACATGCCCCCGGTGAGTCTGAGCTATAGCACTGTAATCAATACAGCTCAAGCTCCCTGCTATTGGAGAGCTCTAGCTCTGACCCTTCAGGGAGCAAGCTGGACCTCTGCAGAGAGACTGCTGCTTCCCCATGTAGGGCAAGGGACCTTTCCTTCAGCATGATGGCAGGGATCAGGCTTTTCTAGTCAGGCTGCGGCTGATGTTTAAAGATACCAACCTGTATGGCTTTACACACCTTTTGTTTTTATGCCTCTGGTTTGTAATGAACTGATTTAAAATAAAAGTTTCGTTCAGCTTTAGGGTCAAGGGTTAAAGTAGGCCTGTGGTATGCCTATAGAGAGCAGTTGAATCTGTCAGCAGCTAACAAATTTACTCAGTTGTGTAGAAGAGATTGATCTCTAAACAGAAGCCACACAAGAATAGCATGTAATGCCACAGCTGTCCACTTTGTTGTGTTGTGTTCAGAACAGACAAAAAAAATCTGACAAGCTCAATGGCTGTGCCTTGATATGTGCTGTGCTGCACTGCAACGCATATGTGTTGGATGTGCTGTGGTACCATTGACAACGAATGGCACTGCAACACACTAGGGCATGTAACATGTAATAACATATATTGAAATAATGCCCAAAAGTGTAATTCAGTGCTTAAGCATGGCAGTTCACAGAACAATACAATACACAGACTCCACCAGAACACTTACCAGCCAGTCAGCAAATTAAACATTAAGTCTAAATTGTTTAAACAGTTTGTGTTTTGTTAACATTGGATTCATTTGCAAATTTCTGTGAAGCCGCACTGCCACATCAAAGTGCAAAGTGCGGTCCCTAGCTCTACTCTAGCATCGTTTCCAAATTGAGACATGCATAGCAAGAAATATATTGAGAGTCTAAACTAGTTCAACAAATTTATAAAAAAACTGAGGTATTGGTTGCATATATTTGCAATTATATGTGAAATCACCTTCCATTATAGCAAAAAAAGGTCCAAAACATCCCTGAAAAAACTACTGGCCTCCTCTTAAATCTAGACCTGAAGATTCTCACCAAAAACCTTACTAACTGCCTGCCAGGGGCTGGACTTGGACCTGGGACCTCTTGTGTATCTGGCAATGCCCCTTCTTGTTGAGCTATCTGAGATGCTGGGCAGCACCCCCCTACCAGATCCATTAGATAACCCTGCCTTGTGTCATGGTTTCTGTTGAACCTTGAACTCTGTGTTCCTCCCATGAGCTTCCTGATAAAAGCCTAGGGTTGCCACCTTTTCTTCAAGCCAAACCTGAACACTTTGGGTGCCCCAAGGAGAGTAGAAATGCAGTTTGCATGGCATGTGGCAGCAAATTGTGGCCAAATTGCTTTTGCTGACATCATCGCCCTGCCCCCCAGTAATGCCGAACCTGCTCCCAGACAGCTGCCCGCAGCTCCCGGATGGCAACAGATTTGTGTGGACTATCTTGATTACTTGGGGAGCCACAGCCCAGTCTAAATAATGTGTCTGGGTTTCAGTCCGCCTGAAACCCGGACACATGATTCAAAACACGAACTGTCTGGGTGAATCCCGGACAGGTGGCAACCCTATATAAGCCATGTCATCCTGCCTGCTGCCTCAAGCTACCTCTATTGCTATTTGGAATTGACCTTGGTTTGTGATCCCAACTACGAAACCCTTCAGCTGCATTGTCCTTGGCTTGTGCCCCCGACTACAAAACTCTTCTCCAGCATCATCCTTGGCTTGTGACCCCGACTAGGAAACTTTTCTCCTGCATCGACCTTGGCTTGTGTCCCCGACAACGAAACTCTTCTCCTACATCGACCTTGGCTTGTGACCCCGACACTGATCATCGGTCTAACAGCTCAGACAATTTAATCTCTTACTGAACTGAGAACTGTGCTTAGCCTGACGTTATCGACCATTGGTCTCCACTCACTATGAGTATTCTCCTAACAGAATAATCTGGCCAAAAGAAAATGGAGACAGTCGCAACTCCACAATCCCTGAGTGAGCATGTTGTTTCGCTAACTGAGGCTGTTACAAACCAAGCCCAGATGTTTCAAGGCTTACAAGCACAAGTACAAGAGTTACAAGGGGACGTAATCGAACTGTGATCACAACTTTTGCAGCAACGACAACAAACAGCTACAAACAGTGATTCTAACCACCTTCATTTGCCTGATAAATTTAATGGGAATCCAAAATATTATAGAGGCTTCCTGAATCAATGTTGACTGCACTTTCAGCTACAACCTTCCCAATTTGCAACCCCACGCTCCAAGACAGGCTTTATTTTATTTCTGCTCATTGATGAGGCCCTGGCATTGGCTTCTCCATAATTGGAGCAGTTTTACTGAAATTGCACCAAGGGAAACGTCCTCTTGGTGAATATACTGCCGCATTTCGTTGATGGGTAACTGATACCACTTGGAACGACTGTGCAAAGCACTTTCCCTTTAGAAAAAGGACTTTCTGAGGATATAAAAGATGAGCTATCCAGAATTGATATGCCAAATGGTCTTGATAACTTTATTAAATTGAGTATTAAGATCGATAGACGATTTATGGAGAGACTAATTGAGAAACAAAGATCAGCTGGCTTAAATTCTCCTTTCAATCTTCAACCAGTGGCTAAACCGTTTACTAGTTATGAACCTGAACCTATGCAGATTGGATCTCTCAGCTTTGCTGAATGAGTCGCAGACATGAACTGAATCCATGCTTGTATTGTGGTCAGTCGGGTCACTTCGTCCTCAGGTGTCCAAATAAATAAAGACAAACAATTACAGCAGGCAGTCAAAGAGACATCTAGGAAACTAGTGAAATCTATTACACAACCCTTGTTTTCCAAAACAGAAAGAGAAAATTAGATTGTCTGTCATCATCCACATTTTATTTTAAGCATCACTCTTAAAGAGAAAGACCAGTTATTCTCCATCTCAGCAATGCTGGATTCCAGGCTGGTGGTAACTTTATGGATTTGAAATTTGCTGAGGAAAATTGCATTACCCAAATACCTAAACCATCCCCAGTACATATGGAGATAGTGGATGGCTCTCTACTCACCTCCGTATAAATCACTCATGAGACTGTTTCTCTGCGGTTAAGTATTGAGCCTGGACACCAAGAGTTCATAGCTTTCAACCTGATTTGAATTCCCCAATTTCCTGTTATTTTAGGAATAACATTGCTATCGGTTCATAACCCCACTGTTGACTGGCAGGCCAGAAACCTTGCCTTTTCTTCTGAACATTGTCAGTTACACTGTCTAAAGAAGGACATTAATAGGTAAATAAATAAATAAGAAAAACACTTTTTAAAAGCACCCCCATTCCTCGTGCTCGCACGCAGAAGCAATCGCATACGTAAGTCGTGCACACATATCTAAACGGTTTGGGGCGCTTTTAAAAAGTCTTTTCACACCATACATGTGAGGTATCCCCGCGGACAGTAAAGCAAAAGCAAAAATTCTGTAACTCTAAACAGGTAACCTGTAAAGATTTTTAAAGCGTCACCTATGGAGATTTTTAAGTACCGTAGCTTGTCGCCATTCCACAAGCGCGTGCAATTTTAAAGCATGACATGTCAGGTATCTATTTAATTGGCATAACATCAGCTTTCATATTTAAAAAAAAATAATCAGTATATGTTTGGTGTTGATTCTTTATTTTATTCTTTAAAATGTACTTTTTAAAAAAAAAATGCTACTTGAAAAACTGCTGCGCAAATATTGTGTGACATAAAAAATTGTAATGATCGCCATTTTATTTCCTAGGGTCTCTGATAAAAATATATATATATAATGTTTGGGGGTTATAAGTAATTTTCTAGCAAGAAATACTGACTTAAACTTGTAAACAAAAAGTGTCAGAAAAGGCTTGGTCTTCAGGTGGTTGCATAAGGCAATCTATGGAAGCAAAAGCCAGCTTTTTGACTAACAAAATAAGGATCCTAATAAATCCTTGTTAGATAGAAAGAAAAATTCAAACACACAAATGCTGATGAATTGTAGCCACTGTATGATGTTACAAGAAGAAGCAAATGATGTATGTTGTTTGAAATAAAATAAATAATGGTAATATTCTCTAGTGCTTAAGCGCTTTTGCATTCCTGGAGATAAGGATTGGTAAATGAAAGATGCATACATAGCCATGGAAGCTGAGTTTCACAAATTGATGTTATAAATTCACAAGCTGCATAATGGAACTCAGGGGTCATTTTTTAACATATGATGAATTTCTAAACGTAATTGGAACCTAGCAATAAAAGATGACAAATGAGGAAACTCCTGTGTGGTACAGCCAACTGAGTGCACTTGACACTTTGCTTATAGCAGCAAATCATTTTCACACATGGACATAACGATCAATGTCACCAGTATAAAAAAGACCTTTATGCAGGTGTAGTTGCAATTGGTCAGAAGTCCGTATAATCCCCTTTAATATCCATAAATGCATAGTTACTCGATAACATGTAAATAAGCCACTCCTAGTGTGAGAAAGAAGCTAAGGAATTAGCATTTATGTGGCAGCTTTTCTAGTCAGTGCTTTGATTTACAGACACTGTATACACATAGGCTAATACTAAGTCTCCATCTACAGACAGTATTTGCTGTTATATTTTTTCCATTGCTAGGAATAATCAATGAAAAGTAGGGGATTTGTTGCTCATCCTGTAAAGAGCTGCCTAGATTTACTAGAAGAAGGTCAGTTTAGTGATAACTATTGACCCCTTCACTCTGCATTACTTGAAACTCTAACCACTGAACTTTGGACTACCTCTCTGACCTCTGCACTCTGCATTATTACTGTCACATCTGAAGTCTGCATTACTTCTTCCTGATCTCATACTCTGTGTTACTTACTAATCTGAACTCTGGGTTACATACTACTGACCCCTGCACTTTGCGTTACTACTGAACCTTGCACTCTGCATTACTTATCACTGACCCCTGAATTTTGCTTTACATACTACTGACCCCTACATTCTGCATTACACTCTACAGACCTCTGCACTTTGCATTACTTCCACTGACCTCTGTACTCTGCATTACTTACTACTCACCCCTGCACTCTGCGTTACTACTGAACTATACACGCTCCATTACTACTGAACCGAGCACTCTGCATTAATTCCCACTCACCCGTGAATTTTTCTTTACATACTACTGACCCCTGCATTCTGCATTACAGTCTATAGACCTCTGCACTCTGCAATACTTCTACTAACCTCTGTACTCTGCATTACTTACTACTCACCAGAGTCTTGTAGAGTGGGAGAATTATCCTTCTATCTCTGGAGTTAATCCCCTTTTTAATACATGCCAATATTCTGTTTGCTTTGCTTGCAGCAGCTTGGCATTGCATGCCATTGCTGAGTCTGTTATCTACTAGGACCCCCAGGTCCTTTTCCATCCTAGATTCCCCCAGGGGTTCTCCCCCCAGTGTGTAGATTGCATTCATTTTTTCCACCCAAATGCATTATTTTCCTTTTTCCTACATTAAACCTTATTTGCCATGTAGTTGCCCACCCAATTAATTTGTTCAGATCTTCTTGCAATGTTTCCACATCCTGCTGAGAAGTTATTGCCCTGCTTAGATTAGTATTGCCTGCAAATACAGAGATTGAGCTGTTTATCCCATCCTCCAGGTCGTTTATGAATAAATTAAATAGGATTGGTCCCAGGACAGAACCCTGGGGGACCCTACTTTTGACCCCGGACCATTCAGAGTATTCCCCATTTATCACTACCCTCTGAACTCACCCCTGTAGCCAGTTTTTAATCCATGTACTCACCCTATGGTCCATGCCAACAGACCTTATTTTGTACAGTAAACATTTATGGGGAACTGTATCAAATGCTTTTGCAAAATCCAGATACACCACGTCTACGGGCCTTCCTTTATCTAGATGCCAGCTCACCTCCTCATAGAAGGTTAATAGATTGGTTTGGCATTCTTCATGAATTCATGCTGATAACTGCTAATGATACTGTTGTCATTACTAAACTCTTGTATATAGTCCCTTATCATCCCCTCCAAGAGCTTTTGATTTGAACAATTGATGTTACAGAACAAACTAGAGACCACAGACTTGTTAGGCACCGTATCGAACACACAAAGTTGTTTGTACATGTAAATATTGTCTTTTATTAGAAAATGGATTAAAAACAAATTAAAACCATTAGATAGTATATAGCACAATTGATTTTAGGCTAACGGGTCTGTAATTCCCAGGGATGTATCTTGGCCCTTTTTTAAATATTGGTGCTACATTGGCTTTTCTCAAATCAGCTGGTATCATTCCAGTCAGTAGACTGTTTGTAAAAATTACTTGACTGAGTTCCTTAGGGACCTTTAAACCATCTGGTCCCAGTGACTTATTAATGTTAAGTTTTTCAAGTCTTTTTCTAATTCTGTCCTCTGTTAGCAATGAGGGTGCTTCCTTTGACGTGTCATGAGGATAAAAATTGCAGTTTTGGTTACTGAAGCCCCATGACTACCTCCTGAAGATGATCTCTTCAGGAGGTAGGAGAAGAGGAGAAGAATACATTTAATACCTTCCCCATCTCTCCACCCTTTGTAACCAGATTCCCTTCATCATTCTTTATGGGACCAATATGATCTGACCTCCCTTTCTTACTATTTATGTACTTAAAGAATTTCTTGGGTTTTTTTTTTTACTCTCCTCTGCTATGTGCCTTTCGTGTTCTATATTAGCTGCCCTGGTTGCACCCTTACATTTCTTGTTGCATTCTTTGTAAAGTTGGAATGCTGATGATGATCCCTCAGCCTTGAATTTTTTGAAGGCCTTCTCCTTTGCTTTTATATTCATTCTTAGGTTGGAGTTAAGCCACCCAGGACTTTTATTAGCTCTTTTAAATTTATTTCCCATGGGATGCACTTGCTAATACTCTTCTTTAATATGCTCTTAAAGCATACCTATTTTTCCTCCTTGTTCTTTGTTCCTAAGATTTTATTCCATTTCCAGTATCTTCTAGCAAGGATCATAGTTTAGGAAAGTTGGCTCTTTTGAAATTCAGTGTCTTTGTATTCCCCTTATGCTTCCTATTTGTGTGATTTATACTGAAACTAATTGACCTGTGATCGCTGTTTCCTAAATTGTCCCATATTTCCACATCTGTGATCAGGTCTGTATTGTTGGTAATCAGTAGATTCCTTCCACCCAGTCTATGTCTGGATAATTAAAATCCCCCATTATAATGACAATTCCCATCCTTGGCGCTAATCCAAATTGTGATAGGAGGTCCGCCTCAGCCTCCTCCCTCTGGTTAGGGGGCCTATAGCATACTCCCAGTATTACTTCCCATTAGTTTCCTTCCTTTGTAGCCTCCCTTGCTCCATTAGTGATATCGTCTCTTACATTCACTTGTACATCATTTTTGATATACAGGCATACCCCTCCCCCTTTTTTACCCTCTCTATCCCTGCGATATAGGGAATACCCTTGAATGGTTGCCAGCCAATCATGAGAGCTGTTGAACCAAGTCTCTGAAATTCCTACAAAATCGAAATTCTCCTCGTACAACAGTAGCTCTAGTTCTCCCATCTTGTCCGCCAGACTCCTGGCATTGGTGAACATGCCACGTAGTTTAGACTGGTCGCAATACTATCTCCTTATTGGGTGTTCAACAGTTACTATTGTTATTGGTACACGCAAGGCATTTCTCCAAACTATGTATGAATATCTTGGTACTTCTTATTTGTAATCTGTTTATTTTGTATTTACAGTGGGGACAGAAAGTATTCAGACCCCCTTAAATTTTTCACTCTTTGTTATATTGCAGTCATTTGCTAAAATCATTTAAGTTCATTTTTTTTCCTCATTAATGTACACACAGCACCCCATATTGACAGAAAAACACAGAATTGTTGACATTTTTGCAGATTTATTAAAAAAGAAAAACTGAAATATCACATGGTCCTAAGTATTCAGACCCTTTGCTGTGACACTCATATATTTAACTCAGGTCTTTTGCTCAGTATTTAGTAGAAGCACCCTTTTGATCTAATACAGCCATGAGTTTTTTTGGGAAAGATGCAACAAGTTTTCCACTCCTGGATTTGGGTCCAGGAGATTTATAGCTAACGCTCCTGATTTAGAGTGATTTACCCTCGGACCTGAGATGGACTGAAATTTGGATAGGGTTGCAAATAGATTAGGTAGGGTCGTGATGGGGTCTGTGATAAATAATAAAGATCGTCAGCAAATAACGCACATTGATGGGTCCTGCCTCCACTTGAAATGCCGTGGATGTTAGGGTTAGAGCAAATGGCTATTGCCAACGTTTCCACGGCTGCCAACCAATGTAACGAGCCCCTTGCTCGCTCGGTTCCACTCTCCCGACACTCCTCTGCAGCAATAGAATCAGATTGCAACGTCTGATGGTTCGGTCATCCAATGCTTCGGGATTAGAACTTCAGCTATGTGCCGTTCTAACCCAGTTGTGATAGCTCAGAACAAACACCGGGCAGGCTGTATGTAAGTTCAAACAGGAATCTCTTTATTGACAAAATACAGGCTTTTATACACTCAAAGTGTAGGTGCAGACCTCCTGCTCATATTACTCTAACAATACAGCTGTAACCCTCCTCTCCCTTCTCCCCCTGTATCCTGATCTGCTGCTGGGAAGTGACCACCTCCTTCTCACCCTGAGCCTCCGGAACCGACGGAGGTGTAGGGCAGAGATCTTGGACCCTCTGTCCGGTTGCCAGCGCTTCAGCTGGGGAAGTTCCTTGTAACTTCACAGATACTTCTGTTGGTGCTGGGCAGAGCATAGTGAAGTTTGGCCCTAATAACAGCTCTTCTTCTGCTGGAGGCTCACCAGGTTGTTCTTCCTCAGCAGAAAAGTCTATCAAATCCCCTGTCTCTGCAACTGGTGTCTGGGGATAAAGGTTCACCATCTCCTCTCCGTGGAACCCAGAAGATGCTATCAGTGCTGAGCAGAGGTTAGCAGAGCTCTGCCCTGTTGTCAGCACTTCAGGTTTGGGGACGGCAATCTTCAGATTTTCCACTGCCGATTCTCTGGCATTCTGCTGGACAGGCACATTCCTCCATCCAAGATCATTCAATGCAGAAACAGGTTCATCAAGGTCAGTCAGCACTTGCTGCATCCGCCATAAGACCTCCGCCTCCATAGCTGCGGGGGCAGGTTGGCAAAGTACACTGTTACTCTGCCACATTGTCAACTCTTCAGCCAGGATTTCAGAGTTGTCAACTGGTATTTCATGATAGTCCCAGGCAAAGGGAGCACCACCCTGCTGCTGAGCAGAGTCTAACAGCTGTTTGTAGGCGATCTCCAACTCCCATTCCTGAACGGCCAGAAACTCCAAATCTTCCAGTGCCCAGTGCACTTCTGAGACATTCAGTCTCCGCTCTCTGTGCTCCATTATTTCCTCCAAACGCCACTCCCGATCACTTCCAAAGTCAGGGTCCCTGGACAGCCTCCAGTATAACAATCCCAGGCCATCGTAGTCAAAGCCTTCTGTGGGGCTGTCATCCGCTGTCCATGGGCACACTTGGGCTAGATACCACTGGAGGGCTCTGTAGCTCTCGTCCAACCGCATTTCTGCCCGGATCAGCCTGCTTAACTCGGCTGTCCACTCCTGGTTCGGCTGTTTCCCCAAAAACAGCGTTCGCACTTCATACTGCGACCAGTACCTCACATGGATGGAGGGGAGAACTTTTCCCTGGTGTCGCTGCTCACGGGCTAGTGCTTCCTTCCAGAGTTCACAGCGGATAGAATCAAACCATCCTAGCAGGACCTGCTCTGATACTGGTCCTCTGTGCTGTATCTCCTTCTCTCGCAACCTCCTTCTGAATTCCTCATCCATGGTGGCTGGTATCTCTCCTGTCCTGCTATCCTGCTACCTTGGATCCAGGTGATGGTTTGGATGTGTTCACGGCAAGGAAGCACGATCCCACCATTCCCTCCATGGCTCTCAAGTAAGTCTTTCAGCGTGGCTCTCCTGCAGGCTGGTTTGGAGTGTCCCAGTAACTGGAGAGCAAATCCCACGGCTGCCAACCAATGTAACGAGCCCCTTGCTCGCTCGGTTCCACTCTCCCGACACTCCTCTGCAGCTATAGAATCAGATTGCAACGTCTGATGGTTCGGTCATCCAATGCTCCGGGATTAGAACTTCAGCTATGTGCCGTTCTAACCCAGTTGTGATAGCTCAGAACAAACACCAGGCAGGCTGTATGTAAGTTCAAACAGGAATCTCTCTTTATTGACAAAATACAGGCTTTTATACACTCAAAGTGGAGGTGCAGACCTCCTGCTCATATTACTCTAACAATACAGCTGTAACCTAATTAACCTAATTAACATGAGCTAATTAACTAATCCCTTTAGACAGCCTAGATGACTCAGACATGACCGTTAGGCCAGACTGGCCGTCTTGTAGTTCAGAAAATCCAATCAACATTATCACAATCAACATAGACTCTTCTTCACACAATAGCAGAGTTAATTAACACAAATAACAATGGGGATCTAATGACTCTTAGATCCCATAGTAGACTTATTTACAATACACATTTTAGCAGACAATAGACAGACAGGTGTTGGAATTTACATCAGCATCTCCTAACAGTATCTGTCCCAGCATTATGAATCAGCCACTATTCCAATATGGCAAATCCAGGGTCCCCAGAGTCTGTGTGTCCTGGGGGACCAGGACCCAAATCCACAGTAATACCACCTCAAGAGTCCCCAGGCATACAGCTCACAAAGAGCACCGTTCCCCCAAATGCAAGGGCCCCCGATCGATCGGCAAGAGGCTAGCATACAGTCCCCTCCAAAAGTCTCTCTCCCGGCTAGGTCTGTCACATACTATAATATAAACGTAGCGCTAAAACAAAAACAAAATTTAAAATGTGAACAAATAATGCAGTGGCCAGTGGATATGACCCACTGGGACATAAAAGGCAGAAGACCAAAGTGATGAGTAAAGTTCAATAGCTCATGTATATTATAAACTACAGCATGAGTATGAATAGGTGAAACAATGAAGTCCCATAGTGTAAAAAGTAAAATATAAATCCGATGTGAATGGAAGATCTTCTGATCTATGATTCATCAGCATTAAAATCTTGAGTTGGAAATAGGGGTTAAAGGATAAAATTGCAAGGTACACTTTTCCCTACACTTTATTTTATCCTTTGTGATCACGCTTTTAATTGTTCTGCTTATTGGTGTGACCCATTAAATTTATCTTTTGATCCACACTATTGGCGCATTTCAAAATTTTTCCCCCCATATCCCTGGGATTCCATACGAGATTCGGATACCTCCATCTTTTCCTCACAGTTCCTCTTGATTGATGGTCATCATCCTGACTGGTGGAGCAGAGAGGAGATGTTCCTTGAGATCCGGGACTCCCTTCAGGACAACTTCACCTTTGAATCTCTAAGCCTGTTTGATTCGGTGTCGCTGACATTCAAATCCACCTGTTCTGGTAAGAGTATTCCATCTATTTCCATCTCAAGATTTTAATGCTGATGAATCATAGATCAGAAGATTTTCCATTCACATTGGATTTATATTTTACCTTTTACACTATGGGACTTCATTGCTTCACCTATTCATACTCATGTTGTAGTTTATAATATACGTGAGCTATTGAACTTTACTCGTCACTTTGGTCTTCTGCTTTTTATGTCCCAGTGGGTCATATCCACTGGCCACTGCATTATTTGTTCACATTTTGGATTTTATACTTTTCCAGTACATGGATGAGGTTCACTGGAGGTCTTCTCGTATGCTTTTCTTGAGTCAGGGTGAAGTCAGGGATTTCTACCTCTTTAGCATTTACATTTTTGCTTGCAGAGTTGTTCCACTTTGCCACCCCACTCTTTCATGTTGGGGCAGTCTCTCTGGAGATGGTCAAACTCAGCAGTCCCACACAGGGAAGTTGACCTTGGCTGTCTAGCCAGCCTCTGACATGGTGTCTGCCTTCTTCACAAGGGGACATCCCTTCCCTGCCCCTTGAAGGAATATTCATGTCTGCATTTAATTAGAGATAACTCTGTATGAAGCTAAGCCATCCCTTCTGCCAGCTCCCAGATGGCCTCCCATGGAGTCTTCTGTTCAGTTGCAAGTGGGTGGGTTTATCGATTTCCCACCTAAGATGGCCATAGCTGCATCTGAGCCTGTATGTCTCTGCTCCTTACAAGTTGTGGCCACTTCTAACAGATGAAACTTTAAATTCAGGTTTCTTCTAGCTTTCTCTTTAAAGTTTTCTCTGACCTTGTCAAACAGTATTCCATCTGCAAAATGTTCCTTCAGCCATTCATCCGTATCATTTCACCTGGGTTGTTCTACTCTGCCATTTCCTACTGCATATCTCTGCTGCTATCTCTAGCATTTCTAGTGCATATTGCAGAATTAATTTTCCCACTCTGCTTGCAGATGAAAGGTGCCTTAAAAATCCTCCAATGTTGCCCCTTGGCTATACCCTGCTTCTAAGCCCTGCTTCTAAGCAATTAAATTGTCAAGGGAATCATAGTCTTCCACAGGGGGTGCAGGATTAACCATTTTAATTGAACAAAAAACGCTACGCTAATATAATCGTGATAATTATTTGAAATCAAACCTCTTATATAAAGAAATATAAAGCATCATACCCTGTGGTGAAAAATCAAAAACAGTCCAAATTCTTTGTGACATGAGGGAAATATGGGAAATATGGGTGAAAAGGTGATGAGTCCCCAGCAACCCAAAATCTGATAACATGCAGTGCTGTTCTCTTGCTGATAAGGAAAACCTCCACCAGCTCCCCCAAAGGTGTGCTCTCACCTTAAAATGTTGACCCTCACTACAAACCATAGACCAGACAGGGACTCTTGCATGGACCCAACAGAGGTAACTTTGAGATATAATCAGTGGCGTACCAAGTGGGGGACAGGGGGGTGGTCCGCCCAGGGTGCCACACCCTGGGGGGGTGTCAGGCCGGCGCCCCCCTCCCTGACTGAAGCGGTGAGAGCGGGGTGGGTTTAGGCAGCGGCACGGTGACAGGGCAGGTTAGTGCAGGGAGGGGCGAGCTGCAGTGGCGTTGCGCGGGGGGTGCGGGGTGACAGAGGGTTGACACTCGCCGGCAGGGCCCAGAGCAACACCACTGCACCAACTATACCCTTCTCTCGAGGCCGTGGGCTGTCTGAGCGGCTCTGAGCAGTCCCGACTGTATCACACAGCCGAGCAGTGTGAAGCCGCCTCCCCCTCCTCTCTGTTTATGTCTACACATCGCTGATCTGAGGTACATTATGGGTCCGTCTGTCTGCACTGAATGGGGGGGTCTGCACTGAAGGGGGGTCTGCACTGAAGGAGGGTCTGCATCTGCACTGAAGGGGGTCTGCACTGATGGAGTCTGCACTTAATGGGGGGTCTGCACTGAAGGGGGGTCTGCACTGAATGGGGGGTCTGCACGGAAGGGGAGGGTCTGCACTGAATGGAGGGTCTGTGTAACATGCAGGGGATCCAGAACTGTTAGGGGGGTCTGTGTAACATGCAGGGGGTCCAGAGCTGTGGGGGGCTGTATAATGTAAAGGGGCCCTGAGCTGTGGGGGGCTGTGTAATGTAAAGGGGTCCAGAGGTGCAGGGTGCTGTGTAATGTAAAGGGGCGCAGGGGGCTTTGTAATGTAAAGTGGTGCAGGGGCTGTGTAATATAAAGGGGTCCAGAGATGCAGGGTGCTGTGTAATGTAAAGGGGTCCAGAGAATAAGGGGGCTGTGTAATGTGAAGGGGTCCAGAGATGCAGGGTGCTGTTTACTGTAAAGGGGTCCAGAGATGCAGGGGGCTGTGTAATGTAAAGGTGTCCAGAAGTGCAAGGTGCTGTGTAATGTAAAGGGGTCCAGAGGTGCAGGGTGCTGTGTAATATAAAGGGGTCCAGAGGTGCAGGATGCTTTGTAATGTAAAGGGGTCCAGAGGCGAAGGGTGCTGTGTAATGTAAAGGGGTCCAGAGGCGCAGGGTGCTGTGTAATGTAAAGGGGACCAGAGGCTGTGTAATGTAAAGGGGTCCAGAGGTGCAGGGTGCTGTGTAATGTGAAGGGGTCCAGAGGTGCAGGGAGATGTGTAATGTAAAGGGGTCCAGAGTGCTGTGTAATGTAAAGGGGTGCAGGGGGCTGTGTAATGTAAAATTGTCCAGAGGTGCAGGGTGCTGTGTAATGTAAAGGGATCCAGAGTTGCAGGGGGCTGTGTTATGTAAAGGGGTCCAGAGGTGCAGTTGTGGAGAGGGGGTGTACAGTAGTGACAAAGGGCTATTGAAGGGTGCAGAGGTGTGCAGGGGGCACAGTGGGGTGTTTTTACATTTTAACGCGGGGGGGTGCCAGATATAGGATCCACCCTGGGTGCCAAATGCTCTAGGTACGCCCCTGGATATAATGCACATTTTAGGAATCAACAACACATTTCCATTTTATCATCAATTTCAACTCCACTGGCTGGTGAACACAGCCTCTCAGAGGAATAGCAAGCAACCAAACTTAAAGAAACATGACACAGCATGACACAGTTATCACTGTTATTCTCTTTACCACTCAACCAAAAATGAAATGCACTCACTTGGATGTGGCAAAAACAGACACTTCACAATACATATGTGGCGCTGTGTACAGAAACCTCGAAGCATCCGCACAACAACCAAATATATGCAGTTCACAGTATCTCACGCTCTCCTGGATTGCTATGATCAGATCATATCAGCTGTGATATAAATATGTTCGATGTGTGTATTATGTATATGGCTTGTGGTGGCAATAGATCAGATTGGGCATATGGGTGTCTTCCACCCAGGTAAAACAAAAGAGAAGGGTCTGGTGTCACATGTTGGGGATTGTCTTTGCAGACATCTCTTTGTTTTCTGTACTTCTAAATCACTTTTCCCCGGTCTCCATGTCCATACCACCATTGGACCAGGCTGCATTGTATTTTGATACATCCACACATGTATATAATTATATATTCTATACTTACTCTGCTATTTTAGCATTTACTGACATATACAATACGTTACAGCTGATATCCTTGATGGACATTGCGAGAACCCAAAGGACACACACCTTGTACCCATGCCATGTCCGCCCTCCGGTTATCCCCCGGTGGAGTTTTCTTGGTACCACCTCCTCAGCTCCCAGGCTAGACATCTCTTGCTGCCACCCTCTAGGAATTCAGCTTTTGGTATCTTGGTCTTGCTGATTGGTAAGTATGGGGTCCCCCACTTTGAGGCCCTCTTACCATTTGTCAATACAACTATTACTGTGATATACATCTTTTTTGTTTATTTCCATTTTAAATACACCACACATGCATCCTTCCTGAAGAAGTGAGCTGTGCCTAATGTAACGCTTCGAGTTTTAAGAACGGTTTGGCACCAGCCAAGGTTGAACTGTTCCCAGTTTCAGTAAAAGGAGTTAGTGGTGAGTTGCGACGGCAACAAAACTCCCCGGAACACGTGAAGGGTCATACACGCACACACAACGTGGTATTCCACAGAAGGTGGGGCAGAGGTACTTGCAGGCATATGACAATGGAGGAAGAAAGATGGGGGGATGAAAATCAGACACCTGGCTGAAGGACGTAACCATTCAAATTGTTACACATGTCACTGGGAAAGGGGTCTCATTAGTATGTCGCAGTATATCTATGACAATTCTAATCAAAGGTCCTTACGGCTCAGACTTACCAGACAAGCATTCAGTTGAATGCATGTGTTTTAAATGTACTTGTGTTTTTATTTCTCTACCTTTGTCCACATTAATAAAGTATAATCTTAGAAAGCCAGGAAAAGCTGGTCCCCAGGCTATTATTGTATGCTGTATCCACTTGGAATCACCAGTGAAGGCCGTCCCAGAAGCAAGGGCAACAGGACCAGATTTGCCTTATGGACTTTCGTACTGTTATTATCGGACTATTGTTATTATTGGACTGTTGAGAACAAGGATCCTCATGTTTTTTTTTTTTTTTTTCTCCTTATTGTTTTGTTTTGGTGCTGTTTCTCATGATTTCTATTTTGGACTTATGACAAGTGATGACTACCAATACTGGGATCCAGAAGTGTGAACTGTAGAGATGGAGAGTTTAAAAGTTTTTTTTTTTCTTCTCAAAGTGTTTTATTTCATTTCAGAGGGTAAAGCCGAAAGTGCCAAATATTAAAGGAGATTGCACATAAACCATTATTCTAGGTGTGGCCCAGTCTCATATTCTCAACTGGCCACAAGGGGCCATCTGTTGCCTTATAAGTTTATGTGAAATATCCATTAATAACTGTAAAATATTGTATTTATGAATATATTTAATTTAGCTGGCATCTATGAAAGCCGGGCAAAAAGTTTCATTTAAGCTTTTGCTAAGAGCAGAGAATGTGGGCCAAGGCTTGTATATACAAACAATGCAGAGCCAATTCCATTGTTTTACACCTACTCCTTTGAAAGGATCCCATGTTGGGATATGCATTGGAGGGGGCCCAACCCATAATCAACACCTAACTTCCTGGGGAAATTCAATTAACACACTTGGCCAACATAGTCACAAGGATTTGCATGAAAGGGGGCCGACTTATGGAGTAAGCCCTCCAATCATGATCCAAGCTAGGCCAACCAATGAGACATCAGCTTGGTTTGATATACTCAGAGCCAAGGGGGAGGTAACCTCTCTCTTTCTGATAGACCAGCGAGCTGAAAGGAGCTTTGGTAAGGATGGGTAATTATGGGAAAGGAATGCCCTTTTACTTGTAACTAAATATGTGTGTAGATTACTGTATTGAGGAATATACCCTGTATTCCTTCATGTAAATACTTTATTTCAACCTAATATTTTTTTTCCTTGGTGTAAGGCGATAGATAGACAATTGTGTATTAGCTAGACTTTCAACTGTGTCCTAATAAATGTTATTATATTTTAAGCTTTCACTCTTGATCGAAAAGAACTCTTATTTAACCCACATCATATCTATGAGATATGAAAAATCTTAAATATAGATTTTTCAGGGTAACATTGTGTATCATTTTATATGCATAATTATATACTAAGTGTAACACCATATCGTCTTAGCATTTTTACCTATACTAGTCGTGTACAGTATCTCACAAAAGTGAGTACACACCTCACATTTTTGTAAATCTTTTATTATACCTTTTCATGTGACAAAACTGAAGAAATGACACTTTGCTACAATATAAAGTAGTGAGTGTACAACTTGTATAACAGTGTAAATTTGCTGTCCCCTCAAAATAACTCAACACACAGCCATTAATGTCTAAACCACTGGCAACAAAAGTGAGTACACCCCTAAGTGAAAATGTCCAAATTGGGCCCAATTAGCCATTTTCCCTCCCTAGTGTCATGTGACCCGTTAATGTTACAAGGTCTCAGGTGTGAATGGGGAGCAGGTGTGTTAAATTTGGTGTTATCGCTCTCACTCTCTTATACTGGTCACTGGAAGTTTAAAATGGCACCTTCATGGCAAATAACTCTCTGAGGATCTGAAAAAAGAATTATTGCTCTACATAAAGGTGGCCTAGGTTATAAGGAGATTGTCAAGACCCTGAAACTGAGCAGCAGAACGGTGGCCAAGACCATACAGCGGTTTAACAGGACATGTTTCACTCAGAACAGTCCTCGCCATGGTCGACCAAAGAAGTTAAGTGCACGTGCTCAGCGTCATATCCAGAGGTTGTCTTTGGGAAATAGACGTATCTGCCTGTCAGTGCTCAGACCATATGCCGCACACTGCATCAAATTGGTCTGCATGGTTGTCGTCCCAGAAGGAAACCTCTTCTAAAGATGATGCACAAGAAAGCCCGCAAACAGTTTGCTGAAGACAAGCAGACTAAGGACATGGATTGCTGGAACCATGTCCTGTGGTCTGATGAGACCAAGGTAAACTTATTTGGTTAGATGGTGTCAAGCGTGTGTGGCGGCAACCAGTTGAGGAGTACAAAGACAAGTGTGTCTTGCCTTCAGTCAAGCATGGTGGTGGGAGTGTCATGGTCTGGGGCTGCATGAGTGCTGCTGGCACAGGGGAACTACAGTTCATTGAGGGAACCATGAATGCCAACATGTACTGTGACATACTGAAGCAGAGCATGATCCCCTCCCATCAGAGACTGGGCCGCAGGGCAGTATTCCAACATGATAACCACCCCAAACACACCTCCAAGACAACCACTAAGAAAGCTGAGGGTAAAGGTGATGGACTGGCCAAGCATGTCTCCAGACCTAAACCCTATTGAGCATTGGTAGGGCATTCTCAAACAGAGGGTCAAGGAGTGCAAAGTCTCTAACAGTGAAGGGTGAAGAGTGAAAGAGGACTCCAGTGGCAACCTGTGAAGCTCTGGTGAACTCCATGCCCAAGAGGGTTAAGGTAGTGCTGGAAAATAATGGTGGCCACACAAAATATTGACACTTTGGGCCCAAAATGGGAGCCAGTAAAAGTCACTTTATAAAAATGTAATTTTGAGCTAAATGTGCGGTGGAATTACTGTTATTACAGCTGTATATTAGCCTTGGAACTATACTGTTGGCCTTGTGCTGAGGTCTTGTTTGTTAAGTGTGTCGCCTGGTTGTCAGCCTTTTCTTAAATGTTTATGTGTTTTTCTTTTCTGTATTGCTATGAAAATTCAAATAAAAAAGGATTTTCAAAAAAAAAAAACCCACAACAGTAAAATCAGTCTGTATATGCAGTAAAGCATGCTTGTTATACACACTGTGGAACTTAAGGGGTTTATCGGGAGCATTGTGTAAAAAGGCTGTTTGACCCTGTCTTTTCTGGTCCTCCCCTACAGAGTCTTGGGGGCCCTCTGCACATGCTCAGTTTGGTGTGTATTGCTAGAGAGTTTTTTTTGGGTTTTTTTGCATGTGATCAGCACAGGGCCAATCAGCAATGTCCAGACAGGGGATCAGGGGTCATGCAGCCCCATAGGACAGTCAGAAGTGATTGAAAACTCCTCCTACAAGCTTTCAGCCAGACACTGATAGAAGTCTCAAGACTGCTATATATACTGCAGATGAGAAACAGTATTTAGCAGTTTATATTGCTAAAATAATAGCATTTCCATGTTCTGTGTACTGTGGGAGACCAGATATAGTGAATGCAGGTTCCTGGGTTTTGTAACACTTTAAAGGGATTGTAAAAGCAGAATTTTTTTTATCTTAATGCATTCTATGCATTAAGATAAAGAAAACCTTCTGTGTGCAGCAGCCCCCTTCAGCCCCCCTAATACTTACCTGAGCCAGTCCTTATCCAGCGAAGTTGTAGCAGTGTCTAAGCTGCCCAGGACTCCCTTCCTTATTGGCTGCGACAGCGCCAATAAGGAAGGGAGCGAATGGCCCCCGCTGTTGTCAATCAAAATCATTCAGCCAATCAGGAGAGAGACGGGGCGGAGCCAGGTCACGGCTCCGTGTCAGAATGGACACAGGGAGCTGTGACTCAGCTTGGGTACCCCCATAGCAAACTGCTTACTCTGGAGGCACTCAACAGGAGAGAGGGACCAGGAACACCGAATAGGGACCCGAGAAGAGGAGGATCAAGGCTTTTTTAAACTAGACTTTACAATCACTTTAAGTATTTTTTTAACTACACTATAAGGGTACTTTAAATTTCGTATTAGTACAAGCTAGGAGTGAGGTTCTTGGGCTTGCTATACTAAAAACATACCTAGTTTGTTCTAGTTTTACCTGAATAAAAAACCTAATATTAAGACAGTAATGCAGCTGTAAAGGTCTTAGTATCTGTGCTCCGATGTCCTTTAGAAAGACAAGAGAACCCTTGTCTAAACAAAAAATTCTATTTGAAGGCTATAATGGTAACAATTACACTGCATAATAACTTGGGCAGTGTGGCATACTTAAAACAATAAGCGAATGCTCTTAAGCTTTTCAGTAAGAAGGACTTTCTCTTCAAAACTTTGCAGACAACTGTTGTGGGTCTATGGCAGTCACAAGTTGTATAGTTTATTATTTTCAATTCATTTTATAGGTGCCGAATTACAATGTTTGTCTAAATAAACCGTAGTAATTTGCACAATTTTGTTTCAGAGACACTAAACTTCTAACAAATTCCAGATTAGATAGATAGATAGATAGATAGATAGATAGATAGATAGATAGATAGATAGATAGATAGATAGATAGATAGATAGATAGATAGATAGATAGAGGCTAAGCCTCTGTTCACACCCGAGCATTTAGTTGCGCAATTCCACAAGTGCAACAGCGCTCAACAAAATTTCCTGTATATTCTATAGGGCCCAGTCACACCTGAGTGCTGTTCTGCTGCTCATCATACAGGTGCTTCTTTTGGGGCAGGGTCATGCATTTATGGCCCATAGAGCGCCTGATCACACATTTTTGGCCATAGAGCACCTGAAAACATGTAAAACACACACTTTAGCGCATATTTTGCCTGTCTTTTATGCTTAACAAAAAGCCTCCTCCTAGGAACCTCATATCTTTGAACAAAATGGGACAATACAATAATAATAAAAAAAAAAAAATATATATATATATATATATATATATATATATATATATATATATATATATATATATATATATATATTCAAATAAAATAATGAATAATGAATACTAATAGTAATGATAATAACAAAACAATAATAATACAAAAAGGTACTGCATTCTATTGGCCGAAACAAAAAAAATCCATTATGTTTGAAAACAGATGAAAAGCATGAAAAACACTGTAAAAACTCTTGTAAAAAACGTACAGAAAAAGCTCCAAAAACACATGAAAATGCAGATGCTCTAGTGTGAATGTAGCCTAATGGGTTAAGCAAATGATTGAATCCGATTAATAGATATCCACTGGAGTAGCACAAATTAGGGAAGTAAATGCAAATCCTGTAGTCTTAGTAGAAGTAAATAAGCATCAAATAATCAGGTAAAAAGGGCTAAATGATCACAGTTGCCCTGTTTTAAACAGAGCTCTTAAGAATGATTTAGTGCAGAAGTATTGTTTAGCCTGACTGTGTTCAAATCAAGTTCAAGAAAATATTACAAAAATAAAATTTCCTATTGGGAAGAGTGAAAATGATTCATTTATTAATGCAGCTTCATGTTGGGCAGTTGGTAGAGCTAGCCTGCAATGATATTCAATGCGGAAGATAAAAGTCAATGACTCCGCATTTTTTTTCTCAAATATCATCAGTTCTGACTAACTTCCAACTTGTTCTCAAGAGTTTCTATAAATGCTTCTTATAACATGTATATACCAACTTGTAGTTTTAATTTATTTGTGCTCAGTTTTAATGTTGTGGCCAAATCTATAGATTATATTTATAAAGCATTGATAGTGACATCTATCTAATATTCACTGCAGGTGAATTTCGCAGTACATATATTTTCAATAACAGCACCTGCAGTGAATGTTTGCTGAATGCCACATTTACTACTTTATAAATACAGTATAACGCTATGTTTATTTTGAGTAAAATATTGGTTTCTTGAACAATGTTTAGGATTTTGCAAGACCTTAAACTTTTCAAGACAGCCCTGTTAGATGAATTGTATCTTTTCAAACTGGGGATCCCAACAAATTATTTTGAGATCCCATTTAGTATCATTTACCTGGCTGGAGACGGCAGTAGCAAGGGGACCTACTTTGCAACTCTAGTCTGCAAGTCCCTTAAGTGGTGACAGGGAACGTAAAGGACACCGAGTGGCCCAGGTGCCAACAGTCATTGATTGGTAATGGCCTAAGAAATGGCTTGGAAACTG
The DNA here is from genome assembly GCF_042186555.1 of Aquarana catesbeiana. NCBI lineage: Eukaryota > Metazoa > Chordata > Amphibia > Anura > Ranidae > Aquarana > Aquarana catesbeiana. The sequence continues at coordinate 496,867,868 of NC_133328.1, read as the reverse complement.
AGTCTTGTCTAAGGAGTGTTCCCGAGGGTCAGAGGACCGCCCAGAACTAGATAGCTTCGAAGAGCTGGTCAGGACTGGTGTTGGCAGCTAGTCACAGGCAGACTAGAACAGGTAGTAAAACAACAGGCAGAGCCATTGTCAGGAGGCAGGCCGAATCAGGAACAGGCAGAGGGAAACAGACCATGGTCAGGAGAGAGTCAGATCAGCAACAGTACACAGGAACAAATTGTGGTTAGGAGACAGACTAGGTCAGGAACTGATGCAGAGGAACAAACCATGGTCAGGAGATAAACCAGGTCAGCAACTCGTAGGCAGGGCTTATTGCGCCCAAGTGGGGACCCGGTGAGAGTGTACTCTCTAGTGCCCCCAAAGACAAGGTGAGGCCACTGTTTAACTCAAGCTTGTTAGTAAGGCAACACCCTAACTTAAAAGCGATGCTTCTCTTAAATTACAAATTTAACTCCTTGTAATCCATGGCCCACTTTACATTGTTCACTATGGACTTCAGATCCTCATTACACTCTGTGCACTATAGATAATAGTTCATCAATAGCTTCATAACATTTCTGTTAGGGAGCTTACAGCAGGAGAAGGTCTTTAGGACCCAGCATCTGTCAGGGCACCAACAACAGGAGAAGGGCTCTAGGACCCAGTGTCCCCAGCAGCACATCACATGGGCCTTTATAAGGAAGTGTATCAGTGCTTGAAGTTGCTGACTGATCTGAGCTTGTTACCTGTGTTCCTGTGATGCCTTGCTCCTGTGTTCCCTAGTTTCTGACCCGGCTTGTTCCCGACCTGTCTGCCTATCTCCAGTTCCTGATGCCAGCTCGTCTCACGGATACCCTCTGCCTGCTTCTGGTGTTTGACCCGGCTTCCACCTGACTTTGTCTGCTCTGCTTTAAACCTGGTTCTGATCTCGGCTTGTGTTGACTACTCTATTATCTCGGTGACTTTACAGCCTGTCTCACCTCACAGGTGCCACCTGCCTGCAGACTCTGTTCATCACAACATCAGCATTCCTGAGCTTCCTGCAAGCAATTTCACAGGCGACCTGTGCTACTTTGTGCCCGACTGCTCCTGTCTCACCTTCAGGGGAGTCTGCAACTTAGCTGCAAAGGAAGCCCTCCTTTCATTGGCCTCCAGCACCTGGCACATGATAATTTCTCTCTGTATTGTGCAGCATTTCTGATTCAGTATCACAGAGGTTGTACAGTACTCCACCAGTCCAGTAGCCTGTCACCTCACTCCAGTGACATTGATTTGTATATTACACTTTAATTCCTACGAAGCTTGACTGTTGTACAACACCCCACCCAGGATTATTATTCTCCTGAAGCCTCATTCCATCTTCCTGTTTTTGTGATAAGCCATACATGCATTGCACCCCTTTAAAGTTGTCGTGAAGTAACTTCAGACCAGGCCTAGTTGAATAAAAGTAAGTGTTCTTTACTGAAGTTATTTAAATGTAACAAATGAACAGTTTAACAGGTTATCTTCACTGCACATTCTTCTACTCAATCTCCTAAGTACCCCTTAATTAGTCTCATGGTGCCCCTGAGTGCTTCTTGAGGTAGTCATAGGTGAGAAAGTCCATAGATTCTTTTGGTCAAGCATGAGTCCATACCCCTGGAACCCTGAATAGGCTCTTACGAGGGTTGGTTAAATGCAAGCTGTAGTTCATATCCTTAGCAGCATTCTGTTCCTTGATTCGGGAGACCTGGAACTGAATTTCCAGTCATCTTACTAACTATGGCACCCCCAAGAGGTGGTTCCTTCCATTTTTATGTGTTTCCCCCCAGCAGAAGGTGGTACTTCCCCAAAAAGCTCAGGGAAACCTGATTAGCAGAATTAACCTTTACCTCCCATGGAGTACCACCTCAGCAGGACAAACACAACTCTATAGAGCAATATTCTAACATGGAAATCTTATCAGAGACATCAACTGAAAACAATAGAACATTTTAACAAAACATAAACACGTAACATCCACCTGCTTACAAACTGCTAAACAGGAGTATGTTGAGGTCAGGAAAGAAGCCAGGTCTGTTAGCAGGTGTTAGTGCCCCTTTAATTGTTGTCCCTCCTGTAGTGATGTAATGGGTGGAGATAGTGTCTCTTTATAAGCCAATTGTGGGTGAGGCCCAGTGCACTTGGGGTATGGAAGCAGGATGTCCCTGATCAGCTCCAGCACAGCACTACATCTCTGCAGAACTAAAGGGACCCTTTGCAGGGCTAAAATGCCTGGGTGATGAAAGAGGACATATAGGAGTAGACAGAGAGACCTTGCCACCCCTTACCCTCAGCCAAGGGGTTGTGGCTAGGATTGGATGGCCCCTGGACCAATGGAGGATCTCATTTGTGTGGACACTCTGAGTGAGTAACACCTTGCTAAATAGACTGTAACATCTGGAGACGGCTGTACTGACTTGGGAGACTTAAGTGGTCTGCACCGTGATTTGCTGTGATTGCTGCATAGCAAGTTATGAGAAAAAGACGAGTGCTCTGCACTGTGAACTGTTCAGTGAGTCTGAACTGTCAATGTGCTGCAATGTTCCTGTAACTGAAGAATTGTGCTGGAGTGACGTTTATGAAGTAAAGCAGTAAAAATGCAACCCGTCTAGACATTTGTTTATTCCACGTAACAGGTATCAGGCTGGGAATAAGTGTGTGGGTGGGCTAGAAGATGACACAATATGGTGGAGTTTCTCTAAAACAACAAGTGGATAACTGTACTATGCAAGGAGTGGGTCAGGTCCAGGGACCATATCCAATAGCCAACCAATGTGGACCAACCTTATAGCACCATATAAACAGGAACATAATTGGTTACACAGGTTGCAGGGCTAAAGTAGCTGAAGACCTTCCAGCAATTTTCTGCCATGGCTTTGAGCCTTAAAGTGGTTAAAGGCTAACAGTTTTTCACCTTAATGCATTCTATGCATTAGGGTAAAAAAAACCTTTTGGTAACAGCTCCCCCGGTCACCACAAACCAAATACTTACCTGGCTCCTCTTTCGATCCAGCATCGCTGCACTCTCTCTATTTTCACATGACACAGAGGCAGCAGTGGGAGCCATTGGCTCCTGCAGTTGTCAATCAAATACTGTGAGGAGGACATAGCCAACCGATGAATGTCAATCTTCTTTGTTGGTGCCACCATGTGCCTTAGTGCTTGATTATAGACAGTTGATGGACCTCAAAATTGCTGACAGGTAAGTCAGACACCAATTCTCCCAGCAGTATAGGTTATAGATGGCGGGATGTTGCTAATTAATGTAAGATCATAACATTATAGCATTCTGCACTGTGTTAATTAACAGAGCACTCTCCAGAACCAGAGCTGTAACACAGCCTCTGGTGTGACCCAATCTCAGAAGACTCACATAATGAGTAGGCCTCTGGTTCTGGTGAAGTTAGCCTGCTTTGTTAGCACTTTGGGGTTGATTTACTAAAGAAAAATACACTCTGCAGTACAGGTGCACTTGAAAGTGCACTTGGAAGTGCAGTCGCTGTAGATTTGAGGGGAAGATCTGAAATGAGGGGAAGCTCTGCTGATTTTATCATTCAATCGTGTACAAGCAAAAATTATGTTTTTTATTTTCCTTGCATGTCCCCCTTAGATCTACAGCGACTGCACTTGTACGATGTTATGCAATCGCAAAACACTCTTCAGGTTCAGGGCTTTGGCACAGCCTCTGGTGTAAGCCAGTCTAAGGCCCCTTTCACACATATGAACCGTTTGTTTCATCAGTTCAGTCATTTTTTTCAAAGAAAAAAAATATGAAGTTTACATGAGTTTTTCATCCATTTTTACATCATTTTTTTACATCTGCCAGCTAGAGTCCTTAACCACTTGAGCTCATTCTCTTTTATGCAAAAAAGGTTTGTCTGTTTTTCATCCGTTTTTTGTCCAATCCATTTTTTTAATGGAAGAAAAAACAGAAAATTGTATCATACTTACCGTAATTTTCCTTTCCTAGTGCCTATCCATGGCAGCATACATGTGATAGAGCTCCGCCTCGACTCCTCATTCAGGACTAGTGAATAGCATAAATTAAAGGCATAGCCCCTCCCCCAACATTATCCATAATATAGAATACCGAGGGTGGGAGTTTATGCTGCCATGAATAGGCACCAGGAAAGGAAAATTACGGTAAGTATGATACAATTTTCCGTTTTCCTGGTGCCTCCATGGGAGCATACACGTGATAAATAACTAGCTCACATGAGTGGGTTTAATGCTTTAACCAAAACATTTTAAATTAGACACAGATATAGCGACATGAAGCGCTTTTCTCCCAAACTTTACTGTTGTAAGAGCCCCGGGATCAATACGGTAGTGTCGCACATAGTCAAATGACGTCCTTGACTTTGTGCGGGGATATCTGAAAGATGTCTGCAGCTACAGGCATCATTCAGATATCATTCTTTCCAGCTGGTGATTCTGTGAACAACAAGAATGATCATAGCGGCAGTTCCGCCGCTTGATCATTCTTATAGGCGACGGGAGGGGACGCCCCTGCCACTATCTGGTGCTTCTCCGGGCTCTCCCGTGCCATCGGGGGGCCCAGAGAAAGAATCAGCCAGCGCCGGATGATAACGATAGAGATTTCTGGTGACCAGATGGTCACCAGTCATCTCTATGTCCGTCGGAGGCCCAGGCGCAACGTTATGACGTCACGCCCGGGCTCCCGGACGTCAACAAAGCCACGATCGCGGCTGTCAGCATGAGATCGGTGAATTTTTTTCTCGATCTCACGCTTTCCAGCCTGGAGGAGAGATGTGGGGTCTTATTGACCCCGCATCTCTCCATAAAGAGGACCTGTCACAATAGATTCCTGTTGCAAGGGATGTTTACATAAAAGTGATCAAAAAAAGTGTAAAAATATAAAAAAATAAGTAAAATAAAAAAATTATATAAAAAAAAAAAAAAGTAACACGCCCCTGTCCCCAGTAGCTTGCGCTCAGAAGCGAACGCACACGCAAGTTCCGCCCACATATGTAAACGCCATTCAAACCACACATGTGAGGTATCGCCGCATGCATTAGAGCGTGTGCAACAATTCTAGCACTAGAACTCCTTTGTAACTCTAAACTGGTAACCTGTAAAAATTTTCAAAGCGTCGCCTATGGAGATTTTTAAGTACCAAAGTTTGGCGCCATTCCATGAGTGTGCACAATTTTAAAACATGACATGTTATGTATCTATTTACTTGGCATAAAATCATCTTTCACATTATACAAAAAATATTGGGCTAACTTTACTGTTTTGTTATTTTTTAATTCATGAAACTGTTTTTTTTCCCAAAAAAAAAGGTGTTTGAAAAATTATTGCGCAAATACTGTGCGAGACAAAAAGTTGCAATTACCGCAATTTTATTCCCTAGGGTGTCTGCTAAAAAAACATATATAATGTTTGGGGGTTCTGAGTAATTTTCTAGCAAAAAAATTATGATTTTTTACATGTAGGAGAGAAGTGCCAGAATAGGTATGGAAGTGGTTAAGGAACGTGTGCCGAGAAGACCAAGTGGCAGCCCTGCATACTTTTTCAAGAGAAACATTTGCCCTTGCTGCCCAAGATGCTGATACCGCTTTCTTTGAATAAGCATTCACCTGAGCCAGAGGTTCCAAATTCTTCACCCTGTAAGCTTTTTGTATTAACTTGACAACCCAGGACACCATGGTTCTGGCGGAAGCTTCCCTTCCTCTATTTTTTGCCCCATGGGATGATGAATAATCTTTCAGAGTTCCTAAATTTTGCTGTAGCCTCCAAGTAGGTCCTGAGGACTCTAGATATATCTAACTCATGGCAGGAGTTTGACTCTGAGTCAGAAAAAAATTGGTAACACCCATGGTTTCAATAGATGTGCCGCTGTGGTGACTTTAGGTGTGAACCCTCGGAGAGGGCAAAGTTCTACCCTGTCTGGGAAGAAGGATATATGTTCATCCCCCACGCCCAGGGAGTGGAGTTCCGAAATCCTCCTGCCGGACGTGATGGCTAGAAGAAAAATTGTTTTTAGGGTTAAACCCCAAATTGACCTCTTGGGAACAGCCTAACAACTCGAACCTCCTCCTTTCAACCACCATATTCGAAGATCCAGTTATCGTGGGTCTGGATGAGTCAGCCTGCCCTGGGTCAATAACTGCAGGAAGGGGGAAATTCTGATAGGAGGATTCATCTCCCCTGAATCCTGAACTCTCTGCAATGGGCGCCCCACCCTTGAACGCTTGCATTGGATGTAATTATAGTCCATGAGTGGGAAATCAAATAATGGGACTTGGAGAGATTCTCTGGTTTCATCCACCAGCGTAGGCTTCTGGTCATTCGTGTTGACAGAAGAATTGTCTGAGATAAATGTTGTCTTTTCCATTGAGTTAGGGATCCTGTCTGGAAGTGCCTCAGATGCCAGTGAAAGCACTGGACTAGCGGTATGCATAAGGACATCGTGCCTATAAGGCTCAGACACTGTGAGGCTGATAAATGGGACCTCCGTATGGTCTTTGACTTTTTTTTTAATGATGTTAGAATAGGGACATGGAGGTAAGCGTCCTGTAGTTCTATCGATATCAGCCAATCTGCTGGATGTATGGCTTGAATGAATGTTTGCAGTGACTCCATCTTGAAACTCTTGAGATGGATGTACCTGTTGAGTCTCTTCAAATCTATTACAGGTCTCCATTCACCTGTTTTCTTCTGCACCAGGAAGAGGGTTGAATAGAAAACCTGTAAATCGTTCCAATGGGGGGACAGGTGCTGCTGAAGTGAATCTATAAACTGGTTTAAGGCCAGAGATTTCTGTGAGGAGGCCGACATCTGTGCTTCTTTGAAGGATGTGTGAGGAGGCTGACGAGAAAAGGTTCAGAAATGACCGTAACAAAATGTTGATAGGACCCATGGGTCCTGGCATCTGGTGGCCCAGACTGGGAAGAAACACTTTAACCGGACCCCTACTGGGTGTGTCTCCGCCCCTCTGGGGTCAAAAGGACTACTTCTCCTCCTGGGAAGCGGTGAGGGTCTTGTTCCTTCTGGCGCCCAAAGAGGACGTCTGAGTGCCTCTTCACAATCTTTTATTATCCTTAAAGGGGCGGGGCTGCCTAAATTCTCTGGAGCTTGATTGCCGAAATCGAGACAAATCATTTCTTGTTCTCTGGACCTTCCTGTCCTGAGGAAGTAAGCCGGATTTTCCCCCGGTTACTCAGGAAATTGCTTTATCAAGCTTCTTGCTGAAGAGGGATTTTCCATCGAAAGGAATCTTGCACCAATTTTGTTTTGATGCAAGATCACCTGTTAAGGACTTCAGCCATAGGGCTCGTTTTGCTTTGACTGAATGTAGCATTGAGTTAGCCGAACAATGGATCATCAGAACCACTGTATCAAGAGTGAAGCAAAAGAAAAATGACACATACCTATTTGCTGAAGTGTTTTTAGACTGCAGGGCACACACAGGATATGCAGAGCAGCCCTGAGCCCAAAATGGAACCAAATATTAAAGGAAAGAGGGGTGGGGAAAAGTTAACTGAAAGACCTGACAGCAACAATTGATTTTAGGAGCTTTTCCCTAAGTAAGATGGCGAGGCCCTGCGCAGGGGAAGGCTCTGATTAGAGATTGCCTTCCGTGTCATTCCAGGGGTGTACGTCGCGTCACGTCGAGGGGAAGCCACCCTGCCCCTCTGCTGCTCAGTACTCCCTCCCCCTTTCGCAATCGCCCGTGCAGGAACAGGACTGGAACTGTCATGGCCACGGTAACACTCAAAAAGTCGTGGGGAAAGGAAAACCAGAGCGGATGGCACCCTATGCTGTGATTCTGACCGGAAAAGAAGTAAAAAAACAGTACACCTGGGCCGTGCATGTGCGGACTGGGAATAAAACTCTTAAAGGGGACACATTTTTTTTTTTTAGGAGTTTTATTGGGTGTAAATAAAAATGGAAAAGCCGCGCATTAGACTGATATATACATATTCAATTAAATAAAAATAAATCTGTGAAAAAAAATTTGAAAAAGTTCCTTGGTGATATAAGGTTAATAAGAATTCAACTGCAAGAAAGGAAATCTGAAACTCATGGACTGTCCAATGGTTATCACTTATTAGTTGAATCAAACAATTAAAAGTCCCAACTGATAAATATCATGCTTACCAGATGGCAAGCCAAATCGAGCAGATGGCTTAAACCCAGCCCAGGCCTTTGAAAACCGATCACAGTGGAATTTTGCAATTTTCACTCGTGAGATTGACGTGGATTCACAAAAAATTCAACCCAAAAAAATATAAAGCAACATAACATAGTACTGACAAATAACTTGGTAAAAAAGAAATAAAGAAAAAAATGGCACTCACAGAGTGAGAGAACCATATAAACACCCGGTGCTTGGAAACAGCAAGTAACACACAAAGAACCTCTAAGATATTGGCAAAATATTTGTACGAATCATGCGGGTATGTGGATCAACTTCCAGTGAAGAGGATAGTGAAAACACCAACACCACACGGAGAGCCTGCTTACCAGATTAATATATATAACACGTGTGGATATTGTATCAGTCAAACAAATGCCTATCTGTGAAGGGGTTAATATGTGCAGCAAACCGCATAGGGAGCCCAGCGGGTTCAAGTCAGAGTATGGAGGCTATTGGTTGTACTGTTCTTTCCTTCTTTTACGGTAAGTTTTCCATCTAAACTTTTGCAAAAAAAACCTGACCTGACCAAGGGAAAAGGAAGCTGATCCTCACGCCGTATCCACCAGCATTCATTTCATTCCATGAAAATTTAGCAGACTGCGTTCCTGTGAGGAAACTCTGCAAGACCCCAAAAGATCCACAGAAGGGGTTTCCAGTCTTATTAGCGCTAATAGAGGCCCAAGAACAGGGACTGCGCACAGGAGAGGCTGAACCCGGCAGACGTTGCCAAAGGCAGAAGTATGGACGTACCACTACTCTTCACCAGTTTCAGAGGTATGAGGAAAAAAACAGAGAATGTTGGGGAAGGAGCTATGCCTTTAATTTATGATATTCACTAGTCCTGAAGGAGGAGTTGAGGTGGAGCTCTATCACATGTATGCTGCCATGGATAGGCACCAGGAAATAGGGCTTTGATCCGTTCCAAAAAACGGATGTTGACAGAAGCTGATGTAAATGGATGATCATCCTTTTACAGCTGCACTGTGTGTATCAATATTGCACCCACCCGCACGTCTGCTCCCATAGCAAGCACTTGCTATGGAGGCAGATACAGAAGAGGAGGAGCCAAAAGCGCCAGCGGGGAACCCCAGAAAAAGAGGTTTATGGTCACTCTGTGTGAAACCATTGCACAGAGCATGTAATATACAATGTTTATTATTTTAATTAAAAAAGCTGAACCTTTAGAACAGCTTCAAATAGGCTTTCTGGCATCCACCCAGGAATGGTGTGTTCATGTTTACGGGCAAGCCGGGCATGTAGCTGCCTATGTAAATGTGCGTGCACTTGGATGCACACCCCATTGTACTGAAACAGGATATTCTGACATTTAGGGAGACAACCCAGAAGATTTACACCTAGGCTTTATAGAATACTTGAATTTTTGCAGAAGTTTATCTATTAGGGATAATGGAACTGGTTTTATTATACATTCCATAGGGGAGAATACTTACAGTATATAGTACATCCCTATCCTGCAAAAATGACCTTTAAAGATACATAAAATGCTTTGTAGACATTTGTTATATGGGCAACACAAAGCCATATACATAGTTTATATCTACTTTAAAGATGGCCACACACTGATTGAAATTGGTCTGGTTCAATTCTATTTAGAACCAACACTGCTGAATGGGCTTGTAAAAACTCTTATGCTTGTCATTTTGTTTAAACTTGATGACTTGCTGTCAATATAACATGGCTATTGCAGCTAGACCATAGACAAATACTTGTGATCTCAGCCATCATCTCTTTATTATGGGTGAGCCCATTATACTGTCCTAAAAGGAGTTTAAGAAAAGCTGACTAGTGACACAAGTAAGATTTTGCTTGCAAAATAAACCCGGTAAATTTGGTCTGATTTGAACCCAGCTTTAGGCAAAAAAAGTGGTATTAAACCCAAAACCAAAAATATAATACTTTGGGGCTTACCAATCATTAGTTGCAGTGGACACATTTGTTTTTAGGATCCCCCCCCCCCCCCCTGTTTTCACCTGGTGATCTGGCCAATAACACACCTGGATTAAGGAGCACAGGGGGCACCTTTTGACAGCAGCATTGTTATTCTTGGGGGAGGGGGGGTGTTAGATGTACAGTACTAACAGATTTAGATACACTTACAAGTCAAACTCTACTGTATAAGCAGTTACAGCAGCATTTTTTTTCTTTTGGGAAAAATGTTTTACATAAATAAATAAATAAATAAAAGCTGATCATTGTAAGCACCCCTGTTCCCCCGTTAGTGATAAATGGTTTGTCTCATCCTTGTAACTGCTACATCTGCAAGAGAGATAGCTTGTTCTTTTAAAAAACAACACTTACTTACAACTTACTGGTGGGATCACCAGGTGAAAATAAGGGACAGAAAGCCTAAAAAAGAAAACAAATGCAGCCACCATGTCTAGGAACTGATAAGCTGCAATATAATAAATGTTTGATTTTGACTTTAATACTGCCTTAAATGATTAGGTTGAATTCATAAAGCTGCCACTAGATGGTGCAACAATGTGTCAAGTACAATGCCAGGAATGTTACAGTTCCCAGCAGGAAAAGAGAAGGGAATAAGAGCTTGGTAGAAAAGTATACCTTACAAAACACTTTGTATTCATCTGTTTTATTTTCCAGGCTCAGAAAATTTAAATAATCCTGGTAATAGTCATTTGTTAGTGTTTTACTACAGTTTGTTAAAGGGTATCTGTATAAACAAAGATAGTATTGCATACAAAGTTAATGTAAACCTTCTCATGACATATTACTGATAATAAACTATTACACGGCTGACATCAGAGTAATTATTTTTAGCTGTGTAGGGCTTTTTAGTGCCAAAAACAAATATGAATTCACATTTAGCTTCCATGTCGCTCAGATACCGTATAAGCCAACCCGAATATAAGCCGAGGCACCTAATTTTACCACAAAAAACTGAAAACTTATTGACTTGAGTATAAGCCTAGGGTGAGAAATGCGCAGCTACTGTAAGTGTAAAAGAGGGTCAACAATGCCCATTTGCATCCTCACTGTGCCCATTTGCATGCCTCACTGTGCCCATTTGCAGCCATAGGTCCCCCGAACTTCAAATTCAGTAGTTAAGGGATCCTAGATGCCCCCTAGCTGCAGCCAAAATTTGGGGTCTCTGGACCCAAAGGGTCCCAAAATGACATTGCTGCAGATGGACACGGTTGACCGAATTTGGGGCCCTGTATCTTGGGGCCACTTGGTGCTAGGAACCCCAAATTTGGTGTGCAAACCCAGTGGAACTAGCACTACAACATATCCAAAGCTGGTTCCTAGCACCAAGTGGCCTCGAGATACGGGGCCCCAAAGTTGGTTCGGAAAATGTCATTCTCTGCTGCAGAAAAGTGCTTGACATTTTCCGAACCGTATCTCGGGGCCACTTGGTGCTAGGAACCCCAGCATTGGATATGTTGTAGTTCCACTGGGTTTGCCCACCAAATTTGAGGTTCCTAGCACCAAGTGGCCCGAGATACGGGGCCCCAAAGTTGGTTCGGAAAATGTCAAGCACTTTTCTGCAGCAGAGAATGACATTTTCTGAAGCAATTTTGCGGCCGGTGCTAAGAACCCCAGCTTTGTATATATTGCAATGCTAGTTCCACTGGGTTTGCACACCAAATTTGGGATTCCTAGCACCAAGTGGCTCCGAGAAACCAAATTTGGTTTGGAAAATTTCATTCTGTGCTGCAGAAAAGTGCTTGACTCGAGTATAAGCCAAGGGGGGCACTTTCAGCACAAAAAAAGTGCTGAAAAACTCGGCTTATACTCGAGTATATACGGTACTCCCTATGTCTAGTACTTTTTGCCACTCTAATGCCCCGTACACACGGTCAGACTTTGTTCGGACATTCCGACAACAAAATCCTAGGATTTTTTCAGACGGATGTTGGCTCAAACTTGTTTTGCGTACACACGGTCGCACAAAGTTGTCGGAATTTCCGATCGCTAAGAACGCGGTGACGTCAAGCACGTACGACGAGACTAGAGCCCTTTGGGCTCCTTTTGCTAATCTCGTGTTAGTAAAAGTTTGGTGAGAGACGATTCGCGCTTTTTCAGACTCGTGGCTTTCAGATCGTTTTCTGCCGTTCAGTTTGTGCTTGTGGGTTTGTATCTGCTCTTCAGTGCGTGCAGCAAGTTCCGCGTGACTTTAATTAGTCATTGTATTCTTGTTCGTTCGTTACTGTTTTTCAGGTCGCTCTTCACAGGCCTTGCTGTTCTTCAGTGCGTTCTGTTACTTCGTTCTGAGCAGCCGACCGTTTTCTAGCCATGTTGCGTATGCGTACTCCTCGTAGAGTTCGTGCTGTGCGGGGGCTTGGTGTTGGGGTCCTGACCTTGACACAAGTCCAGTCCATGAACAGGGTGGGGAGGAGTTCATGGACCAAGAATTGGTTGCTTCAGCGTGACCAGTTCTCTCATATGCCTTTGCTCCGTGAGATCCGTGAGAATAATCCTGATGATTTCAGGAACTTTCTCAGGATGACGGACCCCGTGTTTCACTGTCTGTTGGCTTCGCTGACCCCTTATATTAGCAGGCAGGATACCTGCATGAGGCACGCCATCACTCCGGAGCAGAGGTTGGTCGCTACCCTGCGGTACTTGGCGACAGGGAGAAGCCTGCAGGGCTTGAAGTTCTCGACAGGCATCCCCCCCCAGGCTCAGGGTATCATCATCCCAGAGACCTGTTCTGCCATCATCCAGGTCCTGCAGAAGGAGTATATAAAGGTAAGATTTTTATCCTTTTATATCACATTTTATTGTATTGAATGTTTGCTAATATATTGTATTTCTTTCCTCATTCCCTAATTACCATGATTGTAATATGCTGTGAATGTCCCCTTTGTCCTCATGCATGCAGGATTTTTATGTAATTATTATTTTAGGTCCTTCATACATATTTGCCCTTCAATAACCTCCCCAGCATGGTGTCTCCTGGCCCTATATTCACCTCATGTAGTCACTTAACAATGTATTTTTTCTGCTCCATAGTAGTGCTTTACCCCAAACACCCCCTAAAATGTTTTGAAATTTTATTTTTGCTTTAAATTCAGGCAGAGTGCCAGAGGCTTTTTTTGGTGGTGTCCCCAAATAATTTTTAGTAACTCTCCCTCCCCCAACTGCTAAGTCAGCTGATCCTAATTCTCTATCCTCAATCATCTATCTGCTGACTTTACCAAACCCATACACACTATACCCATCTCTTTTCTGCTCAGATTTATGGATGGATTCCCCAAAGCATGTAGTGCAAGGGCCTGCCTGTATACTTTCAAATGGTACTGTTTAAAGTGTTTGGATCCTATTATTATCTTGATAGGTAATAGCAGAATGCCCAAATGTCCTCAAATGTGTACAGTGTGTATTTCTATCTTTGTATTATGACACTTCTTACCTGTCCAGTGGGCTGCCAATAGTGTAACTAAGGAGGGGCTGTTCCAAGTAATACCCATTATTTAGGCATTCATCTCTCAATGAAGTGAAGAGGGTTACCTGTCCAAGATTTCCACACACCCCATAATGTTAGAAATGGCCCATGAGAGGGGGGGGGAATATGATAGGTGTACCTTATACTTTGGTGTTGTTAAATTCCCCTTAATAAATGCTATCTGGAGGTTGACCCATAATGTTTGTGTCTAATCTGCTTGCCATGTTTCTGATCAAAAATAGTAATGTTTATTGTTTTTTTCCTCAACAGTTTCCTTCCACGCCACAGGAATGGCAGACTATGGCCTCCCACTTTGCCCAGCGGTGGGACTTTCCTAACTGCGGAGGGGCAATTGATGGGAAACACGTCCACATCGTCCCACCACCCAACTCGGGGTCATACTATTTCAGCTATAAGGGGTTCAATAGTATAGTGATGTTGGCGGTGGTGTCGGCTAATTACGTTTTCCTGTATGTGGACGTGGGGAAGAATGGCCGGATGTCCGATGGTGGAGTCATCGCCCAGACGGAGTTTTACAGGCGTCTCCAGAATGGCAGCTTGGACTTGCCAGCTCCAGAGGACAATGTGGAAGGACTCCCATTCGTGTTCGTTGCTGATGAAGCGTTTGCGCTGGGGGACCACCTGATGCGGCCATTCCCAATGAGGACCCTCACCCCGGAACAGAGGGTTTTTAATTACCGGCTGGCCAGAGCCCGAAGAGTGGTGGAGAACACATTTGGAATCCTGGCCAGCTGGTTCCGCCTATTTCTGACACCCATCCATATGGCGGAGTATAAACTGAACCATATTATACTTGCGTGCTGTGTTCTCCATAACTTTTTAAGGAAACATTCGGCCAACTATGCTGGCTCAGTTGGGCCTGAGGCCGGAATGATACATGAAACCACACTGACGGCGCTTGAAAGCGCCCGTCCTGGCTTGCCCTCCCTGAGTGCCCGTGATGTCCGGTTACGCTACCTGGAGTTCTTTGCGGGTAGGGGGGCCATCAATATGCCAGCAAATTTGTGAAGCCTTTTTATAATAAAAAACAAAAAGAAATTCTTTGTGGACATTTACTGCTTGTGTTTGTTTTAGCTGACCCTGACAGAAATGTGTTGAGTGCAGAAAATGGCGTGATTGTGTAACCTTATACAAAGCACTGTTGGCTGTTATTTACTAAATGCAAAAACATTTCAATACAAGTGCACTTGCAACTGCACTGAACCTGCACTTGTAGTGCAAAGTGGATTTGCCCTTAGGAAATAACACACATTTTCCCTGAAAACAGCAATTACATCACCCCAAAAGTGTTGTAGCGTTGAGACAATAATCCACACATTCTTGATGAACCAACTTTTTTATACCTGCACAATCACATGTGCATTTACCAAAGGTTTTTAAAACAAACCAACATGTTTGTTGTATAACAATTTTTTGGGTGGCATTATCAAAAATAGAAATGTCCATTTACGATAAAACAGGCCTGTGTAAAACCAACAAGAAAGACAAAAAACTAGAACTTACAAAGTTCACATTAGGTAAAACCTGAAGGCAATATCAGACATCAGTATTTAGGAACTGTGTTTGATATTGCGTTCAGATGGGGGGAAATCACCCCAGGAAAAGCCAAATTTGGAAGATGCACACCAATTTACGAATGTCAACATGTGCTAGCTGCCATCACGGGGGGATCAAGGGACGTGTTTTGGGGGAGCAAGCCCTTCCTCACAGCTACTTTATAATTGAGGAAGGGGTTGCACCCCCAAAACGCATCCATTGATCTCCCGTGATGGCAGATAGCACATGTTGGCACACTGTGTGCATCCTCCAAATTTGGCTTTTCAAAACAGTGAAAAAGATTTAAAACATTGGACCACAATCAAAAAAGTGATTTTGTGGGGTTTTAAATTCGCCCCAAAACATCAATGATGTTATTATTTCTTTTAATCACATCATTGATTTTTGTCTTTAGGTTCTCCAATTCCAAATTACACCCCATGATCTCCCTGATCAGCATCTGGGCACTTTCGGATGTGAAAGGATCTCGATCACCTAAAAAGAGAGAAACCAAACAAAAACAGGTATCAAAAATCTGCCAGCATCCATCTCTTACCTGAGCCTGTGGTCGCAGACACTCTCACCTGTTGTGGTGCCAATCTCCACCACATCTTCTTCCTCCTCCTGCTCTGCTTGGGTTGGGGGTATTTCACCTTCTTCCATAGGTGGGGGGGTCTCTGTTCTCCTCGGATGAGGGGTATCCTCCGAGTCTTTTCTCCCCTATGTAAAACAAAAATGGTATAATTAGCACACAGTGATTTGATGGCAGAACTATAAATAGGAAACATTGCTTGGAAGTGGGGTGCAATTGTCTATTTTAGCAGAGTTCCAAGATGTCCCTTTTTTATTGTCCTTTGCCAACCTGCAATACTTTACCTGTTTAGTACAAGCTTCACAGATGGAGACCCCCCTATAGTATACACTGGAGCACCTGTGTGGGCCCCCTAATAAAAATGGTGTTCTTGTGTCCCACACTAGTGCTCCAGTGTCCAGATGTGAAAACAGCTGCTCAGTGTCCTCTCCTTACACAGAATCTAGTTTGCATTTCATTCTAGTAACAAACCCATCTACACAACCAAATATTTTTCATCCAAGTAGGCCCTAAAAAATGTGGGTAAATGCATATGGCAGAAACAATGTTGTTTTAGAGGGTTAAAATTTTTTTTTATAGACGAACGAATAATGGGCCCATGAACATTAAAATTGACAGTTTAAACTGCACAATTAAGATAAGCATATGGAGCAGCACGAACGTAATAAAGACAAAAAGAATAGGAACACAGCACAACTACTTACTTTTTTGCAGCACTCTCCGGATCTTTCGGTACTGCTCGGGCTCTCTTAATTTTAAGTCCGACCACCGCTTCCTGAGCTGATCTTTCGATCGTCGTACCCCAAAGTTTCTGTGCAGACTTTTGATCACTTTAGCAATGATTTTGGCCTTTCTGATGTTGGGGTGGGGGTAAGGCCCATACTTTCCGTCATAGTCAGCCTTCTTCATGATGTCACCATCTCCAACATCTCCCCAAAGGACATATTTGTCGCCTTAAATCGTCTCCTTCTGGATCGGGACGTTTCCGGATTCGGGCTTTCCTCCTCCTCCTCCTCGTTGCTAGAATTAGCACGCACCTGCTCTAACTCCGCCATGTGCTCTTCACCCACTGCGCCGAACGAAAAGGGGCTGGGAATAGACTAGAAAGAACGTCAGGGGCGGGCGGAGTTACACGCATGCGCAGTGTGTATAAAGCGTAACACGCGTGCGTAGTACGTGCGATCTGTGAGCAGACGAAGGAGCATTGGACGCGCCGATCGTAAGAACGAAGGTAAGAGACAAACTTGTGCCTATACTGCTTCTATATTGAGGCCTATATTGTAACAAGATTAGGAGAGTTTTGTCTGATATTAGGCTTTGTCTTGTGTTGTGTCTTGCAGTGAACATGGATATGCTAGTGAAAGACAATGACTTCATGTCAGTATTCATAGATATGTTAAGGGAGCTGCCATGTCTGTGGGAGATCAACCACCCACATTACAAGAACCAAACAAAGAGGAAGGCAGCACTGGAGCAATTGTGTGAAATTGTGAAGCAGGTGATCCCCATGGCAGACATCACATTTTTGAAGATCTTAATTGGTGGCCTGAGGAGCAGATATGTGAGGGAGAGCAAGAAAGTCCAGGATTCGCAGAGATCCGGAGCAGCAGATGACATCTATGTCCCCAGGATGTGGTACTATGACAGGCTGCATTTTCTGGCAGGTCAGACTGAACCCAGGCCATCCCTCTCCAGTCTTCCTTCCACGCTTCCTTCCCCCCCAGCTGAGGCTTCTGACGCCCAACCTGGGCCTTCCAGGCAACATGTGGAGGAGCCCAGATTGAGCCAGGTATAGCATTCCTCTAAATATTGCTGGTTGTCCAATCAATGATGTTAACTAGATGTTAGTTGGGAGTACTAATTTCTGATTGTGATTGATGATGCAACAACTAAAACCATGTCCCTTTTTCATACACAGGGAAGTCTCAGCCAGGAGGTGGCCGGGCCGAGCCGGCTGGCTGATCTGCAGGTCCCTCCACTCCCCCTAGAAAGAGAAAGTGGCAGGAGGAGGAGTGCCCTAGAGGAGGCTGGCAGAGGACTCTTTTGGAGGGCTACAGAGGTCCTGGGAGCACGACACACCGTAGAGGAGGACATTGCTGCCATCATTGCCTATAAAATGCAGAGGATGGAGGAGGGCCAAAAAGCCATGTGTGAGTCGCTCATATTGGAGGCTCTTAACAAAGGTATGAGGGGCCAAATTACAGCTCAGACACACCTTTGCGATGGTCCTCCTCCTCCTCCTGCAGGTCCTCCTCCTCCTCCTGCAGGTCCTCCTCCTCCTTCTCCTTCTCCTCCAGGTCCTCCCAGTCCTCCTCCTCCTCCAGGTCCTACTCCTCCTCCTGCCACATCTCCAACAGCACAGCCACAGCCTGGAAGGAAGCGTGGAAGGAAGACCAGAAAGTGTTGACCCTGGATCCAGTCTGGTCGGCCAAAAAATGCAGCCTCTTGTGGTACCACAGCCTGGGGACACAGATGTCATCTGCTGCTTTCCAGATCTCTGCGACTTCTGGACCAGACTGCCTTCCCTTACATATGGACTCCTCAGGCCACCAATTTTGATGTTCAAGAATTGATGTCTGCCCTGGGGGTCCCAGGCTTCGCTAATTTCTCCTGTTGATCCAGTGTTGCCTTCCTCTTTGTTTGGTTCTGATCCCTTAATAAAGGATTTTTGTTTTGAATTATACTCTCCTATGTGTTTTACTTCAAAAAGGACAGTTTGTTTGTGAGGATTCAGGTACATTTCAAATATACAATGTGAAATTAACAAGGGACACCAACACCAAACAATCTCCTTGAGATTAAATAATAAAAGATATCAATCTTGTTGGGGTAACTTGACACACAAAACACACACAAAAATATTCTGGAGTAAAAATAAAACTAACATTGAACAAAGATCAGCCTTGGAAAAAATACAAACATTAAATCTAAAAAAAAAAAAGGCTTAAAATCCCCAAAAAAATTAAATAAAAAAAAAACATTCTGTCAGATGTGACAACTAATAACAATATATTCAGGGAATCCCAATGAAAAAACAAAAATAAAACTTTGTGAGAAGTGTGTGTGAATATGAGCAGCAAAACTACTTAATTCTTGTCACATTAGAAAGAAGAAGAGAGTGCGCTGTATTAAGCCATTTTTGACATTGCAGCGTGACGAAAGTGCTGTATCCATTGCGAATGCTAAGTTTACCAGACCGAGCTGTTCCCGTGCCGGAATTTCTTCTGAGCATGCATGGCACTTTGTGCGTCGGAACAGGCCACACACGGTCGGAATTGACGCGATCGGATTTTGTTGTCGGAAAATTTTATCTCCTGCTCTCCAACTTTGTGTGTCGGAAAATCCGATGGAAAATGTCCGATGGAGCCCACACACAGTCGGAATTTCCGACAACACGCTCCGATCGGACATTTTCCATCGGAAAATCCGACCGTGTGTACGGGGCATAACACTTAAAGTGTATCTAAAAACAAAAAACAAAAATGTAACTGCTGCTTACCAATCCTTAGATGTGGTGGCTGCATTAGTTTTCTTTTCAGGATAAGAACATTTTCAGCAAGTGCAGATAATGCCTATTGATCTTGCCAGAAATGCAGTGTGCTTGTCATTTCCTGTGAAATGAACAGAAAGCCCAATGTTATCTTTCTTGTCTAATCGCATCACCATGTAATGAAGATGAACAAAAGCAGACATGTTTGAAGTCCAGCTTGTGTGACAACCATGGCTTCGTCCAAAAAAAAAATAGACGTGAAGTAACAGAAAGGGTGAGATTTGCTAAAACTGGAATACACAGAATCTAGTGCAACTTTGCATAGTAACCAATCAACTTCCAGAATTGTTATCAAAGCATAATTGAACAAGCTGACGTTAGAAGGTGATTGGTTTCTATGCAGAGCTGCACCAGATTTTGCTCCAGTTTTAGTAAATCAACCCCCATAGTGTGTTACTGGCCAGATCACCAGGTGAAGAGAGAAAAAGCCTGAAAAAAGAAAACTAATACAGCTATCACATCTAAGGACTGATAAGCTGCAATATATTACATCTTTCTTTTTTTAGTTTAGATACTGTATATATTTAGCCTTTTTTTTTTTTTTTACTCCCAAACACCTAAAGTGAAGCTAAGCATTTTTATTTATGAATAGAGTTGGAAGGGTTATACCTTTCAGTTTATTTTCTCAGTGTCACCATTAAGGTGGTTTATGTTCGCTTTCTGAGACATTGCCAGAAATGACATTTCCAAAATTTAAGAGATATCACACTTTGATAATTGCCATTGTAACAGGTGCCCCTATTGGGTGATTTCCCATCTACTCCTGTTCTGGAGATAAATTATTACTTTGGCGATAGGACAGATAGAGTTAAGGCCCATACACACAATGAGAATTTCGGAAGGGAATTGTCGTTCGATGGCTCCTTTAGAAATCCGATTTTCATTTTTCCTTGTCAAAAGAAGTTTATTGAGTATACAATATTATAAAGATACATAAAGTAAGTTTACAAGGATCTGTAAAGTAAGCTCATTGTTTTACAGTAGGGTTTATATAGGTAAATATCATGAAATTTCAAATATTAAACATTGGGTTCACGTAAACCTAAATTAAAGATATATATCATTTCCTTAGTTACTTTTGTAGGTATTTAAATGATTTATACCTACTATACATATTGTTTACAGGTAGAGTGTATATAGGTCAAATAAATTCTGATAATGAGCTTTAATCGTAAGGTGGAGAAAAGGAAAGAGAAAGAAGAAAAAGGGTAGAAAGGCAGAGGTATGGTCCACAAGGTTGTCCCGCTCGTCATTTTATTATTCTTTTTAGTTCTCTTTGAAGCCTTAGAATGGGTGTCTCTGTAAGTCATTTAATCTGTTACCATGGCAACAGGACAGAGTCATTGAAATTTGACAAGAACTGTTGTTTTATCCAAGGATGCCAAAGTTTTTCAAATTTTGGAATTTGATTTTGATCGATGGCTACCATCTTAGCATGGGACATTGTATTATTCATTCTGTGAATTGTTTCTGCTAGTACCAATGTAGGAGATTTCCATGCCTTGGCCACTGTTTGTTTTGCAGCCATTATTAGTTGGATCATAAGTTTGAATTGAGAGAGTGTTAACCATTCCGGTTTTAGATTAAGTAAAGTTATATATGGATCTGGTTGTATTATTTTTTTAAATATTTTAGATGCAATCACGAAGACTTCCTTCCAGAAGGTTTGGATTACTGGGCACGTCCACCATATGTGTAAATGTGTGCCTATTTCTGGGCATCCTCGAAAACAAAGAGTGAGGTATTAGGTGAATATTTTGCCACTCTAGCGGGTACAAGGTACCAGCGAGTTAGGACTTTATAATTTGTCTCCAGTGCTAAGATGTTGGGTGAAGATGACTTAGATGTGAGCCATATGTTAGACCAGTCCGTGTCTTCTAAAGTTCGTCCCAGGTCCTCCTCCCACCTCTGAACGTAAGAGGGTCTATTAAGATTTACCACTCCATATAATTGATTATAAAGTGATGAAATTGTACCTTTAGCAAATGGATCTTTTGTACAGATTGATTCAAAAATGGATAATTGGGATAATGGTGTATCCCCCTTTAGGAATGGTGTATAGAAATTTTTGATTTGGAGATATCTAAATATCTCAGAGTTTGGTAGATCATATTTTTCTCTAAGCGATGGGAATGAAAGGAATGATTTAGATGCTATGAAGTCATTTAGTGTCTGAATGCCTGATGTTGTCCAAGCTTTAAAAGAATTTGGGTAGATCCATGCCGGATAAAAGGCCGGATTTCTGATAAAAGAAAGGAGAGGATTGTGTGGAGATTGTAACTGATATTTGGTTTTTAGTTTATCCCAAAGAGATAAAAAGAGATAAGAAGTGTTTAGTTATGGGATTATGAATTTTAAAGCGGTCTTTAGGATCAAGCCATAACAAGTTTGATATTAATAGAGGGTCATTTTCTGAAGCCTCTATAAATACCCATAATGGGATTTCCTGTTTTGCATGGTATTTGGACAGACTGGCCAAATGTGCTGCTCTGTAGTAGTTAGTAAAATTAGGGTATCCCAGGCCTCCTTTATTTTTGGGAAGATGTAGTGTGTGTGTATAGGTATACGTGGTTTAGAAGAGCCCCATATAAACGAAGTTGCTCTTTTTTGTACTATTCTCAAAAAATAGGAAGGAATTGGAATAGGGAGGACTCTGAATAGATAAAGCAATTTGGGTAGAATAGTCATTTTGATTGCATTAATCTTCCCTATCCAGGATAAAGGAAGTTGCGACCATTGTTTTATTAGATTTGTGATCTGTCTTAATACAGGAGGATAATTGGTTGAGAATAAGTCAGAATGAGATGCTGTTAAATGAATTCCAAGATATGGGATTTATTTTTCTGCCCATGTGAATGGGAGTGCAGCCCTAGCCGGGATCAATTCCATGTTTGTGAGCGAAATATTAAGCACTAGGCATTTCTTAGGATTAATCATAAGGCCGGATAGGGCTGCAAATCCATCAAGAGCTGGTATTAAGTTAGGACCAGAGACCTGTGGTGATGATAGAAAAAGTAATATATCGTCTGCAAATATACATAATTTGTGTGTAATACCTCCTACTTCAATGCCAGTTATAGTTTGGTTTGTTCTGATGTATTGGGCCATGGGTTCGAGTATAAGGGCAAATAATAAGGGAGATAATGGGCAACCCTGTCGGGTACCTCTTTCGATATTAAAGGCATCAGATTTGTATCCAGCATATTTTATATAGGCTTTGGGTTTATTATATAATGCTTTGATCCATGTTAAAAAGTGGGGTCCAAAACCCCATTTTTGTAATGAATATTGCATATATTGCCAGGATACTGTGTCAAATGCCCTCTTGATATCGAGAGATAGAAAACATAAAGGGATTTTCCGTTTTTTAGCAATATGTGCCAATAACACTGCCCTGCGTATATTATCGCCTGCCTGTCTATTTGGCATGAAGCCTACTTGATCTCTATGTATTAATTTTCCTATAATGCTATTGAGGCGTTTTGCTATTATTTTTTCTAATAATTTAATATCAAGGTTTAACAGAGAGATAGGCCGATAATTCACACAGGAAGTATCATCAGAAAGGGGTTTTGGGATCATACAAACAATTGCCATTAGTGTTTCTGGCCGAAAAGAATGTCCTTCTAGAAGTTTGTTAAAAGTTTCAGTGAGAATGGGAGAGAGTATTTCTGAGAATGTTTTATAGTATAAAGCCGAGTAGCCATCTGGGCCTGGTCTTTTGTTAAGTTTTAGGTCTTTTATGGCGTTAGCAACTTCATCTATAGTTATAGGCTCATCCAAACTGCTTTTTTGATTCTGAGACAACTCAGGTAAGGTTATTTTTGAGAAGAAGGATTCAGCCTCTGTAGGATTAAATTCATTGTTTGTCTTGTATAAAGTTGCGAGATGTGATTGAAATTTATGGACTATTTTAACTGGATTACAAGTATAAACATTTTTTGATAATTTCAAACGTATTGGTTTGAAAGATTTGTTAGTTGAATTTAATGCCCGAGCCAAATATGTACCTGGTTTGTTTGTATTCATGTAGAAATTGTGTTTGGAGCGTTTGAGGGATTTATCAACTGACTCAGTGAGAAATAGATCGTATTCCAATCTAGATTTTTCCAGATGAGATTTTGTACTCTGAGATGGATTATCTTGGAATGATATGTAGGCTGCATTAAAATTGAGTTCTAGTTTTTTGCTAGATTTTTGCGTTCCCGTTTAAATAGTGCCATTTGTCTTTGTATTGTACCACGCAAGACAGGCTTATGAGCTTCCCACAGTGTTATTGGGGAGATGTCTGTTGTATTATTAATTGATATGTATTCCTTTAAAGCTTGTTCAATGGCCATCTGATGTAGTGGGTGTTTGAGCATTATGTCCGGTAAGTACCACGTTGGGTCATGCGCTTTTGGTATGGCTGAGGCTATAGTAGTGTATACTGCATTATGGTCAGACCACGGAATCGGAATTATATCTGATGCAATAATTTCTGGTATCATTCCTATTGTTAGAAAAATATGATCTATTCTGGTGAAGGTTTGATGTGGGTGCGAGCAATAAGTGAATTTTTTTTTTCATTGGGTTACTTTCTCTCCATGAATCTACCAGATTGTATTTGGAAAGAAGTTGAGAAAAAGGTAATCTAGAGGTTATTTTGGATGGTGTAAAAGGTGATTTATCTAGAAATGGGAGGAGGACCTGGTTCGAATCCCCACACATTATAACTGTTCCTATTTTGTGTGTATTAATCACTTGTAATATATGTGAGAGGAATGGTGTAGGTTGTTTGTTAGGAGCATAGTAGGAAATCACCGTGATTGCTGTATCCATTATATAACCCATGAGTATCAGGTATCTACCTTCTGGGTCTTTAATTTCTGATGATAAGGTGAATGGTGTGGATCAATGAAATGCAATTAGAGTTCCCCTTTGCTTGGTACAGGCAGAAGCCGTGTAAATTTGTTGATAAAAAGGAGAAATATATTTTGGAGTAGAATCTTTGGTGAAGTGTGTTTCTTGGAGGCATACTATGTGAGCCTTCTTGTTATGGAAAGTACGAAGGCTTTGGTCCTTTTTTGAGGGACATTTATTCCCTGAACATTCAGGGAACGTATATTCAGTAGTGCCATGGCAACAGATCAAATAGTTTTGACTTACTTTTTGTTATGTAGAGCTGACTGCGCAGATCAACCTGTGTGGACTGAAGAGATGAAAAGATAGAAAAGAAACCAGTGAATTCTGGAGTAAAGAGTAAACAAAAAACATATGAGATTAGATGATACATTGTATAAATTATTTTTTGCAAGTAATCACAATTTACCCGTGAAAGAGAATAAATATCTCTCTCAGGGGAATAAGTGCCTTCGTCACACTCCCACATAATATGGTTGGGAGAATGAGGAGGGCTAATGGGGGTACACGGATCTTCCGCTTACAGGAGAGAAGTGCTATGTCAAAAGACATCAAAATGATGATTCATTAATTGGAGTGCAGAATATAGTTTTTGTTGAAATTATTTATTCCAGGGTGGTTGTATATGGTTAGTCTTGCCGTAGGCTAAATAATTCAGTTAGAAAGGTACTGTTAATAACTTTGGTATTGATGAAGATAGTTTGAATTATTTTGGGATTTTAACCCTTTTAGAGTAAACAATTACATATTTTATTCATATGCAACTGTTTAGATATGTTAACTCATAAAATTGAGGTTGTATTGCTTCAGATTAGAATAAACAAAAACATAGTTCTAGGAACTAGTTAGGTAATAATATATTTGTTTTAAGAAAAGAAAGAAAAAGCTTCCATTACTTCTGGATTATTGAACATATTTGTCCTAAAAAGTAATAAATCTATTGTTATTACCTGAAAATATATAACTGAACAAGAATTTCCTTATTTCACTTATATATTCTAAGGCTATATGAATCAGAAGTAATAAGAAATATAACTGGAATGTAACATGATCCCACACAGTGTGTGACTATCAGAATGCAGTTACATTCAGTTATAAATACAGGTTTTTTATAGAGAACCATCTCTTAGTATAATAAATGAAGAGATATCAGGAATTAGGATGTCAGTCCATTGAATCTTCTTGGTCCATGGATGATGTGTCATAACGGCCTCTTTTATGAGAATGATGATTCCCATTTTGTTCTGAAATTTTCTGGGTGCTGCCTGAAGGTGAAGATGATACCATTCTTCTGCGTGTGGGAGTGTTGCTGCTTGTGGGTTCTGTCAGATTTAATTTTAAAAGGGTTTGTTGTAGTTCATCTGCTGATCTGCTTCTGTAAATTGTACCTTGGTAGTTAAATCTGACTGAAAAGGGGAAGCCCCATTGATACATAATGTTGTGGCGTTGCAGTTCCATTAGTTGGGGTTTCATGGATCGTCTTTTAGTAATAGTAAGTTGGGATAGGTCAGCAAAAATTTGATAATTGTGTCCTTGAAAATTAAGTTCCTTTTTTTCTCTTGCAGCAATTAGTATTTGTTCTTTCGTTCTGTAATAATAAAATTTTGTGATTATATCACGTGGGGGTCCATCTTTCTTTTTGGCTGTGAGGTCTCTGTGTACTCTGTCCAGTTCTAAACGTTCAATAGGGATATCTGGCTTTAGTTCTTGTAATAGAGCAGTAATAGTAGATTGCAGGTCTGTCACAGTTTCAGGTATTCCCCTTATGCGCAAGTTTGAAAGTCTGGCTCTATTTTCGTAATCTTCGAGCTTAGTTTGAAGTATTAAATTCTCTTCTTTTAATTGTTCCAATTCTGTTATATTTTCTTGGGTTGTAATTTCAATTTCATCAATTTTTATTTCTAAGGCTGCGGTGCGGTTTCCCAGCTCTCTTATTTCTTTGGTTAGGCTTTTTGTTATTTGGTCTGAGGTTTGTTTTAAAGCCTTATGAAGCATCTTTTCAAATTGTAATAATATTACTGGGGATGCTGAGGAGGCTTGTGGAGAAGTTTGTGAGAGGATTTGTTCTGTATCTGACTCAAATGGAGAGTCTTGCTGTGACATTTTCTGTCTGTGAGAGCGCCCTGATGCTGTATATTGTGAGGTGATTGGAGCTGCTTTAGTTGCAGTGAGTGCCTGTGAGCTCTTTGTGAGGTGATTTTTATTTCTGCCACGGTTTCCTCCCAGTACCATTTTTCCTGCCCAAACTTTCACAGTTTGTTCCCTGGGGCAAAAAGGTTCAAATGAGCCTGCAGGCTCCGCTTTGTCCTTCTCTTCACTCCTCAGCGGTGTGGAGCTCTAACAATGCATGTCTGCTCCGCTAGACTCCGCCCATCTCCCCCAATTTTCATTTTTCATAACACAAAAGCTGGATGAGCAGACTAGTCAATTTTTGACGAACGACAGCTCAACGTCCGATTTTTGGATGGTCAGTACAGAAATTGTCACACAAAAGTACAAACACGCATGATCGGAATCAAGGAACGACTGGGAAGAGTTCGGTCTTCTAAACTACCGCTCATAATATAGAATTACCATTCGTGATGCGGCAATTGATGACATTTCTAAATGCAGCGCACATTCTCTTTTTCTTGAATGGGCCAATATTGAAACTGCTTTGCTGGTGATACTGATGGAGTTATGCCAAACTTATTTTAAAAGGCATTTGTTTTGTAGTGATATAATATTAATATTATGGTTGTTGTTTGATTTTTTGGGGAAGTTACCCCAACACCATTATCCCTGAGTTTTTAAAATCAAAGATACAACTTGGTTGTTGGTGTCCCTTGTCAATTTTCCATTGTGTTGTTTTTAATGTAACTGCCTACTCCCAAACTGTCATTTGAAGATCAGGAACGATCTGAAAATCACAAATCAATGCTCACCAAACTTCTACTAACACAAAATTAGCAGAAGGGGACCAAAGGGTGGAGCTTGAGAAATGAACTTCCTCTTTATACTCTCATAGTACGTTACTACGTTTGTGTTTGTCGAACGTTAATTTGCAGATAGTTATTATATAGTATGCTAGACAAAATCCTGCACACGCGCTTTTGACAAAAATCAGGCGATCGAACCATCTGTACGAGGCTTTATTCTAATTACGATTTCCTGTATGTGGACGTGGGGAAGAATGGCCGGATGTCCGATGGTGGAGTCATCGCCCAGACGGAGTTTTACAGGCGTCTCCAGAATGGCAGCTTGGACTTGCCAGCTCCAGAGGACAATGTGGAAGGACTCCCATTCGTGTTCGTTGCTGATGAAGCGTTTGCGCTGGGGGACCACCTGATGCGGCCATTCCCAATGAGGACCCTCCCCCCGGAACAGAGGGTTTTTAATTACCGGCTGGCCAGAGCCCGAAGAGTGGTGGAGAACACATTTGGAATCCTGGCCAGCCGGTTCCGCCTATTTCTGACACCCATCCATATGGCGGAGTATAAACTGAACCATATTATACTTGCGTGCTGTGTTCTCCATAAATTTTTAAGGAAACATTTGGCCAACTATGCTGGCTCAGTTGGGCCTGAGGCCGGAATGATACATGAAACCACACTGACGGCGCTTGAAAGCGCCCGTCCTGGCTTGCCCTCCCTGAGTGCCCGTGATGTCCGGTTACGCTACCTGGAGTTCTTTGCGGGTAGGGGGGCCATCAATATGCCAGCAAATTTGTGAAGCCTTTTTATAATAAAAAACAAAAAGAAATTCTTTGTGGACATTTACTGCTTGTGTTTGTTTTAGCTGACCCTGACAGAAATGTGTTGAGTGCAGAAAATGGCGTGATTGTGTAACCTTATACAAAGCACTGTTGGCTGTTATTTACTAAATGCAAAAACACATTTCACTACAAGTGCACTTGCAACTGCACTGAACCTGCACTTGTAGTGCAAAGTGGATTTGCCCTTAGGAAATAACGCACATTTTCCCTGAAAACAGCAATTACATCACCCCAAAAGTGTTGTAGTGTTGAGACAATAATCCACACATTCTTGATGAACCAACTTTTTTATCTGTACGAGGCTTTATCTGTACGAGGCTTTATTCTTCTAACAGGGAAAAAGACAGCAGTTAAAAGTTGATTGAGGTTCTAATCTTTTCCCAGTCTACCTTAAACTAGAAAGGAAGTTGGGAATTTACAAAGTTTAACTGGCGGTACAAAGCTCTGCCCCATCTCTTGTTAAGGTTTGCACTTTTTTTGGTATCTTCTGAGATGTTGTAGCATGTTCAGAAGGTTGTCTGCTGAACCATGCCAACTGCTGACAAATTAAGTGTAAAAATATCATCATTTACAATTTATCAGTAACGTTTATTTCTTAGTAATTATCGAAGTTACACTGGCCTGGATCTGTGATAACATCCTGCAGAGCACAGAGAAGGAAAGACCAAAAGTAGAATCTTATGGCCTCATTCACACAGACGTTGAGGTCAGTACACTACGAATCAGCTGTTAGTTTATGGGGCTTGAACTGTCAAGTGCTTCTTACAGGTGTCCCATGTAAGTGTAGGGGGACATGGGGGCTGCACGGACACTCGTCCTAATTTGACAGGTGTGTGGGTGCAGATGAGTGGTCCTGAACACAGTGTGCATTCGGGGGGCCACTCATCCGCTAACAAACGTGAGTAACTTCAGATCAGGCAAGGGCAAGGTTTCAAACCCTTTAGTTAATAAAGATAAAACATGATACTTTCCTACACCTAACAATGACTACAGACTGAAGTGCTGCCTTAGCATACCTGTGAACGTGCATTTTAGTGTCCATAGTTCTTTACAGGCTTTCTCACGCAAGTGTAGATTCCTCGAAGGCAAAAATCCAGTGCTGATATCTTCAGGGAAAACCCCAAACGAAAAGTCTCTACATATGGACAGTGATGCACGATATCCTACTGCTATTCTGGGTCTCATCTTCTGTATCCATCCCCTGTGGGACTCACGCTTAAGGCTGAACCGTGCTCACTAAGTGTTTCCTGTGGAACTACTGTCGGTTCCACCGTCTCCTGTGGGGGACTCCCAGGGCTCTCTCAGACTGGACCACTTTCCCAATTGTTATCACACAGGTAAATGGATTGGACCCAAACAGGAAAGCCTGCCAAAAAGATTAAGAGAGCTGGCAAAGCATTAACTCCAACCCTCACAACCGCAACAACACCCACTAACGGTTCCCACCTGCTTACACATGGGCCTCAGCTCCCCCTATGAATGAGGCTATTTATTTGCTTGGTTTTCCTGGATATATTAGTATCCATAATGTGCTTTAAAGGTAAAGTTATCAGTAGAAAAGTTATATATATTTATTCAAATTTGAGTACAATGTCTACTTTCAACAGTCTCCTTTAGATAACAATAAAGAATGTTACACAACAGTTTAACCCATACCAAATACAGATCCCCAATGGCAATCAGTACAGCGACAGTGCATATTTTTAACACTGATCACTGTATTAGGCCCCTTTCACATGGACGGATCAGTGTCAGAATGTCCGTCGCAATGTCATAGTCCCACTATAAGTCACTGATTGCTGCAATTACTAGTAAAAAAAAAAGAAATACGTAAATAAAAATGCCAACATATATACCATAGTTTGTAGATGCTATAACTATCAATATATGCTTATTGGGATTTTTTTTACCAAAAATATGTAGAAAAGTACATGTTAGTCCAAATTTTGAAGAGATTTGATGTTTTAATTTGTTTTATAGGAGAAAGTAAAAAATATTGTTTTTTTTTTTTTTTTTATTTATAGTGCAAAAAATGAAAAATGCAGTGGTGATGAAATACCACCTTAAGTGAAGCTCTGTTTGTGGAAAAAAAAATGAAATACATTTTATTTGGGTACAGTGTTACATGACTGCACAATTGTTAAAGTAACACATTGCCGTATGGCAAAAAATGGCCTGGTCATGAAGGGGGGTAAATCTTCTGGAGGTCAAGTGGTTAAAGCTAGGCAGGTTACTTGTTATTGGTATTGGCAATGTTTACATATAGCTTAGACCCTCACTGCAGTAACCTGAGCTTCTGCTTTATCCATCCCACTGCCCCCCCAACCACCAGCAAACACCACCACTGGCTGCATAGATTCAATGCATCATGCAGTGACATAGTGAGAAGTGAAAATGAGGAGTGAGAGCAGAGTTGACCACCAGAGGAAGTAGGAGGGAGGGAAGAGGTGACCAATGGCAGTGAGGAGTTGAGAGCAGAGGTGACTAGTGGTAGTGAGGGGGAGAGCAGAGGTGACCAAGGGAAGTGAAGGGGGAGAGCAGAGCAGGGCCGTTTGAAGGAATTTGGGGACCCC
Source organism: Aquarana catesbeiana (assembly GCF_042186555.1). Taxonomy (NCBI): domain Eukaryota; kingdom Metazoa; phylum Chordata; class Amphibia; order Anura; family Ranidae; genus Aquarana; species Aquarana catesbeiana. The sequence continues at coordinate 496,837,336 of NC_133328.1, read as the reverse complement.
AAGCAAAATGGACATGGAGGCCCCCCGCACGCAAAGCCTACAGAAATCACAGCATAGCGATACAGTTTAAGTTCACCAACACTTTATATAAATAAAAAAGGTTTACAGTGCAAATACCGCTGTTGCATATAATGTGCATAAAATTTGAAAATTTTCAACAATTGAACATTTGCAAAAAAACACCACTGTACCATAAAATCAAATATACATTAAAAAAGTGCACAATAACGAAATCAAACATACTTAACCCCTTCCTGACCGGCGCACGCCGATATACGTCGGCAGAGTGGCACGGCTGGGCAAATGGGCTTACAGGAATTCCCCACCGTGCCATTGCGTGTGCGCCGCCGGCCGGGAGCTCCGTGAGTCGAGTTGTGGGTCCCGCAGACTCGATCGCTGCGGGGATACCCGCAATCGCCTCACGGAGAGGACGAACGGGGAGATGCTGATGTAAACAGCATCTCCCCATTCTGCCTAGTGACAGGCTCACTGATCTCTGCTCCCTGTCATCAGGAGCAGAGATCAGTGTAGTGTCACAGCTAGCCCATCCCCCCTACAGTTAGTAATCACTCCCTAGTACTGACTTAACCCCTCGCTGTATAAATGACAATGGTCCCAAAAATGTGTCAAAAATGTCCGACATGTCCGCCATAATGTCAGCCAAATTATTAATAAAAATGCCATAAAACTACCCCCTATTTTGTAAACGCTATAACTTTTGCGCAAACCAATCAATAAACGCTTATTGCGATTTTTTTTTTAACCAAAAATATGTAGACGAATACGTATCGGCCTAAACTGAGGAAAAAAAAATGTTTTTTTATATATTTTTGGGGGATATTTATTATAGCAAAATGTAAAAAATAATGCGTTTTTTCAAAATTGTTGCTCTTATTTTGTTTATAGCGCAAAAAATAAAAATTGCAGAGGTGATCAAATACCACCAAAAGAAAGCTCTATTTGTGGGGAAAAAAGGACGTCAATTTTGTTTGAGAGCCACGTCGCACGATCGCGCAATTGTCAGTTAAAGCGATGCAGTGCCAAATCACAAAAAGTGCACTGGTCAGGAAGGGGGTAAATTTTAAACACACGCATATCTCATATCTAACGAGGAGAGCAAAAAAGAAAGATTTACCATAGCTTTACCATAGAAACAATTACCATAGCTTTCTTTCCATTTTCTTTCTTTATCATCCCAATTCCATCTTATTGCTTCTTTTTTGAATTGGGTAATATGTATTAAAGCTTTTTGCAAAAATTTACAAAGCAGAGAAAAGACTCTACAGTAGAGTCTGTATTTTGCCATGTTGGGGGCTAATTATTGTGTATTTGTGGGTGTTCTTTTTTGTGCCATGCGATGGGTTAATTAATATGCAATGTTGGCGGTTAAATACTGCACAGTGCTGGGAGTTTATTATTGTGCCATGCAAGGGGTTATTTTTTTCATGCCGTCCTTAATTATTGTGCAGTGCTGGGAATAATTATTGTGAAATGTCTTGGGGAGTTATTGCAGGCCCTGACATATGTCAGGGGTTCTAATTGCTGGCCTTAACACTCGCTGATAGTTATCATAGCTTGTCCAAATTAGGCTTATTATACGCTAACAATCTCTTCAGTGTACCTGAAGGCCTTATTTTGTTTATACAAATGGGCAAAGGTGGCACACTACAAGCCTTAGATCGTGAAGAAAAACCCAAATTTTGACAATGCCCAATGAAAAACCCAAATTTAGACAACGCCCACTTTTTGGGCACATGTACAAGTGCATGACCGGTGGCGCACTGCATGTGCAGCACTAGCCCCCCCCCCTTTATTATAATTCCAGCACCAGCACAGGCACCCCCTCCAAAACTGTCTGGAGCCTCCCCTGATTTGGAGCCATTGTGGATCAATTGGGGCTATGTTATGCTATGCTACTATCCCCGTTAAGGACTTGAGCTCCCCGCATTTTCCTTTGTATACACAGAGCTGAACCAAATATTTAATACATTTGCCTTCTCTTTGTCCCCAGTCACCAACTCAAAAAATCTTGTAAAGGGCCCATATGCTCAGACCTGGCCTTTTTACTACTAATATATTTGATTTTTTTTTTTTTTTGTCATACTCTCGTTTGCAACCTTTTATTCCTTTTGAACTTTGCAGCCTTGAGTTTTTGCATATATTGCAGGACTAACAGATGCAAATAAAAAAAGTCTGAAAAACTCAAACAAATGCAGTCAGCTCCACTGAGGGCTGATAAGCTGCAAAAAATACATTTTTGTTTATAAATTTAAATATGCTTTAATGTTAAATCAGATTTTCCATGTAGCTGTCCAATCAAACTGAGCCTTTAGGAGGTGAATGGACGCACTGCAGAGGAGCTCTGTCTAGCCCTCTGCAATCCACTGCCATCCGGCATCCACAAACATCAAAAACTGCCCCAAAGCCTATCTAATAACCACTGGGCACTAGGAGAGCCTTTTACTGAGGACATTGGAGCAGATTAGCCGGCGGACTACTTTGTTTTCAGGCCGCGGCCGGCCTTCTACAATCTACAGCCATCCGGCCTCCACAGACATCAAAAGCTGCCCCAAAGCCTATCTAATAACCACTGGGCACTAGGAGAGCCTTTTACTGAGGACATTGGAGCAGATTAGCCGGCGGACTACTTTGTTTTCAGGCCGCGGCCGGCCTTCTACAATCTACAGCCATCCGGCCTCCACAGACATCAAAAGCTGCCCCAAAGCCTACCTGGTAGCCACTGGGCACTGGAGGAGTCCTTCCCTGAGAATATTTAAGTAGATTGGCTGACGGATTGCTTGTTTTCGGGCCGCGGCCGGCCTCACTCCACAGACGCCGGCCGCCATCTTGCGGCCTACGAGACACACAGAATCCCCGGTCTCGGGTGCCGCGGAGGGCGATCGGGGGCCCTGGGGCCGGGAGGGCTGTATCCGGAGCGGAGGGGACACCAGACAAGGCAGAGAAAGCAGGCACTGGATGCTTGCGGCAGGCCCGAGGCCTGTGAGGCCCCCAGCATCACCGCATCTTGGCGCCACGACCGGAGGTAAGGGGGTCATATAATTCACCCTCACTTAAAGTGGCCCCCCCTGGGCATATCTGACAAGTTTATAGCCAGCTCAGACCCATCGCTGACCCCAGTAACACTAGAGACTTCCAGTGACGGCCGCCATCTTACCATCTTGCGGCCTAGCTTACAAGACGGGCCTGCACTATCAGAAACTGTGCCCTGGCTGGACGGTGCTCTCCCCCTTGAACCCATACGGTGTCCCAGCCTTGCGCCCATGTTAATAGGGTGACACCGCTGCTCCCGCAGGCCTGGTCACCCTCCCCAGTCCCCCTCATCTCCGTGGAAGATAGGTTTTGATGGAGAGAGACTAACTATGGATGGCTGAAGACCCGCACCCCTGAGTCCCGTGCTATCCCGACAGCTACAGGCTATTTACATAGCATAGCACACCCACATAATACATGGCGGCAGCTAGCTCACACTCCACGGAGCTTACCGACCCCCAACAAGGCACCATACAGAGGTATCTACTTAGAACTACGCCGATTGATCCCCGAACTCCCAAAGACAAGATGGCACCCGGCCGCAACCCGGGGAAGACCAAGTCTCCCGCCTCAGCAGCAGCTCACACGGCAGAGGACAATAATGAGAGACTTCAGAATTCTACGGGAGAGCCCTCAGCCTCCTCCACAAGGTCAGTCTCATCGTCCGACACAGGCACCGGGGAATCCCAGTCTGCTACGCATCCCCTATCAGGAGAACCCATTAGATCGGAAGCTGCTGCCCTCCTCTCTGCCTTCAGAATGGATTTCGAATCCTGGGCAAGCAAAATGGAAGATTCCCTCCACGTGAAGCTGAACGCCCTGAGGCAACAAGTCACAGCTAACGAGGAAGCAGTATCGGTCTTAACCACGGCTCAGGATGACCACGAGGCACGTATAACAGCCCTTGAATCCTCATCCGCGACACATCTTAGGCGCATACGTCACCAGCAACTCCGCATAGAAGACAGCGAAAATCGCAGTCGCAGAAATAACATTAGACTGCAAGGCATACCGGAGGCAACATCTGGAGCAGAATTGAAACCCACTGTCATAACTATCCTCAATAAAGCACTGGGAAGAGAGGCAACATCACCAATTGAACTGGATCGTGTTCACAGAGTAGGAGGACCAGGGGGGGCCCGAGATGGTCGCCCCCGCGATGTTCTATGTCGGGTCCACTATTACACTTTAAAAGAAGAGATCATGCGAAAGGCATGGAACTTGGGTCCTGTTGACTTCTTTGGTGCCCCTATTCACCTATACCCTGACTTATCTCGCAATACGCTGTATATGCGTAGAGTGGTGCGCCCTCTACTTGACCTTATACGGCAAGCTGGAGCTACCTATACATGGGGTCACCCCTTCAGCATCAAGGTGACACGGGGCGGCAACAGGTTTACGCTCTCTGATCCAGACCAACTGCCCGACTTTTTCCTCTTTATCGAACAAGATCCAGTGGAAGTTTTGAACTGGTTAGACCCTCCAGAGGATAGATCAGGCCAGGTGGGACTTGGTCCACTTCCACAGCGCCGCAGACGTCCTAGGTCCAGATCAGTTTCCTCTGGCCCAGGGATAAGAAGACCTACTTCCCCAGAAGATTAACTCAACAGTTAATTAGAGACTGATGGCTTGTTTTGTCTCCACTGGTTCTTTCCCTGCTCTTTGCCAATTTACAATTTGGCTGGGGTTCGGGTGAGAACATAGATTGGAGTCAATCTTATGCCTCTCATTATGAAGAGCGTCAGGTAATGCGAATGTCTACCAATGCTATGTTTTTGTGTTTTTCTTTTTTCCTTTTTATCTGACGTTTTTCTAAAGATGTTTTGCATTGTCTCAGATTGATTCCTCTCACCTTCCCATGATGATATATGCAGTGGGGGAGGTGTAGCGGGAGTGGGGGGATACCTTCCTCGGAGGGGGGTTTGGTACCCGGTTTTACTCGGTCTCTGCTACAGAGAATATAGGGTTTAAAGGACGTTACACATGGAGCAGAGGATTGCCCCCATGGAGGGATCCCCCACTCTCCCTGCCCTCCATATACCCACCCAATTGTCTTGGCGCAATAACTTTCTTTATATACATGAGACAATGCAATAGTTTTATATATACCTCAGGGTTACTTATTTAAATCCAATGCACACACTTGGTTGATTGTTATCATTTGTTGTGGTTAAGCTGCCTTATGCCCCACACTCGTTTTAAATATCAAGTGTGCCACACATACTACTTGCATGCCTGATATGCTGTCGGGAACACGGCTCAGACCCATTCATCTCGACTTTTCCCCCACAATAGGACAGGCACGGTTTGTGCCTAAAACGTGAATTTTCACGCAGTGTTCTGCGTTCGCGGACACATTAGTTTTCCAGACACATCTTTTTAGGTGTCTTTTCATTTATATCGTATTTCTTCCATTATCCTCACGCTCCTTTCATTTTTCTTCCTCCCCTCCCTCTCTTCCCCTCCTTTGTCTGTTTATCTTTTTCTTCATCTCTTCTTTCTTTTTCTTTCCTGCTCCCTATACCTTTCCTCCATATCTTAATACTTTCTCCCTTTTACAGCTTTTGGCACTCCAGCATGGCTCACACGGTGACTTTGCGCCCACACCTGAAACTTTGTTCGTATAATGTAAACGGACTTAACATAGCGTCGAAACGTGGGCAAATTCTATATCAGATGCACAAAAGACAGGTCAGCATACTCTTGCTGCAGGAGACCCACTTCCATTCTGACTCCACTCCTTCCTGCTCCAATAGATATTTCAATAGATGGATACACAGTACCAACCCGACACAAAAATCTAAAGGAGTATCTATTGCGTTTCATAAAACACTCCCTATTGAGCTGCTTGATCAGGTGACGGACCCCCAAGGCAGGTATGTCTTTGTAAAAATTTTATTATGGGGGACTAAATTTACAATTGCCAACGTATACTTGCCTAACACACACCAAGTCCCATCAGCCTTGCAATACCTAAAGATTTTGGCGGGTTTCACGGAGGGCAAGCTCATACTCGGAGGGGACTTCAATACTCCCCTGGATCCACTTTTGGATTCATCGACATCCCGTTCGTCTATATCCTTTCCAAAAATACGGGCCCTAAAACGTACCATCTACAATATGCATCTCATAGACGTATGGCGAATACTGTACCCGGACTCACGAAACTACACACACTTCTCCAACATCCACCAATCATACAGTCGTATAGATTATTTTTTAGTCGAGCACGGCTGCTTAGATTGGTCCCCCAATTGTGAAATAGACCCTATGGTTTGGTCCGACCACTCACCCATATTCCTGACGCTTACAATCCCCTCTACACCAATAAAAGAATGGACATGGAGGTTAAATGACTCTCTCTTGACTGAACCAGGGTTTGAAACACAGATAGCAGAGACGATATCAAACTTTTTCACAGATCACACATCTGATGACACCTCACCACCCATGAAATGGGAAGCATTGAAGGCGGTATTACGGGGTAGGTTTATTCAGATGGGTGCTCGCATGAAAAAAGAACGTTCAACTGCGATAGTTACGGCAGTACATAAGCTAAGGACACTAGAAACTACTCATAAACGCTCCCCGACGGTTGAACTGCTTACGGAGGTTTCTTCTGCTCGCACCCAGCTTAGAGAGTTATATGAGGCATCAGCCCGCACGTTTGCGAACAAACTAGCTTTTCATCAATATAAATTTAGAGATAAATGTGGTAGATCCCTGGCTCGCACCCTCCACACCAAACAACCTAACTCCTTTATACCTCATATACGGGACAGCTCTGGGAAAACTGTCTCATCACCTTCCGAGATGGGACAGGTGTTCCGGGACTTTTATCAATCCCTATATAATATACCTGCAGCGAGCTCCACTGATCCTCCCCTCACTACAGCGGAAACACAAGCCTTATACATCGAGCAAACTGCATTACCCACTCTAGATGGCGAGACGATAGAGGACCTTGAGGCCCCGATTTCGGAAGACGAGGTTGCCCGCGCCATTACTTCTACCCCATCTGGTAAAAGCCCGGGTCCTGATGGCTTTACTCCGAAATTCTATAAACAATTTGCTACCCTTCTTACTCCCTTCTTGACAAAAGTATTTAACTCCATCTCTGAACGATCAGTGTTCCCACCACAAACCTTAGAGGCACATATTACCCTCATCCCCAAACCAGACAAAGACCTGAATGTTTGCGCTAATTACCGACCTATTTCGCTAATAGGAGTAGATCTAAAGGTGTACGCAAAAATTTTAGCTAATAGGTTGCAACCATTGTTACCCCGTTTAATACACCTAGATCAGGTTGGCTTTGTGAGTGGAAGGGAGGCGCGTGACAACACCCTAAAAACACTCCTCATTGCTGATTATGCTCTGGCCCACAATATCCCATTGTGCCTTCTCACAGTCGATGCGGAAAAAGCCTTCGACCGTGTCGACTGGCAATTTCTCCGCTTATCATTACAACAACTAGGTCTAGGCCAAAACATGATCTCCAGAATAATGTCCCTCTACACATCTCCTTCCGCTAGGATTAGACTAAACGGCTCCCTATCCCCTAAGTTTACTATACACAACGGAACGCGGCAGGGGTGCCCCTTGTCCCCCATTCTTTATGTAATTGTCATGGAACACCTAGCCATTGCCCTTAGAAACAATCCGGCCATACATGGCGTTAGAGTAGGCCCACTACACACTAAAATTGCCCTATTTGCTGATGATCTACTCATATTTGTAACCCAACCACAAATTTCTCTACCCTCCATTATGCAGGAGTTTCAGAGGTATGGAGAGGTTAGTAATTTTAAAGTTAATCTAAATAAGTCAGAAATCCTCAACATTTCACTCCCAACAGCGGTTCTACAACAGCTTACGACTTCCTTCCCTTTTAAGACAAGCTCCACATCTATCCGCTATCTAGGAATCCATATTCCAACAGTCTCATCCCAACTATTCTCCAGCAACTTCACCCCTTTACTTACCAGAACTCAAGCGGATCTGACCACATATGCCTCTAAACAGCTCTCCTGGCTGGGTAGGGTGAATGTCTTGAAGATGGATGTTCTCCCTCGATTCTAATGCCGCGTACACACGAGCGGACTTTACGGCGGACTTTGCCCGGCGGACTGGATTTCGTCGGACAATTCGATGTGTGTGGGCTCCAGCGGACTTTGTTTTCTCAAAAGTTGGACGGACTTAGATTTTAAACTTGTTTAAAATTTATCCGTTGAAATCGAGTCCGGTCGAAAAGTCCGCTCGTCTGTATGCTAGTTCGACGGACAAAAAGGCACGCTAGGGCAGCTATTGGCTACTGGCTATGAACTTCCTTGTTTTAGTCCGGTCGTACGTCATCACGTACGAATTCGACGGACTTTGGTGGATTGTGTGTAGGCAAGTCCGTTCATTCACAAAGTCCGTCGGAAAGTACGTCGAAAAATCCGCCGGGCAAAGTCCGCCGTAAAGTCCGACCGTGTGTACGCGGCATTATACCTTTTCCAGACCATTCCTATCTATATCCCCACCTCGTTCTTCAAAAGGCTCCGTCAGATCTTCTCTAAATTTATATGGCAGGGACGTCGCCCCAGGATAAAACATGACACAATGATTCTCCCGAAAGTCAGGGGGGGTCCCAGATGCCTCTATATACCATAAGGCAGCGGTACTCGTGCGTATAGTGGATTGGTTCCACCACTCTTCCTCCAAACTTTGGGTTCAACTAGAGAAATATCTTAATGAGGCTGATCTTTGCGCCCTGCCATGGACCCCTATGGCTGGGCGTGGGGACGGCTTATTCTCCACTGCTCTTACTCGCCAAACTCTCCAGATTTGGGACCGCATGATCTCAGCGAGTAAATTGTCTAAAATCCAGGGCCCAATGACCCCTCTCTTCGGGACTCCGGCTTTCCCCCCAGCAGCGAACAAGTTAAGATTTGGACCCTGGAGTAGGGATAGCCATAGACGTTTAGCACAGGTCTTACGCGCTGACCCATCCTTGAGAACGGACATACCCTCTCGGACGGAATTAGGGACCTCAACAATGTGGTTACAAAGGGGTCAAATAACGTCATACATACGCACTTTCTCATCCATCTCAGAGATACTGGCCGACCCATCAGACTTTGATGAACTGCTTTTACAACCAGACCCACCAATACATGTAGTATCACTGTTGTATTCCCTACTACTGAACGAATATGCCCCTGACCTTCCAACATATACACAGAAATGGGAAGCGGAGCTGCAACACTCCATCTCCCCCACTGATTGGCAAAAAAGCTTTATCCTAACGCATAGGATTTCCCTGGCAACCAAGAACCAAGAAAAAGGGTTTAAATTATTAACGAGGTGGTACAGATGCCCAGTAGATATTAAAAAGTTTAACCCCTCTTTGACAGACGTGTGTTGGAGATGCCTGTCCTCTAGCGGGACAATGCTTCACATCTGGTGGGCTTGCCCTCCAATCTGGAAACTATGGCAAAAGGTCTTTGATCTTTACAGCAGGCTGATGGCGACATCAATCAAACCCACACCAGAGATAGCCCTATTATCTATACTCCCAGGCCCCCTCAAGTCGATTAAAAAAGATGTACTGCGCCACTTTCTGGCAGCAGTTAGGACAGTGATCCCCCGACATTGGAAAACGACAGATGTGCCTTCCTTGGGAGAATGGGTGGTTGAAGTGGACCAGATAAGAGATCTGGAGCGCCTGTTGGCGGAGGAAGTGGGAAAGGAGGAGCAGTTTACCGCCACCTGGACCTCATGGTCCATGTTTCGCTATTCTGATGAGTTTTCCCTTTGGGTCAGAGATACCCCACCCTTACCCGCCGATTAGCCATGCTGGAGTGCCTGGTGCCTCAGGTACCATCCCACACTTCTACTCACGTTCTTATTTCTGACTTTTTCTGTCTCCTCTTTGTTAAGTACTGAACCGACCACTCACATATATAGTTAAAGATCATATCTTTGGACTAGCTAAATGACTTGATTATCTATAATAGGTGAATAAAAGACTTCTACAGCAGTCTAATTCGTTGAGAGGGAACCCTCAGATAACACCAACCCGCGAAACTACAAGGTTCATTATATGTTGGCCCCCACCCGTATATTATTCCTCTCTTAGAATAAAGATTTCAATATACAATATGATATACCAGTAGTTCACCGAAAGCTGTATGTTAAAATGATCACTCCTGTTTATACATGGGTAAAGTACACCTCACTATTCTATGTATACTATATGTGTTGCCAAACTGTAAAGAATGGTATTTTTCTGTTATATTCTTTGTGTTCTTACTTTTGAAAATAAACTAAGATTGAAAACAAACTGAGCCTTTAGGTTAGCTTGTAAATTGGAGATGTCCCAGAATAAATGTATTGCACTACACAGCGATATGTCATCTGTAAACAAAAAAATTATAACTTTCATTCCAAACACTATAATATTAAAAAAAAAAATATATTGTAGTCATCCCTAAGGAGGGCAAGGACCATGCCCAATGCAAAAACTATAGACCTATTTCCTTACTTACGTTACGTTTCCTTACGTTGATTTAAAAATTTTTACAAGTGTGCTGCCGTACATGTTTTCGGAAATAGTCCCTCACCCGCTGTTGCAACATACGGTTTACGAAGGACTGTCCTTGAAGGGGAAAAGGAGTATGGCGAAGATGCTCGATACTTCGTTGAGAGAGACTTCTTTGTGAACGACAGACTTAAATCTTTACCTACAGACGAAGAAGCCATAGACCTGCTCAAAAGGAAACAAGGTATGCTTTCTGAGGCTAACCTCAGACTACACAAGATTGCCTCAAATAGTGTTGCTGTTATGAAAGCCTTTCAACCTGCCGATCATGCCACAGGGTTTAAAGACTTGAATCTGGAAATGGACATACCACCTGTACAGAGATGTCTGGGCCTACGGTGGGACTTATTAAAAGACACCTTCGGGTTTCAAGACAACCCTGCAGCTGATGCCACCAAGCCAGTGTCTGCAAGTGTCTTTGCAAATTCTCCTTGGGTAACAGGTCCTGAATTCCTGCTGGATCATCCAGAGGAAACCACAGCTAAAGTCTTCAGTATTGTAGAACCTGACAAAGATCCAGAGATTCGTCCTGAAGTCAAGACCTTTGCCTCTGATCTGAACCCTAACCTCCAAGTTGGAGACCTTGTTTTGCTCAAGGACCAGCAAGCTGAAAAAATTGAATGGTCCATGGGACTCATTGTAAAAAGCGTTCCTAGTGGTGATGGTAAGGTACGTAAGGTGGAGGTTTCAAGACAATGGACTGTAAAGACCTTCATCAGACCTATCACGGAACTTATTCTGCTCTTGCCCTTTGGAGAATGAACTTGTTTGCCTAGGCTGCTGGATCCTACCTGCGACTTCAAGAAAAAAGTGTCTTGGACTTAAGTTGACATATCTTGAAGCCTTGAATTAATAGTTGTTGTTTTTGCATTATATGCATGTTCTTTATGTCTTTCAGGTCTTCAAGATATCCAGCAAATTACACTGATGTTATTTGCAGTTGTATCACTACCGTTCTGATATATATAGTGACATTTACCAATGCCAGATGGGGAGTGTGCTGCCCCACAGGGCATAGAATTTATATATATTGTTTTCCTAACCATTTTCTAGGGACTTTTATGTTTAGTTTACATGCTGCCATCTAGTGACCCTTTGTGGTAATACACTTGTCTCTCAAGTTTATTTTTCCCTTATGTTATGACACACTTCCTTTGAATGTAATGCTCCACCCTTCTTCTTGAGTTTATACCTCCTGTGTCATCTATGCAGTTAACAAGCCACATGTATTCTGCATAAGTAAGCTACAGACAGTATCATCTTTTGACCGCATAAATACCACAACCTGTGCATCTGTTTGTATCCTGTCATCTGCTGTAACCTGATGTTCAGAATAAAGGCATCTTGTGGATGGAATTGGTATTTGGTGAGTTCAAACTATCTGATTAGGATTGTCTTCAGTGATTTTATCTACTTATACAGGCCAGGCATAGAGATCTCACAAGGGATAGATCGCTTCACAACAATCGGAGTCAGAATAACAAGGGTATTAGCTACAAGGCTACAGCCTCTCCTTCAGACTCTCATCCACTCTGACCAGGTAGGCTTTATGCCTACCAAAGAGGCAAAAGATAATACTATTAGAGCTCTAGACATTATCCATCTGGCTAACTCTCGTAAAATACCATTATGCCTGTTATCCTCCGATGCTGAAAAAGCCTTTGACAGGGTGGATTGGACATTTCTGAAGGAGACGCTGTCCCATATGGGAGTCGGGAAAGCATTCAGTAAATGGATAGAGGCTATATACTTCGCTCCATCCGCAGCGGTAAGAATTAAAGAGGTGACCTCCCCATTTTTTAGCATGAGCAACGGTACTAGGCAGGGATGCCCTTTGTCCCCAATGATTTTTATATTAACTCTTGAACCATTTTTGCATCATGTTCGACAAAATATCGATATTCAAGGTTGTGTGATCGACAAAACGGAACATAAAACTGCGGCTTATGCAGATGACATACTGTTTTTCATTACTTCACCAGAAACCACGCTACCAAATCTTGTAAAGGAGTTTGACCAATATAGCTTAATTTCCAATTTTAAAATTAACACTCAAAAATCAGAAATATTAAACATTACGCTGTCAAATGCACGTATACAGGCTCTTCAATCGTCATTCTCCTTTCCATGGGTTGCGTCATCTCTGACATACCTAGGAGTCAAACTGATCTTCTCAATAGACAAACTCTTCCAAACAAATTTTCCACCGTTATTACGGGAACTCTCCTTTGACTTGGAAAGATGGAATAAAGGTCCTTATACATGGATGGGTAGGAACGCCATCCTCAAAATGAACATTTTACCAAGATTACTGTACCTTTTCCAGACCTTGCCAATATCTATCCCAGAGTCCTTTCTGAAATCACTATGCAGCGCCTTTATTAGATTTATTTTGGCAAAAAAGCATCCCCGTCTATCGTTCAACCTGCTGGCTATGTCAAAGGCCAGAGGGGGCATGGCCTTTCCAGATGCGATAAGATACTATAAAGCAGCACACCTTGCCAGGGTACTTGCTTGGTGCAGAGCCGAGGGACACAAAACCTGGATAGCAATTGAACAATCATTTACAGAGATTCCACTCCGATGTCTGCCATGGCTTCGGTTAAAAACTCTGGGAACTCTAAGATATCACCCCCTGATAGGGGCAACCTTAAAAGTAATCCAACAGAGCCATTTCTTCTCAAAATTTGATGGAGAAATTACCAGGCTCCATCCAGTTTTGGGGAACCCATTATTTCCCCCTGGTTATGCAGACAGTCGTTTTAAGCAAATTATGTGCCAGGGTAAATTTGCAGCAGCATTTGCAGCAGCTTACACATTTCCTAACTTCTCTTAACGGGGGGGAGAGATCAGATCGTTTAAATACACCATTACATACAAATACATATAAATCTATGTCTTCTAGAAAAGCCCTCTGCACATGGGGTATCGGAGGTATATAAAATACTAATAGATCCTCCTGAAGACTTTGTCCCAAGATTCCTTTTGAAATGGGAAAGAGATCTAGACATTACACTCTCTAAGGAGCAACGGAGTTATATTCTACACTTTGCCCATCACTCCTCAATAGCCAGTCAATACCAAGAGCTATCTTACAAAATTCTTACAAGGTGGTACAAAGTTCCATCATTAATAGAAAAAAAGGTACCCGGAGAGGACGAATAAATGCTGGCGGTGTGGAGAGTCAGAGGGCAACATGCTCCATATTTTTTGGTCATGTAGGAAGATAGTGGATTTCTGGTCTAAAGTGCGAGATACTGTAAGACAATTAACAGCGTACAACCTGGGCCTCAACCCAGCAAGATATCTTCTTCATCTTTTGGACCTCTCTAAGCATAGATACCGGAACTCTCTAGTGGCTCACCTTCTGAATGCGGCAAAGGCCTGTATCCTGGCAGTCTGGAAGCAAGAATCACCCCTCCCCCCCATCTCGTTATGGTTTAAAAAAAATAGAGATATATGCTATGGAAAAAGGCACTGCGATATTATACAGGGTAAGGTGGAGAAATTCAATAAAAAATGGAATTCATAATCCCTTCTGGTGTGTACCAGGGAATACGGATGTGCTCTTGGAGGGCAGGTGGGGTCTTAGGGAGAGGGGAGAGAGAGCGAGAAAACTTAAACTAGCTTTTCCTTTTTTTTTTTTTTTTTTTCCTCTTCTCTCCTTGGTAAATGGCATTTGTGAAATGCTCTGGGGGAAGAAGAGGGGGAAAACATATTTATGTATGTATATGTGTGCGTGTATAGGTGCGTATAAGGATGTATGTGTATATGTGTATACACGAACGTAATACAGATATATTAGAGACAGGAAGAGAATCCATATGTGTTTTTTCTTTCTTTCTTTTTCTCTTTGTTATGCTCTGTTACTCTTTGTACGGATCTGTTTGACAATTAGTCATATGTATGTAATAAAAATTGAATTACAATGTATTAAATTGCACTCTGTGATATGCAGGCAGCAACAATGTTATTTACTTACCTGTTTATATGTATAAAAAAATGTATTCTTTGTATTTGGAAAAATAAAATATAGAGTTAAAAAAAAAAAAAAACTAAAAAGTAATGGTCTTAAAACTGAACCATGGGATGTACCACTAACAACCTTAGACCATTCAGAGTATGAATCATTAATTATTATTCTCTAAATGCAGTCTTTAATCCAGTTTTATATCAGTTCACGGACTGAATTTTCAATATCTATAGATCTAAATTCTTACACATCAAACACTTCACAGGCATCCTTTTCTTTGAATTTTTGCTTACTTATTCATAAAAGGAAAGCAGATTTGTTTGGCAACATCTTTCTTTTAGAAATCCATGCTATTTTTTATATTATTTTCTAGCAGATACTCTTGTATATGGCCCCTACCAATTCCTCAATTATCTTCTCTATAATAGAAGTTAAAACTTACAGGTCTGTAATTACTAAGTGAAAACCTTTATACCTATTTAAATATAGTTAGCACATTTGTTTTGTAGCAAGCCAGCCCTCAAGGTGTCCGAAAAAATAGAAACAATACCTTAGAAAGTTCTGAGCACAGCTCCTTGAAGACCTATGGGGGTAAATGACCTCATCCAGATGCATCATTTATATACATTTTTTAGGACCACATCAGTGTTAAAGTATAACTAAAGGCAAACCTTTTTCATTTTGTTTTTTTGGATAGAGTAGAGAGGGATCAGAAATGCTACTAGTGTTTGATAGGCTTGCATTGTACACTGAATTGAAAAAGTATTCCTACCCCTTGAAATTTTCTGCATTTTATCATGTTACAACCAAAAACGTAAATGTATTTTCTTGGGGTTTTATGTGATAGACCAACACGAAGTGGCATATAAGAATGGGCAAACAATTCACTCTCTAGATGTGCAAAGCTGGTAGAGAGACATAACTAAAAAGGCTTGCAGCTGTAATTGAAACGAAAAGTGGTTCTACAAAGTATTGATTTAGGGCGGCTGAATACAAATGCACACCACACTTTTCAGATATTAATTTGTAAAAAATTTTGAAAACCATTGATTATTTTCCCTTCGCTTCACAATTATGTGTCACTTTGTGTTGGTCTATCACATAAAATCCCAATAAAATACATTTACGTTTTTGGTTGTAACATGACAAAATGTGGAAAACTTCAAGGGGTATGAATACTTTTTCAAGACATTGTATTTGTCTCCAATGACCAACACACAGTTCTCATTTTTAGTGGACGTGGATGTGTGCACTCACAAGTTATACATTTATAATGCAGTACTATGCCAAAGTTTTGGGCCTGTGTGAATAAATGCTGTAAAGTAAGAATGCTTTCAAAAATATATATTTCAATGATTTTTATCAATTTACAAAATGCAAAGTGAGTGAACAGAAGAAAAATCTAAATCAAATTAATATTTGGTGTGACTACACCATTTTGGCTTCAAACCAGCATCAGTCCTTACACTTGCACACTTTGTACACAAGCAC
Organism: Aquarana catesbeiana; assembly: GCF_042186555.1. Lineage (NCBI taxonomy): Eukaryota > Metazoa > Chordata > Amphibia > Anura > Ranidae > Aquarana > Aquarana catesbeiana. The sequence goes on along the minus strand of NC_133328.1, from coordinate 496,821,236 downwards.
AAAGTCAGGGATTTTTTGTAGGATTAGAGTGAGGTGTATGATTAACCACTTCCCTCCCGACTTATAGCAGATTGACGGCTGAGCGGTGGTTCTGTTATACTGACTGGGTGTCATATAACTTGCCGGCGCACAGCGTGGCAACCACTAGTGCGGCGTGTCAGTCTGACACACCGCATCACTGATTGTGGTAAGGAGCCTCTGACAGAGGCTTCTTACCACGTGATCAGCTGTGATTAATCACAGCTGATCATCGCGTGAACCAGGAAGTGCCGGTAAACAGCATTCCTCGGTTCGCGTTGACAGGGAGAGCCAATCGGTGGCTCCCCCTGTCAGAGGGGGTTCTGTGCTGATAAGCAGCACACTGATTATCAGCACAGCCCCCATCAGATGTGCCCATCAGCTGCCAATCAGTGCCCAACAGCTGCCAGTAGTGCCCCATCAATAAAGTCTGTCAGTGCCCACCACAGTGCAAATCAGTGCCCACCACAGTGCCAATCACAGCCCACCACAGTGCCAATAAGTGCCCATCACAGTGCCAATCAGTGCCCCGCAGTAACACCTGTCAGTACCTCATCATCAATGCTGCCCATCAGTGCCATCTATTAGTGTCCATCAGTGCCATCTGTCAGTGCCAATCAGTGCCAATTAGTGACACCTATCAGTGCCCATCAGTGCCGCCGGTCAGTGCCACCTGTCACTGTCCATCAGTGCCGCCTGCCAGTGCCCATCAGTGCCCATCAGTGCTGTCTATCAGTGCCCATCAGTACTGCATATCACTGTCGCCTATCAGTGCCCATCATTTCTACGTATCGGTGCCTCCTCATCAGTGCCCATCAATGCCACCTTATTAGTGCCAACTCATCAGTGCCAATCAGTGCCACCTCATCCGTGCCCATCAGTGCTGGCTCATCAGTGCCCGTCAGTGAAGGCGAAAACAAAATTTTATGAGAGAGATTAAGGAAAACTTTTTTTTTCAAAAATTTCGGTCTTTTTTAGCTTGTTTAGCAAAAAATAAAAACCCCAGAGGTGGTCAAATACCACCAAAAGAAAGCTCTATTTGTGAGAAGAAAAGGATAAAAATTTAGTTTGGGTACAGTGTTGCATGACCGTGCAATTGTCATTCAAAGTGCGACAGCACTGAAAACTGAAAATTGTCCTTGGCATGAAGGGGCGAAAGTGCCTGGTTTTGAAGTGGTTAACCAATTATACCATGTAGAAGCTAATGATGATCAATGTCATATGTAGGTTAAAACACAGTCATTAACTGAAAAAGAAACAGCTGTGTAGGAGGCTTAAAACTGGATGATATTATTTATAACCTCCCCAGTCAGATCCCTCCCATCCTTTTTGTCAGCGTTACGCACATATGGAGCGCTGTCTAATTTTAAGGTGAACTACAGCAAATCCGAGGCGATGGGGGTGGAGCTGAGTGCGTCCCTTCAACCTCAGATAGTTACTCAATTTAATTTTAAATGGACAGATCCCATATACGTTATCTGGGAACAAATATACCGAACAAATAAAACAGGGTGTTTGAACTTAAAGTGTAAAAAGGCTTGTTTTTTATTTTTTTAAAATAACAAACATATCATACTTACCTCCACTATGCAGCTTGTTTTGCACAGAGTAGCCCTGATTGTCCATTTCTGGGGTCCCGTGGCAGCTCTTGCGGCTCCTCCCCGCATCAGATAACCCCCTAGGAGAAGCGCTCTCCCAGGGGGTTACCTTGCGGGCACGTTTCCGAGTCCAGCATTTGCGTTCATAGACACGAATGCCGGACTCAGCTCTGACCCCCGGCGCCCGCGTCATTGGATTTGATTGACAGCAGTGGAAGCCAATGGCTGCGCTGCTATCAATCTATCCAATCAAGAGCCAGGACCCCGTGGAGAGAGGGACAGTGCGTTCCCGCCGAGAGAAATACGGGGCTCAGGTAAGTAAAATGGGATGGTTGCCAGGTGTTTTTTCACCTTAATGCATAGGATGCATTAAGGTGAAAAAACACAAGGGTTTACAACCCCTTTAATTTTGCCCCGATGGCACAACAGTTTAAACTTGACTTTCAACGTTGGGATAGGGAGGTTTTTACAGGTTTGGTAGGACCAATATCATAAAGATGAATGTGATGCCAAGACGTTCATATTTACTCTAGACCTTACCTATTACAATTCCTCCAGGTTTCTTGAGACCTCCGATCGAGGTTCTTGAGGTTTATCTGAGCCGGAAAACCAGCAAGAATGCGCAGGGCTATCTTGACGCTCCCCAAGGAAAGAGGAGGGATTGGATTTCCCGACCCAGGTAAATATTACGAAGCCTCACATCTGGCACGGGTAGTTGACTGGTGTGTGCTTCAAAATAAGAAGCCATGGGTCCACAAAAGCAGGCGACGGTTGCCCTGTCCTTGGAAGGACTTCCCTGGCTTCCAGGCGCGAACATTCCACAGGATGTGAAAATGCACCCAACTGTCGGTGCCACTTTACGGATTACGAAAAAAATCTTTAAAACCAGCGCTATTTCACCATATCCGAGCCCTTTAACTCCAATTCTAGACACACCAGCCTTTCAGCCGAGCCTAACAGATCCTCACTTTGGTGCCTGACGAGCAGAGAGGTTGAACGTAACTTCTCATCTGATCTGAACTTTCTTTGCTGGGCACAGCTTAGTGTTCTCCTCTGTTCATTGCCAATGACACTTACTGCAGTATGCTCACCTTCCTTGTTTGAACAATTATGTTTAATGGGGGAACCGGTGAGACATTCGCTGTCACATCTATATGCTTCGCTGATTGGGCTGGAAGCTCCACAAGAACTCGATTTCCTACAATCGTGGGAAAGAAACCTGGGGGTAATATTCTCTCAGGCTCAGAAGGATAGGATTTTACTGTTCGCTCATAAGGAGTCATTGGTGAGTAGGTATCAAGAAGGAGGGTATAAAGTCCTTACTAGATGTTATAGAACACCAACAGTACTGCATCGGATATTCCCGCAGGCATCAAATGTTTGTTGGCGATGTCTGGAGTCTGAGGGCACCCTTCTACACATATTTTGGGAATGTCCAAGGCTAAAAGAGTTCTGGACGATGGTTGCCGAAACTGTCAAAACAATTACAGGTGTGTCTCTTGGAGAAAATCCAGCAGCTTTCTTATTACATGATGCCCCTTTATCTATGAAAAAATACAAAAACTCACTTTTAAAACATCTCCTTATTGCAGCGAAGGTGTGTATCCCGGCATTGTGGAAGAGTACTATCTCTCCAACTAGATCATATTGGCTTGCCAGGAAAACAGAAATCCAATGAATGGAAAATCTTACTATGATGCTGAAAGAGCAAGATAAGAAATATCGGACTCCTTATTTTATTTATAAGGAACAGATCCTTCCAGCCTCTCAGCAGCAATTAGTCCACTAACCTGACCTGTAGATGTTGCACGAGAGACTCGGCTGTTCGGGACTCTCCCTCCTTATTGGCTAAGATGGCAGTGAAGCGCCATTGGCTCCCACTGCTGTCAATCAAAGTCAGTGAGCAAATGAGGAGAGGGGGCGGGGCCTAGACCACGGCTCCGTGTCTGAATGGACACAGAGATCTGCGGCTCTGCTTGGGTGCCCCCATAGCAAGCTGCTTGCTGTCGAGGCATTCAAGAGGAGGGAGGGGCCAGGGGTGCTGGTGAGGGACCCGAGAAATGGAGGATTTTGGCTGCTCTGTGAAAAACCACTTCACAGTGCAGGTAAGTATAACATGTTTGTCATTTTTAACAAAAACAAAAAGAGACTTTAGTATCACTTTACTGCAGCAGATGAAAGACACATCATGCTTACTTCTCTTCAACATCGGAAAATGTCCATCAGCACAGAACTGGCAGAAACCAGTGGGACCCAGGTACACCTATCTACTATCCAGAGAAGTCTGGCTAGAAGTGGTCTTCACGGAAGAATTGTGGCCAGAAAGCTATACTTCCAATGTAGAGACAGGGCTAAGCGACTCAACTATGCACAAAAACATAGGAACTGGGGTGCAGAAAAATGGCAACAGGTGCACTGAGTCAAAATTTAAAATATTTGGGTGTAGCAGGAGGCAGTCTGTTCACAAAAGGGCTGGAGAGTGGTACAATAATGAGCGTCTGCAAGCAACAGTGAAGCATGGTAGAGGTTCCTTGCAAGTTTGGGGCTGCATTTTAGCAAATGGAGTTGGATATTTGGTCAGGATCAATGGTGTCCTCAATGCTGAGAAATACAGGCAGATACTTACCTATAATGCCATGACATCAGCGAAGCGTGTGATTGGCTCCAAATTTATTCTGCAGCAGGACAACAACCCCAAACATACAGCCAATGCGATTAAGAACTATCTTCAGCATAAAGAATAACAAGGAGTCCTGGAATTGATTGTCTGGCCCCCTGATCTCAACATCATCGCCTATCTGGGATTACATGAGGAGACGGAAGGATTTGAGGAAGCTTACATCCGCAGAAGATCTGTGGTTAGTTCTCCAAGATGTTTGGAACAACCTACCTGCCGAGTTCCTTCAAAATCAGTGTGCATTCGTACCTAGAAGAATTGATGCTGTTTTGAAGGCAAAGGGTGGTCACACCAAATATTGACTTGAGTTGGATTTCACTTCTGTTCATTTACTTTCCATTTTGCTAATTGATAAAATAAAATATTAACACTTCTATTTCTGAAAGAATTCTTTATTTAAAGCATTTTTTCACACCTGCCTAAAGCTTTTGCACAGTATAGTGCAGTGATGGTGAACCTTGGCACCCCAGATGTTTTGGAAATACATTTCCCATGATGCTCATGCACTCTGCAGTGTAGTTGGGGTGCCAAGGTTCGCCATCACTGGTATAGTGTGTGTGTATATGTGTATATATATATATATATATATATATATATATATATATATATATATATATATATTACAGTATCTCACAAAACCCCTCACATTTTTGTAAATATTTTATTATATCTTTTAATGTGACAACACTGAAGAAATTACACTTTGCTACAATGTAAAGTAGTGAGTGTACAGCTTGTATAACAGTGCACATTTGTTTTGCTGGCCCCTCAAAATAATTCAACACACAGCCAATAATGTCTAAACCGCTGGTAACAAAGGTGAGTACACCCTTAAGTGAAAATGTCCACATTGGGCCCAAAGTGTCAATATTTTGTGTGGCCACCATTATTTTTCAGCACTGCCTTAACCCTCTTGGGCATGGAGTTCACCAGAGCTTCACAGGCTGCCACTCACGGAGCTGGTGGCTGTTAGAGACCTTGCACTCCTCCACCTTCTGTTTGAGGATGCCTCACAGATGCTCAATAGGGTTTAGGTCTGGAGACATGCTTGGCCTGTCCATCACCTTTACCCTCAGCTTATTTAGCAAGGCAGTGGTCATCTTGGAGGTGTGTTTGGGGTCATTATCATGTTGGGAAAACTGCCCTGCGGCCCAGTCTCCAAAGGGGAGGATCATGCTCTGCTTCAGTATGTCACAGTACATGTTGGTATTCATGGTTCCCTCAATGAACTGTAGCTCCCTAGTGCCTGCTGCACTCATGCAGACCCAGACCATGACACTCCCACCACCATGCTTGACTGTAGGTAACACTTGTCTTTATACTCCTTACCTGGTTACCACCGCACACCCTTGACACCATCTGCAATGACACCATTCAGCAAACTGTTTTGCCGGCTTTCTTGTGCATCACCTTTAGAAGAGGCTTTCTTCTGGGATGACAGCCATCCAGACCAATTTGATGCAGGTGCCATGTTGAACTTCCAGTGACCAGTATGAGAGAGTGAGAGCAATAACACCAAATTTAACACACCTGCTCCTTATTCACACCTGAGACCTTGTAACACTAACGAGTCACATGACACCGGGGAGGGAAAATGGCTAATTGGGCCCAATTTGGACATTTTTACTTAGGGGTGTACTCACTTTTGTTGCCAGCGGTTTAGACATTAATGGCTGTGTGTTGAGTTATTTTGAGGGGACAGCAAATTTACACTGTTATACAAGCTGTACACTCACTACTTTACATTGTAGCAAAGTTTTATTTCTTCAGTGTTGTCACATGAAAAGGTATAATAAAATATTTTCAAAAATGTGAGGGCTGTACTCACTTTTGTGAGATACTGTATATATTTATTTATGCTTAATAAAACTGCTGTTCATTTTGTTAAATTCTTAGTAACGCTTAAAAAAATTAAAGTGCTCCTCCAGTTTTTATGAGTGCATGGTTACATCTTAGTTGATGTGCTGCCGAGGTGTTAATGTAATAATCTCTTGTTGGCGTGAAAGGGTTTGCTCTTCTTTGACATTTTTCAGTGCTTGGTAAACCCCACATCACTGCAAATGACTCATGGAACCTGTTATTTCAGGTGCTAAAAAAATACCAATTTGCAAGCTTATATTAAAGAGCATCAGTAAGTAGCTAAGCGCTGCCATAGGGACATGTATTAATACCAAAAGAAGTACAGTTCAGCAGCAAATTTTTTAAAGGCGTAAAGGTCAACATTATACAATATACAGAAATTCTGTAAATAGCATGCTTAGGAGATGCCTTAAACATGCATGTGAAGTGGCACAACTGTAGGATGCAATACAGCAAAAGTGACTTTTAAAAAGAAAAAACGATTGCTGTCAGAGGCTCTTTACCGAGATCGCTGTAGTGGTGTGTCTGACTGACACACCGCACCACCGACTGCTGCAACGCGAGCTACCACGGATGCGCGAGAGCGGTCATTCTGGGTGGACGTCATATGACGGCCTCCCAGAAGGAGGGCCGGTGGGCGTAAGGTGGTCAACAAGAGAACAAGAGGACCCCCAGATCCTGCCCCCCCATGTGAATGAGTATAGGGTACATAGTACCCCTACACTTTCACCAAAAAAAGTGTACAAGTGAGTAAAAACACAACAGTTTTTGACAAAAAAAAAGAATGTCTCCCAATCATTATGAACGCCAGTCGCTGTCCCGACAAAGGCTCCCGCCGGTGATGTCATTAGGTGGCCCCTTCCCTTAGTTATTTAAAAACTGTCAGATGGCAGAAGCCTTCGTTGGGTGCATAGCTCTTTTTTTTGGGGGGGGGGTCAGCGGCCGGGGTTCATCATTATTGACATTGGATCTACTTCAGGGGACATGTATTTTTTTTTTTTTTTTTAATAAAGGACTTTTTTTCTCTCACTTTTTACACTTTATTGGTGAAAAAGTAGGGGTAGTTTGTGCCCCTACTCATTCACATAGGGGTCTGGGATCTGGGGGTCTGCTTGTTAAAGGGGGCTTCCAGATTCTAATAAGACACCCCCCTGCACCCCCAGAGCCACCGGGTCAGGGTTGTGGGGAAGAGGCCCTTGTCCTCATCAACATGAAGCACCCCCCCATGTTGAGGGCATGTGACCTAGTATGGTTTAGGAGGGGCACTCGTTCACCCCCACCCCACCCCTTGCTGGGCTGAATGCTCGAATAAGGGTCTGGTATGGATTTTTGGGGGGACCCCACACCATTTAAAAAAAAAAATGGTTTGGGGTTCCTTTTAAATTTCATGCTAGATACGAAAGGTTTTGTCATTTTTTCTAATTTTTTTAATTGCCGGCAATTGTTTTGTTTACATTCAGCTCCCAGTGGGTGTACACTTAAGTACCCAAAAGTGTCCATAGGTGATGCTTTCAAAGCCTTTACAGATTATCAGTTTAGAGCTAACCATGAATGATGGACCTAGAATTAGTGCTTTCACTTGGTACTTGGTGATGCCTCACATGTGTGGCACAATTGTTATTTTTGTATGTTCTTGAGAGTGTGTACATTGGGCAGAGGAATTTAAAAAAAAAGTTTATGTTTTTATTTTTCTGTTACTTTTTATTTTTATTGCTATCACACAGGAGCATAGTGTAATGACAGGTTCTCCTTATTGAGACACCAGGGGTCTATGAGACCTTTGATGTCTCCCTAACCCTCCACTAAAGCTAATGGAGTGCAATCTGCTCTCTGTTACCTTCTTCCTCTGTGATAGCAGCCAGGGAAAGTGGCAGCTGAATCTGGGAGTTACATAGTACATGTCGCTTCCATGTTCATTCACCCTCCATTCCACTCACCAACACCTGTCATTCCAGTTCAGGACCAGCAGATGGGACAGTGAAGCCTGGAAAAAATGCTGGTGGCAGTGAGGCAGGGGCAAGGGGTACCTTCAGTGGGGTGTGGATGTGATTGGGCAGCTGTAAAGCCACCCTAATCACTGCCATCTGAAACCAAATTTTAACACATTTTCAGCTGCCTTGTGAGTACCTCACTACAAGGACTTACCCTTGAGTATAGAAAAACAAGACAGAAGATCACCTTATTTTTGGGACTACCGGTAATTAAAAGCTAATTTCACTTTTATTTAGAAAATATCCTATACAGTCGAGGGGCCCCAGTAGTTAATTAAAAAAATGCAGCTTTGTAAAATGTTAATATATTTTATTAATAGAGCTGTAGGCCATTTGGGCCCCCATGGAAGCCTGTCCAAAAAATATTCCCAGTTACCATGTCAGAGAAGACAAGTAGTATGTTCATTTGTTTTACCTTCTTTTTATATGCCATTGTGTGGAACAAAGCCTGATTATCTGAAACCAACTGAACACTCTTTATTGTGTGCTGGGATGAGGAAGAGAGAATGAGAGATGTACAACAATTGTGTGGCAAGGGTTAGGACGTCTGGTGTCTTCTCTGTCCTTGAAAGGGGTAAAGTGAGTGCTGACGATTACACTCAAAAGCTAGGCCTGGGTTATTGGAACAAGTTATTACTGAAATATTTGCAGAGGGAACTAGTGGAGGCCAGCCAATGAACTGTGGAAATTGTGCTGGGAGAAGAAGCTCACCTCCAGAGGCTGAGCCTGTGTGTAGGTGAGCTTTGGTAGTTATAATTGTAAGTCTTTGGCTAAATACAACTAGGCATGGTATCAGATAGTATGCAGATCAGAAAATAGGCCACGACAGGTACATAAATGGCAGATAGAGATCCAGACTTTGCAGGCACACAAGTAGAATGCCAAAGAAGAGAGTGAGGTGAGATGGAGCTAAAAAGCCTCCAAGCAGCTAGCATAAGGTGGTGACCAAACACTAAGCCAGGGGTCTTAAACTGGCGGCCCTCCAGCTGTTGTCAAACTACAAGTCCCATGAGGCATTGCAGGGCTGACAGTTACAAGCCTGACTGCCACAGGCAGAGGCACGATGGGACATGTAGTTTTGCAACAGCTGGAAGGCCAACTGTTTGAGACCCCTGCACTAAGCTCTGCTGGGTGCTGGAGCATAGCTCCCAACCTTCCCTGATTTTGATGTGACTGTGCCTCATTCGGAACAAAGTTCCTCTGTCCCTCTTTCTTCCCCATTTGCCCCTCATTTTGGTTTGATCTACTGTATAAAGGTGTATATAAAAAATCACTACTTATCTATTATAAAGCGTTTTACAGTGCTAAACCTTTCATCAAAATTCTACATTTCTGTATTCGTACATTCCAAAAGCCAATTTAATGGGATAGTAGTGACGAAAAAGCATTTGTGGGTTTACCCAATCGTTTTGTTTTTTTTGCACAAGTCTCCTTTAAGGGGGGGAGTGGCCTTTAAGGAGGGGAGAATGCCTACATTATTTTTCTAATAGGTGTCCCTCATTCCCATCTAAGAAAGTTGGGCGACATGGGCTGGGGTTTGGCTGCTGGTGGACACTGATATGACACCTTTCTAGTCCAGGAACCACAGTGTCATGAACACAGTGCCACCGCCAGGTATTCTGCATGTTCCTGACACCTGTTTTCCCTTTTTCTGTTGCTAGGAGGCAAATTCCCAGGAGAACAAATAGAAGTTTGCAGGATCCTCTAACCTACAATCATCCTTTATTCCGGGGAATGGGTTGCCACCCAGCAACATTGCCCATCCCACCCTACCTGGTTTAGTGTTTCCTAATGTTTCCTCTTGTTTGTATGTAGTATATATTATATTATTATTCCATATAATGGTTTTGTTTTGCTACATTTTTTTCATTAAATAATCACTATCACAAAAATATTTTAGTTATAAAGCTGTGGCTAGTATTAAATAGAAGTATTCAGCATATTAATTCCTCTTTTTATTTTGCATGGTTCTCTATTTTTTTTTTTTCTAAGCATTAGCATGCAGACTAAGATGTCCAGCAAAAGTAATAGAGACAGGGGTTGGGACAAACTATAACACTACCATGGATGCTGAAAACAGTGACCTTTTATTCACATGAGTTTAAAAAAATTCTAGTGACTCATGTAAAAGAATAGTACAAATAAGGATATGAAATAAAAATCACTTGACTGTAACGTTACATGGTTTATCCATATATAAGTAGGCAACTGCAGGTACCTATCTGTCCTGTTGGTGGCACTGTGCCATTGTTACAGGGGAAGAGGAGTCTATAAAATAAATTGGGCCCTTAGAAACTCCCATAAGCCCTCTCTTAGAGCCCTTGCACACTGGGGCGGTTTGCAGGCGCTATTGCGCTAATAATAGCGCCTGCAAACCGACCTGAAAGTGCCGCTGCTGTGTATCCAGTGTGAAAGTCTCGAGGGCTTTCACACTGGAGCGGTGCGCTGGCAGGACGGTAAAAAAAGTCCTGCCAGCAGCATCTTCGGAGCGGTGAAGGAGCGGAGTGTATACCGCTCCTGCCCATTGAAATCAATGGGACGGCGCGGCTATACCGCCAGCAAAGCGCCTCTGCAGAGGCGCTTTGCGGTGGTATTTAACCCTTTCTAATAATAGCGGCGTTTTACCACCGACGCCGCCCCCGCCCCAGTGTGCAAGGGCTAGAAGATGGGCATCTGATTGGATGCTGAGTTCCCGTGAGTAGTGGTGGCCATCTTAAACTGGGACTTTACCCATAACAACTTGATACAAAATAATGTGCTTTAGCAAGGAACATACATTCCACATTAAGGAAGAACTCAGGGATGCCCACAAAAAAATCATCAGTAAACTAACCTTTATAAAACACTAAACAGTTAAAGCAGTAGTCTTCAGCCTCAATGCTTAATGACATAAAGCAGGGCTGGAAAAAAATGTGTTTTCATCCTCCAGGTTTGCATGTTTCAGAATGCTGCAGCTGCCAGTTTTCTACCGAAAACTCTAACGCGCCAAAATCTGCAACAACGTCACTTCTGGTGAGTCTCCAGCAGCAATAATTGGAGATTTCCATGAGTTGGATCTTTTCACAGAACACCGGAAACGTATACGCTAAGGTACACGATATAATGAGTGGACATTATTAGTCCGCCAGCTAGTAACCAACAACATGGCTGCCTCCAAGGCGGCAACAACTTTTTTCCTCCTTACCCGGTGTTCTGTCCAAACAGCCAACTCGTGGAAATCTCCAATTATTGCTGCTGGAGACTCACTGGGAGTGATGTGGTAGGAGATTTTGGGAAGTTAGAGATTTCGGCAGAACACTGGTTTATTCATATGCTGCTCATGACTCATAACACAAAGGAATGAAAACAAAGCAACAGCATGCTGGCTGTCATCACTAACCAAATATGGTCACATGCCCTGCCCCTTTGTTTCTGTTCAGTTGCGGTCATGAGCCGCATATGAGCAGAACCGGTGTTCTGAAAACTGCGAATACAATATATGATGTTACTATTGGATTGGAGGAGGTGTGGAGACTCCGGGCCTTTAACCATTCAGAACATAGTAGGAATCTCCTGGGCTGTCATTCCAAGGATGTGGGCGGTTCAGACCAGGAGTCTCCCTGGTCCACCCGTTACAGCGAGCAGGGATTGTTGTGCTCACTGTACCCAGAACTACAGCAGGGATGTGACAAGACTGGTGGGTGGGGGAATACAAGACATAGCGATCACCAGTCTTACAAAACAGAAGACAGAGGGAAATAACCCTACAATTAAAAAAATGCATGTGTTATTTCTCAGAAACAACAGACTCAAGCAAAAGATGGACTACTATTCTAGGAAGGTAAGAAAGCAGCAATAAAAGTATGTAAAGAAATTTGTGCCCAGAATTCAGCTCTAATAATTATACTACTAAAATGATTGTGTGCTATAAACTGCCTCCAGCATTTTTCCTGTTTCTTCCTTCTAAAGGCAGCCATTTTGCTGAAGCCCAGAGACCCTGAGCAGCAGTATATATTTAGGCTGTCAGCAGATTGGCCTCTAGTGGCTCTGATTTTTGTCACAGTGCCAAAAAATAGAGAGCAACTGAGCATGTGCAGAGCAGGTTGAGACAGTGTACTAGATTTTAAACAGTATAAGCATTTATTTCTAATGTTTTACATAGGTATACCTACAAATGGGGTCAGCCTGAAGTAATCTAGCAGGACTTAATTTTCTGACTAAAGTTCCACTTTAACATAGTCGTTAAATAGGGCACTCCCCAAGTGCATAGTATGTTATAAGGAGGAACCTGCTGCATAGGGACATTGGTTAGCTTAGGGAAAAGTTCCTGATGAGTAGGGACAGAGTGAAGGACACTGCGCCTTCTGTTCTGCTCCACTTTTATGTACTTTTTCTGTGTTGTATTAAAATGCATTAGATTATTATTGTTTATTGATGTGCTGACATCTATTTGCAGTTTTGAACCACTACAACTTGTTTACTAATGTGATTTTAAAATACTCCTCTGCCCTGCTCTTCTGTTTAGTGCTAGTTAGTTTAGTCCTATCTAGGTCCTCCCTACTTCTTCCATGTTCCCTCAATCAGTGTTAGTTATTCTCAGAGACAGGGCTCAGAAAAGTCATTGTCTTCCTACACTTCAAAAGTATGGAAAAACATCCTCTGTGCTGCAATTAGCTGAAGTAAAATTGCATTGAATTCAACTTCTGTAACATATTGAAGAGTTAAGCTGCCTGTGGGTGGTGCCAACTCAGCAGGTGACCAAACTGTAGTCTAATGAGGTTTGTCAATGCACAAAGCGGCATTTAAAACTGAACACCTTCCAAGATCCTTTCTGTGGTGAGCACAGTGGCAGTAGTCTTGTTCTACCACCCCTCCAGCAGAACCCATCCTCCGATACCATCCATCGTGTTGAGTACCTGTGTATTGTCTTGTTGAGTACCTGTGTATTGTCTTGTTGAGTATTAGTGTCAGGAAGCTAGTTGTTAGGTAATTTGGACAGGGTAAAATCCCCAATCCTCATTAAATTAGTAGTTACGATGCCTGGTGGGTGTGGAGATGCGTCTCGGTGTACATCTTGTGGCATGTATGTGTTCCTTGATCATCCGATCGAGAGCAAATACTGCTGTGCAAAATGTAAGCACATTGTTTCCCTGGAAGCCCAGGTTCTGAATCTGGGGAAGCAACTGTCAGCACTGAGAAGACCCTCCATACTAAAGGAGAACCAGGAAAGTACACGGCAGGTGCCAGCAAGGGCCAGCACAGAGGCGGGTGGAGACAAAGAGGTGAAGGCACTAGGAAAGAGTAGATGGGTGACAGTCAGGAAGGGTAGAGGGGGGGAAGTGCCAATAAGTATGCTCCATTGAGTAACATTGGTGAAACCAGTCAGGGACCAGCACTGCTGGAGCTGAGGGACTCTCCTAGCTGCCAGGGGAAGAACTCCTCCAGTGAGAGTGGGGGGGAAGCGAAGGGAAAGGAAAGAGAGATTCTGGTGGTAGGAGACTCAATTCTTAGAAGGACAGAGAGGGCAATCTGTAACAAAGACCTGAAGCGCCGGACTGTATGTTGTCTACCGGGCAGGGCCGTCTTTAATTTTGATTGGGCCCTGGGCAAACATTTTCTTGGGGCCCCACCCCTCCATTCTGAGACATACAAAAAATAGCAGGTAGACTCAAAATCAGTTTACTGCAGCAGATCACGCAGCAATTGCAATTGTTTGCCAGAGGTTACAGCCTATCCTTACTGCTCACTGGCTGGTTTCTAGAGGTTACAACACATAATTTCTGCTTGCCGATTGGTTGCTAGAGGTTGATGTACATTATTAGCCCTCACTTGGTTGCTAGGGGTTACAGTACATCATTATCACTTACTGATTGGTTGCTAGAGATTAAAGCAGATCACTACTGTTCGCTGATTGGTTGCTAGAGGTTAATGCACATCATTACCTCTCACTGAGCAGTGGAGCAATCCCAAATAATTGAGCAAGTAAAGGGGCACATTAATACACATATTACAGGAGAGTGTCAGAGAGTGCAGACATACTGCAGGAGACAATCAGAGACTGTGGACATACTGCAGGAGACAATCAGAGACTGCGGACATACTGCAGGAGATTACCAGAGACTGCGGACTTACTGCAGGAGATTACCAGATACTGCGGACATACTGCAGGAGACAATCAGAGACTGTGGACATACTGCAGGAGATTACCAGAGACTGCGGACTTACTGCAGGAGATTACCAGAGACTGCGGACATACTGCAGGAGACAATCAGAGACTGTGGACATACTGCAGGAGACAATCAGAGACTGCGGACATACTGCAGGAGACAATCAGAGACTGCGGACATACTGAAGGAGACAATCAGAGAATGCGGACATACTGAAGGAGACAATCAGAGACTGCGGACTTACTGCAGGAGATTACCAGAGACTGCAAACATACTGCAGGAGATTACCAGAGACTGCGGACATACTGCAGGAGATTACCAGAGACTGCGGACATACTGCAGGAGATTACCAGAGACTGCGGACATACTGCAGGAGATTACCAGAGACTGCGGACATACTGCAGGAGACAATCAGAGACTGCGGACATACTGCAGGAGACAATCAGAGACTGTGGACATACTGCAGGAGACAATCAGAGACTGTGGACATACTGCAGGAGACAATCAGAGACTGTGGACATACTGCAGGAGACAATCAGAGACTGTGGACATACTGCAGGAGATTACCAGAGACTGCGGACATACTGCAGGAGATTACCAGAGACTGCGGACATACTGCAGGAGACAATCAGAGACTGCGAACATACTGCAGGAGATTACCAGAGACTGCGAACATACTGCAGGAGATTACCAGAGACTGCGGACATACTGCAGGAGATTACCAGAGACTGCGGACATACTGCAGGAGATTACCAGAGACTGCGGACATACTGCAGGAGATTACCAGAGACTGCGGACATACTGCAGGAGACAATTAAAGACTGCAGACATACTGCAGGAGACAATCAGAAACTGTGGACATACTGCAGGAGACAATCAGAGACTGCGGACATACTGCAGGAGACAATCAGAGACTGCGGACATACTGCAGGAGATTACCAGAGACTGCGGACATACTGCAGGAGATTACCAGAGACTGCGGACATACTGCAGGAGATTACCAGAGACTGCGGACATACTGCAGGAGACAATCAGAGACTGTGGACATACTGCAGGAGACAATCAGAGACTGTGGACATACTGCAGGAGACAATCAGAGACTGTGGACATACTGCAGGAGACAATCAGAGACTGTGGACATACTGCAGGAGACAATCAGAGACTGTGGACATACTGCAGGAGATTACCAGAGACTGCGGACATACTGCAGGAGACAATCAGAGACTGCGAACATACTGCAGGAGATTACCAGAGACTGCGAACATACTGCAGGAGATTACCAGAGACTGCGGACATACTGCAGGAGATTACCAGAGACTGCGGACATACTGCAGGAGATTACCAGAGACTGCGGACATACTGCAGGAGATTACCAGAGACTGCGGACATACTGCAGGAGACAATTAAAGACTGCAGACATACTGCAGGAGACAATCAGAAACTGTGGACATACTGCAGGAGACAATCAGAGACTGCGGACATACTGCAGGAGACAATCAGAGACTGCGGACATACTGCAGGAGATTACCAGAGACTGCGGACATACTGCAGGAGATTACCAGAGACTGCGGACATACTGCAGGAGATTACCAGAGACTGCGGACATACTGCAGGAGATTACCAGAGACTGCGGACATACTGCAGGAGATTACCAGAGACTGCGGACATACTGCAGGAGATTACCAGAGACTGTGGACATACTGCAGGAGACAATCAGAGACTGCGGACATACTGCAGGAGATTACCAGAGACTGCGGACATACTGCAGGAGACAATCAGAGACTGCGGACATACTGCAGGAGACAATCAGAGATCGCGGACATACTGCAGGAGACAATCAGAGACTGCAGACATTATACAGGAGATGGTCAAAGAACTTTCAGCAATGCACAGCTTTACAGTTGAATAACACAGCTCAGGGTTTCAGCAGTCAGGCATTTTATGGGTGTAAAGACATACCTGGCCAGCCAAACTCACTACATACATTCAGGTGTGTGGGCGGGGCTTCCACTCTCTGCTCTCACTACAACAGTTCCACTGATGCTTTGTGTTGGGGGCTGCACCACCTATGAATTGGGGCCCCGATGACAGCTTTGCAGAGCGCACAGAGGATACAGGAGGATGTATTCCCGCGCTAGTCAGCTGAGAGGGGCGGGGCTGGGAGCTCCACTGACGCCGCCCACGTGCAGCCTGTGTACTCGCATCTGTAGTGAGAGCCAGTGATCGGAGTGGGAGTGTCATTGGAGCTCCCGGCCCCGCCCCCGGACCTCTGTATTCACCAGCCAGTATAGAGGAGGCGGGGCCGGGAACTCCAATGACACTCCCACTCCGATCACTGGCTCTCACTACAAGCCGTCACGTAGGCGGGGTCAGAGCGTCAGTGGAGCTCCCGGCCCCACCCCCTCTCAGCTGGTTAGCACGGAATACATCCTCCCGTGTCCTCTGCGCACTCTGCAAAGCTGTCATCGGGGCCCCAATTCACGGCTAGCGCGGGCCCCCCAACAAAGATTGGGCCCAGGGCAAGTGCCCCGTTTGCCCTGCGCTAAAGACGGCCCTGCTACCGGGCGCTTGGGTTCGGCACATCACAGATCTGGTGGACAGATTACGAGGAGGGGCTGGGAATGACCCAGCTGTCATGGTGCACGTTAGCACCAATCACAAAGTCGGAGGCAGATGGAGTGTCCTAAAGAACGATTTTAGGGACTTGGGAGCTAAATTGAGGAAAAGGACCTCCAAGGTAGTATCCTCAGGAATACTACCGGTAGATCGAGCCATACCAGAAAGGCAGAGGGAGATTAAGGAAGTAAACAAGTGGCTGAGGAGCTGGTGTAGTAAGGAGGGGTTTGGGTTCCTGGAGGACTGGGCCGACTTCTCAGTCGATCACCAGTACTATAGAAGGGACGGACTGCACCTAAATGAGGAGGGTGCAGATCAGCTGGAAGTAAAGGTGGCCAAAAAGTTAGATAGGTTTTTAAACTAGGCAACGTGGGGGAGGGCCCAGAGGTAGAGATAGTCAGCGCGGAACATATTCCAGAGGGTAGTATTGGGGGCATTAGTGGTAGGTTGACTAAAGCACATAAACCCAAGGTAAGTATAGTGACAACTAGTTGCAATCTTGGAACACCCAATAAGAGGATAGTATGTGATCGGTCTAAACTATGTGGCATGTTCACCAATGCCAGGAGCCTGGCGTACAAGATGGGTGAACTAGAGATACTGTTGTACGAGGAGGATTTGGATTTTGTGGGAATTTCAGAGACCTGGTTCAACAGCTCCCATGATTAGCTGGCAACCATTCAAGGGTATACCCTTTATCGCAGGGATAGAGAGGGTAAAAAAAGGGGAGAGGTATGCCTACATATCAAGAAAAATGTACAAGTGAATGTGAGAGATGACATCACTAAGGGAGTTAGGGAGGAGGTGGAATCCTTATGGGTAGAGCTCCAAAGGGATGAAGCTAAGGGGAAAATAATACTGGGAGTATGCTATGACCCCCTAACCTTAGGGAGGAAGGGGAGACGGATCTCCTATCACAAGTTGGATTAGTAGCAAGGATGGGAAGTGTTATCATAATGGAGGATTTTTATTATCCAGACATAGACTGGGAGGAGGGAACCAAGCATTCGTCTAATGCCCTGTACACACGGTCGGACTTTCCGACGGAAAATGTGCGATCGGAGTTTGTTGTTGGAAATTCCGACCGTGTGTGGGCTGCATCGGACTTTTTCCTTTGGAATTTCCGACACACAAAGTTTGAGAGCTTAGTGTAAATTCCGATCGTGTGTAGATCGTGTGTAGACAATTCCAACACACAAAGTGCCACGCATGCTCAGAATCAAGCAAAAGAGCATCACTGGCTATAGAACTTAATTTTTCTCGGCTTTTCATACGTGTTGTACGTCACCGCATTCTTGACGTTTGGAATTTCCGACCAACTTTGTGTGACCGTGTGTATGCAAGACAAGTTCGAGCCAACATCCGTCAGAAATAATCAGATGGATTTTGTTGTCGGAATGTGCGATCGTGTGTACAGGGCATTAGGCTCGCCAGTTCCTAAATGTTTCGCAGGACAATTTCATGGTTCAGATGGTAGACACACCAACTAGAAATAAAGCGTTACTGAATCTACTGATTACCAATAATACAGACCTGATCACGGATGTGGAAATACGGGGCAATTTAGGCGATCACAGGTCAATTGGCTTCAGTATAAATCACACAAATAGGAAACATAAGGGGAATACAAAGACACTGAATTTCAAAAGAGTCAACTTCCCTAAACTACGAACCTTGCTAGAAGGCATGAATTGGGATAAAATCTTAGGAACAAAGAACACGGAGGAGAGATGGGTTTGCTTTAAGAGCATATTAACCACTTCAGCCCCGGAAGGATATACCCCCTTCCTGACTAGAGCACTTTTTGCGATAAGGCACTGTGTCGCTTTAACTGACAATTGCACAGTCGTGCGACGTTGCACCCAAACAAAATAGTTTTTCCCACAAATAGAGCTTTCTTTTGGTGGTATTTCATCACCTCTGGGGTTTTTATTGTTTGCGCTATAAACAAAAAAAAGCGACAATTTTGAAAAAAAAATATATTTTTTACTTTTTGCTATAATAAATATCCCCCAAAAATATATAAAAAAAATAATTTCTTTCTCAGTTTAGGCCGATATGTATTCTTCTACATATTTTTGGTAAAAAAAATCGTAATAAGCATATATTGATTGGTTTGCGCAAAAGTTATAGCGTCTACAAAATAGGGGATAGATTTATGGCATTTTTATTATTTTTTTTTATTAGTAATGGCAGCGATCTGCGATTTTGATCGTGACTGCGACATTATGGCAGACACATCGGACAATTTTGATACTATTTTGGGACTATTGTCATTTATACAGCTATCAGTGCTATAAAAATGCATTGATTACTGTGTAAATGAGTGATTCTAACTGTGGGGGGATTGTCTCACTAGAAACATGACAGAGATCACTGCTCCCAATGACAGGGAACAGTAGATCTCTGTCATGTTGCTAGGCAGAACAGGGAAATGCCTTTATATAGGCATCTCCCCGTTCTGCTGCTCCGTAACACGATCGGGTGCCCCGGGCGTACATCGAGTCTGCAGGACCCGCGGGCATGGTCGCGGAGTACGCGGTGGGCATGCGTGTGCCCACAATGCCGCAATTTAAAGGGGACATACCTGTACACCCATTTGCCCAGCCGTGCCATTGTGCAGACGTACATCGTCATGCGCTGGTCAGCATGTGGTTAAATAAGGGCATTAGCCAATGCATCCCATTGGGTAATAAATTTAAAAGAGTGAACAAAAGTCCTGGATGGCTTAACTCCAATGTGAAAATGCCAGACCATATTGGCCCCTTAGAGAATGAGGAAGCACATCTGGTTACAAATGATGGGGAGATGGCAAAGGTATTGAATTTATTCTTCTCCTCAGTCTTTACGAGGGAATTGGGGGGCTTCAGTAACCAAAACTGCAGTGTTTATCCTTATGACACATCACAGGAATCACCTCCATGGTTAACAGAGGACAGAATGAAAATTAGACTTGGGAAGCTTAACATTAATAAATCACCGAGACCAGATGGATTGCACCTGAGGGTACTTAGGGAACTCAGTGAAGTAATTTCCAGACCATAGTTCCTAATTTTTACTGACAGTCTACTGACTGGAATGGAACCAGCTGATTGGAGAAAAGCCAATGTAGCACCAATATTTAAAAAGGGCCCAAAATAAATCCCTGGTAATTACAGACCAGTTAGCCTAACATCAATAGTATGTAAGCTCTTGGAGGGGATGATAAGGAACTATATACAAGATTTTAGTAATTAGAACGGTATCATTAGCAGTAATTAGCATGGATTCATGAAGAATTGTTTTTGCCAAACCAATCTATTAACCTTCTATGAGGCGGTGAGTTGCCTTCTAGATAAAGGAAGGCCCATAGACGTGGTGTATCTGGATTTTGCAAAACCATTTGACACAGTTCCCCATAAACGTTTACTGTACAAAATAAGGTTTGTTGGCATGAACCATAGGGTGAGTACATGGATTGAAAACTGGCTACAAAGGCGAGTTCAGAGGGTGGTAGTGGGGTCCCCCAGGGTTCTGTGCTTGGACCAATCCTATTTATTTTGTTCATAAACTACCTGGAGG
Organism: Aquarana catesbeiana; assembly: GCF_042186555.1. Taxonomy (NCBI): domain Eukaryota; kingdom Metazoa; phylum Chordata; class Amphibia; order Anura; family Ranidae; genus Aquarana; species Aquarana catesbeiana. Next base: position 496,800,769 of record NC_133328.1, on the reverse strand, counting down.
ATGGGGTAAACAGTTCAATCTCTGTATTTGTGGATGACACTAAGCTAAGCAGGGCAATAAATTCTGTGGATGTGGAAACCTTGCAAAAAGATCTGAACCAATTAATGGGGTAAGCAACTATATGGCAAATTAGGTTTAATGTAGAAATATGTAAAATAATGTATTTGGGTAGCAAAATATGAATACAATCTATACACTGGGGGGAGAACCTCTGGGGGAATCTAGGATGGAAAAGGACCTGGGGGTCCTAGTAGATATTAGGCTCAGCAATAGCATGCAATGCCAAGCTGCTGCTAACAAAGCAAACAGAATATTGGCATGCATTAAAGAGGGGATCAACTTCAGAGATAAAACGATAACTCTCCCGCTCTACAAGACTCTGGTCCGGTCGCACCTAGAGTATGCTGTCCAGTTCTGGGCACCAGTCCTCAGGAAAGATGTACTGGAAATGGAGCAAGTACAAAGAAGGGCAACTAAGCTAATAAAGGGTCTGGAGGATATTAGATATGAGGAAAGGTTGCGAGCACTGAACTTATTCTCTCTGGAAAAGAGACGCTTGAGAGGGGATATGATTTCAATTTATAAATACCGTACTGGTGACCCCACAATAGGGATAAAACTTTTTTGCGGAAGGGAGTTTAACAAGACACATGGCCACTCATTAAAATTAGAAGAAAAGAGGTTTAACCTTAAACTACGTATAGGGTTCTTAACTGTAAAAGTGGCAAGGATGTGGAATTCCCTTCCACAGGTGGTGGTCTCAGCAGGGAGCACCAATAGTTTCAAAAAACTATTAGATAAGCACCTGAACGACCACAACATACAGGGATATACAATGTAAGACTGACATATAATCACACACATAGGTTGGACTTGATGGACTTGTGTCTTTTTTCAACCTCACCTACTATGTAACTATGTAACTCAATCCTGCACAGTGGGCTGTGGTAAGCGGTACTGTCCCCCAAAAAGGGCCTTGAACTGTATGTAACTCTACTTCATTGCTATACTGTGCCTATAAAGTTCCACTTGGCAAGAACTGTTGTGTGTTTGTATTCCCTCCTGAGCGAATACCTACACCAAGGCCTTGTCTACATATAGTTATCAGAATACATTTTTATTTTTATAACAGTGGTCTCTTAAAGTGATTGTAAAGTCTCATTTTTTTTTTAGTTAAAAAAACAAACCTGTTATACTTACCTCCTCTGTGTAGTGGTTTTGCACAGAGCAGCCCAGATCCTCCTCTTCTCGGGTCCCTCTTCGGTGCTCCTGGCCCCTCTCTCCTGCCGAGTGCCCCCACAGCAAACAGCCTGCTATGGGGCACCTGAGCTGAGTCTCAGCTCCCTGTGTCTATTCAGACATGGAGCCGCAGCCTGACCCCACCCCCTTTCTCTACTCATTGGCTGACTGACTTTGATTGATGGCAGCGGGAGCCAATGCGCTGCTGTCTCAGCCAATGAGAAGGGGTGTTCCAGGCAGCCGAGACAATCCTACAACATCACTGGATCTAGATGGGGCTCAGGTAAGCATTAGGGGGGCTGAGGGGGGCTGCTGCACACAGAAGGTTTTTTTATCTTAATGCATAGAATGCATTAAGATAAAAAAATCTTCTGACTTTACAATCACTTTGAAACAAAAGTAAATCTTTTTATTCATTATAGCCAAGGAAGCTGCCATCTTAGCCTCTGTTTGAATCACAGTTACCATGGTGCTGCGCATATGATCAGTTAAGACACCAGATTTTGTTAGCTTGACAGTTTATTCAAGAGCACAAACAACTGTGACAGTTATCATTCACAGCATGTTAAATTGATGTTTAGTTTTGCTTTAAATGCTTAGTGGTTCACTAAAAAGGTAGCACCATCCTGGATAGGCTGCTATCATGTTAAATAATATTAGTCCCTGGGGCTCCTCTGTAATCATTAGAGCAGCTTTTGATTTCTTTAAGCTGTACTGGGATTTCACTGGCTGCAGGTTTGATTGTTTCTCCCCTGCATTTTGGAGGCTTATACAACATAGAGAGTTGGAAAGTCAAATGAACTGCCTTTAAATTTCTGGTCCTACAGCCAATATCTGGGGAGTTGTGCCCAGTAGGTGGCTGGAGAGAGACATAAATAGTCTGAGGCCTGGAGCAGCCCTGGTCTTGTCCTGCAGGGGGAGTTCACAGCCTCTGGGGCTACAGATGCTACTCTTGCTGTTCTGCAGGAGTCTGCTGATGTTCTGCAGGATGTCTGCTGATGGTCGGGGGCAGCTATTCCTAATTTCTTCTGGAGCTAAGGATCCGGTCTGAAGAACTCAGTGAGCAGTGCCTGGCTAAAGCTGAGAGGTGTGCAGCTGCCCCGGATATTGTGCATATTGAGACAAGCTCAAAAATTAGTGACTGTGTTCCGTTCTACTTCTGGGGCGCCAGCTGTAACTTGTCCTGAAATTGCTTCAGTCTACATTTACTTATGCTAACCTTATGGTCCCCAGCTGTAAGGACTAGGACTGTTCCAGTCAGCTTATTTGTGCCACCCATTTACCTTGTGGCCCCCAGCTGCAAGAACCTCGACTGTTTCATTCTGTCATTGTCTGTGCTGAAAGTTGTCTCATGGTCCACAGCTGTGAGTGTAATGTCGCGTACACACGGTTGGATTTTCCGATGGAAAATGTTCGATGGGAGCTTTTTGGCAGAAATTCTGACAGTGTATAGGCTCCATCGGACATTTTCTATCGGAATTTCCGACACACAAAATTTGAGATCTGGATCTCAAATTTTCCGACAACAAAATCCGTTGTCGGAAATTCTGATCATGTGTACACAATTCCAACGCACAAAGTTCTACGCATGCTTGGAATCAAGCAGAAGAGACGCACTGGCTATTGAAGTTCAATTTTCTTGGCTCGTCGTACGTCACCGCATTCTTGACACTTGGAATTTCCGACAACATTGTGTGACCGTGTGTATGCAAGACAAGTTTGAGCCAACATCCGTAGGAAACAATCCCATGGATTTTGTTTTCAGAATGTCTGATCGTGTGTACACGGCATAAGACTGTGTTACTGCTGCTTAGAGAGAGAAGTGTCCTCTTGAGAATTGTACTCAAGCATTTTGGAGTATCCCATTCCCCCTTATCCTCCTTCTGTTACAAGTTTCTTCAGCAATAAATACTAAAGACATCCCCTAGACTGGGGGTATTGACTGAAAATAACAGAGGTCTGATCAGTACAATTTTCTTCTAGCAGAAGAAATCGCGGTCCAAATCGCGTTTTCGTGTGATGATTCTTCACATCACAACCTCTCTCTTCTCTTATATAACAATCCTGTTCTTACATCCTCAGTCCCCTCTTAACATCACAGTTTTCCCTTTAGAGTAGTGTTCTCAAACCCTCTTCACATAACCTCCGTCCCCTTCACAGTAGTGTACTGAACCCACTTAACCTCACATCCCCCTTTATTCAAATCAGTGTCTTCAAGCCCCTTTGAAATCATCCCTCCGACAGTACTGTCCTCTGCCTCTTTCGCATCAACCCCCCACAACACTGCCCCCCTTTTAATCAACCCCCCCCCCCACAGAACTGCCCTCCTTCACCCACCCCACAGCACTGCCCCCTTTACATCACCCCCCTGCAGCACTGCCCCCTCTCACATCACAAACCCCCAGCCCCCACAGTAGTGTGCTCTGCCCTCTTCACATCACCCCCCACAGCACCCCCCACTTTACACCACTCCCCACATATCGCACCCTCCCCCCACAGTAGTGTGTGCTGTCCTCATGACGTCCACCCACTCCACATCAACCCCCTACACACAGCACTGCCCCCTTTCACATCATTCCCCACAGTAGTTTCTTTTTCCCCCTTCTCTTTCCTACCTTAGAGGGGAGAGCGAGAGGCCTGACTGTCTGGACTGACTGCGGGAGGCACAGCACAGCATGGGACAGAGGGCAGAAGTGGAAGCTGCCAGGATTAACTTTTCATACTAACTAGCAAGTGCTTGGTTGCTAGGACCTCTGTGTGTCCTAGCAACTAATTAACTGCTGTTTAACTCAAAGTCCTGCTGCCCCTCTCATTCCAATACTTTGTTGTGCCTCCCACAGTCTGTCCAGAATTGTCCTGCCTCTGGCTCTTCACTCTGCTTTGATAATAACAGCGGAGGAAGGAAGCTGCTCCTAAATGGAGCAACCGTGGCGGTCCGGATGGGAGAGTGGCTTGGTCTGGATCTGCACCGCAGTCCGCCATTTGGTGATGCCTGCCCTAGACTGTTTACTGAGCCGGAGTGAATGGACTGTGCCCGGCTGCCTCTGCAGAAAGAAACTGTTGAATCTACAGCAGCTCCTATGGGGTACAGTACTACAAAAATAATCTGGTTAAATGAATATGTTTTTCTTTATTGTATAAATTATTGTGTGTAAATTATGTTTATTGTTAATCTTTGTTTTAGGTTAATGTTTTTGCAGGCCTTTAAATAGTATTAAAGAGGAACTTCATCCCTGTGTATGAAAATAAAAATTCAGCAGCTACAAGTACAGTACCGTAGCTACTGACTTTTAAGAAACAGATACTTACCAGTCCATGAAGTCCAGCTCTGTCTTCCACATAGCTGTTTCTTCTCAGGTCTTTGGGTCTTCTGTACTGCCATCTGGGCTTTGGGAGCTGGGTGTCACTTGCTGGTGACTCACAGCTGACCTCCTACTGTGGATGTGTGAGACAGAGGCTTGCTGTGAAACTGGTCCTGTAGCATCCCGGGATGTTTGATACTTAGAAGAAAAGAAGGCTGGATGGCTGCACTCCTGTGCAAATTGTTTATTCAAGTGCCGGATACAAAGGTGAACTACATGTTTCACACCAAGGTCGGGTGCTTACTCATAGCTCTGGGATGTTTGATGTTATCCCAGGAGGCTGCAGGCGGGGAGAGCAGGCCTAGGGGAGGAACAAGTGGGAGCGGGTACCACCAAAGGGGGTACTTTCATGTTCAGGTGAAGGTCTGTTTTAAGTGATTTTCAGGTTTTTCAGGTGTATGTTTTTCAATGATCACACATTTTTGCGCACGTATATGAGCATTTTAAAAGTTTATTTAAAGTGTTTTACATATGTATTCAAGCTCAAGGTGTTTTAAGATTTAATCAATGGAATGCACTAAGGGGAGGCGACCAGTTCTTACAGTCTAAAAAAAGCCTGAAAAAATGTCCAAAATGCTTGATTTGTTTGATTTTAAGGTATTCCTATTCAAGAATATGTGACCAAAAATTCCTAATCCTGCTTTTCAGAGGTAGTTCATGTAGCTTCTAGAGTGTCAGTCATTGAGCTACAGGTTCCTGAACACTTATGCCGCGTACACACGATCGGACATTCCGACAACAAAATCCATGGATTTTTTCCGACCGATGTTGGCTCAAACTTGTCTTGCTTGCACACGGTCACACAAATCTTATCGGAAATTCTGATTGCCAAGAACGCAGTGACGTACAACAAGTACGACGAGCTGAGAAAAATGAAGTTCAATTGCCAGTGCGGCTCTTCTGCTTGATTCCGAGCATGCATGGAACTTTGTGCGTTGGAATTGAATAACACGATCGGAATGTACGACAACGGATTTTGTTGTCGGAAAATTTGAGATCCAGATCTCAAATTTTGTTTGTCGGAAATTCCAGCAGAAAATGTCCGATGGAGCCTACACGCGGTCGGAATTTCCGACAACAAGCTCCTATCGAACATTTGTTGTCGGAAAATCTGACCGTGCATTAGTGTATACAGTGCCTTGCAAAAGTATTCACCCCCCTTGGCATTTTTCGTGTTTTGTTGCCTCACAACCTGGTATTAACATGGATTTTTTGAGGATTTGCATCATTTAATTTAGAGAACATGCCCACAACCTTGAAGATGTTTTTTTTTTTTTTTTTATTGTGAAGCAAACAACAAAAGGGCAAAATAACAGAAAAAGTCAATGTGCACAACTATTCACTCGTCTAAAGTCAATACTTTGTAGAGCCACCTTTTGCAGCTATCACAGCTCCAAGTCGCTTTGGATAAGTCTCTATGAGCTTACCACATCTTACCACTGGGATTTTTGCCCATTCCTTCTTGCAAAACTGCTCCAGCTACTTCAAGTTGGATGGTTTGCCCTTGTGAACAGCAATCTTTAAGTCTGACCACAGATTTTCTACTGGATTGAGGTCTGGGCTTTCACTAGGCCATTCCAACACATTTACATGTTTCCCCTTAAACCACTCAAGTGTTGCTTTAGCAGTGTGTTTGGGGTCATTGTCCTGCTGGAAAGCCTCAAATCACACACAGAGTGGTACAGGTTTTGCTCAAGAATATTTCTGTAGTAGCACCATCCATCTTTCCTTCAACTCTGACCAGTTTTCCAGTTCCGACTGCTGAAAAACATCCCCACAGCATGATGCTGCCATCACCATGTTTCACTGTGGGGATGGTGTTCTTTGAGTGATGTGATGTGTTGGGTTTGCGCCAGACTTAGCGTTTTCTTTGATGGCTAAAAAGTTCAATTTTAGTCTCATCAGACCAGAGCACCTTCCTCCATACATTTTGGGAGTCTCCTGTGTGCCTTTTCGCAAACTCAAAACGTACCATTTTGTTTTTTGCTGAAAGTAATGGCTTTCTTCTGGCCACTCTGCCATAAAGCCCAACTCTATGGAGCGTACGGCTTATTGTTGTCCTATGTACAGATACTCCAGTCTCTGCTGTGGAACTCTGCAGCTCCTCCAGAGTTACCTTAGTCTCTGTGCTGCCTCTCTGATAATGCCCACCTTGCCCGGTCTGTGAGTTTTGGTTTGCGGCCGCATCTTGACAGGTTTGCTGTTGTGACATGTTCATTCCATTTGGTTATGATAGATTTGATGGTGCTCCTAGGGATCTTCAAAGATTTGGATATTTTTTTATAACCTAACCCTGACTTGTACTTCTCAACAACATTGTCCCTTACTTGTTTGGAGAGTTCCTTGTTCTTCATGGCAGTGTTTGGTTAGTGGTACCTCTTGCTTAGGTGTTGCATCCTCTGAGGCCTTTCAAAAAGGTGTGTATATGTAATGACGGATCATGTGACACTTAGATTGCACACAGGTGGACATCATTTCACTAATTATGTGACTTCTGAAGGTAATTGGTTGCAACAGAGCCTTTTATGGGCTTCATAACAAAGGGGGTGAATACATACGCACATGCCAATTATCAATTTTTTATTTCTGAAAAATTGTTTTATGTATATATTTTTCTAATTTTACTTCACCAACTTAGACTATTGTATTCTGATTTATCACATATAATTCAGATTAAAACAATATTGAACTAAAGGCTGTAATGTAACAAAATATGTAAAAAGCCAAGGGGGTGATTACTTTTGCAAGGCACTGTATGTGAACATCTACAATTAAAATACATGGGATTGTGGATGTTGAGTGTTTTTTCACTTTGAGCTACAAAGGTTCAGGTGAGAATCCTAAGTGGATTGCCAGAAGCCTTCTACCATAACCACTAAGGCCCCTTTTGCAAGGGGTGCCTCTGCTATGTGGAATCCACTTGCTCAGCAGGGAATCTCTCCGCTGATCCCCAGGTCAGTGTCTCTGCGCTATGCAGAGCAGATACGGACACAGTCCAGCTCTCCTCTATGAGGCAATCGGATGGAAACGGACCGTTTGTCCATTTCCATCCGATCTGATCCGTTGGATGGATGGAAAATAGGATCACAGTCTGTCTGTTTCTGGCAGACAGGATCGCATCGGATGGGGGTGGGTGTCAGCAGACATGTGTTCGCTGACATCCGTCGCTCCATAGAGGACTATTCAGAATCTGATAAGGTCTGTTTTTCAGGCGGACCTGATCAGACAGCCCGTGTGAAAAGGGCCTTAGGACTCTTTTAGAGAAGCAGTGCTCACCACCCCCTGAAAAGCGATCTGCAGTGGATCACTTTACAGAAAGCAGTAGAGCAGTGGCTGACAGGCATTCAGGAGATGCTACCATCAACTCCTAATGCCTGTTTTTTTTTTAATTTTTTTTTTTTATTACAAACAGCAATTTTACATTGTGGGATCATGCTGCCAATACTAGCCAAACATTTACCTTGTGGTTACTGTACAGCCCCATTGTTATCAATGAGAGAATTGGACAGGTGGTGCTGCCTGCCAAACTCTGCAGCCCAAGTTAAAAATGCCACGGTCGCGGCAGATGTACAGCCCCGTCATACTGTAATGTTAGCATTCTGGAGGGTGGCATGGGGGTGTTAAAACAGCGGCTCAGCCGGTGTGAAAAAGCTGTAACTTCTGCTAGGTGGCGCCTGCCTTGTCTAGAACAAATGATCGCAGTCCATAGATTCCTGCTAGCCCCTGCTTTATTCCTTTGTGTTTTCTTTCCTCATATACCTCATTTATATTATAAATAAGGTTACTAAATCTGGACTAAAGATTGTTTCCTAAAATCTTGAAAGACTGAATAGTGCTGTAACACGGCAGAGTTTATAGGACAGCTCTGGCTAAATTATCTGTGTATCATGGCAACTCCATTGACTTTTGTCACATGACTTCTCTTGAGATGATACAGAAGAAGGTCTAGCTGGGTTAGAAATAGCAAGTCATGCAATATCCCAGTAGCTATGGATGAACAGAGGAACAAAGCAGGAGGCAGTTCTGGGACCTCATGAGATAATATGAGCTCTCCTGGGGATTTGCTCTCCGCTCTCTGTCCCAGGCTCAGAAATTACATACGGCAAAAAAAAAACTCTTCACTAGCAGCTGTCCCCTTCTCTCATTTGTTGCTTCAATAAGCAATAATTAGGTCCTGAGCTAATGATGTCTGCTTTTTTTTTTTTTTTTTTTTTAATAAGGTTCAATTCAGAGGGGTCTCCATGGAAACCCTTCAAATCACCCACCTGGATATGCTGCTCTCTGACACACACGCACACGCTCACTCCCAGACACGGGCTGCTAGCCGGCCTGAAGCGTACATGTTTTCTGCACATTGCCCTACATCCCTAAATGGGACAAATGCAATGGAAACATCAGCTTTCTTGTGTCTGCACTGAGGTTTTGTTCACCATGGCCAATCAGAGAAAACCCTGAGTGAATACGGCCTAATAGATATATCCAGAGATACAAACATGCTATTGTATCCTTTGGGCCTGTGCCTTCCCAACCAGCAAACAAAGCCATGCACAGAGACTGATCGGCATTGCGTTATCTATACATCTTAAAGGGTTAGTTCACCTATGCAGATAAGGGGCATCTGTAAATAAAAACAAACTGTGCAGCTCTGACTAAAGTTGAATAATGCCCTTGCTATACAAGTACTACTCCCATGATGTTGCTAAGCGAGGCCTAGTCATTACTGCTCACCTCTACCATTAACAGACATCCCGACCTGCAAAAACTCATTTCAGGGAGGTGGTAAGCTCATTTCAGGGAGGTGGTAAGCTCATTTCAGGGAGGTGGTAAACTCATTTCAGGGAGGTGGTAAGCTCATTTCAGGGAGGCGGTAAACTCATTTCAGGGAGGTGGTAAACTCATTTCAGGGAGGTGGTAAGCTCATTTCAGGGAGGTGGTAAACTCATTTCAGGGAGGTGGTAAACTCATTTCAGGGAGGTGGTAAACTCATTTCAGGGAGGTGGTAAGCTCATTTCAGGGAGGCGGTAAACTCATTTCAGGGAGGTGGTAAACTCATTTCAGGGAGGTGGTAAGCTCATTTCAGGGAGGTGGTAAGCTCATTTCAGGGAGGTTAATACAAGTAAAAAGGCGCAAAGCACAGTTACCTTGAAAGTAAAACCGATTAGTCCAGAAACTGAAAACTGTAAAAATGCATGTGTAAGTTCATGCATATATACTGGGAGTATATACAAGAGGTCAGTCAGGGCGGCCACCAAAGGAACCAAAAGCAGGGTCCAGCAAGCTAAAACAAACAACAAGGAGAGGGGCGCCTCTGAGTATAAATCATAAATACATTTTATTAAAACAACAATATCCACTCACATGGAAGTTGGAGAAGTTGCATTAGGGTCAGTTGGCTGGGCTGGAGAGATGCGGTGGAACTACAGGTCACAGCGGTTCCTGCAGGGCATGCCAGGTCCAAAGAGGATTAGTTCTTGCAGCCAGGTTCAGTCTCTTGCAGCGAACAGTCCAACACAAATCCTGCTGGGTTGGGAGCCAGGTTATGTCCCAGATGCACAGATAGGGGTTCCAGGGAAGGAAGGGAGAGATGTGTAGGACGCCAGAGCATCCGTTCAGCCGTGCTGCTGCTCACTGATAGAATGGTGTGAAGCCTCTAGGAAGGGAAAAAGGCCGGCCGAGCCGAAGATCTCTAGCGAGGCTTGGAGAGCAAGTACAGCGTGGCGCCCGGTGATGACGTCACACGCATGCAACGCGTTTCAGAATAGGCTTGCCATTGGTGGACGAATGGCCGCATTCCTTTGTCAAGCATAGGGAGAGGAGGACACAGTGGGCTTATATAAGCTGAAAAGAGGGGGGGGCGGGGCCGGAAAGTCAGTGATTTGCATAAAAAATAGGTAATGGGCGGCATTAAATGGCAGGGGGGATAAAAACAAAAGGACCTTACAATGACATAGTGCAGAAAAAATAAGAGATCTAGATGACTTTAATTTGAATAGAATTTTCAACTGGAAATCTAAATCTCAACAACCCCCTCCCCCATCTGATACCAGATTACCCTGTCCCCCTCCCTCCCTTTTCCCCCCCGCATCCACCACCAACCAACCACCTTTTGTACCCTCTTCCTCCCATCCCCCCCTGGCCCCTTCTTCCCACAGACCCACTTGTCCCCCCCGCCCCCACCCATTACTTCCCACCACACCCTTGTCCCAACATCATCCGCCTCCACCCCTTATGAGCATTTCTATTCCCTATAGAAATTCTTCACTTGGTACTGTTCCTATGACTCGCATTAGTCATCCAACTAACAGAATCCCTACAACCAAATCCAGAAAACTGCTTAATGATCTTAATCATTTTTATAACAGGCCCTCCCATACAGGAAGGGGACGTGATAACATCACAAGAGATATTGCCCCTGTGCCCAACCCTGTTTCCAAAATGATGTCTACATCTATCTCAGTCAGGAAATCATTAGATTTAGCTATGGATGTCCAATCTGCCTCCAACACCCCCATTGTTACTATCGAACCTTCGACTGAATGTCCTAAACCTCACACATCGGGTTCCCCCACCACCACAGAGTCCAACACTTTTTTAGTCCCCAGTCCTCCTCGAGCCAACCGGAGAAAACGAAAACTCACCGGAGAGGCTGCAGAGGAGGACGAAAAAAGTTCCGAAACAAATACACCGAAGCTCCGCAAACTGTAAAAATCTTCAACCTATCATCTCTCGAACTCTCCCCCGCAGACATTAGCCTACTTAGCAGAGGCCTTAATTTTGCCCCTATTAATAAGCCCAATCCTTTCCTTTTATTTAAAGATTTAAACAGATACATTCGCAACTTGACCCTCAAAAGGTTTTTCCATGCCAAATCACACAAACCTACTGAAGTGTGCCTGGACCCTCTTCCCACCAGTCCTTCCATAGATATGTTTGAATATGATGGGGACATCATAGACATATTAGATTCCATAACGAATGAAGGAGACACTCTTAGTCTCTTTACTCAACACCTTGCTACGTCACCACCTATTTTACACTCATCACTAAAACCTAAATCCATCTTCTATCCGGCCCAGTCAAAAGGCCCTTACCTTGAAAGTTTTTACAGGGTAGTATATGCTGACTTCCTGAAACTTTGCCAGACTTCTACCACGATACCTTCTCATATACACAACCTTTCAGCTTCTGAAATCCAGGCTCTGGATTCCCTAACACACTCGGCTGACATTATCATCAAATCAGCGGACAAAGGGGGAGGTATTGTCCTGCAAAACAAGGCAGATTACATTAACGAAGCCCTTAGACTCCTCTCAGATGAGACTACATATAAAAAACTTTCCAAGGATCCCACCATTGAATTTGCCGCTGAAGTTAACATTTTGGTAAAATCAGCTCTTGATGGCGGAGTGATCGACAAAACGGAAGCCTCTTTCTTCACCAAAAACTTTTACCAGATCCCATATTTTATCACTTACCTAAAATCCACAAGAGTCTCACTTCTCCCCCTGGCAGGCCCATTGTGGCTGCCATGGAGAGTGTTACTACCGGTTTCAGTCAATATATTGACCTATATCTCCAGCCCATTGTTAAACAATTACCGTCCTATATCAGAGATGGTTCACACTTGTTGGAACTACTTGCATCTTACAAGTGGGAACCATCTTACCTCTGGTTATCTCTGGACGTCACATCACTTTACACTTCAATCCCACACTCTTTTGGTTTACTTGCGCTAGAATTTTTTCTCGCACAAGATCCCTCTATCAACCCCAGACAAGCTGCATTCATCTTGGAGGCAACCAATTTTTGCCTCACCCATAACTATTTTGATTTCAATGGCGACTTCTACCTACAAACTAAGGGAACTGCGATGGGAGCGAATTTCGCTCCCTCCTACGCCAACCTGGCGATGGGTTATTGGGAAAAGAATTTCATTATACAAAACAACCCCCACTGTGCCAATATTGTATTTTTTGGCCGCTACATTGATGACATAATCATCATTTGGGATGGCCCTGTCGACCTAGTTTCCCTTTTTGTCCAACATTGCAATTCCAATCCATACGGCTTGTCTTTCACTCACGTTGTCGATCCTACTAATCTGGCCTTCTTAGATTTAGATCTGGGTCATTTAGACAACCTGATTATCGCAAAAAACCACATCAAACCTACCGCTGGCAACTCCTATTTGCACTATAGGAGTTGCCACTATCCAAAATGGACACAAAACATACCTAAAGGTCAGTTCTGCCGCCTACGACAGAACTGCACCCTAGACAGCGACTATGACACCATGAGTATACAACTTAAAAAGAAGTTCGCCGACAAGGACTATCCTAAAGATCTAGTTGATCAAGCATGCAACTATTACGCTAAAGGCAAACCTGCCAAAAAAGATAAAGAGATAACAGATCATTCCACTAGGTTTATCACTACCTTCAATTTTCAGTACAAAAAAATGGAAAATATACTAAAGAAACACTGGTCCATTCTGCTACAGGATCCACTTCTGAAAACCTCCCTTCCGCTTATACCCAGAATCACGTACCGAAAGGCTCCGAGTCTCAAAAATAGGATTGCCCCAAGTAAATTGCCCATCGACAAGCCCAGTTCCAACCCCACCACCCTCATACCACTAGTCGGCATGTATCAGTGTAAGAAAGCCCGCTGCAAGACTTGTATGTTTGTGGAACATGGCAAAAAATCTTTTCTATCTAAAGGCAGAATTTATACATTGGAACAATTCTATAACTGCTCGTCTAATTTTGTAGTGTATGGCCTCACGTGCCCTTGTGGGTTAATCTATGTTGGGCGAACTATCTGCCCACTCAGGCAGCGGTTCGGCCAGCATCGACGACTCATTGAGGGTGGTAAGGACAAACACAGTGTCCCTCGGCACTTTGCCGAGTGTCACAACAAATCTACCACCGGTCTGTCTGTTTGGGTTATTGAACAAATCCCTAAACACATGTCAGAAGCTGAACGGTTCAAAAAGCTTTGCGCCAGAGAGACTTTCTGGATATACTGCTTAGATGTACTCTCCCCTGGCGGCCTCAATGAAGGAATAGAGATATCCACAGTCCTATAACAACCTTTCCTCTTACCACTTTACAGCTACCATGAAATTTTGTCTCAGTTGTAGTTTTTTTTTTTTTTTTTTTTTTTTCTTTTTCCCTCTTTTTACCCCCCTTTTTTTACCCCCCCTTTTTTTTTTTCCTCTTTTTACCCCCCTTTTTTACCCCCCCTATATATTTTTTCCCCTCTTTTTACCCCCCTTTTTTTACCCCCTTTTTTTTTTTAACCCTCTTTTTACCCCCCTTTTTTTTACCCCCCCCCTTATTTTTTATTTATTTATTTTTTTCCCTCTTTTTACCCCCCTTTTTTACCCCCCCCTTTTTTCCCCCTCTTTTTACCCCCCTTTTTTTACCCCCCCCCCCCCTTATTTTTTCTTTTTTTTTTTTTTTTTTTTTTTTATATGTGCATCTCCCCCTCACACATTTATATATGTACATATCTCCCCTCCCCCCCTCCCCCCACTTACCCTGAAATACTAAAATCCATCAGTGTTTATTTCCATATTCTCTGTAATCATAGTCCCAGGATCAATTTATAATTTATTAATTAAATTGACATTGTTTTATTCCATATTGCACACCAGACGGTGCAGACTACAACTATTAATCCCCTATCCTTGACAGTCATCTCCCACTCTCTATACATAACATCTTATGGCAGTCTATTGTATTTACTGTATATTTATTTATATTTATTTGATCTATTTTATTGCACTGTACCTTATGATTTATTTCCTCATGATGTTTTAAATGCTTGTTCCTGAATTTATCTTACCTTATCTGGTTTTATTCACAATGTTTTAAATGCTTGTTCCTGAATTTATCTTACCTTATCTGGTTTTATTCACAATGTTTTGTCTTAATTGGAGCCCTGTTGTAAAATTATATACATATATTCTCCCTTTTATTTTTTCTGCACTATGTCATTGTAAGGTCCTTTTGTTTTTATCCCCCCTGCCATTTAATGCCGCCCATTACCTATTTTTTATGCAAATCACTGACTTTCCGGCCCCGCCCCCCCCTCTTTTCAGCTTATATAAGCCCACTGTGTCCTCCTCTCCCTATGCTTGACAAAGGAATGCGGCCATTCGTCCACCAATGGCAAGCCTATTCTGAAACGCGTTGCATGCGTGTGACGTCATCACCGGGCGCCACGCTGTACTTGCTCTCCAAGCCTCGCTAGAGATCTTCGGCTCGGCCGGCCTTTTTCCCTTCCTAGAGGCTTCACACCATTCTATCAGTGAGCAGCAGCACGGCTGAACGGATGCTCTGGCGTCCTACACATCTCTCCCTTCCTTCCCTGGAACCCCTATCTGTGCATCTGGGACATAACCTGGCTCCCAACCCAGCAGGATTTGTGTTGGACTGTTCGCTGCAAGAGACTGAACCTGGCTGCAAGAACTAATCCTCTTTGGACCTGGCATGCCCTGCAGGAACCGCTGTGACCTGTAGTTCCACCGCATCTCTCCAGCCCAGCCAACTGACCCTAATGCAACTTCTCCAACTTCCATGTGAGTGGATATTGTTGTTTTAATAAAATGTATTTATGATTTATACTCAGAGGCGCCCCTCTCCTTGTTGTTCATTTCAGGGAGGTGGTAAGCTCATTTCAGGGAGGTGGTAAACTCATTTCAGGGAGGTGCTGCTTTGTGCCCGAAACCCCCCCCCCCACGGTGGCAAAATATTTTTTAACCACTTCCCGACCACCTCACGCAAATATACTGCGGCAGAAGGGCAGCTCCGTGACCGTGGGTCCCGCGGACTCGATGTCCGTGGGTATACCCGCGATCGCCTCACGATGAGGAAGAACAGGGAGATGCTAATGTAAACAAGCATCTCCCCGTCTAATGACACTGCCACTGATCATGCTCCCTGTAATCGTGATCAGTGATGTGTCACACACAGCCCCTCCCCCCCACAGTTAGAATCACTCCCTAGGACACACTTAACCCCTACAGCGCCACCTAGCGGTTAACCCCTTCACTGCCAGTGACATTTTTACAGTAATCAATGCAATTTTATAGCATTGATCGCTGTATTAATGCCAATGGTCCCAAAAATGTGTCAAAATTGTCCGATGTGTCCGCCACAGTCACGATAAAAATTGCTGATCGCCGCCATTACTAGTAAAAAAAAAAAAAAATATCAATAAAAATGCCATAAAACTACCCCCTATTTTGTAGTCGCTGTAACTTTTGCGCAAACCAATCAATAAATGCTTATTGCGATTTTTTTTACCAAAAATATGTAGAAGAATACGTATTGGCCTAAACTGAGGAAAAAAAATGTTTTTTTTATATATTTTTTGGGGATATTTATTATAGCAAAAAAGTAAAAAATAATGCGTTTTTTTTTTTTAATTGTTGCTTTTTTTGTTTTGTTTATAGCGCAAAAAATAAAAACTGCAGAGGTGATCAAATACCCCCAAAAGAAAGTTCTATTTGTGGGAAAAAAAAGGACGTCAATTTTGTTTGGGAGCCACGTCGCACGACCGCGCAATTGTCAGTTAAAGCGACGCAGTGCCGAATCGCAAAAAGTGCTCTGGTCAGGAAAGTGGTTAAATCACCTTTTTAATATTTTTCCACAGTGCTTCTGATGAAGGGGGTGGGTGGTATGTGGCAGTGGACGGTGTCAGTAGTTTTTTTAATTTTAATAATTGATATTTTTACAATTTCATGTGTTTCTTAATTTTTTTTCACAATACTTTTTGGGGGGGAGGGGGTTGGGGCAGTGAACAGTGTTGGTAGGGCAGGGGAGAGTGGTGTCAGTAGTTTTTTATTTTATTTTTTTACACTTGACTGAAAAAAAATTGCTTTGTAGCTAATAAACTTTAGTTGTGTCATGCTTTCTTTTGAACTTTGAATCATTTGCTCATTTTGAATACATGTAAGTTACAAAGCATTACATGAAATATCCCTCTAACAGTACAATAAATAGAAACAAAGAATAAGAAAAAAAAAGATACTGTGAAAAAGATACACTATCACACAGGTTCCTGTCCTTTTTTCCTCGCTACTATTTATCTTATTAGTGCTAAATTGCTTACTGTGCTTTATAAAGTGCAAGAGGGCCAAATCCTTAAAGCGGGGTTCCACCCAAATTTTGAACATTATCTCTATGCATTCTCTTCCTTACCTAGATGCTGACATGCTGTGTAAAAAAATTTAAATCGCCGTTATTACCTTTTTTTTTTCTAATCTTCTTTGCACTTTCTGGTTTTCCTCCCATGGGAGTAGGTGTGTTTCTAGCCTCTCCCAGACCTCCCACAGTCCCCTGGGAGCTAGTCTCAGGCTTCCCAGCATGCATTGTGCAACAGCATCATCACAACATCTCAGCATTCACTGCATCCAGGAAATACATGCTTGTGGGCTTCAAATGCCCACAATGAAGATGGAAACCGCCTTCAGTGAATTTTATAAGTTATTCTTTACAACGAAATCGGGCACAGGCGGACTTATTACACAGAACATGTGAGTAGATAATCATGAGAAGAAAAATTTGTGAATGAACTCCAAAAAAAAAAAAAACGATAGATAGGTGGACCCCCGCTTTAAGCCTCATGCACACTGGACGTTTTTGGCCATTTGTACAGCTGCTGTTTTTGGCTTCAGATGTTTTTTTCTACAGTTAATAAACTCTCCAGTATGTTATCATATGTGTCCATGCACATATAGGTTGTCATCAACTGTTTTTGGCTGGGGCATTTTTTGCCTGTAAAAAACCCCCAAAACTAGTGGGTTCTGAGAGGAGTTTTTCAGCTGTTTTCAGCTGTAAAAACGCTCTTATGTCAAAAAACGCCAATAAATGCTCAAAAATGCGGATCACCAGCGCTTTTTAACATTTTTGATCTATTGGAAAAAAAAAAAGTAAAAAAAACGCTGCTTTGTGTGTTGTATACTCCTGACCCCTGAACTCTGTGCGTTGTTCCCCTAAACCCTTAACTTCATGCGCTACATCCTGCTAAACTGTACATTATGTTCTGCTGGCTCCTAAACTCTGTGCATTACATACTTCTGAACCCTGAATTCTTTAGGTGACATACCATTGAACTCTGTGTGTTATGTTCTCTTGACCCCTGCACCCGGTTCATTTTGTTATCCTGACATCTGCAATCTGTGTGTTACATACTCCTCACCCTGCAGTCTGTGTGTTACATATTCCTGACACCTGCACACACTCTTAAGTGGTGGCCCAGACCTTTTTCCCAGTGATGCCCATGACCTAAACCTAATAATTTAGAGAGGTGTCCACATATCTTTTGCCATATAGGGTAGGTATGAGGTTCAGGTGTCCACAAACTTATGGCCACAGTGTATTGGAATTGAACGCAGAAGAAGAAGAAGGAAAAGTATCAATGGAAGGTGTATCCCTTATACTGTTTTGTAATTCAAAAAGCAGTGTTTTGTGCTCTAAAAGCTTACTGCTCCTTCCTTTTAAAGATTTAGTTCACTTTTACGAAAAAAAAACTGCCTATGCAGGTAAAGGGCATCTGTAAATAAAAAACAAACTGTGCAGCTCTGTTTAAAGTTGCATAGTGCCCTTGCTATGGGTATAGGCCATTTATGTACCTCATAAAGCCTGACTGGAATACTCCCAGAACATTGCTAAGTGAGTTCTAGTCATTACTGCTCACCTCCATCATCACAGGAGTGAGCCCTCAAACGCTAAGCTCAGAGCTACTGCATCAGGGGAGAGAAAGAGCATGTGAGGGGGTTTGAATCAAGGAAAAAGATCACTTCTGTGATGGTGGAGGTGAGCAGCAATGATTAGGCAACACTTAGCAACGTCCAGGCTTCATCAGGTGTGTAAATGGCCTACACCCACAGCAAAGACATTATTTAATTTTAGTCAGAACTGCACAGTTTGTTTTTATCTACAAATGTGTTACCTGCAGAGGCACTTGTTTTTGTTTTTTTGTAAAGGTAAACTAACACTTTAAGTATCAATCAAATGTCAATTAAATATCAATATTGTAATGAGCCTGGTATTTCAAAATTTAAATTGCAGTTCTAGAAATGAGACTATGGCTTCCACTATTCAATGTTAAGGGAAGAATCAAAGAGACCTCCAATCATGCACTGTGAGAAGGACTTGGAAGATCCAAATGGAGTGAGGATACCACCGCCACCAAAATCCACAGGTGACAACTTACCAGATAGTTGAACCTTGCAGCATGAAAAAGGTTAATACACATTCAGAACCTACCTTTAGGGTTGGAGTCCAAGGATCTAAGTTCTTCAAACCTGCCCCACTCCAAAGTGATGGATATTGTGGAAAATACTCCTGGTCACAATAAGAAATAAGACAACAGGAAGCCCCAATGGTGTACTACCCTGCCAAAAGAATTTTATTTAAATCTTGAGGAAGGTGAGGTGAGATGAGGAAGGTGAGATCTTGAGGTGAGGAAAGCTGGTCTCATAGATGGATTGAAATCCAGCCAGTTCAGCAGGGACCGGTCGAAATTCAATCTATCTAAGACCGATTGGCTTCTCTTGAATGGGATTGTTGGGAAATTCTAGTTTGATCAGCAGTGCAGCCAATTGGCTGGCGCGTTGATCAGTTTATGCTGCAAAGTCCCACTATCCAGTGAGTTTTCACCTGTGGCTTTTGATGGTGGTGGTTTCCTCACTCCATATTGATTTTTAATGATTGGAGGTCATTTTGGTTCTTCCCTTGAAAGTGAACAGTGGAAGCCATAGTCTCACTTCTAGAGATCTTAATAAGAACTAAGCATGTGTTGTTCTTTTTGCTGGCTGCTTGAGTGGAATAGACTATATAATAGCAGACTGGTTTGCTAAAATTAGCCTAGTGTATATATTAAATCATAGCTCCCAACTGCCCCTGATTTCGAGGGACTGTCCCTCATTGGGAAAAAAAATCCCTCTTTCCTCCTCATTTTGGTCTGATCGTTGTATATAGAATGCACTAATTATCTATCAAGTGTTTTACAGTGATAAACCTTTCATCCAATTTCTAAATTGCTTCATTTATAAATTTCAAAAGCCATTATAAAGGAATAGTAGTGGTGTTTTTGCAGCGCTTTTTGGCTGATAGCAGGATGCTTTTCACCCCAAAAAATGGTAAAAAGTCCAGTTTTGCGGTGCTTTCAAATCGCTTTTCAGGCGCTTTGGAAGCGCTGCCCATTTATTGCAATGGGCAGGGCGTTTTGGGAGCACTAAATACAGCGCTTCCAACCCGCCTTAAAGATGCTGCTTGCAGGACACCGCTCCTAAAGCACCCCTGCCCATTGAAATCAATGAGCAGTGCTGCCGAAGCACTGGCAAAGGGCGCTTTTAACCGTTTTTCGGCCGTTAGTGGGGATTAAAAGTGTCCCGCTAGCGGCCAAAAAGCGCCGCAAAACGCCCACCCGCCCCAGTCAGAAAGTGCCCTAACTAATTATCCAGGCTCCTGTGAATAGAAGAGTACATAGGAATTCCCAGCATTCAATGTATCTGAGGAAATTTCCTCCCACCTGCTCCCCCTCTGTATTTAGTGGATTGGTGGACATGCTGAGATTTGGCAGCATTTACACACTCACTAGTCTACCTCAAGAAAGATGTTCAAGTTTCAACCAATTGGCTTCCCCTTTGTTCACACCACCCACCTGTTAGCTGATTGGTCAGC
This sequence comes from Aquarana catesbeiana, assembly GCF_042186555.1. Lineage (NCBI taxonomy): Eukaryota > Metazoa > Chordata > Amphibia > Anura > Ranidae > Aquarana > Aquarana catesbeiana. The sequence continues at coordinate 496,780,470 of NC_133328.1, read as the reverse complement.
TGGGTTTCCTCAGGTGCATTAAATGCTGAGACTTGTAGAGAATAGGAGAGTGCTTCCTGTGTACTCGTTCCTTCACAGGAGCCTGGATGATGTAAGTGGCCACCATTTCACCTGATTTTAGCAAGAGTTCGACCCCTTTCACACTGGAGCCGTTTTCAGGCAATTTAGTGCTAAAAATAGGGCCCATAAAGCGCCTGAAAAAGGCTCATCTGCAATCCCAGTGTGAAAGCCCCAGTGCTTTCACACTGGGGTGCTGCACTGGCAAGACGTCAAAAAAAGTCCTGCAAGCAGCTTCTTTGAGATGCTTTAGGAGTGGTGTATACACCTCTTCTTAAGTGCCCCTGCCTGTTGAAATCAATGGGCAGCGCTGCCAAAGCGCCTTTGCGGGCGCTTTTAACCCTTTATTCGGCCACGTAGCACTCGAAAAAGGACGGTAAAGCGCTGCTAAATCTAGCGACACTTTACCGCCGACGCCCAGGCGCTGGTAGTGTGAAAGAGCTCTTACGCTACTTTCACACTGAGGCGCTTCTAAACTGCCAGCAAAACACTGAGTGCTTTTGAGGAGCTTTTCGAGCGCTTTTCAGGAGCTTTTAAAGAGCCTTTGAGGCGCTTTCCTTTCATTTCAATGGAGAGGGGCGTTTTTAATGCGCTTTTTTTAGCGCTCCATACATGCTCCAAAGATGCTGATTGCACTGTCCTGCCAGTGCACCGCTCCAGTGTGAAAGCATTCATTGGTTTTAAAGGAAATAGGTTTTCGTGAGCTTTTCAGGTGCTTTTTTTTTTTTTTTTTTTGCGTGAAAGTGCCTGAAAAGTGCCTCAGTGTGAAAGGGGCCTTACAGCTGTTGCAAAGGTTTTTTTTTTTCCTCCTATTCTGGGGTCCCCCGTCACCACTTTCTGCTCCTCCATTTCTCTGAGGGGAGCATGCTCCCAAGCCAGGCTGTGTGCATCATTTTAATTGGATAATGACCAACAAAATCTAACAAAAAACATTTTAAGCACTTGCCAACCAGCCACCACAGTTGTACTGTGGCAGAATGGCACGGCTGGGCGAAACAACGTTATGTAACGTCGCTTCGTCCTGTGGCCACTAGGAGCGCACCCCCCCTGCTCGCCCACAGAGCCGATGCGAGTGCCTGGCGAATGCAATCACTGCCGGGCTCCCGCGATCGTTCGGGGCACACGGAGAACCGGGATCTGTGTGTGTAAACACACAGTTTCCGGTTCTCTGAGGGGAGAAGTGACAGATCGTCTGTTCATACAGAATATGAATAGCGATTTATCTCTTCCCCTACACAGTCTCCTTCCCCCTTCAGTTAGAACACACATAGGGAACACAATTAACCCCTTGATCGCCCTCTAGTGTTAACCCCTTCACTGCCAGTGACATTTTTTACAGTAATCAATGCCTTTTTATAGCACTGATCGCTGTAAAAATGCCAATAGTCCCAAAAATGTGTCATAATTGTCCGACGTGTCAGCCACAATGTCGCAGTCCTGATAAAAATCGCAGATTTTCCCATTACTAGTAAAAAAAAATTAATAATAAAAATGCCATAAAACTATCCCTATTTTGTAGACGCTATAACTTTTGCGCAAACCAATCAATATACGCTTATTGCAATTTTTTTTTTTACCAAAAATATGTAGAATACATATCGGCCTAAATTGAGGAAAAACAATTGTTTTTTTATATATTTTTGGGGGATATTTTTTATAGAAAAAAGTAAAAAAGATTGCGTTTTTTTTTTTTTTTCAAAATTGACGCTCTTTTTTTGTTTATAGCGCAAAAAAAAAAAAAAAAAACGCAGAGGTGATCAAATACCACCAAAAGAAAGCTCTATTTGTGGGAAAAAAAGGACGTCAATTTTATTTGGGTGCAATGTCTCACGACCGCACAAATGTTTTTTTATATATTTTTGGGGGATATTATAGCAAAATGTAAAAAATAATGCGTTTTTTTTTAAATTGTCGCTCTTATTTTGTTTATAGCTCAAAAAATAAAAATAGCAGAGGCGATCAAATACCACCAAAAGAAAGCTCTATTTGTGGGAAAAAGGACGTCAATTTTGTTTGGGAGCCACGTTGCACTACCACGCAATTGCCAGTTAAAGCGACGCAGTGCCGAATCACAAAAAGTGCTCTGGTCAGGAAGGGGGTAAAATCTTCTGGGGCTGAAGCGGTTAAGCGGTTAAACTAAGTGACCATATTTTAAAAATGCCCCCCACCCCTACGCTCCCTCCTTACAGGATTTGACTGACAGCAGCAGAAGCCAATGGCCCCCACTGCTGCCTATGTGTCCTGTGAGGAAAAGGAGTGAACACCTCTGCAGACAGGCACAGCATGGATCCAGAGAGGACTCAGGTAAGTATTTAGGGAGGGAGGAGCAAGTAAGAAGATGTTTTTTTACCTTATATCTTTCTCTGCAAGGTCTGTATGTGATTTTAATGAGCTGACAGCAGGCTGTGTCACACACAATCCAGTGGTTGTAGCCTCCAGGATTGTGTGTAAAATTGTGTGTCCCCAGCTTCCATAGCCAGGAGGGGGTGTATTGCAATGTGATCTGCAATATATCTGCAATATCTGCATTGCAATACATTCAGTTGAGCCCAAGTAGACCCTGCATATCTCATTAATGAGAACCTGTCACCTAAAAATCATCACATAGGGGACTTTTTTTTTTTGTCCCCTATGTGATGAAAAAAAAAAGTTATTCAAAAGTACTTGCAAAAAAATAAAGTTACACCCAAGCACATAAAATCCCCCCTCCCAAAAAAATTGAGGCACATATATGCACATACACATGGGGCACCTAGGCATAAAAACGCTGATTACAATATGCCTGTTACATATCACCGAGCACAGTGGAGTGAGAGCAATAATTCTAGCACCAGAACTCATCCATAACACTAAACTGATGACCTATAGGGGGCTTTTGAAGCGTCGCCTATAAAAAAATATAAGGTACTGAAGTTTGTTGTCATTTCACAAGCACACACAAATTTAAGGTTGGACATATTGGGTATCTATTTACTCAGTGCAACCTTATGTTTTATATTTTACCACAAATGTGGGTAGTTTATTGCCTTTGTTTGCCCTAAAATTTCCTTTACTGTGTTTTTTACTGCGCTAATATTAGCCCCTTGCGCAGATGTGCGTACTCGGCTTTCGGGGGTTATACCGGGATGATGCCCGTTCCACCAGGAGGCCCGATCAACAATCCGCCGCCTTCGGCGGCTAGTGACAGTCTGGAACGAAGCCGTAAGCGGCTTTGTTCCAGCCTCCTACTTGTAAACATGGAAGCGACGTGTTACTTGGCTGCCAATGGCGCCGGTTTTTAAAAATATACAGTATTCAGAATCGCCGAAAACGACAATCTGAATACTTTGAAGTGCAAAGGAGGGATCGGGGTCTACTCCATAAAGAGTACCTGTCACCACCTATTACTGTCACAAGGGATGTTTGCATTCCTTGTGACAGCAATAAAAGTGATCATTTTTAAAAAAAAATTATTAATATTAAAATAAATTAAATAAATAATTTTAAAAATGTTTAAAGCGTCCCCGTCGCCGCGAGCTCGTGCAGCAAAGAAAACGCATATGGAAGTCTCGCCGGCATATGTAAACGGTGTTCAAATCACACATGTGAGGTATCGCCGTGATCATCAGAGTGAGAGCAATAATTCTAGCATGGGACCTCCTCTGTAACTCTAACCTGGTAACCGTAAAAAAAAATTTAAAGCGTTGCCTATGGAGATTTTTAGGTACCGTAGTTTGTCGCCATTCCACGAGTGCGTGCAATTATAAAGCGTGACATGTTTGGTATCTATTTACTTGGCGTAACATCATCTTTCACATTATATAAAAAAATTGGGCTAACTTTACTGTTTCGTTTTTTTAATTCATGAAAGTGTCCCTTTTCCCAAAAAGTTGCGTTTAAAACACTGCTGCACAAATACCATGTGACATAAAATATTGCAACAATTGCCATTTTATTCTCTAGATTCTCTGCTAAAAAAATATATATAATGTTTGGGGGCTCTAAGTAATTTTCTAGCAAAAAAATACAGATTTTAACTTATAAACACCAAATGTAAACACCAAAAATAGGCTTAGTCATGAAAGGGTTAAAGCTGTGTTCCGGACGAAATTATACTGTTTAAATAAAAATACCTTAAATACAAGCTTAATGTATTCTAGTAAAGTTAGTCTGTAAACTTAGGGTGTTTTGTTAGTTTATAGCAGTAGTTTGCTATTTTATAAACTTACAGCAGGCCGTGGCCATCTTAAGTGTGGGCATCTGAAACCAGACTGTATTTCTTCCTGGATCTCATCCTTGCAGATCTCGCACATGCTCAGTGCAGCACAAGCAGTGCAATAGGTTTCAGGTCAGGTTTCCATAGCAACGGCAGTGTCAGAGGAAATTGCTGCCCCTTCCCAGAAGGCATTGCAAACAGGAAATGATGCAATGGGCCACGGCTAGGGAGGAGGAAGTGAAAAATGAATACAGCAGATATACAGTAAGTGCTGAGAAAAAAAATTAAAAAATATCCAATTCGTTTACAGTGCACAGTTTAGTGAGGGATGCTGAAGAGTTGTATAAGTGGGTGGAACTCCACTTTAAGTGACATAGAAAATTGGAACTACCACTATTTTATTCTCTAGGATATCTGCCTTCAGAAAATATATAATGTTTGGGGGGTTTTATGTAATCTTCAGGCTTAAAACAAACGTTAACGCAAGAGCAATAATTCTAGTGCAAGACCTCCTCTGTAACTCTAAACGGGTAACTTGTAAAAAAATGTTAAGCGATGCATATGGAGATGTTTAAGTACCGAAGTTTGGCGCCATTCCACGTGTGTGTGCAATTTTAAAGCGTGACATGTTAAATATCTACTTACTCGGCATAAAATCATCTTTCACATTATATAAAAACTTAGGCTAACTTTAGAGTTTTGTTTTTTCTTAACCGGTTCCTGACCAGCCATCGCTGCGACTTTGACTACTAGGGGGCGTGTGTGCATGCCTCCAGCGGTGCGCACGCGCCCCCTAGTGGTCAAACGCGAACCGACGTAAGGTAATGTCGTTTCGCCCGCCTGTGCCATTCTGCCGCAGTCGACGTCGCGACGCCGGAGCTGATGCGCGTGCCCGGCGATCGCTCCACACAGAGACAGAATGGAGATCTGTCAATGTGAACAGACAGATCTCCGTGCTGTCAGGGGTGAGGAGAGCGTTCTGTTGTTCATACTAAGTATGAACAACGAACCGCTCTCCTCACTCAGGCAGTCCCATCCCCCCACAGTTAGAATCACTCCCTAGGACACACAATTAACCCCTTGATTTCCCCCTACTGTTAACCCCTTCCCTGCCAATCACATTTACACAGTAATCAGTGCATTTTTATAGCATTATTTTTCAAAATTGTTGATTTTTTTCTGTTTATAGTGCAAAAAATAAAAACCACAGAGATGATCAAATACCACCAAAAGAAAGCGCTATCTGTGGGAAAAAAAAGGACATCAATTTTGTTTGGGTACAATGTCGCACGACCGCGGAATTGTCAGTTAAAGCAACGCAGTGTCGTATCACAAAATATGGCCTGGTCATTGAGCAGCCAAATCTTCTGGGCCTGAAGTGGTAAAATCATGAAAGTGTTTTTTTCCAACAAAAAAATCACATTTGAAAAATTGCTGAGCATATGAATGCGAATACTGTGTGACATAGCAAATTGCAACAACTGCCATGTTATTCCCTAGGGGCTCTGCTACAAAAATATAAATATATAATGTTTGGGGGTTCTGAGTAATTTTCTAGCAAATAAATGATGATTTGTAGGAGAGGAGTGCCAGAATAGGCCTAAAACTAAATTTTCTTGTTTGTTTTAAGGGTGTAGTAGTTTTGAGAAGTTTTATCATTGTCACATATATGTCTTCACCTATATCTACCAGTATCTTGGCCTGCTGAGATCGGTGGAATGATCACCACCCATTGTGGGGGTATGAGCTGGCTTTGCTTTTTTTTGTCTTATTCTATAAGCTGATGGGGAAATAAAAGGTAGTTCTGCTAATGATGAGTGTTATGCCCTGAAAAAGAGTTCCTGTATGCCCTCAAAAAGTCAGCTGATTTGATGCTGTACTTGTTTGCACTTGCCGTTAGAGAAAGGGGGAAGGAGGTCGGCTATAAAAATAGTTGGTGGTGAGGCAAAAATCATAGCTGTGTCACATCGTCAAATAGTGCTGCCTATCATTTTGCTTGCTATGATGGTGTGGCCCCATTCACCTTAACAAGTCAGTTTGACAGTATAATTTTTGCTGTGCCATGAAGAGTGCAAAAACTCAGCTTCAGCTGACAAAATTCAATAAATAAAAATGGGAATTTAGGAGGCAGCAGTATTGCCTGAGCTACACTTCTGCCTCTCTCTGAAAAGTAATCAACCGCAGATCACTTTTCAGAGAGCAACGCAAGTGTAAAAGAATCCTAAGGCTGGGTTCACACTAGAACACGCAGTGGCTCACAGCAGGAGTCTGGTGCGTCTCCATTCACTGTATCAGGTCTGAATTCGGACCTGAAACGGACCAAAAGATGCACAGGGCTCCGGTGCAATTTGCATCGGAGCCGCTGTGGAGATGTGTGAACCGGCTCCATAGAGAGTCGGTCACAATCTCCTGCTATACAAATTGGATGTGGGGAAACCCGCATCCAATTCGCAATAGTGTGAACCCAGCCTAAAAGAAGTTTATGTCTACTAATTCTTTGTTAACTAATTATTTTTGAGCAATTTGCCCTTTTGACATTCACAAACTTTCATCTGACATGCCACAGTAATTATACAGTAATAACATGCCATACAATTGTTAGTCAGCGAACAGACAGCGAATATTACATTTAAAAAAGGCTGTAAAACGAGATTTTGTACTTATACAGTGCCTTGAAAAAGTATTCATACCCCTTGAAATTTTCCACATTTTGTCATGTTAGAACCAAAAACATAAATGTATTTTATAGGGATTTTATGTAATAGACCAACACAAAGTGGCACATAATTGTGAATTGGAAGGAAATTGATAAATGGTTTTTAATTTTTTTTTACAAATAAATATGTGAAAAGTGTGGCGTGCATTTGTATTCAGCCCCCCGAGTCAATACTTTGTAGAACCACCTTTCACTGCAATTACAGCTGCAAGTCTTTTTTGGGATGTCTCTACCAGCTTTGCACATCTAGACAGTGACATTTTTGCCCATTCTTCTTTGCTAAATAGCTCAAGCTTTGTCAGATTGGATGGTGAGCATCTGTGAACAGCAATTTTCAAGTCTTGCCACAGATTTTCAATTGGATTTCGGTCTGGACTTTGAATGGGCCATTCTAAGACATGAATATGCTACATTTCATTGTAGTTCTGGCTGTATGTTTAGGGTCGTTGTCCTGCTGGAAGGTGAACATCCTCCCCGGTTTCAAGTCTTTTGCAGACTCTGAAAGGTTTTCTTCTAAGATTGCCCTGTATTTGGCTCCATCCATCTTCCAATCAATCTCTGACCAGCTTCCCTGTCCCTGCTGAAGAAAAGCATCCCCACAACATGATGCTGTCACCACCATGTTTCACAGTGGGGATGGTGTGTTCAGGGTGATGTGCAGTGTTAGTTTTCCGCCACACATAGCATTTTGCTTTTAGACCAAAAAGTAAAATTTTATTTTAATCTGACCAGATCACCTTCTTCCACATGTTTTCTGTGTCCCCCACATGGCTTCTCACAAACTGCAAACGGGACTTCTTATGGCTTTCTTTCAACAATGGCTTTCTTCTTGCCACTCTTCCATAAAGGCCAGATTTGTGGAGTGCACAACTAATAGTTGTCCTGTGGACAGATTCTCCCACCTGAGCTGTGGATCTCTGCAGCTCCTCCAGAGTCACCATGGGCCTCTTGGCTGCTTCTCTGATTAACCTCCCTGGCGGTATGATTATTTCAGATTTTAGGTGCTGAAAGCGGTACCATTATTTTGCACAGAAATTTGGCGTTTTATATTGTAGGCCTGTAATTCTTAGGAATAGTTCACTTAAATCTGTCCAAACAAGAGTCTAGTAGACATCCCGGGTATGATAAAGTTTGAAAAACGAAATAAAAAATTATAATATAATAAATAACTATAAATAATTAAAACACATAATAATATAATAATAATAAAAATTATATAATAATCTAATCAAATCAAAAACACTGAAATTTGCTCAGTTCCAGAATTTTAGCTTTTATTACTTTTAGTGTTTGATGACGGATCTCCCCACAAATCACTATCGCTCAATTCTGCAAGTGATTATAATTTATTATCGCTTTTTTGTAGCTGGTCTAAAGCCACTTTTGATATAAAGGGACAGTTTTGGTTGCTATGGACAATCTCCAGTTTCCAGGCAGAAAGAACAGTTTTATATATATAAAACTGCATGCAGGACACTGGGCAGACCACTAGGGACAAAGGGGATGTGTAGTTATTTGATACAGTACTGTAATCTGTAAGATTACAGTATGCTGTATCTATACTGTGTGTTTCACTTTTGAATTTGCCGCCGAACTCCGTCCCCGTGCGTCGCAACGCTCGCAGGGAACGGAGCTCGGCACTGTGAATCGAGCGAGACACAGCGGCTCGCCGATCACAGCGGGGAGACATCGCAGGATCCAGGGGACAAGGTAAGTATGCTCTTCCTGGATCCTGCGATGCAAGCCCGAGTCTGGCTCGGGGATACCGCTTTTGGTATGTAAAATCCACCCCGAGCCAGACTCGGGAATACCGCCAGGGGGGTTAATGCTCTCCTTGCCCGACCTGTCAGTTTAGGTGGATAGTCATGTCTTGGTAGGTTTGCAGTTCTGCCATACTCTTTCCATTTTTGGATGATCGATTGAACAGTGCTCCTGTGAGATGTTCAAAGCTTGGGATATTTTTTATAAACTAACCCTGCTTTAAACTTCTACAACTTTACAACCTGTCTGGTGTGTTCCTTGGCCTTCAAGATGCTCTTTGTTCACTAAGGTTCTCTAACAAACCTCTGAGGGCTTCACAGAACAGCTGTAAATATACTGGGATAACATTACCAACAGGCGGACTCTATTTACTAATTAGGTGTTTTCTGAAGGCAATTAGTTCCACTAGATTTTAGTTAGGGGTATCAGAGTAAAGGGGGTGAATATAACGCGCCACAATTTTCAAATATTTATTTGTAAAAAAAATATGAAAACCATTTATCATTTTTCTTCCACTTCACAAGTATGTGCCACTTTGTGTTGGTCTATCATATAAAATCCAAATAAAATACATTTACATTTTTGGTTGTAACATGACAAAATGTGGAAAATTTCAAGGGGTACGAATACTTTTTCAAGGCACTGTACTTAAACATTAAAAGCAGCTACCTCAATAAATGTTAACATATGATAATAAAATAAACGAGATTCCTTTAAATACTGCAATAGTTTTCCCAGTGCTATTACTATGCCATGGTGCCATCTTGGATTCAGAGGCTGGTTGTCAGTTCCAGGTTTTTGAAGCTGGCCCCCTGGTGACATGTCGCTAGATCTTGTCTCCTTGTCTACCCCCTCTCTCTGTCACATGGTCTCCCCTGTTTCATTCTGCCAGACCCCTCTGCCATTTGTTTCTTTGTGATCAATATCTGCTTCTGTAATATAACTTGAATCTCATGCCTGCATAGATTATGTAGAAAATGTCACAGGCGTAAAGTCTCACAAGGGATGTGTGATATGGAAAGGAGTTAAAGTTGAAAATATGGTGAAAGGTCAGTACTTTCACATACCCGGAGAACCAGCCATACAAGCAAATGGCTGTATGCAACTTTACATACATAATTAGTTATGCTCCTGTACATTTCAGGTTACCTATGCATGTGCTTATAGTGTATTTCTGTATGCACACGTAATCACTGATGCACAGGAGCTTTGCCATTTACATGAGTGAGGTCGCATACAGCCATTCACATCTACGACCCACTGCTTATGACACCTGCAGCTTACTTGGAATAGGCAGGCACTGGGAATTTTACACCTGAGCACTTTCTGGGTACATGAAGCCTTATGCCCCGTACAAATGATTGGACTTTCCGACAACAAAACCGTGGAATTTTGTTCAAAGGATGTTGGCTCCAACTTGTCTTGCATACACACGGTCACACAAATGTTGGCCAACAATTACAAACGTGGGAACGTGGTGACATACAAGACGTACGACGAGCCGAGAAAAAGGAAGTTCACTAGCCAGTGCGGCTCCTTCTGCTTGATTCTGAGCATGCGTGAACTTTTGTGTGTACACACGATCGGAAATCCCGACAACAAAGTTTTGTTGGCGGAAAATTTGAGAACCTGCTAGCCAACATTTGTTGGGGGAAAGTCCAACGACAAATGTTCGATGGAGCATACACACGGTCGGACTTTCGGCCAACAAGCTCACATCCAACATTTGTTGTCGGAAAATCCGATCGTGTGTACGAGCATTACTCAGTATGTGAACTTTTGCTGTCCATAGTGCTGAAACAGTGTTTTTACACTTTATAATAAACCAAGAAAAGAACTTCATAAATGCTGAGCCTGTGATTCTCCATGGACAATCATAACATTTTCATTAAAGAAATGCAGAAATTGGACATCTAAGCCCTGGTCAATTTTATTTTCAGATGTCTTCAGGGATTGCAGGGAGGTTGTAGCGCAGTCCCATTCACTTGAATGGATTGCATTCAGCAGGTACTACCGACGCAAACTTGACAAGGGGTATAATTCCTGCTATGGCATGTGTACACCCCTGACTGCTGCTATTCCAGCTAAAAGGAGAGTTGTTGAAGGTTGGTAAAAATGAGCAGCTGGAAAAGGAACTTAGTAACACTGAGTTTGTGGTTTTACCAGGCTCAATTTTACTGAGCTGCACGGAGAACGGAGTGTCCAGGTTAGTGTTTCCCCACCTCACCGTGCCTCTATGAGGCAGCCATCTCATTTGGCCCCATGGGTGCATCTCCCCAGGAGTAAGTAAGCAGTAGCCTCTCAGCTCGGCTTTTTCGTTAATAAAGCAGAGTATTGTTGTCTTTTTGTACAAAAACACAACAAAAAATGTATGATACCTGTTTAATGCTTAGACATTGCTTTGGCAAACCAATGGTTTTGTCTATCACATACAAGATACTTTTACATCACGTCAAGAATTATTGCTTTTCAGTTGGCAGAAAGCACTGTGCTAACAGTTTTAAGAAATAATGAAATCTACAGGATGTGAGCTACCATTCATTTAAAAGCGCTGCCAACCATGCACAACATAGTAAGAGCAATAAAAGGATGTGCTGTCAACCACACTAGCCAATCAACAATATGATGCAATCCATCACGAAAGAAGATATCTTATTAACTTCTATAGTCATAGTGCCCAATCTTTGACTAGGGCCCTTTGGCACTTGCTGTGTCACCCTTGGGGTCCCTGTTTTGCTGGATTCTATTACTTAATTGTATTTTTTTTTTCTTTTATACAATTCTTTCTTTTTATGTGCTGCCATGTCAATCCCTTTTCCTTTTTTTATGTTTTGTTGTTTCCTATGAGATTTTATGATGGATCTTGTCACTGTACAGTTTATTATGCATAATCGCTTTATACTTGCATCATTAAGATATCTCCATTGCACACGAAACCAATATTCACCCTCATGTCACTTTGCCTGATGAAGGGACCCCTGATGGTTCTAATACATTGCACTTTTTGTATGGCATGGCTGAACAAATGTCAATAAAGACAATTTGATTGGAAAGTTTAAGGGACGCTGACAAAGTATTCTTAACCAGCTTTATACTCACATGTCACACGCACACACTGCGGGTCATTCCTTTCAGGAGGCATGGTGTGAGCTTTGTTTCAGATGGTGCCCTCTAGGGATTGCAGAAGACAGTGTTTCTTGGAGTCCATGGTTGTCATATTAGGAATGGGTTTTTTTTTTATACAGATGGTTCTAAAACTATTCTTCATGGGTTGAGGTGGGGGTAATATTTGTACAAAACGGAGAATGGTTAAGACACTGTCAGTTTTTTTTTTTTTGTTCACTGTGTCTCTTCTGAGTGATTTATCTTCACTTCCTGTTCCAGAGACACAGCAGGAATTAGTAGAAGATCTCTCCAAAGTAAGATATATCCCCTTTTATACAGTTGTCACCAGAACTGATCTACCTTTTTAGATTAATACCTTCTTCCTGTGACAACTCACAGCAAACCAACTCCCAGCCCCCCCCCCCCTCCCCGTCGGATGGTATATGTATGTTATGTATGTATACATGTATATATCTCTTCAGTTGTATCTATGCCTCTATGTCTCATTGGTGTTATGGGCTATGCTCTGATAACCAGATTTGATACGCTTGAGAGCCTTTTCCATACATTTTTTTTTTTCTGGTGTTTTGTTTTTTTTTTTTTAGATAGGTCGCCAGGTATTTCATCAACCTTCCCTAGTTCTAGTTGCTCGGCTTGGAGCTGGCATGCAGAATGTGATAACACATGTGTATAGCCAATTTGTACACATTTGTTTCCTTTTTGAAGCTCTGTGGTGTATACATCATAAACAAACCCCTGTGAAAAAAAAGTGAAATTAAATTGCAGCACACAAAAAAGTGCATGAGGGTGCTTTGGCCCTCCTCCTGGGTACCAGGCTCCTGACAGGGGCAAGGCACTCAAATCCACCTAGCAGAAGCCAGACAAACTCTGATCCTTAGGAACCACCTGAAGCCAGTCTACCAAGCACTTGGTAGGCACATTCCTGTAGAGAGATTTCAGTTAAGAAGAGGGAAAAAGACCCATTAAGGCCACAGCTCCTCCCTCAAGACATCAGGGCAGAACCTAAAAGACGTGCACCATTTATCATCTATGGAATGAAAAACAAAAAAGTGCAGTGCTCATCCAAAAAATAAATAGAAAGTACCAAGTGCTGATCCTTTAACAGAGCAAGCAGATCTATCTGTCCAATCCTCCAGTCCTTCTACCCCCCCCCCCTTTTTTTTTTTTTAATGGCTTCCTCTCTCTTCTATTCTGACAGTCAGCGTCACACTGGTTTGTTCAAATCGCTAAATAGCCTCTGTTGGGTTACTGTGTATTGTATGTTTCTTACAAGTTGCATTTGTGTTTTGTTCTTCTAAAATCCCATGTAACACTGGTACTTTTTTGAACAATGTATATGTGATTCTACTGTATATGCCTAAAAACCCAATAGACAGATTGAACCAAAAAAGGTCATGACTACTAAGACATGGCAGGCCTAACCACTGGTATAAATATTGCTCCAGGTTAGCCAGAAGGCCAGCTTAGGAAGTGTGTGCAAGTAAAACATTAGGTGCCGTGACCTTGTGCCAGTGCCACACAGTGGGGTACCAAGCCCATAGGGTTTCTCCGGAGCCCCTGGGGTGCCACCCCCAAAAAACACATGCACCAGACAAGGGCAGCCCCATCCTTACCACACTAGGGCCAAATTAGAAAGGAGACAATTAAAGCTGAACTTAACTCTCTCAATCAAAATTAACTATTGTTAATGCTTATGCTGGTAGCATTAGTAAATAGATAGGAAGGTGTACAGTATTTACTTGTTTTAAACTTTTTTTTTTTTTTTTTACTTCAGTTGCTTCCTTGTTTCTAGCCTAGGCCTAAATGATGTCATACATCTCAGGAGTCTTCATAGGCAATTTTTCTCTCATCTGGAGGAGAGCTAAAGCCAGATGGATACCAGTAAGTAAATGCTACATGAATCATCTGCCCTTACTCTAGATTCCTTCGAACAGAAATGCTAATCATAATACTCAGATCATAATACAGAGAAAGTGATACGTAAAAGCTTGCTGTGGACCTTGATCCTACTTAACTTACATGCCCTGCATCTGGTATCCATTTATACTATTAATATGCGGTTTACACTAATTGTGGTACTTTATCTCTTCTTTTCGTCTTCTCTCTTTTCTTGTTTTTTTTTTTCTCCATTTTATTTATTTTTTATTATCTGTAATTTTGCTGACATGTGATATTGTGATGAGGTGTCGATGGGGTCCTCTTGAATTTGACATAGATGACTAAGGTTGGTTGACCTGCCTACCTCCTATGAGCTATTCTCTTGGTGTGTGTGTGTGTGTGTATGTGTGTGTATATATATATATATATATATATATATATATATATATATATATATATATATATATATATATATATATATATATATATATATATATATATATATATATATATATTATATAATATAATTTTTTTTTATGTTGACTGACTCACTTCCTCTGCTGGAAGTCTATTCCGAGCATCAACTACACTTTCAGTAAAATAATACTTTGTAAGGTTAGTTATAAACTTTCCTCCTGCTAGTTTGAAGTCACGATCAGGTGTTCTTGATCTTGGTTTTAATATTTTAAAATACTGCCCTCCAGAACCGTATTCACCCCTTGATATATTTAAAGCACATGTAAACAATATATTTTTTAAAATGATAAACATGTTATACTTGGTATTGCACAGAGCGGCCCTGAACCTCCTCTTCTTGGATTCCCGGCTCTGGGCTTCGCCTCTTCTCTGTAACTACCATAGGAAGCCGCTTCCTATTAGGTCAACCTGCTGGCTCGCTGGCCCTGCCCCCTGCTCTCTCCTCACAGAATTTGATTGACAGCAGTGGGAGCCAATGATTCCCGCTGCTGCCTCTGTGTCCTGTGAAGAGAGAGGGGAGATAGCACTGCTGCAGATGAGCACAGTGCTGGATCAAAATAGAACTCAGGTAAGTATTTAGGTATTTAGGGGTGGGGGGTAAAACAACAGCTGGTACATTTTTTAGCCTAATGAAGGGAATGCATTAAGGTAAAAAATGATAAACAAAATGCATTGCCTTTACGGCTTCAATCATATCTCCCCTTTCCCTTCTTTCCTCCAGACTGTACATGTTAAAGAGGAACTTCACCCAAAAAGGGAAGTTCTGCTTTTTCTCCTCCCCCCCCCTACATGTTTTTTTTTCTGGCAGTGGATACCTATTTCTGGCAGATATTCACTCCCACTTCAGCTTGGCTTGGCAGGCAAGTAGAGCACAGGTTTAACCCCCCCCCCTCAGCCTGCAACATCCTGGCATATGTCAGATGGCCCAGGAGGCTGCGGGTCCATTCAGAAAGCACAATGTGACTTGCACATGCGTAGTGGGGAGCTGGCTATGAAGCTGCAGGAAGTCACAGCCAGCTTCTCAAATCCAAGATCATGATGCTGGGGACCTGAAGATTGACAAAGAACCTGGCCGGGTGAGGACAATGCTGGATTTCTGGACTTGTGAGTGCATGTTTATTAAAAGCCAACAGCTATGGTATTTGTAGCCGCTGATGTTTTTTTTTCAGACCAAAGTTTATCTTTGAAGTGGATGTTCACCCTCTCAATAAAGTTCCCTTCTCTCCACCCCTCCTCTCATCCTGTACATGAATAGCTCTTTTTTTTTTTCTTTTGTTTATATACCTTTTGTTTTTTGTTTTTTTAAGAAAAATGTCCAGCCCTGCCACCCCATACATGTCGCTTGCCTATGTGAATGATATGCACAGTGCTTGCTGTGCTTCCTGGGATATGCATGTCACATATTCCAGGAGGCATAGTGTTTCATTCACAAGGAGAAGGGGGTGGGCCTAGCCTGGTCATTGGGAGGCCCTTCCACTGAAACTGGAAGAGCCGGCATCACGGAATCAAATAGTGGCAAAAGACAAGAGGGTCTCCGTGGGACAATGCTGGATGCTCTGGGTGGGTGAATATCTGAAATGTGCACAAGTGCGTGTGTGGGGTTGTCATGGTATCATAAAGAATCAAGTTCCTAAAGTCCCTCCTGATATTCTGATATGTTTTTGAAGGAGGAATCTGTGGGGGCCAGGCTAGCAGCGCAAAGAGCCTGGTTAGTAAAACCGCTGCCCCCAGTCCCCCTAGACCAGGGGTCTCCAAACTTTCTAACCACTTCAGCCCCGGAAGATTTTACCCCCTTCCTGACCAGAGCGTTTTTTGCGATTCGGCACTGCGTCGCTTTAACTGACAATTGCGCGGTAGTGCGACATGGCTCCCAAACAAAATTGACGTCCTTTTTTTCCCACAAATAGAACTTTCTTTTGGTGGTATTTGATCACCTCTGCTATTTTTATTTTTTGCGCTATAAACAAAATAAGAGGGACAATTTCGAAAAAAACGCATTATTTTTTACATTTTGCGATAATAAATATCCCCAAAAATATATAAAAAATTTTTTTTTTTCCTCAGTTTAGGCCGATCGTATTCTTCTACATATTTTTGGTAAAAAAAAAATCAAAAAGAAAAATACTGCGCTATCCCTTAAGTGAAATAATACACACATGTGTTTGGTGAAAAAACAAAAACAAAACGAACCAAAAAGAAAAACTAAATACTGCTGCAACCTTAAATGTGAGACAACCCCCACCTTAATAGCTATACAAATAATAGGCTGTGCTGCCAAAAAATGAACGTGATCATAATTGATACAACCAACTCAGTGACAATCAAGCGTAAACAAAATACTAAAAAAATTCATCAATAACTGAAAAATTTAAATCACATAAATACAATGAGAAATAATGGTAAATAAAAATTCAGTGATCAAAACACTTAAAATAAGTCCATAAGATCAGAAATTAAAGTCCTTATGGATAAAGAAACTTGTTGGATAGAGGGAGAGAGGCACCCTTTCCTCAAGTGATGTAAGGCATGCAAGAAAAAACTGTCTCCCTAAGGAGCGTGATGTTGCAGGGAGTTCCTCCACCTCAAGTATGTAAGCCCCTTACCAGATCCAAAGATCTCCTATCACAGAGATCATACACGCAAGTGGCTGTATCCTCCAGCCACTGGGTCTCTGTTGAGATGTATGTCACAGGCCACTGCTCCAGAAAATCAACCTAATGATGATGTTTCAGCTCCCAATACATAGGTGAACATAAAAAGAGAATGCTCCATAGCGTAATACAGTAAAAAACTACTTTATTAGATAAAAGAAAAGCACTTACAATGTGTGCAGTTAAAAATCGCCTCTTAGAATCAATAAGCGCCGGCCGGCTTCAGCTGCTGCCCGTTCCTTCCGGGTTCAGCGTGGTGTGGTGGTGACGTCAGCAATAAGCATTTATTGATTGCTTTGCGCAAAAGTTATAGCGTTTACTAAATAGGGGATAGTTTTATGGCATTTTTATTAATAATTTTTTTTTACTAGTAATGGTGGCGATCAGCGATTTTTATTGTGACTGCAACGTTATGGCGGACATGTCGGACATTTTTGACACATTTTTGGGACTATTGTCATTTATACAGCGATCAGTGCGATTAAAAATGCACTGATTACTGTGTAAATGACACTGGCAGTGAAGGGGTTGACCACTAGGGGGCGGGGAGGGGTTAAGTGTGTCCTAGGGGAGTGATTACTAACTGTAGGGGGATGGGCTAGCAGTGTCATTACTCTGATCACCGCTCCCGATGACAGGGAGCGGTGATCAGTGACACTTGTCACTAGGCCGAACGGGGAGATGCTGTTTACATCAGCATCTCCCCGTTCATCCTCTCCGTGAGGCAATCGCGGGTATCCCCACGGCGATCGAGTCTGCGGGACTCGCGACCTAACTCACGGAGCTCCCGGCCGGCGCACGCAATGGCTCGGCGGGGAATTCAAATGGATGTACAGGTACACACATTTGCCCAGCCGTGCCATTCTGCCGACGTACATTGGCGTGCCCCGGTAGGGAACCGGCTAAACAAATGGCCAGTTTACTGTCATTCAGACTTTAGGGGGGCTGGACTTTGACCAGTGGAAGAAGAAAATGTCCTGTTGTCAATGGCAGTAAACAGTGCCCCATCATTGGTATAAGAGGAAGAAATAGTATTATATTGTTGGTATCAATGGGTGCAATAGTGTCCCATCATTGATATCAGTGGAAGGAATAGTATCCCATCATTGGTATCAGTGGAATAATATTGCCCCACCATTGGTATCAATAGGAGGAATAGTGCCCCATCATTATCAGTGGAAAAAAACAGTGCCCCATCATTGGTATCAGTGAAAAGAATAGTGTCCCGGCATTGATGTCAGTGGAAGGAATGGTACCCCATCATTGGTATCAATGGGAGGAATCGTGCCCCATCATTGGTATCAATGGGAGAAATAATGTTGTATCAGTGGAAATAATAGTGCCCCATCATTGGTTTCATTGGAAGGAATAGTGTCCCATCATTAGTTTCATTGGGAGGAATAGTGTCTCATGATTGGTATCAGTGGAACGAATAGTGTTCCATCATTGGTATCAGTGGAAGGAACAGTGCCCCATCATTGGTATCAATGGGAGGAATAGTATCCCATCATTGGCATCAGTGGAAATAAGAGTGCCCCATCATTGGTTTCATTGGGAGGAATAGTGACCCATAATTGGTGTCACTGGAAATAATAATGCCCCATCATTGGTATCGGTGGAAGGGAAAGTGTCCCACCATTGGTTTTATTGGGAGGAATAGTGCCCTATCATTGGTTTTATTGGGAGGAATGGTGCCCCATCATTGGTGTCAATGGAAATAATAGTGCCCCATCAATGGTGTCACTGGAAATAATAGTGCCCCATCATTGGTATCAGTGGGAGGAATAGTGTTCCATCATTGGTATCATTAGAAGAAATAGTGTCCCATCATTGGTATTAGCGGAAGAAATAGTGCCCCATAATTGGTATTAATGGGAGGAATAGTGTCCCAATATTGGAAGTCAGGGGAAGGAATAGTGTCCCATCATTGGTATCAATGGGAGGAATAGTGTCCCATCATTGGTATCAGCGGAGGAAATAGTGTCCCATCACTGGCATCAATAGAAGGAATTTTGTCCCATCGTTGGTATCAGTAAAAGAAATAGTGTCCCATCATTGGTATAAATGGAAGAAATTTTGTCCCATCATTGGTATCAATGGGAGGAATAGTGTCCCATTATTGGAAGCCAGTGGAAGGAATAGTGTCCCATCATTGGTAACAGTGGAAGGAATAGTTTCCCACAATTGGTATCAATAGAAGAAATAGTGTCCCATCATTGGTATCAATAGAAGGAATTTTGTCCCATCATTGGTATCAATGGGAGGAATAGTGTCCCATCGTTGGTATCAATGAGAGGAATAGTGTCCCATCGTTGGTATCAATGGGAGGAATAGTGTCCCGATCGTTGGTATCAATGGGAGGAATAGTGTCCCATCATTGGTATCAATGGGAGGAATAGTGTCCCATCATTGGAAACCAGTGGACGGAATAGTGTCTTATCATTGGTATCAGTGGAAGGAATAGTGTCCCATAATTGGTATCATTGGAAATAATAGTGCCCCATCATTGGTGTTACTGTAAATAATAGTGCCCCATCATTGGTATCAGTGGAAGAAATAGTGTCCCATCACTGATATGAAAAGGAGGAATAGTGCACCATCATTAGTATCAGTAGAAGAAATAGTGTCCCATCATTGGTATGAATGGGAGGAATAGTGCCACATCATTGGTATGAATGAGAGGAATAGTGCCCCATCTTTGGTAACAGTGAAATAAATAGTGTTCCATCATTGGCATCAGTGGAAATAATTGTGCCTTATCATTGGTTTCATTGGGAGGAACAATGCCCTATCATTGAAGTCTCTGGAAATAATAGTGCCCCATCATTGGTATCAAAAGGAGGAATAGTGTCCCATCATTGATATCAGTGGAAGAAATTGTGTCCCATCATTGGTATCAATGGGAGGAATAGTGCCCCATTATTGGCATCACTGGAAATAATAGTGCCCCATAATTGGTATCACTGGGAGGAATAGTGTCATATCAGTGGAAAGAATAGTGCCCCATCATTGGTTTCATTGGGAGGAATAGTGTCCCATCATTGGTTTCATTGGGAGGAATAGTGTCCCATCATTGGTTTCATTGGGAGGAATAATGTCCCAGCATTAACGTCAGTCGAATGAATAGTGTTCCATAATTGTATCAGTGGAAGGAACAGTGCCCCATCATTGGTATCAATGGGAGGAATAGTGTCTCATCATTGGCATCAGTGGAAATAAGAGTGTCCCATCATTGGTTTCATTGGGAGGAAAAGGGACCCATCATTGGTGTCACTGGAAATAATACTGCCCCATCATTGGTATCAGTGGAAGGGAAAGTGTCCCATCATTGGTGCCAATGGAAGGAATAGTGTCCCATCATTGGTTTTATTGGGAGGAATAGTGCCCCATCATTGGTGTCACTGGAAATAATAGTGCTCCATCAATGGTGTCACTGGAAAGAATAGTGCCCCATCATTGGTATCAGTGGGAGGAATAGTGTCCCATCATTGGTATTGGTAGAAGGAATAGTGTCCCATAATTGGTATTAGCGAAAGAAATAGTATCCCACCATTGGTATCAATGGGAGGAATAGTGTCCCATCATTGATGTCACTGCAAATAATAGTGCTCTATAATTGGTATCAATGGGAAGAATAGTGACCCAATATTGGAAGTCAGTGGAAGGAATAGTGTCCCATCATTGGTATCAATGGGAGGAATAGTGTCCCATCATTGCTATCAGTGGAAGAAATAGTGTCCCGTCATTGGCATCAATAGAAGGATATTTGTCCCATCATTGGTATCAGTAGAAGAAATAGTGTTCCATCATTGGTATTAATAGAAGGAATTTTGTCCCATCTTTGGTATCAGTAGAAAAAATAGTGTCCCGTCATTGGTATCAATAGAAGGAACAGTGTCCCATCATTGGTATCAATGGGAGAAATAGTGTCCCATCATTGGAAACCAGTGGAAGGAATAGTGTCCCATCATTGGAATCAGTGGAAGGAATAGTGTCCCATAATTGGTATCAGTAGAAGAAATAGTATCCCATCATTGGTATCAATAGAAGGAATTTTGTCCCATCATTGGTATCAGTAGAAGAAATAGTGTCCCATCATTGGTATCAATAGAAGATAATTGGTCCCATCATTGGTATCAGTAGAAAAAATAGTGTCCCGTCATTGGTATCAATAGAAGGAATTTTGTCCCATCATTGGTATCAGTGTAAGAAAATGTGTCCCATCATTGGAATCAATGTGAGGAATAGTGCGCCATTATTGGCATCACTGGAGATAATAGCGCCCCATTATTGGCATCACTGGAAATAATAGTGCCCCATAATTGGTATCAATGGGAGGAATAGTTTACCATCATTGGTATCAGTGGAAGGAATAGTGTCCCATCATTGGTATCAATGGGAGGAAGAGTGTCCCATCATTCGTATCAATTGGAGGAATAGTGTCCCATGATTGGCATCACTAGAAATAATAGCACCTCATTGGTATCAATGAGAGGAATAGTGTACCATCATTGGTATCAATGGAAGGAATAGTGTATCAATGGGAGGAATAGTGTCCCATCATTGGTATCAATGGGAGGAATAGTGTCCCGATCATTGGAAGTCAGTGGAAGGAATAGTGTCCTATCATTGGTATCAGTGGGAGGAATAGTGTCCCATTATTGGAAACCAGTGGAAGGAATAGTGTCCCAGCATTGGTTTCATTGGGAGGAACAGTGCCCCATCATTGGTGTCACTGAAAATAATAGTGCCCCATCATTGGTATCAGTGGAAGGAATAGTGTCCCATTATTGGTATCAGTGGAAGAAATTGTGTCTCATCATTGGTATCAATGGGAGGAATAGTGCCCCATTATTTGCATCACTGGAAATAATAGTGCCCCATCATCGGTATCAATGGAAGGAATAGTGTCCCATCATTGGTATCAGTGCAAGAAATTGTGTCCCATCATTGGTATCAATGGGAGGAATAGCGCCCCATTATTGGCATCACTGGAAATAATAGTGCCCCATAATTGGTATCAATGGGAGGAATAGTGTACCATCATTGGTATCAGTAGAAGGAATAGTGTCCCATCATTGGTATCAATAGAAATAATAGTGCCCCATCATTTGTGTCACTGTAAATAATAGTGTCCCATCATTGGTATCAGTGGAAGAAATAGTGTCCCATCATTGGTATGAATGGGAGGAATAGTGTCCCATTATTGGCATCACTGGAAATAATAGTGCCCCATAATTGGTATCAATGGGAGGAATAGTGTACCATCATTGGTATCAGTGGAAGGAATAGTGTCCCATCATTGGTATCAATGGGAGGAATAGTGTCCCATCATTGGCTTCATTGGAAATAATAGTGCCCCATCATTGGTATCAATGGGAGAAATAGTGTCTCGTCATTGGTTTTTATGGGAGGAATAGTGTCCTATCGTTGGTATCAATGGGAGGAATAGTGTCCCATTATTGGTGTCAATGGGAGGAATAGTGTCCCATAATTGGAAACCAGTGAAGGGAATAGTGTCCCATCATTGCTGTCAGTGGAAGGAATAGTGTCCCATAATTGGTATCAGTGGAAATAATAGTGCCCCATCATTGGTGTCACTGTAAATAACAGTGCACCATCATTGGTATCAGTGGGAGGAATAGTGTCCCATCATTGGTATCAATGGGAGGAATAGTGTCCCATCATTGGAAACCAGTGGAAGGAATAGTGTCCCATCATTGGTATCAGTGGAAGGAATAGTGTCCCATCATTGGTATCAGTGGAAGGAACAGTGCCCCATCATTGGTGTCACTGTAAATAATAGTGCACCATCATTAGTATCAGTGGAAGAAATAATGTCCTATCTTTGATATCAATGAGAGGAATAGAATCCCACCATTGGTATGAATGGGAGGAATAGTGCCCCATCATTGGTATCAGTGGAAAAAACAGTGCCCCATCATTGGTATCAGTGAAAAGAATAGTGTCCCGATTATTGGAAGTCAGTGGAAGGAATAGTGCCCCATCATTGGTATCAATGGGAGGAATAGTGCCCCATCATTGGCATCACTGGAAATAATAGCGCCCTATAATTGGTATCAATGGGAGGAATAGTGTACCATCATTGGTATCAATGGGGGGGGGGGGTGTACCATCATTGGTATCAATGGAAGGAATAGTGCCCCAACATTGGTATCAATGGGAGGAATAGTGCCCCAGCATTGGCATCACTGGAAATAGTGCCCCATCAATGGGAGGAATAGTATCCCATCATTGGTATCAATGGGAGGAATAGTGTCCTGATCATTGGAAGTCAGTGGAAGGAATAGTGTCCCGTCATTGGTATCAATGTGAGGAATAGTATACCATCATTGGTATCAGTGGAAGGAATAGTGTCCCATCATTGGTATCAGTAGAAGAAATAGTGTCCCATCATTGGTATCAATAGAAGGAATTTTGTCCCATCATTGGTATCAATGGGAGAAATAGTGTCCCATCGTTGGTATCAGTGGAAGGAATAGTGTCCCGATCAATGGGAGGAATAGTGCCCCATCATTGGCTTCATTGGAAATAATAGTGCCCCATCATTGGTATCAATGGGAGGAATAGTGTCTCGTCATTGGTATCTATGGGAGGAATAGTGTCCTATCGTTGGTATCAATGGGAGAAATAGTGTCTTAATCATTGGTATCATTGTGAGGAATAGTGTCCTGATCATTGGTATCAATGGGAGGACTAGTGTCCCATAATTGGAAACCAGTGAAGGGAATAGTGTCCCATCATTGCAGTCAGTGGAAGGAATAGTGTCCCATAATTGGTATCAGTGGAAATAATAGCGCCCCATCATTGGTGTCACTGTAAATAACAGTGCACCATCATTGGTATCAGTGGGAGGAATAGTGTCCCATCATTGGTATCAATGGAAGGAATAGTGTCCCATCATTGGTATCAATGGGAGGAATAGTGTCCCATCATTGGAAACCAGTGGAAGGAATAGTGTCTCATCATTGGTATCAGTGGAAGGAATAGTGTTCCATAATTGGTATCATTGGAAATAATAGTGCCCCATCATTGGTGTCACTGTAAATAATAGTGCACCATCATTGGTAACAGTGGAAGAAATAGTGTCCCATCATTGGTATGAATGGGAGGAATAGTGCCCCATTAATGGTATCAATGGGAGGAATAGTGTCTCATCATTGGTATCAGTGGTAATAATAGTGTCCCATCATTGGTATCAATGAGAGGAATAGGGTCCCAATCTTTTATACAAATGGGAGGAATAGTGCCCTATCATTGGTATCAATGGAAGGAATAGTGTCCCATCGTTGGTATCAGTGGGAGGAATATTGCCCCAATTGCTGGTATCAATGGGAAGAATAGCTTCCCATCATTGGTAGCAATGGAAGAAATAGTGTCCCATAATTGTTATCAATTGGAGGAATAATGCCCCATCATTGGTATCAATGGGAGGAATAGTGTGCCATCATTGGTATCAGTGGAAGAAATAGTGTCCCATCATTGGTATCAATGAGAGGAATATGGTCCCAATCTTTGGTATCAATGGGAGAAATAGTGTCCCATCATTGGTATCAGTGGGAGGAATAGTGTCTCATCATTGGTAGCAGTGGAAATAATAATGCCCCATTATTTGTTTTTTTTGGAAGGAATAGTGCCCCATCATTGGTGTCACTGGAAATAATAGTGCCCCATCATTGATGTCACTGGAAATAATAGTGCCCCATCATTGGTGTGACTGGAAATAATAGTGCCCCATATTTGGTGTCAGTGAGAGGACTAATATCCCAGTGTTGCTGAAAGTGGCAGAAATAATGCTCTCTGACCACTTTCACATTGGCATTGGTCTGCTATAGCGGTAAACCGACGTTTTAGTGGCATTTTTCGGCACTAGCGGGGCACTTTTAACCCCAGGTAGCGGCTGAAGAAAGGGTTAAATGCACCTAATAAGCACTGCTGCCGAAGCGATTTGCAGGCGCTTCGGCAGCAGTACCCATCAATTTTAATGGGCAGGGGCGGTGAAGTAATGGTGTATATTCTGCTCCTAAACAGCTCCAAAGATGCTGCCTGCAGGACTTTTTCTAACATCCTGCAAGCGCAACGCTCCAGTGTGAAAGCACTCCGGCTCTCACACTGGGGCTGCATGGGAGGCTTTTTTCAGGTGCTATTTTCAGCCCTGTAGCACCTGAAAAACGCCTTTGTGTGAAAAGGGGCCAGATAAACGTAAGCAAAGAGCCACAGTTTGGAGACCACTGCTATAGACATACATGGGCAGTGAACACTCACACTGCCCCACTACAAGGAGGGACTCTTGGGTTTGAAGGCCCTTGTGTGGGTGCTGATGCTCGGTGAAGGGAAGCCTCCTGTGTATGGGACATGCCGGGGAATGATGTATAATACCGAGTAATAGCTGCGCTCTCGCCTCTGGCTGCACCGCTCCCTGTGTCCAGCAGGTGGCAGGCGTCCCCCTGCAAAGCGACGAGCAGCCATTTAAAGAACGGCAGAAGTGTGAGCTGTCAGTCCCGGGCCGGCTCCAGCCGCCGCTACAGCGCTCAGTAGACAGGGGGGACCGAGCCACAGAGACGTCTGCACTGATCCTGGGAGCACGTTCCCGGCGGGGCTCTGATCGCTATAACCGGACCCGGGAGGGGGAGAGCACGGGTATCTGGATCGGGCTGTACGGTGAAGCGGTGTGCCCCAGTGATCAGGAGGGGGGCGTCTCATCATCCCACCATCCGAGCCGGGAACAATAGTGCCGCCGCCGCCGGAGGAGGAGAGGAGCCCGGGACCGTCATCTCCCAGCGGGGAGCTCTCCAGCACCGGCGATGCCCGGGACAAGTTGATGGTCTTCGGGGTAGAATAGCAAGTTTCCCCCCCAGCTCCCCATAGGAGCGAGGAGCCCGGCTATGATCCTTCTCCCAGCCCTGTAGCCGCCTCTCCAGCCCCCGGGACAGCCCAGCCCGCCCAGCCGGAGCCCAGGCACGTAGAAGAACAACAAAACCATCGGAGACTCCCCCCATCCTCATCCCTGAGATCCCCCCCCCCCCATCCTCCTCCCTCCCCGGGACCCCTCCGCCCGACCGCCCGCCCTGCATGAGCTGACAGGTGCACCGGGACCATGGACAGCGACCGGGACATGTACCGCCACTTCCAGGACTGGTGTCTCAGGACTTATGGGGACTCTGGCAAGACCAAGACGGTGACCCGCAAGAAATACGAGCGGATCGTCCAGCTGCTCAACGGGTCCGAGTCCAGCTCCACCGACAACGCAAAATTCAAATTCTGGGTCAAGTCCAAGGGCTTCCAGCTGGGCCAGACGGGGGACCTCCTCCCCGGGGACAAGCAGGTGCTCTACGTCCCGGTGAAGAGCTCGGTGAGTACCGGCGGGGGCTTTGTACTGCACCTCTCCCCCATCCCTTCCTTTGTTCCCCCCTCTCTCTGCCCTCTACCATCCCTGCCCATTGTCATCCACACACAGGGCCATGGCACCACCACATGACATGACCTGATGATGGGCATTGTGGGCGCCCCAGCTCCGCACTTCCATATACTTATACGGGGGAGGAGGGGAGGGGGGTCATCACTCTCATGTCGGATGGGGTTGGGGCCCCCAATGATGATGTGCACTGGATAGGGCTCTGTGTGATGATGATGATGAGGAGGAGGAGGAGGAGGAGGCTGCTGCCAGGCAGATCAGGGAAGGAGTCAGACGGCCTGCCGAGCAGCACACAGGACAAAGATCCGCTCAGCCAGCAACCTCACAGGAGCCACAAGTAGGAGGAGAGGAGGGCCCCTTCCATTCCACTACTAGGGCTGCCATGGCAACATGGACATACACTTACCTCTCCTCTCCTACAACACTCTTCTCACATGTTTCCACTGGCAATGCATCCATCCTGTCTATTGGCAACATGCAAGTAAGAGCAAGAGAACCATACTACCCACTTCTAGATAGATAGATAGATAGATAGATAGATAGATAGATAGATATCAATCACACAGGATACAAGGAAGAGCAAGGGAAACACACTACTAAATATTTATAATTATCTCACACATCACAAACACACACAGGATACAAGGAAACACATACTACAGTGTAACATATATATATATTCTGCTGTAATTTGCTATATATTTTAACATTTGTAGAAACATTGATACATCATTCTGCTCCTTCCTGAGAGAAGTGCATGTGCTACCAAATATGTGACTCATAATGAAAGGCCCCAAGAGCTTACAATCTAAAAAAAAAAAAATATTTTATATATATATATATATATATATATATATATATATATATATATATATATAATTTTTTTTTTTTTTTTGTATGTATGTATGTTAGTGAGGCAGACACATAGAAGGATCTACAATCTGCTATAATTTCACTTATATGTTAACTGTGGGCATTAAAAAAGAACATTGATGCAACATTCTGCTCTAACTTCCTGAGAGATGTGTATGCGATACCAAAAACGTGACTTATAATGAATGATCCCAGGAGCTTACAATCTATGCTTCACCAAATGCATGTTCCAATAGACATCACATACACAATCAATAGAAGAACAATCTGCTGTAACTTGCCATTGTATTTTGATCTTGATGACTGAAAAAACATTGATACATTAGTTTGCCTCAAATAACTTTTGGAGAGAGGTGTATATGATACCAAAAAAAGTGAATGACCCCAAGAGTTTACAATCTACTTTATGTCGTTCACCAATCCATATATCATCATTTTGCATGGGGCAATGGGTGTATCTTATCTGTTGGCAACATTTAAGAAAGAGCAAATCAAACAGATACTACATTTTGCATCTATCTATCTATCTATCTATCTATCTATCTATCTATCTATCTATCTATCTATCTATCTATCTATCTAATCTATGTTTTAATTATGACTTAATTTTTAGTGACACCCAACCATGGAAGAATCAACAATCTGCTACAATTTGACTTGTATGTTAACTTTGAATATTAAAAAAACATTGATGCATTATTCTGCTCTGACTTCCTGAGAGAAGTGTATGCAATACCAAAAACGTGACTCATAATGAATGATCCCAGGAGCTTACAATCTATGCTTCACCAAATGCATGTTCCAATAGGCATCACATACACAATCAATAGAAGAACAATCTGCT
Source organism: Aquarana catesbeiana (assembly GCF_042186555.1). Taxonomy (NCBI): domain Eukaryota; kingdom Metazoa; phylum Chordata; class Amphibia; order Anura; family Ranidae; genus Aquarana; species Aquarana catesbeiana. Next base: position 496,752,456 of record NC_133328.1, on the reverse strand, counting down.
GTAATTTGCCATGATATTTTGATCTTGATTACTAAAAAAAACATTGATACATCATTTTGCCTTAAATAACTTTTGGAGAGAGGTGTATATGATACCAAAAAGTTGAATGACCCCAAGAGCTTACAGTCTACTTTATGTGCTTCACCCTATGTTATCATTTTGTGTGTGGAAAACACTAGTGGGTTCTGTTACATTTAGCTTGTTGTATGTCCTGTATGATAAGGTGAGATGTGCCATTCTGCTTTATATGAAGTATATAGGTTGATCATTTTGTGCACAGGCTATGATTATAAATCTATGTCCTGATATAGGGATCTGGAGTCTGATATACAGTATGTTGTACTTTGATGGTCCTGAAAGTGGAATGTAATCATAGAACGTATAGGAGGAGCAGCACTGAGGTATCTTACGCTGTGACTTCTGTAGAATGCATTCTATTGGCTATTCAGGTTCCTATGTGTGGGTATAGACACCATTCAGTTGTATGCAGATAGGATTATTAACTCTACGTGTGAGGATAGACTCAATAAGGAAGTCAGTGTTCTGTCTCCATGTCGCGGGTGACATTGTGACAAGTGAAGTAGGTTTCTTATGGCTTTAGCCCCACCGGTCTCCAGATTTGAAGAAGGAACTGTTTAGCTGTCATCCATTCCTTGGTGACAAGGACCGGTAAAGGGCTGTGACATCATCACAGCATGACATGGCAGTTCCCTGTCACTGATGCTGGTGGCTGTGCTCTCCCTTTGTTTATTTTGGCAGGCAGAGAAGTCCCTAGAGTGAGTTGTAGTAAATGGTGAATTCATATTACATTTAGCCTAAAATAACATTCTACCTTCAATGCCTGAACAACTAAAAACATCTCGCTTTACAATGATGCAGTTTTCACATGTACTCATAGATAGGACTACACTGTTTAGTGACACATTTGTTGACAACATTTTAAAATCATTTCCAGGGGAACTTTTCTGCAGAAGTGGATTTACTAAGCATGTCTTAGAGCAGTGGTTCTCAACCCTGTCCTCAAGTACCCCAACAGGCCATGTTTTGGGAATTTCTCTTAGATAAAATAACTGTCCAAAATACCAAGCCATTGACTGATTTAACGCACCTGTGCAAGATAAAGGAAAACCTGCAAACATGGCCTGTTGGGGGTACTTGAGGATAGGGTTGAGAACCACTGTCTTAGAAAACAGTCATCGGTGCACTCCCATCTTTTATTATTTAAATACACCTTTAATATTAATTGTAATTATTAGTAAAACAATAATAATATTGATTTAATGTTAATAATAATGATAAAAATATTTATATAATAATAATATTTATGTAGTATTATATAATGTGTGTTATTATTAAAATTATTAATAATAAAAAATGTATATCATATTTAATAATAATATCACTATTTATGTAATATAAATATTTTATACCTTTTCAGTAATATTTTAACCATGCCGGCACAATGGGCATACCTGTACGTCCCCTTTAATTTGCGGGGCTAGTGGGTGCACGCGCTGCGTGCAGTGTGACCGCGCCCACGGGTCCCGTGGACTCGATTTCTGCCGGTGTCCCGCGATGGTGTCACGGAGTGGAAGAACGGGGAGATGCCTATGTAAACAAGGCATTTCCCCATTCTGCCTAGTGACATGACTGGGATCTACTGCTCCCTTTCATTGGGAGCAGTGATCGCTGTCATGTCAGTGGTAGCCCCTCCCCCTCACAGTTAGAATCACTGCCTAGGACACACTTAACCCCTTGATCGCCCCCTAGTGTTTAACCCCTTCCCTGCCAGTGTCATTTACACAGTGATCAGTGCATTTTTTATAGCACTGATCGCTGTATAAATGACAATGGTCCCAACATAGTGTCAAAAGTGTCCGATGTGTCCGCCATAATGTCGCACTCATGATAAAAATTGCAGATCGCCACCATTACTAATAAAACAAACAAAAAAATAAAAAAAATGCCATAAATCCATCCCCTATTTTGTAGACGCTATAACTTTTGCGCAAAACACTCAATATACGCTTATTGCGATTTTTTTTTTTTTTTTTTTACCAAAAATATGTAGAAGAATACATATCGGCCTAAACTGAGGAAAAATAATTTTTTTAATATATTTTTTTGGGAATATTTATTATAGCAAAAAGTAAAAAATATTAATTTTTTTTTCAAAATTGTCGCTCTTTTTTTTGTTTATAGCGCAAAAAATAAAAACCGCAGAGGTGATCCAATACCACCAAAAGAAAGCTCTATTTGTGGGAAAAAAAAGGACGTCAATTTTGTTTTAGTGTAACATCGCACGGCTGCGCAATTGTCAGTTAAAGCGACGCAGTGCTGAATTGCAAAAAGTGCTCTGGTCAGGAAGGGGGTAAAATCTTCCGGGGCTGAAGTGGTTAATATTAAAAAAAAAACAGGATAATAAAAAATAAATTGATTGTAAAAACTGAATGTAATTTTAGAAATAGAACATATTGCCAAGGACATTTCCAGGGACAGAAAAGAGACAAATCTTCCAAACCTGGGACTATCTCTGGGAATCAAGGCCATTTCAGCAGCTATGCCTTAGCTCTGGTCACATTGTGATTGTCTTTGGCCTGTGTTTCAAGGCAGGCTCTATTTTCATTCTGTTGATGCCTCCTCCAGATCTGTAGAGAGTCTGATTCATGATCCACCCCCTTTACTATGGTGTAAACCTTCTTGCAGTTTCCTGGGTGCCTGGCACCCTCTGACAACATTGTATGAGCTTTTGTGCCAGGGTTTCTCTTTCTCCCAGTACTTTCTGTGTGGAAAGATCCGAGATTATTGGAATGTATCTCTGTTCCAGCTCCTGTTTGCTCCTGCACATTGCAATCAGCACATGTTCCAGATGCTTAATAAGACGGACATGCCATGTGTGGTTCAACCCTTTATTTTTAACATCATTTTAGTCTAGAATAAAAAAGACAGTTTAAAGCTGATCTCCAGCGTTAGCTGCATTGTTTACCTTAAAGTGGAGTTCCACCCACTTTTACAACTCTTCAGCATCCCTCACTAAACTATGCACTGTAAACAAATTGGATATTTTTATTTTTTTTTCTCAGCACCTACTGTATATCTGCTGTATTCATTTTTCACTTCCTCCTCCCTGGCTGTGGCCCATCGCATCATTTCCTGTTTGAAATGCCTTCTGGGAAGGGGCGGCAACTTCCTCTGACACTGCCATTGCTATTGAAACCTGACCTGAAACCTATTACACTTCTTGTGCTGCACTGAACATGTGCGAGATCTGCAAGGATGAGATGCAGGAAGACATACAGTCTGGCTTCAGATGCCCACACTTAAGATGGCCACGGCCTGCTGTAAGTTTATAAAATAACAAACTACTGCTATAAACTAACAAAACAGACCTTAGTTTACAGACTAACTTTACTAGAATACATTAAGCTTGTGTATTATAGGGGTACTTTTATTTAAAAAGTATAATTTCGGCCGAAACACCACTTTAAATTCTGAGATTTCTTCTGCTGTGCTTTTTTGTTGCCACTAGATGACCTCAATCTGATGTCCATTATCATTCAACCTGGTTTCTCTGAGCCCAGGTCACCCTGGACCTGTCCTTGCCTGTGACTGGACAGTGAAAAGGGAGAAGCAGCACAGCAACCGCCTCATCTCTGTCACTCCGCTTTCTGCTGCTATCAGTGTGCTTCTTGTGAGCACTGATTGGCTCCTTGTGCTGCTTCTTCCTTTCACATTCAGGCCTGCTGTACAAGGACTGTAAAAAGCTGATACCAGGTCAAGTTCAGGTTCACTGCTTGTGTTAAAACATACATATTTAATGATATATTAATTATAAAAAAGTTGCATTTAATTGTCATTTTGTATCTGCCTGGAGTTCAGCTATAAATATATTAATTGACATTCTAGGCAAAAATTTCTTTCCTCGTTTTGGGTAGAGTAGGGAAGTTTTACAATATTAGTCAGGGCTCTGTTGTTCTTCAGTTCTGACTGGACTTCAGAGAAAGTTTCCCCAAAGGGGACACAGGGGGTTATTTACTACAACTGGAGCATGCAAAATGTGGTGCAGCTCTGCGTAGAAACCAGATCAGATTCCAGATTTTATTGACGAAGCTTAAAGTGGTTGTAAACCTCAGACATGAAATATGAACAAAGCATATCCCTCCATAGTGTGTACTTGTCTCAATTTAAGAGCACTAGGTGTCATTTTTGTCTGCCGCTTGTTCCTCTGCTATCAGCATGAAGCACTTCTGGGAAGTTTTCCTGACACCAAGAGAAAAGTGGTAACAGGGGAGGTGCTGTGTGAATTGGGGGGGGGGGGGGGGGTCTCTTCCCTCCAGTCAGCTTTCAGAGTTCTCACTGAGCTCTGCAGAGTGTAACTTCAGCTCTCTGCCTCCTTTTTTTTTTTAACTCTCAGACAAGCTTTATAATTCAGCACTTTGAACTGATGTGGAGAAGAGAAAACTGAAAATAAACAGGTACAACTTATGTAGGAGGATTTGTTTAATCTCTGTGTATCATCTGAGGCCAGTCACTTCACTGGGTATATGTAAAGCTATGTACACACGATAGGATTTTCCGACAACAAAACCGTGGATTTTTTTCCTAAGGATGTTGGCTCAAACTTGTCTTGCATACACACGGTCACACAAATGACGTACAACACGTACGACGAGTCAAGAAAAATGAAGTTCACTAGCCAGTGCGGCTCTTCTGCTTGATTCCGAGCATGCGTGGAATTTTGTGCATCGGAATTGTGTACACACGCTCGGAATTTCCAACAAGTCTTGTTGTCGGAAAATTTGAGAACCGGCTCTCAAACATTTGTTGGCGGAAATTCCGACAAAAAATGTTCTATGGAGCATACGCACAGTCGGACTTTCCGACAACAAGCTTGCATCCAACATTTGTTGTTGGAAAATCCTATTGTGTGTACAGCCCATAAGGCTTTCCAACCACTTTAATTGAACAAGCTGAAGTCAGAAGATGATTGGCTTCCATGCACAGCTGCACCAGATTCTGCACTCACAGTTTTAGTAAATCAACCTCACAGAGTGATAATAGCCTGACATAATTTCACATTTTTCTACAGTCTATAGAGTTCTAGTTTTATATGTAGCTATTGGCAGTTAGAGGTCTTTATAACATTTTTATTGTTTAACTACATTTGGAAACCCTAAGTGCCGGTTCACACAGGGGCGGCACGACTTGCAGGTCGCCTCACCAAGGTGACCTGCACACGACTTCAGAGGCGACTTGCAAAACGACTTCTGTATAGAAGTCAATGCAAGTCGCCTGAAGTCGGCCCAAAAATACTACAGGAACCTTTTTCTAAGTCGGAGCGACTTGCATCGCTCCTATTAGAACGGTTCCGTAGTACAGAACGGGACGCGACTTGTTTACACACACACGTCCCTGTTCTGCCTTTGGTGCTCACGATCGCTCGTGGCCAGCGGTCATCGCGACCGTCGGCCACGAGCATCGGCAGCCCCGCAGTGCAGCGGGCGCATGCTCACCTGCTATCCTGATCCCGCGAGCTAACGTACAGTTACGGCAATTTGCAGGACCGTGCCGACCTGCCGCCGTATAATGACGGCGGCTGGTCGGCAATAGGTTAAAGTAGATTGTAATAATTGGAAAAAAGTCAAATGCTGAGAAAATGGCAAGTGTGAAAAAGATCTTCAGCAAATCCCTAAAGGCCTGTTTGGATTTACTGTTAAGTGGTGGTAAAAACTCCCCGCAATAACTCCACTGAACACGCCCACTCAAGCAAATTGGGACGTGCTGTCATTGTGTGCAACGCATACTATTGTTGTGAATTGGTGTGGCATTTACTTTATATTGCCCCCTCACTGCCTGTCGAACACCTCTGACAAGCGATCGAAAGGCTTCCCACATCTAAACCTAACCTAAAAATGAGGCAGGTGTAGGTTGGGGTAAGTTCCTTGGGAAGTTTATGTAGCAAAAGAGGGAAGAAAATGCAAAAGAGACTTATTGTAAGTATTTTCACCTTTTTAAAAAATTGGTAAACATTAGACAGATTTGTAAATAGTCAAATAATATTTCATTTAGAAAAATGATAACTATAGAAATTGGTTCTTTTGTCAAAAACCCCTTTGGGACAAAATTCAGCCCACTTTAATAGGGGTGAGAATGATTTTATTCCTCCAATTCTTAGCCTCCTGGCTTCCAGTGGATATTGCTGAGAGCTGATAACAGTACAGGTGGGATGAGGAGGGAAGTGTTAAGAGTGCTGGAGTTATAGGCCTGAAGGGAACCCCATGAGGTGTAAATTGTTATGCTTGTGTTCGTACATGAATATGTAAAAGATAATGGACCTCACGGAGAAATGTGTGTGTTGGCCTTGGGAACCTTCACTCAGATTTAGGCTGGGTTCACACTGCAGACGGATGCGGCTGACAGAAAGGGTCTGGTGCATCCCTGTTCTCAGTTTCAGGGACGAATCAGGCCCAAATATTTGCCTGAATTTGGACCTGAAACTGGGCCAAAAGACGCACAGCCGCTCCAGAGATGTGTGAACCGGCTCCATTGAGAGCCGGTCACAATCTCCTATAATGCCAATTGAATGCTGGGAATCCCACATCCAATTCACACTAGTGTAAACCCAGCACTAGTGTAAACCCAGCCTCAAAGTATCTTTTTTTTCTACAGAATACAATTGGATTTGTTGGGATTCCGTTTGATAAAATTAGCGGTTCGCAAGTTTTCAAAGAGAAATGATATGGAAGTTTGGTATACTTGGAATAGAAAAAAAATGTTAGTTGCCATGGATTACTGCACATTGCTGCTATAAGTACAATGCAATCACTGTAACTTACTGCAATTAAGGGCTAGTCAGGATTCACATTTATTATTATTATTATTATTATTATTATAATACAGGATTTATATAGCTCTGACAGTTTGCGCAGCGCTTTACAACATGAGGGCAAACAGTACAGTTACAATCCAATAAAGGAAGAATCAGAGGGCCCTGCTCATTAGAGCTTACACATTTAAATATAAAACAGTACATTCTTACCCAGGGAACAAAGTGGCCTCACTCCAATGATGTCACTTCAAAGTAAAACAAGATAAACCTATTGCGGGTGAAACGCATTTGTTTCTCCTGTGGGAGGGGATGTCCACATTTGCTGGATTGGGCTAATAAAGTTCTACTTTGAAGTGATGTTAGCCGAGTGCTGACACTTTGTTCTTTGGAGACAGTTGTGTGAAGCATGAGTGGGCTCCTGGGCCAGCACTTGGGTACACAAAGGTAGAGAGATTTTGAGGGCTTGGAGTGATGACAGCCATTCTTTTTGCTACACACTTTCTGTTATACTATTACTGTTCTGGGCTCTGCTTTCTATTTGGATAGAGATTCAACAGAGAATATCTGAGTTAGGGTGCATCTTGTAGGACTTGCACATCTAGGCCCCTTTCACACGACAAGCCCGCTCGGATCCGCCTGTCCATTTTTCAGGCGGATCCGAGCGGGCCATCCATTGACTCCTATGGGCAGGCAGATGTCAGCGGAGATGTGTCCACTGACACCCGTCTGCCATCCGATCCTCTCAAGACAGACGTATGGCGATACGTCTGCCATCCGTCTTGGCGGATTGGATGAGATCTGATGAAAATGGACATGCTTTCACACGACAAGCCCGCTCTGATCCGCCTGTCCGTTTTTACATTGACTCCAATAGGCGGGCGGATGTCAGCGGAGATGTGTCCACTGACACCTGTCTGCCATCCGATCCTCTGTGTTTTCGTCCAATCTCCCCATAGAGATCAGGGGGGCTCTGACAGTTCCCTCCCTGCTCAGTGAGCAGAGACAGACCTGTCATCAGCCGGCTCAGCGGAGATCAATGGATCGATCTCCCGCTGAGCTGACGGACTCCGCTGAAATGGATCCGCCTTGTGTGGAAGGGCCCTTAGGCTTGAAGCACGTTGGTTGCCTAAGGCCGTTTAGCGCAAACAGTCCTGCGCCTGGGATACACAGCTGTCACATACAGCTTAACTATATTATTAAATACCTATTTGCAGGTTTATGTCCCACCCATGCATAAAGTCAAACATCCCTTATGTAGACTGTCTGTGTCTTGGGTTGTAAACCTATACGCATATACAGGGTTACACAAGTAGTGGTGTAAACCAGTGGCAGCTGTGTATCTTGGGTGCAAAAGTCCACTTGCAGTTTATGTTATACAGCCTCACGTAGCCACAAAGGATTATAAATCTATTTTGTGTGTACCAGATGAATTTGCAAACCTAGTTATTACCTTGTAGCAGTGACATCATGACTTCAGAGAGCAGAGCTATGGGAGGGACACAGCAGCCCACTCACTACAGGCTGCCTGCAGAAACCTACAGGAGGGATAATTTCAAGACCAGTCACCCTGCACAGGGAGAGAGAGAGAGCAACACTGACTGGTCTTTATTACTGCACAGATGTGCAAAGCAATACACAAAGCACTCCAAGATTAAGAACGAATACACATGGCTCCTGTATTCAGACAATGTTGTTGAACCTGTAGATCAGATTTAAAAGAGAAGTTCTGGATTTAAAAAAAAAATAAACATTTTTACTTGCCTAGGTAGATGCAGCATAGATCTAATGCTGATTCCATCCCCCGCTGGCTCTGCAATGATAACTGAGCAATCAAACACCACTGATTGCTCACTTATCCCCTCTGCTCTGAGCAGAGAGCTGGGACTGTCAGTCAGCAGCTCTCTGCTCCCCTCTCCAGCGTTCACTGTGGAGGGGGGGGAAGAGGCTGGCTCAGGCTTTTGGCAGATCTCTGAGAGGCTGAGCCAGACACGGCTGATCCAGGTTTCTGGGTGGATCCCGACCATATGGTCAGGATATTTTCAGAGCCTGGACTGTTTCTGTTATGTCAGTCGACAGCGGGCTGAAGCCTGCTGTTGACTGAAAATGGATCACAGGAGGGAGAACGAACTGTATTCCTGTGATCCATAGGAGAAGTATAGCCATAAAAGCTTTGGCCGTACTTCTCCTTTAATGAAATAGCCGTTTTTTAGGATATTAACAGACTTAGAATATTGACAGACCTAGGGCAGTTTGGATGCTTATTTGTATTATTGATATCCATTATGCAAAGTAAACTGTGTTCCAGATTGCTGAAATGTGCTTAATCCAATCCTTTATTGTTATAAAGTAAAGTAGCAGCTGTAATGTTGGAGGCATCCTGATAGGACAATCTCGCCTAGTGCCAAAAGTTGAGGGCTGGCCTTTGCACTCCCTCTTCCTGCAACCCCCTAATGGAGATTGAGGCTTCCAATAACTGGAATAACCAAAAGGAAATTGAAGGTAGCCTGAGAGGTTGGGTCAGACTTTTTAAAAGTGGGGATTAGCATACCAAAATTGGGGGGCTTCATGGTGTTGAAGACAAGGTATATATGGACGCGTGAAAGAGCCTGCATAATATTTCAGTTTCTACTTCAGGGTTGTTGTAGAATAAAAGTGTAACTTCAAACATACGCACTTGGGTAATATATCCTACAGTGAGGTGAAAAAAGTATTTGATCTCCTGCTGATTTTGTACATTTGCCCACTGACAAAGAAATGATCAGTCTATCATTTTAATAGTAGGTTTATTTTAACAGTGAGAGAGAGAATAAGAACAAAAATATCCAGAAAAACACATTTCAAAAAAGTTATAAATTGATTTGCATTTTAATGAGTGAAATAAGTACTTGACCCCTTCGCAAAACATGACATAGTATAAGTTGTTGGCAATCACAGAGGACAGACGTTTCTTGTAGTTGGCCACCAGGTTTACACACATTTCAGGAGGGATTTTATCCCACTCCTCTTTGCAGATCCTCTCCAAGTCATTAAAGTTTTGAAGCTGTAACTTGAACCTTCAGCTCCCTCCACATATATTCTATGGGATTAAGGTCTGCAGACTGGCTAGGCCACTCCAGGATCTTAATGTGCTTCTTCTTGAGCCACTCCCTTGTTGCCTTGGCTGTGTGTGTTTTGGGTCATTGTCATGCTGGAATACCCATCCATGACCTATTTCCAATGCCCTAGCTGAGGGAAGGAGGTTCTCACCCAAGATTTGACAGTACATGGCCCGTCCATCGTCCCTTTGATGTGGTGAAGTTGTCCTGTCCCCCCAAAGCATAATGTTTCCACCTCCATGTTTGACGGTGGGGATGGTGTTCTTGGTGTCATAGGCAGCATTCCTCCTGCAAACACGACGAGTTGAGTTGATGGCAAAGAGCTCAATTTTGGTCTCATCTGACCACAACACTTTCACCCAGTTCTTCTCTGAATCATTCAGATGTTCACAGCGTAGTGTGTTACCAATTGTTTTCTTGGTGACTATGGTCCCAGCTGCCTTGAGATCATTGACAAGATTCTCCCGTGTTGTTCTGGGCTGATTCCTTACCATTCTGATGATCATTGAAACTCCACGAGGCGAGATCTTGCATGGAGCCCCAGACCAAAGGAGATTGACAGTTTTTTTTTTTCCATTTGCAAATAATGGCACAAACTGTTGTCACCCTCTCACCAAGCTGCTTGGTGATGGTCTTGTAGCCCATTCCAGCCTTGTGTAGTCCTACAATCTTGTCCCTGACATCCTTGGACAGCTCTTTGGTCATGGTGGAGAGATTGGAATCTGATTGATTGATTGCTTCTGCGGACAGCTGTCTTTTATACAGGAAACCAGCTGAGATTAGGAGTACTCCCTTTTTCCTTGTCAAAAGAAGTTTATTGAGTATACAATGTTATAAAGATACATAAAGATACATAAAGTAAGTTTACAAGGATCTATAAAGTAAGCTCATTGTTTTACAGTAGGGTTTATATAGGTAAATATCATGAAATTTCAAATATTAAACATTGGGTTCACGTAAACCTAAATTAAAGATATATATAATTTCCTTAGTTACTTTTGTAGGTATTTAAATGATTTATACCTACTATACATATTGTTTACAAGTAGAGTGTATATAGGTCAAATAAATTCTGATAATGAGCTTTAATCGTAAGGTGGAGAAAAGGAAAGAGGAAGAAGAAAAAGGGTTGAAAGGTAGAGGTATGGTCCACAAGGTTGTCCCGCTCGTCAGTTTATTATTCTTTTTAGTTCTCTTTGAAGCCTTAGAATGGGTGTCTCTGTAAGTCATTTAATCTGTTACCATGGCAACAGGACAGAGTCATTGAAATTTGACAGGAACTGTTGTTTTATCCAAGGATGCCAAAGTTTTTCAAATTTTGGAATTTGATTTTGATCGATGGCTACCATCTTAGCATGGGACATTGTATTATTCATTCTGTGAATTGTTTCTGCTAGTACCAATGTAGGAGATTTCCATGCCTTGGCCACTGTTTGTTTTGCAGCCGTTATTAGTTGGATCATAAGTTTGAATTGAGAGAGTGTTAACCATTCCGGTTTTAGATTAAGTAAAGTTAAATATGGATCTGGTTGTATTATTTTTTTAAATATTTTAGATGCAATCACGAAGACTTCCTTCCAGAAGGTTTGGATTACTGGGCACGTCCACCATATGTGTAAATGTACTCCCTTTTTCTATATATTTTTGTTGTTATTCGGTTTCTCGCTGTTAAAATAAACCTACCAGTAAAATTATAGACTGATCATTTCTTTGTCAGTGGGTAAACGTACAAAATCAGCAGGGGATCAAATACTTTTTTCCCTCACTGTATATGCACGTGCAGGTAAGAACAGATGCACAGAGGCATCACCATTTACACAAGTACAGGGTCATACAGACAGTCATTTCTATGGCCTGCTGTATGCCCCACCTGCAGCATCTCCGGTGCAGAGAATTGTACACAAGACTTATTTTATGCCTGCAAACTTCTAAGTACCTGAGGTCTTATGCCTGCAAAGATCAATGTACATGAGGTCTAATGCCGCATATACACGAGCGGACTTGTCGACCGGACTGGTCTATCCGACGGACTTTCGGCGGACTTCCGACAGACTTTTCTAATGAACGGACTTGCCTACACACAATCACACCAAAGTCCAACGGATTCGTACGCGATGATGTACGACCGGACTAAAGTAAGGAAGTTGATAGCCAGTAGCCAATAGCTGCCCTAGCATCGGTTTTAGTCCGTCGGATACAGATGAGCGGATTTTTCGACCGGACTCGAGTCCGTCGGAAAGATTTTAAACATGTTTTATTTCTAGATCCGTCTGACTTTTGGGAAAAAAAAGTCCGCCGGAGCCCACACACGATTGAATTGTCTGACGGAGTCTGGTCCGCCGGACCAAGTTTGCCGGAAGCTGCCCTAGCTTCGTTTTTAGTCCGTCGGACTAGCATACAGACGAACAGATTTTTCGACCGGACTCGAGTCCGTCGGAAAGATTTGAAACATTTTTTATTTCTAGGTCCGTTGGACTTTTGGGAAAGAAAAGTCAGCTGGAGCCCACACACGATCGAATTGTCCGACAGAGTCTGGTTCGCCCGACCACTTTTGATGTAAAGGGACGGTTTTGGTTGCTATGGTCAATCTCCAGTTTCCAGGCAGAAAGTCCGCTCATGTGTACGCGGCATTACAGTTTTATGTTCAGTTTTAAAAAGGATTAGGTCCTCTGTCAGGTTTTTATTGAAGTCTGTGTTTTGATTTGGGAGATTTCGATTTCCTTCTTGTTCTGATAATATTGTAGTGAGCTACACTGTTTCTCCTATCTGGACTATGTTCTCCATATACTCCTACAAACAAAACAAAGGGACATTGCTGTCCATGATTCTTTTCCTACAGTACACAAAACATGGAAATGCAATTATTTTAGTAAATATAAACTATTAAATACTTTTTCTCGTCAGAAGTTAGAGCAGTCTTGTGACTTCTATATGTGTCTGGTTATAGCTTGTAAGAGGAGTACTGCACTGACTGTCCTATCAGGATGCAGGACCCCTGACCCTCTATCTGGACAGTGCTGATTGGCCCTGTGCTGCTCACATGCATCCTCCCAAGAAAAAAAAGAACTCTTTAGCAATCCACACCAAACTGAGCATGTGCAGCCTGTCCCCTGGCTCTGTATTATTAGGAAATATATTGGGGGGCAGTTGAAGGAGGAGAGGATCAGAGGAGACAGGATCAAACAGCCTTTTTACACAATGCAGAGGATTAACCCCTTAGGTTCCCCAGTGAGTATAACAAGCATGCTTTACTGCATATACAGACTGATTTTATTGTTGCAGGTTTAGTAACACTTTAAGTACAGCACTCCATCTTGACATTAACTTGTTTAACTAATATCTTCTTATGGCCTGTACACACGATCTGAAAATCCTACGAAAAATACTGCTTTCAAAACGATTGTGCGATAATCTGATCGTTAGTACACAGCTTTCGAGAGCTGATCACAACAGTTCATCCGATATTATCCGATGGGACAAGCATGAAAATTTTTCTCGTACGATACCAGATCAGACGGTTTTCGATAAAACAATACAGTTGTCATTTAACCTCCCTGGCGGTATGATTATTTCAGATTTTAGGTGCTGAAAGCGGTACAATTATTTTGCATGGAAATTTAGCATTTTATATTGTAGGCCTGTAATTCTTAGGAATAATTCACTTAAATCTGTCCAAACCAGAGTCTAGTACACATCCCGGGTATGATAAAGTTTGAAAAACAAAATCATAAATTATAATATAATAAATAACTATAATTATTTATACCAAATAATAATATAATAATAATTATTCAATAATGTAATCAAATCAAAAACACTGAAATTTGCTCAGTTGCAGAATTGTCACTGTCGTTACTTTCAGTGTTTGATGACGGATCTCCCCACAAATCACTATCGTTTAATTCTGCAAGTGATTCTAATTTATTATCGCTGTTTTCTAGCTGGTCTAAAACCACTTTTGATGTAAAGGGACGGTTTTGGTTGCTATGGACAATCTCCAGTTTCCAGGCAGAAAGAAAAGTTTTTATAATATAAAACTGCATGCAGGGCACTGGACAAACCGCTAGGGACACAGGGGATGTGTAATTATTTGATACAGTACTGTAATCTGTAAGATTACAGTATACTGTATCTATACTGTGTGTTTTACTTTATGAATTTGGCGCCGAACTCCGTCCCCGTGCATTGCAACGCTCGCAGGGAACGGAGCTCGGCACTGTGAATCGAGTGAGACACGGCGGCTCGCAGATCACAGCGGGGAGACATTGCAGGATCCAGGGGACAAGGTAAGTAACCTCTACATGGATCCTGCGATGCAATCCCGAGTCTGGCTCAGGGTTACCGCTTTTGGTACTGAAAAACCACCCCGAGCCAGACTCGGGAATACCCCTGGGGGGGTTATAAATACAATACAAATACACTACAACACATTACATCACTTCTGAATTTTTATTCTGTTGTACGAGAATTTTCATCACTTTAGTAAACTCTTCATTTTCGATATGAGTCTAGCATACAAAAAAAATGGACGATCTGTCATACGATTTTCGGATCGTGTGTATGGGCCATTAGTTATGGAAACTCCATTTGTAGTCCTGTATCTTTGTAAATGGTAGCATGCGCATCCACTCGTTCTCTAATTAGTCATAATGGTGCAAGCTTGGTGTTTACTTTGACTTAAGGTAACATTATGGATGGTATTTATTGAATGTTATGATGCATTCTATGCTGTCCATAAGTACAAAGTAGTGTGGTTTATTGGAGCTGAGCTATTTTGTATCATTATTTCTATTAGCATCATCATTATTATTTCCTTTAGACTCCACTGAAAATTTGCAATCTATAATTGCCTAAGCAGCCATCCCATTGAGAGACCTATATTAAAAATGTATTGCTTAGAAAAATGAGCTGGCCACAGCTTCTCGACTAGATGTCGGTGGCAAGTAGAATTCTCTACATCTCAACATCTCCAGGGGGGCAAAAATTACGTTAAATTCTGTTATAAACTTATACCCTTTTGGTGCATAAGGTACACAAATTTGCAAGGTTCTTATTCATATAAGGTGCAAATGTGGACCCCTTGTTGGATGCTTCTCTACAGATCTATGTTCAAGCACAAAGTTCAATGATGGTTGATTTACTAAAACTGGAATGTCCAAAATCTTTTGCAGCTGTACACAGAAACCAATCAGCTTCCAGGTTTTTTTGGCAATGCTTAATTGAACTAGCTGAAGTTAGAAGCTGATTGGCTACTACGCACAGCTTACTAAAACTCTCCAGTTTTAGTAAATCAACGCCATTGCAATTAATCAGATGAAGTCCAGTCAATGAAAGATATATATTTTGATTGATTACCATGTTCTTGGTTCGCTCTTTGTCTCTTTGAATGAGTCTTATGAAAATGTTTGTGGGAAAGTATGAAAAGGTGTACTCCTTTGAATATCATTTAAAACCATTGAGAACTATTTTAATAACAGATAAGCTAACAAAACATACAGTAGATACTCTGTACTTTTAGAAACGGAATTTAATTTCTCGTTGGCCATATGATGTCTGTTCAGGCAGCATATTGCTTTACCATTGTTGGTATCCACTAGTTAGGGGGTCAGTAGGTTGAGCTTATTCCTCGTTGTCTTTTGTAGCTCTAAACTTTCATAAAATGCCCAAAACTTTTACTCAGCGGGATTATCTTTAATACAGCTCAGACTCTGACCATGGAAAACCACATTCAGTAAGGATGTCACTGAACAGCACTGCCTAAAAGTTATATTCAGCCTATGACAACTTCTTTCTTTGAGTGGCTGTACAAAGCCGAATAAAAAGCAATAACGATGTGTATATTCCTGAAGCCTTAGCAACCAATCAGAAGTAATTTCTTACTGGTCCAGTTACAGTAAACCCGATTCTTATCTGGTTGCTATGGTTTTCTTTGCACATCTCTATTTCTCTTTGCAGTGCTTTATTGTATGTTTTACCTGCTTGTAAATAAAGCTGAATAATCTTGGTTGTGTATAAAGTTACACAGACCTGAAGGTCTGCTGCTGGTTGCTGTTCCTGTTTTCTTTGTCTGCACAAACTATGTATTAGCTCCAATGATTTCCTCTGGGATCTTCTCACACAGTAACAGGTCAGGTCAGCATGGCCAGTGATGGAGGAACTTCACAGTGGCAAATCTTCAAAGAAGGGCTCTATAGTAAGTAAAGCTTTAAACAAACAGTGCCCTAATCATCTTACACTCAGTATATTATGTGATTAATTGTGGGCACAGATATCCTCTAAATTATGTTTTTAGTAGGCAACAACATGGGCTGAACCTATATCCAAATGAAGATCTGACATGAGATCCCAGTGGTGGGATTTACCCGTCATAAATCAGCCATACAGGTTTAGAATTTTTTTTGAAATTGCTGATTTTGTAAACATTCGTTTGATTTTTCTGGTTAATGGTGACCATACAGCAATAATTTTTGCCCACTGTGACAAGAAAAATTGAAGGCGAAGGATGTTGCTTATCTGAACGAATGAAATTCTAACCTAACCTAATGTGGTCCTCAGTCTGCAAAAAGTATACTTATACTTGTAATGTGCTAGAAAGAGTTTCATCCAGAACTTTCATGGTCACTAATGTTCATTCTTTTGAATGATAATTTATGAAAGAACAATGCAACCAACTCCAATGGCTGATGAACATATAATGTGTATACAGTTGTGCTCATACGTTTACATACCCTGGCACAATTTATGATTTCTTGGCCATGTTTCAGAGAATATGAATGATAACACAAAAACATTTCTTTCACTCATGGTTAGTGTTTGGCTGAAGTAATTTATTATCAATCAACTGTGTTTACTCTTTTTAAATCATAATGGCAACAGAAACTACCCAAATGACCCTGATCAAAAGTTTACATACCCTGGTGATTTTGGCCTGATAACATGCACACAAGTTGACACAAAGGGGTTTGAATTAAAGGTAACCATCCTCACCTGTGATCTGTTTGCTTGTAATTAGTGTGTGTGTGTGTGTGTGTGTGTGTGTGTGTGTGTATAAAAGATAAAAGGTCAGTGAGTTTCTGGATTCCTGACTGACCCTTGCATCTTTCATCCAGTGCTGCACTGACATTTCTGTATTCTGAGTCATGGGGAAAGCAAAAGAATTGTCAAAGGATCTGTGGGAAAAAGGTAGTTGAACTGTATAACACAGGAAAGCGATATAAAAAGATATCCAAAGAATTGAGAATGCCAATCAGCAGTGTTCAAACCATGGTCAGGGAGACCAACTAAAATTTCAGCCACAGCGGCCAGGAAAATTGTTCGGGATGCAAAGAAAAACCCACAAATAACTTCAGGTGAAATACAGGACTCTCTGAAAACATGTGGTGTGGCTGTTTCAAGGTGCACAATAAGGAGGCACTTGAAGAAAGATGGGCTGCATGGTCGAGTCACCAGAAGAAAGCCATTACTACGCAAATGCCACAAAGTATTCCGCTTATAATACACCAAACAGCACAGAGACAAGCCTCAAACCTTCTGGCACAAAGTAATTTGGAGTGATGAGACCAAAATTGAGATTTTTGGCCACAACCATAAACGCTACATTTGAAGAGGAGTCAACAAGGCCTATAATGAAAGGTACACCATTCCTACTGTGAAACACAAAGGTGGATCGCTGATGTCTTGAGGATGTGTGAGCTACAAAAGCACAGGAAATTTGGTCAAAATTGATGGCAAGATGAATGCAGTATGTTATCAAAAAATACTGGAAGAACATTTGCATTCATCAGCCAGGAAGCTGCACATGGGATGTACTTGGACATTCCAACATGACAATGATCCAAAACACAAGGCCAAGTTGACCTGTCATTGGCTACAGCAGAATAAAGTGAAGGTTCTGGAGTGGCCATCTCAGTCTCCTGACCTCAATATCATTGCGCCACTCTGGGGAGATCTCAAACGTGCAGTTCATGCAAGACAGCCCAATAATTTACAGGAACTGGAGACTTTTTGCCAGGAGAAATGGGCAGCTTTACCATCTGAGAAGATCAAGAACCTCATCCACAAATACCACAAAAGACTTCAAGCTGTCATTGATGTTAAAGGGGGCAATGCATGGTATTAAGAACTGGTGTATGTAAACTTTTGATCAGGGTCATTTGGGTAGTTTCTGTTGTAATTATGATTTAAAAAGAGTAAACACAGTTGATTGATAATAAATAGATTCAGCCAAACACTAACCATGAGTGAAAGAAATGTTTTTGTGTTATCATTCATATTCTCTGAAATATGGCCAAGAAATCATAAATTCTGCCAGGGTATGTAAACTTATGAGCACAACTGTATATAAATATACTTCTAAATATGCAAAGTACCTATAAATTTTAAATAAGCTTTGCTTCGGATTATTCTTTCCTTGATTTCATAAGCACTAAAACAAAAACCCGTTTAATATGTCTGGGAATCTATTCAAGTAGCAGGTTTGGACAAAACTTTTAGGTCCCCATGCACTGTGGGCATTTAACTGTGAGTTTAACTGTGGGTGGAGGGCACCGGTGCGCCATCCAACTCTGCTACAGGCAGTCTGCCAAACTTTATGAGAGGCTTACAGCTGCTGAGGCTGGACTGTGCACCTAGCGGCACTTCTGTTTAGGGTAGAATGTGTTTAGGAACGAATGCTGGGAATACAGACTTCTTGTGTCCTGAGCATTCATCACTGGGCGCATACTGCCCTAAATGTTCATACTGCTAGGTGCACAGTCCAGCCCCATCCAGCCACAGCAGCTGTCAGCCTCTCATAGAGTTTGAGAGAGCCTGCAGCAGGACTGGTTGGTGCACATGTTCCCTCTGCCTGCGGCTAAACATCAGAGCCCTAGGCACTAGGGCTAAATGCCCAGAGTGCATGAGGGCCTAAAGACTTTTGAACTAAATTAGTTGACTCAGTGATAACATCATTGAATGCTCTGACAAACTAATTTTCCATCACAGAATTATGGCACTGTCACTTGGTTTTATAACTATTTTAGAACTATGATTTCTGGCAGGGATATCTTGCTTGTGAGACCCCCTGAGTGTAACATATCTCAGCATGTGGCTCATCTTGCTAGCAACCATGCAAATATTAGTTCTAGATCAGGGGTGTCCAATCCATGGGCCGCATGCGGCCCAACACAAAAACTGTAAACTTGCGGCTATGAATGCGGCCGGTTCACCATTGGAGAGATGCCGGGGATGCCGTGTTTGGCATAGCACCCATGGCTGTGGCCAGCACAGAGAAGCAGGGCCCAGGGACATCTGGAGGGATGCCATGTTTGCAATATTACCGGTGGCATATGCAGGGACAAGTGCAAAATTGCAGCGCATTTGAGGTGCCATTAATAATGAATGGCACCCAAACATGAATGGTGTATTTTGCCATACTTGCAGTGCGATTTTGAATTAGGATCTGTGCAAATCTGCCAGCTAATCAGAACTGCAGCGTGTGAATGGAGCTTTATTTTTAGTGTTTTTTTTATGTGCGGCCCAAGACAATTCCTCTTCTTTCAATGTGGCCCAGGAGAGTCAAAAGGTTGGACACTCCTGTTCTGGATGGAGTCGTATGTTTGGCAGTATTATTTTACATTCAAGAGTCAGACAAATGGTTATACCTGTGAGATGGACATTTTTAGGTGCATTGACAAAGGTTTGTCTGATAGATCTCAGTTGCATTTGAAGATTGGGTGCTGATGCATTCGATGTGTATGAATATCTACTACACCAAGACTATGGGGGAGATTTACTAAACCTGGCGAGTGCGAAATCTGGTGCAGCTGTGCATAGAAACCAATCAGCTTCCAGGTTTTATTGTCAAAGCCTAATTGAATAAGCTGAAGTTAGAAGCTGATTGGCTACCATGCAAAGCTGCACCAGATTTTGAGTGCTCCTGTTTTAGTAAATAAGTACTAAAATTGGCTGAAATAAGAGCTGCCTTTGTTGAATCATCTACTATATACCAGACCTTGAAAATGAGAATTTGTACCATGCTGATTGATGGTGAGCAATTTGCCATTTTTATAGACAAGGCCCCCAGTTGTATGTTAAATGGGTGATGTGTGATTTCATGCCAAACA
The DNA here is from genome assembly GCF_042186555.1 of Aquarana catesbeiana. Lineage (NCBI taxonomy): Eukaryota > Metazoa > Chordata > Amphibia > Anura > Ranidae > Aquarana > Aquarana catesbeiana. The sequence goes on along the minus strand of NC_133328.1, from coordinate 496,732,429 downwards.
GATTTCTTTCATTTGTATTTTTTCTTGGCAATTATTATTTGTTATTCGTAATATTACGAATCTCTTATGGATAGCAAACAAAACCTTTTTCAGTTATTGTGTGCATGCCTTTCTGTGGATCTGGTCGTTCTCTTTTATACCAACCCCACCAGACGAACAATCCACATCTGCACTACATTTTCATGCCGACGCTGATCAAAAATAGAGATGGCAAAGCCTTCATCTACACACGATGTATTGCAAGGCGACACATGCTAAAATCCAGATCTAAATGAATCTAATTGAAATCATCTGCTGCAGAACATCCTAAAAGAACATCTGTCAGTCAGAAGAATGTGTCAGCCTGCGCTCTGACAGGCTGGAGGTGCTGCGGAGGCCACGGCTTCTTATTTGTGAAGAAGTGGCATCCCATGGTGACCCAGCTCATTAAAATCTTACCAGCCTGAGAGGCATGACACAGCTCCCCCACCACCTGCTTTTCAGGCTAGAGGGAGGTAGGAGAGGGACCAAACCTGAGGCTGGCGGGGGGGGAGGGGCAGCTGACTGAAAATCTGCTGCAGGGTTGATGAGGGCTGTGTGGAAGGTGGAGAGCGGAAAAAAAAAACATGGGGAAGGGAGATAAGACCCGAGGCGAAATCCAGCAATATGAAGGAGGAGTTGGATGTTTGTGGGATGAATGGAAATGGATGGCAGGCTGGTGCCGGGACTGTATTCATGTACCTGACCTGACCTGTGATAACTCATGTGGACTGAAGTAGAGCAGACTGATTTCTATTGAAAACATATGGACCGGTGATCCTAATTCATTTAGAGTGTCCCATTTACACTATTGCAGAGTGTTCCCCTAGTTTCTGTAGACGTGATGGGCAGTGTTGTATCTCCAGAGCGCACTGCTCTGCAGAGCTCCCACTTCTAGACACATACAAAGGAACGTGCTTTGTAGGGCTGGGCTGGCTAAAAATGAATGTGCCTAATGGTAGATTGATTTGATAACTAAAAGGGCGTATACACGGTCGGACTTTGTTCGGACATTCCGACAACAAAATCCTAGGATTTTTTCCGACGGATGTTGGCTCAAACTTGTTTTGTCTACACACGGTCGCACAAAGTTGTCGGAAAATCCAATCGTTCTAAACGCGGTGACGTAAAACACGTACGTCGGGACTTTAAACGGGGCAGTGGCCAATAGCTTTCATCTCTTTATTTATTCTGAGCATGCGTGGCACTTTGTCCGTCGGATTTGTGTACACACGATCGGAATTTCCGACAACGGATTTTGTTGTCGGAAAATTTTATCTCCTGCTGTCCAACTTTGTGTGTCGGAAAATCCGATGGAAAATGTCCGATGGAGCCCACACACGGTCGGAATTTCCGACAACACGCTCCGATCGGACATTTTCCATCGGAAAATCCGACCGTGTGTACGGGGCATAAGTGTTTTTTATTTTAAAAAGATTTAGAAACACAAAATATTTATTAAAATGCAGGTAATATTATAGGGAGTTATATTTTCCGAAACACAGCTGGCATCCTGTTTGAAACAATTTTTACATTTTTTTTCCTAGAATATGACTTAATATCATCATGACAAATGGGGGTTATTTACTAAATACAAATCCACTTTGCACTATAAGTGCACTTGGAAGTGCAGTTGCTGTAGATCTGAGAGGGACATGCAAGGAAAATAAAAAACAGCATTTTTGCTTGTACACGATTGGGTGATAAAATCAGTAGAGCTTCCCCTCATTTCAGAGCTTCCCCTCAGATCTACAGCGATCTACAGCGACTGCACTTACAAGTGCACTTGTAGTGCAAAGTGGATTTGCCTTTAGTAAATAAACTCCACTATTTATTTTCTGAAAGCAGAGGATCTCTAGAATCAAAATATGGTAGTCAGGGCTCCTAGCCTGACCTGCACCCGAAGTGGAAGACACCGAAGACACCGAATAGGGGACATAGTTGCCAGAGTGGAGACCCAAAAGTCAGCTTAGGATCAAAATATGTTAGTTGCAAATTTTTATGTTGCGCGATATTTAATAACTGTTCATCGTATCACTATTTCAGTTAAAAGTGTACAAAATGTAATTTTGGTCAACACAAACACAATCTAATCCACAATTTTAAAATGAAAAATGAGATGGTGTCAATAAATAAATGCCAAATATGTTGAGCCTCAAAACATTTGTGCCTGCAAAAGGACAAACAAATGATTAACCTAAATTATTAATAGACGATACTTTAAATGCGTTTAAAGCTCATCCGTTTAGAGTTAATCGTAAAAGACTGACCCAAAATGATTTCTCTCATGCTCGAGTTCATGGCAATACCCAATATATGTTGTGCACTTGTTTCATACATGTGCATGCCCTACATTCGTATGTGGCTGGAGGACAGGGTTACTTTTTACAATTATTTTTTCAATTTTTAGCTTTTTTTTGCTGTTAGAAGGGGGCTAACAATTGGGATCTAGCATTGGGAAGGTAACAGGTACCCTTTATGGAGACATCAGACCTCTAATATCTCTCCTGCCCTCTACTCCAACCGATCAATAATTTTACAAGTGTTTGCTTTCCTAAATAAGAAATATTCCCCTTGAATAATTGCTTAGATTAATCTCACAAAAAGTAAAGGATCTGGGTCTGCAAGTGCAGGGTCTGAACTGAGTACCCAATAAGTATCAAAGTGGGGCTTGATAATTATTTCCATGTTAGGTTCAGGTAAAACCTTCTGGTTTTCCATACATTAGGGTGCATAACCAAACATAATTTCAACAAGACCTGTAGGGGCAGCATGATCTGACATACATCCAGCTAGGTACCTGACATCTGATACAAACAGTAAAAGGTCATTGTTGGCAAAGGCAAGGTCAGTTCTCAAAGTGGATCCAAAAGTGCGGGATAGATACAATTACTACTTCCACCTCCAAAGCTCAATCAACATAGTGCTATCAGGCCAGAGTTGTAATTCCAGATTTTGAGACCTGGAAAGATTAGAGAGATGTCTAGGGCATAATTTAGGATTTATTAAAGACATCTGTGATAAGGACCTTCTTGGGCAAGAATGGAGTTTAATACGGTAGTTCAAAATAATCTATAGGCTAAGCTCCAGAATGTAGTATTTTTGTAACTTTAGCAAAATTCTTAGACTAGGAAAAAAAGTTTGCCCTATTTGGACCTTGTTGGAAAGCTTACTTTCTAAAGTCAGCTGTCTCTTTCAGCTGCCCCCAAACTGGGGTGCGGATAAAAGAAATAACAAAACAGGAGTTTTAACCCTTCCCTGTTCTTGTAACAGATTTTAGGTTCTTAGACCACAATGAAAACCTGACAGTGTTTCCAACTTTTCCCCATTCAATACAAAAATTGGAGGATATTGAAAACAGAAGCAGATATTACTATCTACTCTCCGTTTGTCAGTGCAGCTTGCTAGTCATTCATAAAATACACGCTGTGTAGAACCTATAGTATTACAAATCATTTTTGCTGCATAACGCTGCATGTTAGGAGGAGAGGCTGGTCACATGATTTTGACAGGTCATGTGATCAGTTACTCCTCCTCCTTGCACTTTTTTTACCACTATTTTTGAAAATGTATGGTACTTTGCTTGCTTCAAAGGTGCTAATCGCATTTTGTAAAGCATATTGCTATGTTTGTGAATTGTGACTTTTTAAAGCAGTGATATGGCCATGGCAAACTCCATTCTTTGCAAAGGAAGGTGCAATGAGGCCTCAGTGGGCTAACTAGCCGTGGAAAGGCTTTTCATTGAAGCCCTTGCGCATATATTCAATTGAAAAATGCTGGATCCCACTACAGTCAAGTACAATAGAGTGGCGCCTATCCCTTTAATGGGATTTGTGATTAGGCTTAAACGGAAGCAGTCATTGCTTGAATGAAATGCCACATAATCGTTTCAGAACAGTGACTCAATGGATAGGTTCAGCTCCACTTCCCTAGAACTATCATGTGGCACATGAGTCATTGAAAGCTTACTTCCAGCAGAGACGAATCATGCTGGTATTTGCCTTATGATAAATTCCCTTTAAAATATAACTATGAAGTGCAGTGCCTTGGGGTGTCATACGTAGGCAGTGCAGCACAACATGCAATAGCTTTATAGCACGCCACAAGTCACAGATGTAAACTGTGCGTACGTTGTGGTACGTTGTGTCTTTTTTTTAAAGTGCTTGTGTGGTTTTCCATACATTAGGGTGTATAGCCAACCCATTTAAACAGAATAAGCTGCCTGAATGCACAAGAAAGCATTGTGGTAACACACACATGCATTAATGCACATTGTGAATGGAGCCTTAACCCCCCTGGCGGTATTCCCGAGTCTGGCTCGGGGTGAGATTTTAGTACCAAAAGCGGTAACCCCGAGCCAGACTCGGGATCGCATCGCTGGATCCTGGAAGACGCGACTCACCTTGTCTCCGGGATCCCGCGATGTTCTCCCGCTGTGTTCGGCGGCCGGATCTTCCGCCCGATCCACTGTGTGCCCTGGCTTCCGTTCCCTGCGAGCGTAGCGACGCAGGGGGTGGAACCGGCGGCAAATTCAAAATGTATAAAGCACAAACACACTGACACATTGTAATCCTATTGGATTACATTACAAAATATAATAAATATTAAAAAATTGACCTCAGATTGCCCCCCAGTGCTTTGTCCAGTGCCCCTGCCTGCAGTTTTACTGTACTTTGTGTCTGGAAACTGCAAAGCGACCATGGCATCCAAAAAGCGCGCTTCAACATCAAAAGCGACATATGACCTGCTGGAAAACAGCGACAGCGAGACAGAATCGCTTGCAGATGTGAGTGATAGCGAATCATGGGGAAGTTCGTCATCAGGCACGGAAAGCGATTTCAGCGATGATCCTGCGACTTTGCCCAGCGATGTGCGGACTTGGTGCTCGATTGATTGCGGTACAGAGCACGCAGCGCCCCCAAGATTCCCGTTTACCGGAGCGCCTGGTATAAAAGTGGAGGTTGAAGATGACAGCCCCTTGGGATACCTCCAACTCTTTTTGACTGATGAGGTCATAGAAATAATTGTTACAGAGACCAATCGGTACCAGGAACAACAAGCTGCTATACCGCAGAGGTTTTCAAGGAGCAGAAAATGGGAACCAGTGACCAAGGAGGACATCTGGAAGTTTCTGGGCCTAATTATTCTCCAGGGAGTGGTGGGCAAACCCCTGCAAAAGTGGTACTGGACAACCAACAAAATATTAGCCACTCCTTTTTTTGGCACCATAATGTCGGAATACAAATTTTCACTCATAATGAAATATCTGCATTTTCAAAACAATGACGAATTTGATGAGACTTCTCATCCAGCTCCAAAACTGAAAAAAATTTGGGACTTATATCAAATTATTCAGAAAAATTTCCAGCAGACCTATATACCAGACAGAGACGTCAGTATCGACGAAAGTCTTATGGCCTACAAAGGAAGACTTAGCTGGATACAGTACATCGCGTCTAAGAGAGCGCGATTCGGCATAAAATCATTTATGCTCTGTGAAGCCAGCACTGGTTATATATGGAATTCGGTCCTTTACACCGGGAAAGGGACGAAATTCAACGACAGATTCAGTCAATATGGAATGGCAACCGCTTCTGTTCTCACTTTGATTGAGCCATTGTTGAATCAGGGGTACTGTGTAACCACAGATAATTTTTATACTTCTCCAGAACTCTATGAGTTCCTTATACAACACAAGACAGATGCTTACGGGACTGTTAGAGCTAACCGGCGTGACATGCCGCCAACCTTTGCCAAAAAAAAGCTCACTGCAGGAGAAATAGTTGCCTGGCAAAAAGGCAAAATGATGGCACTAAGATGGCGAGATAAAAAAGATGTGTGCCTAATGAGTACCATTCACAACACCTCTACTGTCATGGTACGTACAAAAGTTGGAAAAGATGTTATGAAACCTCAAGTCGTAATGGACTACAACAACACAATGGGAGGTGTTGACAGAGCTGACCAGGCCATGACTTTTTACCCTGCTATGAGAAAGCAACAAAAAAAATATTATAAAAAAATCTTCAGGCATCTTCTTGAACAGTGCCTGTGGAACGCTTTCATTCTTCTAAAAAAAAAGAGTGACAGGCCTGTGATTCATGCAGACTTCGTTTGGAAAGTTGCAGAACTCATATTTCTGAAGCACCAAACACCGACCACTGTAAATCAATCTGGACGTCGTGCTGCTGGCGTTGTGAACCCGGAACGTCTGACAGGTCGACACTTTGTGGACCACATTCCACCAACAGAAAAGAAGGCAGCACCCACAAGGATGTGTGTGGTTTGCTGCTCTAAATGTGACGACACAGGAAGGAAAGCCAGAAAAGAAACCCGGTTCTACTGTCCTGACTGTGACGTCGGACTTTGCGCTGTACCCTGTTTTAAAATTTACCATACCCGAGACGTTTACTAAAAGCAATATGACTACTAATATTGCACTCTTGTTTGGACAAAAAAAATGTCAGTGTTTTTGATTTATATTATTTACTAAAATTTATTGAATAAAAAGTATTATTACTATTATATTATTATTTGTTATTATTTATAGTTATTTATTATATTATAATTTATGATTTTGTGTTTCAAACTTTATCATACCCAGGATGTCTACTAGACTCTTGTTTGGACAGATTTCAGTGAGTTATTCCTAAGAATTACAGGCCTACAATATAAAACGCCACATTTCCATGCAAAAATAATGGTACCGCTTTCAGCACCTAAAATCTGAAATAATCATACCGCCAGGGAGGTTAAAGTGAACTTGCCATGATGGCAATACAAGTGTTTCAATTTTTTATGGGTTGGTGGATCAGTTGGTAGATACTGTTTGGATTTAGGAATTGACTTCCCTAAGGCTCTAATTGCCCTGTGTATGGACAAAGTTGGTGCTTCTGCTATTGCTGTCTGTTATGTTCCATTGTGTGGAAGAGGATGCTCTCATCTGACAGCAGGTAGGCATACATTTCCCAGAGAGACATCTTGGACCTGCTACTTAAATAAAGCTCTGGCAGCTGTTTGTGGAGTAAATCTTCAGTCCATCGGTTCAAGTAGTGAAAATATAAAATGAGAAATGGCACCAAAATGTGAATACAAACAGATGTGATGCCGCACCAAAAAATTAGTAACAACTAATAAAGCAAAAAGTGAAAAAAATGGGCACAAAAACACATATAATATATATAGAATACACAATGGTGTATGAGTGTAAGAATACAAATAATGTAATATAACCAGTCCACCAGAAATCTAGATAAAAAAATGATGAAATCAATTCTTCTGTGTATAAGATATCTCCAACACCGTGCCTTGCTAAAGTGCAGTGTGCTTGAATCTTGCAAAAATGTGTGTGCTTCACCCGAAGTGTCAGATAAATCTGCTCACCAGATATCTCCGGCCACTAGGTGACCACCAGGCATATAATAAATGGGAACCTTCTTCCGTTAGCTGGGATCTTCCAAGCCAGAAATCACTCCAAACCATTACCGATCAAAAGTTTATTCAGTCATAGATGGTATTTTGTAATTCCTCCAGTTATTAGCAGTGATAATAATTGAAGGAAAATGGAGGCCGCCGCCATGATATTGGAGCCTAAATAAAACAATAAAACAGTATTTGGGCTCCAATATCATGGCGCGGCCTCCATTTTCCTGAAGACATGTGGTTGAGCACGAAATGCATAGAAAACGAGGCTTGAGACGCCTGATATCGGAGCTTCCATTGTCCACCTCAGCTGAGACGTACGCCGTGCTTCCTATCTCATATATCGAGTGACAGAGCGGCCCCTGCCTCATCCCCCCCAGCTGTGCTGCTATCTACTGGACTTTATATGGGCATGTAAGTGCTTTTTTAAAAATAAAGACGGTATTACACTATATTGCCTTTCTGTGGCTCTTACTTGAGGGAGCCAATTTCTACGATTTAAAGATAAGGAGTGCTGGATGTATACTTCAGAGTGTATCACTGCTAATAATTGGAGGAATTACAAAATACCATCTATGACTGAATAAACTTTTGATCGGTATTGGTAATAGTTTGGAGTGATTTCTGGCTTGGAAGATCCCAGCTAACGGAAGAAGGTTCCCATTTATTATATGCCTGATGGTCACCTAGTGGCCGGAGATATCTGGTGAGCAGATTTATTTGACACTTAGGCCCCTTTCACACTGGGGCGGTTTGCAGGCGTTATTGCGCTAAAAATACCGCCTGCAAACCGCCCCTTAACAGCCTCCGCTGTTTGTTCAGTGTGAAAGCCCGAGGGCTTTCACACTGAAGCGGTGCGCTGGCAGGACGGTAAAAAAAGTCCTGCGAGCTGCATCTTTGAAGCGATGAAGGAGCGGTGTATTTAACCCTTTTTCGGCCGCCAGCGGGGGGTTAAAACCGCACTGCTAGTGGCCGAATACCGCGGTAAAACAGCGCTAAAAATAGCGCTGTTTTACCGCCGACGCCCCCTACCGCCCCAGTGTGAAAGGGGCCATAGGGTGAAGCACACACATTTTTGCAAGATTCAGGCACACTGCACAAGGCACGGTGTTGGAGATATCTTATACACAGAACAATTGATTTAATCATTTTTTTTATCTATATTTCTGGTGGACTGGTTATATTACATTATTTGTATTGTTACACTCATACAGCATTGGGTGTTATATATATATATATATATATATATATATATATATATATATATATATATAATTTTTTTTTTTTTTTTTTTTTTTATATGTGTTTTTGCGCCCATTTTTTTCACTTTATGCTTCATCAGTTCAAGTATCTGCATATCTGAACATCACTGTGACATGAGGCTTTGCAATTCCAGGAGAAGGTTTGTAGGTAGTGAATGAAAATTCACTAACACTGCCCCAATCTGAGGTCAAAGTGAGGTCCCTTTTTGGACCCCTGCAAAAAAAGAGGTTTGTGTGACCACACTCCTGTGTTCGAGTAGCCCATAGGAACATTCTGGCTTCCTAGTGAGTCAGAAAGCCAATCAGGTTTCCTTTTTTAATGACCTATGGTGGCAAGACTTTCCACCCAAATTATTATTTCATCAATCCAGGAAGAAAAATAAATACTTATTGTATACAATGCATAATGTCAGCACAAATATTGTATGGGGGTTATTTACTAAAGGCAAATCCACTTTGCACTACAAGTGCAAAGTGCACTTGAAATTGCACTGAAAGTGCACTTGGAAGTGCAGTCTCTGTAAATCCGAGAGGGACATGCAAGGAAAATAAAAAACAGCATTTTAGCTTGCACATGATTGGATAATAAAATCAGCAGAGCTTCCCCTCATTTCAGATCTACCCCTCAGATTTACAGCGACTGCACTTCCAAGTGCACTTTCAGTGCAATTTCAAGTGCACGTTGCACTTGTAGTTTGCACTTGTAGCGCAAAGTGGATTTGCCTTTCGTAAATAACATAATGATTCATTTAATTCTTGGATACAAAGGGGTTGGTATAGGTCTTCCATTCTTCTTTCAGCTTTTTATTGCTGTGTCTCCATTAGAGAGATTCTCTTTACTTTCTATGGAAGCTCCAGGTGGAGTGTTTTTTTTTTTTTTTAACGAAAAGTGCTCACCCTAAATCATTGGTCCATTAATTGGCTGTGGTATCATACTGTGCACAAAATGGTCCCCTCTTTCTTCTGTTTGTTTGTTTTATAAATGACAGGTGCACATTATTTAATTATCTCGATTTCCTGTAATGGCATTTAAGTAATATGTTTGTAAATGCTAAGAGGTTGACATTTGATTCAACCTTTGAATTGTACATTCAATTGTAGCAATGTGAATAACATGACATTGTCCCGTATATCTCCAAATGACATTGCAGTTCCCACTATAATGCCCAAACATTGGTTTGTGTAAAACATGTATCAGTAGTAATGTATGTATTTATAACGCATAGACTGAGCAACCCCTCCCAAAAAATACCCTACTATTGAAGGGTTCAATAAAGAAAAAAAATGCTATACAGTACTTTGTATATATGTAGGGAGAAATAGTCTGGTTCACTTGCTCACTTCTGTACCATCTTAGACTGTGAGATTTACCTTACCAGGCAAAATGCAGAAGGTTTGTGACTTGAACTTGTTACACTAGGTTGTCAGATGAAGGCAGGCAATATGTTTAGTGGAAGTATACAGAACATTGATCTCTATAAACATTAGTTTCTCACCCCCTCCTAATGAAAAATACAAGGATAATGTTGTGAAAGTGCATTTATCACTATTGTTTCCTTTCCTTTACTCTCTCAGTAAGCAGCTTCTATTCTAATCACAATCAATTAACAACATGTACAATGTAACACAAGGTTACTCTTACCAATTAAAATGATATTGACATTAGGTTCATTAAATTAAAAATACCCAATGTCTTATTCACTAATTGAGTAATATTTATGTCATGTCCATTCCAAATAGCCAATCAACTTCAAGGTAATAAAAGAAAAAGAAATTTTCTTGCCACGTGACTGAAGTGAAAATGGGCCAATGTAAGAATGATTCCTTTTTATTTATGAATCTGTAATTGTTTGTCTTGGGTTGGGAAATAGCTTAACCGCTTCAATACCAGGCACTTTCGTCCCTTCCCGCCCAGGACAATTTTCAGCTTTCAGCGCTGTCACACTTTGAATGACAATTGCGTGGTCAAGCTACACTGTACCCAAACAAAATTTTTATCATTTTATTCCCACAAATAGAGCTTTCTTTTGGTGGTGTTTGATCACCTCTGCGGTTTTTATTTTTTTTAAAAGTTTTTCTTTGTTTCGATTATAAAATTTAGTTTTCTCCTTCACAGATGGGCACTATGGAGGCAGCACTGATGGGTGGCACTGATTAGGTGGCACTGATGGGCACTGATGAGGAGGCACTGATATGTAGAATTGATGGGCACTGATAGGCGGCACTGATATGCAGCACTGATGGGCACCAATAGGTGGCACTGATATGCAGCACTGATGGGCACTGATAGGCAGCACTAATGGGCACAGATAGGTGGCACTGATGGGCACTGACTGGCAGCTGTGATAGGCACTGATAGGCAGTACTAATTGGCACTGACAGGTGGCACTGATGGGCAGCACTGATGCTGAGTTACTGATGAGGTACTGACAGGTTTTACTGCTGGGCACTGATTGGCACTGTGGTGGGCACCAATTTGCACTGATGAGCATTGATTGGCACTGATCTGGGCACTGTCATCTGTTTTTTTTATGGGGCACTGACTGGCAGCTTATGGGCACTGACTGGCAGCTGTGGTAGCACATCTGATGGGGCTGTGCTGATAATTAATGTGCTGATTATCAGCACAGACCCCCCCTCTGGCAGGGAGAGCCACTGATCGGCTGACTGACATGCTGCACTCTCAATCGCCGCGCTGCGCGCCCCCGCATGTTATGCTGCTGGACGTCATATGACGCCCAGTCAGGATAACTGAACCACTTTGCGGCCGTTATTCTACTATAGTTCGAGCGGGAAGTGGTTAAAGTGATTTGTAAACGATCATTTTGTAAAACAACCCATTCAGTTTGAAATAGAAATGAAAAGCAAAATATTTGTGCATAGATATTAAAAAAAAAAACATTATAAGTACCTTTTATCCCTTTTTTTATAAGTGATCACCCTCCCTTTGTTCTCAGCTTCAGAAGAGCTGGGGGAAGGAGAAGCAGCGACACACTGAGCTTCCCAGTGAATAGCTATGGGGGGGGGGGGATGCCAGAACAAGTCTGATCATTGAAGGAGAGCAGACGGAGTTCCTAGCATAGCTAGAGAACTGACCACGGTGTACTCTGCTGCTTAGTGTGGTCAGTTTTTAATAGGAAAGCAGAGGGACTGGCAGGAACACCAGGGATTTCACACAAAGGAAGCAATACAAAGAGAACAGGATACTTTCTCACACAAGTACATGGCACAGCAGGCACAAATCAGGAATATGAAATGTTGGGGTAACAAACACTTTAACCTCCCTGACGGTATTCCCGAGTGTGGCTCGGGGTTATATTTCAGTCCCATTACCGGTAACCCCGAGCCACACTCGGGATTACATTGCAGGATCCTGGTGCGGCATTACTTACCTTGTCCCCAGGATCCTGCGATGTCCCCCGCTGTGTCTGCGGGCTCTGTCTCCTCCGAAGCCTCTCTGTGCCAGGCTCCGTTCCCTGCAAGCATCGCGACGCACGGGGGCGGAGCCTGGCGGCAAATTCAAAAAAATGTACAAACCATAACACATACAGTACTGTAATCTTACAGATTACAGTACTGTATGAAATCATTTCACATCCCTTTTGTCCCCAATGCTTTGGCCAATGCCCTGCATGCAGTTTTATATGATATATACTGTTCTTTCTGCCTGGAAACTGGAGATTGTCCATAGCAACCAAAAAGTGTCCCTTTATGTCAAAAGTGGCTTTAGATCAGCTAGAAAACAGCGATAGTAAATTAGAACACTTGCAGAATTGAGCGATAGTGAATCGTGGGGAAATATATTTTATTATTATTATATTATTATTTTTTTTAATTATTTATATTTATTTATTATATTATAATTTATGTTTTTGTGTTTCAAACTTCATCATACCCGGGATATCTACTAGACTCTTGTTTGAACAGATTTAAGTGTGTTATTGCTAAGAATTACAGGCCTACAATATAAAACGCCAAATTTCCATGCAAAATAATTGTACCGCTTTCAGCACCTAAAATCCGAAATAATCATACCGCCAGGGAGGTTAAGCTGGCTGTAGATGGATTGAAATTCAGCCGGTTCAGCAGGGACCAGCCAAAATTTTGATCCATCTATGTACATTACCGTTGGAGAGGAGTCGATCTAATGATCCACTCCATTTAAACGGGTCTGTTGGTCTGTTTTCTTTTAATTAGCGCTTGCAGCCAGTCGGCTGCAGCGCTAATCAGTAAATTATGACAGCGGAGGAGTTCAGCTGTCAGAATACAATAGCACAATGGGGAGGATTCCCCCATCCACCTCGATTGCGTGGATGGGGAATCCGTTAATTATTTTTTAATTTTTTATCAGCCAGCTGGTAAGAAAAAAAAAAAACTATTCATCTATGGGCAGCTTTACTGTGCTCGACTATCCCATAGATCGGGATAGCACAGTGCTAAATAAGGATGAACTCAGGCATGTTCACAACTCCATGTACCCGTGCCCGCCAGGAAGCTGACACTGCGCAGCGCTAATCACAGGCAGTGAGACATTTCCCGATCCGCACCTGCACAGATCTGGAAATGTGTCAGTACTTGTGATTAGCGCTGCGCAGTGTCAGCTTCGGGCACGTGGAGTTGCAAACACACCTGAGCCCATCCTTAGTGCTACACATCAAACTTATTATTGGGTATAATTAAAGTGGACCTGCTATCACATGTTTAAGATGTTACTGAAACCAGGGTTCTCTATAAACTACTAGATGGCCTCCATTCTCCTATTTTGCAGCCATTGTACTGGAATTTGGGATGCTACTACTGTCCAGCTTGATGATCTATTTTAGGAAGGCATAATTGTAGGGGGATAGACTACAGGCACTCAGTTAGCTCGGAGCCCCAGCTGCTCATCTTACTTCTAGGCAGCACGGGGAGTGATCATTTACTGCAGGGTGGAGTGCGATGTGCCACTCCAATCATCTTTGCTGCATGCTGGAGTAACCTTATTCAAAGGGATGTGACTGACAGTGTGGACAAACTGGGGCAGCAGAAGGAAAGTAAATGTCTTGCCTTTTGCTCCTACCTCACTAAAGGTGCCAATCACCATTGTCTTTGTTGTAATATAAAACTGTATTGTCACTGCACTGTCTACCTTTATTTTATAAAGTACTGTGCAAATTGTTGTCACTCTATAAATCCTTTATTATGATGATAATAACTGAGGATTCTATTTTATAGGATGGCATGTACTATCTTGGTATTTAAAAATGCCATGGTTACTTTATTGTACAAGGTGTGCTTTTATTTTATTTTAAACTCAAAATGTGATTTTTTTTAATGTATTTTGTTATAATATTTTATGTTACATTGAAGGAGGACAGTTTTACATTATATGTATGTAAGCTATGAGTAATAGCCCAAGATCTAATATCTATACACAAATCTTAATACAGAGGCATATTGTAGAGTAACCACTTAGGGTTATTCTTTACTTTAGCTATATGTTATACTCTCACTGGAAGTACACAATGAAGGCGAAAAGGAGAAAGTTTATAGGACAAACTTTGCAGGAGAGTGATTGAAAGACAACCCCCCCCCCCCCAGAATACAAGAACCTGCTAGGCTGAACGCAGGCTACCTTTGAATAATTGAATTTAACAGATAATTTAGTAAATTACCAAGAACTATTTTATTGGCAGTAGTTCATCAATGAACAGAACCCCTGTAGTGCATATTAACATTCAGTATGTAAAATGTTATTCCTAATACTAAACTTGTACCAGAATGGTATAGATGGAGAAATCCTCTTCCTCTCCGGTCAGCGTCTGCTGAATTAATAATATTCTTTTATGCTTGTTATTCAGAAAAGCCTCCTCTGTGTTCCTTTGATCGTGTTTTTACATTGGTGCTAAAAGCTCTACTTTCCCAACAGAATTAAACCCTGCCCATGCTCACCCCCCAGTCCAGTATGAAAACCTAAGTAAGGGTACCCTCATTGAATGGTGGGGTGGTGGATGAATGAGGTTCAATCCCAGGGAGTAAAGTCGTGCCTTTAGTAACAAGAAAGGAAGGTTAGCAATGCTGGTTAGCAAACGTAAATATAACACACCTTTTAAAACCTGCAGGCCTTTTACTTTACACTTTAACATTCATTTTAAGGAGAACCTGTCATAACTGGACAAATCCTAAAATGTGGCCTTAAAATGATACTAAACTCTGATTTTAAACAATATCTATTCAAATCTATTCAAGTGTGTATTCTTAAAGATGTTACCACAACACTTCATATTCCTGATATGTGCCTGCTGGACCATGTACTTGTATGAGATGTACTATGTAACTATATGTATCCTGTTCTCTTTGTATGCTTCCTTTATGTGAAATCCCTGGTGTTCCTGCTAGTCCCCTTGCTTTCCTATTAAAAACTGACCATACTAAGCAGGAGAGCACAGCATGGTCAGTTCTATAGCTGTGCTGGGAACTCAGTGTGCTCTCCTCCAATGATCAGACTTGTCCTGACACGCCCCCCTCTGGAGAGTCATTCACTGCCAAGCTCAGTGTGCTACTGCTTTTCCTCCCCCAGCTCTTATGCAGTTGAGAACAGAGGGAATGTGATCCAAAAAGGGAAAAGAGGTATTTGTAACTTTTTTTTTTTTTTTTTATATCTATACAAAAATGTTTTTCCTTTCATTTCTATTTTAAACTGAATGTGTTGTTTTACAAGGTGATCATTTACAATCGGTTTAAATCAAAAATGTACCTTCTATTGTTCCCAGCCTCTTCCAAATCTCCTCTTTCCTTTACTTTCAAAAAGTCTGACATTTGAGATAAGACAGTTGGATGTAAATGCCCTACATCAGGTCATCTTTAAAGCAGAACTTTACCCATAATAGTTTGATAACAATTAATGTTCTTTAACATAAGAACATACATTACACATTAACCTGCTTGGTGGTATGATTATGTTAGATTTTTGATGCTGAAAGCGGTACATCAAATCAAAAACACTGAAATTTGATCACTTGCAGAATTGTCGCTGTCGTTACTTTCAGTGTTTGATGACTAATATCCCCACAAATCACTATCGCTCAATTCTGCAAGTGCTTCTAATTTATTATCGCTCTTTTCTAGCTGGTCTAAAACCACTTTTGACGTAAAGGCACACTTTTTGGTTGCTATGGACAATCCCAAGTTTCCAGGCAGAAAGAACAGTATATATAATATAAAACTGCAGGCAGGGCACTGGAGAAAGCATTAGGAACACAAGGGAGGTGAAATAATTTGATACAGTAAAGATTACAGTGTTCTGTATGTGTTTTGTGTTTTTCACTTTTTGAAACGCTCGCAGGGAACGGAGCTCGGCATTGTGATAGATCGAGCGGAGGACACAGCTCGCACACACAACGGGGAGACCTCACAGGATCCTGGGGACAACGTAAGTAACTTTGCCTGGATCCTGCGATGCAATCTTGAGTGTGGTTCGGGGTTACCGCTTTTGGTAATGAAAACTCACCCTGAACCACACTCAGGAATACCGCCAGGGAGGTTAATAATTATGCTACCAAGATTAACGTGTGCTGTAAAATACTTCCAGCATTGCTCCTGTTTCTACTTACTGGAGGCCGCCATGTTGTTGAAGCCCAGAGCAGCCACTTCCTTATTGGAATCATTCTCCCTCTCCTTGGTCTCAAAAATGATATGCCATTGGCTGCCAGCACTGATAGGATGCCGATCGGCAGATGTTTTTCAGACATTTTGACGGCTTCTGACGGACAGGCTGCCGTACACATGGGCTAAATGTTGCCCGGTTTCTGTTGAACCCGACCGATATTCGGCCGTGTGTAAGAGTCCTTAGCTAATGAGGAGCTCTGACAGAAGCTTTGTAGTGTTAAATTTCACATGCTGCAGGTGAGGTAGAATGAAGAGAATATCAGGGAGATAAGATAAGACACTAGCCTTGTAAGTGTAATGCCTCGTACAAACGAGCGGACTTTATGGCAGACTTTGCCTGGCGGACTTTTTGACGGACTTTACGACGGACTTTCTGAATGAACGGACTTGCCTACACACAATCAACCAAAGTCCGACTAATTCATACGTGATGACGTACGACCGGACCTAAATAAGGAAGTTCATAGCCAGTAGCCAATAGCTGCCCTAGCGTGGCTTTTTGTTCATCAAAATAGCATACAGACGAGCGGACTTTTCGACCGGACTCGAGTCCGTCGGATAGATTTGAAACATGTTTCAAATCTAAGTCCGTCCAACTTTTGAGAAAACAAAGTCCTCTTTAGCCCACACACGATCGAATTATCAGACGAAATCCGGTACGCCGGACCAAGTCTGCCGTAAAGTCCGCTCGTGTGTACGCGGCATTACTCTTTTGTGTCTCACTGGCAGCAGAGTTTGTCCTGTCACCTCTCCTGATTTTCTTTTCTCCACCTAATCTGTGTTCCCTCAGCACAGTCTGTATCATTCCTACTGCTTTCTTCCCCCTAAATCTTAAAGCTGTCAGCTAATCGGCCTCTAGTGCCTCTGTTTTTCTGCACAGTGCAGAAAAAAGAGAACAAATGAGTATGTGCAGAGCAGGGAGAGACAGTGCATTAATGGATGTTAAACAACACTTATTTTTAATGTTTTATAAATGCAAAAGGGGCCATTAACACAGCAGCAGCCTTTGCTTTTCTCCACCCCCCCCCTTCTCCCCCGTAACATAGTTGATCCAGCCAGTAAGTCTGTTATTTTTAAATTTACTGTAACGGACCAAGCTGTCCAGGAAAAAAATGGCAGTTAAAGGGCTGAGATAAATCATTTATCACCGACAGGGTGCTTACAATGTTCAGCTATTTATTTATGTTAAACTTTTATCCCAAAAGGGAATGAAAAAAACAAAACAATTGCTGTAACTGCTTAAAAAGTGTCAGCTGGAGTTGGGCTTTGTTAGTCACTAATGTAAAGTCCATCTAAATCTACTAGTCCATCCAACAGCACCCTCTGTACTGATTAACAATGCTGCTTTCCCAGGGTGGCTACGTTGCTTCTCCATAGATGCAGTGGAGGAATTAATGTAGCCACCCTAAGACAGAAGATGTGTTACTGGCTGATCACCAGGTGAAAACAAATAAATAGGAACCTAAAAAAAGAAAACAAATGCAGCTACCATTCATTCATTCAATGGTCAGCTATAATATATTGCATTTTGGTTTTGGGGTTTAGCTAGACTTTAAGTGTAATTATTGAATTTGTGTGAAAATAAATGATGTATGCTTGGCCAAAGTCAGAAATATGTTTCTGTTTCCTGGATTGTACCATACTGGTATAAAGTGGTATCTGATTGTTTACTTGTTGTTCCAAAATGTTTGGCAACATTTTGCACATTTATATACATTAGATACTTTTAATCACCCTAGGGCAGGGGTAGGCAACCTCGGCACTCCAGCTGTGGTGAAACTACAAATCCCATCATGCCTCTGCCTCTATGAGTCATGCCTGTGATTGGCAGGGTCTTGCAATGTCTCGTGGGACTTGTAGTTTCAAAATAGCTGGAGGGCCGAGGTTGCCTACCCCTGCCCTAGGGAGTAGGGTGTTTTATGATTAATCTTATTATTTATGTTTTAATTCTTAAACCGCTTCTACCATGCAGAAGCCATGCTAGACATTATTGATGATTTTGTTTGAAATAATAAACTGTCTATATGTACTGACCCAAAGCAACCGACCTTTAATTCTGCCAGCTACATGGCTGAATTCTATTTGATACAGAGAAGCACAGACAGTTGTTGTTTCAGAGATTTTGATAAATGAGGTTTGTTTCGGCCAGACGAAAATTACTTTCCTAACTAAGGTGGGCCATGTCACATATGCATCCATACTGATTAGCTGTGTAGCTGTGATGCCACCCAAATGAGTGATCTAATTACCTGTATAATTATATAGACAGCTTACAAGGGGCATGGAATCTCATAGCATGTCCTGTGCAGGAAATTCGTTCTTACATTTGGGGCTTGTTCTAAAGCTGTAATAATTATGCAGCATATACTTGTTTTTGTGTGTGCGTGCGTATACACACAGATCATTCATAACATAATGACCACCCACCTAATTTTAATAAGTCCCTCTTTTGCCACCAAAACAGCCCCGACCCATTGAGGCATGGATTCCACTAGACCTCTGAAGGTATGCTATGTTACTTGGTACCAAGCCGTCAGCAGCAGATCCTTTTATGTCCTGCAAGTTGCGAGGTGTGGCCCCCAAGAATTGGACTTGTTTCCATGAAGAGGTATACTTGGTCAGCAACAATGTTTAGGTGGTATGTGACAGAGTAACATCCAGTAACATCCACATGAATAGCAGAACATTACCCAAAGCATCACATTGTCTCCATTCCATCGGCTTGCCTTCTTCCTATACTGCATCCTAGATGCCATCTCTTTCCCAGATAGGTGACGCACACACGCACCCAGCCATCTACATGATGTTAAAAGAAAATATGATTCATCAGATCAGGCCACCTTCTTCCATTGCTCTGTGGTTCCATTCTGATACTCACGTGCGCAGGCACTTTTGGCTATGGACACAGATGAGCATGGGCATTAGTGGCAGCTGCTCATATGGGGAGCAGGGGCACTTCCCCCCCCCTAATCCATGCGCCTGGCCCCTAATCTACATACATGGTGCTGGATGCATGGATTTAATTATTTTTATTTTGTTTTTTTTAAGCACGTGATTAGAGCCTGAGGCTCTAATTAGCTTCAAAAAGGGTGGGCTCAGGGAGCAGAGCACAGAGCACCCCAAACTCACCCAGTTGTGTGACATTAGCAAATTGTGACATGGCTGGGTGGGGGCTGCCCCCCCCCCCAAAAAAAAAATGAGAATCATGAGGTCAAAAGAACTGCCTGAAGAGCTCAGAGACAGAATTGTGGCAAGGCACAGATCTGGCCAAGGTTACAAAAACATTTCTGCTGCACTTAAGGTTCCTAAGAGCACAGTGGCCTCCATAATCCTTAAGTGGAAGACATTTGGGACAACCAGAACCCTTCCTAGAGCTGGCCGTCCGGCCAAACTGGGAGGGAGAAGAGCCTTGGTGAGAGAGGTAAAGAAGAACCCAAAGATCACTGTGGCTGAACTCCAGAGATGCAGTCGGGAGATGGGAGAAAGTTGTAGAAAGTCAACCATCACTGCAGCCCTCCACCAGTCGGGGCTTTATGACAGAGTGGCCCAACGGAAGCCTCTCCTCAGTGCAAAACACATGAAAGCCTGCATGGAGTTTGCTAAAAAAACACCTGAAGGACTCCAAGACGGTGAGAAATAAGATTCTCTGGTCTGATGAGACCAAGATAGAACTTTTTGGCCTAATTCTAATGTCCCGTACACACGGTCGGATTTTCCGATGGAAAATGTGTGGTAGGACCTTGTTGTCGGAAATTCCTACCGTGTGTAGGCTCCATCACACATTTTCCATCGGATTTTCCGACACACAAAGTTTGAGAGCAGGATATAAAATTTTCCGACAACAAAATCCGTTGTCGGAAATTCCGATCGTGTGTACACAAATCCGACAGGCAAAGTGCCACGCATGCTCAGAATAAATAAAGAGATGAAAGCTATTAGCTACTGCCCCGTTTATAGTCCCAACGTACGTGTTTTACGTCACCGCGTTCAGAATGATCGGATTTTCCGACAACTTTGTGTGACCGTGTGTATGCAAGACAAGTTTGAGCCAACATCCGTCGGAAAAAATCCTAGGATTTTGTTGTCGGAATGTCCGAACAAAGTCCGACTGTGTGTACGGGGCATAAGCGGTATGTGTGGAAAAAACAGGCTCCAGAGTGCTCAGGACCTCAGACTGGGCCGAAGGTTTACCTTCCAACAAGACAATGACCCTAAGCACACAGCTAAATAACGAAGGAGTGGTTTCACAACAACTCCATGACTGTTCTTGAATGGCCCAGCCAGAGCCCTGACTTAAACCCAATTGAGCATCTCTGGAGAGACCTAAAAATGGCTGTCCACCAACGTTTACCATCCAACCTGACAGAACTGGAGAGGATCTGCAAGGAGGAATGGCAGAGGATCCCTAAATCCAGGTGTGAAAAACTTGTTGCATCTTTCCCAAAAAGACTCATGGCTGTATTAGATCAAAAGGGTGCTTCTACTGAATACTGAGCAAAGGGTCTGAATACTTAGGCCCATGTGATATTTCAGTTTTTCTTTTTTAATAAATCTGCAAAAATGTCAACAATTCTGTATTTTTCTGTCAATACGGGGTGCTGTATGTACATTAATGAGGAAAAAAATGAACTTAAATGATTTTAGCAAATGGCTGCAATATAACAAAGAGTGAAAAATTTAAGGGGGTCTGAATACTTTCCGTCCCCACTGTATATGTATCTATATATATATATATATATATATATATATATATATATATATATATATATATATATATATAGAGAGAGAGATATATATCTATCCATCTATCTATCTATCTATCTATCTATCTATCTATCTATCTATCTATCTATCTATCTATCTATCTATCTATATATATATATATACTGTATAAACAAATTAAACAAGTACCATTTCTTAATATACACCAACACTAGCTTACAGTTCCCATGAGAGTACTTCCTGCAGCGTACGATAAAACAGATTATATTTACTCTGGCTGCATAAAGATGTAATCAAAGACTGATAGTGTCCCTACCCTGGCTTGACAAGTGAGGTAAAACAACTGCAGGTACATGCGGAGGAATAACCACAGTCACTTGAGTGGTTATGGTCAATTAATGCAAACTGGGATATTTGATAAGATTACTTACAAACGTTCAGGCAGGCTGATGATAATAAAGTGCAAACATTTATATGGTTTTATATATATACAGTATATATATATATATAAATTAGTTTACCTTTAGCGATGTTTGGTGAGCTTTGCGTTATGGATAGTACGACTTCTTAAGATAAGCACAGTCAAAGCAATTGTTCCTGTATTGACATTGGTGGATGACTGTGGTCACGCACATGTCAGTTGCAGCATGTTATAAGCAGCACAGGTACAGTAAAAATACTGAGGTTGAATTGGGAAATGTTAGAGCTCTAGTATTTGTGAAAAGACAACCTGTATTTATCAAAGAAAAGATTCAAGATATGGTATTTGAGTTTCTTTTTTTCTGCTTCTTTACTGTGCTTAGCTAATTTAGTTACTGATTGTTTGCTGACAACCAGTTTTTAAGGCGGAGAGAAAACGTTTTGTGGAAGCTGAAACAATATGTTTACAATTTAACATGGAAACGTTTACATAATGTATTTGTGGAAAAATGTAGTCAGAAGCAGCATACATGTGTTTTTTTATATATATTTGCCACTTTAAAGTGTATTTATCATGGCAGCAATTGCATCTTTTGAAGATGATAAGAATGGCAGTACAAGTTTTTAGTTTTTTGTTTATTTTCCATTAAGGAACACAGGAATTCAGCCTGGGATGTGATTTTCTCTGCTCTGCATTATAGTGCTTTCCAGACCTTTATGTACTGTATGTTAGCTGCAGAGCACATTCTGGGCCCAAAGCCTCGGCACAGCCTCTAGTGTGACCATGCCTCTAAAAGCTTGATTAGTGAATAAGGCTGCAGTATGTTCCTACCGAAGTTCAGGAGATCTTTGGAATGGTCACAGAAGCCTTATCCCTTTAGCCCATCTGTTTTACCAATGTGTACTCTTCCTCTGAGTAATCCTCTGAGTGTAGAATCTAAAGCCTCTGCCAAATCTTTCGGCATGAAGGTGCACCCCCCATTTCTTCAAGTTTAGATCTTTTCGCACCTGAGTATTGGGCTTCCTTGGCTTTTGGAGGCACTTGATACCCATGCTAATTACTTGGATGTGGCATCTATTTCAGCTATTTCATAGCAAGTTTCTTCCGCCTTTACCCACACCTCTCCCATTTCCCTGTGCTCTGGGACCCCGTGTTCCTGTTTTTAGCAATTTGCCCCTGGAGGTATATCCTAGAAGGTTATTCCTTCTCCTCTTACAGGAAAATTATGTATCCTGAGATAAGGCTGATCCTCAGTTTTCCCTCTCACCAGATTTTCTGAGTTAGAGGTAACTGGGGCCAGTTTCCACTGCTTCCTACCATAGAGAGGGTCCTGGCCCCTCAGCATCCTTCAAGAGCACTTGTAGTTGTTGACACCTGTCAACTATGTTTGACCTAGTGCCTTTTCTTTACATTCTCATTGTGGGAAGCTAATGGTGGCCATGGATGAGTCAGTATTTTTTCAACCAGCGGGTTGAATAAGGAAACAAAATGACCGGTTTCCCCCATCCACACATTCAAGGTGGATGGGGGAAGCCCCACGCAATGTCTTTGTGTTCTGACAGTGGGGGGACTTCCCTACTGTCAGACTACACTGATCATAGCCTGCCGCGCTAATTGAGTGTCTTTTTTCCAACAGGGTTTTTAAACATTGATGGGTAGATCAACATCTGTTTAACAACAGTGGCCACACATGGATCGAAATTCAGCCAGTCCTTGCTGAACTGGCTGTATTTCGATCCATGTATGGCCAGATTTAGGAAACTATCCTTGAAGATGGTCAGCTTTCTGGATTCCAGACAGACAGAAATGGTTATTGGTTTGTCAGTCTCTCTGACTTAGGTTGTCTCCAACTCCTAAGATCCTTGACAGTCATCTTGGGCTGTTTTGCTAGATAGTTCTCTATCTTGATTATCTCATACGAGATTGGATGCTGCTTTAAGCCTTGTACACACGGGCTGAAAATCAGCCAAACTTGGCTGGTTTAACAGGAACCAGACAACTTTTGGTCCATGTGTACAGCTATCTGTTCTACAGAAGTCGTTCACCAGCTTCTGTCGAATGAGCATGCTGGAAAACCATTCTTGTCTGTTCTCCCCATTTGGTTAGTTATTGTGCTCCACCTGTTGGTGGTCACTTAGACTCACAGCTTCTGCTGATGAAGTCTGTGTCTTTCGAAGTAGTCAATCCCTTTAGCAGGGGTTCTCATTTTGAACTGTGCATCAGGTTGGTCCTTCCCTGGGTCGTTCAGATTCTGGTTCAGAATCAGTAATCGGTCCTTCTGGATGTTGTAGACAGCCACTAGTTCTAGCTTGGAACTATCAGTGACTGTCATCCACCTCTCAGTTGGATGCTTTTGAATGTTTTGACTGTTCATCATGCCTGTGCCCATCAATGGACGATAAAGAGAATAAGATTTTTGTAATTACTGTAAAATCTTCCTCTTGAACTCCATTGAGGGACACTCCTCTGTATTTAATATTCCTATATACTTCCTGCCTACAAAATTTGGGCATGACGGTTAGAGGTGGGATTATATGGGGGCTGGCCTTCAGCTTGTTTTCTGTTTGCCAGAGTCCGAACCTCTTGTAGGTGGAACATACGTATATCCCGACTGTTCAGAATTCCAGTGTCCTTCAATGGACCTAAAGAAAAAGATTTTATGAAAGATACCGAAGTCTTATCTTTTTCTTATGGCAGGCTCTCTTTAAAAGTTGTTTATTACCATAGCGTAATGGTCTTAAAACTATAGTAATTAGTCATATATCATATAAAAATGTAATTGAAGTCAAAATAAGGAAATCTAGCCTTGAATTGTAACATATTTAATGATATCTCACTTGCCATTCCAAAAAATGAATCTTAATGAAGCAGATTTTCCAAATGCATTCCACACAGTTTCTGTATAAACTAAAAGGTATTTCTCCATACTGAAGATCAGTAGACTGTTGATGTACTATCTTGTATCGTGTATGTGTCCTAGTCTGAGATGAAAGACTATATGCACTTTAGGCATGAAACTCTGTGTGTTGAAAATTTATAAGCATGTTCTTTGGCTTGACTTGAACCAGAGAGATTTGCTCCTGATGGTTCTGCAATCCAGTGCTTCTGGTAATTAGACCTCATTACTGCTGTGTTCATGGGAGTAGGAGAGGGGAAGAGGACAGGCTAGGTCTAATTAACTACTTGATTCTAATGAAAGAAAGACTGACTGATAGCAACTGGGGGAGTGCACCGGAACAGGAGAGGATGCATAACAGAAGCCTCAGTGAAGAAAAGAAATTAAGGAAGCTTATAGGTGCCTGGACTGGTGGACTGTACATGCAGAATTATGATTTATATGGACTCTGGGGATAGTAGGAAATATCTTATTAATATGAATAACTGCTATGATGAATGTTCCACAGTTACGTCATCTATATGTATTCTATTCAACAGTTTTGTGAAATGCAAAGGGCCTGAGTATGATAGGCATGCATAATTTTTGTGTCATTTAAAGAGATGTAGAAGATTTTTTATCTAGCTTCATTGCAATGTTCATTTTTTTTCTGGTTTCTGGTTATAATAATGGTTTCAATTATAGATGTACAAAGGGCATGCTATAGTCTTAAAGATAACCTGGCAGCCTTTTTTCACTTTTAAAAGGCCATTTTGAAAGCAGACACTGCAAGGTGCTTGCTTAGATCTCAGCCTTAACCAGAAAAGCCTATTCTGTGTGCCCCACTGATAATAAAATATCAGGGCTAAACTTTGCCACTGGAGCTATGTCCTGCAAATCCTCTGTATTTAGTAAGAACTCCCTTGTTATTAAAGCGGAACTAAACCTATCAATTACACAGTCTCAAAAACTGTTACATTCCCTGCCGAACAAATGATACATTGAAAGGTTAATGTGTTTCCCGCCTGAACTGTTTGCACTGTTTTTGTAAAAAAATGAACAAAAATTGATTCATTTTTCGTATAGTGTATGGCCAGCATTAATCCAGAGGTCAAGTAACAAAGTGACAACTAGATCAGGGGGGTGCACAGAAGGGTTTTTTTGGCTGACAAAGGTAATAGCACACACCTTGTGATGCCATCTCTGAGCAGTGCAAAACATGAAGATATGAAATAGAACATAACAAGCCAGTAATCTATGTTTATCCCCCAACCATCCTTGAAATGTATTTGCCTGTTTCAGTAATAAAAAAAAAAACCTTGTTCAAAGGAATGTGCTGTTTTGAAGTAAATGTATGACTCGGCTTTGCTTTTAACCTACTATCTATACTTTATTGTAATGTAATTTACAAAATGTAACTTTTACAATTCAGTATTGGAAGATATGCATTTTATATTGAGATCACATTAGAAAGTAGAGGATCAAATAATTTATACTGTATATATTTTTAAGCAGAACAATACTCACCTCAGCTCCAGTAATGTGGCATCCCTGAGCTCCTTGGCCTGCCACTGACATCTTTGGACAACAGCTTCCAGGTCTCGATTGCTGTCACTCCTGGAGGAGATGATGTCACTCCTGTGCATGCCGTTCAGTCAGATTTGGCAGTGCCCAATTTGTACAGTGAGCTGTGCGTACGCAGCTCACTTTACAAGGGCGGACAGGCAGATAGCTTTAAAGGGGTTTTAAGGATTCAGGGTTTTAAAAAAACAAACATGTCATACTTACCTCCGCTGTGCAGTTGGTTTTGCACAGAGTGGCCCCGATCCTCCTCTTCTGGGGGTATCTCAGCGGCGCTCCTAACTCCTCTACTTCTTGAGTGCCCCGTTTGAGAAGTGCTCTCCTTCGTGGACACTCGTGCGGGCGCGCTCCCATGTCCAGCTTCTGTTTTCTGAGATGGTGGCTACGTTCCCACATACATTGGGACCATGGAGAATGAGTGTAGCCACCCTCTAACAGGAAGGCAGATCCCAGCAGCAATAAAAGAATTTGGAGGAGGCTGAGAGCAATAGAAGGTACCTTTTTAGTTTAAGAATACATACTTGAATATCATTTTTTTTAAAACCAGAGTTTAGCATCACTTTACCTGCAGCAGAGAAAAACTAAGGTCAGCAGTAGAGTAGAGGTTTGTAAATTTCATGACAGAACTACAAAGCTTTGGCAGGTAAAGCAGCTCCGTACATTTCCGTACATTTCCCTGGAGTTCAGCTTTATTAAAGCTTCGGTTTTACAGTACATTTGTAAATACAGCAGGTCATGTAGCTCCTATGGAGCCCAGCAACACAAGGGACCCAATATCAAGACTACTGGAAGATATTCTTCCGAAAAAGAGACCACATTACAAAGGAGATGATAAAAGATAAAATACATTAAGATATTTAATAAAGCAAAGAATAGCAGTGATATCAGGAAACATGACAAATTAAAAAAATATTCTGCTTCATATCTATTACGTATAGTACATTTATTTAATTGTTGAAAGTTTAGATATTTATAAATTTGTGGGATCTGTCTATCTATCTATCTATACTTTAGATATACTTTTTACAAAGATTAATAGAGGAACTATCATATGGGATTATAAATAGAAATAGATTCCAAGTGTCATGGTTATGCAATAGAGTTTTCTGTCAGCTTACCTGTCTCCATGTGTTCATCTCTAAAGACCAGCTGCCTCTCACCTGACTGGTTTTATAACCTCTCCTCTAAGCATGGCCCCGCCCCAGGCCCTATCAGGGAACCCTATATTAACCTGTGCACCGCAAGCCAGCAGTGCTGATCAACCATTGTGTGTTAGCTTTCGTGTGTATTTGCTGTGTTTCCTACGTCTGATTCCAGTTACCGACTTTGGCCTGTTCTTAACTATTCCTGTCTGCTCGTGACCCTGACCTTTGGCATGTCCCCGACCATCCCTGTTTGCCTGTGACCCTGAACCTTGGCGTGAACTCTGTTGTCTTTGTCTGATTGTGGCCCCGACCTTGGCTTGACCGTTACTTTCCTTGTTATTCCAGCTTGCTGCCTCCTTCCTCTTCTCCTGTAGTCTACCGTGAGCGTGAGCTGTGAGACCCTGGGGGCCGCGACCTGGAGCCAGACTGCAGAACAGTCCATCCTCACCACTAGAGGCTCTGGTGAACACCTGCTGGCTCTTAGACTCCGCGCCCTGGGGAATCTATGCTCTAGCTCCCAGTGGGATCTGTGTCAGTGATCCAGTAGACCTGCTTCCTGAACCTCCCAGGGTTCAATCCGCAGCAGTCAGTCCTAGGGTCCACTACCTAGCGGTTCACTTCTGACTCCTACAGAGTGCATCTGTCACCTAGCCTCAAGGTGACCTGACACCTAGGTTTTCAGCATGTTTCATCATCCCAAATAATTGTAAAAAATAGCAAACTTTTTTTAGGTATTTTGTGGACATCTGTGCAATGGTATAAGTATCTCAAAAACATGAACTATTAAAACATATATCTTTAATTATTACAGTAAAAAGATAAAATATATTCACAAATGATAGAATTAGACAAAGCATAATTAAAAGTCAATACAAGTCATAATAGGGTCAATAAAGACGAGGCTCTTCCATGTTAAATTGGAATAATGTACACCAAAAAAATAAAAATCGGGCTCCTGTGGGATAATGCCTATAATGTGCTAGTATGCATCGCATACCTTTAAAATTAATCTCCCCAGCGGCACATTGTGTCAGGGCTGGGCTCAGCCCTTCCTTCTCAAAGCTGGCCGCTCAGCTGTCAGCTAATTGCCAGCTCCTATCTCTCCACAGTGACTCACCTGTTGATGATATCCTGCTCGTCAGTCCTGCCTACTTAAGCTGTCCAGTCCAGATGATCTCTGCCTTCGCCTTGGTCACATCTCTAGAGATGCTCTCCTGTATTCCTGTTAAAGACTTGCTTGGCTGACATTCCTTCTGGCTCCAGATCCTGCTTGCTGTTCTACTACGCTCATCTCTGGCTCCCTGACGTTTTGGCTTGCCTGACTATCCGTTCCTGTTCCTAAACTCTGGCTATGTTTTGACTACGTTTACTTTGTTTACCTTTTTTTTTTAAATTATTAAACAAGTGTGATTTAACTGTGCTTCTGTCACAGTCTGATTCATGGTTTCTGACACATTGTCACCAGTGACAGGGCTTCAGTCGGTCTTCCTTCTACTGTAAATGACCAGGCTGTGGTAACAACACTCCTGCACATGTGTGCAGCAGTCACAGCTATGGCACAGCTTTCTCAATGGACAGCATGCCATCTATCCATGCCGGTGACATCAGCATCTGCTACTGAATTAAATATCTCCTAAATGGTGCATGTTTAGGAGATATTTACTGTGCCTCCCGGGAAGCCTGAATGCTTAACTGTAGGTATACATAACAATCCGGGCTCACTACCACTTTAAATCTATGGAAAAGTCCTGATTCTGATTTACTGTATATACACAGTGTTACACAGTTGCAAAACAAAATTTGTTTATCAGACGCCGTTACCAAATAGGTTAAGCCTCCTTAATCTGTACATGAAAATATAACTTGTCTATACAAATAGCGAATTAAGCATAAATTGGAACCCATCATACTGTACATGAAACATTAAAAAATGTATTTAAAATCACTAGATGGCCATTTATTATTTAAAGTGGTTGTATACCCACTTTTTAAATTTTTACCTACAGGTAAGCCTATAATAAGGCTTACCTGTAGGTAAAATGAATGTCTCCTAAACCTATACGGTGCATGCGCTGTGAATGCCCGGTTGAAGGTCCGGCAGACGCTGCCGGACCTTGCTGGGAAGAAGACTCCCGCACGCATGCACTCACAGCGCCGGAGCCGCGAACCCGGAAGACACGTCGAGGGCAAACTGTCAGCTCCTTCGGTGAGGACCTGCCAGCGATACGGGAACCTTGTTCTAAGGTAAGTATTTCATAATGGGCTGGTATGTGGTACATACTAGCTCATTATGCCTTTGCCTTACAGTGTTTTTTTTTATTTTTTACATTTTTTTCCTGAAGGTATACAACCGCTACTGTATGATATAAAGAATACAGCCTTATTGTCACTATTTCTTTCTGATGCAGTACTTTTACCATATGCATACTGTCAGCACTCTGAGTGTAATGAAAAGAAAATATGGATTTCTAAGCAGCTGGTAGGGGTAGACTCACGGGCCCTAGAAGTGCCTGAGCAATGACACAGTGATAGCTATAGGGAAGGAAGGCTACTATATGCACCCTGCTAGCTGATGTGACAGAAACGTCAGTACTGGAGGCACGGCTGAAACAATCTAAGCAGCATGAATTAGGCTGGACAGTGACAGTACAAAGAACAAAGCCTAGGTGTATACCCGTTCCAGAAATAGACTTCTATGTACTGAGCTAGAAAGCTGCAGCTATTTTATATTAGTGCTAATAACATGATAAATAACAAGCGAATGGTATTGTAATCTGCACTACAAAATAGAATCTGAATTAAGCTGAAACGTCTGTAATATCTGATGGATGTATTAGCAATACATAATAAAAGGGATTATACTGGTACTGCCACTGATCGGTGCATCTTTACTAAGATTAAGACTAGTAGTGTATTGTTAATGATTCTGCAGTGGAAGTGGCATTTGGGTGCACACAAGCAACTAATAAAAAAATAAGCAAGATCAATAAATCACAGCTTCCATCCCCTTTTAATGACTGTGAGACAGATTTTTTTGCTATCTGGATTCGGAAATGCAGGAAAAATTTAAAGCCACCCCGTAGGGCATGTTGCTTACAGTTGGTTTTAGGAGACTGTTCTAACTGTTATTGGCTATTGTACATATATTGGAGGGATACTTTGTATTTTCTCTAAAGTTAGACACTTAATCCATCACAGAAGACAGTGAATTGGATGCTTCGTATATAGCATCCTAGAGAGGAAATCTTTATTTATTTGTTAGGACTGAACTATTTAATTGAGCCAAACTGAATTGACATTAATGATGCATCAGCGTGTTTTTCTGATGAAAAGGTAGGACGTTCACATATTGGATTTCTTTCAGTCACAAGATGTTGGTGCTGAGGCAAAATTTGGCTAAACTTAGCCCGCTTACGAAAACTAAGTGGGAACTCCTACCTTTATGCTTCAAAGGGGCTTCTTTACATTGCTAAACTTATACAACCTGTTGAACCCAAAGGTTAATAAAAGTTTAATGGAGAAAAAGGCATCAAAACCACTTAGCCCTGGGGGGAAATCCCATATTCACTCTCAATAATTGCTCATTACAATCCAATTGCCCACATTCAAGCTTTTACCAAAAGTGTTTTTTTTTTCTGGTCTGGTTCATTGATCCATCTGTTTGTTGACCAGAATTGTTTATACACAAATGTACCAAAATTAGAAAGAACTTGCCTTTCAAATACCAACCCAAATTTCCTGATCTTATTTTGGTGGCCGTATTGTATGATAATATCTGCTGATCAAATAGCTTTACCTATCAAGAGTCATTTTACTTATTACACAAGGTTAGTGGCACATTAGGTCTCTGAGGGCAACTTTAATATTTTCTGTAGGATGACTGAAGAAGGAACGATTAGAAAAATGACCTATGCACCCAACAAGTGAAGGAACCAGACATGCTTAAGTGGTCTAATATGCCTCCTCATAGTATGTTATCTTATGATATATATGACAGTTATGCTCATTTTCTCTCATTGCGTGGTTGTACAAAGGGATACATGATTTAGTAAGGAGCCACTAAATAACTGATGGAAGACATATATTTTAAGTAGTAATGTATAGCATATTTCCAAAATGTTCATATTTCTCCATGGGCTGGTTAAAAGCCTTTGGGCTACTAAAACCTAAAGTGTCACTAAACCCATATCATAAAAATCTATCAATAAATGATGTATTGCATGCTGTTCATACCCACTATGAAATTCCTTTTCTGTATTCTGCAAAAAAACCTGGTTGATCCTCCTGTTCTCTATCTTCCCCTTCTGTCCAAGTCCCCGATTCAGCTAGGCATTTTGCAGCTGTAGGGGCAACTCTGCACGTGGTCAGTGAGTTTCTATGTTGAGCATTTGCTCCCTATCACATCTGAGCAGCCCATGTGACTATAGAGTCAAACATGTGGGTGTATACACAGTGATAAATGACAACCCATTCCCTCCCTCCTCCTTCATGCCCACTAACCAGCTAAACACAATGGGGGTAGGATATTACATGTAGATTGATGGAGGCTTCACCTCCCTCTTATTCTAAGACACAGGCTAGAGGGGCATGACACAGCCTGTGACTGTCAAAAATCCACCCACACCATGTTATTTCCAAAAATAATAAAGAATTTGTTTCAAATATATATTTGTATGACAATTTAAAGCGGGGGTTCACCCACACCGCCAAAAAAAAAATATTAAAAGCCAGCAGCTACAAATACTGCAGCTGCTGACTTTTAATACATGCCCACTCACCTGTCCCAGGGTCCAGCGATGTTGGCAGGGGACGCCGAGAACCCGCTCAGTTCTCGGCAGCTGCCGCCGCCATCCTAGGTGAGGGAATCAGGAAGTGAAGCGTTGCGGCTTCACTTCCCGGTTCCCTACTGCGCATGCGCGAGTCGCGCTGCGCGTCCCTAGTGGTCCCCGCTCTCTCCTGGGAGCTGTGTGTTCCCAGCAGACAGCGCGGTCGGGATGGGAAGAGGCATAGACTCCCATGGGAGTCTATGCCGGAAGTGGGTGCAAATACCTGTCTTAGACAGGTATCTGCACCCCCCTCCCCCCTGAAAGGTGCCAAATGTGACACCGGAGGGGGGGAGGGTTCCGAAAAGCGGAAGTTCCATTTTTGTGTGGAACTCCGCTTTAAAACAGTTTATTGATAATAATTATTTATTTTTACTCTGTATTCCAAAGGCTGTTCTTTTTTATTTTGAACATGTGACCAACAGTAGAGGACTAGAAGCTCCTCCGGCTTATGTTTCTCTCCAGACAGGCTGGGAAAGATAAGGGTCATGTGACAGGTGTATATATATTAGCAAAAATTAGTATTTACATTTTTTTTATTTTATTTTAAATAATTACAGTGCCATCATCCACATACAGAAATAGAAGGGACAGCGTAAATGAAACAGTGGGGGTTATTTACGAAAGGCAAATCCACTTTGCACTACAAGTGCAAACTACAAGTGCACTTGAAATTGTACTGCAAGTGCACTTGGAAGTGTAGTCGCTGTAAATCTGAGGGGTAGATCTGAAATGAGGGGAAGCTCTGCTGATTTTATTATCCAATCATGTGCAAGCTAAAATGCTATTTTTTATTTTCCTTGCATGCCTCCCTCGGATCTACAGCGACTGCACTTTCAAGTGCACTTTCAGTGTAATTTCAAGTGCACTTTGCACTTGTAGTTTGCACTTGTAGTGCAAAGTGGATTTGCCCACAGTGTGTGTTTAGTAACACTGTAAATACAACTATACGAGCACTACAAGGGATTAATATTAAGGGCCATGATGAGTCATAGCAGACCTGTACTATTCAAATTGTGGGCGGCACAGTGGTGTAGTGGATAGCACTTTCACCTAAGCAGTAAGAAGGGTCGCTGGTTCAAATCCCAACCGCGACACTACCTGCCTGGAGTTTGCATGTTCTCCCTGTGCCTGTGTGGGTTTCCTCCGGGTACTCCGGTTTCCTCCCACACTCCAAAGACATGCTGGTAGGTTAATTGGATCCTGTCTAAATTGTCCCTAGTATGTACGAATGTGAGTTAGGGACCTTAGATTGTAAGCTCCTTGAGGGTAGGGACTGATGTGAATGTACAATGTATATGTAAAGCGCTGCGTAAATTGACGGCGCTATATAAGTAACTGAAATAAAATAGAAATAAATCAGAGGTACCGTATGTGATGAAAGTTATGTATATTGTACCTGTATTGCATGAACATTTTCTGGGATTGGATTTAATATATGATTGTGTCAGTTTTGCTTCAGATGCTATATTGAGTAATGATATTGGTGGTTGAATCAATTTTAGTCTACATGAATTTGTACAGCCTGCTATTGATCTAATATCATAGTATGTTGCTCTAGACATATCACCTAAGTTAATACCACAGAGCTGAACAGCTGAGGAGATGTATGTACAGACACAACAAAACCCTTGTCAGATAATGTAAACTTATTGTGGAGGATTTTTAAGAAAAAATAAATAGCAATTATACTCCACTTTCTATAGATAGTGTCACAGTTCATATTTCTCAACATAATGCACATTGCAAAATATCACGATATCCAAACTAGCAGGTCCTGAGAATTCTAGATACTTTCATCTATCATAATTCGTGAAGAAATCACCTTAGGCCCCTTTCACATGAGGCGGACTCCGTTTCTACGGAGCCCGCCTCGGTCCGCCGGCTCAGCGGGAGATCTGTCCGTTGATCTCCGCTGAGCCGGCGGATGACAGGTCCCTCTCTGCTCACTGAGCGGGGAGGGGCTTGTCAGGCGCCGCTGCCGCCTATGGAGGGATCGGACGAAAACGGACAGCGTTTCCGTTTTCGTCAGATCTCACCCGATCCGATCCGCCAGCGACGGATCTGGACGTAGAGCCATCCATCTGCTTTTAGCGAATCGGACGGGGTCGGATGTCAGCGGACATGTCTCCGCTGACATCCGACGCTTCATAGGCTAACATGGATCGCCCGTTCAGGTCCGCCGTCAAAACTGACAAGCGGACCAGAACGGTCCGATCGTGTGAAAGGGGCCATAGAGCTTGGAAAGCTTGTATTTTTATAGTTTTAGTCATTAAATGTATCACTTTGACAACTTTTTTGCCTCTACCTCTGTAGATACTTTCACTGAAATCAACCCACATACATCAGGTGAATAACATGTAGGCCTCATGCACACTGGACGTTCTAAAAATGCAAATAGCGTTAGCTGTAGAATGCTGCAGTAAAAACGTGAGTTTTGTTGTGTTTTGCAGCGTTTTTTTGCATTAGCAGTTTTAGTGTTTGTGTTTTGTAGCTTTTATTAGCATAACTATACTCCCACTAAGCTTGAGGCTAAAAAACGCTCATAAATGCCGGATAGCCATGTTTTACTGCGTTTTTCAGCATTTCTACAGCTGAAAAAACTGAAAATTGTATACTCACCTTTCTGTAATTTTCCTTTTCTGGTGCATCTTCATGGCAGCATAGAAATGGGTTGTGACTCCGCCCCAAAAACTGATATGACTGGTTAACGCTAAATCAAAGACAGACCCGACTTACAGCATTCTCTGTAACTCTCACCATTTTCTTTTTCCCCCCTCCCCTTCCTTTTTTCTAACCCCCCCCCCTTTCTTTTCCTCCCCCCCCCCCCCCCCGTTTTTCCTTTCCTCTTCTTTTTTCTTTTTTCTTTTCTTTTTTTGCCTTTTCTCCTTCCGCCCCCCTTGTTCTTTTTTTCTCTTTATTCCTTCTCCCTTCCTTTTCTTCCCCCCTGCACTTACCCTCTTCCTCTCCCCTCCCCTGTATCTTCCCCCCCCCCCTTCCCCCCCCCCTTCCCCCCCCCCCCTTCTCCCTCCCTTCTTCCCTTTCCCAGTGATTGATTAAAAGAGCACTTAATTAATCTGAATACTACTAACCAGGGACAATTTTGTTGAACCTGTGTTACCATATATATAAAATCTTGAAACATATATCTGTATGTACACCTTAAACTGTCAAGATAAACTACATATCCACCCGAATGAGACTCCTATATGTTCCCTCCCCCTTATGTTGATCTTTTCCAGTTATCCGAGATTTATTCGGTTTACATCCATCATCTTCTGTTGTTTCCCTTTGAACCCTTTACAGTAGGTCCAGCAGGTAGGATACATCTGCATTACCTAAAAAAACTCTTTTCTTATTATTGAGTATACTTTTATGGCTGGTTACTATACATTCATATATCTTCGCACTTTACAGGACCCGCATTCGGCCTCAGTGGGATTCCAGATCCAAAATATCTGTACGCCCTCGATTGATGGGCCTTTCTTCCTACTATAAGGAAGTAAAACTACCCTATATACCCATACCCAGCTACTTTCATTTCTACATATGAAATACTAACACTCTGGGCATGCTAAACAACTCCTATATATCACGATTGGGAAACACGCTGGATGGGCAGACAGTGTCAGCACCTTTGTTTTTAAACTTCTCTGGAATGCGTAGCTAGTCTACATATATACCAATGTAAGTGTAAACGAAATTAATTTAACTTGCACCTATGTCCTTATGGCCTGATATGTACATATACTTACTATGTCTATGTTAAATATACTATCTCTAATATAGAAACCCGTGCTAAAGCTTACAACCACCCCTGAAGAAGGAGGCTAAAACAACTCAAATGCGTCAGGTGCAAGCACATTGGTATCAATAGCTACATGTGTATAGATGCATGAATCGCATTCCTTTCTATTTGTGTTATATGTTTGATGTTTTTATGATATTTTTGTAATGAATAAATTATTGTCTACTTATTACACACTCTCTTATACGTCCTTTCATATGTGCCTTTAAAGTCCACTAGGGGAACTGTCTCTGTTTAAACTCTCACCATTTGAGTGGGCATCTGTATGCTGCCACGAAGATGCACCAGGAAAGGAAAATTACGGGAAGGTGAGTATACAATTTTCTGTTTTCCTGGTGCATCATGGCAGCATACAGTGGGAACTAACTCGCCATACGGGAGGGTGCAAGAAAAATGTTGCAATCAGTAGCGCAAGTATGCACCATGAATTTCCCAAATTTTACTGTCGTGAACCAGGTTCACCTATTAAAGTGTAATGAAGGTGTCCTGGGAGGAACATATTGCTGACTTGCAAATAGCCTCAGGAGACTCAGCACTGAGCTGTCCACAAAGCTGGCATTGCCCTAGTTGAATGTGCTCTTAAGACCTCAGAAACAGGAAGGTGTTGTGAAGAGTAGGCTCTTTTAATTGTCTTAAAGTGGAGTTCCACTCAAAAATGGAACTTCCGCTTTAAGGAAAGGTGACCCCTTGACATGCTGCATTTGGCATGTCATTTTTTTTGGGGGGGGGACCCTCTTTTTAGAGGGTTCCACTTCCTCCCGGGGCACTGCAAGTAACTTCACCTCTCCCCCCTCCCTCTCGGCAATCATCTGGTCCCAGGTCCCAGATGATTGCAGGGCCAGTCACAGCGCGGCTCTCGCATGCACAGTGCGTGGCGGCTGTGAAGCCACAGCTGAGCGCCCACAGTGACAATGCCGGCACCGCAGAGAGGAGGGGGAGACAAGCGGGGTTTCGTTCCCCCACATTGCTGGACCCTGGGACAGGTAAGTGTTCGATTATTAAAAGTCAGCAGCTGCAGTATTTGTAACTGCTGACTTTTGATTTTTTTTTTTCTTTAGTTGTAACCCCACTTTAACAATCTAGGAGGTGACTGAAGCAGTCTGGAGTTTTAGGACTATTCTGTCCAGGTAGAACATTAAGGTAGGGCCCTTGAGTACAGAGCCTGCAGTTCTGAAACCCTTTTTCACAGAGGTTGTAGCAACCAGACATACGGTCTTCAGGGTTAGATTGCAGAGTGTAGCCAATTCTGTAGGATACAAATGAGGCCTTGATAGAAATGAGAACCATAAGCAAGTTCCACATAGGGAACAATGTTTTCCTGGGAGGTCTATAACTACATGCAAGCCTTTTAAGAATTGAATCACTAAAGGGTTAAAGACTCAATAAACCCTTGTAAGTGCAGACAAGGCTGAACTTGGAACTTTAAAACATATTTGAACCTAGGCCCCTGTTCAGCCCCAGTTGTAAGAAT
This sequence comes from Aquarana catesbeiana, assembly GCF_042186555.1. Classification (NCBI taxonomy): domain Eukaryota; kingdom Metazoa; phylum Chordata; class Amphibia; order Anura; family Ranidae; genus Aquarana; species Aquarana catesbeiana. Next base: position 496,695,234 of record NC_133328.1, on the reverse strand, counting down.
TGTAGAACCTTGGCTGGTTTAGGTGATAAAGGACTCCAGGCTTTTGCTGTGTGAGATCTGCATAATTTTCCCATATTCTTTGGTAAGTCTTATTCATGAAGACCTCTCTGGTTTGACACAAGGTAGGCACTACCTGCACTGAGCACCCTTGACTTGGTAGCCCCCGCCTCTCAACTTCCATGCCATCAAAAGTAGTCTTTTGGAGCTGGATGGCAAAACTGTCCATGAGAGAGCAAATCGGCCATCACTGGAAGCAGTGGTGACTCAATGTTTAAGTGTAGGAGAGACAGACACTAGAGCATCCTAAGCCAAAAATGGTATATTTGCAATTATTGGTACAGGAAGTTCCACTGACAGCCTAAGAATTCTACCCTTCCACTGCTGTCTAGGCACAGTACAAATCTTACTCTTTCTAAAAAGGAGTGAATGACAGAAGTGCTTTGAACACTACTCGGTTCAAGAGCATTCAGTACTATGCCTCATAAGCTTAACATCTCATGACTTTGAGCAGCCTGCTCTTTGAAAAGTGTCCCCCAACCTTTCTAGCTGGGGTTTGATGTGATAATGTTCCATCCGAAAACAATTGGTCGGTTACGAAGAACCAAGGATACTCTGGCACTGTTCTGCTGGAAGAGGACTTTACTCCCAAAACACCTTTGGCTTTCTCTATCAGAGGACGGATATACCCTTGTGGAAGTTCTACTGAATTTTTCCCATCGCTATTGCAGACAGTAAGACCTTTGTGAATGCCCTGGGGGAGATGTACAGACCGAAGGGGAGGCACTGAAACTGGTAGAGAAATTGAGGATGAATTGGGACAAGTAGGTGTCTGATAAACGTACAGAGCATCCAGTCTCCCAGATTTATGAATAATATAATTGGTTGGAGGTTTTCCATCTTGCACGACTCCAACTTCCTGTGCTTGTTGAGTTTTTTTTTTTCTTCAACTTTAGCACTGGTCACAGATTACCTGATTGATTGATTTTTTTTTTGCTAGGTACCGAGGTGAATCGAATCCTCATCTCCTCTGGGCAACTGGAACCTTTATGATTTGCTTGTTTTTTTATCTTTTCTCTTTTAATCCAGCTGCAAACTGGACCAGAATTTTTTACTTTCCCATCAACTCTGGTAGCCTGGCTGACTGGAAGAGACTAAAAGGCGGACTTCCCACCTATCAATGTTATATGATCGTTATGCTTCTTGAATTACGCCCCTGCATGGATGAACGTTTGTCATGATGTTATACCTTTTCAATAAAAATTATTGTACCAGAAAGGTTGACCTCCCTTAAACTTCCGCCAATGTCACACCAATATAGCTGATATGGCCCATATCATGGATATGTTCTATCCAGGCATGTGCGCAAAGCTTCACACAGGCACCCCCTGGATGAGTGCACCCTTGAAAGGACTTCTGCTGTTCTCCCAAAATAGGTGCCTTAGATCTTTAAGGCTTCAATAATGTAGATTGGGTACTTCTCCAGTTTCTTTACTAATCTTTTTCCCGGTCCATAGGAATTTGCCTCCTTGTATCTACTTGGGAGTTGCCGCCTGTATGCTGGACCTTTTTTCTGTTTTTTTGTAAGATGATATGTACCCTGACCTGCTAGTGGTTACCCCTGAGATGGCTGTATTCTGTCTACTCCCAAATAGATTGGATCCGTTGTCTGATATCTTGCACCAGTTTTTTTTTGTTTTGTTTTTTTAATCTGCAGGGCTGCAATTTTCTGTAAAATGCAATGCAACATGACTATCTGGAGGTGCTTTGTACACAGAATGTGTACAGAACACCCCCCTGAATCATCCTGCTTGTATGACTGGCCTACTGATTTTCCCAGAAGTCTGCCCCAAGATACAAGTCAGATTTTTGGCATCCACTGCAACAAAAAGGTTATTTTTGATAAGATACTCCCAATAGGAAATCACATCTAAAGGAATGCCGATCCTGCCACTTTCCTCAGAGTCCTGCAGGTGCAGCCGCTGATTGATAATTATGAACCACTCCCATTAGACTCACTCAGCACATGGGCTGGTTATTGCTGGTCTGCTGGCACCTGCAGATGTTACAGTATGTAGGAGCACTTCATATTTAGGTCTAATTTTGGGACTAGAGCCTTCTTGAATGTGACAGCAAGGTGACATGTCTTGCCAGCTACATTAATGATGCATCCACCATCGGAGGAGACTGCTGCATGTTGACCTTTTGCTTTTTCAGGGTATACAGTTTTGACAGCCTGTTTATATGGGCATTTTTCTCTGACCCCTTCAATTCTTGCTGGATCAACTCCTCTAGTTGTTCAGTGAAGGGATTGAGTACTTTCTAACCTTGTGGAGAGGTTCCTCCACCCTAGGCAATTGCGTCCTTAGCTGCCCTTGCAAAAAGGCTCTATTGGGTAATCTTCAAAGCTTGTGGCCCCTTTAATGTTTTCTTCCCATGGCAAGCTTTCCAATTTGGACACCACCTACTGGCTCGCAGCAACTCCTTGGCTGATTCTTTAATCAAGGCGGCTCCTTTCCAGACATCCCCTTCTTTGCTCCAAGTGGACTTGACATGCTAGCTTCCCACCACAAATGCAGCAACCATTAGGGCTGGTAATCTGTGGTGTTTGTAAACGGGGAGCAATAATAATGAGAGGTAAGATGATGACATTGATCAATGTTGCCTGGATGTCTGCTCTTGAATGGTGACTGTTCTGGCTTTTAGCAGGCTCCCTCCATCTTGAGGACCTTGCAGGGCTGTATAGAGCTTGTTCCAGGCAGATTTGACATACTAGCTTGGCAGTCAAAGACTTTCCTCCACAAATGCAGCGACTATTAGGGCTGGTAACTTGTGATGTTTGTAAACGGGGAGCAGTGATAATGAGGGGTGAGATGATGACCTTAATCAACATTGCCTGGATCTCTGTTCTTCGATGGTAACTTGTCTTGACCTTCAGAAGGCTCCCTCCATCTTGTGGTCCTTACAGGACTATAGCTATTGGCTCTCTTTTTCTCAACCTTCACTACTTACCTAATCCCTATACCTTGAAAGCAATGGGTGGTCTGACTGGGCAGCGTTCCCCATAGAAACAGAGCAAAGCAGCAGACTGAAATGAAAAACAGCATAAGGCTAAGTCTCCACTACTGCAACCTGAAAGTCACACGATTTTGCTGCAAATTTGATGCGCCTTGAAGCAATGCCTGTGTATTCTTGAGGTCTATGGACACAGATATGAACGGTACTCATTGGAAATCATGGGGTACGACTTGTGATGCGACTTTGCAGGGACCAGTCGCACTAGTGGAAACTGAGCCCAACACCGTGATCCCAGAGCAAGCATTGAGAAGGAGATAGGGAGAGCCCAGGTAAATGCCATAAAGAGCACAATGATCCTAGAGCAACACTGAGAAGGAGATAGGAAAGGCCCAGGTGAATGCCGTAAAAAGGGAAAACATACCTGCAAACAATGACCACATAAGCATCCAGCATGCATGAGTAGAGAGCTCCACCATTTGTTGCCCAAAAATGCCATAAATCCATTTAAAACTCACATTTGCCATTAGTGATGATAACAGTGCCTGAGCATGCTCTGATCACCATCCTGGAAAAGCTCTAGCCAGAAAACTGGTCAGAGGCTGCATCAATTCCTGCCTCTCATGCTCAGAGTGTACTTGCACTGCTGCCGCCATCTTGGAAATGGCAAACGCCCATAACACAGAAAAGAAGTAAAAAGCAAAGGGACACGCTGTTACTTATGTCAAAGCTTATTTAAAGCTTTCTTTGAGAAGCCTGCACCACCGGAATGGGGCTCCAACCATATAGTTCATTTAGACAGTGTAAAGGAAGGACTTTCACCCAGGAGAGGCTTAACCTGGCTGGGTCGACAAATGGTAAGGGATACCTTGCAATTCCCGTCCAAATCAGGTGAGGGAAAAAAAGGAGAATGCTGTGAGCCGGGTCTGATTTTGATTTATGGTTAACCAGTGCTATCAGGTTGTCGGGGCGGAGTCATAACCCATTGTATGCTGCCATGATGCACCAGGAAACTCCTATTCAAACGCAGTAGTTCTGGGTTTTTTCTCCAGCCTGAAAATGCCCCTGGCAAAAACGCTGATAAAAGCCTATGTGTGCATGAACACATAGGATAACATGCTGGGGAGTTTATTGGCTGTAGAAAAAAATGTGTGACGCCCAAAACAGCAGCTGTAAAAATGCCCAGTGTACATGAGGCCGTACTCTTCCAGCTCTATTCGCTATTGAGTGCCTACCCACTTTACAATATCACTTTTAAGCTACGTTCACACTAGTGCAGTGTGATTTTGATTCAATTTTCAATGCGATTTTGTAGTGCAGCTGCAGTGCATATTTAAAATTTTTTTTAAAGCATTTTTTACTACTGCGACTCAATTCTGCTGTCAGGGATGAGTCATTGGTTGATGAAACAATCTGTACCAGGCCCTTCAGGTCTGGGTCTTACAATAGTTGATTTTTAGGCCCTGCAATAGCTTCTCTAATGTTTATGAAGTCTCTGTTTTCATTAAAAATACACTAAAATATTATTTAGCACACATAAACAGAGCATAACTTACAAAATTCCTGTTAAATTTCTACTTAGGCCTTGTTCACATGGGGCAGACTAAAGTGTCCGACCATGTGACGGCTATGTTTACACACATGGGGTTGTACAGGTGTTCCATTCCTACCTGTGCAGGCATTTCATGTCAATTGGGACGCAGCGATTGCAATGACACAGATCCCAATCAGGCATCTGCGTGGGTATGGGTGCACAGCCCCGAAAAAAGATAGTATGAGTTCAGGGACATGCACCTGCACCCTCATGGAAGGTCAAATTGTCATGAATATGACTGCACGGGGGTTCTGGGGGTGGGAATTGGCGGTGCTGCGGGTGTACAGTGTGACAGGGCACAGTGGGCCCCCCTTCCCATGGGGCCCATGTTTCCCGCACACACTTGCACACTGGATTATTCGCCACTGTCTTAACTGAGGAAACCCGTTCTCCCCTCTTGAAGACTTCTGGGATGTATGACATCATTTTGCCCAGGCCTGGAAACCAGGAAGTAACTGAAAAAATGTAAAAAAAACAACTGTTTAAACAAAGTAAATATGATATACTTTCCTATGTACAGTAATGCTGTCAGCATAAGGATTAAAAATAGTCTATGTTGATTGAAAGAGTTTAGGTTCAGTGTAACAGCTTTGGGTGGTCTCAGTCCAGAAGTATTGTATTCAATTAACCACTTCAGCCCGGAAGGATTTACCCCCTTAATGACCAGGCCATTTTTCGCGATATGGCACTGCATTTAACTGACAGTTGCGCGGTTGTACGAAGTTGTACCCAAACAAAATTGACGCCCTTTTTTTCCCACAAATTAAAAAAAAACCCAATAAGCATATATTGATTGGTTTGCGCAAAAGTTATAGCGTCTACAAAATAGGGGATAGATTTATGACATTTTTACTATAATTTATTTTTTTTTTTTACTAGTAATGGCAGCGATCAGCGATTTTTAGCGGGACTCTGACATAGCGACGGACAGATAAGAAACCTAACTGACATTTTTGACATTTTTTTGGGAACCAGTAAGATTTAATACAGTGATCAGTGCTAAAAATATGCACTGAGATTGTACTAATTGCACTGGCAGGGAAGGGGTAAAATGAGGGGCGATCAAGGGGTTAAATGTGTTCCCTGTTTGTGATTACTAACTGTGAGGGACTGTGTGACTGGGGAAACACACAGATCCATCTTCCTGCTTAGCAGGAAGACAGATCTCAGTGTCATCCCCTGTCAGAACAGAGATCTGCCTTGTTTACTTCGGCAGATCCCCATTGTGTCTCTGCGGGGAACGATCGCAGGCAGCCGGCGGACATCGAGTCCGCCAGACACGCTGATTGGCTCCCCTGCTGGCCAATCAGAGCCCACGCCCACGAATGCTAGTGCACGAATCGTCATATTGGTACGGCGATTTGCGCAGCCGAGCCACCTTGCCACAGTACATCTGCGGCGGGTGGTCGACAAGTAGTTAAAGAATTTTAGGAGGAGGAAGAACATAGGGCATGTCCCAGTCAGACCATCTGTACTGCTTTTCTGCCTTAAAGCGGTGTTCCGCCCCCCAAAAAAAAAAGAAAAGCCAGCAGCTACACATACTGCAGCTGCTGGCTTTTAACAATAGGACACTTACCTGTCCTGGAGTCCAGCGATGTTGGCACCGCAGCTGATGTTTCCATCAGCTGTCAGGTGCTGCTGCCGCCATTGCGGTAAGGGTACCTGGCAGTGTAGCCTTACGGCTTCATGCCGGGAACCCTACTGCGCATGCGCGAGGCCCTGCTCCTCTCTCCTACTGGCCTGGCGACAGGGAGGGGAGGAGGAAGGAGGAGGGAGCCCCGCGGTGAAGTCATGGGCCGCGGCCTGGACGCCGGGAAGTGGGAACAGGATACCTGTCGAAGACAGGTATCCTGTCCCCCCTCCCCCCCGAAAGGTGCCAATTGTGGCACCGGAGGGGGAGAGGAGACAAATGAGCGGAAGTTCCACTTTTGGGTGGAACTCCGCTTTAAGATCCAAAGCTGTTTACCATTGCAGTGTCAGAAATTCAGAGACAGGAAGTGGACGGGCATCCCTGCAGTGAAGATTTCTCCAGGAACCAGCTGCCTGCACAACATCGGACACCTTTCATTACAGGTAACTGATGTAACTAAAGCTGTAGGGATTTTTTTAAGCTAAACTTCAGCTTTAAGTGCAATAATTATAAGCAATCAATCAGAATTCACTATGCTTAAATAGAAAGTAAACCCTGATGGGTTTTACTTCCTCTTTATTTCCCTGCAAAGGTAAAGCATAATGGGCTACTATGCATCGCATAGTAGCCCATTATGTGTCACTTACCTGAAACCGAAGCCCGCAATGTCTCCGTTGTCCCCACTAGCAGGGAGTGCCCATCTTCGCCCCTCTTCCTTCCGGGGGCCGCGAACTCCAGCTCTGTGACTGTCCGGAGTTGCGTGACGTCACTCCTGCGCATGCACGTAGGAGCCGCCAGTCACGGCAAAACCCCTATTAGAAACGGCACGATGTCCCCTTTCTAAAGTGCGCATGCGCGATGACATTGGCGCTCGGGTCTTTCGTAAATATCTCCTAAACCGTGGAGGTTTAGGAGATATTTCAAGCACCTACAGGTAAGCCTTAATATAGGCTTATCTGTAGGTAAAAGTGGTTGTACAGGGTGTACAACCACTTTAAGTCAGTTCAGGACAAGAGTTTTGATCGATTGGTATTGACTACTACACTTAAAAATTTGCGCTCTTTATTGAATAAGGCCAACAGTTCATTTGTTTAGCTTGTAGATATAATTTACATTAAAAATATAGACAAATGTTGAGCATGTACAATGAAGCAGACAATACTAATGCAGTCATTTCTACTTTTTGAATTTATGCTTTTATTGCTGACTTAAAGGAAAATGAAATGTAATTAGCAGCCCTTTCAGCTTCAGAGTAGAGACAACATTGTTAGTAATTTATATTTAGAGATCTAAACAGCTCTGCTAGTAGAAACTAAAAAAAAAGTTCTAGCTTGAGTCAGTTCCACAGGGATAAGTGAATAAAAGTGTCTGGGCCTCTTGTAGCAAGAGTAATTATTTTCTCTCAGAGGCCAGGAAATAAGAGGCAGAATCCTGATAATTTTATGAATAACATGCACTAGTTAATAAAACAGATAAACTCCAGAAAAAAAAGATTTCTATTTTTGTCCATCCAGTCCTGAGATTTACACAGCTCTTCCACACATAGGCAGACGAGAAGACTTGATGTTTCTTCTGTAGTTTCACTTTCACTTACAGGTCACCCCCCCCCCCCCTACTTCTAGACAGGGAAAGCAGCACAGTGATAAGCTCATCTCTCTGTTACTCTACTCTCTGTTCCTATCAGCATGCTCCTTGCACAGCAACACACCTGATTGGCTCCTTGTATTGCTTCTTCCTCCCCCTCTCCAAGCTATGGTATACAGTAGACTGCGGGGGGCTAATATCAAACCAAATACAGGTACTTCATTTAAAAAAAAGATCAGTAAGTGATGTATTAATGAATACAGAACGGCATTAAAGTGTTTGTAAACCCTTACATATATCACTGAAGTGACCTTCCTCAGATTATATACAGAGATGAAACCAGGGCTTTTTTTCAGTGGGAACGTGGGGGAACGCAGTTCCGGCACCTCCTGCACTGAATGTATGTAATGGCAAAGGGTGCTGGGGTGGGCTGGAGGCTGGCAGATCTATTGTTGATGGGAAGGGTCTATTGTTGTTGGCTACTGGAGGGTTCATTGATGCTGGCTGATGGGGGATCTATCGTTGCTGGGGACCAATTGTTGCTGGGAGGGATCTACTGATGAGAGAGGGGTTTATTGTTTCTGGCTGCTGGAGGGTCTATTGATGCTGGTTTCTGGGAGATCTGTTGTTGCTGGGGTGGATCTGTTGTTACTAGGGTGGATCTTTTGTTACTGGAGGGTCATTTTGTTGCGGGGGGTCTATTGTTGAAAGAACGCTGTATATCTTAATGCTTATAAATAAAATCTATACAAATTACTTAGCACCACAAAATGATACTTGGTTCTGTATTCTCTAAAAAGGTCCGTATTGGAAGGTGGGTAGAGGATGGAACCAGAGGTGGATAGGGGGCGAAGACAAGGGGTGACTTGAAAAGGGGAGTTCCTGAACCTATTCTCTGAGAAAAAAGCCCTGGATGAAACAAATCCTCCTACATAAGTTGTACCTGTTTATTTTCAACATTCTCTGCTCTACAGCCTTCTAAAGCAGTGTTTCTCCCCTTTTTTTCAGTCAAAGCACCCTTTAGAATTATGGACAGTTTCAAAGCACCATATTTTAAAATGTAAAAAACAATTCTAATAGTTTTACATAACACAGCAGCATTGACACGCGTAGGACACTAAACGTTAGAGGTGATTTATTCTTCCAAAGCAAATACACTTTTGCACACTAGTACTAACTACTATTCCAGTGTTTCTCTTCTCCCTCAGTTTCTCTTCATTACTACATTACAGCTAATGTGACCCCAGTGCTGACAGAAGGAGGTAGGGGAGGGTCAAACAAGGATGCTGTGCAGGTGATCAACACCCTTCTTATATCAGTACTGATGACATCACTGGTTATGATGGCTGGAAGGTTGAAATGGCGCACAATAAAAATCTGTGTCTTTGTGTAACTAAAAGGGAGGCTTGATCCACCTGCTGGCTTGTATACATTTTTGCGCAGTTTTTAGGCATTTTGCCAAGGCACCCCTGAAGAAACCTCAAGGCACCCCAGGGTGTTTGACCACCCTGGTTGAAAAAAGCTGTTCTAAAGCACACAAGTCATAGTTTTTTTTTCTCAGCTCCATAAGACGGGCAGAGATCTGATGTCACACACTGCACAGCTAGTAGGGAGAGCTCTGTGTAATCTGAGACCTGAGTGGAGGAAAGGGACACACCTAGGGTTGCCACCTGTCCAGGATTCACCCGAACAGTTTGGTTTTGGAATCATGTGTCCGGGTTTCAGACTGCCTGAGACCCGGACACATTATTTCGACTGGACTATGGCTTCCCAGCAGGATTGCTGACTGCAGTTGTCTAAGCTGAGAGTGTCTGTTAGACTCTTTCACACTGCCCAAAGCCAGCACTAACAACCCCCCCAAACACACACACAGACGGGAGTGGAGAGAGGGCTCGATCTGCACCTCTTCCCCCCACCCCTGCCCCTCTGTGTCTGCCCACACTCCAATCCCCGGCGCTGTGCCTCAGAAAAGGAAAGTTGGGGCCGGAAATTTGAAGTCCAGCAGCCTAAGAGGTGCTGACTGCCGAGGCATGAGGGAGCTCACCATCCATCCCTGTCTGTGACTGAAGTCTCCTCCCTTCTCTCTCATGCCTCTGAGTAAGTACACTAAGGTAAATCAGGGTTCTCAGAGCACCCCTTACATCAGATTTCCCCTTTACACCAGAGGACACGGTGTTTCCCCTTACATCAGAGTCATTACTGTACATCAGAGTTCTCAGTGTTCCCCCTTAGATCAGGGTTTCCAGAGCATCCCTTATGTCAGAGGCCCCAGAGTTTTCCCTTACATCAGAGTCTGCAGAGCCCCCCTTACAGGAAAAGGGAACTCTGCGAGTTCAAATGTAAAAGGGGAACTCTGTGGACTCTGATGTAAAGGGGGACTCTTGTTATTAACTTCATATGATTAGAAATGTTATTTAATAGCAAAATATATGTATAGTTTATACTATAAAAAAAAAAAAAATTGGCATGCGCCGCTAATGTGTTCGGGTTTGACTTGAAGAAAAGGTGGCAACCCTAGACACACCCGCTCTACACACTCTCATAGGGAAACACCTACTGTGTGCTGTAGAGTAGGGGCAGGCCATCTTCTGAAAGTGTATAGTGTATGGTGTTGACAAAACCTATTAGATGTGAGCTGTGCAGATAGCAGACCAAGGAGACAACATAGAGAAATTACACTCAGTGCTTTGTATTGAGGCAAATACACAATATAGTAGGAAATGCTTTGCTCATTTTTAATTTCAGAGGTTTGCAGACACTTTAGTATGTGCTTTTATATCTCCTTTGAATTTAGCTTTGATGTAAGTACAGCTGTTTGTCTTCATGAGCGTACTCACCAAATGGTTAGTAGTGTCACAGTTTGTACTGGGACAATATCCATAGCTGACATCTCCTTATATCCTACTTGTCTGGCTGTCATGCTGATCCAGTGGCTTCAGTACTTTCTAGAGCACTGACCTAGAACTATGGGTTTTGGGTCAGTAAAACTTGCTCAGTGTTCTTTACATTCATTTTCCCAAACTATAGATAATAATGCAAGATAGTACATTCACTAAAGAAGTCTTCTTTGGGAATTAAAATTTTCTAGCAATCTTCACCTCGCTGTTACAGAAAAGAACACACATTTAACTGCTGCAGGCAAAAACTTTCCGAAAAATCCCACCTGGACTGTAATCTGTCACTCTATGGATATCCACAGGAAAGAGGCCACTTAACTCTGTGCTTAGCAGATAATGCTTTCCAACTACACTTTCCAGCCTATGAATAATTATAAGAACAGATCAGTGAGTTTGTGTTTCTGCTGCCTGACATCTGTGTTTGGCTGTATTATTTTGATAGCCAGCCAAAGCATTGATGACTTCACTCAGTAGTGTGCATTGTTAGTACATCTCTAGACTTGTCACAATCTAAAACCACTGCTCTCTAGAATTATTAAATACTGAAATGTGGAACTGTTCATTTTTTTTAATGGTACAGTCATGTAAAAAAAAAAAAAAGACGAAAACGTACATAAACATGCACATATACAGGCGGTCCCCGGGTTACCAACAAGATAGGGTCTGTAGGTTTGTTCTTAAGTTGAATCTGTTTGTAAGTCGGAACAGGTACATTTTTTAGGTGTAGCTCCAACCAAAAAAACTATTTCTAAGCTTTTTGGAAAACATAGGGAAGGGTTAACACCCCTGTAACATTTGTTTTGCTGTCTGTGCCCCGTTCAGAAGATTTCACCTCACTTTCTGTCCCAATGACAATTGGATTTTGAAAATTTTGGGTTGTTGTGGAAACAAGCCTTGGTGATAAAACATCAGTGGAGACACCATTTCCCCATAATAACTCTTACAGGAGTGAATTTCCCTTCCTAGGGGTAGATTTCATCTCACTTCCTGTTGTCTCCTTCCGTTTGTAAGTAGGAGTCATTTGTAAGTCGGATGTTTGTAACTAGGGGACCCCCTGTATACAGTACATACAGTGTTTGAACATAATGAGACCAAAAATAAAGTAGATTGGCAGTAACGGCAGGAATCTGCTCATAAATATACATTTATGTGCTATGTATGTGCAGACCTACAGATGCACATGTACACACACTCTCTTACTCCCGCACTACATGGTAGAGTGGACCACCACCCCTCTCTTGGCAGGGACTTGCCTTAAGAGGCACAACAGGAGTAACTGGTCACAGTAATATTTATTGGCTGGTTCACACAAGCAGCTAATTACTGCGGTGGATTGCTTTTCAGATGGTGTTTGACAGGCAGCGAGGTGGTGCTATATTGCCTGTTTTAACCCTCAAGATGCCAGGTTACCATGTTGTAACCACGTGCTTTGCATGCAGTTGGATCACAGAGCCATTAGCTTGAATGGGTCGCGTTTTGCAGCAGTACCACCCACTAAATGGAACATGCCAATATGTTTTTTCACAGCTTGAGAGCACAGCATCACGGCCCCAGAATGTGTACAGCAGAGTGGCTGCATTACTGTGTTTGTGTTGGCAGTTGGAGATAATAAAACCATGGCTCAACTGCCTGCTTTTACTACACCCTGATTGAGCACCTAAGACTTTATTGCCATTAAAGTGTTACTAAACCCACAGCAGTAAAATCAATCTGTATATGCAGTGAAACATGCTTATTATACTCACTGTGGAACCTAAGGGGTTAATCCTCATGTAAAAAAAGCTGTTTGATCCTGTCTTCTCTGATCTTCCCTTTCTTCCACAGTCCCCAATCCATCTGCTGATAGTACAGAGCTTTGGGGGCTCATGCTCAGTTTAGTGTGTATTGCTGGAGCGTTTTTTTTTCTTCTTTTTTTTGGGGGGGAGGGTACATGTGATTGGCACAGGGCCAGTCAGCACTCTCCAGAAAGAAGGTCAGGAGTCATGCATATGTTTACTAAAATTATTGAATCTCCATTTTCTGTGTACTGTGAGAGACCAGATATAGTGAATGCAGTGACTTAAAGTGACACTTTCCTCTGCAAAGTGGTAACTGGACACTAAACAATTGAATACAATTTTATCAACGTTTGTGACAGTTACTGTGGTAGGGCAGTTAGTATTAGCCCCCTTTAGGTCTAGGGTACCCCCCTAACCCCCCCAATAAAGTTTTAACCCCTTGATCACCCCCTGTCGCCAGTGTCACTAAGCGATCATTTTTCTGATCGCTGTATTAGTGTCACTGGTGACGCTAGATAGGGACGTAAATATTTAGGTTCGCCGTCAGCGTTTTATAGCGTCAGGGACCCCCATATACTATCTAATAAATGTTTTAACCCCTTGATTGCCCTCTAGTTAACCCTTTCACCACTGATCACCGTATAACCGTTACGGGTGACGCTGGTTAGTTCGTTTATTTTTTATAGTGTCAGGGAACCCGCCGTTTATTACCGAATAAAGGTTTAGCCCCCTGATCGCCCGGCGGTGATATGCATCGCCCCAGGCAGTGTCAGATTAGCGCCAGTACCGCTAACACCCACGCACGCACCGTACACCTCCCTTAGTGGTATAGTATCTGAACGGATCAATATCTGATCCGATCAGATCTATACTAGTGTCCCCAGCAGTTTAGGGTTCCCAAAAATGCAGTGTTAGCGGGATCAGCCCAGATACCTGCTAGCACCTGCGTTTTGCCCCTCCGCCCGGCCCAGCCCAGCCCAGCCCACCCAAGTGCAGTATCGATCGATCACTGTTACTTACAAAACACTAAACGCATAACTGCAGCGTTTGCAGAGTCAGGCCTGATCCCTGCGATCGCTAACAGTTTTTTTGGTAGCGTTTTGGTGAACTGGCAAGCACCAGTGGCCTAGTACACCCCGGTCGTAGTCAAACCAGCACTGCAGTAACACTTGGTGACGTGGCGAGTCCCATAAGTGCAGTTCAAGCTGGTGAGGTGGCAAGCACAAGTAGTGTCCCGCTGCCACCAAGAAGAAGACAAACACAGGCCCCTGGTGCCCATAGTGCCCTTCCTGCTGCATTTGGCAATCCTAATTGGGAACCCACCACTTCTGCAGCGCCCGTACTTCCCCCATTCACATCCCCAACCAAATGCAGTCGGCTGCATGAGAGGCATTTTCTTTATGTCCTCCCGAGTACCCCTACCCAACGAACCCCCCCAAAAAAGATGTCGTGTCTGCAGCAAGCGCAGATATAGGCGTGACACCCACTATTATTGTCCCTCCTGTCCTGACAATCCTGGTCTTTGCATTGGTGAATGTTTTGAACGCTACCATTCACTAGTTGAGTATTAGCGTAGGGTACAGCATTGCACAGACTAGGCACACTTTCACAGGGTCTCCCAAGATGCCATCGCATTTTGAGAGACCCGAACCTGGAACCAGTTACAGTTATAAAAGTTAGTTACAAAAAAAGTGTAAAAAAAAAAAAAAATATATAAAATAAAAAAAAAAATAGTTGTCGTTTTATTGTTTTCTCTCTCTCTATTCTCTCTCTATTGTTCTGCTCTTTTTTACTGTATTCTATTCTGCAATGTTTTATTGTTATTATGTTTTATCATGTTTGCTTTTCAGGTATGCAATTTTTTATACTTTACCGTTTACTGTGTTTTATTGTTAACCATTTTTTTGTCTTCAGGTACGCCATTCACGACTTTGAGTGGTTATACCAGAATGATGCCTGCAGGTTTAGGTATCATCTTGGTATCATTCTTTTCAGCCAGTGGTCGGCTTTCATTTAAAAGCAATCCTAGCGGCTAATTAGCCTCTAGACTGCTTTTACAAGCAGTGGGAGGGAATGCCCCCCCACCGTCTTCCGTGTTTTTCTCTGGCTCTCCTGTCTCAACAGGGAATCTGAGAATGAAGCCGGTGATTCAGCCAGCTGACCATAGAGCTGATCAGAGACCAGAGTGGCTCCAAACATCTCTATGGCCTAAGAAACCGGAAGCTACGAGCATTTCATGACTTAGATTTCGCCGGATGTAAACAGCGCCATTGGAAAATTGGGAAAGCATTTTATCACACCGATCTTGGTGTGGTCAGATGCTTTGAGGGCAGAGGAGAGATCTAGGGTCTAATAGACCCCAATTTTTTCAAAAAAGAGTACCTGTCACTACCTATTGCTATCATAGGGGTTATTTACATTCCCTGAGATAATAAAAATGATTAAAAAAAAATGAAAGGAACAGTTTAAAAATAAGATAAAAAAGCAAAAAAATAATAAAGAAAAAAAAAAAAAAAAAAGCACCCCTGTCCACCCCTGCTCTCGCGCAAAGGCGAACGCAAGCGTCAGTCTGGCATCAAATGTAAACAGCAATTGCACCATGCATGTGAGGTGTCACCGCGAATGTCAGATTGAGGGCAGTAATTTTAGCAGTAGACCTCCTCTGTAAATCTAAAGTGGTAACCTGTAAAGGCTTTTAAAGGCTTTTAAAAATGTATTTAGTTTGTCGCCACTGCACGTTTGTGCGCAATTTTATGTCATGTTTGGTATCCATGTACTCGGCCTAAGATCATCTTTTTTATGTCATCAAACATTTGGGCAATATAGTGTGTTTTAGTGCATTAAAATTTAAAAAAATGTGTTTTTTCCCCAAAAAATGCGTTTGAAAAATCGCTGCGCAAATACTGTTGAAAAAAAAAAATGAAACACCCACCATTTTAATCTGTAGGGCATTTGCTTTAAAAAAATATATAATGTTTGAGGGTTCAAAGTAATTTTCTTGCAAAAAAAAAATTTTTTTTCATGTAAACAAAAAGTGTCAGAAAGGGCTTTGTCTTCAAGTGGTTAGAAGAGTGGGTGATGTGTGACATAAGCTTCTAAATGTTGTGCATAAAATGCCAGGACAGTTCAAACCCCCCCCAAATTACCCCATTTTGGAAAGTAGGCACCCCAAGCTATTTGCTGAGAGTCATGTCGAGTCCATGGAATATTTTATATTGTGACACAAGTTGCGGGAAAGAGACAAATTTTTTTTTTTTGCACAAAGTATAATGGGTTCAACATGCCTCTCAGCAATTTCCTTGGGGTGTCTACTTTCCAAAATGTGGTCATTTGGGGGGTTGTACTGCCCTGCCATTTTAGCACCTCAAGAAATGACATAGCCAGTCATAAACTAAAAGCTGTGTAAATTCCAGAAAATGTACCCTAGTTTGTAGACGCTAACCAATAATTATACGCTTATTGACATTTTTTTTACCAAAGACATGTGGCCGAATACATTTTGGCCTAAATGTATGACTAAAATTGAGTTTATTGGATTTTTTTTATAACAAACAGTAGAAAATATAATTTTTTTTCAAAATTTTTGGTCTTTTTCCGTTTATAGCGCAAAAAATAAAAATGGCAGAGGTGACCAAATACCATCAAAAGAAATGTCTATTTGTGGGAAGAAAAGGACGCTAATTTCGTTTGGGTACAGCATTGCATGACCGCGCAATTAGCAATTAAAGCGACGCAGTGCCAAATTGGAAAAAGTCCTCTGGTCCTTAAGCAGCATAATGGTCCGGTCCTTAAGTGGTTAAAATATAAATGAAAGAAAACATTTGTGTATAGATATATAAAAAAAAAAAAAAAAAAATGTAAATACCTTTTTTCTCCTTTTTTTTTTTTTTTTATAAGTGATCACATTCCCTCTTCTTGGTTGCATACGGAGCTCAGGGAGGTGAAGGAGGATAAACAGCAGTACAGTGACCTTCCAGTGAATAACTGTGCATTGCAGCACAAGTCTGATCATTAGAGGAGAGCTGGCAGAATTCTAAGCACAGCCAGAAAACTGACCACACTGTGCTCTCATGCCTAGTGTGGTCAGGTTTTAGTAGAAAGACAGATGGACTAACAGGAACACCAAGGATTTCACACAAAGAAAGCAATACAAAAAAGGATACTTTTTATACAAGTATGTGGTACAGCAGACACATCAGGAATATGAAATGTTGGGTTTACATATTCTTTAAGAACTTTCTTTGAAGAAGCCAACCTTGTTCCGTGAAACATGTCAAAAACAGAATTTCAAAAGCCTTTATGCCCTGATATGATACAAATAGAATATGCAACAATATTTTTAAGAGCATTATATTTGTTTTTGGTTTATTATATTTCTAGAAAGGCACACATGAGTTAAGTAAATTAATATTTTCTATTTATTTTCCATTGGGGGGGTTTACTTTTTTCCTGAGCGATGGTTATTAGCATATGCATGAGTTAAGACATATATGAAAAGGGGCTTGTATGTATTATGTTTTTACATATGTATTTTAAAATGTGATAGAAACACGTAAAAGGGATAGTGTACACTTTTCATACTGAGAAGCTGTAGTTTGGTGTGTTTTTTGCAGTGCCAAAAATGTCCAAGAAGTAATATTCCTAAAATGCGGAACTGCTCACTTCCTAATAATGTGACAGCATTGTCACCAAGACAGGAAATTAAGGGACATTTTCCCAAAAGAACATAAAAAGCCAAAAAATTGAGGCTGGATTCACACTATGTGTGGCTTTGGGGCACAGCAGGGGGTCCGGTGCTGAATTCTGACCTAAAACTGAGCCAAAGATGCACAGCACCCTTCTGTTGTGCACTCTGTGGCCGCCCCGTAGATGTGTGAACCAGCTCAATTGATAGCCGGTCAAACTCTCCTGTCATGCGAATTGGAATGCGGGAAACCCACATCCAATTCGCATAAGTGTGAACCCAGCCTAAGGGGGTTCTAGCTTCTTCCCACTCTACCAAAAACTTGGATGCAATTTTTTTTTAAAAAAGTGTTGCTCCCATAATACATGAGAAATGGAAATATAAAAAGAAAAGTGGTAGTAAGCAGTATACAGTTCATTGTTTTAAGGAGATGCTAGAATAGACGTGTGAAGCAGAACTAAACTCTCTCGATCAACATTAATCTTTTACATGGGCGGACTCGATCGGACCCTCCAGTCTAGTGTCCTCTAAAGCCCCATACACACATCATATTTTCTGCTGATTATTGTCTTCATATTTACCAAAGCCATGTAGTGCAAGGGCCTGCCTGATTGCATACAAATTGAAACTCCTAAAGTTTGACCTCATATTATACGTTTTTGGTAAATCTGAAGACAAAAATCAGCAGAAAATCTGATAGTGTGTATGGGGCTTTAGGATGGACATCTGACCGTTGACACTAGCTGACATCCAATTTTATACGCTAGAAACAGATGGCTGAAGATCCGTTCCCCATCCATCTGGTGGATCGTATCAGATGAAAATCGGTTGTGTAAACGCACAGGCGGTCCGTTTACATCCAGCCGTCCATAGAGGAGAGCAGGCTGTGTCTGTGTCCGCTCTGCATAAGTGGAGTGGACACGGACCAACAATCCGCCTGCTCAGCTGGGGTTAGTGGACAGATTCCCCGCTGAGCAGGTGGACTCCAACGGAGCGCACCCCGTGTGTAAGGGGCCGTATCCTTATGCTGCTAGCATTAGTAAATTGACAGGAAAGTACATTGTAATGTTAGTACCTTCTGATCCACTGCACATCAGGAATTGTGATTTAAATCACTTGCTTCATGCATTATGGTACATTCTGGTAGGTGTCAAAATCCAAGGATTAGCACGACTTCCAGGTAAGCTAGCGCTTTCATGACAGCAGCAATTGTAGCTCCCATATTTATTTCTGCATATTTCCTTAACCACAGAGCCTCATTTTGAGATTCGGTGTTTACTGGTTTAAAACAGTTTTTTTTGCTTGAAAATTACTTTGAACCCCCAAACATTATATATATATATATATATATATATATATATATATATATATATATATATATATATTCTAACACCCTAGAGAATAAAGTGGCGGTCGTTGCAATACTTTCTGTCACACCGTATTTGTGCAGTGCACTTACAAGCGCACTTTTTTTGGAAAAAATACATTTTCCACGTAAAAAATAAGACAACAGTAAAGTTAGCCCATTTTTTTTTATATTGTGAAAGATGATGTTACACCGAGTAAATTGATACCCAACATGTCAAGCTTCAAAATTGCACCCCCTTGTGGAATGGCAACAAAGTTTTACCCTTAAAAATCTCCATAGGCAATGTTTAAAAAAATTTACAGGTTGCATGTTTTGTGCTACAGAGGTGGTCTAGCGCTAGAATTATTGGTCTTGCTCTAACGACCACGGCGATACATCACGTGTGATTTGAACACCGTTTACATATGCGGGCGCTACTCACGTATGCGTTCGTTTCTGCGCGAGAGCGGGGGCGTGTTAAAATTTAAATTTTTTTTTCTTATTTATTTTACTTTTTATTTTTTATTTTTACACTGTTCTTTAAAAAAAAAAAGTGTGTCACTTTTATTCCTATTACAAGGAATATAAACATTCCTTGTAATAGAAAGAAAGCATGACAGGACCTCTTAAATATGAGATCTGGGGTCAAAAAGACCTCAGATCTCATATTTACACTAAAATGTAATTTGAAACTTTTTTTTTCGCCCTGCAATGGTATGGAGTTGGGTGGGGGCCATCTTCCCCTCACTCAGCTCCATACCACACACGGAGAAGGATCCGATCGCTCCGGAGCCGCCGGCAGAGGCGGGAGGGGGGCCCTCTTCCGCCACTGATAAAAGTGATCTTGCGGCGAATCCGCTGCAGAGACCACTTTTGTCTGAAAGCCGACCGCTCGCTCTTAAAGAGGATACCGGGATTATGGTAGCTAGCTGCTGATATAATAACGATATTTCTCTTCAAACAGCCGATGTATAACGACAGCGGGCGGTCGGCAAGTGGTTAAAGGTGTTCAATAGTCATAAACTTCCATTTTAGATCATCAGCAATACTAATTATAGCTAGGTTTGACAATCCAATATGGCGTAAGCTTACTTGAAAAATCTCCTTTCATGTTGTGAGTTTTGCTTGTCTACTGACCATTTCCTACATGCTGTGCAGCTTCTCCTCTGCTGCTTACTTTTATTTTCTAAAGACTACATATCCCATGGTACTTTGCTGCCTGCAAGCAGTGACTCCTCTACTGACACCGCCTCCTGAAACTCCTCTTCTCAGCTCAGTATAATATATTTATACTTGTTTTGACCTCCTTTTTTTTACATTTTTTTTTCAGTTGCTTCCTGGTTTTTGGTCTAGGTCAAAATAATGTCATACATCCCATGAGTCTTCATGGGCATTTTTTAAAAATTTCTTCTGGAGGAGGGAAGGAAGGGCTTTCCCAGCTACGCACACCCTCCTTTTTGCATGCCTGAGCTAAGAGCAGATGGATTACAGGAAATAAATGCTCCATGGTTCATCTGCCCTGGAAATGCTAGGAGGGTGTTTTAAAAGTGTTTTCTCAACAAAAAAGCATGAATAGATGGGTGAGTTTGTTTTGAATAATAAAAATGAATTTAATAGCAATTTCAGTTTTGTGGTACTGAGATACAGTTGAGTCCCTCCTTAACAATTCTCTATAGGGGCAGTTAGAATAGCTTTAAATCTGCTTGTGAACTAAGCTCACTGTACACAAAGGTGATATGTAAATTAAAGAGAAAATTATCCTTTTATAAAAAAAATTGTCACACTGTGACCGCAAACGAATGCTTTTAACAGGCATTTGCACATGGTCATTTTGTATAATGAAGGCCTAATGAATACAGAGACGGGGTATAACAGTTGATGTTGAAATGGCCCTATTGTGGTTCATTAAATGAGGCCCATAGACACAATGCCTGCTGAAGATTTTCATTTATAGAGAAACACTTTGCTCCATTGTACTGCATGGCCAGTCTCATCAGTTGAAATCTTTGCTCTTTCTGCTGTAATATCACCCTTTACTGTGACAGACATTGCTTCAAAGGTGACCATCCCCACTGCGCGCTTACTGCCACAATCCAACGTCAGTTATCTGCTAACCCACTAGAGAAGAGCATGAGCAATTTCTTTATAAAGACCTACAGGAAAGGGATGCAAAGAATGAAGGCGGCAGTAGGCGCTCGTCATAGCTGTGTTACACTGGTGGTGAATCCTAATGGCTGATGTACGTAGAATGAACTAATATGGAAGCCAGTCCTGAGCCTTGTGTGACAGCTATTGTATATCCATCCATTATCTGGGAACCTTTTGCAATACTTTAAGTTGAATTTCAGACACCCAGCTAAATACACAGATGAAATATACCTGTGTTAATGTAAGGAAGCTGTTTCACCTGCCAAAGGATTTGTATTGCTGTCCATCCAGCCCAGATATTTAAACAGCTCTGTCATACAGTATAGCCCTTTTTGGCAGTGCAGGATACCTGATCATTTTAATTGCAATAGCCAACCCGCCTCCTTCTTTCGCTGGCAGCTGGTTGTAGCTTACAGAGGACGCTGGAGGGACCTTGATGTAGTGAGGGATAAGGTATGAATTTTGTCTTTAACCCTCTGCTCCTGTAAAAAAACGCCTGTAAACAAAACCGCGTTTAGACGCGTTTGGTGTTTGAAATGCCTCTAAACTCAGCTTCTGAAAGCCACGTACACACGAGCGGAATATCCGACAGAAAAAGTCAGACGGAAGCTTTTCATCGTCTATTCCGATCGTGTGTAGGCCTCATCGGACTTTTTTTTTCGAAAATTCTGACGGACCTGGAAACATGTTCTAAATATTTCCGAACCATTTTCCTGAACCAATTCCTATCGGGAAAACCGCTCGTCTGTATGCTGTTCCGACGGACTAAAAACGACGCATGCTCTAAAGCAAGTACGAGATGGAAGCTATTGGCTATTGAACTTCCTTTTTCTAGTCCCGTCGTACGTACTATACATCACCGTGTTCTGGATGGTCGGACTTTGGTCGGACTTTGGGTTGGCCATGTGTAGGCAAGACCGATTGAATGGAATTCCGTCAGAGTTCCGTTGGAGAAACCTTCGGAGTTTATTCCGACAGCAAAACCGTTCGTGTGTATGCGGCATAAGCGTCGGTTTACCAGCAACAGTGTACATGAGGCCTAATAGGCTTCAAAAAAGGTGGACTCGGATAGCAGAGCATTGCGCTCGGAGCCCACCCAGGTGTGTTAGAAAAGCAAATGAATATTTGCTTTTCTAACACTGAACCGTATCTCCGCCAATCAGGAATCCCGGGTCTAATGCCTGTCACCTGATTGGCTGAAGGCAGAGGCAATCCTATTGGATGCCTAGCAGAACGGAAGAAGAGGCGCAGGGAAGCATGGAGGACCCGCTGCTCATCCCACACAACTCGTCGCCGTCACCTGCTGCCTGACCTGCCACCAAGATGGGGTAAGTGCTGGGCAGACAGTGGGCGGGTGGGGGTCACAGTGGCTGCATTTGATGGGGCACAAGTGGCTGCATTTGATGGGACACAAATGACTGCATATGATGGGGCACAAGTGGCTCCATATGATGGGGCACAAGTGGCTGCATATGATGGGGCACAAGTGGCTTCATATGATGGGGCACAAGTGGCTGCATATGATGGGGCACAAGTGGCTTCATATGATGGGGCACAAGTGGCTTCATATGATGGGGCACATGTGGCTGCATATGATGGGGCACAAGTGGCTTCATATGATGGGGCACAAGTGGCTGCATATGATGGGGCACAAGTGGCTTCATATGATGGGGCACAAGTGGCTGCATATGATGGGGCACAAGTGGCTGCATATGATGGGGCACAAGTGGCTGCATATGATGGGGCACAAGTGGCTTCATATGATGGGGCACAAGTGGCTGCATATGATGGGGCACAAGTGGCTCCATATGATGGGGCACAAGTGGCTGCATATGATGG
The DNA here is from genome assembly GCF_042186555.1 of Aquarana catesbeiana. Taxonomy (NCBI): domain Eukaryota; kingdom Metazoa; phylum Chordata; class Amphibia; order Anura; family Ranidae; genus Aquarana; species Aquarana catesbeiana. The sequence goes on along the minus strand of NC_133328.1, from coordinate 496,672,720 downwards.
GGCACAAGTGGCTTCATATGATGGGGCACAAGTGGCTGCATATGATGGGGCACAAGTGGCTTCATATGATGGGGCACAAGTGGCTGCATATGATGGGGCACAAGGGGCTGCATATGATGGGGCACAAGTGGCTGCATATGATGGGGCACAAGTGGCTTCATATGATGGGGCACAAGTGGCTGCATATGATGGGGCACAAGTGGCTTCATATGATGGGGCACAAGTGGCTGCATATGATGGGGCACGAGTGGCTGCATATGATGGGGCACGAGTGGCTGCATATGATGGGGCACGAGTGGCTGCATATGATGGGGCACAAGTGGCAGCATATGATGGGGCACAAGTTGAGAGCTATGGAAATTATTGAATCTATAATTGATTTTTGTTATCATATGTAAAGGCAGAATTAGGGTGTTGTAATGCTGACAAGAACATAACAATATGACTGTTTGATATAGCGATCATGTCAATTTAATAAACATATGACAGAATAAACCACTAGACTAAATGGGTCAGTCTATGACTGCGTGTAATAAAAAAAAAATATTTGGTTAGGGAGGACAATCAGATTTACTTCCAACAAATCATTTATACATTTGTTGTAGCAAACAGTTGTTTCTGAGAAACAAGTAATTTTGAAATCTGTGATCAATCAATCAATTGTTTGTTGTCATACAGTATGTATACCAGAATAAGGCACCCCAGATGTACATTCCCAATGAAGTTCTCTAGGTTGGTTGGTTGGGCAGGGGTCTGGGACGTGAAATGCTAGATTGGCGTTCCTTTTAATTCTGCTTGTTATTGCCGCTCAGTTGGCTTTGTGTAAGGTAAGTTATGGAGCCGTGTTTTATTAAAATGTTTGTTGAATGTGCTGCATTATTTAGCTTTTTATTTTTAAGATTGCGTACCTAGTAACATATGACATTGCAAGTTCTGTGTAGGATATGATATTAGTCCCTGTGGATCCTTTCTGAGCTAAACCTTATTTACACCCAGTTCTCATTATAATTGGTGAGCAAATTTCTGGAGAGGGTCTGTTGGTGGTCACTGTGAACTTAAAGTGATTGTAAAGCTTTGTTTAAAAAAAAATAAAACATAACACACATGTTATACTTACCTCCTCTGTGCAAGGGTTTTGCACAGAGTGGCCCTGATCCTCCTTTTGCATCCTTTTAGAATGAATTAAGGTAAAAAAACCCTGAAGGTTTACAACCCCTTTAAATGCTTCAGCCCCGGAAGATTTGGCTGCTCAATGACCAGGCCATTTTTTGCGTTTCGCCCCTGCGTTGCTTTAACTGACAATTGCGTGGTTGTGCGACGCTGTACCCAAACAGAATTGACGTCCTCTTTTTCCCACAAATAGAGCTTTCTTTTGGTGGTATTTGATCGCCTCTGTGGTTTTTTATTTTTTGAGCTATAAACTAAAGAAGATCGACAATTTTGAAAAAAAACACAATATCTTTTACTTTTTGCTATAATAAATATCCCACAATTTTTTTCCTCAGTTTAGGCCGATATGTATTCTTCTACATATTTTTGCTAAAAAAAAATCGCAAAAGGCGTATATTGATTGATTGGTTTGTGCAAAGGTTATAGCATCTACAAAATAGGGGATAGATTTATGGCATTTTTATTATGATTTTTTTTTTTTTACTAGTAATGGCGGCGATCTGCGATTTTTATCAGGACTGCGACGTTATGGCGGACACATCGGACACTTTTGACACATTTTTGAAACCATTGACAATTATACATCGATCAGTGCTATAAAAATGCACTGATAATTGTGTAAATGTCACTGGCAGGGAAGGGGTTAACACTAGGGGGCGATCAAGGGATTAACTGTGTTCCCTTTGTGTGTTTCTAACTGTGGGGGGATGGGACTGTCTAGGAGGAGAGAGATATCAGTGTTCATACATAGTATGAACACACGATCTGTCTCCTCTCCCCTGAAAGAACCGGGATCTGTGTGTTTACACACACAGATCCCGGTTCTCGGTCTGTCACGAGCAATCGCGGGAGCCCGGTGGTCATCGCGCCCACCAGGCACTTGCATCTGGGTCGCGCACACGCGCCCCTAGTGGCCAAAAGGCGAAGCGACATAAGATAACGTTGTTTCGCCCAGCCGTGCCATTCTGCCGCAGCGAAACTGCATCGGCTGGTCGGCAAGCGGTTAAGATTGGTAGATCTTGAGTTTATAATGATAATTTTGTCAGCAGGATGTTATTATTGTTTTATTGGTACATGAGCATGTTTTTCATATATTATTTATCATATATTATGGTTACATTAAAGTGATTGTAAAGGAAGAAGGTTTTTATCTGAATGCATACTATGCATTCAGATAAAAAGCTTTCTGTGTGCAGCAGCCCCCCTAATACTTACCTGAGCCCCATCTTGATCTAGCGATGTGTCCCGAAAGTCTTGGCTGTCCGGGACTCCCCTCCTCATTGGCTGAGACAGCAGCGAAGCGTTGGCTCCCATTGGCTCCCGCTACTGTCAATCAAAGTCAGTGAGCCAATGAGAAGAGAGAGGGGACGGGGCCAGATCCATGTCTGAATGGACACAGGGCGCTGTGGCTCGGCAGGTGCCCCCCATAACGAGCTGCTTGCTGTGGGGGCACTCAACAGGAGGGAGGGGCCAGGAGCACTGAAGAGGAGGATCTGGGCTGCTCTGTGCAAAACAACTGCACAGAGGAGGTAACTATAACGTGTTTGTTTTTGTTTTATTTTTTTAAAGATAAAAGAGATACTTCTCTTTCAAGGACAGGAAATCTGCTGTTATTTAGAAGCTTTCTCCCTGCTCTAAAAAATCTTTATTAAAATATTCCTAGTATTTGTATTTGAGCGTTGATAAAAATATTTGACCTAAACCAACTAGTAATATGTCTAGTTCCATTTACTATTTTGCTATCTTATCAGGATGACCACAGTTTTTTTATTTATGTTAAAATACATTTTTATTAATTTGTATATTCCAGAGTAGCTATGGGTGCTGCATAAAAAGGTACAACAGTACAATGTAGTTTCCATAAAGTTGGTCATCCAGTCCCAAAGATCCTCATATTCAAAACACTTGCAGCTCAGAATGATCTACCAGAACATAACATTCATTGCAGCCTCTTTTGTTCTCTTGGGGAATTGATGTTCTGAGATGTTGTGTATGGCAGTGCCATAAATAAATAGGCTTTTATATAGAATGTTGAGCTAGGTCCAGCTACTGAGCATTAGGTTGTGCTGACACACACTGTAACAGAGGCATACAATTAACTGATCCTCTGTCACAGTTTGTTGCTACGGTGACAGAACCAGAAGACAAGAAAGCTGCATTGTCTCAGCTTTATTCTACATTGTCCGATCCACGGGATGATCCAAACTCCTTGTGGGTTGCTGGCTTGCAAGTGTTATGCCGCGTACACATGAGCGGAATTTCCGACAGAAAGAGTCTGATGGGAGCTTTTCATTGTATATTCCGACCGTGTGTATGCCCCATCGGACTTTTTCTGTCGAAAATTCAGACGGACTTAGATAGAGAACATATTCTATATTCTTCTGACAAACAAATTACTATCGGAAAAAACGCTTGTCTGTATGCTGTTCCGACGCACTAAAAACGACGCATGCTCTGAAGCAAGTACGAGACGGAAGCTATTGGCTACTGGCTATTGAACTTCCGTTTTCTAGTCCCGTCGTACGTGTTGTACGTCATCGTGTTCTGGACGGTTGGAATTTGGTGTGACCGTGTGTATGCAAGACAGCTTGAGCAGAATTCCATTGGAACTCTGTCGGAAAAAAACCTTCAGAGTTTATTCCAACGGCAAAACCGGTCGTGTGTACAGGGCATTAGTGTAGAGCTGGACAGACAGGGTGGTGTTGTGTGCTGCTTGGATTTCAGCAAACTGGAAAAGAGAAGGGTCATTGCAATCCTAGATAGATTCTGCACACAAGTCAAGTAGTAGATTGCTTATGTATGTAATAATTCTTTAGCTGTGTTATACCCTGCTATGTGTCTTCAAATTGAGTTGTCAAATGGCAGCTGAAATTTAGGATTTCAGTTGGAGAGTGCATTAGAAGCAGCAAGGTAAGGTTAGGTGTACACCTGGAGAGATAGCTCATGGTTGGTGTCAAAAGTGTGTTGGTGAAGTTTACTGGTGATCCAAAGAGAAGACAGCTGTGTTAATGCCAAGGAGTCTGTAGAACTCCAACTGCAAACTCAAAATAGCTGTCACTCAGCCAAGATGTTTTTCTAATTTTGGGTATGGGGGGAACATGAGCTGATCCCTGCCCACTGTGAGTGTGTATGAGTTGGCCTTATATGAACGTGGGGATACCTGAAGATAAGAATTTTATCACAGACTATAGAATTGCGATGTTGGTGGGGAAAGACCCGAGGATAATTTGTCCACCTGGCTCAGACAATGTAGTGGAAGGACTAGTTTCTATTGTGCTCTTGCAGCCCCCCTAATATATTGGCGTTGGGTTGGGTCCTGTGCTTGGGCAAAGCTGAGGATTTAAACTAATATGCAGACAATTGGTATTAATACATCATAATACCACCTCCACTTACCTCCTAAAAAAGCAAACATATGTTCTGCGAAACACATTTAGACTGCAGAAGCCCTGCCTGAATAACTCTTTGTTTCAACAGACAAAAATTTTCCAGCATACTTACCAGCTACCCTGCAAAAACAAAAATTAAACTGACCCTGTCTAACAATTCACAATAAAACTAGAGGTTTTAGTTGCATACCTTTGCAAATATATGTGAAAGCCGCAGTGCCTATTCCAAGGCTCCTCTGTGTACTGTGGTCCTAACTCTACATTTTTGAGAGTCTGCAAGTTGGAACATATACTGTATAGCCTTGGATAATTTAAGAGCAGGTTTGCCTTGGAGTGAGCCCAGCAAGAGCACAATAACGGCTGGAGGAGTGGGCTCCCTCCAGGCAAACCTGCCCTTGATTTATCCACTGCTATATATGCTCCAACTTGGAGGCTCTCCAAAATATAAAGTTAGGACCACAGTATACAGAGGAACCTTGACGTAGGCACTGCGGCTTCCACATATATTTGCAAATGTGTGCAAATAAAACCTCTGTTTTCACATGAATTGATAGACAGAGTCAATTTGTTTTTTATGGACTAGATGGTGGTGTGCTGGGAAATTTTTGTATGTGTTGGTCACTTTACTGCAAAGGCTAATTGTAAATTGGGGTGCTTGCCATCTTTTTGTTTAGCTTGTTCATTGTTTCAACAGACACGTAAAAGACATTATGCCTTGATTGACCTGTAAATAAGTGCTTGTAGTTGTCATCGTTGGGGGCAAGTAATGTGACATTAATGTTACAAAAATTGATGACGAACATTTTACATGTTTTATTATAGTTTTATCAGTATTTCGAAAATACACTTTATTTCTTTTAACAGGATATTCTAGTCTATGTATTTTAAGTACCATGAAAGCGCTACTGTCCTTATACTGTGTACACTGTTTTTGGGTAGAGTGGTTGAGGATTAGAACTTATGTGGGGATTTACTGATGCCAGGGTTCTCAATGGGGGAATCAGGACAGATGGTGACTGGAAATCTGAAATTTTATAGTCGTGTCCAGAAAAGACAAGAGGAAGTTTTCCCCTGGGGACACCTGCCTAGATGAATTTTCACTCTTGGAGCTCTCCTGTTGGTCAGGAAGAAAAGGGAAATCACCCTAGAGGGGACAGGGTCTATGTCAAAAACCCATCCTTATTTTGTGCAAAACTAGATACAATATTTTAGCTGATGTTCCAAAAGAAGCTGTACTGTAATTAGTGAAGTAACAGTAGCCATAGAGCTCAAGTGGGTACAATGGAACCTGGGTGAGAAAAGGGGCCACACTAAGGGGGCTGTGGAGGCAACTGAAACATAGAATGTCTGTGTGCATGTGAAGATACCATAAATCCAGCATTGTGTCATTAAGGATTGTAGAGGTCATAGTTGACTCTGCATCCCTTTTGACATTCGCAATCAAGAAGAGCTGACGTCAGACATACAGCAGGAGACTTCAGAATTGTTGTCACTACTCACAGATCCCCTTTGCAGCTTGTGCAATAAGGAGAATGTGTTTAGTTGTCTTAGTACACTGCAGGGTTCATTTTAATCTGGCTAGGATGACCAGAAGCTCAAAGGGCAATAATACTGTAGCTTTATTGCCCTCAAAGCTTCTGATCATCCTGGCCAACTGACATTAACCTTGTATGCCTACTGCATCAATCTTCCTCGGACTACAAAAAAATCCCAGTGTCTCCTCAGCTACTAAAAATTCATGACTGATGGTAGCTCTTCAAAAAAAAAAAAAAAGTTTAAAAAAAAAATTTGTATTAGGGATATAGCATAATTGGGTGCTAACAATGATACCATGATATAAAATATTGTGATTGTAGCATCCTCTAGTGTGTGATAGATGTAGTGTGTAGAATGGGCAAACCATACTCTGACTCATATTGTATCTTTGTGAGTCTGTAATTGGGTCAGGGTTATTAGCATTCAGGGCTGGATGACTCATCCTGGCAGCCCCCTGGTGTCTACCCCTGGTGTCTAGAAGGTTGGAGAACCTTCTAGAATTAGAGGGTGCGGGCTAGGAGGAGCTCTTATGCATATTTATGAGCCTCAGCCAATCCCCAGTAGTGGGCTGGCAGGGGTCTGATTTCACCTCATAAATAGACATGGGCCATGCTAGTAGGGCAGTCGGGTGGAAGATGGAGAGTTGAGGAGGCTGTCAGTGGCCCTAAGGGGCGCCCCCTAGTCTAGGGGGTGACCTGCCTTGGGCCGAGGCTCAGGTGCTGGAAAAAACCTCCTAAAGACACATGGAAGGAATCATTCCTGGAGGCACGGGAGCAAGGAGAGGACAGAGTGAGTAGTTCAACACTGGTGGGGACCAACAAAGGGGGGAGACTGCCACATGTAGCCAGTCTCCCTTGAAGAGAGCAGTGGGCTTAAGTCTTCAGTCCTTTCCCTGAGAGATCTCTTGAGAGACAGCCAGGTGGGCTGGTGAAGAGGCAGCAGGAGGGCTGTTGAAAGAGGCAGCTGCAGCCAGGTGGGCTGGCAGGGCCTCAAGAGATGGGGCTGAGATCAGTGACCATAAAGGAACAGGAGGGAAAGTTATATGTTATGTCACTCACTCCACATGTCTATTTATGAGGTAGGCTCTGCCCCCTGCCAGCCCATTGCTTGGGATTGGCGGAGGCCTCATAAATATGAATGGAACCCCCTCCTTACAGCCATCATTCAGCTCTGTAAGTTTCTACAAACCTCCAGACCAGGTGGAAGTGTCAGAAAGGACTGCCAGATGAGTCATCCAGCCCCTGAGTCACTGAACCCTGACCCAGATTCACAGCTCAGGCTTAGCCCTGAGCTAAATAAATGTACCTACACTAACAGAAACCTATATACATGTAGCAGACATACTAGAGGGTGCTACATTGAAAAAAAAAAAAACCAACCCCCTCTGGGTGATCAATGTATATTGCAAGGATTTTAACAAACTTTGTTGCAGACTCCTTCCTATTTCAGGTCTAAAAGAATGACTGTTAGAAGATGTCCTGTGCACAGTAATTCTGAATGAGAGTGACTAACTATTTTAATCAGCTTATGCACTTTTGTCATGTTCTGATGAGAAAAGTTGCAGTGTCTGCATCCATTTTGAAGTGATTAACCCTTAAGGAGTATCTCTCCAAAAATGAAATTTTTGTTGCAAAGGATGCCTAAAACCTGACTTAGTGCAGACTGCTTCACCCAAGCAGGAAATAAGATTTTTGGTAGCGTTCTGTACACAGGTTGCAAAGCATTAAAAACATTACAGCAGCTGTAGTTTGAAAAGGAAAGACATTTTTAATGTGGAGCTCCACTCCCCATAACCAAGCTTCATAAGCTAATGATGTCATCACCTAGGCGGCCAGGACAGGAAGCGCCGCCTGAAGATATAAAAACTGGTATATAGAAACAAAAATAACAAAAAAATATCAATTTTTAGCACTGTACACCAGGGGGAGGGGGGGCTACATTGAGAACATTGGAACTAAAAAAAGACTGGAACTCAGCTTTAATACATTAAATGACACTATGGCTTGTGTAGCAGTTGTGTATGCTATATTCATTTTTTTATTCACTATATTTTTTTCCCCCACAAAAATGGAGTTACCCTTAGTATATCTATATTCAAAAGGTTTTGTTTTTGGGGTTTTTTTTGGATACAGAGTGGGTAAAACTCCCTTCCTTCTCAGACAGTTGTCACCAGAACAGGTGTCCCTATTAGAAGATTTCCCTTCTGTTCCTGTTTTGGTGGCTACTCAGAGTTTTAGAATTTTCCTAAATTTTCTCCAAAATGACAGTGCTCTTTGGGACAAATAGAAGGTGCATCTATCTAGTGAGAACACAGACAGCAATAAAAACCTGACAGGGGCTTTAACCATTCGCTATTCTATCCAGAAATAAAAAGTTGTGGGTTTAGGTGCAGTTTATTTTCAAATTTTAATGTCATGTAACATTAAATAGTAAATCACACCACTGCTGAATTTGTTGGTGCTACAGTAATAAAACCAGCACTATAATGTATGTTTATGGCTTTAAAGGAATGAGCGCTGTAAGAAATTGTGCTTTAAAAAAAAGTCTTGCGATTACCTGGTAAGGTAACATGTACGGTATTTTAGCAATTCTTATGCGACCCCATATGTTAAAAGAAAGCAGCTGAGCAATTTACACTGGGATATTTCAAATTATGTTTAGCAGGTTAGATGTGTATTATTCCATGAAGAAGCACCGTATACGGCTGCAGTGGAGACAGATGGGTTAATGGGATGTCACTAAGGATGAAATTGTCCCAGACAAGATCAGACACGTTGAGTAAATGGATTAGAAGAATATCGGTAGAATGTTATCCTAAAAAGAAGATGTTTACAAATTGTTTTGTTTTGTTTCCCCCTGTGTATAAATAGAGATGGCATTTAGTAAATGAGGAACATTTAATTTGAAAGATGGATTTGGATCAATAGTAGTTTATGCTTAAAATTCTGAAAAGACAATTTACAGTACAGTATTTGATACGAAAAGCATGGAGCAAGCCACCAAATAACATCCCAACATACTGTCATCAAACATTCAGAACAATCAAATTCCACCAGTCAGGCTATAACCTCATTTTTTGTCCATACTTGATAACCATTTTGGACCACATTCCTTTGGGAATCAGAATATCAGGGATGATCAAATGTAGACAAACGGGAGTTTTGCATTCTATACCTGTCTTTCCTTTGTAAGCAGATACTTTCCCTATAGAGTACCAGTCACAGCTACACTGATGTTAAAAACCTGAGAGAAGTACTGTCAGGGTTAGGAGTCGGGCACAGGGACCTATAGCTATAGCAATAGAGATGCTCCAACTGACCAGTTGGATAAGTACACAAGCAGGTCACTTTAGCAGATGACATGGGCTCACCTGAGGTGCGGGGTCTAAGCATAACCAGTATTCACCTGAGCTCCTGATGGTGGTGATGGGTTTTGCTGCATGTTAATACCAGATTGCACTCCTCAGGATCACCCCACCAGGAGGTGGTAAGTTAATAGGGGTCCAGTATCAGATATATTGTAGCAGGTAGGGATCAATCAAAACCGTGATCATTAAACAAGCCAAAGGTCGGTAACAAGTGGCTGTAGGTGGGATCAAGTGGAAGTGTAGTCAAGAAACAAGCCAAAGGTCAGTAGTGAGTAGTAGTGGAGATAAGGAGAGATGCAGATACTCAAAGGAGCAAGATTTCTGCTGGAGAGAGCACAATAATCTAGCAACCAGGAAGTGCAAATAGGAAGTTCATGGGAGGAGCAAAGAATTCAAGGTTTACAAGAGACAAGGCAAGAGATCAGACAGGGAGCTGTTTAGCATGTCAGGTGGCTCAGCAAGAGGAGCTACTGCTGGATGCAGCAGAGATTGTGGGTTCAGATCCTGACAGGTACATGGGCTGCAATTGCTAACCTTCTTATAAACATGCTAGTTACCTGGGTAGCTTTGCCATAGTGTTTCGAGTTACTACTATTTAGTGACTGACCTGGAAAGAGCATGCAGCAAGTGATCACTATAGCAGCCAGGCAGCTAGCATTTTCAGATGAAGAGTTTAGCAGTGGTAGGCTATGTATTTTTTCAGTTCACGTTTCCTTTAAAGTTTTATAATTGTTGGGGTTTATTAAAAAATTATATTTTCCTCATTATTTAGCTTTATTGACTTTGTCTTTGTCTAACTCTTCCTTGAGTTTGGGATGATAGAATGGAGCATGTCAACTACTTGACCTCATGCACTGTACACTCAGATGCTGGTAAACAGCGTATGAGACAGGCAATTGTCAGGGCAGCAGATGTTGGACTTCTGGTGCTGTTTCGCCTCCTGACTCAATATTAATATACACAAAAAATGAAATAGAGTTATATTTTTCATAAGTAAGCCTGAATAGATAAAATAATTCAAAATTCTCCCATGGATTTATCTTATACTCTGTACAAAAAATAAACCTCTTAAAATAAAGAATTAAAAAAGGGAATACTGGGGCCCAGTCTTTAATAACTATAGCAGTTCTTTCTCATGAGGCATGACTTGTTTTTAGTTCATGATGGGAGCGTATAGAAGGTACCTTATATCTCTGGTTCATCCTTGTTTATATGCTTGTGTTTCTGGAAGCGGGAATCCTAAAGGAGGAGGACTACAATTTACATGCTAATCCAAAGGGACTTAGGCACTGCAAAACTCATTTCACATACTTTTTGGGGAGAAAATCTTATAAGATAGAGTTTTAGATGTTTGGGAGAGGGGTTGAAATGTATTCCCTATTATGTATATAGTTTTGTAATAAGGCGTGCCCATGGACATTATCAGTCAGGGGCTGCACAAAGACCCTCTGGGAATTAGCCACCACCGAGGGTCAAAAGAATGCTGACACCCCCCCCACTGTCACATATAACTGGACATGGCTCAATTCTATCTAGCTGTCAGTCAACAAACAGTGAATTTTTACTTGATAAATAGTTGAGTAGGGGGCCTGAAAATTGGTCTTACACATGGTCTTACCCACCACATTACATTTGGGTTTGGCTCCCCAAATCTGGTATAGTATATTTTGGGTGGGAAACTTTGGGAAGTGAAAACACACATACATTTTACTCTGAGCACCCATGCTCAGTCCAGTTATAAATAATTCCCAACATTTATTAAATGCCCCCACATCAGACCCACAGCCTAATTCTAACATTTAATGTACATACAGTGCTTATGGTTAAGATGGCCGCTGCTGCCCCGAGACCAGGAGCTGGGGAATACTGCCTCAACTAGTTTCTTCTGTAATTGGACATGTTTAGGAAGCATCTTGAAGATGTTCAATTACAGACTAGACTAGTTGACAGTGCTGATGTTATAACAGGAAAGTACTTCCAAGGATTGGAAACTTGTTATCAGAGGTAAAGATTTTCCACCATATTGGAACATATTTGTGCTATTGGATATGCATAAGAAAATGGAACAAATTTCGCTGTTGTATCAGTACTTCCCACGAGGCAGAATCGCGCTCTGGTGCTTTCACAAAATGTCTCACAGTAACCAGATTATGTAATTTTTTCCAGTACAGGTTACAGAATGACACATATAATTTGGTTTGTGTGTAACTTTTTCCTAGAATACAGGTCCTTATTACTCAAGCTCAAAAGCAAGAACTGTGCTGATTTCCTTAGCCAGCCAATGCATGCATATATGTCAATGTTTACTAATTTTCAGGGGCCATGTTTCTACAGATTTGGTGGATATGAGTGCATCATAAATGGCCTACCTAACCAACATCTTTATGTATGAGTGCATCATAAATGGCCTACCTAACCAACATCTTTATGTATTTTAAATTATGTTTTCAAAGCTAGCATAAAATGCCCACACTGAACATTGATGGTTCATAAGAGATGAATATAAAATAAAGAACACACAAATCTTATAGAACTGAAAATATTGTAGCTTTCTAAGGACAGATATTCAAATTGCGGGTCCACCCCTGAGAATGACCATAGGTACCTCATTAAAAAAATAATTGTATTTCTTGCTATAGGTTATTGCACTTTTCTCACTAGCACTGTTTTTCTAAATAAGATGAGCATGTATGTCCAGCATGATGGTAAGATCTCATTAACTGCTATACTCATAGCTGGTTAGCTATGACTTTATAGTGACAAGTTTAAGTGTCCTCTGTCCAATGTCTCTTGTATAATGAGGGTGTCATTATGAGTCAGCAAGGCGGTCTCATTGAAGAGGCAGCTGATCGGTAGGCGCAACTTGGCATCCAGGGCAAAGTGTAGGCTTGAATTTGAAGAAGTTAAGACTTCTAACAAACCTAAAACTTTCTCAGGTAAAAATACTTTTTTGGTAATAGCGGGTACCTTGTGGTGCCTGCTCTTATGTAGAATTTTATTTTTAGATATTGAGAAGGGATGACAAGTTCAATCTAAGTACTTTCCATTGAAATACTTGGATGACAGACGGTATTCACATATTAAGCCCACGTAATTCTTACATGCTGTATAACAGTGATTTGACATACAAAGTAAAGGAGAAAATGTTTCTCCAGGCTCATTCTTAACATAAGAGTCGGTCATGAAAACATTTAACAGAATAAAGAGTCAGAGGACATTGAATATAAGCTGTGCATCCAAGTTATTGTTATGTTACTTGTAAGAATTAAAGGTAAGGATTACATTAGAGGCTGTATTACTGGATTGCAGAATATATATATTTATTTAAATAATATATAATATAAAAGCAAAAAAAGGTAACAATAATGAAAGCAATAAATTACTTTCTAAAGGTTTGAATGTCTGGATGAATGGCTTTCTGTTTACTGTAGAAAGAAGAATGGAAAGAGGCTATTGTGGACTTTCATGGTACCGTACAAAAGGCTTAACTTACAGAAAATAGATAAAAATATGAATTTTATTACAACACTGTATTAAAACATGCAATAATTTTAAAATCGGCACATTCTCTTGTGTCCTAAATATTCTGCTCTAGAAAGATCACAGATAGAGTGACCTCTGGACTAAACCATTGTCAACTTTAACAAATACCATCTGTGTATTGAAGGCCCAACATGTTTCGCGGGGAGGTCCACCGCTTCTTCAGGAGCTTATTATACGGGATTATAGAGCAGTCATCACATTCAATACTATAACAGAGAGTGGAGAGAGAGAGTAATTAGTTATATCAACATTTAGATACAGATTTATGATATACTATGCATATACAGAGAGATCGCATGCATGCCGTCTTACCTGGGATATGGTCAAAAGGCATAGACCCAAGAATAAGTCTGCACCGGCGAATGCGAGAGCCCCACATACACAGGGAAACACCCCGTTCTCCGTCTTGTGAAAAATATATAGTATAAATAATTTTTAAAAATTCTCAGATAACATGCATACTGGTGAAACACATAGTGTTGACAGGTGCAGTGAGTCTAGGTCAGAGCCTCTCAAAATTAACACTGGATCATGGCAGGGAGGTTCTCTTTCAAAAACCGATAAACCACTGCAAGAAACAACAAATAGGGGGACATGCTACTCAGCAATCCACACCCCTAGAGCCCTGTTGGGGTCAGTATATAAAAAAGGTGGAGAGTCTTAGGTAGAGGGAGAAGTCAGGTTTACATCCAGTACATGTCTCACATAAACTACCCTAAGGATAGAGGAGTGCAGTGGTAATCACAGCCTATAATCATAATCGGTATATACAGCACGGTTGTCAGTATATAGAGAACTCCAGCCGTCCAGAGAGGGGACTATACCATGGCAACAGCAATGGGGAAACCATAAGACTCCCCCTGTATATATGCGAGGCTCCTGCCCGGCAACGCCTGCACCGCTGGATTGGCGCTTGACATCACCAGACCTGGCCCCGCAGTGTGCTTGTGCAAAATCCAAAAATGGGCAAATCCCCACATAGAGGGACGGACGTCCCCTCCAGCAAGCCCATCGCCAGTGGACAGCGAGGGGAGGGCCACAGATAACTGTACCTGCCCCTCACTGCAGAGCCACGCATTCGCCGGAATAGACAGAGCCGAGTCACTGCACAAACAACCATGTACCCAGTGGGCAGAGCCTGTTGTGGCCAAGTTGGAAATGGGCAATTGGAAAAAGCACCAGGCAAAGGCCATCATGGACAGCTACCACAGCGGTAAGTACCGCATGGTAGAGATTTATCATTTCTGTGTGGTATAGACTAGATGTTAAACATTCTCTAAGCGTAGTGGCATGCATGAAGATTAGTTCGGGGGTCTGTTTGACATGATTAGAGACTGTCAAATGTCAAATGCCAGTTTGCAATAAGAGATCGTAATTGTGGTTCATTAGATGAGTATCTTGTCCCCAGACCTACAGTTTGATTATGCAGTTTAGGGAAAGTACCATATAGTAGGGAAGTTCTCGAAACGGAGAACAGGGCATTTCCCTGTGTATGTGGGGCTCCCGCATTCGCTGGTGCAGACTTATTCTTGGGTCTATGCCTTCTGACCATGTCCCAGGTAAGACGGCATGCATGGGATCTCTCTGTATATGCATCGTATATTATAAATCTGTATCTAAATGTTGATATAGCTAATTAATCTCTCTCTCACTTTCTATTATAGTATTGAATGTGATGACTACTCTATAATCGCATATAATAAGCTCCTGAAGAAGCGGTGATCCTCCCTGCGAAACATGTTTAGCTGTCAATACACAGATGGTATTTGTTAAAGCTGACAATGGTTTAGCCCAGAGGTCACTCCATCTGTGGTCTTTCTAGAGCAGAATATTTAGGACACAAGAGAATGTGCCTATTTTAAAATGTTTGTATGTTTTAATACAGTGTTATAATAAAATTCCAATTTTTTTAATCTATTTTGTGTAAGTTAAGCCTTTTATACGGTAACATGAAAGTCCACAATTGCCTCTTTCCATTCTTCTCTGTAATCTGCTAAGACACAGGTACCCCATTTAAATGTTGTTAAAATTGGCAATCTTTTCTCTCCTTTTTGTTTACTGTAAACTTTTTTTATAAGCCTCTCAGTTTTTTTACCCTGAAGAAATCCTACATTGGTGGTTAGTGGAAAACTGTCCCTTTACAGTGGTGGTCAGTGGAGAAGTCCCTTTACATTGGCGGTCAGTGGAAAAGTGTCCCCTTTACATGTGTTATCAGTGGAGAAGTGTCCCTTTACATTGGTGGTCAGTGGAGAAATGTCCCTTTTACATTGGTGGTCAGTGCAGAAATGTCCCTTTTACATTGGTGGTCAGTGAAGTGTCCCTTTACATTGCTGGCCAGTGGAGAAGTGTCTCTTTACATTGATGGTCAGTGGAGAAGTGTCCCTTGGCATGTGTGATCAGTGGAGAAGTGTCGCTTTACATTGTGGTCAGTTTTGTTTCCTCTTATACCTGTAGTCAGTGAGAAGTTGCCCCCTTAAACCAATCATTAATGTAGTGTTCCCTCACATTGGTGGCAAGTAGAATAGTGCCTCATTAAAGTTATGGTCAATGTACTGCCCCCTTACATAAATGGTCAGTGAAGTGTTCATTTACGTTGGGGTCTGTGAGAAGGGTTAATTATCTTCAACTCCACCACTGCCAGCCTACTAGCAGGCACCGGGACTGAGCAGGCATGACTGGGAAGGAAAATAATCTGCCATAGACGTCATGCCTGTTTTTATAATGCCTCATTGAACCCCTAGTAACTTCTTTTAGAATCCTGGTTGAGAAATATATTGCATCCAAGGTGGATATTTCTGTTTTTGAAAAGAGTAGCATGGGGCTGGAATACTCCTGGCATGACTGATATAGGCCCGAGAACATTATATTTTGCCATGATAGATCTGGTAGAGGATACAGGTCAGAGACATACTGTATTATGTGCCTTCCAGTTTATCTATAACCGAAACATTTAGGGAAATCGCTTAGCCTGGTAATACAAGTAGCACTCAACCTGTAATGACTGTACCCAGGGAAGAAGATTGTGTTCTAAGCAGCAGCTGGACTAGTTTTGCTGCATAGTCCACAAAGACAATGACCTAATGCGACAAGGCTTCCAGGGACAGCACACAGCCATTCACACATGATGTTTTTGACTGCCAGAAACACATTTCCATATATTATAAAAGGTTCAGATAGCCGCCCTACATGTCAGAACAATCTGGATGGGTCTTAGTAGTTGCTGTCCCTGCTGTTCCTGTCCGGCTTGTATTTTCTGTTGGTAAAATAGGTTACTGTGTTCATATACCCACTATGGGTATATACACCTAGCTTCAACCTTCTAGTGGAGTTGGGGGTCAGGACTCCCTGCTGTTCAAGCTGTTGGTTCTAAGTGTACTGGGCATTCTACCTCTCATTTTCTGTCTTGACAAAATTTACACTCCAGAGGCTTTGAAACCAAAATTCCTTCTCAGCCGGAAAGATACTACTTTCCTGCAGTTAAAAACTGTTCCTTCCATTGCTATTGATTTGCATATAATGGTAAATAGGTGCCTTTGTTGGATCAACTTGTAACATCTGCATGTATGCACAGAAGAGAGATGATGCTAAGCAGTGGACCTACTTGACCAACTTATTTTACATGCATTTTTGTACAGTTTCCATGTGTTACAGTGCATTTTTGCCTTTAATGTGGGGTATGCAGAACTAAAAAAAAATTGGAACTATGCACATGAAAAGTGCTGTAATCCTAAAACCCATTGCAATGCATGTAGAACGCACAAAAACGCATTAAAATGCATGTTAAAAATACATAGGTTTTACATACAGAGTTTTATATGGTCCCTGAAGGTTTAGGGGCTCTTTAAGGTCAAAAGCTGACTTTGATCAGTACAATTCAGTACAAATTCTGTGATACAGTACAGTGCAATGCAGATGCAAGTGCATTGCTGTTCTTATAAATGATTACGAAATATTGTGCTGTCTGTAGTTTTCTCTTAATACTCAATTATAGTTTTCTACAAATATTTCTATTTGGTATAAGATATAAATATTGAATGAGGTCTATTAATGTGTAATCCAGCAAATCTTTTCCATCCCTACCTATCCCTGGTGGAGGTTTTATTCTCTTATTTTGTCCATAATCCTTTTTTCTCAGTTCATGGAATATTATTTTAAACTCTGCACATCTCAAAATTCTTTTTATACTATCTAGATAAATAAGTGACACTCAGCCTACTCATGCCAATCATGCTAGTAACATTTTATTTTATTTTTAATCTATGTTAGAAAAGGAGTATTATTTTGGTGACTAACCAGATGGAGCGAAGCGACAACAAGTACCAATCTCCGATTATGAATCCAGAACTCACAAATGGTCACAGGCGTCTAGGCTACCATACATTTATAATGAACACAATGGATCTGCTGGGTCCAGCTCACGTACTGCCATCTGGTACAATAATTGTTATTAAACAAAAACTTCTTCATTGTCTGCATAGCTGTGAAAACAATTCTTGCTCTGCATAGCAGAATACAATCCCAGCATTATCTTACCTCTGATTTTGCTGTGCTTACTTCCCAGAAATACATTTATAAGTAAGTTTAGCACTTAGGCTTCATGTACGCTGGAAGTTTTAAAACCTCTCCTGAACAATGGTACTTGACAGCTAGTAACCAAAGTTTAAAAACGTCTGTTGTGCAGCGTTTATATGCCGCGTTTGCGCTTAGAAGCGTTTTTTACAATGTAAATGGTCAGAAATGTATCTCCATTAAAAACGCCTATAAACGAAACATGACTAAATGCGAGTTACCGCGTTCACACGTGTTTGCAAGCTGTTACAGGCACTTGACGTTTCTAATGCCTCTGAACATCCGTCCTGAATGCATTTTTTGCTTTCCAAAAAATGCTTCTAACCTCAACTGCCTGGAAACGACTATAAACAACTCTGTGTACACGTACTGATAAGATAACAGAGGAGAGTTCAGGGGCAGCTGAAAAAAACGCCCCTAGACGTCTATTTACCAGCAGCAGTGTACATGGCCTTACTGTATCCCTTCTATAGCAACCTGTCAGTTACCTATACATCGTTCAGTGAAACCAAATTCTGTGGGCCCTTTGCCTTGTTAGACAAGTCGATTCTATTAATATATTTTTTAAATGCAGATATGATTAACTCTGTTGTTTAATATACCAGTTTAGTGAAGGCTCATATAGCATGTATATGAGCACTTTGGGTTCAAACAATGCCTTGTATTTGTGGGAAGGGGGTAGGGGAATCTTCAATAGCTTTGAAACACAGTTGCAGTGTGGCTTAGGCAGCTGAGAAGATCAGAAGCATTCCAATGATCGTGTCATGACCTGTCTGTCCTTATTTTTCTGGTGACCACCATGGATTCCTTCACTTTGAAGGGATTTCCCCTGACTTCCTGTTTTGGTTCTATGACAGGAAGTGAAGGGAAATCTCCACAATGGGACACAGATAGTTAAAATAAAACTGACAGGGGATTTAACCCTCCCGTCCTCTATCTGAAATGAAAAACGTTTTGTCTTTAGTTCTACTGGTGGTTGTAAAGGCAGAAGGTTTTTTTATCTTAATGCATTCTATGTAATAAAGTGTTAATAAACCGAGGAGCCTGAATTCACTATATCTGGTCTCCCATGGTACACAGAACATTAAAATGCAATTATTTTAGTAAATATACACTGCTAAATACCTTTTCTCATCAGCAATATATATGAGGCTTATACGGTATATAGGAGTTAATTGTATCACTGTCTGCTTAAGCTTGTAGGAGGAGTTTTCATTCTCCCCTGATCCTCTGTCTGGACAGCTCTGATTGGCCCTGTGCTGATCACATGCACTCTCCCGAAAAAAAACAAAAAACAACTCTCTAGCAATACACACTAAACTGGAGCATTTACAGCCTGACTCCTAATGCTCTGTTCTATCGAGAGATGGGTTGGAGACAGTTAAAGAATAGGAAGATCAGAGAGACAGGATCACATAGCCGTTATACACAATGCAGAGGATTAATCCCTTGGGTTCCACAGTGAGTATAACAAGCATGCTTTACGGCACATACACACTGATTTTACTGTTGTGGGTTTAGTAACACTTTAAGATAAAAAGCCTTCTGTGTGCAGCAGCCCCCCTAATACTTACCTGAGCCTATCTTGATCCAGCGATGTTGCACGAGGGACTGGGCTGTCCAGGACTCTCCCTCATTGGCTGAGACAGCTCCCGCTGCTGTCAATCAAAGTCAGTGAGTCAATGAGGAGAGAGAGGGGGCAGGGCCGGGCCATGGCTCCATGCCTGAATGGACGCACAGAGCTGCGGCTCAGCTCAGGTGCCCTTATAGCAAGCTGCTTGCTGTGGGGGGCAGTCACCAGGAAGGGGGGACCAGGAGAGCCAAAGAGGTGCCTGAGATAAGGAGGTTCTGGGCTGCTCTGTGCAAAACCACTTCACAGAGCAGGTAAGTATAACATGTTTAATTATTATTTTTAACGAAAAAAAAAACACAGACTTTAATATCACTTTAAAGTGGAAATTTACCCATAACAACTTGAGAAAAATAATGTTCTTTAGCAAGGAACATACATTCCACAATAATAATTATGCTACCAAAATTAGTGTGTGCTGCAAATTGCCTCCAGCGTTGTTCCCTTTTCTTTTTGCCAGTGGCTGCCATTTTGCTGAAGCCCGGAAGAGCAGTATACCTTTAGGCTGTCAGCAGATCGGCCTCTACAAATTCGGCACAGTGCCTAAAAATAGAGAGCAACTGAGCATGTGCAGAGCAGCATGAGACAGTGTATTACTGGATTTTAAACAGTATAGGAATTTGTTTTTAACGTTTTACATTTAACGCTATACTGGCAAAAGGGGCCAGCTTAAAGTGATTTAGCAGGACTTAATTGTTATTAGACTAAAACTACATTTTAATATTCTGCTGATATTTGTCTATCTGAAGGGCGGTCCTGTAAATGGCACTATTTCAACGATTTCTGTGGCTGTTGTGTTTTATATGTTGTAATTACTAATCTTATCATCAATATTTTTGATGGCAAGACCAGTGATGTATCCAACGATGTGTAATCTATGCAACACATCACAGATCAGTGTTCATTAGTCTAATTGCAATATATCAAAGCTGAACCCTGAAACTTGAATTGCTTGTTAAAGGCATACACACATAAAAACACACACACTGTATTAATAAATGAGGCACCATAGAATGGCATTAGTAATGTTTGGTTGAGTTTTTGGTGGGTTTAGGTGTGACAGCCATGTTTAGTTAATTATTTTTTATTGGAGCTTTCTGACCCATATTAGTAGAACTTAGCTCTGTCAGCAGCATAGTTGAATTAGGTTTCCTATTATGAGACCCTATAAACAAGGTGACACTCCTATAACCGGGGATGCCTATTAAATGTGTTTAGTCTGTTTAGCAGGGAGGGCCAGTTCAAGAGTAAGGCCCCTTTCACACTGGAGCGGTTTTCAGGCGGTATTGCGCTAAAAATACCGCCTGAAAACCGCCCCTAAACAGCCTCCACTGTTTGTTCAGTGTGAAAGCCCGAGGGCTTTCACACTGAAGCGGTGCGCTCGCAGGACGGTAAAAAAAGTCCTGCGAGCCGCTTCTTTGGAGCGGGGAAGGAGCGGTGTATTCACCGCTCCTAAACCGCTCCTGCCCATTGAAATCAATGGGACAGCGCGGCTATACCGCGGTAATACCGCGGCTATAGCCGCGCTGTACGAGCGGATTTAACCCTTTTTCGGCCGCCAGCGGGGGTTAAAACCGCACCGCTAGCGGCCGAATACCGCTGCAAGAACGACGGTACAGCAGCGCTAAAAATAGCGCTGTTGTACCGCCGACGCCCCCACCGCCCCAGTTTGAAAGGGGCCTAAAGCTACACTAGATCAATGTGCCTACTGCTTTCCTTAGGTATACAATGTGAAATGTGTTCACAACATTAGAATAGTTTAAACTGCCAACAGGATTACTGGGCCTGTTACAGCACATATTGCAAACAATCAGCTTGGACATATTGTTTTAAAATTGAAATATTGGTTCTATGCTGTGCATTTTGCAGTAAAATATGGTGCACAACTGTGCAACTGTGTGCTTTTGCTTTTACAATAATTGTGTATATTAATAAAAATTGTTAATGTAGCAATAACTCTCGATGGAGCTGCTGGTTTAAGCGGGCTGTTACCTTCACTCTCAATACCTCTGTTTCACCGGCACCGGGTCTAAGGTTCTGTTGAGTTTACCTCTGGACGATATAAGCACAAACACTTGAGTACGTTTTCAATGCTTTATTGAACCAAGTAACGAAGGAAGTAGCAGGAAAGAGGCAGGAGGAAAACTGCAGGGAAGCTCAAATACCTTTCTTTAGGTTTCTTTAGAACATCCTTTAAAGTTGAATACTGTAATTGAATGCAATCCCCTTTTTGTGTGACACGATCTTTGCTCGCCTGGATAGGCCTCTCTCACTTGCCTAGCAGCCAGTACGCAGCACGAACAAAAGTCTCTGCCACAGACTTGCTTGAAATAAACCCGTACGATCCTCTGCCACAGGATGTATTGGTTCACAATGAATGTCAGACACAGTACTTGGACCTCTAAGCCAACCCGGCAGTACTATGCGGTAGGATTACTTTAGGATACGTCCTCCAACCGAGTCACCAGGCCCCTCTCCAGACCAGCACTCTGCATGATCCTTCCATGACGGGTCCTCCCCTGGGATTTCCTCGGTTGTCCAGGTTTTTCACTCTGGATAGACAGCTCAGGACCATTCCTCGGCTGCTGTGGTAGGCCCCAGACAGGCTTCTGGGCCCACCCACGCGCCGCAGCGCCGCGGGCCTCCGGAACGGAGGACCACGAGGAGGTACTCTAACACATACCTGTCCGCCAGGAGGGACAGAGGAGCACTCATCCGCTTTAACACGTTGCTTTTTCAACACCCGCTGATAGTGACAATGACACCCACCGGCACAATGTGGAACCACACGCAACGTCAGCCAAGCTGGAACAGAGGCAAATCTAACTTCCTATAACGAGCAATTCACTAAATTTACCTATCAGATGGTAGATCATAAATCTACCAGCGCTACATTAATAAAAAAGTGCTGAGAAATATACAGTTCAATAACACATAATCAGTAACGAAAAAAGTGTAGAATGTCAGTTCTTTTTGTTTAAACTCTATTTATCATAATTGGTCATGTGTCATGTAAGAAACCAAGGAGCAGATGGAGCTTGACAAGAAGTACCCATCTCTGATTATAAGTCTGTGAAGAGTGTTTCCATTATCTGGGAGACATAATTCAGATGGCTTTTTATTTCAGTATTTTCTTACACTTTCTCTCAAAAAGAGGAAATAGAGACTCTTGCTAAGTCTTTGCAGTGCATTAAACACATCCAACATGGAGCATTTAAAATGTGACACTCATTTACCTAAGCCTGCCAACTGCTCATGACAGGAACCAATGAGCTTTACATGTTGTTGCAATAAATATGTGACTGTCACCTTTTAAACTCACAAAGGAGGTAAAGAAAGTATGAAGTAGTCTAACAACAGGCTTACCTGGCTTATGGGCCATGTAGTCCCTTTCTGGACTGATATGCCAACAGGTTTTCCTCTGCTGTTCCCAAAGCTCTGCCATCAGTCCTAGTCATGGTATTATCATCTTAAGCACATGTTACCACTGGGATTTTACATGTTTTAACCACTACATACAGTTCTGGAAATGTTAGTGTTCAACCTGATTTGCAGGGGAAAAAAAAGTTAATGGAAGAAAGAATTAGCCTCACCTGGCATGACTGATATTTACGGAGACTCAGTGGTCTGGTCTGCACATGGGTAGGTGGCGGTGTAGGTGTTCTGTTAATTTAGATAATACACTCTCAAAGGGCCATTTAACAGATTATGTGATGTTTTCTCTCCATCTGTGACTTTTCAACATGTGACAAAGGTCTCCCAAACCACGGGTATTGGGAATACAATTATGATTAGCATGTATAGGGTTTGAAGGTTGGCACCTATGTATTGTTAAAGCTCCTACATTAACACTTTTTTGTGTCATATGCAAAATGTTTATTATTCCGATAAAAAGGGAAAGTGTATTTTTTTGCCGAACAAAGAAGCATCAATCGGCTTATGCCATAAAAGCAGTCAAGAGATTGAAAGGCACATTTATTCACAAAGTTTATTACACAAGTATTGCTCGTTTCAGTTAATGAATAAAATACAGGTTAATGCTGATAATACACAACATGGTACTTTCCACCACAGTGTAAACTAGATTGTTGTGATAAGGTTAAATTATAACTGTGTCCTTATTTTTACCTCTTGATAAGTATTCTAAATTAATTTTTTAATGTGGAAGAAACGCCTTTTTAAATTATTGAATGTTCTTTTCAAGTTTTTATAACTACAGTCATATCATCTCCCAATTTAGGAACCATGACCCTTACCAGGCACCTAGTATGTGCATGCCTAAGTTTAATAATCTGTTTAGTAAATAAATATTTTGTGTCTCTTTCATTACCAAGCAACACGACGATCAAATGTGTCATCACTAATTATTCTGGTGAGTGTTGGTAAATGTTAGATGAACAGTTGCAGTTTTTTAATTATGGGCCAGAGCTGTCCATAGTGCTGATCTTGTGTTTTTCAAATTATCGGCTCTTGGCGAGTTGATTTTCTTTTTTATTAACTTTTTTTATTCAAAAAAAAAAAAAAAAAGAAAAAAATTGTGCCAACACCCTTCCGAAAGCTTACAGGTTAATCCTTCCATACTTTTCAGCATTACTGGAGAACAGTTATACACACAATGGCATATTGGGGTTCCCTGTGACATAATAGGTTTTATATCATATTTGGAATAAAAGCTTAAGATGAATGATGTTTTACATTATACCTAATATGTTTTTTAGAGACCAATTAATCTACCAGTATACAGTATGAAATGCAGACATGCAATTTCCAAGGCCCTAGTGAAGCAAGGCAATAACCCTCACCACTATGTATGCATTTTAAGCAATAAACAACTCCTATATAAATGGTTTATAAAGACCTATTGGCTGCTTTGGTAAAGATGAAAGAATATGCAAAGCGCAGTAACATGTGGGAAACCGATTTTTCTTCTCTTATCTGACCCCAGTAAACTGAAATCTGATAGACTACTTGGGTTAATGCATTTTATATATTACCATTCCTTTACTGAATAACTTTAAAAGTGTTTAATGTTAATTGCCTCCCAATGAAAAAGTATTGTAAAACCAGTAGATTTTTTTTTATTAAAGCTGAGATGTTTAGGCAAACATCAAAATACTTAGTTGAAATACATATATGGGAGTTTTTATACTTGCAAAAGGATTTGTAATTCTGTCCACCTAGTTCTCAGTAATAGACTAGAAGGCATACAATGGTGACCTCTATTTACTCCCTGTCTGCTGATTGGGCAGTTAAAGAGCAGCAGCAGACTGAAAAGACAGTCACTCTGCTCAGCATGTTCTGATTCAGCACATTTGCATGCAACATACTGTACCCGGTTGGCTTCCAGTCCTGACTTCTCTCTAATGCTGCTCCCTCCTGCTATTGTCATGCCTCTTGTAAGCAGACAAGATTGGCTGCCAGTCTTGACCCTCAGTCTCCTAGTCTTGCTATTCAGGGAATTCCAAGGGGCGGATACCACCCTATATTAAGGTATTTACACTTGTTACATTAAAAAATACATTAAATGCTCTATTAATGAATACCTAGCTGCATTATTTTATGTCTTTTATACCTACTGGAGTTTAGTTTTAAGAGTACCTTTCCTCAAAGCAGTGGATATGAGTCATTTACCCACATTTCTTTTTGCAACTGATTAATTCCTGTTGGTGCTTCCAGGTTGATGATGTATTTTATACCCACATATGACATTGGTACTGTATATAGTAAAGCACCAAGGTCTATGAAATGTCTTGGAAATCAACGTCACCCATTCACACACACACACACTTATTTAATATTTTATGCTGCAAACATGTTTTTTCAAGTTTTTTTTGTGATGTGCAGTCTTCTGACTTAGTTTTATCAGTCCTATATATTTACACTAACTATATTTACACTTTAGAAATCCCCTGTGATCATCTGTAATAATCTGAATCTGCACCCTTGGGTTACTTTAAAAGCGTAGCCTTACTGCTAAAGGAATATTTGATTTTTTTGGTTGAATAATTGTATTCTCTTCCTTTCAGAGCAGAAGTGTCATGATGAGTATCAGGCTATAAGGTAATCCTATGTCCAATCTGAGCTTAGTGCTGGTAACAGACTATCAAGGAAGTGTCATAAAACAAAAATTATGTTGGGATTGACAAGAAAGAAAAAAACCTTTATTAATTGACAGTTTTACCCTGACAATGTTAGTTAATTGACAGTGTTAGTTATCAGTCCTTAGCTCAGGTAAAGGGCAGGTTATACAAAACGAAACTTTATTCACCTGTATTATATCCTTATCCTGCTCTGACAAGAAGAGAATACAAGTGAATATCAGCACATCTGTCTTTTCCTGATAAGTAAGGCTGCACTATTAAACCAACCTAAGTGCAAAAATGATATGAAAGAAAAAAATGTATATTATTGAAATTTCTACCCTCCATCAGGAGTTTGGATAAAAGGTTTGTTATCAGTCCTGAGCTTGGACAGGAGACAAATCAGTCTTCATGAGGCTTTATTTACTTGTATTCTCTCCTTTTCTTCTCTTACAAGAAGAGAATACAAGTGAATAGAAGCATACCTGAGAAGTAAGGATGTGCTATTATGCCAGCCTAATGCCCCATACACACGATCAGATTTTCTGACAACAAATGTCGGATGTGAGCTTGTTGGCGGAAAGTCCAACCGTGTGTATGCTCCTTAGAACATTTGTTGGCGGACTTTCCGCCAACAAATGTTGGCTAGCATGTTCTTAAATTTTCCATGCATGCTCGGAATCAAGTACGAGCCGGAAGTGCTCGGTCTTGTAAAACTAGCGTTCGTAATGGAGATATCACATTGGCCCATCGTGCGTCTTGTATGTCACTACATTCGTAATTGTTGGCCAACATTTGTGTGTATGCAAGCCAACAACCTTCAAACAAAAATCCACGGTTTTGTTGTCGGAAAGTCCGATCAAGTGTACGGGGCATAAGTGTAAAGATTCAGATTCTTACAAATGCCCATTCTTAAACCATCTCCCTTCTGGCCTATTGTAAAAAAACAACAGAGCATGAGCACTGTTATCCCGGGATTACATCTTTCCACTCATGTGCCCTAGGGGTAGCACAATGGCACAATTTGTGACCCGCTGTGTCCAGCAAACACAGCAGAACACAGAACGCTGTATTGGGCCCTGGTGCACAGCCCTGGTACTATGTGATCGCTGTGACCAATCACAGCGATCAC
The DNA here is from genome assembly GCF_042186555.1 of Aquarana catesbeiana. Taxonomy (NCBI): domain Eukaryota; kingdom Metazoa; phylum Chordata; class Amphibia; order Anura; family Ranidae; genus Aquarana; species Aquarana catesbeiana. The sequence continues at coordinate 496,646,304 of NC_133328.1, read as the reverse complement.
ATGTCAGCAACGGCTTTCATTCATTGTGTGCCATTGCCATTGTGTGTACAATTGTGGTCTCTGTGATTGGTCACAATGATCACATGGTACAGGGGACAATCACAGCGGACCTGTACCATGTGATAGCGGTGGCTAATCACACCTATCACAATAGTACACAATGGAACATGAATGGATGCCATTCATAAAAATAATTGCTTTTGCACAGGGATCATCACTGTAATAAGTAATTATAGGTGACAGTATGTAAAAAAAAAAAAAAAATTAAAAGAAAAAAATGATTATTATTTTTACATACTGTCACCAGTCAGTGTCCCTAATCACTGCCACACGAGTCATATTGTGATGCTGCACTGCTCTGCTCTGGTGACAGTATGTAAAAAAAAAAAATATTGGAAAAAACTCAAATTTTATTTAATTTCTTAATTTTACACAAAATTGTGATAAAAAATTACAACTTCTAAAAACTCACCCTTCCCCTTACTAAATATCTTGGGGTGTCTGCTTACCAAAAAGGGGTCATTGGGGAGTATTTGTACTCTCCTGGCATTTTAGAGCCTCACGACATGAGACAGGCCGTTAGTAGATCAGGACTGATCAATTTTCAAATATATACGGTATCTCACAAAAGTGAGTACACCCCTCACATTTTTGTAAATATTTTATTATATCTTTTCATGTGTCAACACTGAAGAAATTACACTTTGCTACAATGTAAAGTAATGAGTGTACAGCTTGTATAACAGTGTAAATTTGCTGTACCCTCAAAATAACTCAACACACAGCCATTAATGTCTAAACCGCTGGCAACAAAAGTGAGTACACCCCTAAGTGAAAATGTCCAAATTGGGCACAAAGTGTCAATATTTTGTGTGGCCATCAACTTTTTTCCAGCGCCGCCTTAACCCTCTCAGGCACGGAGTTCACCAGAGCTTCACAGGTTGCCACTGGAGTTCTCTTGCACTCCTCCATGACGACATCACGGAGCTGATGAATGTTAGAGGCCTTGTGCTCCTCCACCTTCAGTTTGAGTATGCCCCACAGATGCTCAATAGGGTTTAGGTCTGGAGACATGCTTGGCTAGTCCATCACCTTTACCCTCAGCTTCTTTAGTAAGGCAGTGATCATCTTGGAGGTGTGTTTTGGGTTGAAATACTGCCCTGCGGTAAAGTCTCCTAAGTGAAGGGATCATGCCCTGCTTCAGTATGTCACAGTACATGTTGGCATTCATGGTTCCCTCAGTTGAACTGTAGCTCCCCAGTGTCGGCAGCACTCATGCAGCCCCAGACCATGATACTCCCACCACCATGCTTGACTATTAGGCAAGACACTTGTCTTTGTACTCTTCACCTAGTTGCCGCCACACACGCTGGACACCAATATGGTTATCTTGGTCTCATCAGACCACAGAACATGGTTCCAGTAATCCATGTCCTTAGTTTGCTTGTCTTCAGAAAACTGTTTGCGGGCTTTCTTGTGCATCATCTTTAGAAGAGGCTTCCTTCTGGGATGACAGTCATGCAGACCAATTTGATGCAGTGTGTGGCGTATGTTCTGAGCACTGACAGGCTGACCCCCTACTCCTTCAACCTCTGCAGCAATGCTGGCAGCACTAATACGTCTATTTCACAAAGACAACCTCTGGATATGACTCTGAGCATGTGCACTCAACTTCTTTGGTCGACCATGGTGAGGCCTGTTATGATTGGAACCTATCCTGTTAAACCTCTGTATGGTCTTGGCCACCGTCTTCTTATAGCCTAGGGCATCTTTATGTAGAGCAACAATTCTTTTTTTCAGATCCCCAGAGAGTTGGAGCGACAACAACAAATTTAACATGCCTGCTCCCTATTCACACCTGAGACCTTGTAACACAAATGCCCCGTACACACGGTCGGATTTTCCGACGGAAAATGTGTGATAGGACCTTGTTGTCAGAAATTCCGACCGTGTGTAGACTCCATCACACATTTTCCATCGGATTTTCCGACACACAAAGTTTGAGAGCAGGATATAAAATTTTCCGACAACAAAATCCGTTGTCGGAAATTCCGATCGTGTGTACACAAATCCGACGGACAAAGTGCCACGCATGCTCAGAATAAATAAAGAGATGAAAGCTATTGGCCACTGCCCCGTTTATAGTCCCGACGTACGTGTTTTACGTCACCGTGTTCAGAATGATTGGATTTTCCGACAACTTTGTGTGACCGTGTGTATGCAAGACAAGTTTGAGCCAACATCCGTCGGAAAAAATCCCAGGATTTTGTTGTCGGAATGTCCGAACAAAGTCCGACCGTGTGTACGGGGCATAACAAGTCACATGACACCGGGGAGGGAAAATGGCTAATTGAAGTTCAATTTAGACATTTTCACTTAGGGGTTTACTCACTTTTGTTGCCAGCAGTTTAGACATTAATGTGTGTTATGCTATTTTGAGGGGACAGCAAATTTACACTGTTATACAAGCTGTACACTCACTACTTTACATTGTAGCAAAGTTTCATTTCTTCGGTGTTGTCACATGAAAAGATGTAATAAAATATTTACAAAAATGTGAGGGGTATACTCACTTTTGTGAGATACTGTATATACCATAGATTGTAGACTCTATAGCTTTCACACAGTAAATAATATACATTTATTTGGGTTATTTTTACCAAAGAAAGGTAGCAGAATACATCTTGGCCTAAATTTATATTTTATTTGCAAAATGTTATAACAGAAACTAAATAAATTGTGTCTTTTTCAAAATTGTTAGGAATTTTTTACGTGTATAACAAAAAACCCCCAAAAACAGTGCTGGATAAATACCACCAAAAAAAAGCTCTATCTGTCTCAAAAAATGATAAAAACTTAATTTGGGTACAGTGTTGCATTAATGAGTAATTGTCATTCAAAGTGTGACAGAGCTGAAATCTGAAACTTGGCCTGGGCAGGAAGGGGTTAAAAGTGTTCGATATTGAATTGGTTAAAATGACCACCCTTTGAGAATACCACATTTTCTCAGAAGTGTATTTACTAAATAAGCTTAGGATGTGTTTGGGATCCAGGATGTGTTTAGGATCTGCTCCAGATGCAGAGTCATCCTGCACATTAAGCCCCTGATCACACTGGTGCGACTTGTCATGCGATTTGACAGTTCCAAATCGCATGACAAGTCGCACTCTATAGTAGGCAGTGGAACTGTTCAAAAAGGTTCCTGTGCTATTTTTTGCGATTTCAGGTGCGAGTTGCATTGACATCTGTGCATGAAGTGGCACAGATGTCAGCCAAGTAGTACCTGAAATTGCACTGACCTGCTCCTTTGAAATTGTGCTACTTCAAGTGAAGTAGCACAATTTCAAAGTAGCATTCAATGTGAACCAGGGCTTAGGGCCCATTTACACCAGATGCAATGGGATGCATTTTTGACTGCCCTCCAACTGCATAGATAGTCCAAAATCCAGGTTATCCTTTGGGCACAGTTCACACTTGCAGTGCAGTGCAGTAAGAAGGAAAAAGTCGGAAGTGATCTCTGAGGAAATGCAAGCTTAGGAAAAATACACTGCAAATGCACGTCAAATGCACGTTTGCATGTGCAAAAACGTGCAGTAAACACACAGTTTCTGGTGTTAATGGGCCCTTAGTGATGAGTAAAAGGAAGAGACAGATATTTTATTATTTTGATGATTTATAATCTGCAGTCAGATCATTTAAATGTCAGGAATTTCTCCATTAACTAACAGAAAGATTGACTATACATACAGAATACACCAGGGTGCAGGTCCCCATTTGCAGTTGTCACATGTGGTACAATGTGGTGTATGATTTGTCGACACACTACTCTCTTCTCAAGGGAAGTAGATTACAAAAAAACAGTCCTGTGAGGTTACAATTTCCCTACAGTCCAAATTTTTCCCACAAACATCATGCAGCTTCCTTATAAGCCGTCTTCCTCATCTGCCTTCATCAGGAATGTATCTCTTCACATACCCACAGTGTGTACGTGATGGATCTTTAGGACCAGTGTGTCTATCTCCAGGGGAAATTCTGATGGTGCGTGTCAGGCAGGCACACAGCATCCTTAAAAAGGATCATTATTTTCAGTCCCTGGATGAGTTATCTGTCCTGTAGTAATAAATGGGTTAAATTATATCCCAAGCCCAGTTACCTTCTGCATCCTTTCCTTCACCCTGCACTAATACCACCCCCTCCTCACAACTGACATCTGGTGCTAGGACTGGGCTATCAACTCGACATCCCTTTGTTTTGTGTCTTTTCGTTCATTTATTATTTTTATTTTTTTCATGAGTCTTACATGAATGAAAATAGATTGCAATACGAATATAACATTTGCGTAATTATTGATATGAGTTTGGCTGCTAAGTAGCTTCTGTCCTGGCTGAACAAATTATTATTATTTTTTTGTATTAACAGATATGTCTTTTTACTTCATATTTTTCTGAAATAACATTTAAAGTTTCTTTTTATTTTTTCTGAAAATGTGAAACTGCACACATATGTCAAATAGCAAAATATTTATAATTTTCTACCCAACTTTGAATCAGTTTCATCCTTTCTGATTCCTTGTGGTCTCTTTATGACATCATCTAGAAGGAAAGCTGTCAGAATGCTAAAGACCTGTATCCCAACCTAAGGCCTTATGGAAGCAGATATTATCTCTGGGTTTTCTAGCTGCTGGGCAGCATACTAGTTCCAGAGCTCTGAAGCTTGACCTATTCAGCCTCAGTGGAACTGACATAACTGCCCCAAAGCTTGTATGGTACCTGGAAGTGAAATAAGAAAATCTATAGGAGATGTTAGAGACAGGTCTCCCTTAAAGTGCAGCAGCTTCAGGCAGATGGCTCAATGAGGATGGGATTCAAACTCATGCATGCAGAGCACAATGGATTAGCAGTCCATCGCCTTAACCACTCTGCCACCTCATCTATGGGACAGCTGTCATTCATGCAAAAGAAAAAAAAAGTCCCACTGCCCATTGCTGTGATCACGTGGCAGAATCATGCCTCCCCAAACTCCAGCAAGTTTACTCTGTAGGCAGAGTTCAATACTTGATAGAAAACTTTCACAGTGGGAATTTGGAAGGAAGAGGAGAAGCAGCAGCAAGAGAGTGGTGAGGCATACAGCAAAGGGGCACAATAAAAGTGTCTCCACAATAGCATTGTTATATGGGACTCAGATCATTCATCTACTTTTACTGTACTATGGGTAAGAAATCTGTCTTTGGTGGTTGAACAGGTCCTCCTTCATGCACGCATTTATGGGTTGGTGGACCCTGCTTACTCCTCTACATTCTCACTCTAACTTAAGTGTACAAAAATGAGCAATCTTTGCATACAGGAGTAGGTATCATACAGTGAAGTGGTCAGGCATATGTAATGATACAATTTACTGTGTGGAATAGTCAGGAACATATAAAGTCCAGTAAGCGAACAGAGTGAAGCGTCAGCAAAAGGTAACATACAGTAAGGGGTACAATGAAGCATTCAGAAGTATGTAATGTACAATACAGCACAGAGAGTGGAGCAGTCAGAAGTACAGTGCCTTTAAAAAGTATTCATACCCCTTGAAATTTTCCACATTTTGTCATATTACAACCAAAAACGTAAATGTATTTTATTGGGATTTTATGTGATAAACCAACATAAGTGGCACATAATTGTGAAGTAGAAGGAAAATGGCAAATGGTTTTCAAAATTTGGCAGAAGGTGCTCTGGTCAGATGAGACCAAAATTGAACTTTTTGACCCAAAAGCAAAATGCTAAGTGTGGCGGAAAACTAACACTGCACATCACCCTGAACACACCATCCCAACCGTGAAACATGGTGGTGGCAGCATCATTTTGTGGGGATGCTTTTCTTGAGCAGGGACAAGGAAGCTGGTCAGAGTTGATGGAAAGATGGCTGGAGCCACATGCAGGGCAGTCTTAGAAAAAAACCTGTTATGCCCTGTACACACAGTCGGATTTTCCGAAGGAAAATGTGTGATAGGACCTTGTTGTCGGAAATTCCGACCGTGTGTAGGCTCCATCACACATTTTCCATCGGATTTTCCGACACACAAAGTTTGAGAGCTTGCTATAAAATTTTCCGACAACAAAATCCGTTGTCGGAATTTCCGATCGTGTGTACACAAATCCAACGCACAAAGTGCCACGCATGCTCAGAATAAATAAAGAGATGAAAGCTATTGGCTACTGCCCCGTTTAGAGTCCCGACATACGTGTTTTACGTCACCGCGTTCAGAACGATCGGATTTTCCGACAACTTTGTGTGAGTGTGTGTATGCAAGACAAGTTTGAGCCAACATCCGTCAAAAAAAAAAATCCTAGGATTTTGTTGTCGGAATGTCCGATCAATGTCCGACCGTGTGTACGGGGCATAAGAGTCTGCAAAAGACTTCAGACTGGGGCAGAGGTTCACCATCCAGCAAGACAACGACCCTAAACATACAGCCAGAGCTACAATGGAATGGTTTAGATCAAAGCATATTCATGTGTTAGAATGGCCCAGTCAAAGTCCAGACATAAATCCAATTGAGCATTTGTGACAAGACTTGAAAATTTCTCTCCATCCAGTCTGACAGAACTCAAGCTATTATGCAAAGAAGTATGGGCAAAAACGTCACTCTCTAGATGTGCAAAGCTGGTAGAGACATACCCAGAAAGACTTCCAGCGAAAGGTGGTTCTACAATGTATTGACTCAGGGCGGCTGAATACAAATGCACACCACACTTTTCACATATTTATTTGTAAAAAAAAATTGAAAACCATTTATCATTTTTCTTCCACTTCACAATTATGTGCCACTTTGTAATGGTCTATCACATAAAATCCCAATAAAATACATTTTAAGTTTTTGGTTGTAACACGACAAAATGTGGAACATTTCAAGGGGTATGAATACTTTTTCAAGGCAAACTGTATATAATGTACAGCATAGCGTAGAGTGGAGAGGTTAAGAGTATATAATGTACAGTGTAGAGCACACTTCCCCATTTTGTACCCTGCATTGTACGTTTCATATTCCACACCGCCCTGTTCTGTACACTGTGTTGTACATTCCCCATTCCACACCGCCTTATTCTGTACACTTTGTTGTACATTCCCCATTCCACACTGCCTTGATCTGTACACTGTGTTGTACATTCCCTATTCCACACCGCCTTGTGTTGTACATTCCCCATTCCACACCGCCTTGTGTTGTACATTCCCCATTCCACACCGCCTTGTTCTGTACACTGTATTGTACATTACCCATTCCACACCGCCTTGTTCTGTACACTGTGTTGTACATTCCCCATTCCACACCGCCTTGTGTTGTACATTCCCCATTCCACACCGCCTTGTTCTGTACACTGTGTTGTACATTCCCCATTCCACACCGCCTTGTGTTGTACATTCCCCATTCCACATCGCCTTGTTCTGTACACTGTGTTGTACATTCCCCATTCCACACCGCCTTGTGTTGTACATTCCCCATTCCACATCGCCTTGTTCTGTACACTGTGTTGTACATTCCCCATTCCACAACGCCTTGTGTTGTACATTCCCCATTCCACACTGCCTTGTTCTGTACACTGTATTGTACATTCCCCATTCCACACCGCCTTGTCGCCCTGTTCTGTACATTGTGTTGTACATTCCCCATTCCACACCACCTTGTCGCCCTGTTCTGTACATTGTGTTGTACATTCCCCATTCCACACCACCTTGTTCTGTACACTGTGTTGTACATTCCCCATTCCACACCGCCTTGTTCTGTACACTGTCTTATACATTTCCCATTCCACACCGCCATGTGTTGTACATTCCCCATTCCACACTGCCTTGTTCTGTACACTGTTTTGTACATTCCCCATTCCACACCGCCTTGTTCTGTACACTGTGTTGTACATTCCCCATTCCACACCGCCTTGTGTTGTACATTCCCCATTCCACACTGCCTTGTTCTGTACACTGTGTTGTACATTCCCCATTCCACACCGCCTTGTTCTGTACACTGTGTTGTACATTCCCCATTCCACACCGCCTTGTTCTGTACACTGTCTTATACATTTCCCATTCCACACCGCCATGTGTTGTACATTCCCCATTCCACACTGCCTTGTTCTGTACACTGTTTTGTACATTCCCCATTCCACACCGCCTTGTTCTGTACACTGTGTTGTACATTCCCCATTCCACACCGCCTTGTGTTGTACATTCCCCATTCCACACTGCCTTGTTCTGTACACTGTGTTGTACATTCCCCATTCCACACCGCCTTGTGTTGTACATTCCCCATTCCACATCGCCTTGTGTTGTACATCCCCCATTCCACACTGCCTTGTTCTGTACACTGTATTGTACATTCCCCATTCCACACCGCCTTGTCGCCCTGTTCTGTACATTGTGTTGTACATTCCCCATTCCACACCGCCTTGTTCTGTACACAGTTTTGTACATTCCCCATTCCACAGTGCCTTGTTCTGTACACTGTGTTGTACATTCCCCATTCCACACCGCCTTGTGTTGTACATTCCCCATTCCACACCTCCTTGTTCTGTACACTGTATTGTACATTACCCATTCCACACTGCCTTGTTCTGTACACTGTGTTGTATATTCCCTATTCCACACCGCCTTGTTCTGTACACTGTGTTGTACATTCCCCATTCCACACCGCCTTGTGTTGTACATTCCCCATTCCACACCGCCTTGTTCTGTACACTGTGTTGTACAACCCTTATTTCACATTGCCCCATTCTGTGCACTGTGTTGTCACAGCTGATTTGGAGATATCTCTGGGGCCTCATCAAATTTTTGCGGCTGTTACACCCCTGACAGTGTAGGCGGTTGATCCAGGCTATACAATTGGAATTGTTTCAAATGCTGTTACACCCCTGCTTTAACCTAGGTTTAAAGCTCTATGAATTGAGCCTAGTGTCAGTTATTTTAAGTACTGGATACTTGTGTACAGTATTTCACAGAATGCAGTAACACAGAAGAAACCCATCAGTATTTATATACTGTACCACTTGTCAGACTCCAGTAAACTGAAATCTAGTTGGTTGCTTTAAATACAGCTTTTGGTAGTTTATTACTGGTATTGTCTCTGGTTTATAAGCTGGTCATAAGCAATATATGACAGCTGAATTGAGCATGGGTGATGTGACTGCCAAATGAACATTTCCCTGTGCCATGTGTGTGTCCCATGTTGCCAAAGAGTGCATATTTATGCACTTAACAGACACTACTAGACATTTTGATTGGCCGCTAAAGTTCAAGCGTTCCTATCCTTTAAAATCAAATGATTATCCATCGAATTGTACATTGTTACCACTAAAAGTTACTAGTGACGCAAAAGATTTTGAACAGTTTTTTTACCCCAGCATTTCATATTCCTGATACACTATATTGCCAAAAGTATTGGGATGCTGTCTTTACACGCACATGAACTTTAATGGCATCCCAGTCTTAGTCCGTAGGGTTCAATATTGAGTTGGCCCAACCTTTGCAGCTATAACAGCTTCAACTTTTCTGGGAAGGCTGTCCACAAGGTTTAGGAGTGTGTCTACGGGAATGTTTGACCATTCTTCTAGAAGCGCATTTTTGAGGTCAGGCACTGATGTTGGATGAGAAGGCCTTGCAGTCTCCACTCAAATTCCAGGCCAGTCAAGTTCCTCCACCCCAAAATTGCTCATCCCTGTCTTTATGGACCTTGCTTTGTGCACTGTTACGGAACATGTTGGAACAGGAAGGGGCATCTCCAAACTGTTCTCACAACCCCTGAAAAACAACCCCACACCATAACCCCCCCACCAAATGATTTGGAGGGGTGACCCAATACTTTTGGCAATATAGTGTGGATGAGTGAGTTTACTGAGCTTCCCATTCGCTGAGAAGCTCAGCGTACTGGTGTTTCTCCTCCCTCAGCTCTTGTGCAGCTGGGAACAGAGGGAATGTGATCGCTTATAAAAAAAAGGCAAAAACATTTTTTTTTATATATCTATACACAAATGGTTTGCCTTTCATTTCTATTTAAACTGAATGGGTTGTTTTACAATATTTACCACCCAGGATTGATTACATTGCTAACATCTGCCTAGAATAATATTGTATCCTGTTTTTTTCCCAGCTTATCAGTGGTTTTACAATTGTTTTTGTACATGACTGTAATGTCCTGCAAGTTTATCAAATTTCCATCAGGCAAGCCAGCTTATGTCTCTGTAGCCCTTTATTTTCCACTTTAAGTCATGTTTTTATCTGTATGCTTTTTAACACAGTATCAAATATCGTGCATTTCACTGTGCTACTGTGTTACTTGAGGCAAGTTGGCTATCTGGACAAAAAAGATTAATATAAATTACCATACCCATAACAATCTGATTTCACAATCACATTATGATCTCTTTTGGATTTATCAAAACAATGTGATTTGATGACCCACCTTAACAGTCTACTCAATTGGATTCAGTTACAAATCATTTTGCACTACGTTGTTTCTAACAGATCTGAAGGAGATTGTATAATGAGATTGTATTGTGTAATGCCAGTACAAGGCTCATTGTGGATCATTAAAACACCCAGGTCCCAGTCTGACCCATAAAATTGGGTGCCTCACTGATTATTCCTCCTAGTGGCTGGGCATAATTGCAGTATCAGAAGAGACTGTGATGTAATCCACTCACCGCTAAGGCCGGCCATGCATGGAGCAAATTTATTTCCAGCAACCACAAGATTTTCGAATCCTTCCTGCCAGGCCATTGTTTTCTCCTGGTGGGGGGGTGGTAGGAAGTTGTCCCCACAGGGAGAAAACAGTGATTATTGCTAGCGGCTATAACAGCCGCCAGTGATAATCGCAGATAAAAACCCAGCATGTTGGTTGTACCCAAGTTGATCGATTGATCAACTTGGTATATTCAGCCTGCCCATACACAGTTTGAATCTCGCTGGGTCAGCAGGAAATTCAAACCGTGTATGGCCTGTCATAGGCTGGCCATGGCTGCCTCGTTTATTTATTTATATTTTTCAAAAAAGACAAAGGCTTCCTCCATCCACACTGTGCCACTGTATTCTGACAACGGTATTCCTCTGCTGATCAGGCTGCAGCCTTCTGATAGACAGAAATTTTCCAACACTCTCATTCAAAATAAATTGATCGTTAGAGCAGGAACAACCAGATAGATGGATCAAAGTTTGTCCAGTCCTTGCTAAAGCAGCCAAATTTGAATGCATTCATTAACAGCTTAGCAGCGATTTCTCAGAACTGAAAACAGTAATAGAAAAAAACACTGCCTGTATTTGCTGTGCATAGGGAAGGGACATTTAGAAGACAACCTAAGAGTTGAGCTTTAATGTCCTACCGGTCCAGTTGGTATCTACTCAAAAATGTTTTGAGCCAGGGGAATATCTGGTTGTGTGGATACACATTTGCCCATGACCACGGTCAGTACATTACCACTTCCATTGTTCCTTCTTGGCTGCAATTTATGCAGATTTGGTAAGAGTCCATTAGCAATTTGTGATATAACTGTAAGTGATTTTATTTTTTTCTCTTCAATGGTTCCTTACTATTACAGTTTGCTTATTTTGGTCTAACAGGATCCACATACCTAAACCCAAGTAATGAAATGGCTTGGCAGTATTTATTTCCTGCCTAATCAGCTTATTTATCGAAGAGTTTTAATTCGCTGTGGAGACCTCCTTTGTACCTGCTCCACGTCTTTCTTTCTGAGCAATGAGAGGTAAAGCACTGCTGTGGACCTCTTTTTGTTCCATGACCGCACCACGGAGTGTCAGTTAGCTCTGCTCCACTGAAATGTGTGACTGAGACCTGGCCTCCAGCTCCCCTGCTGCATGTCTATTGAGATGCTTCCCTCTGCTGCCCACATCACAGCGTTACTCTCTGGGCTATTTTTAGCCAACTGGGACACTTTTCCAGTAGCCCCGTCTGCGGGAACATGTGACGTTGACTAGCTCTGACCATTTCATTTTCTTTTTCGGATTAGTCATTTCACCCAAATGTACATTCCTTGCACAATTTTAAGTTAGGAAAGGCGAAAAAAATTCATTTGTCTCCCTTTTTATCCCCCTAGATTTTTCCTTTAATTGTTCCTTTTCATTTCACAAGTAGTTTGAGGTTGTGTAATTATTACCTCTTAGGGAACACAAGTGTCTAGGGTAGAGAATAATATAATGGAAAGCAAACTTCTGTTACACATGATTAGATCCTGCAAGCTTATCGAATTTGTCCACAGGATGTAGATAAATGATGGACAGCATGAGGGTTGAAAGCCTCTGTGCTTTGTACCTCTATGACTGTTCAATGGCATTTATTGGATAAGAAAAAATTAGCTATTGTTCATATGATTACTTTTTCTTTAGGTTACACTGCATTCGATGTTTGCGTAGTAGGAAAAGTCCTGTTTTCCTCGTCACGTTCTATAGATAGAGATTTTTTTTTTCGTTCAGTCTACAGGGGAAGAGACTTCTATTGCATGTGACCGGTCGACACAAGCTCTTCGGATAGCAGGACTGTCACAGTTTCATTACATCTCCTGCATTCAATGATTCTGGGCCCGGCCTGGCACGCAGGGCACTAGAGAGGGAGCAGAAGGAGGGAGAGCTGCCTGCCCAGGTTTCTATGGCAACACTGAAATACCTCCAGGACAGGAGAAGGCGGCAGCAGGGAGATGAGAGAGAGAGAGAGGAAAAAAAAAAAAAAAAGACTCCTAACCCAGCACCAACACCGACCACAGCAAGTGCAAGACACTCCCTGTGCCTGTTTTCTGCTGCATTCCTAATGACACCCGCGTTAGGCCACAAACATTATATATTTATCCTTCTATCTGAAAAGGGGACAGTGACGTTAACTGGGAGGAAGTAGCTCTCTACTTATGTGGGTCTGTATTCTTTTATCACTGTATCCCAGCTGTTAGCTCTGAAAGAAAAAAAAAAAAAAGCCAGCTTAATCCTAATGTCCCAGGCCCACCCCGGGAGCTGCTATCGATTGGTGGATTCTAGGGTTGGTTGCTCACAGTGAAGGAGTGAAGGGGGGGGGGGGGGGAGAGGGAGAGAGGGATGAGGGAGGCTATACAAGGTCCTCCTCCTCCCGTCCTTGGTGCATTCAGGCCCCATGCGTTCCCATGGAGACGGCCTGTCTGTGCGGCACCTGTACAGGCAACCTGAGAACCGCTCACTGTCTTATTCACTTGGTGACTGAAATAAGTGACACGACCTAGCCCACAGCAGCTGCTCCATCCTGCATGATAAATAATTTCAATTAAAGAGAAAAGTTTATTTCATTTGCGCTGTGTGGGCTCCTTAGTCTCAGTAAACAGTTTATTCGATAGGCAATTAGAAAGTGCTGGAGCATTTTCTCCTTCCGATAGGAGATCTACAACGCTCAGCTAGAAAAAGAAGGTGCATTGATTATCGGGAGCTCTTCACGGAGGGGCCATGGTCTTTGCTCGCAGCACCAAGATGTTAGAAAAACCTTGTTTGATGCTGCCTGCTATTGGCATTTTGGGGTATGGGTTAGGCAGTGCAGCATTTTACCTTTATGGTTAGAAAAGAACAACAAAGAGAACATCATCCCCACAATGATAATCCTAGAAAACCATTAGAATGAACTTCATTAGTTGTCTTAAGAGAGATGATTTGCTGTAACCCGTACCAACCAATCATCATTCCATTGTTAGATATACACATATAGATAAATAGCTGTAGATTAATTGGGGGATTTACTAAGACTGGTGCACACAGAATCTGGTGCAGCTGTGCATAATAACAAATCAGCTTCTAAATTCATTTTGTTCAATTAAGGTGGTTCTAAAGGCTCAAGGTTTTTTTTATTACCTTTGTGCCTTCTATGCATGAAGGTAAAAAGGTAAAAAAACTTCTGTATGCAGCAGCTCTCCAGCCCCACAAATATTTACCTGAGCCCAATTCCGATCCAGCAATGTGCACGAGAGCCTCAGTCCCCTGGGGACTCTCCCACCTAATTGGCTTAGGCTGCAGCAGGCGCCAATGGCTCTGTGTCTGAATGGACACACAGAGAAGCAGCTCGGGAGCGAGCCTGCTTGGGTACCCCCACAGCAAGCTGTTTGCTCTGGGGGCACTTTGCAGGAGGGAGGAGCCAGGAGCGCTGGCAAGTGATCCAATAAGAGGAGGATTGGGGCTCTGTATAAAACCCCTGCACAGAACAGGTAAGTATGACATGTTGTTTTAAAAAAAAAACTTGTCTGTACTATCCTTTTAAGCTTTGGCAATAAAACCTGGAAGCTGATTGGTTACAATGCACAGCTGAACCAGATTCTGTGTGCTCCAGTTTTAGTAAATCTCCCCCAATGGGGTTAATTTACTAAAGACAAAAAAACTGTGCACTTTTCAAAGTGCAGTTGCTCCAGAGCTTAATAAATGAGCAGGAGCTCTGCTAATTTCCATTATCCAATCATGTGCAAGCAAAAATGCTGTTTTTTTATTTTATTTTCCTTGCATGTGATTGGGTACTCTTTGCAAAGTGAAGCCTTACCTCATTTACTAAGCTCTGGAGCAACTGCAAAGTGCACAGTCTATTTGCCTTTAGTAAATCATCCCACTATCTCTGAATCTTATAGTTTGAAGCTATACAGAGCCATGTTTACGAAGTGCCTACAGGCAGTGCTTGTGTTCTGATCTCCCTCTGTCTCAGTGCAAATTATGAGTTGGCTTAGACTGACCGAAGGCCAAAATAAACTTTTGCTAGATTATTTTATCTCAGCAGGTTTTCAATAGGGATGCCGACCACATCTCCTGATATACAGTTTTCTGCTGTAGGGAGAATGTATGCATCTGTATATGAATACTGGTTTGAAAATATAGAATAATAAACACGTAAACTGAAAATTTATATGAAAATGATTTCAGGTAAATTTATAGTAATAACTCAAAATATGCATTAGCTGAGAATACATTATACTTTCTCTTTAATGACTGTAGACTGAAAAAATTTAAATTTCAATATCTGTTGTCATTATTTTATACTGCTAAAAGCTTCAGTATAGTTGCTATCATTTTAAGTGACTCTGTCAGTTTACCAAGAAATAAAAATGAAAGCTTCATGCTGTAGAAGAGGTAATATAGTCTCCTTACCAATGGCCTGTGTGGCCCGCCGCCATTGTGTGGCAGTAGCATGTTCCACTGGAGTAGCCTCTATCAGTTTCTTTAGCATTCAACACTTCTGGGAGTGACAATTGCCTAGGTCTCCCGCCGCAGACCTTGGTTTCTTCTTCTATCCCCTTCCTCACAGCTAAATACTATAGTGGCAAAGGGGTTAGAGGATAGAACCATTGTGTACAGAGGGGGGCACAGGCATCTGACACTAAGGGGTTGCTTGTCCTACAAGTAAATAGACTGTGCACTTTGCAAGAGCATTTGCTCCAGAGCTTAATAAAGGAGGTGAAGCTTCACTTTGCAAAGAATGCCCAACACATGCAAGAAATTAAAAAAAAAAAAAGCATTTTTGCTTGAACATGATTGGATTGTGGAAGTCAGCAGAGCTTCCCTCATTTACTAAGCTCTGGAGCAAATGCCCTTGCAGAGTGCACAGTTTATTTGCCTTTAGCCACTCATTCATTCCCTAAGTGTTAAATACCTAAAAGACTGATGAAGGCTGCATTGCTTGAACAGAGGGAGGTAGAATGAGCTGCCAGAGAGCGGAATTTAAAACCTCTTCTATTGAAGGGAGCTTTCGTCTTTATTTTTTGATAACCGGACAGGCTCAGCTTAACCCCTTTATGACCATCTCACACATAAATGTGGCATCAAGGAAGTGGGTTTTCTTCCTGTGATTATGTTTGTGCTGGAACTGTACTTGATAGTGTGCTCCTCGCACTGAAAAAATAAATAAATAAATAAATAAAGATAAAGTGGATCAGGGCTTGTTCTGGTTTAGTGAGTGTCAGTGTTAATGTCAGAGTGTCAGCATGTCATTTAGTGTCAGTGTTAGTGTTAATGTCAGTGTGTTTTAGGCACAAAAAAAAAAAAAAATTCTGGTGTTCCTGCCAGTGCCTCTGCTTTCCTATTAAAAACTGACCACACTAAGCAGGAGAACACACTGTGTTCAGTTCTCTAGCTATGCTTGGAACTCAGCCTGTTCTCTGCCAATGATCAGACATGTCCTAACCCCCCCCGGCACAGCCTTTCACTGGGAAGCTGTTTCTCCTGCCCCAGCTCTTATGTAGCTGAGAACAGAGAGTATGTGATCACTTATAAAAAAAAGGGAGAGAAGGTGTTTATAATGTGTTTTTTTAACCTTTACACAAATCTTTTGCCTTTTTTTTCTATTTTAAAATGAATGTTTTTTGAGGGTGAGGGTTTACATACGCTTAAATGTTTAAAAAATATATATTTTTTATTAATTTGGGTCAGTTTTTTTCCTTTGAGAATAGAAAAAATCTGGAGAATTATTCATTATCATGTACCATCAAATAAAAGCCCAGTCTGCACAAAAAACACAAGGTGTAATTCACCTTGCTACACTAAGTAGTTGCAATATTATACTCTATATTGTCAAAAGTATTGTGACACCTGCCTTTACACACACATGAACTTTATAGGCATCCCAGTTTTAGTCCATAGGGTTCAATATTGAGTTGGCCCACCCTTTTCAGCTACAACAGCTTCAACTCTTCTGGGAAGGCTGTCCACAAGGTTTAGGAGTGTGTCTATGGGAATGTTTGACCATTCTTACAGAAGCACATTTGTGAGGTCAGGCACTGATGTTGGATGAGAAGGCCTGGCTTGCAGTCTCCACTCTAATTCATCCAAAAGGTGTTCTATCGGTTTGAGGTCAGGACTCTGTGTAGGCCAGTCAAGTTCCTCCACCCCAAAGAAGGCCTGGCTCTCAGTCTCTGCTCTAATTCATCCCAAAGATGTTCAGTCAGATTGAGGTCAGGACTCTGTGAAGGCCAGTCAAGTTCCTCCACCCCAAAGTCGCTCATCCATATCTTTATGGACCTTGCTTTGTGCACTGGTCCAAATCACTTGGAGGAAAAGAGATCATAGTGTGAGGTTGTTTTTCAGGGGTTGGGATTGGTGCCTTAGTTCCAGTGAAGGGAACTCTTAATGCGTCAGCATACGAAGACATTTTGGACAATTTCATGCTCCCAACTTTGTGGGAACAAATTGGGGATGGCCCCTTCCTGTTCCAATATGACTGCGCACCAGCGCACAATGCAAGATCCATAAAGACATGGATGAGCGAGTTTGGGGTGGAGGAACTTGACTGGCCTACACAGAATCCTGACCTCAACCCGATAGAACACCTTTTGGATGAATTAGAGTGGAGACTGCAAGCAGAGGCCTTCTCATCCACATCAGTGCCTGACCTCATAAATGCGCTTCTGGAAGAATGATCAAACATTCCCATAGACCTTGTGGACAGCCTTCCCAGAAGAGTTGAAGCTGTTGTAGCTGCAAAGGGTGGGCCAACTCAATATTGAACCCTACGGACTAAGACTGGGATGTCACTAAAGAGGAACTGCAGTCTGCTCACATAATTTGTAATAAAAACATATTTTTCCATTCTAAAGCTTCCCTCAAACCACTTTGCAGCTGCACACTGCGGGAGCGTGCCCGTGAGTTGGGCGGACTCGATGGCCTGCTGGCGACCCGCAATCACCTAGTATAAAGGCAGAGCGGGGATCTACCAGTGTAAACAAGCAGATCCCCGCTCTGACAGGAGACATGACAGAGATCTACTGTTCCCCATGATCGGGAACAGTGATCTCTGTCATGTCCCTCGTAGCCCACCCCCCCATCTACAGTTAGAACACGCTGAGGGAACACAATTAACCCCTTGATCGCCCCCATAGTGTTAACCCCTTCCCTGCCAGTGTCATTTTATGTTAATCAGTGCATTTTTGATCAATGTAATAATGACGCTGTTCCCCAAAAAGTGTAATTTGGGGTCAGATGTCCGCCACAATGTCGCAGTCCCGCTAAAAATCCCAGATCACTGCCATTACTAGTAAAAACAATAAAAAAATAAATAAAAGTCCCTAAATCTATCCCACAGCTTGTAGACGCGCGATTTGTGCAAACCAATCAATATGCACCTAGTGCGATTTTTTTTTTTTTTCAACCAAAAATATGTAGAAAAATATATCGGCCTAAACTGATGAATAAATGTGTTTTTTTTTTTGTTTTTTTTTAATATATTTTTTTTTTTTTTGGATATGTATTATAGCAAAGAGTGAAAAAAAATTTTTTTTTTTTTTTCAAAATTGTCGCTCTTTGTTTAAAGCGCAGAAATAAAAACCGCAGAGGTGATCAAATACCACCAAAAGAAAGCTCTATTTGTGGGAAAAAAGGACACAATTTTGTTTGAGTACAGTGTCGCACGACCGCGCAATTGTCAGTTAAAGCGAAGCAGTGCTGTATCACAAAAAATGGCCTGGTCATTGAGGGGGTAAATTCTTCCGGTCCTTAAGTAGTTAAGGGTAATGTGTGTTTAAAAGCAGGTGTCCCAATAATTTTGACAATATAGTGTATGTACAGTTTTAGTAACACATACCAAAGTTGCAAACCTGGCTTCAGTCTCTAATATTTGTTTTGATCTTAGTCATGAAAGGGTTAAGATACCCATAGATATAGGGAAGAGGAAGATCCATGCAAGAAGAACTGTCAAATAAATGGCCGGCCACTACCAATGTGCATGCTTAGGCTCTGGGTAGAAACCTCCAATGCTAGCCTATTCTAATGCCGCATAAACACGACCGGTTTTGCCGTCGGAATAAACTCCAAAGGTTTCTCAGATGGAACTCCGACGGAATTCCATTCAAGCGGTCCTGCCTACACACGGTCAACCCAAAGTCCGACTGTCCAGAACGCGGTGACGTACAGCACGTACGACGGGACTAGAAAAAGGAAGTTCAATAGCCAGTAGCCAATAGCTTCCGTCTCGCACTTGCTTCAGAGCATACGTCGTTTTTGGTCCGTCGGAACAGCATACAGACGAGCGGTTTTCCCAATAGGAATTGGTTCCATCGGAAATATTTAGAACATGTTATATTTCAAGGTCCGTCAGAATTTTAGAAAAAAAAAGTCTGATGAGGCCTACACACGATCAGAATAGACGATGAAAAGCTTCCGTCAGACTTTTTCTGTCGGACATTCCGCTCGTGTGTACGTGGCATTAGAGGAACTGTAGTAATGAACTAATCATTGTTTACTTCAGGACTGTTGGGCATAGTTTGTCAGCAGAGCTCACAAACTGACCATAGACATTAGAATCTTGTCTGAACCACCTATTGGCTGGATCAGATAGCAATTATTGTATGTTTGTTCATTCTAGTGGAAAGTCAGTGTGCAGCCTGCCTGAAGGCCACACATGAGCAAGGGGGTGAGATGCCGAATTGGAAGGATTGTGAACAGCTGCAGTGTGCACAGGGCATGCCATGTAACTAGGATCACTATTGAGCTAGATTTCTGCAACTGTAACTTATATGTGATAAAATTCTAGGGGAGTAGATGACAGTCTGACAAATATACGAGCTCTAAATGTGCACTTATCTTGTAAAATGAACCTGTGAGAACAGAAATATGAAAGCTGCCAATTGCTTACATGTTCCAAAAGCGCAGGCTCCAGGGATTCCATCTTAAAAGAGAAGTGTGGGATATGAAAAAAAAAACAAACATTCATACTTACCTAGGCGGATACAGCATCAGTCTGGTTTTGCATCTGTCCCCCGCTGCCTCAAAACCAAGAACTGGGCAATCAAGGACCATTGATCGCTCAGTTCTCAGTCTTCAGTTAGCAGAAAGCCACTGTCAGTCACCGGCTCTCTGCTCTGCCCCTCCAGCACCAGGTTTGTGGAGGGGGTGGGAGCGGCTGGTTCAGGCTCTCGGTAGTGCGCTGAAAGGCTAAGTCAGCTGCTGGTCAGAAATCTGGGGAATCTTGACATTAAAGTAGGGATTGATCCAGAGCCTGGGCTTGCTGAATACAGATCTCAGGAGTGCAGAACTAAGTACACTCCTGTTATCCCTATAAGAAGTAGTGCCAAAAGAGCTTTGGCCCTACTTCTCCTTTAGGCCAGGCTTCACTAACCATCATATCATTGACCAAATGCAAATATGCAGGATAGGGATTCAGGCTTGCTAGTAGCATGCCGACAGCCCAAGAGGAATCTGCATCTTTAAAAACAAGCCTACAAACAAAGCTCCTTTATTTCCATTTTCCCGGTTCCCTTTAAAAGGTGACATCTGTTATCGCAATCAAATTACACACTGTCATTAGGTTGTCCCAACATGATGGAAAATGTATGTTTCATAGTAAACACTGCAGGGATATAGAAGTGTTCACTGTTGTCCCGTACTCAAATTGCATGGGTAATGGTTGCATCCCTTGCAGATATTGGCCTGTGTATTATCACCTTAAAGTGGACCTTTGCACACAAAATACATTTCTACTTGCTTAAAGTGGATGTAAAAACAATCTGACCTGGACACATATATCTGTAGTATTTACTTATCTCTCTCCAAAACCCTAAGTGCCCTGTCTTTCTGCTGCCCCTCTGTTATCAGCATGATGACTTCTGACAAGTTCTCCAACACAGGAGATAAAAGCAGCTGGAAATGTATGTCAGGGAGGTAACTCAGTAGTAGATAAACAGAGAGCTTGTCTATTCACTGCACAGCTCTGCAAGTTTCTTTGTTCCTCTGCCTATGTGGAGAGGGGGGGGGGGTGTGCCTTTCCTCCAATCAGCTCTCACACAGTGTATGCTCAGACTCCCCTCCCACTGCTGACAGCAGGTATACATGTAAAATTTATGTAGGAAGATTTGTCTCATCTCTGTGTATCATCTGAGCCTGTTCACTTCACTGGGTATATGTGAGGGTTTATATCCACTTTAAAGTGGTTGTACAGTCAGAAGTTTTTTTTTTTGTATCTTAATGCATTCTATGCATTAAGATAAAAAGCCTTCTGTGTGCATCAGCCCCCCAACACTTACCTGAGGTTCCTCTCTGTCCAGCGTTGTCCACGAGTGTCTCAGCCATCTGAGATTCTCCCTCCTGATTGGCTGAGACACAGTAGCGGTGCCATTGGCTGCCGCTGCTGTCAAAGTCAGCTAGCCAATCAGGAGAGAGGGGGCAATGCTGGGTCAGGCCTCCGTGTCTGAATGAACACACGGAGCTGTGACTCGGCTCAGGTGCCACCATAGCAACCTGCTTGCTGTGGGGGCACTGAACAACAGGGAGGGGCCAGGAGCACAGAAGAGGGACCTGAGAAGAGGACGATCTGAGCTGCTGTGTGCAAATCCACTGCAACAGAGCAGGTAAGTATAACATGTTTGTTATTTTTATAGGGAAAAAACGAGACACGAGACTTTACAATCACTTTAATGATTGCATATGATTGAATATATATATATATATTATATATATATATATATATATATATATATATAGTATAAATAAAAAAAAAAATGGGTGAGACTCGATGGACCACTTACCACTTGATCTTTTTTCTGTGGCCACTTTTTTATGTTTCTATTGGCGTGAAAAGTTTTAGGTGAAATTTGAAGTCTATTTCAAATGTATTTATTTGATAACATATAACAGAAAATATCTAGAGTGGTATCAACCTGCATGGTAAATGTTTGCTATAAAACCACGACACATAACAAGCATTAAAGTGTTACTAAAGCCAAACATTGTTTTAATTAACATAACAAACATGTTATACTCACCTGCTCTGCAGTGGTATTGCACAGAGCGGTCCCGATGCTCCTCTTCTTGGGTCCCCTGGCGGCGGTCCTGGCTCCTCCTCTTCTTCGCGTGTCCCCATAGCAAGCTGCTTGCTATGGAGGCACACAGGGGGTTATTTACGAAAGGCAAATCCACTTTGCACTGCAAGTGCACTGAAAGTGCAGTCGCTGTTGATCTGAGGGGGACATGCAAGGAAAATAAAAAGACAGCATTTTAGCTTGCACATGATTGGATAAAATCAGCAGAGCTTCCCCTCATTTCAGATCTTCCCCTCAGATCTACAGCGACTGCACTTCCAAGTGCACTTGTAGTGCAAAGTGGATTTGCCTTTCATAAATAACCCCCATATTGTCTGTTCGCTCCCAAACTGTGTGTCTGTGGAGCCACGCTCCGTAGACTAAGGGCCCTTTCACACCAATACCTTTTTCTTGCGTTTTTACCTTGCAAGAAAAACGTAAGAAAACTATTTCCCTTTAAATCCTATGGGACTCTTCACACAACTGCATTACAGGTGTGGTGCGTTTTGAAAAATTCCGCATGCTGCATCTTTGGTGCGGTTTTGAAAATGAAAAACGCAGCTTTCCATTGAAATTAATGAAAATTGCAGTAACATCGCTGTAAAAACGCATCACCATTAGCTTTTTGGTGTGTTTTTGAGTCACATGTCCATTTTTCACAGGTGCAGGCAACCCAACACGCACCAGAAACGCATTGAAGCACAGCAAAATTGTGATAAAAATGCATATTTTGCTACAGAGCAGTGTGAAAGGGCCCGACACAGCAGGACTTAGCCCCGCTCCCACTTCCTCCTCACTGCATTTGATTGACAGCAGCGGGCTCGAGTGCTGTGTGAAGAGGAAGAGAGAGGAGAAGAGATGCAGCCGTGCACAGAGCTGGATTTATTCTCCCCTCTCCTCCCCTTCACACAGGGAAGGTGGGGCAGAGAAAAAGAAAATGTTTTTTACCTTAATGCAAGGGATGCAGATTAAGGTATAAAATGTTTTTGTTTTTTTTTCGCTTCAGTATCACTTTAAGGTTATAGATGTACATATGAGAAGGTTGGAGGGAAGGAAGGTAGGTAGGGAGAGGAAGGGGTAAAGGGCCCATACTGTCATAAGGCACAGATCCCTGGTGAAGGGCTTGAAAGAATATATTATACTGAATGATTGACCACAGGCAAGCTAAACCTTCACTTTGTTTTGCACTGCAGTGTGTTGGCATGAAAAGTGCTTGCAATGTCTGTACTATGTCTGATGCTGCAAGTCTGTCAGTCGCATGTCTCCCTCCTGCCAAGAGAGTGTTTCAATGTCTGGGGGAACATGACCCCGGGAATGGATGTGCTTCCTCATCAAGTGCATGTATATATGGGCCCGAAAAAAAAGAGACAAGGCCTCAACGACAAACACCTTTGTGTGAGAGCTCTGATGGAAGCAACTCTAAAGCCCCATACACACTATTGCCCCATACACACTATGAGTTTTTCTGCTGATTTGTCTTCAGATTTACCAAAACCATGTCGTACAAGGGCCTGCCTGATTGCATACAAATTGAAACTCCTAAGGTTGGACCTCATATTATATGGTTTTGGCAAATCTGAAGGAAAAAATCAGCAGAAAATCTGATAGTGTGTATGGGGCTTTATGTGATGTAAACCCTTCTAATTGCTCAGTAGTAAATACTAACTTATTCACCTATACAAACTTGTGGCCATCAGAATAATTATACGTTGAGAATAGCTGCTATAAATGATTGTTTTACTTTTTAACAGATTGCTGTTAACGGGAATAGAAGAGAGATAGCAGAATGAAATCTGTCAAATGTAAAACGTGAACACAGTGTTGTAGAATAGAGTAGAACAACATAGAAATAGCTTTTCATTTATTTTCTTTTGCTGCTATTGCTGAGTGATCCACAGTGGAAAACCCATGCAATCTATTTAGGATCTCCATCTGTATAGCAGAACGATGATAAGAAATCTCCTGAGACTAATTTGTGGCTGGACGCTCAAAATAGCTGTGCCTAGTGTCGATTTAGCGTTACATTGTAACCGTAATCCAAACCTGGGCAAGCTCATTGAAAACATGGCACTTTCATTTGTTTGTGAACTGCTGCAAGTCCCGGTTTTCTTTAGTTGCTTACAGATTCCGTTTAAGATAAGGGGAAAGTCTCTGTTCACATAAGAGGCTAGCCTCTCTGAATGTGAAGGGCAGCTAGTAATTTGTAGGTTATCCTGTTATAGAGAGCTCAGCGGCACGGATGTGTTGCGACCATGTCCTAGTTAGTAGATCTTTAAAAAAACAAACAAAAAAAAAAACACATAGGTGAATATATAATTATTTAAACACCACTTTTAATAAGGGTTTTGGTTTGGCTTTTTTTTTTTTCGGGGGGGGGGTTATAGGTTGTAGATTTTTAAATGATACCTTTGAAACAATTCCAATTTCAGGGTCAGCGATGACAATAAAGGTTAATGACGGTGTCCACAGGGGTTAGGGTGACACTGGCGATCTCATGGCAAGCCTCACTGGGGGTTAACGGGTTAATAAGGACACATTCCACATTCATATTTCAGATCAGGATTTGTGGCAGGTGCGTTGCACCCCCCTACACACAATCTAGCTGAAGCCCTTTGTGCTGTGACATCTGCTGCCCTGCTCAGCACTGCTTTTTTTTCGACCCTCGTTATTAGGAGCTTGTTATGTCACAGAAGAATTAGTGAATGCAGGAAAGCAGGACGTGTTAAGAAGTGGCAGGGGCAGTACATCGCACAATACTGCAGAACCAAGCACGACCGCAGCTGGACAGTCTTAAGAAATCTGAACCCTACTATTAATCTTCTCCCTGACTCATGCATCCAGAGCCCAGGCATTAACATCCAATGACAGGATATCCTAGTGCATATGATTGTCCTTACACATGTTCAGTATCCACTGGAGCAAAGCGGCTCAACATTTTTATCATGGGGCCCCAAGAGGCAGTTTCCTATTGTTCTATGAGTCAACAGATCCTAATGAAGATCATCATTTAAATGTTATAGGAATGCCTGTCACACTGGGGGCTTTACCAACAATCAGGTGATAAGTAACTGCAAAACCATTGGAACTGTTCATTCTTAATAAGCTGTATTCTCAGCATTGTTAGCACAAAACTTTTGGGCATGGGTAATAGGTACCCTTTAAATAGTCATGTCTTCAGTAAATGGAGTCTATTAAAAATTCTATGAAAGCGGAGCTCCAGCCTCTCCCCCACTAAAAAATGTAAAGTTAGCGGCTACAAATACTGTAGCTTCTGACTTTTAAAATTAGGACACCTGTCCAGGGATCCCATGATGTCAGCACCCCAGCCGATTGAAATCGGCTCTTGGGTGCTGCCGCCGCCATTCCTTGTGAGGGAAACTGGCAAGGCCCGGCGGAGAGGAAGGAGAAGGGGGACCAAATTTCTGGTGGACCTCACCACAGCGAGGTCTCCCGGAAGTGGGGACAGGTATCTATCAAAAACAGGTACCCACTCCCCCCTGAAAGGTGCCAAATGTGGCAGCGGAGGGGGTAAGGAAGCAAACAAGAGGAGCTTTCCCCTTTGGGTGGAGCTCCACTAATATTAAAGTGACATTAAAGGTTAATTTAACAAAACAAAAAATAAAACAAACATGTCATACTTACCTGCTCTGTGCAGTGGTTTTGCACAGAGCAGCCCTGATCCTTCTCTTTTTAAGGTCCCCCGCCAGACCTCCTGGCTCCTCCTCTTGAGCCAGTGCCCCCAATAGCAAGCCGCATGCTCTGGTGCGTGCTCGCTCCTGAGCCCCGCTCTATGCGGCCATAAGACACACACAGAGCCGCAGCTCGGCCCAACCCCCACTCTCTCCTTATTGGCTCACTGGCTGTGACTGAGAGTAGCAGGAGCCAATGGCTCCTGCTGCTGTCTTAGCCATTGAGGAGAGGGAGTCCCGGGACAGCCGAGGTTCTTGTGCACATCGCTGGATCGAGAGGAGCTCAGATGAATATTAGGGGGGCTGAGGGGGGCCGCTACACACAGAAGATTTTTTTACCTTCATGCGTTGAAGGTAAAAAACCTTGAGCTTTTTAGCTTTATGTCAGAAAAGAGATAGGAAAGTGTTTCAAAGAATGTCACTTCTTCTTCGGCCTCTAAAAGTGTCTGAAGAAGAAGTGACATGCTTTGAAACACGTTCTTATCTCCCAGCGCACTCCCAGTGGTGTCAGGCATTCTCTCCATCCGTGTTCCGCCTTCCATCCCTGGTCGAGTTGTCTCCCTGCAGCAGCGGCTCACTCCTGCCTCTGCTCTTCTCCCCTTGTTTACGGCCGAAACAGGGGAATTCCACAGTGGCTCCGGGCTTCAGAGGCAGCAGCTTTGACTTTTACCACTTTTCACAAGCTCCTCTTTTGTGAGTGTTTTTTTTATCATTAATAAATATTGTCCGCTTTGTTTACTACACTATGAAGGTTGCGCTTGTCTTTTTCCTTTTGTTTTCTCAGTGTCTCAGCAATCACCCATGGCTGCTTCAAGCTGCACCTTCTAGCTACTAATCAGTGGCAATGTGTATAGTATATTAAGCTACCTGCTTCATTGTTTATATTTTATCTTTCGGTTTTTACTTATTAACTTCTGCAATCATCTTTTATGGTGTCTTACATTGCCACTCATACATTTCCTTGAGACCCCTCATTAATTCCAATAAGGTCATCGCCACCACACTTTGCACATTTTATACAGACTTTGCCCTCTGAAAAGCACTCTGCAGTGGATTACTTTTCAGAGGGCAGTTGACAGGGATTGAGGAGATGTTGTGTAGCCTGTTTTAACATCTTCGCATTTTATACAATACTTTCTTTGCAGTGGGCTTTATAACAATCCCTCCGGGGTTATGCGCTGCTGAGCAGTTTTCTCTGCCACTTGCTTTATTATTTCAGTCTCAGTATAATAGAAACAGAAATAATACACACCCCATGCACCTTTCTTTCCTCCATGGAACAGTACTCAACATAGTAAAAGTACCCTTTACTCCAAGAGTGTAAATAGCACAGGATCTTAAGTGAGTGCTTTACAGTTATATTGTTCTTCAATACGTTAGTTTTTTGAACTTATAGTTACTCCTTTGGTCAGTAAGGGGAGCAATTGTCTTAAGAAACAGCAAAGCGAAGTGTTTCCGGCTATATCGAAATCTCATTACGTATTAATAAAACATGCCAGATTCCAGCAGGTGCAAATTTACCACTTGTAGCACAATTTGGGGTATCAAATTACATTTTATTTGCATGTGATAGAAAAGATTGATGCAATTTAGAAACTTGTAATGTGCGCCTTTTACATTTGTAATATTCCTCAGGGTGTACAGCTCAAGTTGAATGATAAATAATTGTTTATAAGGATTTATGAAAAAAAAAAAAATCCCAGATTTTTTTTTTTTTTTTTTTAAGAAAATCTCCCAGCCCTAACCTAAAGGCTGTAATGTAACAAAATGGGTAAAAAGCCAAGGGGGTGAATACTTTTGCAAGGCACTGTATGTGTGTGTGTATATATATTATGCTAGGATCATCTCTGTATAAAGAATTGTTCTAATCAGTCCTTATTGTGGTAAAATAGCCTGTATGTTTAGCTGTAAAATAGTCTGAAGGTTTAGCTGCAACAAGCACAGAAACGGTGTAATCAAATATGAAATTGAATATGAAATTACCAAATTATACATTACCCCAATAAATGATAGGTATACATTACCCCAATAAGTGATAGGTCTGAAGCGTATGTGATGCTCGACAGAACCACCAGATATGAAAGTATGACCCCAGGTCCAGACAGCCCTGAAAGCAGGTTTGGGTAAGTTTGAGCCAGCCTTGTTGGCACTATGTGCCAGTGAAAAAGGACTTTGTAGCTGGTCTCAACTGCCGCTGCATTCCTGGAGCTGGACTTGGTAGTACACCATATTTTGGTCCAGTTTTGTGGGTTTAATTGCATTTCTATGTCTCTCTACCAAGTGCTAATGTAAGAGAGCGGTTCAGGTGAATACTAAAAAATTTAAGTAGTATATAGAAACAGTGGCGGATGGTGGTATCCACCCCCCATGCCCCCCCGTCGGTTTATTCCTCCGGCTTTACCGCATAGTTTCCACTGCGTCTCCTCCTCCTCGGCGGCCAATAGGATACTTTCTCCCCTAGGCCAATCGGGTCTCAGGACCCGCTTCATGAGCTGGGATTGTCTGGGAGGAGAAGCAGGAAGACAATAGCGAATAATAACTCGCTACTGTCACACAACTAGGTGGGCTCGGGGTGCAATGCTCTGCACCCTGAGCCCACCCTTTTTTGAAGCCAATTAGAGCCTCCCATTGGAATTGGAAAACAACCTCTCATTGGAATTCATGCGTCCGGCGTCCTGCATATAAATTAGGGGATAGGGCTGCCCCTGTACAGAAATGAGATTAAGCCTGGGAGTGCAGGTCTTTTAGACATTTGGATTCAAAAGAGGTAAAGCCTAATCTGTCTCCCCGTATCTTTATTGTGGAGGAGATATAATGTTTAAATTATAGATATTAACACAACTCAGACAAAGGAAAATGGTAAGAAGCTTGCAGGTCTACAAAAGATTACCATTGACAGTCACCAGGGTATGGAAATGGGTCAGTTTCAGGGCAGTCCAATGCTTGAAAGCCTGCTGTGATTGAAAGTCAGGTGGAAAGGCTAAGTTATGTAGAAAAGACAGTAATGGTAAATGTGGAGACAGTAATCCCCCAAAGTACTTGAGATCGACCCAAACCTGCAGAGAATGGCAAAAAAAGAGGATTGGAGATTGAGGCGCTATCTCATGGATGTAGCCACAACAAGTCATAAATAGATAATGGAGCACAGTCTTCTGCTTACAGGTATGCCCACACAGGAATTTCAAAGCTAGCATGATATTTTGTTAATTGAGAAATCTGTGCTGCCTGAAAGTATCTCTGAAAGTTTGGGTTCACCAAGCCCCCTACCCTCCCCGAGGTCGGAGCTGATATAAAATCTGCCTTGAAACTCGAGGCTTGCGAAGAAACCATATAAAGTGCATCACTTGCTGTTGGATGTCAGCCATCGCAGAGGTAGAGGCAGGTTCCTGGACCAGCAAAACCCAAAAGAAGTATAGCAATTTAGGCATATAAGTCATTTTGATTGCTGCAATATGCCCTAGCCAGGAAAAGGTATGGTCAGCCCAGGTATGTCCACTTCAGTTTTTTATTGGCCTGCGTACAAGAAAACGTATTCTGACCCTGTTGGGCCCCCACTCCTAAGTGTGCCTCAGGCCCCTATTGTTATTTCAGATTTAGAGGCCCTACAGTCAATTTCTGAAAAGGTTGTTTTTAACATGTTCCATTATGTCTGGAAAGACCTTTCCTATACATACACTATGTGGGAGAATTTATCAAAACTGGAGCAGACAGAATCTGGAGCAGCTGTGCATGGAAACCAATAAGCTTCTATCTTCAACTTGTTAAGTCAAGCTTTGAAAATTAAAGATAAAAGCTGATTGGTTGCCATTCACAGCTGCTCCAGTTTTGATAAATTCCCCTCACAGTGGTTAAAACCTTCCCCTTTGAGGATGGAAAACAACCTATAGAATCATGGCTCCCTCCAGACATTGTAAAAGGACTTTTTCCCTTTGAGAGAGATTGTATTGATAAGTGGTCTCTGCTTTCTGTTGATACACCAATCATCTGCAGTCATACTGCCGATCAGGTTGATGATGTTTTTTTTACATGCAGAGGTTTCACTGACAGACAAAATCCTGTATAATAAGTTTTACATTTTCTGGCGGGACTTTTCATTCCTTTTGGCAGCAACTTAGTTTTGTGAATCCCTGTCACTGTGGATACGTTTTTATTAAAGGAGACTCCTCCATCCTAGGCACAAACCCTTGTAACCTAGAGCTTTTGGATCAAATGTCTGGAGCTCTGCAGTTTAGCTGTAATGGTCTCTTGCAAGCATTTAAGCTTGTGCCGCACATGGACGTAATGTATCTTCTAATGCGGAGGGCACTTTGATTTTGTGAATAGGATATGGGGGATACAGCCAAGGAATATCTCTGATTTACATGACCTTTAAAGTGGATGTAAACCCAATGTCATCCTTTCTAAACTACTGCCATAGGGGTTATCTATAAGGATATACACGCCTCCTGCATGTATCTTTACCTGTCAAATGTCTCCCCTCTGTCTGTTATTAGACCCGAAAAACTGCAGATTCTGTGGGTGGGTCTGTTGTCTGGAGCTCGGTGGGTGGAGTCGTGATGTCTGTAGACTCCCCGCCCACCTCTACACTCCCCTTGTCAATATGCATTTTCTCCTGTGTATTTCTTACACTGAACTTCTGCTATGATCTCTAACATCCAGTGAAAAGACAGGAAAGTAACCACATGACTTCAGCATGCCAAATCATGCTGAGGTGTGGAACAGACAATCCTTGCAGAGCTGCTGAAGAAAGGAGTGGGGGGGGAATTAAAAAATCATGCCTGTGTCTTAGGCTGTCACTCACAGCAAGGGGGAGTATTTGACAAAGTTTTTCTCAGTTTGTCAAGATTTTTCTCACTGAACAATAAAAGAGGATTGCTCAGAGATGGATTAATTCTGTGTGGCAAGACTGGGCTCAAATGATAGGAAATCATACTCTACAGTATGATATAAAAAAAAAAATTTCGGGTTTACATCCACTTTAAAGAATCTCTTATTTTCTGTGCTTGGAGATGTAATTCCTAGTACCCCCCAGTGGTCGGAGTGTACGCCTGCCCTAGTGCAGGAGAACTGTTAAAGGGAAGGAACAACCCCAATGTTTATCTACTACTGCAGTAATACCTTGGAGGCAATCACAGTCTACTTCACACACAAACAGCAGATATTCAGGCCAATAGTTCCCTGGTTTATGTTCTCAACCCGCTGGATAAGAGGTACACGTTTGCAAGTGGGAGGCTGTTTATTCATCCTGCTGGGTTCCTTACTGGTTTATCTCCTCACAGTTTGGATACTCAAGATTCCCCTTGTAGCTTCCATTGTAAACCTTTGGATCAGACATCTTCTCCTTTCCTGTGTAAATCTTTTTGGAAATTGTGGAATTCTTGGTGAACTCCATTTCTCATAGTGTTTTCATTATTCTGGGCCTGATGTCCTTGTACTTGCATTACAATATATACTCAATTTGTGCAACTTTTTATATAGGTGTTGCAGGTCATCCCACTCTTTTGTTAAAAGGATTTGGGATACAGTACTTCACTTCTTTTATTAAAGTTTAAGTTTTAATATATCAGTTAACTTCCTTCATATATGGATCTCCTTCTCCCTCAAGTTAAGGGTTAAGAGTGTTTTACCTCTACCTGTTAACTGGTTATTTTTAGTCTGTACTACATACCTTGTTTGTTTTGTCCTTTTCCCAAAGGTCAAGAGTCAGGTGTCCTAGGCTTTGCCCTTTACCCTTGTAAGCATTTTTTTTTGTTGACCACCTTAACCCCCCTGGCGGTATTCCCGAGTCTGGCTCGGGGTGGATTTTACATACCAAAAGCGGTATCCCCGAGCCAGACTCGGGCTTGCATCGCAGGATCCAGGAAGAGATTACTTACCTTGTCCCCTGGTTCCTGCGATGTCTCCCCGCTGTGATCGGCGAGCCGCTGTGTCTCGCTCGATTCACAGTGCCGAGCTCCGTTCCCTGCGAGCGTTGCGACGCACGGGGACGGAGTTCGGCGGTAAATTCAAAAGTGAAACACATAGTATATATACAGCATACTGTAATCTTACAGATTACAGTACTGTATCAAATAACTACACATCCCCTTTGTCCCTAGTGGTCTGCCCAGTGTCCTGCATGCAGTTTTATATATATAAAACTGTTCTTTCTGCCAGGAAACTGGAGATTGTCCATAGCAACCAAAACTGTCTCTTTACATCAAAAGTGGTTTTAGACCAGCTAGAAAAAAGCGATAATAAATTATAATCACTTGCAGAATTGAGCGATAGTGATTTGTGGGGAGATCCGTCATCAAACACTAAAAGTAATAAAAGCTAAAATTCTGCAACTGTGCAAATTTCAGTGTTTTTGATTTGATTACATTATTATATAATTTTTATTATTATTATATTATTATGTGTTTTAATTATTTATAGTTATTTATTATATTATAATTTTTTATTTCGTTTTTCAAACTTTATCATACCCGGGATGTCTACTAGACTCTTGTTTGGACAGATTTAAGTGAACTATTCCTAAGAATTACAGGCCTACAATATGAAATGCCATATTTCTGTGCAAAATAATTGTACCGCTTTCAGCACCTAAAATCTGAAATAATCATACCGCCAGGGAGGTTAACTGTTGGTCTATTTTTTTCTCCTGTTCAGGAAGTTAAATGTTCCAGCAGTTTCCTTTATGGTAAATGTTTGATTTTCTCCTAATTATATTTGCTGCTTTCAGCTTTTAGTCTTGGTGTTTACATTCAAAATTTCAGTTTGGTTATTTAGTACTGCAAAATGCCGATAAAGTATGCCTGTTGTCCTCAGGCCACAAAAGGTGCTCTATTATTTAAGGGACCATCGTAGAGGTTCCCTGACTTACTACAACAGACTGGGATTGTAGTACATGTGTAAGTACAATAGATAAGTACCAGATCATTAATATGAAAGTAATATTACAGCTAGACATTTTCAATTGTCTTACTGAATTTTGAAAGCCAAGCAATTGCTGGAAAGTCTTTTTTTTTAGGATTGAATGGGCATGTCTATGATAAAAATAACTCACGTTCTTAGCTAAAATAACTTAAAGGTCAGGCTGTTTATAAATAACATTTTACTTGATAAAAAGTGATCCTGTCACCTATTTTTTTTTTAAGTAACAATCTTACCTAAGAAAAGACACTATGCTCTTTTATGTGTTTTTGTACGGCAATGTCAGTCGGAGCAATCTTGACACTGGCAATAATCACCAGCATTAGCATACCTAAGAGGCTGCTTGTCTGTCTTTATGAAATTGCTACCCTTGCTAGCTGGGTGGGGCTAGCAGGTGTTGCTGCCCACTCACTTGTGAGGGGGATTTGCGGTTGTTCAAGGCCAGCAAGTGAACGTTTCCACAGAAGTAAGTGGAAGGCTCTGCTGCATGACTCTGCCCCTTGCAATGTGTGCCAAATGTCAGAGTCAGTCATGTGACATCAGTCTTAGGCAGCATTTTTAAAGTAGAATTAAATTTAACATTTGAAAAATGGCTGCCAGGTAAGATTTTTTTTTTATTACAGAAGAGATCCTATTGGTCACTCATAACTGCCTGTCAGGGTTTGTGTACACTGAGTTGCAACTCAGCATACATTTCTGGCATGGCTCTGTGCTGAGATAATGACTCCCGTGTGCATGCGTGGGAGTGATGCCATTTCAGACTGGCCAATATAGCAACTGAAGAGTCCAAACCCGAAAGGAAAACTCGGAGAAGACGGGAGTGCCTATGACCGAGTGAGTCCACAGAGAACAAACAGAGCTGCAGTTAGATCACACCAGCAAAAAAATTTGGAGGAGGCTAAAAGTAATAGAAGGTACTTTTTGAATTAACAGTATACACAGAGCAGCCATAACATAATAGCCACCTACCATAACTCGTTGGGGCATGGACTCCACTAGACCTCTGAAGGTATGCTGTGGCATCTGGCATCAAGCCGTCAGTAGCAGACCCTTTAAGTCCCGTAAGTTGTTTTTCTGGCACGTCATACAGATGCTTGATAGTATTGAGATCTGGAGAATTTGGAGGCCAAGTCAAGACCTTGAACTGGGTGTTGTGCTCCTGAAACAATTCTTGAAATCATCAGACCAGCCCACCTTCTTCCATTGTTCAATAGCCCAGTCTGATGCTCACGTGCCAATTGGTGCTTTTGGCTGTGGACATGGGTCAACATGGGCACCCTGACCAGTCTGCAGTTACACAGCTCGAAAACCAACAAACTGTGATGCTCTGTGTATTCTGACACCTTTTTATCTGAATCGCCATTAACTTTTTTAGCAATTTGAGCTACAGTAGTTCTTCTATTGGGTCAGACTACACGGGTCAGCTTTCGCTTCCCATGTGCATCAGTGAGGTTTGGCTGCTCATTGCCCTCTCGATGGTTCACCGTTTTTCCTTCCTTGGATTACTTTTGGTAGGTCCTAACATTTGCAGACCAAAACATTACACTAGAACTGCAGTTTTTGAGTTACTCTGACCCAGTTATCTTGCCATTTCGCCCTTGTTTATTTTCCCTAATATACCCCACCTACTTTCAGATACCATTGTAACAAGATAATCAGTGTTGTTTACTTCACCTGTCAGTGGCCATAATGTTATAGCTAATTGGTGTATACTTTAGCAGATTTTTTTTTAAACAGAATTTAGTGCCATTTTAAATGTTTAGAATGAGAATGGGTTCTATTTAGATGCTATATAACAGTTAAAAGATCCAACCATGGTTTCCTTTTTAGCTTGCTGTAATTGTTATGACAGTTGAGATCCAGCCTTCAAGCACCAACTGCTGAGCACTCTTGTTTACGCACACACCTGCAACACCTGGCACTGGATTTATCTTGAAAATAAATGATACTTGGTTCTTCCCTTGAGATTGGTCAGCCAGGATATGTCTGCCGAGGTTGGAAGAGTGTCCATAGATACATGGTTCTTTCCTGATCCTAGTATGTTTGGAACCTTTATCTTTTTCAGATTTGGGAAGCAAGATAAAGTGAATCTCAGATGTTTTTTCTTGAACTGTAGGGCTAGCAGTAGAAGACTTGATAGCAACAAGCAATGTTCCCGACTTTGTGCACTGCTCGCAGCTCTTGGATGGTTTGTTCTGTGCTAGAGTGCAATCACAAGCACCTCAGGCAATTGGAGGTGCTCATTATTGCAGTGGGACATTTTCTACGGAGAAGAATGAAGGATTACAAGTACAGTGTGTGCACCAATGTCAGTGTTCTTGGGGATTTATATGTTGGTCTATGACTAACCTAATTTTTTTGCTTATTTTTATATTTTGTTTGTTCTTTTCATTAACTGAATTGTTGATAAATGCAAACATCTAGAATTCATTATCTAAATTTTGTGTAACTTTTTTTTCTTTAGAATATGGTTTTAATAATTATTTTTGCCCAATATAATGAAAAAAACCCTGCAATTCGGGCTTTTTATAATGTTTACTCTTGCTTCCAATAGTATGTTGTCAAATTAATTAATTTACTTATATTTTTTTTATCTTTATCAAAAAATACTTGTTCCACAAATCCATCACTGTTTTTTGCCTTTGAAGTGTAACTAAAATCAAAACTTTTTTTGTAGTTTCAGATAGAGTACAGAGAGATTAGAACACCTGCCAGTTTTTATTGTCATATTTGCCCCCATTTTGGAAATTCACCCTTTTTATTTGTCCTGCTTACCATTATCATCGAAAGTAAAAATAAAAGATAGTTTCAAATTTAGGGTTGACACCAGAACAGTAATAGATAGGAAATCTTTCAGTGGGCTGGGGACTCCCTGAGATTCCCTCACTTTGGGGGGCTTTCTTCTCATTTCCTGTTTTGGCTTTGGGACAGAAAGTAAAGGTAAATTTACCCTATGGGACACAGATGGCAAGAAAAAAAAAACTGACACGGGTTATAAATCTACCTTACCCTATGCAAAATGAACAAAAAAGTTTTGCCTTTAGTTCTACTTTAGTGAACAAAACACAAACAAGTGACTCAAAGAATTCTGTAACATGTGGTCTGTCTAAATTGTTTTATACCCAGACAATCTATAAATCTGATTCAATCAGTGTTTACGACAGGTTGAGATTGAAGAGGAACTGTAGACCCCCCCATTTTTCCCCTGCTTACCTTTTACTGTCTTTTGCACAGTAAGCATACTCACCTAGCCAGCAGGTCTAGCGTTGAGCTGCTAGGACCCTCCTCTCTTCAACCTACACGGGTCCAGCGCCGACATGTTTTCTGTGACAGCTGCTGGCTCTTCCGGGTGCAGGCACCACTAGGGCCGTCCCCCTCCTCTTTGCTGAATAGGACTGCACGTCATGCATCCAAGAAGGCACCAAGGGAGCCTTTGATGCAATTCAATCCTGTGGCCAATTGTAGAGCGAGGAATCCCACATCTCCAGTTATCCACTACATGCTTTCATAAAGGTGGGGGCTATGAACAGACACGCCTTTTATGGCCTTGACATGTAGGTTGCATGCCACTGATTAATATGATATTTCATGCTGGAACTTTCTCCACACATACAAAGTGAGACTACATTATATAAAGGAAAGAGAAAACCAAAGTATGCCTCATATTAGCCAATCAGACTTATTACCTTATTTTGATGATGAAACCTGACTGGTTACCAGTTTTTGTATACCAGGCCTATTGTGTATTATGTCCATAGGATTTTGCATAAATTAGCAGAATTTAGTATGAATGTACATAAATTCTCATCAAAACATTCTCAGAACATTCTTTCTTGCTATCATTTAGTCAACTCATTTTGTTCGAAAGCACTTCAAATTTTGTTTGGATCTGATATTTTATAGTAATACAAGATAATAAACAGGTTTCATTATGGTATGAAAGGTTTTTCAAAAGATTTTTCCTAAACTAAAACAACATTCACAGTAATGCCCTGTACACACGGTCGGATTTTCCGACTGAAAATGTGTGATAGGACCTTGTTTTCGTAAATTCCGACCGTGTGTAGGCTCCATCACACATTTTCTATCGGATTTTCCGTCACACAAAGTTTGAGAGCAGGCTATAAAATTTTCCGACAACAAAATCCGTCTTTGGAAATTCCGATCGTGTGTACACAAATCCGACGCACAAAGTGCCACGCATGCTCAGAATAAATAAAGAGATGAAAGCTATTGGCTACTACCCCGTTTATAGTCCCAACGTACGTGTTTTACGTCACCGCGTTCAGAATGATCGGATTTTCCGACAACTTTGTGTGACCGTGTGTATGCAAGACAAGTTTGAGCCAACATCCGTTGGAAAAAATCCTAGGATTTTGTTGTCGGAATGTCCGATCAATGTCCGACCGTGTGTACGGGGCATTAGAGTTTAGTTAGTTTGAGAAAAAATTTCCACCCTTCTTTTTTTAATTTTTTGATCGCTGCAGTTGAAAACCGCTTTGACTTTTTCATTTAGTGATCAGCTGGTGCACTTGCATTGCTCTTTTTAATTAGAAAAGTTGCAGGGCCTGCATACCTTTATAAGTATCTTACCAAAAAATGACATTTTTGTTGCAGAGGATACCTAAAATCAGACTTCTGGAAAAATCAGTGAGCCAGTCACACATGCAGAAAATTACTTTTCTGGAGGCGTTCCGTATAACAACTGTTGTACGGAACACCTTCAGGTTGCCATATTGTATTGAATTACAGAGCCACAGGTTGAAAAGGAAAGGTCATTTTTAATAACATTAAATTACAATATGGCTCTTGTCAAAATTATATATTTTTATTTTTAAAAATTAGCTATATCATGTTAACTTGTAACTTTTCAGATGCATATGGCATGCTAAACAGTGTAAATTAAAGAATGCATCCATGCTCTAACCTGCTGCGGAAATGTCTTGGGTGCTTTAGTTATGGTCTTTTGATATCTCTAGTCTTTTAATCCAAAATCTGTGGTCCCATTTGATAGGAGAGCCATCCACTAATTGGCTGTAGATCTTCTTCTGATATGTTTCTGTACTACTTGGAAAGGCTGCATTTTGCTGGCTAATTTATTAATTAAAGTCAGAATAAAGTAACCTGTCTCAAGGGATGTAATAGGATCACTAAATCATTTAACGTGTGGTGAAATGGATCACAACTAAGACAAGACAAGGCAGGGGAAGGAAACCGAAACCAAAGCGCTATCTGAAGATAAACCCTTCCCGGGACATGCAAGAACTGACTGTTACATTACACAGTTTGCCATGTTCCGTATAAAGATACACTGTTCCTACAAATTTATCAGCATATGCTAAAGAAAGAACTAACTGTGCTCCCTAACCAGATGTGGTCTGTACAGATGTGAAAATAAAAAGCAGAACTCGGTTGTTTTAGGTAAAGCTCATTTCTATTTGAAGTGACCCTTATCTGTTCTTCTGTCTCCATTCTAATTTTATTCTTATTTGGGGCAGTGGCGGCTGTTTTTGAAGCACCTTATTAGAGCCATAGGCTCTAATAGGTGTCAAAAAAGGTGACCTGCGAGCGCCATGCCTGGCGCTCGCAGTTCACCCAGGTGTGTTAGAGCAGCGAATGAATATTCGCTTTCCTAACACTGAACCGCCTTTCTGCCAATCAGGTGCTCAGGTCTATTACCTGTCACCTTATTGGCTGAAACGACGGGCGCTGTGATTGGATGCCGATCGGGAGGAGAGGACGAGAAGAGAGAATGGGAGGGGACTCATGGAGGACACCGCTCACTGCCGACCCGCTGCCCCACCAAGACAGGGTAAGTGCCGGGCAGACAGCGGGTGGGGGGGACACAGTGGCAGCATTTGATGGGCACAGTGGCAGCATTTGATGGAGCACAGTGGCACCATTTGATGGCACAGTGGCAGCATTTGATGGGCACAGTGGCTGCACTTGATGGCACAGTGGCAGCATTTGATGGCACAGTGGCAGCATTTGATGGTCACAGTGGCTGTATTTGATGGCACAGTGGCTGCTCTTGATGGCACAGTAGCTACGTTTGATGGGCACAGTGGCTACGTTTGATGGGCAACAGTGGCTGTGTTTGATGGGCACAGTGAGGCTGCAATTGATGTTTTTTTTTCAGAATTTTTTAGTTTGTTTGCGCCCTCCAAAAAATTTTGAGCACCAGCCGCCACTAATTTGGGGTAAAGCCCATAGTTCTTATCTAAATGACCTTTCCTTTCCTTGTAATTTGCAATGCTACACCAATGTACACTTATCTACACTTTTATCCCTATGTTAATTTTATTTTTATTTGGAGTAAAGCCCATAGGTATTAGGTAAAGTGACCCTTCTCTTTCTCCATTATTTGCAATGCTACCTCAATGTGCAACTCAGCTGAGATTTTATCCCCATGTTAATCTTATATTTTATTTTTATTTGGGGTAAAGTTCATAGGTTGTAGCTAAAGTGACCTTTTCCTTCCCCTTTAAATTACAATGCTACCTCAATGTACAATTATCTGCACTTCTGTCCCTATGCTAAATTTATGTTATTTTTATTTTGCGTAAAGTCGATAGTTGTTAGTTAAAGTGATTCTAAAGGCAGGACATGTTTACCTTAATGCATTTCCTAAATACATACATCTCTCAATCCAGCACTGTGCCCATCGGCAGCAGCATTGTTCTGTGTTTCTCTCCTCACAGGCACAGAGGCAGCAGCCAGAGCCATTGGCTCCTTCTGCTCTCAACCAAATCCTGTGAGGAGGGAGTGGGGGGTGGGACTGAACCGCGTTGTGTGTGTCTTGGGAGTGAGCCTACACGTGCTCCCCCATAGCAAGCAGCTTGTTATGGTGCTGTACGCAGAAGAGGAGGAGTCTACAGCGCTGACAGGGGACCTCAGAATAGGAGGATTGGGGCCACTCTGTGCAATACCATTGTACAGAGCAGGTAAGTGTATCATATTTATTATTTTACAAATAAAATGTAAGCTTTACAACTGCTTTAAAGTGTTAAAGTGACCGCTGCTTTGTCCCAGAGAGTCTCCATATTACCGTGCCCCAGACTTACCATTCTCCCAAGGCTGCTGGCCACCCTGGGAAGAATCAACTCTTTTGTGCCATTTCCCAACAATTCTGGTGGCCTACTCTACGTGCTGATGTAACCACCTTCGTAGCTGCCTGTTCCGTGTGTGCTCAGAGTAAGACTCCACAACATCTTCCAGTGGGCCTCCTACAACCCATGCCCAATGGAGAGAGGCCCTGGACCCACCTGTCTATGGATTTCATTGTGGTGTTACCCAACGCCCAGGGCAACCCAGTTATCCTTATGGTGGTTGACCGATTCTTGAAAATGTCCCATTGTATTCCACTTAAGAAGTTGCCCACTTCTAAGGAACTGGCTTTTGCTCGGGAGATCTTTCGCTTACATGGGCTACCCAAGGTGATTGTCTCTGACAGGGGTAATCAGTTTGTGTCCCGGTTCTGGCGAGCCTTCTGTGCACAATTGTGAATTCAGCTTGCTTTCTCCTCTGCGTATCACCCGTAGTCTAATGGGGCCACAGAACGAGCCACTTAGTCCTTGGAGCAATTCCTACATTGCTATATTTCTGACCAGAGCAAAGCAGAGTTTGCTCACAATAGTGCCTTGAATTCTGCTTCCTGATTGTCCCCGTTTATGGCGAATTATGGTTTACAACCTTCCATGTTGCCTGACTCATTTGTTCCGCAGAGTATTCCTGCGTTAGAGGAGCATCTCCGTGGTCTTCGTTCCAATTGGGCACACGTCCAAGAGGCTTTATGACATGCTAATGATAGCTAAAGACTCCATGCTGACCACCAACGACTGCCTGCGCCTTCCTACCAGGTTGGGGACAGGGTCTGGCTGTCAACCTCCGACTTTGTGTTCCCTCTCTGAATTTTGCACCTCGGTTTATTGGGCCTTTCCGTATTCTTCTCAGGATTAACCTGGTGGCTTACGCATTAGACCTTCCTTCTAATATGCGTATTTGAAATGTATTTCATGTCTCCTTATTAAAACTTTTGGTCTGCAACCGCTTTACCACCTCGGTGCCTCGTCCTCACCCTGTACAGGTTGAGAACCTTAAGGGGTATGAAGTACAGTCTATTGTTGACTCCCGTAGGTTCCGTGGCCGCATACAGTACCTGGTGCATTGAAAAGGGTACGGTCTGGAGGAACGCTCTTGGGTCTCATCCTCGGACATACATGCCCCTGTCCTCCTATGTGATTGACGTTTTGGCTTGTCTTACTATCTGTTCCGGTTCCTGATCTCTTGCTATGTTTTGACTATGTTTACTCTGTTTACCTTTTTTTATTATTATTAAACAAGTGTGATTTAACTGTACTTTTGTCTCAGTCTGATTCATGGTTTCTGACAAGTGGTACCTCAATGTACACATATCTGCTCTACTGTTACTATGGTAATTTTAATACTATTTTTGCAAAAGTTGAAGTGGTAGGCTTCTTTATCTCTTGACTGTTCCTGCTACCTCTGACGTTGCACTCCATTTATAAACAGGTGTTGTACATCAATATCTAGTCTTTGTCCTTGATTGAAACCTTGTACAGAGATGTATGGAGGGCAAGGGGAGAATGAATCACTGCTCTGAAAAAAATTCAGCTTGAGCTATTTAACTCATTTAAAGAGTAATTCCAGATATTGGTATGTTATAGACAGGGCTTTTTTTCTCACCCCCTCCCCTAGGTCACGCCTGTCTCTGCCCCCTATCCACCCCCTGGAACCTCCCCTAGGACCACCCCTTGTCATCACCCCTACACACCTAGCACTGCCCCCTTTAGAGAACAGGGAACCAAGTATAGTTTGGGGGGATATATAAGGTGTTTTTTATGGAATGTGTTAATAAAAAGCAAATAAGTAAAATGTACAAAACATTAGAAATATCCAGAGCCTACCAAAGTAAGCTCAGAGGCACTTCCAGATATCCCCATATTCAGCAAGAAACAGCCCCATATATCCAGCAAGAGACAGCTCATATATAACCAGCAAGAGACAGCTCACATATAACCAGCAAGAGACAGCCCACATATAACCAGCAAGAGACAGCTCACATATAACCAGCAAGAGACGGCCCACATATAACCAGCAAGAGACGGCCCACATAAAACCAGCAAGAGACAGCCCACATATAACCAGCAAGAGACAGCCCGTATATAACCAGAAAGAGACAGCCCACATATAACCAGCAAAAGACAGCTCATATATAACCAGCAAGAGACAGACCCATATAGAGGCTAACTCATATGGATGGCGCATTAGAATTTGTTTGTGCCACAATTTCAATTGTTGCTCTCTTAATGTCACCTGTGCCAAGCGTCCAACCTCCTGTGTTACGTAAGCAGTGGTGCAGCCGCTCGGAACGGGACTGGGAAGCAACTGGAGATCACTGAAGTAGTGGTGTCTACTACAGTGAT
Source organism: Aquarana catesbeiana (assembly GCF_042186555.1). Lineage (NCBI taxonomy): Eukaryota > Metazoa > Chordata > Amphibia > Anura > Ranidae > Aquarana > Aquarana catesbeiana. Next base: position 496,604,499 of record NC_133328.1, on the reverse strand, counting down.
TTCCACCTTCCAGGGGATTCAGCTAGGTATAGTATATTGGTCCAAGCTAGATCAATGTAGCTATGTATAGCATGCCAATGCCTGACATTATTCTTTAACAGGCTATTTACAACAGGAGGTAAGGTAAAATTGTAAAACAAGTGAAAAGGTTTTACAGCTCCACCTTCTGGCTGGATATGAAAAAAAACATAATATTCATTTGCAACATTTCATATTTACCTTTCTTTAAATTACTCATTTTTTAAATTACAAAATATTTAAAAACATATTTTGTAGTAGTCTAAGTAAAGTAATTGTAATTAACTCAATGCTAAGTTTACAAAATGTGTTACCATAACCAAGAAATATAAATGATCATGATGCTGTGAGAAAACCTTAGTAAATGCAGGAAATTAAACATGAGGCTAGAATTGGTGTAAGTTGTACCCACATTGCGGGACACAGAAGGTGACGTACATGTGGCTGCCATACACACAGAGCCGTTTTGCTAGTCACCTCCATTCTGTGCATTGTTACCATTGGGTATAGTAAAAATGTTGTCTCAGGGGATGCTTTTTGGGATTGGAAAAAATGATCACCTACTTCTGTCCCAAAACCGCCTCTTACTTTTGTAGACACGGGGATGGTGTGGTAGGTACTCCATGTACAGGGAACCCCAGTATTCACATGCAAGGCCTGCAAATACATGTTCTACTTAACAGTTGCCTAGTAGACATTGCTTTGTTCATATGAGAGTGGGTAATAGGCATTCAACGTGGTGCTTTGTTCTGGCACTCGTAGTGCCAAACGGAGGAACCGTATGAAAATTCCATGTTACATTTTCTGACTGCATACACTGCCCATCTGCTATACAAAAAGGGGCAGGACGCTTCATATAGGATGGGGCATTTGTTATGGGTTGTCTGCTTCTGGAGATTTCATAACACAGTGTGTGTTAAGCTGACCATGGGCTTCAGAGACTAGCTGGATGGGCAAGCACAATTCTTTTCGTTTCAGCCCTCAATGGCAATGCTTGGGTTGCAGGAGCATTGCTGCTTAGGCTATGAGTATCAGGAGGGGGATGTGCAGCACACACACACTGCAGGCTGTCCTGGTTGCTGCTAATCTCTGGGGAAACAGTTTTGATTGGACAAGGGCTTCTGAACTGCCTGATCAGTGTTCCCCGAGATCTGTTGGCCAGGAATGTTGGAGCTGCAGACAAAGCTCAGATCAGGAAACTGTCATCTCATGTCTATGGGCACCTTTAGGAAAGTGCTAAAATCAGACTATGCTCATGACATTCTTAAATGAACTGTCATTTCTTTGTTCTTTTATCTTGAGATCAAAACCCAGCCATTCATACATATTAAAGAATTTACATTTTGTATATGTTCAGGAAGATAATAGTAACTATTATCACTCATGTATGTGTGCAAAAATGCTTCTTTATTACAAAATGCATGAAAGGAGACCTGAACCATTTTAAAAGCCCTCGACTTGTCTTTTTAATCAGTTGGTAATCATTTTATATCCTTTTGAATAACTGATCTATTTCACATTTAATCATTGTAATTATAATACATCCTATATGAGCTACTGGTTAAGTACCAATATAGAAAAAGGTCCCAAACTGGATATTTTTTTCAGTTCTTTATTATCAGCAGCTTAGTGAATTTATTTTGTGAACAGTGCCCCCTGGTGTATTTAGTCATAAATACTGTCCGTATTCATTTATTTCAGCCACTTTGTTCAAGTATAGCAAAAAAGTTAAACATCTTACAGAGATTATATTTACATCTTACAAAGATATAATTATATCACAGTATTTATTTGTACTGTATATGTGATTATTATAGCATTTGCAAATTGGTTTAAATAACCAGTAGGGAGTAGTAGCGTGGCACTTAATTATTTTTGCTCCAAATTACTTTATAAATTGTGAAGATTATATAGGTAAGTCCATGGTGTGTTTTAAGAAAAAAAAATTTTAGCATGATGGACAATATTTTTTTGTGTGTATATCTTCACACTGTTACACAGGCAGAGTTATTAGGTTTTAATATGGTATCTATTTGCACCCTATATGATATTATGTGTTTGCTTTAGCACTTACAATAGTAGTAGTTTTTGTGGACAGTAGCAGCGATGCACTTAATTACTATTGCATCGATTTGCAGTGTGGGTACACATGATAGGGTCAGCTGGCTACACTAATTTCTACATTTACAGGTAATGCAGGAGTATTACACATATTCATCTTGTGGAAAAGTTTTCAAGGCATCAAGGAGTTGAACTGAAATGATATTTTTTTGTTATAATAATTTTGCATGGGCAATGGGTGCATCTTATCTGTTGGCAACATTTAAGTAAGAGCAAGTCAAACAGATACTACGTTTTTCATAATATATATATATATTCTTTTGATTAGTATTAAATAAAATAACATGTAGGTACTACTTTATTCAAGGTTTGTGCCACCCTGGTCTGTTGAGCTGTAATACACTGATTTGTCTGTAAACCTTCTTTAACTTTCTTTAACCTTGGACTAATATTCCATTTTTTTTCCGTTGTCATGTAAAAACTGTCATGGTTATACAATCATATGATTGTATTCATTGTGCTTTACAAATACAGTAGGCCTGGAAATGATGGTGCTAATGGCATGTTTTAACCTTGTATATCAGAAGTATTTAAAAGCAAAACTGTCTTTGTTACCTTTAACTAGCAATTTTGAAATAAATTAACAGACAGAGTAAAATTAGTTGCCATATGTATCAAAAATAATATTTTATTTAATACCAAAGAGCTGAAAGCCTGCATAAATCAATCAGAATTCAGAATCCATATTGCTGTGATTAGACTTCATTATTAAATGTTGTTGCCATGGCATAAGCTGGGTTTAGAGAACAGTCAAACCTGCATGCATGATTCACCTGGTCCATGATATCTACATGATATCTACAGGCACGGCCCTTTTCCCATAACTTTAACAGAAATGTACGAGCATTCCTGGCACTTATCTGGAGGGAAACAACCTGCAATCAAAGTTGACTAACCTGTCCCACTGCCTTGTCTCCATAGACTAATGCCGCGTACACACGATCGGAATTTTGGTCGGAAAAAGATATGATGGCTTTTCCAATGGGATTCTGCTCAAGCTTGCTTTGCATACACACGGTCACACAAAACTTCTCTAAACTTTTGACCGTCAAGAACGCAGTGACAACACTACGACGAGCCGAGAAAATGAAGTTCCATGCTTCTGAGCATGCGTCGAATTGTTTCCGAGCATGCGTGATTTTTTGCGCGTCCGAATTGCATACAGACGAATGCATTTTCAGATAGGAACTTTTTCTGACCGAAAAATAGAGAACCTGCTCCCAATCTTTTGCTGGCTGGAATTCCGCCACCAAAGGTCCGATGGAGCATACACACGGTCGCATTTTCCGACCAAAACCTCTAATCGGAGTTTTGCTGGTGGCATTTTCGATCGTGTGTACAGGGCATCATTGTTCAAAACTTTCTGAGAGTGCCGTGTAGGCATCAGTCTGGCATGCTATTTGACCCAAAAAAACAATTTCATGTGTATTAGTACTGTCTACAACCTTTGTGAAGTTTTAGGTTTTAGGAATAACTTTTAATATTAGAGTCGCTGGTAATGATCATTCTGTGCCAATAGTGCATTGTTCTGTCCAGTAGACCCTGCTCAAAAAGATCAAACCTAAAGTATAACTAAGGCCAAATATATTTTTTTAAGTTTTGGATAGAGTAGAGAGGGTCAGGGCCATCTTGATAGCATCATATGCCCCTGGGCAAATTAATGCACTGATCCCCTACCATCTGGCCCCAATTTATGCACCTTCTCTCAAGAATTAAGGTATAAATAGTTGATAGAATTAAACACATATTTATTGGTACTTAAAAAAAATTGATTTTAAACAATAAGAAAGCATAAATCAAAGACTAATTAACACAAAGGGCACAGTACAGGGGTGGAGGCAGAAGGCCACAGTACAGGGGTGTCAGGAGGGGCACAATACTGGGATCAAGAGGGCACACTACAGGTTCCAGGACACTGCTTGGGACACGGCAATCCTGATACGGCTTAGTAAAAAGCGTGACTGGCCCAGCAAATCCAGGACAGTTGGCAAGTATAATGTAATGCATGAGTATCATGGGGCCCATGGACAGTGCTCAGGAGTGCCCATGCATTAAGACAGCCCTGGAGAGGGTTGTAATCCCTGTCAGTATTTTGCCATCTTTGTCCCATAGGGAAGATTTCCCTTCATTTACTGTCCCATAGATAAAACTGGAAGTGAGAGGAACGACTTCCAAAGAGAGGGAAATCCCTGGTAGTCACCAGAACTAGTGTCCCCTTTGGAAGATTTTCCCTCTCTTCCTGTTCGGGTGACAAAGCAAAATTTGAGATTTTCTTTCACTGTTGGTGATACCAGTTAACAGAACCAATAGAGAGGGTGAATCCCCCTAAAGGGGCCATAGACAGCAATAAAAACCTGACTGGTGTTTTGTAATCCCTTTCCACTCCATTTAAAACTAAGAGACGTTTTGCCTTTTAATGGTTGAAAAGGTGTCTGTATAGGTGATATCTCATCATGGAATTCTTGGAGATGTCAGTACAGCACTGATGATGTGCTTTTAGGGCTGAGTCACATCAGCACTGAATTCACAGCTGCTGGTGCGCTCTAGAGGACACAGTACTGAAGTACATATCTTGGGGTATTGCATTTCTTTTTTTTTCTCTTTTTTTTTTTTTTAAATAAAGACTTCTACCTTGTACAGTAGAGGACGTAAAGTCATCTATGCCCAGTCTTGCTACGAAGAGTTAATCCAGCTCTGAGCAATCATCTTGTATTTTTGTAGTAAGATAAAAAAAAAGACACACAGATAAGTTTGTGTCATCATATCCCCCACTGCTGTAACTGACATCTGATTTCTTTATCTCATGAAAGGCATGAGAGAGAGCGAGAGAGTGTTAGGATTCCAGCTTTACATCCCCCCTCCTTTCTTCTCCAGCTTTCCCAGGATTAGCTGCTCCACACCTCAATATGATTGGGCATGCTGAAATCATGTGGTGCCTTTCCTGAATTTTGACTGGATGTTATTCAAAACTCAGGAATAGGAGAATAGGAGAGTGTAGAGGTGGGTGGGGAATCTTGTGACATCACGACTCTGCCCATCGAGCTCTGGCAAAGAGACCCACTGATTCCAGAGTTTTGCGGGGCTCCTACTGCTGAAGGGGATGACATTTGCAAGGTAGGGATACATGCAGGAGGCTTGCATATAAGCCTGTCATTATATGGCGGTACTTTGAAGTGGAATGTCGTTGTTATGGCAGCAGCTAGCTGCAATAACCCCGGTATCCACTTTTTCAGCAGGCGGTCCGCTTTCAGATAAAAGTGGTCTCTGCAGCGGATTCGCCACGAGATCACTTTTATCGGTGGCGGGAGAGGAGCCCCCCTCCTGCCGCACTCCGGTGCCCTCTGCCGCTTACCGGAGCCGCCGCAAGCGGCGAAAGTGATCGCATCCTCTTCCATGTTAGGTATGGAGCTGAGTAAGGGTAAGATGGCAAAAAGCTGATCAAAGGATTGACTTCTGTCAAGCAGGGATGAACACACACTTATCGAAATTCGGCCATTCCTTGCTGATCCAGATGAATTTTAATGCATGTATGGTCAGCTTAAGTCACTGTGCTGAAGGAGAACTGCTTCCTGGGAACCTCTTTCTGGAACTGAACAGCTGTGAGAAGTCCACCTATTAGTGGCAGGCCACAGAATCTCTTTAGAGTTAAAAGAGACGTATGGGAATGTAAAAAACAGACTGTCCTACTCATATAGGTGGATGTAGTATCAGCCCAATGCTGCATCTGTGTCATGCAGCCTCTAAGACCTAGACCTGAGCAATTAAAGACCACTGAGCGCTCAGTTCCCAGTCTTCAGTGAACAGAGAGCCAGTGACTGTCAGTTACCGGCTCTCTGCTCTGCCCCTCCAGGGCTCACTGGAGCGCAGGGCTGTGCAGGGGTGGGAGAGGCTGGCTCAGGCTTTTGGCGACATGCTGAAAGGCTGAGCCAACTGCTGGTCCAGGCATCTTGGTAGATCCCACCATTAAAGTCGGAATCTCTCTAGAGAGCTGGAGCGGCTCAGTGACGTCAGCTGACAGCGGACCATAGCATGCTGTTGGCTGAAAACGGGTAATGGGAGTGCAGAACGAAGTGCACTCCTGTGACCTACAGGACAAATAGGGCCAAAAGATCTTTGGCCCTACTTCTCCTTAAACGTAAGTTTGAGATAGAGAAAGTTAAAGTGATACTAAACACAGACTGTTTAATTTACATTGTCCTTTGTCTTTCTGTATATGGATGATGGCACTGTAATTATTTTAATAAAACAAAAAAAATCTACCTTTTTCCTAATTGGTATACAGCTGTCAAATGACCCAACTGCTTCTCAGCCTGTCTGCAGGGAAACATAAGCAGAAGTCCTTTGCTGCTGGTCACATGTTCAAAAAAAAAAAAAAACAGCTTTTGCAATACAGAGTAAAAATAAATAATTAATATCAATAAACTGTTTTAAATTGTTATACCAATATATATTTGACATCAAATCCTTATTATGTTTTGGCAATAACATGGTATGGGTGGATTTCTGTCAGTCACAAGCTGTGTCACGCCCCTCCAGTCTGTGTCTTAGAATAAGAGGGAGATGAAGCCTCCATCAATCTACAGGTAATATTCCACCCCCATTGTGTTTAGCTGGTTAGTGGGCATGGTGGAGGAGGGAGGGAGTGGGCTGTCATTTACCACTGTGTATACACCCACATGTGTGACTCTATAGCAGTGTTTCTCAACTCCAGTCCTCAAGGCACCCCAATAGGTCATGTTTTAAGGACTTCCCTCAGATGAAACAGCTGTGGTAATTAATAAGGCAGTAAAACTGATCTAATCACCTGTGCAAAATAATAAAAAGCCTGAAAACATGCCCTGTTGGGGTGCCTTGAGGACTGGAGTTGAGAAACACTGCTCTATAGTCATATGGGCTGCTCAGATGTGATAAGGAGGAAATGCTCAGCATATAACCTCACCGAAAACTGAGCATACGCAGAGCCAACACTGCTCTGCAAAATCCCTAGCTCATTTGGGGACATGGACAGAAGGGGGAGATAGAGAACAGCAGGATCAACCATTTTTTTTTGCAGAATATAGAAACTCATAGTGACTGAGTGAGTATGAACAGCGTGTAATACAGCATTTATTGGTAGTTTTTTTTACAATATGGATTTAGCGTCACTTTAACTAATTTCTTCTTGCTATCTTATATTTACTTTCAGGTTAATTGTCATCTTTCATGTAGCATGTGTTTGTATGTATGCCCTTGGTGAACTGTGAGCTCTATGAGAGGAAGTGACTGATACAAATCCTTTAATCCTTTCCACAAAAACACTGCAGGGTACATCAAAAGTAAAGAGAAGTAAGGTTTGCAATCAGTATCCCAAAACTGGTCACTGACATCTTTGAGCAGTAGATACAGAGCTGTTGACACACAGTACGGTACACACACTGTAAAGTGCAGTCATCCAGTTGCTGTCCTTCTTTCTGTAATTGGTTATTACAGGTTATGTAGTGACCCAAATGAACTGAGGAGGGTGAGATCATCATAGACCTAGTTTATTATTTTAGCTGGTCATACAAAGATACTCATTTTCAGACATAACATTTTAACGGACTGTCTCATTTTTTCTACTACACAATGGAGCCTTTGCACCGTTGTCCTAAGAGCTGTTTTTTTAAATCTCGTTATTATTATTATTATACAGGATTTGTATAGTGCCAACAGTTTGCGCAGCGCTTTACAACATGAGGGCAGACAGTACACTTACAATACAAATCAATACAGGAGGGATCAGAGGGCCCTGCTCGTTAGAGCTTACAATCTAGAAGATGCAGTAATAAAATCACAGTGCCATCTATACTAGTAATATCCTGGAACTTATTACTGGTAGAGTAGAGATGGGATACACAGGTGAATTTTCTTCTTGAAGATCATATCACCTATTTTCCTGTATTTTTCTTGTCTGTGTCATAGCACCTTGACCCCTGCTGTGTCTGTGCTGGCCTCTATGAGCTGCATTGTACTGCACCATTATTTCCTGCCTCTCATTGCTTTTAATGTGACAGATCAAGACAGAACATTCTCAACCTTCACACCCCTGGACAGAAACCAGAGTAATCCCTTGGTGTATATTTTTTCAGGAATTTATGTTTAACATTTTATATGTTGTATGCAACATAAGAGGGGGGAGGTTAGGGACTTTGAATGGGGTGTGTATGGTGAAACTAAACAATTCATATAACTAAAAACATCCATATGTTTATTACAAAACCATTAAATGGCATGATATAATACAGCATAACATGCAGTACAGTTGTCAAATTACATTGGAAAAATTGTTAATGACATGGTACATAACAGTAAAATATATACATACTAGATATTAGGCAGAATGTAGTCTGGTAAAAAAAATGTAAATTGGTAAAGCCATTTAGAATATCGATGTATACTGGATGCATCAAGGTAGGCTCGACGTGTTTCATGGACTTCATCCACTCATCAGGAGCCATGCATCCATGTTCTAAAAAAGGGAGGGAATAAATGACCATTATAGTCTAATGTATCAACCAACATAGGGAACTTAGAATTACTAGAAGAATGCTGGTCATACCTAAAATTACTCACGTATGAACTAAAACATGCAATAGCACGTGCAAGGGACCGGCCAAATATGTCTGGCCAGGGAGATGAGGAAGGGATCCAATATGAAATATGTGAAATAGAGTAAAAAAAATATATATAACCATATCAATGTGCGTAGATATGTAGGGATAGAGTAGAGCCCATAACCATGATGGGAGAATGAGAATTTGATCAATGTGCACAGTCAGTAAGTGTCCATAATAGAACCAGAATGAAAGGGTGAAGTGAAAGAAAACATCAAAGGATGATTCAAAGTTCCCTATGTTGGTTGATACATTAGACTATAATGGTCATTTATCCCCTCCCTTTTTAGAACATGGATGCATGGCTCCTGATGAGTGGATGAAGTCCACAAAACGCGTGGAGCCTACCTTGATGCATCCAGTATACATCGATATTCTAAATGGTTCTACCAATTTACATTTTTTTTACCAGACTACATTCTGCCTAATACCTAGTATGCATATCTTTTACTGTCATGTGCCATGTCGTTAACAATTTTTCCAATGCAATTTGACAACTGTACTATGCATGTTATGCTGTATTATATCATGCCATTAATGGTTTAGTAATAAACATATGGATGTTTTTAGTTACATGAATTGTTTGGTTTCACCATACACACCTCATTCAATGTCCCTAACCTCCCCCCTCTTATGTTGCATACAGCACAGGGATGGAGGCATGAACCTTCCCTTGTGTCTCACACAAAGTCCCAAATGTTCCCCCTTTTTTTCTTCAAACATTTTATATGTTGGTAACTGCTGCTAAGAGACATTTCATTGTGCAATGTATAAAAGTGAAATTAAGCCGTCTAAATGGCTTAAAAGGAAACTATAATGGTTTTTGGTCAATTTTATAGATTCTTTGAGTACATCAGATGCAAACTTTGGTCTCTAGCCATTGCTGTGTAAATTAACACTGCTTAAACCATTTTTTTCTGTCGTGGTCCCCTTTGACAATTGCAGCAAAATCTTTAGTTGTAATAGGGATGCATATACAACTTTATTTGTTCCAAAGCTGTTAGATAAGTAATTTATTGCAATTTTTATGAGTGCATTCATTTTTTTTTATTAATAAGTGAAAGTGTTTCTAATATGTATCTTTATATGATATTATGATTAGGGGTTATTGAGCAAATGTCTACTGCCCTTCTTTTTTTCTACATAAATATTATCCACACTATATTTCTCTCTGTTTTTCTTTGGATAATTCATCATATCCAATATTGTTTTAATGTGGCCTTGCTTTCCTCAACTGCCACACAAGTCAATGAGCTGAGGAACTGGTATTGGAGCATGATGAATCACCAACTCTTTTTATTTATTTATTTATTTATGTATTTCACTTTATACTCTCACTTTCAGAAACATTTGCTTCAGCACAGCAAATTGTACATCAAGGCACTTTGAGGCTTCTACACCCTTCATTAAGATCATGGTAAGTTGTAATGCAATGCAACATTAAAACTTACCATAAACTTAATAAAGGGTGAGGACGCCAAACTGTCTTCATGTACTTCCTGATGTTCTTCAATTGAAAATAGAACACTATGATCATTTAAAGAGTGCTGCGCACACTCTTTGGCGTTAATTGGTAGAGTGAAATCTACAAGTGATGGACACCCTATCACAGCGTGTACTGGAAAAAACATGCAGCTCACCTATCCTGTACTGGGAAACATTCACCAGTGCATTGTTTACTAAAGGTATGTGCCCAATATATACTTTTTTATCTCTACACTGCTCCTGGCTTCAGATCGCTCTGTGTCGCTTCTCTCAACTTATGGGTAGGGAAGTGTACACACTGAGAACACTGTGAAGATAGTGGAGCATGCACATTGAGGATACAATGAGGGTAGGGGAGCATGCACACTGAGGACACAGTGAGGGTAGGGGAGCATGCACACTGAGTACACAGAGAGGGTAGGGGAGCATGCACACTAAGGATATAGTGAGGGTAGGGGAGTATGCACACTGAGGACAATGTGAAGGTTGGGGAGCATGCACACTGAGGATACAGTGAAGGTAGGGGAGTGCATGCACAGAGGACACAGTGAAGGTGAAGGATCAGGCACACTGAGCACACAGTGAAGGTGGGGGTGCACATGCACTGAGGATACAGTGAGCGTAGGGAAGCACACACAGTGAGTAAGGGTAAGGGAGAATGCACACTAAGGATAAGGTGAAGGTTGGGGAGCATGCACACCAAGGACGCAGTGAAGGTAGGAGTGCATGTGCATTTAAGACACAGTGAAGGTAGAGAAGCATGCACACTGAGGACACAGTGAAGCTGAGGGGAGCACACACACTGAAGACACAGTAACGATTGGGGAGCATGCACACTGAGGACACAGTGAGGGTAGGGGAGCATGCATACTGAGGACACAGTGAAGATGGGGTAGCACATGCACTGAGGACACAGTGAGGTTAGGGGAGCACCCACTCTGAGGACACAGTGAGGGTAGGGGAGCACAAACACAGAGGACATGGTAGAAATGGGGAAACGTGTATACTAAAGACACAATGAGGGTAGGGAAACATGCACACTGAGGAGACGAGGAGTTGGAGAGTGGTTTGCCACTTTAGGGATAGCTGCCTCAGTGTACACTGCCAGGAGTGCACATGGAAGGATGGCTCCATGGAACCATGTCAGGGGACAGAGCCACCCAAAAACAGGATCATGAGAAAACAGCGTTTTGATAGGAGTGCACAGCAACCACAGGCCTAGAAGGTAAGTGCTGAAGTCTGCAACACTATGGGGTTGATTTACTAAAGGCAAATCCACTTTTCACTGCAAGTGCACTTGGAAATGCAGTCATAGTAGATCTGAGGGGGACATGCAAGGAAAATAAAAAACAACATTTTTGCTTGTACATGATTTGGATGATAAAATCAGCAGAGCTTCCCCTCATTTCAGCTCTTCCCCTCAAATTTAGAGCGACTGCACTTCCATGTGCACTTGTAGTGCAAAGTGGATTTGCCTTTAGTAAATCAACCCCATAGGGTTGCAGACTTCAGCACTTACCTTCTAGGCCTGTGGTTGCTGTGCACTCCTATCAAAACGCTGTTTTCTCATGATCCTGTTTAATAAATCAACCCCTATATCTTTTTAACTTGAAGGATTTAATAACACTTTAACACTCACACACATTCTTTAGTTGTGTGAAATAGAGGTGCAGGGGTTTGGCTTAGCCCTGATGGCACTAAACAATGAAAGTTCCATTTTCATCATTATTCCTCAATGTTCTCTCATGATAACAAATACTATTTGAACATTTCTAAGGGCCAGAGTTGGTGCTTTAGGAGCTTTGTATAAGCACTAGAAAATGAGACAGGAACACTTTTTGTTGATTGTTTCGCTGCCCTGTCTAACAGTATGATATTCTTCAGAAAAGGGCAAGTTCGGGCTTGTAATCTAAGTGTTGTGGTTATACATAATTTAGGACTATATCTGTGAGGAGAAGTTACACAGAGATTGTTTTATATGCATTATACCTTTACTGGTGTTAATGTGAAGATCCTGCTGTAGGCAAAGGTCCAGGTTCTTCAATTGAAGATGAACCTCAAGGAACTACTGTTCTGAGGAACCAAGAGGAATATGGATGTGATACAATGATATTAAAGGACACTTAAAAATTTAACAACTCCCCATTGGGAGTTTTTTTTAAAGATATTTATTGAAGGACACATACTCTGAAATAGGTCAGAGAAAGTCTGGAGTTTTATAGAACAAAACTATTCTTTTACTGAAAGAGTTATAGATTGTACAGCAGAAGAAAATGTTAGCACAGGGCTCTAGTTTTAGAGAAAATTATATATTGCGTAGTTAGTGGGAGCTAAAGGTGGGCACTGCCCTGTTTTTTAGGTGTGCGGAAAGAAGATATTACAGGAGACTTATTATTACATTCCACATGCCAATGAATCACAGGACAAACATCATCTTTACCAAATTGCATTATTATTGGTCTGCAATTTGGTAAAGATGATACTTAAAGTGGAACTTAACTGTATCTGAGCACCATAAACTGAAAACACTATTTAATTCAATTTTATTTTTCAAAGCAATCTCACCCATCCATCCATGTCTTTTTTTGAGAAATCACTTTGAAAAACACCCCTAGCATTTCCAACTGTAGTCATCTTGAGCAAGGGCAAATGATTCATGTAGCATTTACTTCCTGGAATTCATTTTTCTTTAGCTCAGGCATGCAGGCAGTAGGGTGTGCTTAGCTGGAAAAGCCCCTCTACCCCTCCTCCAGATAAAAGAAAAAAAAAATGCTGATGAAGACTCCTGGGATGTATAACATAATTTTGGCCTAGGCCAGAAACCAGGAAGAAACTGAACCAACGAATACAGTATACCTTCCTATCCACTGAATTTGCTAAGGCTAGCTGCATTGGGATTAAATAATTAATGTTAATTGAGAGAGTAACAGCTGGTGTGCGGTGTGATCCAACTGAGCCCAGCACAGTGATGAAACACTGAGCTCTGCAGATTGCACTGTGTGAGGCAGTGGATTGCCTCGCACTGCATTAAAAAAAGTCCTGCATGCAGGACTTTATTCAGTGCGTCATGCCCACCTACTTCCGCAGCGTTCAAAATCCCTTGCTTTCAAGATCGCTCATGTAGTCTAAGGCCTAGGCAAAGGTCACACGGTCTGTAGCTACCAGGAGGATCAGCAACTGTGACACATTTCTAATCGGGAGCAGAGCCTCCCTATGCAATAAGCAAATATGGCTCCCTGATATACTAAATACATACCTCCCAACTGGCCGTCATTTGGAGGGACTGTCCTTTTTTGGAACCAAATCTCTCTGTCCCTCTTTTTTTTTCAGTTGTCCCTTATTTTGTGTAGGCCTCCATAATAAATGCAATACTTAACTATTGAAAGTGTTACACTACACTAATCCTCTTGCATAAACCTTTTTGCTATCAAATTGTTTTAAAAAGCCAGTGTAAAGTAAATAAAGTGATGACATAGGCACGTTTGTATATATCCAATTGTTTTTTTCTTATTAAGTTTTAATGAGCCACATAACTAGGGGCATGACAGGGAGTGTTTCTTTTGTCTACACTCTTTGCGCTAAAGGATGTCCCTATTTTCTATCTCAGAAAGTTGGGAAATATGTGAATATATGTAAATTAAAAACAAATATATAGTATTTTCTGAGTAATCTTTAGGGAAATACAGTATCTCACAAAAGTGAGTACACCCCTTTGCTACAATGTAAAGTAATGAGTGTACAGTTTGTATAACAGTGTAAATTTTCTGTCACCTCAAAATAACTCAACACACAGCCATTAATGTCTAAACCACTGGCAACAAAAGTGAGTACACCCCTAAGTGAAAATGTCCAAATTGGGCCCAAAGTGTCAATATTTTGTGTAGCCACCATTATTTTCCAGCACTGCCTTAACCCTCTTGGGCATGGAGTTCACCAGAGCTTCACAGGTTGCCACTGGATTCCTCTTCCACTCCTCCATGACGACATCACAGAGCTGCTGGATGTTAGAGACCTTGTGCTCCTCCACCTTCCATTTGAGGATGCCCCACAGATGCTCAATAGGGTTTAGGTCTGGAGACATGGTTGGCCAGTCCATCACCTTTACCCTCAGCTTTTTTAACAAGGCAGTGGTCGTCTTAGAGGTGTGTTTGGGGTCGTGATTATGTTGGAATACTGCCCTGCGGCCCAGTCTCCGAAGGGAGGGTATCATGCTCTGCTTCAGTATGTCACAGTACATGTTGGCTTTCATGGTTCCCTCAATGAACTGTAGCTCCCCAGTGCCGGCAGCACTCACGCAGCCCCAGACCACGACACTCCCGCCACCATGCTTGACTGTAGGCAAGACACACTTGTCTTTGTACTCCTCACCTGGTTGCCACCACACACGCTTGACAACATCTGAACCAAATAAGTTTATCACAGGACATGGTTCCAGTAATCTATGTCCTTAGTCTGCTTGTCTTCAGCAAACTGTTTGCGGGCTTTCTTGTGCATCATCTTTAGAAGAGGCTTCCTTCTGGGACGATAGCCATGCAGACCAATTTTATGCAGCGTGTGGCTTATGGTCTGAGCACTGACAGGCTGACCCCCCACCCCTTCAACCTCTACAGCAATGCTGGCAGCACTCATACGTCTATTTCCCATGACAACCTCTGGATATGACACTGTGCTTGTGCACTCAACTGCTTTGGTGGACCATGGCGAGGCCTGTTCTGAGTGGAACCTGGCCTGTTAAAGCGCTGTATAATCTTGGCCACCGTGCTGCAGCTCAGTTTCAGGGTCTTGGCAATCTTCTTATAGCCTATGCCATCTTCATGTAGAGCAACAATTATTTTTTTTCAGATCCTCAGAGAGTCCTTTGCCATGAGGTGCCATGTTGAACTTCCAGTGACCAGTATGAGAGAGTGAAAGCAATAACACCAAATTTAACACACCTGCTCCCCATTCAAACCTGTGATCTTGTAACACATGACACCGAAGAGGGAAAATGGCTAATTGAGCCCAATTTGGACATTTTCACTTACGGGTGTACTCGCGTTTGTTGCCAGCGGTTTAGACATTAATGGCTGTGTGTTGAGCTATTTTGATGGGACAGCAAACTTACACTGTTATACAAGCTGTACACTCACTACTTTACATTGTTTCAAGCAACAAGTACTCTTTTATTAAAATAATATTTTCTAAGTATAGTTGTGAATTTTCCTCCTGCTAGTTTGAGGTCATGTCCCCGTATTATTGATCTTGGCTTCAAATTGAATATACAGCCCTCCCTGAATCTTATTCACCCCCTTGATGTATTTAAAGAATTCAAACATGTCTCCTCTTTCCTTTCTATCTTCCAGAATGTACATATTAAAGAAGAACTATGGGCAAACCTTTTTTTTAAATTTTGAATGGAGTAAAGGAGGGTCATAACCCCTGTCCGTTTTATTTTTTGCCATCTGTTTCCCATTGGGAGATTTCCCCTCACTTCCTTTCTCATAGCCAAAACAGGAAGTGTGAGGAAATCCCTTGGGGACCTCCAGGTCACCAGAACTAGCAATCTCATTGGAAGATTTCCCTTCTATTACATTTCTGGGGGCAACCCAAAATTTGGGATTTTCTTTTACTTTCACTTTCAATGATAATGGTAAACAGGATAAATAGAGAGGGTGAATTTCCATAACGGGGGTCATAGACAGCAGTAAAAACTGAAAGGTCTTCTAATTCACCTCTGCTCTGTCCACAGCTAAAAAAAGTTTTCTATTTAGTTGTACTTTGAAGTTCCTGAGGCCTCTCCTGATATGTTTTATCCTGCGGACCCGTCACCATTTTTTTCCCCATCTGTGGACTCATTCTATCTTATCAGTACCTTTGTGTAAGTGAGGTCCCCAGAACTGGACACAGTATTCTAAATTAGGTCTAACCAAAGATCTATATAGAGGGGAGGGGGAGGGGGGGTCATGAACATGGCTCTGCCTCCCCCCAGCCTCTGCCACTCTCATGTCCACTGCAGACGGGAGCTGCCTCAGTGATTGGTTGCTATGCAGTCCTAGCAACCAATCACCAGCTTGTTATTATGAAATGTTAACGAGGGAGTCCCGCGAAAAAAAAATTTTTTAAACGTCAGCAGCTACAAATACTGCAGCTGCTGACTTTTAAAATATGGACACTTACCTGTCACAGGGTCCAGCGATGTTGGCACCCGAGACCGAACCGTCCCTCGGTCCTCGGATGCTGCCGCTGCCATCTTCGGTATGGGAATCAGGTAATGAAGCCTTGCGGCATCACTTCCCGGTTCCCTACTGCGCATGCGCGAGTCGCGCAGTGCAGTCTGAATGGTCCGTGCTGTCTCTGGGTCCCGTGTGTGTCCCAGCAGACAGCGCGGCGGGACAGGAAGAGGCATAGACTCCCATGGGAGTCTATGCCCGGAAGTGGGTGCAAATACCTGTCTTAGACAGGTATCTGCACCCCCCTCCTCCCTGAAAGGTGCCAAATGTGACACCGGAGGGGGGGAGGGTTCCAAAAAGCGGAGGTTCAATTGTGTGAAGCTCCGCTTTAACTCCGACAGCTCCTGCCCCCCCCCCCCCCCTTCCACTCAGCACTATGCTGTCTCCTGATCTCCGCTCTGCTATACACACGCTAGCAAGCAGGAAGTGCTACCTACACAGCACAATGTGTATGTGGGGGAAGGGGGGGATGATGTGAAGACTCTGTTGGAGGGGGAAGAGGACACTACAGTGGGGGGGAGGATTGTGATGAGAAAAGGGCAGAGGACACTGCTTTGGGGGATGGGAAGGCAGGGGACACAGCTTTCAGGGGGCAGGAGTGCTATGGGGGGTAGAGGACACAACAGTGGGGGGTGATGTGAAGGGGCAGAGGACACTATCTAGGGGGGTACAGGACACTACTGAGGGGAATGGAGCAGAGGATACTACATTGGAGAGGGGCAATGTGAAGGGGGGGCAGAGGACTCTACTGTGGGGGGGGTGATGTGTATTCTTAATGCCATCTTTTTATTGGAAGCTTGATAGTTTTTTTTTAAAGGGTGCCGCCCAGTAACCCCCAAGGTTAGGTCCTGACTTGTAAAACCTTCATTATAGATCGTTATATGGAGTTGTATCAAATGCTTTGTTGAAATCAAGATAGGCTATGTCCACAGCACCACCCTGGTCCAAAATATTAGTGATATAGTCAATTCCAATCAGATTAGTCTGACATGATCTGCCCTCAGTACAGCAAACTGTGTGTTTTTAAGTGATAAATGATCCTTCTTTTTAGGAGTAATTCCATTAACTTGACTACAACAAATGTTAAACTCACTGGCCTGTAATTGCCAGCTTCCACCTTACTAACCTTCTTGTGGATAAGTACAATATTAGCTTATAAATCCTAGGTATGAAATATTATAGTGTAAATGGTATTTACTGGTATAGTTTATCGAATAAAACATAAATCTTATACAAGCTAGGTTATATCAGGAATTCATCTTCCCCTAGAGACTATTCATGCCAATGTCTTAAACGGTCTCATATGTACGTTTAACGTCTGAGATGAGTCATCATTTACAATGCATTATGATAATCACTTGTCATGATTATGTCATGCGTCTAATGTCTCTGCGCTCGCTTTAAGTATTGCAATAAAAACAGCACATGAAATGTGTGGCTGGCTGATTTATGTATTGTTGATCTGCCTGATCTCTGTTGTTACTCTAGACATCTATTTTACCTTTCTGGGAGAAAACTGTTATTTGTTTCCATTTGTTAACCTGGCTGACTGAGCATGAATGAATTTCTAGCATGATTAAATCAGTATAGTTATATTCCTATCTGTCTTTCCTTTTCCTCCCTCTTATTCTTAATACATCCTGTGTGCTTGTTCTTATAACACTAACCTGCCAGCTTCAAAGGGTGACCCTAAATGGCTTGATGCTGTGATGAGAATCAGGAGATTTAGGGCTAACCTAGGGGGTGTAATAAGTGGTTCTGACTGTCAAAAGTGCTTGTTATCACACCCAGGGGTTTTCCAACTGGGTGAAATGATGTCTCAGCAATAGGGCTCACACTTAGCAATGGGAAAGCTTGAGGTTAAGCAACTCAACAAAGCTCAAGCCAGCTCATAAATACAAACTCTTTTTGGTACATGCCAGTTTTGTCAGGATGTCAGCACAGGTACTTTTGAGATTTTTAAACACAAACCCTAAAACACGGCTCTGTCATTTGTGCAGTCACATACAGTACATACACGCATTGTAAGAGCTTAAAGTGGTTGTAGAGTCAGAAGGTTTTTTTATCTTAATGCATTCTATGCATTAAGATAAAAAAAATCCTCTGTGTGTAGCAGCTCACCACCCTCAGCCCCCTAATAGTTTCCTGAGCCCATCTCGATCCAACAATGTTGCAGGACAATGTCGGCTGCCCAGGACTTTCTTTCCTCATTGGCTGAGATGGCAGTGCGGCGCCATTGAGGAGAGAGAGGAGGAGGGGCCGAACCACAGCTCCGTATCTGAATGGACATACAGAGCAGTGGCTCGGCTAGGGTGACTCCATAGCAAGCTGCTTGCTGTGGGGGCACTCAGCAGGAGGGAGGGGCCAGGACGCCGACAAGGGACCCGAGAAGAGGAGGATCTGGGCTGCAAAACCATTACACAGAACAGGTAAGTAAAATATGTTTGTTATTTTAAAGAAAAAACTGAGACTTTAGTATCACTTTAAAGTGAACCTACACATTGCCCATTCAGGTAAAGCAGTGGGCTTGCTTGATAGTTTGCTCCCATCGCTGCAGTTACACACCAGCCGTGCACTACCCCACCTCCCCATTCTTCCCCTTGTGACCAGTAAAATACCCAGAACTTTTTGATATGGGGAATCATTTGACTCTCAATCCCTTTCTCCCAAGTTGCATTGCTCAGTACCTGGGTAGCTAACCAGTAGGCCCAAGAGATGTAAAACATGGAGGCACAGTCCTTTGTATTAACAATATTAAAAGAGAAGTAAAGGATTTTTTTTCCCCAAATCATACTTACCTGTCCCCCCGGCCCTTCTACACTGAGAACTGAGCAATCGAACACCGCTGATCACTCGTTTTTCAGAGCTCCGTGAGCAGAGTGCTGTGGACTGTCAGTCACAACTCTTTGCTCCTTTCCCTCCTCGCTCACCGGAGCACCGAGCTGTGGGGGGGCGGATCGGCCATCTCAGGCTCTTAGTGGCTCGCTGAGAGGCTGAGACAGGTGTCAGTCCAGGCACCCGGTGGATCTAGACTCCATGGTCGGGATGATGTGGTGCCTGGACTGAAATCGGTGATGTCAGCAGAGAGCGGACTTCAGCCCACTCTCTGCTGAAAATGGGTCACAGGAGTGCAAAACGAATTGCACTCCTCTGATCCATAAGAGAAGTCCAGCCAAACGAGCTTTGGCTGGACTTCTCCTTTAATAATAATAATAATATGTTTAAATGGATAAACCTTAGGATTAATTGAATTGTTTTATTTTTATTTGAGCAGTTTGGAAACATATTTGAATATTCAAAAACCTATATTTTTTGTATTTAAAAGCTTGAAGCAATTTTGACAAATAGTATTAATTAGGCATGGGCTCAACCCCCCATTTCAAATACCTCAGGTTCAGTTCAGGTCCGCTAAAAAAATACAGGAGGAGAATTCTACCTCTTCTGTGTAGGCAGAGTGGATCGGAGATAGTCGGTTGTAAACGTACAGCAAAATACATTTATTCCAAACTGCACATACCGCAGGGTGGGCTCTTTCCGTGTCCACTCTGCAGCGGACACAGATGTGTCATCCTTCCACCCTGCTATGATCATTACAGTAGAAACAGTTTACCTTAAAGTGATTGTAAACCATTTTTTTTTTAAATAACAAACATATCATACTTACCTCCACTGTGCAGTTCGTTTTGCACAGTGTGGCTCAGATCATAGTCTTCTGGGGTCCTCCCGGCGGCGCTCGCGGCTCCTCCTCGCATCTGTAAACCCCCTGGGAGAAGCTCTCTTCCAGGGGGTTACCTTGCAGGCGTGCTCCAGCATTTGTCCCATAGACACTGAATGCTGGACTTGGCCCCGCCCCCTGGGGCCTGCGTCATTGGATTTGATTGACAGCAGCGGGAGCCAATGGCTGCGCTGCTATAAATCTATCCAATCAAGAGCCGAGAACCCCGGGCAGAGAGGTACAGTTCGTCTCTGCCAAGGGAACGAATGGCTCAGGTGAGTAAAACAGGGGGGCTAGGGGGCCGATCAGTGTCAGAAGTTTTTTCACCTTAATGCATAGGATTCATTAAGGTGAAAAAAAAGGGTTTACAACCCCTTTAATGCATTCCTTGCATTAAGGTAAAAAATGTTTAGGTAAAATAATTGCCCCCCCCACCCCACTTATGCTTATCTGAGCCCAATCTCAATCCAGCACTGTGCCCATCTGCAGCTGCTCTCTCCTCTCACTGGTCTCACAGGCCTTGCTGAGGCTGCGGAAGCCATCAGCTCCTGCTGCTGTCAGTCAGATCCTGTGAGGAGGGAGCGGAAGGCAGGGCCGAGTCATGCTGTCTTTGTCTATGGAACACAGACAGCATTGCTCAGGATCAAGCCCTTATGTGCAATCATGATAGGAAATGTCTTTCTATGGTGGTACACCGAGAAGAGGAGGGGCCAAGAGTCCCGGTGAGGGACCTGAAAAGAGGAGGTACGTTTACAATCACTTTAACAAAAACATTATATCATCAACGTAACTCTACTTTTTGACATTGTTTTATATTAGATATTACAATATTCATCATGTAACTATTTGCTATTTTGCTTAGACAGGGCTTTTTTTTCAGATCCCTGGTATGTGAACAGGGTATCAATGAATTGTGGGGAAGGTAAGTGTCAGCAGTGGAGGGGTTTGGCTAACAAATTAACCTGTTACTTTGCACTTAATCTGTAAAGAACATGTTAATTTTAGCTTTTAAATCAGGCCATTGAGAAGACACAAGATGGCAGTCTGGCAACCCATGCATTTACCACAAGGGCTGGAGTGCCTTCTAGAGTTCTTCTTATGCCGTGTACACACGGGTGGACTTTTCGGCATCAAAGGTCTGATGGTCTTTCCGACAGACTTTTGACGGACTTCCGAACGAACGGACTTGCCTACATACGATCACACCAAAGTCTGACGGATTCGTACGTGAGGACGTACGACTGGACTAAAATAAGGAAGTTGATAGCCAGTAGCCAATAGCTGTCCTAGCGTCGGTTTTTGTCTGTCGGAATAGCATACAGATGAGCGGATTTTTCGACCGGACTCGAGTCCGTCGAAAAGATTTGAAACATGTTCCAAATCTAAAGTCCGTCTGATTTTCAACCGAAAAAGTCCGCTGCAGGTCCGATGAAGCCCACACACGGTCGGATTGTCTGATGGATTCGTTCCGTCGGACCAGTCTGGTCTAAAAGTCCACCCCTGTGTACACGGCATTAGACCTTTACATTTCTCATTAACAAGCTACATTATTGGCTTTAACAATCACGTTTAATCATAACTTTGAAGTTGAGATGAGACCGCTGATTGTAGAAACAGATCTATAGGTGTGTTTTTTGCTGAAAAACATTAAAGTAAACCTGTGTGATTAACTGCATTTCACTGTTTGCCTTTTCCATGGTATTGTAGTCACAAAGCCCCCTATAATATTGGTGGTTGGATGTGTCTTTGGATGACATGCTGTAGACCAGTGCAGTTTCTTATTATAGATACCAGTGTTTATGGGTCATGGAGTTATGCCTGCTTAGGTACTGAAACAACATATGCAGCATATCTGTTTGAAGCACACTAGGCTTCAGGGAATTGATACATTTAACACTTACAGAAGTGGTGCTCATACTGCAGATTCTCTGCCAGTACTGCGGTGTTTTGGATTACTTGCAATTCAGCACGGAAGGTAACAGTGGTGTAACAGCAGAGGCTTTTGCCTCGGAGGAAATTTTAGGCCACCCCTCCCTCCTTTCTCCTAAGGGGTCTGTATTTTATATCTTCACTTCTTGCTGTTTTCTTCATCTACATACCATACTAGCAACTTTGTACCAGAAATTTGTAGCAGCTGATTATTTTCTCTGATGATTTGTAGCTAGTTACAGAGTTGTTGCTGTGGCTGACTACTGCTTATCTAGGCATCTACAAGTCACTGGTGTGCCATGGTCTTCAGCCACTGCATCCGATAACATGATTAGCTACTGAAGCTGGCGATTCTGTAGCTAACATCAACTGCTGCTCAAACTCCAGATCGCTTGGAATTCTGCAGTATTTGCAACACCGATTTTTCATTGACTGTATTTTTTTCCCCAGCAGCAGAAATAGATGTTGTAGCAGCTACAACTCGTTGCTACAAAAATAGTATGACATGGCCCTGACGCAGCGCAGATTGTGCCAAGCCAGTCACATATTTCAAAGGATTGTTGGCAAGAAAGTCTTATTGGGCTGGCTCATAGTGCAGGGGCATTTTTTTCGTGTGCCCCCTGCAATTGATATAACAGATCATATCACACAACTGAAGAAATGTAAAAAAAAGAAAAAATGAAAATAAGTAAATATAATATATTTTCCTATTTATTTACTAATGCTAGCAGCATAAGGTTTAAAAAAAGTTAATGTTGCTTGAGAGAGTGAAGTTGAACAAAGAGGTTTATTTCCCATTTTAAGTTACTGGGCAGAGCCATTTATTGTGTGATCATAGCCTCTTGAAACAGGAGATATTTTCATGTCTTTACTTTTGAGGGCAGTGGGTACCACTATTCAAATCATGGAAAACTCTTGGAGCATGGCTTTATGAGATAGCTATATTCAGGTTTTAGTTTTTGTGGTTATTTGTAAATTATTGAAAGGAAATTAGTTTGTCAGTGTCATAGTGACTGCATAGTGCAATTAATCTATCTGTACTAGTTAAATAAACAGATACATATAGCAACACATCTAGGGAGAAACTGTAAAGTGGTATTAAGCAAAAAAAACAAAAATGTAATATATATTTTAACCCCTTTCTGCCCACCTTATTGTCAAATGACAGTTGTTCTGGGAGAGCGTCATATGACATCCTCCCAGGATCGCACCTTGCACACTCCCGCAGGCCACGCTCCGGCACGACCACTGTATCGGCCCCCTTGCCGGTACCACGTGACTGCTGTGGCCAATCACAGCAGTTGTACACAATGAAAGGCTTTGTTACATGCCTTTTATTGTGTACTATTGTGATGAGCTCCTGATACCCCCCCCCCCCCCCCATGGTATTGCTCTTGTCACTGTGAATGTAAAAGATAAATAAGAAAAAAAATGACAAAAATGTAATGTAATAAACAGATAAAAAAATATTTAAAAGAATTATATATATTTTTTATTTTTTACACACTCTCATCAGTCAGCGTCCCCGATCACTGCCGCAAAACAATTGGAATCGGTTGCAAGAAAAATTAATTTTGTTAATTTTCCAACAGATTGTGACAAAAAATGACAACTTCTATGCCTCTTACGAAATACCTTGGACTGTCTACTTTCCAATAAAATGGTCATTAGGAGGATTTTTTTTACTGTCCTAGCATCTTAGGGCCTCAAGAAATTAGACCGTCAGTACATCAGGATTGATCATTTTTTAGCTATATGCCATAGTTTGTGGACTCTATAATTTTCCTACAGACTAAATAACATTCACTGATTTGTGTTATTTTCGCCAAAGAAATGTAGCAAAATACATTTTGGCCTAAATTTATGAAGAAAGATTATTTATTTTGGTGGCCATTGCAACTTTCTATCTCGCACGGTATTTGCACAGCAATTTTTCAAACGCCTTTTTCTTTTGGAAAAAAAACAGTTTTGTGCTTTTAAAAAAAAACAAAAACAGTAAAGTTAGTCCAATTTTTTTGCATAATGTGAAAGATGAAGTTATGCCGGGTAAATAGATACCTAACATGTCACGCTTCAAAAATGCACACACTAGTGGAATGGCGCCAAACTTCGGTACTTAAAAATCCCAATATGTGACACTTTAAAAATGTTTACAGGTTGCATGTTTTGAGTTACAGAGGAGGTCTAGGGCTAGAATTATTGCTCGCTCTAACGTTCGCGGTGACACCTCATATGTGTGGTTTGAACACTGTTTTCATATGTAGGCGGGACTTACATGTGCGTTCGCTTCTGTGTGTGAGCACACGGGGACAGGGACACGTAAAAATTTTTTTTTTTTTTATTGTTAATTTTACTTTACTTTTTTAGTTTGACACTTTAAAAAAAAATGTGATCACTTTTATTCCTATTACAAGGAATGTAAACATCCCTTGTAATAGGAATATGGCATGACAGGTCCTCTTTACAGTGAGATATGGGGTCAATAAGACCCCACATCTCATCTCTAGGCTGGGAAGCCTGAAATAAAAAAAAAAATAAAAAATGAATTTCCTTCCCAGCTGCCATTTTTTTTAATGCAGAGGCTGGGCGTGACATCATAACATCGCGCCTGGCCTCCGACGATCATAGAGACTCCGGCGATCATCCGGTCTGCCGGAAATCTCTATGGTGAACATCCGGGGCTGGCGGATCCGTTCTCCGACTCACCGATCGCAGCGGTGAGTCAGTAGAAGCACCGGAGGGCGGCAGGAGGAACCGTAAGGGGCCATAAGAACGATCAAGCGGTAGACCAGTCGCTATGATCATTCCTATGGTGTAGGGAATCGCTGGCTGAAAAAGCCGATATCTGAATGATGCCTGTAGCTACAGGCATCATTCAGATAAACCCCACAAACCGAGGACGTCCAAGGGCGGCCAGCCGTCGGCAAGTGGTTAAATATCATCGAAAGAAAGCTCTATTTGTGTGAAAAAAAAATGATAAAAATGTCATAAGGGTACAGTGTTGTATGACCGCGCAATTGTCATTCAAAGTACAGCAGCGCTGAAAGCTGAAAATTGGCCTGGGCAGGAAGGGGGTAAAAGTTTTCCGTATTGAAGCGGTTAATATATTGCAGCTTAGCAGTCCTAAAATGCGGGGGGGCTTTATAATTTTTTTTATGACTTTTTTTTTTTTCCACCTAGTGATCTAGCCATTAATACACCTGTCATAGGGTGTCTTCACTCCAATGGAGAAGCAACGGAGACATCTTTGGACAGCATCTTTGTCAATCTGGGGAGAGGGTAATGTTAGATGCACTTGATTTAGATTACCTTGACTAACAAATTAAAGACAAACTGCAGCTAATACTGTATATGCAGTGACACTTAAGTACTGTTTTTTTTAAACTTTTGGTTTACTTAAATTGTGCTACATAAATAAATAAAAGCTGACCATTATCAGCACCCATTATTAACAACAATTTTACATACCTTTTTTCTTCATGTCTTCTTACTGGTCCAGTGATGTCACCACGGCTTCCTTTCTTTCTTTTATTGGTTGTGGGTAGCTGCCATATTTCCAGGACTGAACAGCGCTGAACTACTGTCAGTCCAGTCTGCATGATGGCACGCCCCCTGGGGGGGGGGGGGTGTGAACGACATGATAGGATCACAGGAAATGGGCAAAACAATAGGAAAGTCAAGAAAATAAGTAGAACTTGGAAATATTTTTACAGGGGAGAATCCATAGGAAAATAAATTAGGTGGAATTTTACTCTAGGTGAAGGGACTCTGACTTTCCAGGTTTGGAATTCCAGGCCTTAAACTGTGCTGTAAGTTTCAGAAGTATTACACTGTATGGATATGAACAAATAACAACAGAAAATAGTAATGACTTTTGGAAATTCCACTGTGTATAGGTTATTGCGTGCTGATTTAATAATCTTCGTTTGCACTCCAGGAGAATTTCATTCTCGTTGTCTCTTCTTATGAAGAAAACATACTCAGCATATTGCCGTATAGGTTATATATTGTTTTTATTTACCTCAAAGATAGCACTTCTACAGGCACACACTGTTCTCTGCTCACTATTGATGGTGTTGCCCATAATTGCTATTGCAAGTTGTGTTATAGGAAAACTGCTGCTGTGGCAGGAAACCGCTGCTGCTGGAAGATCAATAGGATACTGTGTGAGATAAGTTTTAGTGGAAAATACAAAAAAAAGTGGATTTTTATGTGTACTTAGGATGCAGTATAGGGATAGCTGCTGGAGGATAGATAGCTGTAGATAAAGCGTTCCCAGTAAATGATCTGTGTATAGATCTTTGCACTGGAACATCTAGAAAAAGAAATAATTATATCATATAAACGTATAAGAAAGACTGTCAGAAGACACCAACATTCCTACAAATGTCCCAGAACTGTTGGATATCAAACTAAATTTGATACTTTCAACAATTTATTTAGCCTCTTTCCTGACCCATACAGAAACACTCAGCTCTTTAGCAGACAAGAGGGGGCGCTATTAATTACTATGGGCACCCACATGCATTGGCAACCATATGCAAAATTTAAGCTAAGAGCACTTTTTTTGTAGGCTCTAATCGTGTAAAAAAGGAAACTCCTTTTTTTGAAAATTTTCAGCAGTTGATTTGGTGTTTAAGGTTCAGTTTGCTAACTGAAAAGGCTATTTCCTTAATAAAGTGCCCCTGGTGTATACCTAATAAACAAAATCATAAAAACGTGAAAGAGCTAAAGAGGAACTGAAAAAGCAGCTTGAAGCAGATTGATGCAGCTTAGAAGTAGGTCAGCTGAAGGTCAAATGCATGAATCAGTGAATGTGAATGATCTCAGAAGCATCACAAACAAATGCAAGTAGATGCACATTACCTAAAGTAGACTTTCACTCACATTTACAACATCTCATCAGCCTAACCCTCCTGCTCCGTATTACACTTTTTTTTTCTTTCGTAGGAAGTACCATTCCCAACTTCTATTTTCCTTGCCTAGATGTAGATGACATGGCCCTCAATTTGTCTACCCCTTCCTCCCCCCCACCTGCAGCCTCCTGGGATACACGTCACTTATCTCAAGAGGCTTTAGGACAGTCTCCCACAGGAGGCGAATTTTGCACATGTGCAGTAGGGGTAATCAGGAAGTCACAGCCAGCTCCTGAATTCATAATGGCAGTGCAAGAACAAAAACAGCAGTGAAGACTTCAGATCCTAGGAAAAGACAGCCCTGGACTTCATCAGCTGGTAAATGTTTATGTAAAATAATGTTTTGTTAAAAGTCAGCAGTTACAGTACTTGTAGCTACTGACTTTAACATTTTGGATAGCTGGGTGAACCTGTATAGCAGTGTGGTGACTTCCATTGCTGACCTCCACATCTAAAAAATAGCTGCATGGCTGTCATGCTACATCACTGGTTACATTGTTTTCTCAATAACTGACCCAGAACCAGTATGATCTGCATGCTTGCTTAGGTTTAGTGACTTAGAACTTGGCACTTGGTTCAACATGATAATTAGGCAGTTTTAGATGGAGATCAGCAATGGCATCCTGCATAAAGGATTCTTTTAACTATTTCAGCTCTTTGGACATACGTAGTACGTCCAAAGAGAGAAAGGTCAAACACAAGATGATGGCTGCAACAGCCCATTTCTACCTACAGATAAGCCTATAATAAGGTAGGTAAAATGAAGATCCGGTTTAGGAGATATTCACCATGCATGCAGCCGTCAGCAGCGCATGAGCAGTGAAGATCCGGGGTATGGTGCCAGAACCAGCTGGAACAGAGGACTCAGGCTCGCATGCACGGGAGTGACGTCATCGCGACTCCAGCCACTCACAGCGCCGGGAACCCGGAAGAAACGCTGAGAGAACATGTCAGCTTCTTCAGCGGTGACTGGGTGGTCCTGTGGGAGCTTTGTTCTAAGGAAGTATTTCATAATAATTTCATAATGAGCTAGTATGCGGTGCATACTAGCTCATTATGCCTTTGCCTTACAGGTTTTTGGGGTTTTTTTGTGTATTTTTTTGGGCATGCAACCGCTTTAAATTGGAAGCAACGGTGATTTAGAGATACAGGGGGTAGTGGTGCAAAAACTGTGGCATACAATGTAAACGTAAGTCCATACAAGAGTCCTTTGAGCTGTATTGCCGTAGTCTGAGATAACAGTCTTTTATACCCAGGGCAGTCTTGGAGAGGGAGTTGAAGCAAACTCTAAAGTGATTTAGAGAAGCAGCTAACCAAGCAGATCTGTGCTTAGTTAGTTGCTTTAGAAGGCAGGGAAGGCATTAAGGGGTAACAGACCCAAATGTCTCCATAAAGAGTACCTGTCACCTTCCCAAAGTTATGGTTTTTTTTTAACCCCTTGTGATAGCAATAAAGTTAAAAAAAGAAATAAAAGAAGTAAAAAAAATATATAATATTTATTAAGAAACAAAAGAAAAATTACCTGTAACCTCTATTTCCCAGCACACATCTACAAATGCAAATTTGTGCACAGAGTGCACACATGTATGTAAACCATGATTGCACAACACATGAGGTATTGCCACAAACAACAGAGTGAGAGCAATAATTCAAGTGCCATAGCTAGCCGTTAACTTGATGACTAGTAAAGGCTTTTAAAGCGTCGCCTATGGAGATTTTTGGGTGCCATTATTTTTCACAATATGACAGGTGCGCACAATTTTAAGACTTGGCATGTTTGGTATCTTTTTACTCAATGCAACCAGTTTTTTTATATTTTACCAAAAAATTGGGTATTATATTGCGTTTGTGTGCACTAACATTAATTTATTATATTTTTCCTGGAAATATGCGTTTGAGGTTATTCGAAAACCACTTTAAAAGCTACTTATTATTCGAAATAAGTTTTTTTTTTTTTCTGAACAGAGAATGTTTCTTCCAATAAATGTGAGTGATCAGTTTTACACTTCATGGAGTTCATGTCATTTATACATATTTCCCATATTTAAAGCGGAGTTCCGTCCGCCCCTTTGAAAATTAAAAGTCAGCAGCTACACATTCTGTAGCTGCTGACTTTTAACATTAGGACACTTACCTGTCCTGGAGTCCAGCGATGCCGGCACCGCAGCTGATGTTTACATTGGCTGGTTGGTTGCTGCCGCTGCCATTGTGGGTAACGGAACACGGCAGTGTAACTTTTCAGCTTCACGGCCTGGTCTCTACTGCGCATGCAGGAAGCGCGCTGCGCTCTCTCTTACTAGCCCGGCAGAAGGGGAGGGAGGAGGAGGGGGCCTGAGCTGCTGACATAATTCACCGCAGCCCGGTCTCCCGGAAGTGGGAGACTTCAGGTTTTAAGTTTCTAGTGTTGTATGCTAAAAAAAAAATGAGGGCTGCCCCAGATAACATCTTCACATTTTCTTTACCCCACTTTTTATATAAAAGTTTATTTTCTAAACAATGATGGTATATTCATTGTCATATTTCTCTATTTTTTATGTACAAACTCTGGCTGTAGATTCATACGGCTAAGCCAGTTACTAAGCCCTGTACATTTGGTTGCTTTATGCCTGTCACCTATGCCATAATATATGATTAAATATGCATTTATAATATTTTATGCATGCCTCTCCCTTTTAGATTGTAAGCTCTCATAATCAGGATCCTCCTAACTATCTTGTCTTTAATTGTATTGTAATTGTACTGTCTCCCTTTATATTGTACCGTGCTGTGCAAACTGTTCGCGCTGTATAGGTCCTGTATAATGATAATCAAGTATTTTAAATGCTACAGTATTTTCCTTTTCACAAATAATTTTTATTCACTTTCAATTTGCCTTTGAATGTCCTAGAAAAGTTTACTACTCCGGGAGAGCCAATTCCCTAACACTGCCCCTTTCTCCTTGCACAACTAGCCCTCTTCTGGGAGGGTCTAATCACTGTCTGTGCTGGCCCAGCATCTCTATCCCTCCCCCTGCCCAGTAAACATTTATGTAGCTGCCATGTTAGGAATGCAGGGTGACAACAATGAGTCTGCTGCGGCTTCTGACATCACATCCAAGATGGCGGCGTCAAGCAGAAGCTTGTACAAGTAAATTATTATTTTGTGCTTTTACCTGTAATTTTTAGAACGGCAGAATGTCAGTTATTTATTCTGTGGTATTAAATGGACCTTTAAAAAGTTCATTATTGTTTTGGGGTATTTAATATGATATTCACAAATTATCTATTTGACCCAATGTTACATTTTATAGTTGGTTTAATATAGCTATTCATTTTTTCTGAATATCTGCAATATTTGTATGTACTAAAACATTTGCCATTACTTAGAAATATAAAAAGGTACAAATGTTATATAGTAAAGCCTAATTTTCAGTGTGCTTCAGTGACCTCATAACAGTTGTTATTGACTTCCGGCCCCGACAGCCTTTGGCCTTTATAATAATAATAATTATACTATAACATAACAATGTAAGACAGGATAATGACTTAGATGCTATTGCAATACCAGCACAATTCCACTAGATGGACATTTTTTTGTACAGTCCTCTTCCCATAGTACGATATTTCTGCTTTAATTTAATTTAGCACATTTATCATTTTGCTTAATCTGTGCGGTGGGGAAAGAATTGGTGCAAGACAGGCATTTCAATGATGATCAGAGGCAGGCTGCAGAATGAAATAAAAACACAGCATGCTATTTAATGTCAGAATCAGAGATATTGCACCAGGGGTCAGCAATGTAAGCTCCAGCAATTTCATTGAAGGCTTTCTGGTGGTGCAACCATAGATTTTCAACCCTGATTATTCATTCCTTGCTCCTGCTCACAACAACTGCAAATAAACACATTGAGCAATCCCCTGGAATTGTTTCTTTGAAGAAACACATTGTCTTGTTAGTGGATTATCTCTGCAGAAGTGTGCATTGAATTGATCTAAGTTTTCCTTTGAACACTGTCACAGAGAGAACATTTTGTTGTCATAATTTAAGAAGGAAAAAGGCAAATTACTTTTAAAACTTAAAATAGAAACAGACATGGGTTTATTTGTACATCATTAAATCCAGGCAATCTCTTTTACTACTTCTGCAGCTCTAAAGCTGTCTATACACTAGTAGAATTTTGTTCCAAATTTTTGATTTTAGGAACGTTTGTTCAATTATTTTAATCGTTTGCAAAGTCAAATCAACGTTTGTTTTTTTACCACGGGGACGAGAACATTTGAGGAGCAGAATTTTCTTGAATTAATTTCTAACAGTGGATGTGGTTTTCTACAAGTGTATAGCCAGCTTTACTCTTCTCTGTTCAATATTATATCTCTGGGGTTGTTTTATTAAAACTGGAGAGAGAAAAATTTGATGCAGCTCTGCATAGAAACCAATCAGCTTCCAGGAGTTTGTGTCAAAGCTTAAAGTGTTTGTAACCATAAACCAGCAAAAAAAAATTGATCCTGCTCCTTTAAAGCATAAACAACAGCACAATGCTTGCGCTGTGTAATGTGGCCCTTTGTATTGCCTGAAATACCTGGCTGATCCTGTCTGGTTCTGCCCTCCCCCCTGTAAACTGACCACGGTTTATCATGGCTGCTCAGCCCTGACACCGTGGTCAGTTTAAATGCCTCCGTCATCCGTAACTTTCCTCTGTCCTCCTCTCCCCCCTCCCCGCCCCTGCCTGTCAGAAATTATAGCAGCAGACAGAGCTGAGTGTCATTTCTACAGTCCCCTCTATTACATTAACTGATGTGCCCAGTGGATGTGGTTTTGTAAAAATAAGCCATTCTATACGGTATTTCCGAGCGCTGCTTGGCGTCACGTGACTGGCTGCCTCTTTCCTCCTCTTCTCCTCCCGCTGTAACTGTCAGACTTGGAGAGGAGAGAGGCGGCCGGTCATGTGGGTGCCGAGTGGCACGGTAATACGGTATAGAACAGCTTTTTTTTACAAAACCACATAGACTGGGCACATCAGTTAATGTAATAGAGGGGATTGTAGAAATGACACTCAGAAATTATAGCAGCAGACAGAGCTGACAGGCAGGGGCGGGGAGAGGAGGACAGAGGAGAGCTACGGATGATGGAGGCATTTAAACTGACCACGGTGTCAGGGCTCAGCAGCCAGTAGAAATGACACTCCATGGCTTAACAGACACTTTATATGAATAAGCTGAAGTTAGAAGCTAATTGGCTGCAGTGCACAGCTACACCATATTTTGCACGCTATAGTTTTAGTAAATCAACCCCACAGTCAGTGAATTCATTGCCGCAAAGTTACATAACAATTTCCAAATCTTAGGTTTCAGGAAATTTCATCCACTGCTCCACCCGGGCACCACACTTGTCTAGCCATACTTGAAACTTTGTCACACTCCTAATCACAGGCTGGAGCAGGTACAAGGACTAGTAAAAAAAACCCAGGTCTGGCTGTGTTGTGCCTGTAATAATGAGAGCACCACAACAATTGGAATGGCAAAGCAGGCCTGTTTTTCTTTCTTTTCTTGCGGCACCAGCATTTCAACTGTGGGCGCCTGGCTGTGGCTTCACAGCTGGGCACCCACTGCACATGCGCGCGCCGCGCGCCGTCACTGGCCCTGCAATCATCTGGGACCGGTCACGTGTCCCAGATGATTGACAAGAGGGAGGGTGGAGAGGCGTTCTCCCTTCCTGCGCCGAGGGAAGTGACGTCAGGAGCCCAGGCACCAAAGGAGGCAGACTACGAGGGACCCCCTAGCAACAGGCATTTAGAGGTGAGTAAAAAAAAATTTTCTCCAAATGTGTTTTTTGAATTTTTTTTAAGAACATTACAAATTTTTTTTTTTGGGGGGGTGGAACTCCACTTTAATTAAATATCAGCATACATACCCTAATTGGGGGGAGTTGTGAGCCCATTATTGGATTTCCACCTTTATATTGTGTTTAATAAAAAAAAAAAAAAAAAAACCTGGACTAATCCAGATGTCGTGGTGCTCTCATTCTTCCAATACTTTACAATCAATCGTTTTCCAAGGAATCCTTGGGATACCCCTGCTGCTTCCAAATGTTCAAAACTTTGACCACTCATCCTCATCCACTGAAGGGATCCAGCTCTTCTATAATACATCTACTGGCAGTGCTGCTTGATAGACCTGCATAAATATCAGAACTTAAAGAACAAAAGTACAAATTATTTGGTAGGCTACACCAGAACCGTTATATTTCATTTCTTTCTTTAGCTGTTTGCCTGAAGTTCCGCTTAAACTTTTTTTAAGTGAATCTGTCATAAGAGAAAAACCCTGGACTCTGTCATTGCTGGTCACATCCTGGAAATGCTATTTTCCTGGCTATTATGTGCACACTCTAAGAGGTCTGACTTTAACCTCCCTGACGGTATTCCCGAGTGTGGCTCGGGGTGGATTTTCAGCACCAAAAGCGGTAACCCTGAGCCACACTCAGGATTGCATCGCAGGATCCAGGTACAGCAAACTTACCTTGTCCCCAGGATCCTGCGATGTCTCCCCACTGTGTGTGCGAGCCGTCCTCCGCTCGATTCATCACAGTGCCGAGCTCCGTTCCCTGCGAGCATTGCGACGCATGGGGACGGAGCACGGCGCCAAATTCAAAAAGTAAAACACACAATACATACACAGTACACTATATTCTTACAGATTACATTACTGTATCAATTTATTTCACCTTCCTTTTGTCCCTAGTGGTTTGTCCAGTCCCCTGCATGCAGTTTTATATTATAAATACTGTTCTTTCTGCCTGGAAACTGGAGATTGTCCATAACAACCAAAACCGCCCTTTACATCAAAAGCGGTGTTAGACCAGCTAAAAAACAGCGATAATAAATTAGAATCACTTGCAGAATTGAGCGATAGTGATTTGTGGGGAAATTCATCATCAAACACTGAAAGTAATAACAGCGACATTTCTGCAATTGAGCAAATTTCAGCGTTTTTGATTTGATTACATTATTGAATAATTTTTATTATTATTATTTGTTATAAGTATTTATAATTATTATATTATAATTTATGGTTTTGTGTTTCAAACTTTATCATACCCAGGATGTCTACTAGACTCTTGTTTGGACAGATTTAAGTGAATTATTCCTAAGAATTACAGGACTACAATATAAAACGCCAAATTTTCATGAAAAATAATTGTACTGCTTTCAGCATCAAAAATCTGAAATAATCATACCGCCAGGGAGGTTAATACTTCCCCGGAACAAGAATGCAGTTCAGAAAAATTGGAATAAATTTATAACTCCTGAAGCAAGAGGGTCATCATGACAGGCAGATCAGCACTTTCAAAATACTGCCTTCGTGTTTCTCTCAAGACAGATTTCCTTCAGTACTTTGATCTTTCTATAAATCTAAGTTAACCAAACCAAGCTCTGCTATGGGGAAAATTTGTTTTGGCAAAACTTTTATAAAGAAAACAGATTCAGCAATACTACAAACTGTCTTCAGCAAAAATGTGCTAGGGTGCGATGATGAACAATACAATTTCAGTTTACTCTACAATTTCAATAGCAACAAGTTAGATATTGTAATATTATATATAGAGTTATTATTATTTTTAATAATGTGTGAAAAGAGGAATCACCCCAGATACCCATGAAAAGGAAACAGTTGCATCTAAATAGAAATTCACAGGTGAGAAACCTATATGGGAGTTGTTTAATTGCAAAGGGTTTGTAACTTTGTACAACCACTCTTATGATCCAGGGACACCTACCAGACAGCACAGTCAGATTTACAAGACCTTGTCCAGAGCTAGCCAAACTTTTTTTTGGAGAGTGACGTAGCAGAAGAAGACTGATAAGGCATTTCTGCCACCCCAAAAAGTTGGTCTGGCTATAATGTGCTAAATATTAGGCATGGCTTAAAAAGGTATGCCCCAGCTTCTGTAGGAAATGCCCAGTGTCAGTTGCAGGTAAAAAGCCCTGATGTCAAGGAAAGGGACGAACACCCCAGAACCCGGGAAAAAAACCAGGGGAAGAAAAAACATGCCGGCATCAGTGGGACAAGAAAACTATTCCAGCATTAGTGGGACAGAAAAAACACCCCAGTGTCAGTGAGGTACAAAAAATGTCCCATTGTCAGTGGGACATGAAAAGTGCCCAGTGATGTAAAATAGAAGGTAACAAGCTAGTCTATAAGCATAATCTTTGCTATAGAGGTATGTGCTTTCATAAAATGCTAAATATTTTCATGTGACCCTGGGTTGCAGGGATCCAAAAAAGACTCATAGCAGTCACATGGTTTGCTACAGTGCATCCAGAAAGTATACACAGCGCTTCAATTTTTCCACATTTTGTTATGTTACAGCCTTAGTCCATAATAGATTAAATATATTACTTTCCTCAAAATTCTACAAACAATATCCCATATTGACAACGTGAAAGAAGTTTGTTTGAAATCTTTGCAAATCTATTAAAAATAAAAAACAAAAACAAAAATCACATGTACATAAGTATTCACAGCCTTTGCCATGACACTCAAAATTGAGCTCAGGTGCATCCGGTTTCCACTGATCATTCTTGAGATGTCTCTACAACTTGATTGGAGTCCACCTGTGGTAAATTCAGTTGACTGGACAGGATTTTGAAAGGCGCACACCTGTCTATATAGGGTCCCATAGCTAACAGTGCATGTTAGAGCACAAACCAAGCCATGAGGTCCAAGGAATTGTCTGTAGACCTCCAAGACTGGATTATATCGAGGCACAGATCTGGGGAAGGGTACAGACAAATGTCTTCAGCATTGAAGGTCCCAATGAGCACAGTGGCCTCCATCATCTGTAAATGGAAGAAGTTTGGAACCACCAGGACTCTCCCTAGATCGGGCCGCCCAGCCAAATTGAGCAATCGAGGGAGAAGGGCCTTAGGCAGGGAGGTGACCAAGAAACCGATGTTCACTCTGACAGAGCTCCAGCGTTTCTCTGTGGATAGAGGAGAACCTTCCAGAGGAACAACCATCTCTGCAGCACTCCACTAATCAGGCCTGTATGGTAGAGTGACCAAACAGAAGCCACTCCTCAGTAAAAGGCACATGACAGCGCGCCTGGATTTTGCCAAACAGCACCTAAAGGACTCTCAGACCAACAAATATTGAACACTCTTTGGCCTGAATGGTAAGTGTCATGTCTGGAGGAAACCAGGCACCACTCATCACCTGGCCAATACCATCACTGCAGTAAGCATGGTGGTGGCAGCATCGTGCTGTGGGGATGTTTTTCAGCTGCAAGAACTGGGAGACTAGTCAGGATCAAGGGAAAGATGAATGCTGCAATGTACAGAAACATCCTTGATGAAAACCTGCTCCAGAGCATTCTGGACCTCAGAGTGGGGGGTAAAGGTTCATCTGCCAACAGGACAACAACCATAAGCACACAGCCAAGATAACAAAGGAGTGGCTACGGGACATCTCTGTAAATGTTCTTGAGTGGCCCAGACTTGAACCCGATTGAACATCTCTGGAGAGATCTGAAAATGGCTGTGCACCGATGCTCCCCATGCAACCTGATGGACCTTGAGAGGTCCTGCAAAGAAGAATAGGAGAAAATGCCCAAAAATAGGTGTTACAAGCTTGTAGCATCATACTCAAAAAGACTTGAGGCTGTAATTGGTGCCAAAGGTGATTAAACAAAGTATTGAGCAAAGGCTGTAAATATTTATGTACATGTGATTTTTTTTTTTGTTTTTTATTTTTTATAAATTTGCAAGGATTTCAAACAATATTCTTTCACGTTGTCATTATGGGGTATTTTTTGTAGAATTTTAAGGAAAATAATGAATTTTATCCATTTTGGAATATGGCTGTAACATAGCAAAATGTGGAAAAAGTGAAGCGCTGTGAATACTTTCCAGATGCACTGTATGTCCGTATTGCCTTTGACACAGGAATAGATGTATGCATACAGCATTTTAGAGCTGCACGATTAGAGAATTTTGCTAGAAAATTATTTAGAGCCCCCAAACATTATATATATATATATTTTTTAGCAGAGACCCTAGAGAATAAAATGGCGGTTGTTGCAATATTTTATGTCACACTGTATTTGCGCAGTGGTCTTTCAAACGCAATATTTTTGGAAAAAAATACACTTTAAGGAATTAAAAAAAAAAACTAAACAGTAAAGTTAGCCCAATTTTTTGTATAATGTGAAAGATGATGTTACGCTGTGAGAATCGTGATCTTTATTCTAAGCAAAAAAATTGTGATTCTCATTTTACCCAGACTCGTGCAGCTCTACAGCATATTTATTATTAAATTTGCCTTGCAACAAGTTCTCTGTATCTTGTTGGGCTACCAATCAGGTAAGTTTGAAGCAATGAAATGTTCTGGGTTGTTATAGATCACCTTTTCCTACTCATCAATGCTGTATCAAAGAGATATCTCTATAGCAACATTAGCTGCTAACAACATGTTACTATGGCACTACAAGACTTCTCTGAAAGCCTGGATAGGAAGGACATTGCTAAAAGTTTATTTATAGTAGTCCATCTCCCGGTTTAACTCATTTTACCTTTCTTCTTTTCGATATATTTTTTGAAAAATTATTAAGATGAAGTGGCATGATTATTGATATTCAAGGATTGAATTAGTACTATATTAGGTTTTCAACTGCTTGAGTACTTGGTGAGATAGGAATAGTAGATTTGTAGGACTGGTCACTTTTGGTCCCTAGACATGGGCACTGGTACCTTTTTGGCATACCTCTACTTCCAGCACCAGATATAGTAAGTGTCTTAAAGGGGTTAATTTAATGTTAGAGGTAAGGGTTAGGGTCATGGATTAGTGGTATAAGGGTTAGGACTTTGGGAGTATCTAAAGGGAAGAGATATTTTTAGTGTTAGGGTTAGGCTAGAAATTAATTTTACTGGTTAGGTTGGTGTTACATTTATGTTCAGGGTTACAATTAGGGTTAGAGTTAAGTGTTATGCCCCGTACACACGGTCGGATTTTCCAACGGAAAATGTGTGATAGGACCTTGTTGTCGGAAATTCCGACCGTGTGTGGGCTCCATCACACATTTTCCATCGGATTTTCCGACACACAAAGTTTGAGAGCAGGCTATAAAGTTTTCCGACAACAAAATCCGTTGTCGGAATTTCCGATCGTGTGTACACAAATCCGAAGCACAAAGTGCCACGCATGCTCAGAATAAATAAAGAGATGAAAGCTATTGGCCACTGCCCCGTTTATAGTCCCGACGTACGTGTTTTACGTCACCGCGTTCAGAATGATCGGATTTTCCGACAACTTTGTGTGACCGTGTGTATGCAAGACAAGTTTGAGCCAACATCCGTCGTAAAAAATCCTAGGATTTTGTTGTCGGAATGTCCGATCAATGTCCGACCGTGTGTACGGGGCATTAGTGTTAACGTTTCAGTTACCATAAAGAGTTTGAGGATAATGGCTGTTTTAAGGTTAGGGTTAACTTGGATTGTAAATAATTACCAGCTTTCTTTTCGTACACGTGATGCCACTTATGGATGATTCTCACTTGTATACTTGAGTTCAGCAGTTTTGTGCAGCATGCATTGTACTAATAGAATGTTAAAGGAAAGGTAGGGGTAGAAAAAAAATGGTGTTGCTATAGGCAGGGTTTAGTCTTAGCCCACGATTCTTCTGTTATTGCTGGTAAGTGTACCATTAAAAAAAAATTAATATACATTATCTACAGTGTATACAGTATTATAATTCCGTTTGCATTGTATGGTTGTATGTATTAAAATTTTAAATCTCTGCACATTTTCCTGTCTAAATTCACTGCTATTAACTGACAATGTATTGGCATCTGCACAGTTATTTGCATTCCTTTTAACTGTGAGTCACTGGACAACTGCAAGAGTATGAAAATTGCAGATCAAAGCCTGGTTTATAATGCGTAAAACTTTGTTCAATCATTGATAAAAGAAAAGCTAGCAACAAACACACTATAATCATGCAAAAATTATTTGTACATTCGATGAATGTCCTTTAAAAGTACTTAAAAATTTTGTTTGCTTTTAACATTTGATTTTGGGGTGAATATAATTTCCCAAACCAAAACTACATACATTGTTAAAATGAATTTGTTCCAGGAAAACTTTCCATCCTGCTCCTTTGAATTTTCATGCTGGTCAGAAACAAACATTGATTTGACCCCACAACAATTAGAAATTCGAACACACATTCTTAAAATGAAAATTTACTAACTAAATTCTACTAGTGTATAGCCAGCTTTACTTATTGGTCAAAGACATTGAATTTTTTTTAGCAATTTAATTGCAAATATGATCAAATGTATACAGGCAACCTTTAATAATTAAAATAGCACGTGTTGGTAGGTTGCCTTGATCTATTCAATCCCTTTTTGCAATTTAAAGTTGGTTAAGGCCGGGTTCATACTGCTCCAACATGAAAATCCGACGACTTCCGATCAGACTTTGCCCTATGACTTCATGTCCAACTTCCATGTGACTTCAATGAACAGGATTCAACTTTGATCCGACCATACCCAGCCCTTTAAGTCTGGTATGAATCTTGAGGGGGGAAACCCACGCCAAATAAAAAAAAAATAGCTTGGGGTCTCCCCCCCAAAATCCATACCAGACACCTATTCGAGCATCCAGCAGTTCAGGAAAGGGGGGGGGGGGCAGCAAGCGCCCCCACTCCCCCTCTTGGACCATATTAGGCCACATGCCTTCAACATGGGGGGGGTGCTTCGGGGCAGGAATGTGGGTGGCCCCTAAGGCGGTCATGTACAATGCAGGACCACTGGTACTGCATTGTAAATGATGGCACTGGCAAAAGGACATCTGCATGACTAGAGAAGAGTAGCCGTTCCATAGGTCCGGTGATGAATACCAGAAAAAACAGGGAGGAAGCCTGTGGGAGGGAAGAATAAGGTAAGTATACCGCTTTGTTAAATCCCCTATATGAAACAAGTGTTATACACAATATACAGGAGGATGGACCCCCAGGCGTTATCTTTATAAACTGACCAAAGTTGAGCCTTAAAGTGGTTGTTAACCCACTATGTAAAATTTACAGTATCCTCTCTGTTTATTAATGTAATCTGCCCCAGTGTCTGTGCCTTATAAAAAAAATACCGCTATATACCTGATTTCAGAGCTGTGCTCGGCGCTCACGTGACTCCCCACCTCTCTCCTTTCTCAACCTGACAGCTGCAGCAGGCAGGGCCCAGATTCCCCCGCTGACGTCAGTCAGGAGGGGAGGAGGAGAGGAGGAGAGAGCCGACCGGTTTCAGAGCAAGGGGCGCTCTGAAATCAGGTGTATAGCTGCATTTTTTTATGAGGCACCAACACAGGGGCAGATTACATTAATAAACAGAG
Source organism: Aquarana catesbeiana (assembly GCF_042186555.1). Taxonomy (NCBI): domain Eukaryota; kingdom Metazoa; phylum Chordata; class Amphibia; order Anura; family Ranidae; genus Aquarana; species Aquarana catesbeiana. Next base: position 496,564,114 of record NC_133328.1, on the reverse strand, counting down.
AGCATACTGTAAAAAATGAACAGTAATTTTAGCAGCAGGAGGGGAAGGGGCGGGCACGGACATGGAGCTGAAAGGCAGGGAGGGGAGGGTGGAGAGGACGGATGAGTGGATAGAGGAAAACAGGAGACACAGCGAATGACGGAGGCACGTAAACTGACCACGGTGTTAGGGCTCAGCAGCCATGATAAACCGTGGTCAGTTTACAAAGGGGAGGGAAGAACCAGGCAGGATCAACCAAGAATTACAGGTGATAGAAGGGGCCAAATTACACAGCACAAGCACTGTGCTGTGTAACATGCTTTAAAGGCACAGGATCCTTTTTTTCTTTTTAGGGTAACAAACACTTTAATGCATGTGGCCCCTTTTAGGTTGCCGCTCACACTACATCGTTGTTAGTAAATGTAATACACAGATCATTATACAGACGTTATTGTTGGATTATACTGTGATTAGGCTTATAGGCTATAGGTATAGGGGAACAATACAAACGGTGCAAGAGCTAATAATGTCTTAGGTTATTCTGAAAACGCAGAGAGGACAGACAAGAAATACACGTCTAAGGCTGGGTTCACACCATCGCCGCATGCGGCTCCCAGCAGGGGTCCGGTGCGTCCTGATTCACCGTTTCAGGTCTGACTTCAGCCTGAATGTTTGGCTGAAATTGACAAAAGATGCACAGGGCTCCTGTGCAAATTCGCACCAGAGCCGCAGCAGGTATACGTGAACCGGCTCCATAGAGAGCCGGTCAAAATCTGCTGCTATTGCGAATTGGATGCGGGGAACCTGCATCCAATTGACAATGGTGTGAACCCAGCCTTAAAGCGGAGGTTCACACAAAAATTGAACCTCCGCTTTTCGGAACCCTCCCCCCCTCTGTTGTCACATTTGCCCCCTTTAGGGGGGAGGGGGGTGCAGATACCTGTATAATACAGGTATTTGCACCCACTTCCGGGCATAGACTCCAGCGGGAGTCTACGCCCTTCCCCACCCCCCTCCCCCGCTTTCTGCTGGGAAACACACGGGTCCCAGAGACAGCAGGGACCATCTGGATTGCGCAGTGCGACTCACGATTCACTTCCTGATTCCCTTACCAAAGATGGCGGCGGCAGCACCCGAGCAACATCGCGGGCGTCCTGGACAGGTAAGTGTCCATATTTTAAAAGTCAGCAGCTGCAGTATTTGTAGCTGCTGACTTTTAAAAAAAAATTTCGGTGGACCACCGCTTTAATGTATTAAGCCCAAAGTCAAGGAACAAAGGAGATGTTAGCTTGCAGAATCCTTTCTGATTCCAAACTCATGATTCCTTAAAGTGGTTATAAAATCCTGATTGTCACCTAGAATAAGGCTCACCTATAGGTAGTGGAAATATCTCCTAAACGTGCGCCTTTTAGGAGATATTTACCTTGTAGTGCGCAATGATGTCATTGCCGCATGCACTGTGAAGAAATGGACCTCCTTGCCGTTTCTTCACTCGCAAGTGCCGTGACTGATGGCTCCCACGCGAATGCGCGGTAGTGACGTCACGCGGCTCCGACCAGTCACAGAGCCTGAGTCCGAGGTCCCGGACGGAAGAGGGTCAAAGATGGATGCGGCCACCAGCGGGAACAGCGCTTTTACTTTGAAGGGGAAAAAAAGAGGAAGTAAAACCCATCAGGGTTTACTTCCTCTTTAAACTTTTACAAGGAAAGGACTAGAAAGGAATAAGGCTGGGTTCACATATGAGCCGCATGCGGCTCACAGCAGGGGTCCGGTTCACCGTTTCAGGTCCGATTTTGGGCCGAATTCGGACCTGAAATGGACCAAAAGACACACGTTTTTTGTGCAAATCGCACCGGGCCCCCTGCGGAGATATGTGAACCGCCTCCAGGCAAAATTTCCTGTTATTGCGAATTGGATGCGGTAAACCCCGCATCCAGTTTGCAATTGTGTGAATCCAGCCTAAATGTAAAAGGGTATATTTGCAAATAGTTTTATGTTTTAATTTAATATACCGTATGTAATCTTATTCTTATCCTATGTTATACTAGCAAAGTGTTCTCACTTTTACACAGCTAATTGAGAATGGTTAACAGATCTCCATAAAGAAGAACTCCAGGAACAGGGTTTTATTGTTTCTGTGCAATGATCACTGCTCCCTGGATTGTTTGAGTTAATTTAAAAGGAACATTTTAATATGAATTTTGCTGCAGTGCATGATTAAATAGTTTAAAAGCAATCTAAAAGAGGGGAAATGTAATTGCCAGCTTTACAAGAAGCAAATATGGCTCTATTTAAAATTGTGTCTTGGAAGCTGTGTCCTGGAAATTAAATATGATCAGCCCCTGCTACAAATTCACATCCTGCACTCAGATAGAACAAATTCCTTTGCTGTATAGTAATATAACAAGGCTTGCTGGGGTTGATTTACTCAAATTCTGGTGCAAAATCTGGTGCAGCTGTGCATGGTAGCCAATCAGCTTCTAACTTCGACTTGTTCAATAAAACTTGGAAGCTGATTGGTTTCTATGAGGCGCTGCACCAGATTTTGCAATCTCCAGTTTTAGTAAATGCTCCCACCCCCATGAGTGCAAAAGTGAAGATGACACACACATTAAATCATACAACATACAACTTCGTGTTTTATCAATGTAAGGGAGAACTCATTCTTGATTGGTTGTTGTGGCTTGTAGCTGATTACATATTACACTTAAATAAACCCGTGAGTGTAATATAAGGTTATATATATGGCATACATTTTAAAATGACTATGACAGGCTCTAATAACAGGCCACCAACCCCTTCATATCCAAACCATAGGTGTTTTTGTTTTTTAACCTATGCTTAATACAGTATATAAAATAATGAAATCACATGGTAAGATAAAGTCAAATGATTTCTATGGCGCTCAACCCACTGCTTTCTTACAATACATTTATTGTCCTGGCTTTACTGGGTTTTTGTTTGAACCACCTTGCTGCCTTTTTCTTGCTTTTGAAGACAGTTTACGTGTTCATGAATGCAGTTTGTTAAAAATCACGTAAAGGAGTAAACACAATGCACATAGGCACAAGACATGAAACAAAACTATACAATACGTACAATATGTGTTTACCAAGTTCTAAATGAAAGAAAAAAAAAAACGCTATTTCATACACATGTAAACCTAAATCACAAAATTTCATGTCATTTTTAACACATTAATGTAAATAATTTTACACTTCAATGCCTCAGTGCCTCAGCTTCCATTAACCACTTCAGCCCTGGAATATTTTACCCCCTTCCCGACCAGAGCATTTTTTACAATTTGGCACTGCGTCGCATTAACTGACAATTGCGCGGTCATGCAATGCTGTACCCAAACGAAATTTGCGTCCTTTTTTCCCCACAAATAGAGCTTTCTTTTGGTGGTATTTGATCACCTCTGCGGTTTTTATTTTTTGCGCTATAAACAAAAAAAGAGCGACAATTTTGCTACAATAAATATCCTCAAAATAGTTTTTAAAAACAAATTTCTTCATCAGTTTAGGCCAATATATATTCTTCTACATATTTTAGGTAAAAAAAAAAAAAAATCGCAGCAAGCTTATATTGATTGGTCTGCGCAAAAGTTAGAGCGTCTACAAATTATGGAAAAGATTTATGGCATTTTTATTATTATTATTTTTGTTACTAGTAATGGCGGTGATCTGCGATTTGTAGCGGTACTGTGACATTGCGACGGACAGTCCGGACACATTTTTGGGACCATTGACATTTATACAGCGATCAGAGCTATACAAATGCACTGATTACTGTGTAAATGTCACTGGTAGGGAAGGGGGTAGGGGCCGATCAAAGGGTTAACTGTTCCCTAGTTAGTGTTTCTAACTGTATGGGGATAGGGTTGACTGGGGTAGGAGACATATCACTGTTCCAACTTAGTAGGGACAAACAATATGTCTCCTCTCCCCTGACAGAACAGGGATTTGTGTGTTTACACACACAAATCCCCGTGTTGGCTCTTGTGCCTGCGATTGCTGGCGGCGAACGTGCCCGCTGGCCACGCGCATTGGGTCCACACCTTTGGCAGCATGCGCATGCCCCCTGGCGGCTCTTAAAGGGGACAGCGTACCCATACGGGGTTTTGCCCAGCAGAGCCATTTTGCCGGCGTATATCGGCATGAGCCGGTCGGCAAGTGGTTAAACCAATAGCCAGCAATCCTTCCATAAAGGTCCTTGTTCAGGCACTTCCTGGTTTGGTGTGACAACGCTCTGTCCTTGTACTGTACTCTAAGTGTGCTTCTGCCTTGTCATTATAGCTGCGAGATTTACTAAAACTGGAGCACACAGAATCTGGTGCAGCTGTACATAGTAGTCAATCAACTTCTAACTTCAGCTTGTTCGATTAAGCTTTGCCAAAAAAATGGGAGCTGATTGGTTTCTATGCAGAGCTGCAACAGAGTTTGCACTTTCTAGTTTTAGTAAATCTCCCCCTATGTAACATGCTCTTCTGGTGGAGACTATAAGTGGCCATGCCAACAATCAGTTCTCAGGCATGTTCCTATTTTGTCATCATCAGCAAACCCATCCTGAGAAATAATATAAATTTACTGTTGTAGTACATGCATGTACACAGAAAGGGGCTAAGAAAGGCTGCAGGCAGTCAGCCGCATTGAGATGCAAAAAAAGGATAATGACAGTATTTCTGAAAGACAGCAATAACGAAATAGCAGTTGTTTGACACATAGGGGGAGATTTACTAAAACTGGTGCACATAGAATCTGGTGCAGCTGTGCACAGTAACCAATCAGCTTCTAAATTCATCTTCTTCATTTAAGCTTTGACAGTAAAACCTAGAAGCTGATTGGTTACTGTGCACAGCTGCAACAGATTCTGTGTGCACCAGTTTTAGTAAATCTCCCCCATAATGTCACCTTTAGATCTACTTTAAAGCTGAACTCCAGAAAAAATAAATCTTCCCTTACAGTAGGGTTGCCCCTGCACTGCAAGGGTTAAACATTTATTTACATCTATGGGACCAAGTAAAGCAGTTTTACGTATTTGATCCTCTGCTCCCCCAGGCTCCTCTGTGCTGCAAGACCGGTCCTCCCAGCCTCTTTTGCCCTATGTTCTGGCAGTTGGAATGCGCCCGACATCCTCAAGACCGATGCAGAAATAAGCATTTAACCCATGCAGAGCAGTGGCACATTTAAGTGTTAGGCTTTAAAAAATACTTAAGATATACACAATGTGTCATTTATAAATATTTTATTTGGATACCATTAGTGCATTTAAGTACAGGGTCCATAAACAACTCACAATAAAAAGGTCAAGAGAGTACTTAACTTAATAATGCCCTGGGCAATGAGAAATGCACAGAGGAAATTACCTAATAACACCATTGGGAGAAAATGGTTTAATTGATTCAGTCCAGATATATTCGAAAGCACAGATGTTTATGTTAACCTAGTTTTATACAACCTTCCAGGAACAAACCGATATGACAGCATATATACATCATGAACATATTTGGGGGAATTCAATAAAGCCCTAACAACACTTTTCTGGAGGTATGGCCCTTTAAAATGACCTGTGCCAGACTCCAAAACCTCTGCCGTCTCTTTTAGTAGCTTTACTGACACAAACAGCAGGTAGTTCTTAATAGCACCACTTTTACAAAGTGTTGCTTTTATTGCACCAAATTAAAAAATAATTACCTCTATAGATGACGAAAAATTGGAGGTAACTGAGACCATTTCTAACGTGACGTACAGAGACAGACCTGTCTCTATTAGCCGTTTAGTGGGCGGCATGCTTGTTGCCACTGCCTCCTTGTCTCCACCACCTCTTACTGGTTGTTAAGGAGACTGTTAGCCCCCTAGCAACCAGTGACACTGACAGTGGGTGGAGCCTGATGAGGATTCTAAGACACTAGTCAATGATCAGGTCCACTCTGTCCTTGTGATTGAAAGCAGGCAGTGGGCAGATTCTATAGCCAATAGCAGACTGTGTACTGGTTGTAAATCTGTCCACTGCCTGCTGTGAATCACAAGGGGAGCAGACCCAATGGAAAACTAGTGTCTGTGAATCCCCATCAGAATCTGGCCACCCACCATCAAAAATCCTCAACGTGACAGGACAGCTGCTGCAGCAGGGAGAGAGCTCGGCTGCACTGAGTGTGAAGTGTCAATATGGACATTCGGGGATCATTGCACTTCTGCAAGTGGCACATGCTCCTAATTCATGTACCTGTTTTTAACAGGTACAGTAATCTGTCATCTGCATTGACATTTGTCCCATGGTGGCATGATGGTATTCTAAAGATCTATTCCCTTAAAGTGGTTGTAAACTCTGTTACACCACTTGTACCTACAGGGAAGTCTAGCACAGTGGTGTAGTGGATAGCACTTTCGCCTAGCAGTAAGAAGGGTCGCTGGTTCGAATCCCAACCACAACACTACCTGACTGGAGTTTGCATGTTCTCCCTGTGGCTGCGTGGGTTTCCTCCGGGTACTCCGGTTTCCTCCCACACTCCAAAGACATGCTGGTAGGTTAATTGGATCCTGTCTAAATTGTCCCTAGTATGTATGAATGTGAGTTAGGGACCTTAGATTGTAAGCTCCTTGAGGGTAGGGACTGATGTGAATGTACAATGTATATGTAAAGCGCTGCGTAAATTGACGGCGCTATATAAGTACCTGAAATAAATAAAATAAATAAATAATAAGGCTTACCTGTGGGTACTTTAAAGATCTCCTAAACTTGCACCGTTTAGGAGATATTCACTATATGCGCAGCTGCCAACGTCATTTTACGCATGCTCACTGAAGAAAGGGACCGCTGGTGCCATTTCTTCAGGGCCCATACCGTGACCGCATGCGCAGGAGTGATGTCATCGTGGCTTCAGCCAATCACAGCGCCAGAGCCCACAGACCCGGAAGTAACTCCGGTGAAAGATGACAGCCGTGGGAGCGGAGTGTGTATTTCATAATGAGCTAGTATGCGATGCATACTAGCTCTATATGCCTTTGTCTTGCAGGCTTTTTCGGAGGTTTACAACCTCTTTAATAGACTTGACAAGTGGGAAACACTGGAACTGGTCCTAGCTTACTTGTAAACGTGTCTAAATGTGTTAACACTAGGTGTGTTTAGGGCTTGAGCGTTAATTAATTTCAATGGGCAAAACCATGTATTTATTCTGGCCAATGAAATTAATTAATGCCCAAGCGCTTGACGCCTGTAATTGCGCCTAAACGTTTGTAAAAGTGTTAGACTTTTACAAGCATCAGATGTTTCTTCTGCAAAAATGCTGCTGACTTCTAGGAGAGTTAAAAAAAACATCCAGTGTGCATAAGGCCCTCAAGGGGTTGTAAAGTCAAATTTTTTTTTGATCTTAATGCATTCTATATGTTAGGATAAAAAACCTTCTGTGTGCAGCAGCCCCCCTCGGCCCCCCTAATACTTACCTGAGCCTCATCTCTGTCCAGCGATGTCCACGAGTGTCTCGGCCGTCTGAGACTCTCCCTCCTGATTGGCTGAGACACAACCAAAGTCAGTCAGCCAATCAAAAGAGAGAGGGGCGGGGTCTGAAAGGACACACGGAGCTGTAACTCGGCTCGGCTGCCCCAATAGCAAGCTGTTTGCTGTGGAGGCACTTGACAGGAGCACAGAAGAGGGACCTGAGAAGAAGAGGATCTGGGCTGATCTGTGCAAATCCACTGCAACAGAGCAGGTAAGTATAACATGTTTGTTATTTTTATAGAAAAAATCAAGACTTTACAGTCACTTTAAGCTCAACTTAAGCCAAAAACTTTTTTCTCTTTTCTGTTACACAGGGTCAGGTTTAAAGCCTGCAAATGAGTCATACTTCTGTTTGTGTCCTCACAAGGGACATTTCCTGTCTAGGGGACGAGTGTTACAAAGATCAGCGAGAAATCTCCTATATGGGAACAGACAGAATTTAAAATCTGACTAATACATTTTTTTCAAAGGGAACACAGACAAATTTCCAGAAGTTTCCATTCTATCCAAAGCTGAAAGACATTTTTTCTGGAGTTGGTCTCCAGTAATATGAGAGTTATTGTTCAGACTGCATAATCAGTATTTACAGGAAGTGTCATAGCAGTTTAATGGAGGGGATGATAGGACAAGTACACTCAGTGTATGGTGTCAATGTTGTCTCACACCTAGTAAAGGCTTTAATGTCAACTATACATATAATAAGTGATACACTTATTTACATCCCTTTTCTTGATCCACTTGAGACTTTCTAATAAGTGGTTTGCATGAATGTCATCAGGAGATCCTAGAATAATTGAACTCATTATTTCAGAGCCACAGCAAGGAGACTCTTCTTGCCTTTCTTAGATGTCAAAGGGGAGTCACATTATATGGATATCTTTGCTTTTGCTCTTGGCATGTTCCAGAGATAGATATATCTAGATATATATCTAGATATATATATATATATACGATGATTGTTAGTCCAGTTTTCTTGAGCCATGTACTGTCCTATGTATGAATGTTATGTATGTACATGTGTTACAGTCAGTTCTGCTGTATAAACGCATGTCTCCCCTGCTTATTATTCTTCTCTCTCAAATTTAGGATGGAGTGGGTATTGAAGAAAAGTTATCCCTGAGGAGAGTGGCTGTTGTGGAAGATTTCTTCGATATCATCTATTCCATGCATGTAGAAACAGGGCCAAATGGAGAACAGATTAGGAAGCATGCTGGGCAGAAGAGGACCTACAAAGCTGTAAGTCATAAGTCCTTTTATCACTGTATATGTTTGTTAACTCAATTCATTCATTTTTGCTTTGGTTAAGCAATCACTCTGTATATGTGTTTTGAACACAGGTTGAGTGTTTATTGCATTTGTATGCATTAAGTGACATTTGACAAGCTTACTTGCGACTATTCTTTCTTTCTCAGCGTGACCCATTAATTTAATCAAATGTGAATATTAATGGGAAAGCTTCACAGCTAGTTGTTCTGCCGCTGTATTTATTTATTTTTTGAATGTTATATGTACGTATTGATCTCTATATGTACCGCATATACTATACATATATCATTGGATTAGAATTGATTTACCACATAAGTAAATCCTTGACAAAAATCTCAATAGTGCAAAATACAAAGTATTCTCAAGAAAGCAGAACCTCTGCATGCTGAATTTGGGAGGACATCTAGTATTGAAATTCAGATAATGTATTTATTTCTTTAGAATACTTGTCTGTGAGTGGTTGAGCTCTTGATTGCCAAGGGACTAAATTTGGTTAATGAAAAGTATGAAGCAAAAGAAAAAGAGAGCGAATGCCTGCTGCAACCAAATTATAGAGACTATTCACTTTCTGATTTTCAATAAACTACTTTTTTATTTAGTTTTTTATTGTAGACCAGAGGTGAAAGCATTCAGTGAGCTGCTTCTTAGCTTTAAAAAAACAGTTTTTTGTAATTCGCTGCGTCCACAACACACATTATATTACAGGTTCAGTAGAAGGGCCATAGGAGATTTCCTAGAGTCTGTTTGCAAAGCTGCCTTCCATTCTTCCTCTTTCTGTCTCCCTCGCTTTTTCTCACTCCCTATGTCTCTCCCTTCTCTCCTTCTCCTTCTTTCTCTCTCTTTCCCTCTCTTCCATTCTCTCTCCCTTTCTTTTTTTCTGTCCCTCCCTCTCTTCCCTTCTCTTTCTGCTCCCCCTTCCCTCTCGCCCCCTCCCTCCCTCCTCCCTCTCTCTCCCTCCCTCTGCACCCATCCCTGGGATCTCTCTCTCCCTTGCTCCCACATTCTCTCTCCCTGCTCCCCCCCCCCTTTTCTCTCTATCTTTTTCTTTCTCTTCCCTCTCTCCCCCCCTCTATCTCTACCTCTCTTTCTCATCCTCCTTTCTCTCTCCCTCTCTTATCCTGCCCCTCTCTCTCTTCCCTCCACTCAACCCCCCCTTCACGCTCTCTCCCCCCTCCCCTCTCTCTCTCCCTCTTTCTCCCTCCCTTCTCCCTCTCTCTTTCACCCACTTTGCAGGTATGTTCCAGGGTCAGGGGATGGGCTGGTGCACTACAGCAAAGTTTTGAATTAAAAACAGTAGTGAGAAGCCAAACTGTGCTTCATGTATGCATCTTAAGGTTTCATTTTTAAGTGTTAAATGGAGTGTACTTTTAAATCATTTCGCAAAAGTGGAACTTCCGCTTTAAGCACTCCTCGCCCCCTGACATGCCACAATTGGCATGTCATTTTTTTTTTTGGGGGGGGGGTGTACTTTCTTTTAAGTGGGACTTCCTCCTTCCTCTTCTTGGCCGCCTAGGCGAGTCCTCCTCTCACCCTAGGCGGCCCCTCCCTGCCAGCGATCTTCTGGGACATGTCACAGGTTTCAGAAGCTTGCCTGGCCAATAGCAGAGCGCAGCGCGACTTGCGCATGCGCAGTGCGCGCCTGGCCGTGAAGCCGTAACCTGTCATGGCCAGGTGCCCATAGTTGCTATCACGGCGCTGCGGAGAGGAGGGGGAGAGGAGCGAGGCTCTGGGCGCCCACATCGCTGGACCATGGGATTTGGGACATGGGCCATGGGTTTCCCAGCCCATCACCAGGAGAAGTTTCTAGTCCTCAGCTTCTGGTCTCATGTTAAAAAAATAAACAGCGTTCAGAATACGGAGAAAAAATATATAAATAATATCAAATAAATCAGTGGTACCCAAACTGCCATCCGGGTGTCAGGTGCGGCCCTTTGATTGCCTCTATCCTGTTCTTGGGGCACTTTTCCTCCCACTGATGCAAGACACTATTCCTCCCACTGACACCAACAATGGGGCATAATTCCTGTTACTGACATCAACAAGGGCACACTTCCTCCCACTGATATCAACAACAGGGCACTATTCCTCCCACTGACACCAAAGATGGGCACTATTCCTCGCACTGACACCAATGATGGGGCACTATTCCTGACACAAATGATGGGGCACCATTCCTCCCACTGACACCAATAATGGGGCACTATTCCTCCCACACAGTCACAGTCCGGCCCCCCTAAAGTCTGAAGGACAATAAACTGGCCCTTCGGTTAGAAAATTTGGAGACCCTTGAAATAAATGTTTTACATCATCATACAAATATGTTTTTTTAAACTCAAATTTTTATTATTTTTGTGCAAAAAATGTGGTGTGTGCTATTAAGGGGAAGATTCTGTCAATCCCACCCTCTTTCATGCCCCTCCAGCCTGTGTCTACTTTTTTTTTTATGTGCTTAGAATTACAGAAAGGTGACACCTCCATCAATCAACATGATTGTGTGAAAAAGTATTTGCCTTCTTCCTGATTTTTTTATTTTTTTACATATTTCTCACACTTAAATGATTCAGATCATTAAACAAATTTTAATATTACACAAAGATACAGTTTTTAAATTATTATTTCATTTATTAAGGGAAAAAAGCTATTCAAACCTGCCTGGCCCTATGTGAAAAAGTAATTGCCCCCTCCCATGCTGAATCATGAATGAACTGTGATTAACCACAATTTTTTTGGAAAGCAAAGTTAAATTTCACTTGCCACATCCAGGCCTGATTACTGCCAGACCTGTTCAATCAAGAAATCACATAAAAATAGAAGCTGTGTGACAAAGTGAAGCACGCTAACAGATCACAAAAAGCTACACATTATGCCACAATCTAAAAAAAATCAAGAACAAATTAGAAGCAAACATGTATCGGTCTAGGAAGAGTTTCAAAGCTGTTTCTAAGGCTTTTGAACTCCAGTGAACCACGGGGAGAGCCATTATCCACAAATAGAGATAACTTGGAACAGTGGTGAACCTTCCCAGGAGTGGCCGGCCTACAAAAATTACTCCAAGAGCATGACTATGACTCACCCAGGAGGTCATAAAAAAACCCAAAACAACATCTAAAGAACTGCAGGCCTCACTTGCCTCAGGTAAGATCAGTGTTCATGATTCAATAATAAGAAAGAGACTGGGAAAAAATGGCATCCATGGGAGAGTTCCAAGGCCAAAGCCACTTCTGACCAAAAAGAACACAAAGACTCATATCACATTTGCCAAAAACCATCTTGATTATCCCCAAGTATTTTAGGCAAATATTCTGTGGACTGATGAGACACAAATTTTTCTTTTTGCAAGGTGTGTTTCCTGTTATATCTGGCATAAAACTAATATAGCATTTCATAACAAGACCATCATACCAACAGTCAGACATGGTGGTGGTAGCATGATGGTCTGGAGCTGCTTTGAAGCTTCAGGACCTGGACGACTTACCATAATTGATGGAACCATAAATTCTGAGTTCTACCAGAAATTTATAAAGGTTCAAATAAGCAAAATTTAGGTTTTGGAGTGGCCTAGTCAAAACCCAGAATTAAATCCAATTGAGATGCTGTATCAGGACCTTACACAGGCCGTTCATGCTGGAAAACCCTCCAATGTGGCTGAATTAACACAAATCTGCAAAGAAAAGTGGGCCAAAATTGCTCCACAGCAATGTGAAAGACTCATTGCCAGTTATTGCAAATGCTTTATTGCAGTTGTTGCCACCAAGGGTGGCACAATCAATTATTAGGTTTAGTGGGCAATTACTTTTTCACATAAAGCTAGGCAGGTTTGAATAGCTTTTTTGCCTTAATAAATGAAACTATCATTTAAAAACTGCATTTTATATTTACTCGGGTTATCTTTGTGTAATAATTAAATTAGTTTGATGATCTGAGTCATTTAAGTGTGACAAATGTGCAAAACAATAAAAAATCAGAAAGGGGGCAAATATTTTTTAACACAACTGTGAAGGGAGCTTAGAAGGGAAATTAAACAGGAGCATGCTCAGTAGATGTGCCAACGGCTGGTCTACACAACCTCAGGCTGAAGCAGGGACACGGACAAGGAAGGAGGGACAGTGAACAGCAGGATCAACCAGATTTTTTTTGCAGAATACAGAAATCAAATCCCATAGCTACTAAGTGAGTATAAACAGCATGTAATACAACATGTACAGAAACGTTTTAATAATGTGGGTTTGAAGACACTTTAAAAGAAAACCTCTTAAGGGAGAGATATATAGACTGTCATTGCCGACCTCTCCTTCTGAAATTGATAGTTGTTAATATGCTGATTTAATATGTTGTAATATTACTGATCCATATTTCTGATCCACTGCACATCAGGAATTCTGATTTACCCTGACTTCACTTGCTGCATACTTCTGCATATTTTCTTAAAGGAGTTCAATAGTCACAACATACACTTCAGTTTTAAAGCATCAGCAATACAAATTATAACTATTTTTGACAATACAATATACTTTAAGCTTGAAAAACAGAGGGCAGAAAGTTTGAGGCAACTATGGACTCTCATGGTACGGCAAAGACTCACATAAGGTTACGTGAGTCTTTGCCATACCATGAAAGTCCATAGTTGCCCCAACTTTCTGCCCTCTGTTTTTCAAGTTGATAGGACGATGGTACATCACATCACATGCTTGTCTGCTGTCCATCTTCTTCCACAAATTCCAGGATTCCCTACATGCTGTGCAGCTTCTCCTCTGCTGTTTACTTTAAATTTTTAGGGACTATATATCCCATGGTACTTTGCTGCCCGCAAGCAGTGATTCCTGTACTGACTCTGCCTTCTGAAACTCCTCCTCTTAGCACCTCTGTAGTTCAAATAGAAATTTGGGAGTGAGGACCCCAGCTCCAAACTCACCAAGGTGAAGTGCAAGCGGACTATCTCGTTACAGATGGGAAGGGATATGTAACAAAATACAACATATACACACATATATATATATATATATATATATATATATATATATATATATCTATATATAGATATATATATATATATCTATATATAGACATATATATATATATACACACACACATATATATATATATATATATATATATATATATATATATATATAAAATTTATTTATACAATAATCAAAATTGATACAAACAGTGTTTGTGGACTTTCGACTAGTTTCGCAGGGCACCCGCTTCATCAGCAAATGTGTCTGTGAATAAAATACAGTACAATGAAATATACATATTTTTTCAATGAAAAGGGAGAAATATAAAGAATAGTACCAAAACATAAACGGGGGGAAGGGTAAAAGAAAATAAGTAACCAGATATAAGGGGCTGCTCACCCATGTTAGGGTGCCTATAGTGTTCAAGCCGAACCGGGCAAAGTCTCCCGCGGCGACTGGGGAGGGTACAAATGGGGCCGCAGAAAGATAAACGTCTAAATAGATAATAAAAGGATCAATGTAGAGGTAGCATATGTGATAAAACAAAAAAGAACAAAAAAAGAACAAAAAAGGGGGTGAAATAGATCCATAGCCACAACACCCCCAGAGATAAGTGTAAAAGGATGATAGTATTGACCTTTATTGATCAATAAAGGTATATTAATAGGTGCCAAAATTAGATGAATTAGGACCAGAAGGCGTGGGGAAAGAGTGCAGAAGGTAAAATTAGTCCAAACCGGAAGTGGAGACAATAATAATAGAATGGTGCAAGGAGTGGGTGATGGGACACGAAACAAGTGAGGGACAAAAGTGCATATGAGTAGTGACAATAAACTGTGACCAAAGCTGAAGCCAATATATATCTGTACCGGATAATGTAGATACAAGGGGGAACCCAGATGTAAAGTTCTGTTGATTGATCAGTATGTAGATATGAATCGGGGGGGGGCAATGAAGGAATGCCCAAAATACGGGCTATGTGCCTGTTGGGTGCTCAATATAAGCAGCCCAGATCCAGATTCTATAAAATAAAATGGATATCATTGGTGTGATAGCCATGCTGTCCCATCCGCACTCAAAATAAAATGACCAGTATCCCTTCCTATCTGTACCGAGATAGTCCGCTTGCACTTCACCTTGGTGAGTTTGGAGCTGGGGTCCTCACTCCCAAATTTCTATTTCAAGTAAATTCGGATGATGGTACAAATTTTTCCATCTTATTTTGATATGTGAGGCCAACAAATTCATTCATACCTCTGTAGTTCAGAAGGCAGGCTCTGCAAATTCTGTAACACAGCAGTGCCTCTCACAGGGCAAGGGCATACATAGGCAAAAGGCATAGTGAATACATGTCACAGAATTCAGGGATCGATCAATCAACTAGGGTACAACCAATTATTGATTGCGGCTGCTATAGCCACTAGCAATAATCACTGTCTTATCCTAGCAGAAGACAATTTCTGATTCCCCTGCCAACACTGCCAACACTGTCTGTGCTGATGGGGGAATCGTGCAAATTTCTGCAGAAATTCTCACCAGGTATGGCCTGCTTTAGTGTACAACCTTCTATATTGTTCAAATTAAAAGAAGGAGGCTAGGAATAATAAATATACAATGTGGAATATATATATCTAGATCTAGATCTAGATCTAGATCTAGATATATATTGTAACATCGGGGGTTGGTTTAGCTTAAAGGTAGAGCTTACCAGTGAGCTGAGTCCGCGCCAGATATGCAGTTTTAAGGGCTTGTAGGCCCACTTTTATTAAAGAAAGAAAATGTCCGATAACAGAAGAGTTGCCCACACAGGGGTTTCAGCTTTCCACAGCAACAATGTAAGTTCAATCAAAAATACCAAGCCACCTGGCTCTCTTTAGCAGCACTGCTGCTCAGACTTATGCTTCAGCCCTCTCAGCTCTATAACAGAGTTCCTGTACACCCAGTACACCAGCACTCTTTTTCAGCTTCCTTTTCCAGCCCACAGGCTTGGACCCTCTGTCTACTCTGACAGACCTGTGCAGACATGCACACTTCTCCCTTGCTTGCCTGGACTCCTCGGGAGGGTGGAGCCCAGAACTATGGTCAGGTGTCTACAAATAGCCCAACACACACCTGACCAGTCAATATGCTGGTGGATCTCAAAATCTGGAGAAAGCTGCGAAAGCAGTTTTCTCCAGTCCACATTTATGCTCTGTAGCCTTGCAACAAGCAAATGTGCATACCCTGTGTCCCCCAAACTATCAATTTTACCTTGACAGCATCTCCTACTGTCACAATATATATATATATATATATATATATATATATACACACACACACACAGTATGTGTTTACATTTTCTGCATAGATATGCTTTATTTAATACAATATTTTGATACTATGTTTAGCAGATTCATTCAGTACAGTTTTGTATGGCAGTTTTGGCCTCAGTTTTAAAACTTGCTGCATCACATATTATACTTGACATCACCCATACAATAGTTTTCACTTCCTTCATATCGGTAAATCATGGGACAAGTACATGAACAGATGTCATCATGTTGATAGGACATCAAGTGCTTCAATCATGGTAGATTAGCTAAATCATCGTACCCAGGGTTGTGGAGCAACACCTATTGAAATACTACAGGTGCTGTTTCACAATAGCAGCCTAACTCCTGCAAGCCTGCTGTCTGCCAGGAATATACCCTTGCTTCTGTGAGAATCCCCGATGGAAATAATTAAAGGCTTGGACATCTGCCAATAACAACAACCAACAATGTGAAATTCTACCTGAACAGCGGGAGTGCCTGTGATACGAGCCTGCAGCCTATTCTTATGTAATAAGGGCTGGTGCGAGAAAGCCTGTTCCAATAATTAGTACTTAACAGTGGATCTGGAAGAGATACTCCCACATCTGGGGACTCACAGAAGACAGAGTTCATAGACTAGACGGAACTTACAGTCCCTGAATATTCAGCCTTAAATTTGACAGAAAGTATAGATTTTGCACTGGATTTTATTATATTTTTGTACTGATAAAATGATGTTTGATATTCCTATGGGAATGCATATTTTGCCCCAAATCTGTTTACCTTCTAAAGTGCAATGCTATATACCTAAATTATATACCCAGTGCTCAGTTTTTCTTCAGATCCATGAGAAAATTTTCAGTTGTCACACAGAGCTCTGGTCATTTGTGCCTGAGGAATACCAAGAAGTCTTTAAGGATTGATGTACAAGGATTTTGTTCAGACAAACAAGTCATTACAGATGCTTGGTCTGCAGAGTATGTTTGCTTAGCATCACTTTAAAATGTTTTAGAGTATTTTCATGATGAGACTTTAAATTTCTGACCCCATAAATAGTGTTCTTGGGCAGGTCCTATCCATGGCTGGGGCAGCTTCAAGCATAAGGGCAACTTGGTGTGCTATGTGTGTACATCCAGCATGTGTCAAACTGAGCCCTTACTTTGTTCTTTATCACAGTGTTTCTCAATTTTTTTTCAGTCAAGGCACCCTTTAAATTCTGCACTCTATTCAATAATGTAAAAAACTAAACTAATAGTTTTACATAATGCAGCAGCATCCACGCATAGGCCACCCAAAATAAGAGGTGATTTATTTTTAAAAGCAATATACCTTTGTACACTGGTAATGACTAGTATTTCAGCGTTTCTTTTCTCCCTCGTTTCTCTCCCTCATTCAGCAAATGTAACCCCAGTGCTGACAGAGAGGGAAGGGTTGGGGCAAACAGAGATGTCTTCAGGCAGGCAGCTGGCCCGCATGGTGCCCAAGATTGTAATTTTTCACAATAACAACCCGTGGCTTTGTGTAACTAAAAAGGCAGGTTTGATACACTTTTCAGCTTGTTAACAAGTTTTGGGCAATTTGGAGCAATTTTTAGGCATTTTGCAGAGACACTCCTTAAAGTAATTTTGAACCTTAAATTTATTTTTTATTTTTTTTATAACATACATTTTATACTTACCTGTTGTGTGCATTGGTTTAGCACAGAACACCAAGCCACTTTCTATCAAGCCGGCTTTGTGTGTCCATAGACTGTGGCTTCACCCCACCCCCTGCCTCCTCCTCACTGGCTGTGATTGAAGCAGCAAAAGTCGCTGGCTCCCACCGCTGTCTCTGAGTCTATGAGGAGAGACAGATCCAGAATCCAGAAGGCACCACAGGGTGCCATGACAGGCACAAGTCAGGAGATGGATACAAACAAATGTCAAAGGCTTTAGCAATGCCTAGAAGCACAGTGAAGTCTATTATTAAGAATTAGAAGGTATTTGGTACAACACAGACCCTCCCTGGATCAAGACGTTGCTCCAAACTGGATGAAAGAGCCAGGAGGAAACTGGTCAGAGAGGCTACCAAGAGGCCTACAGCAACTCTGAAGCAGTTGCAGGAATTTATGACAAAGAGTGGTCATTGTGTGCATGTGACAACAATATCAAAAATTTTCCACAAATGTGGCTTGTTTGGATGGGTTGCAAGAAAAAAGCCACTCCTCAAGAAAGGCCACATGCAGTCACGACTGAGCTTTGCCAAAACCCACCTTGAAGATTCTGAGGCCATATGGAAAAAGGTGTTATAGTCAGATTGAATTGT
Organism: Aquarana catesbeiana; assembly: GCF_042186555.1. Lineage (NCBI taxonomy): Eukaryota > Metazoa > Chordata > Amphibia > Anura > Ranidae > Aquarana > Aquarana catesbeiana. The sequence goes on along the minus strand of NC_133328.1, from coordinate 496,545,813 downwards.
TCGGTCTCAACACCAAACGATATGTCTGGCAGAAATCCAATACAGCTCACCATACAGGTACATGATTTCGTGCAGGGGGTCTGGGGCACGCATGTGCCGGCGGTGACCCGCTTACGCTGTGATTGGACACAGTTGAGGCAGAATGGTGGTCTGCCTATGTTAACAAGGCAGACAGCCGTTCTGTTTCTGTGAGGGAGGAAGATGGAGATTTTGTGTTTCTGCTAAGCAAAAACACGGATCTCGATGTTCCTCCAGTCACAGCATTCCCCCCACAGTTTGAAAGCACTCCCTAGGAACACACTTAATTCCTAGATCGCCTCTGATGTTTACCCCTTCCCTGCCAGTGTCCTTAGTACAGTTGCAGTGCATATTATTCAGCAGCGATCACTGTATTAGTGTCACTGGTCCTAAAACATTTTTAAAAATAAAAATTCTATAAAAACATCCCCAAGTTTGTAGATGCTATAATAACTTTTGCGCAAATCAATCGATATACTCTTATTGGGATTTTTTTACCAAAAATATGTAGCAGAATACATATTGCCTAAATTGATGAAGAAATTAGATTTAAAAAAAAAAATTCTTGGATATGTTTTATAGCTTAAAGTAAAAAATATTGTTTTTTTTTTTAAAAAATTGCCGGTCTTTTTTTGTTTATAGTGCAAAAAATAAAAACTGCAGAGGTAATCAAATACCACTAAAAGAAAGCTCTATTTGTGGGGAAAAAACCTATCACTTTTATTTGTGTAGAGCATTGCACGACTGTGCAATTGTCAGTTAAAATAACCCAGTGCGGTATCGCAAAAAAATGGGCTGGTCATGAAGGGGGTAAACCTTCCGGGGCTAAAGTGGTTAAGAATTGGCAAGCTGAAAAATAATATTTGTTTGTTTTTGCGTTTAATACTGATTTGAATTGGATGTAAACCCGCTTCATGAAATTTGAGCAGGGCACATATATCTGCAGTGTTTTCTTATCTCTCTTCAAATCACTATGTCCCGTAGCTGTCTCCTGCTCTGTTCTTCTGTTATCGGCCTGCTAACTCCTGACAAGTTCTCCGTTAACTGAGATAAAAGCAGCCTTAGTTTTGTGTTGGGGAGGATGCTATAAATAGATTGCTGAACTATTCAACGGACAGTTCTGGAAGTCTCTATTTATGAGGAGAGGGGGTGTGTGCCTTTCCTCCAATCAGCTGTCTTGGCTGTATGCCCAGGCCTCATTGCAGTGCTAACCAGAAGGAGAAAATCTCCTAACATGATCTGAACTTTCTAAAGCAGCCATCACTAAATGGCAGCCAGTGGTATGAGCACGGCCTGCGCGGCGCTCCTGCTCGGACCAGAAGGCCGCCAGTGTAGTAGCAGTCATTGTTTTTCTGGGACCGTGGGTTGCCCAGAAACCAGTGACATTGCGCGTGTGCGCCCCACCTCCTGCTCCTGACCGCGGCTCTCGCTCTCACTCTCGGCCGGCCATGGCGTCATGTGCGTGCCCCGCCCCCCCTGCTGCTCACGGCTCCCTGGTCCTTGCTCTCACTTGTGAAGTATATCTTGCAGCTTACGCCCCCCCGCAGCTTGCCGAATGTGCTGGCTCCTGCCCTCAAGTTATGTGGGGCATAATTTGTTAAGGTGCACACTGATGGGCAGAATTTGTTAAGGGGCACACTGATGGGCACATTTTGTTGTGTCCATCAGAGTGCCCCTTAACATAACGTGTGCCCCCTTAACATGAGATGTGCCCATCAGCATGCCCCTTATTTTAGGCACACTGATGGGCAAATTTTATGTTAAAGGGGCATGCTGATGGGCAAATTTTATGTTAAGGGGCACTCTGATGGGCACATATGTTAGTGGGGGCACGCTAATGGGCATATATTATGTTAAGGGGGCACGCTGATGGGGACACCTGATATAAGGGGGTACTCTTGTTGTGACCACTGATTTATGGGGATAGTCTGATGGGGGCACCCAATGTAATGAATTACGCTGGTAGTGGCACCTGATGTAAGGGGGGACACTATTGGGGACATTTACATTTACAGGGTATTACCAGAGTGGGTGGAGGAAACAGTAAGAAAAGCGCCAGAGAGTGCAGCTTGCATCAAAAAATGGAAGACACGTAGAATCTTTCATGGCACAGACTTGTGTTTCGGACCTCGGCCGGAAAAATTATTTAGTTACCTTGAATTTTAATTCACTTCCCCTGTTCTAAAGCATATATAAAGCTCAAGACAGCAGATATAGATGTAAAACTCATGTGTGAGGATTTGTTTCATCCCTGTGTATCATCTGAGGCTGTTCAGTTCACTGGGTATATGTGAGGGTTTACATCCACTTTAAGTAAAACAACTTCCGTAGGGCTTTTCCATGCTTCCAGACTGTCAATACAGTAGACTGGGAATGAGAAGCACCAGACTGATGAGCACATCTCTCTGTCACTCTGCTCTCTCATTCTGTCACCATGTTCTTGTTAGCACATGAGCACTGCAGCACACCAAAGCTGTGATTGTTGGTGAACAAGGCTAAAAGCCCATTTAGTTGCTTTTATTGGAGTCATCAAGCAACTGATTGGCAGAAGTCAGAGCACACAAACTCCTTTCAGTTTTGGCCAAGGAGAGAAGATGTTTCTAAATTCTGTTGGATAAGAAGTCCTGATATTTTATAGGAAAGGAATTTTCTGAAGAATGAATCTAAAATAATTCAGAATGTGTATATCTGAGAAGACTAACCACAACCATGCTTCAAAATAAAACTATACAGCTTTATGCTATTTTGCTAGTGATCTAATTTATTAAATGTGTAGTTGTAGGCTGTTTTCTTGTTCTTAATTCTGTTTAATCAAAGTAATATAACTTTTGTTATATGCTTTGTGTGTGCCCATCTAGATGCCCAGCATTCATCCAAAATTTTGATTATTTATGCAGCCTAAACCACCCCTCAAAAGCAAGAAAGGAGCATTGTAAGTAAATACCACCCTCTAGGCTCTACATGAAAGTAACAGCCCTTTATTTAATGAAATTTTGCTATGTTTACTGATAACCACTCCTTCTTACTCTTTTATGTATGAGGAGTCTGCATGATTAAAACAAAATCACATCAAAATGCAGACACTGTCTTGTCTTTGTTAGGTCAAATGTATCAATCACTAGTGCCGGGAGAAGCGGTTCTGTCTCCTCCTTTTTTTTCTCTTCTGGATATGACCTACACAACATCTCCATGTCATTTTAACATTGTAAACATCCTTCCAGTTTTGATAGCAGTATGGATGAACACTCGCTTAGATTTCCAATAATTTCTGGTTGCTACAGAGTTAACTCATACAGCAACAACATGGGAAGTCTAGAACCAATCAGATTCAACAGGCAGAAAGCAGTTACTATAGTGTGTGTTGCTGTCCAAGGTCCTGCAGTGCTGAAGTGCTCCATACACAAATGTTCTCTCCTATTCTGAACCTCACAGCTGGCTCACGGCGCTCAACACGAGTCCACTGCTTCTGCTGTGTATTCTGCAAATATTGTTCACAGGTGGGGCGTTAAACCCAATTTACTTGATTGCCATGGAAATATAGCACCTGTTCCTTCCCATCAACGTGCAAGGCGTACATATGACATAACCATTCAGTTGTTATGAACACTGTTATATTGGTGTATTTGCTGAAAATATTGTTTTTCACTAATTAAGAACAGTGTATATGTAGACATATCAAGCAACAAGAGAACATACGTTGTAAAGGCTAAACAAATGTATCCTGTATATGTGGCAAATAAACTGGTGTTGTTTTGATACATGCTGATTCTAGTATGTACCCCTCTTTAACTCAGATGCATACCCTCAACAACCCTTGTATGCTTAAGCTTATTTCAAAGTAGAACTGAAGGCAAAACTTTTTAAAATATAATTTTAGAGTAAAGGAGAGTTTTAACTACTGGCAGAGTTTTTTTTTTTTTTTACCATCTGTGTCCTATTGGGAAAATTTTCCTTAATTTCCTGTCCTATAGGCAAAACGTGGAGTGAGGAGAGGCACAGACGTCCATAGACAGCACAGACCTTAAGCAAATCCCAGTTAGAACAGGTGTTCTTATCCCTCTCCACTCTATTCAATAATAAAAAATAAAGTTTTGTCTTTAGTTATACATTAAAGAAAAAGTGAACTCTGGATGCTTTGGCCAAAAACATGCGGGCAGAGCGCAACTGATCATTCTATAATACTGAATTAAGTTGAGCATACACTGCTTGAATTTTGGATAATTCTTGCTGGCTCAGCTGAAATTCAAGCAATGTACAGCCTTGCTGTCACTGCTCCATTTAACAAAAGGTGATTGTTGAATCAACTTTTCTTGAAGGAGACTTTTGGAAAATTGTTGGCCAAACAGCACCAGCATCCAGTAAGGTACAAGCACTATTCAGGTATTCTGAATTCAGGTATTCAATTGATTCTAACGGCTCAAGTATTCTTTACCTTCAGGCACTCTATGCATGGGGGTAAAAAAAAAAACACCTCTGTGCAGCAGCCCCCTCCAGCTCCCCAAATACTTACCTTATTTCCATCACGATCCAGCGATGTGCACGAGAGCCTCAGCTCTCCAGGAACTCTCCTTCTTCATTGGCTAAGACAGCAGCCATCTGCTGTCAATCACAGCTAGTGAGCCAATGAGGAGAGAGGGGGGGGCAGGTCGAGCTGTGGCTCTGTGTGTGAATGGACAAGCTGAGCAGGTGCTCAAGAGCGAGCCCGCTTGGGTGCCCACCATTGCAAGCTGTTTTCTCTGGGGACACTTGGCAGGAGGGACAGGCCAGGAGCACCGGCGGGGACCCAAGAAGAGGAGGATCGGGGCTGCTCTGTGCAATACTGCTGCACAGAGCAGGGAAGTATGACATGTTTATTTAAAAAATAAATTGTTTTTAATATCACTTCCAGAATGCACACTTGCATTCTCACAACTAATATTAAAGGTTACATTTTAGAGTCACTTTGGGGATAGTTACTTACTTTCTGTTGTTTTCTTGGGGACACAAAGGTACAATAAAATCTCACTGACAGTGACATACATAGTAGATACTCTAAATCTTTGCCATTCTACCCCCCCCCCCCCCCCAAATAAAAAATAAAAAAAAGTTTTGAATGGAGTTGCACTTTGTGCTCCTAAAACTGAAACCTAAATTTAATGGGAGTAAATGCTGAGTCGTAAGAGCAGCTGCTCCATGTCTGGGTTTGACATTGTGATCTCTCTAGTTCTAGACATGTCTGTTGATTAGACTGGGGCTGCAGGTGTCTTGCCATGCTTCCACTTTGAATTCAAGCTGCTTATATGTCCTCCTCTTCCAGCTTTCTTGGGTTACAAGAGCAGTCTAAAATGTAGTTGTTGCTGGAGCATGAGTCTGTCCTATGGTTTTGGCCTTGTGTCAACTGCGTTTGTATGTCTGTCTAAAATTCTCCTGTTTAAGTCTGCCAGTCTTAAAATGTGTTTCTTATTTTGCACACAAACGTTTTGCCTCTTGAATTTTTGTGCTGTTTGTATCCTGTCAATCTCTGTCTGCCTCTCCATTGTTTGTCCTTTGTGACTCATTGTATGCTATGTTTTCTACTTCATTGTGCCTTGTATGAGCTTATGATGTCTTTCTACTTTTATTGCTCTGTACTCCTGGAACCCAGTGTATTCCATCATCTTGTGTCTTCTGTGTCTCCATTGTATCTTCTGTGTCTTAGGTCTGCCATGTGCACTCCTTTTTCTTACAGGTCTTGGACTCTTCTGTCCCCTTTTATCTTGTATCTGTACCTTTTTATCCCCTGGTGCTCCTGTTCTGGGACCCTGTGTATTCCATCTCCTTTGGTCTCTATGGTATTTTCTATGTCTTAGCTCTGCCACGTGAACTCCTTTTTATCTTGTATCCATTCCCTGTTCAGGTACCCTGTGTTTTACATCTCACACTTTGTGTTTCTTGTGCCTCGTGATCCATGGTAGAAGCATCTGATTTTGTTTGCAAGATGACCAGCAGTTTGTGATAATAGCTCGGTGTTCAGATTGTACAAGAATCCTTGAGAGCAGGAGAATTGCAACAATAAGTTCAGTGACATTAGCAACACATTGGGGATGAATGATAAAATTGGAGCAAGAGAAAATGATGGTTATTGTAGCTTATATTTTCTTTCCTTGAGGAAAGTAACATTTGTTTTTCCCTCTCTTTTCTCCATACATTTACAGTGTCGAACGTGTCACCATTTTTATAGGTAAATATATTTCTAAAGGTGCTATTCACATGAAATTTTCACCATATGTCAGTAACAACCCATGCAATCCATACATACAAAGAAACCAAAACCAACAAATTCAGAAATTAAGTTATGAGTAATAAAATAGAATGACACGGGGAAAAATATTGAACGCATGAAGAAAGGGAGGTGCAAAAAGGCAGGATAAGCCAAGACACCAGATGAAATTTATCAGTAATTAGAAAGCAACCTGCCCCTTGTCAGTGCAAATTAATATCAGCTGATTCAGTCTTAACTGATGGCCTATAAAAAAGGTGTCCCATTACTAAGGTGTCACACAAGAAACATCTCATGATAGGTAAAAGCAAAGAGTTCTCTCAAGACCTTCGCAACCTTATTGTTGCAACACATACTGATGGCATTGGTTACAGAAGGATTTCTAAACTTCTGAATGCTCCAGTGAGCACTGTTGGGGCCATTATCTGAAAGTGTAAAGAACATCATTTCACCATAAACCGGGCATGACCAGGTGCTCCTCGCAAGATGTCTCAGTGAGAAGTGAAAAGAATTATCAGAAGCGTTGTCCAGGAGCCAAGGACCACTTGTGGGGAGCTTCAGAAAGACCTGGAATTAGCAGATACAATTGTTTCAAGAAAACAATAGTACTGCAAGTAAAGCACTCAACCGCCATGGGCTGTATGCACACCCCCCACGCAAGACTCTATTGCTGAAGAAAAAGCATGTTGAAGCTCATTTAAAGTTCGCTGCACAACATTTAGACAGGCCTGTGAAATACTGGGAGAATATAGTCTGGTCAGACGAGACCAAAATTGAACTCTTTGGATCCCATAATACACACCATCTTTGGAGGTCAAATGGCACTGCACATCACCATAAAAATACCATACCAACAGTGAAGTTTGGAGGTGGGAACTGGTACTGTACTGGCAAAATTCATATCACTGAAGGAAGGATTGGAAATATGTACCAAGACATTCTTAATAAAAATCTGCTGCCATCTACCAGGATAAAGAAGATGAAATGAGGGTGTATATTACAGCAAGACAATGATCCCAAACCCAAAGCCAAGCAATCTCTTAATTGTTTTTAAAGAAATAAAATAAAGCTGCTAGAATGGACCAGCTTATCACCTGACTTGAATCCAATAGAAAATCTATGAAAAGAACTAAAGATCAGAGTTCATAGAAGAGGCTCACGGAACCTTCAAGATTTGAAAGCTGTTTGTGTGGAAAAATGGGCTAAAATCATACCTGAGCAATGCATGTGACATCTTGAAGCTAATATTACCAACAAAGAATTTTGTACAAAGTATTAAATACATTTCAGTTAGCATGTTCAATACTTTGTCCCTATGTCATTCCATTTTATTAAACATAACTTAATTTCTGAACTTATTTGTTTTGGTTTCTTTGTATATGTGTGTATTGCATAGGTTGTTACCGACATGTGGTAACATTTCATGTCAATAACACCTTTTAGAAATATATGTGTTCAATATTCATTTTACCTGCTGTATATAATCCAGGGTTCCACTTTTGCAAAGCATTTTGTATTCTAATAACTGTATGTGGTTACTGCATGTAAAGGTGGGATTTAGCATTATAATACCTTTTTCCTGACAGACTCCATGGCAGCCTACGTGTGGGTTAACCCCGCCTCCTCTCCAATGCTATAGGACCCCATTCCCATAAATGAGTACTCACCACTAGCTACTGCGTTCCTTTTTTGTCCTCCTCCAATGGACCTACTCATGATGTTCACGTCCGGTCGGACGGATCCAGGATTATGGCATACCTCTTGCGGTGCAGCTCAGGGCCCAGCCACGGGCGGGCGAGTAGCGTCTGAGGCTGAAGGTTTTCCCCTTGTGGTGGAGGGATGGTTGCCTCTGTATGCCGAAAACTTCTGGACGTATCAACGGCTGGCAAGGTCGGAAGCATGTTTGTCTCCATGGCATTGTTTTTCTGTGTATCCTGTCTTTCCTCAGGTATCTCCGGCCTCTATGTCAGTGAGACCGGTCGCTTTTGGGTCCTTTTCCGCCCCTCATGGCGGCTGGAGCGCTGGTGCGTTCCAGCTCGCCTCACCACTTCCGGGTATGGCGTTCGCGCCGTTCGCGCATGCGCAGTAGCCTCCTCGAGACCGAGGCTTGGCTCGCGCACGCGTAATACGGCGTAATGCTCTGGAACTGCGCATGCGCGGTACGATCGCTGACCTACGGCGCAGGCACGTCGTGGGCAGTGACGTCACGGGCGGGGAGCTTCAAATACCTCTCTGAGACTCCCTCACAGTGGGATTTCCCTCACAGTGAACGGGAGTGGAGCGGTCTTCCCCATGCCCAGCTCTGGTCAACTTTAGGTGAGTGTTTGCAGCACATAGGTATACTTTGTGTGTTGAAAATTAAAAAAAAAAAAAAAAAATGTATATATTTGACTAAGTGCAATTCGTAAAAAAAAAAAAAAAAAAAAAAAAAAAAAAAAGAGAGAAAAATAATATATTAAATTATTTAATTCAATAAAAAAAAAAAAAAAAAATGTGTTTATATTTTACTAAGTGCAATTTGCGTTAAAAAAAAAATAAATAAATACAAATAATATATAAATATATATATAGAGAAGGGCGGAGGAAAAATTTTCTCCTTTGATCTATGATGATATGTTGTAATTGCTTTAGGGGCAAGGGACTCCTCCTTACTGGTTTGTTGGCCCATTCAGGCCATTTTTTCTCTTTTTGCAGACCAGCTGCATTGTGTCGCACTTCTTCTAGAAGAAGCAAATCATGGATAATTCACCGCCTTTAAGTGGCCAGCCCTCTCGCACAAGGTATGTGCTTAAGAGGGGAGGGGTGGAAGGTCAGCCGCATGGTATATGCGTTTTCTGATGTTGGTCCCATCATTTCCCCTTCCCTACTGTGTTTTTCCAGCCCTTCTAGATCGGACCCTCAGATTTCGGTCCAGAATGATAAAGACCTTGCCAGGCCACAACGCCAGTCTCCTTCAAGATCCAGACGAGACTCTGCATCTGGAGACCACCACCAGGGGAGACGATCTCATTCCTCCTCCAGACACCGCTCCCACCGCCATGACAGCCGCTCCGATCGAAGAGCCTGCTGGGGATGTGGAAGAGTTCTGGAGGGCAAATCACTATGTGATCGGTGCTATGCCCGGGCGGTCAGGGAAAAGGAAACAGAGAACCAACACTTGGAATCTCTAGTTAAACGTGTGGTACAGCAATCCCTGAAAGAGCTGGATTCGCCCCACACGCTGAGCCAGTCTACTTCGCTGTCTGGCCCCCCGGCTGATGAGGCCCATGAAGACCCGGGCACGTTCCAGCCTTATGCGGCCTCTCTTGATTCCTCAGATGATGATCCTCAGGAAGAAGAGGAAATCGGAGGCTTTGACTTCAACATGGTGTCACCTTTAATTAAAGCAATCAAAGAGGCCCTTAAATGGGAGGATCCCGCTACTCCCCCAGCTAAACAGAAGAAATTCTTCAAACACCTTGGAAAAGAACGTTCAAGCTTTCCGCTCCTTTCAGAGCTGAAAGATATTATAGATGAGGAATGGAGTAAAACGGATAGGAAGTCCTCTATGGTTAATAAAACCTCCAGATTGTACCCCTTCAAGTCGGAAGAGGTGAAGTACCTAGAGAATGCTCCCCTTGTAGACGCTGCCCTAATGCGGCTGGCTAAACATGTCACTCTTCCCCTAGAGGATACGGTATCCTTCAAAGATGGTCTCGAGAGAAGGATTGACCAGGATCTGAAGAGGATCTATGGGCTGGCTGGCACGGCCTGTAAACCGGCTTTTGCCCTGGCAGCCATGTCAAAAGCCATGGAGGCTTGGACGGAGAATGTAGATTCCTTCCTTAAGGGAATTTCGGAAGAACTAGCAGGAAGTTCAGCGGCCGCAGAATTAAAGCTAGCGGCAGTCTTCTTGGGGGAGGCATCCATTGATTTGATACGCCTTTTGGCGCAAATTATGCTATCGTCAGTCACGGCCAAACGGGCATTATGGTTACGTCCTTGGCTTGCTGACCCTATTTCCAAACAGGCCTGGTGTAAGATTCCCTTTGAGGGATCCTCACTGTTTGGCAACAAACTCGACGATGCCATATCGCGTGCCATGGGTGGCAAGTCGGGCTTCCTTCCCCAGGATAGACGCCTTCTTGGTCGGAAGAAACCTCAGTTTAGAAGACGTTCTCCAGAGCGCTCCAGGGAAGCTCGCTCTTACAAGCCCGGCAGGGACTTCAGGAAGAACTGGAACAGAGGTCAAGCTTCCTTTCGCAAGTCCGCTAAAGGCCAGACATCCAGTGGTCGTGAGCAGGCAAAGTCCTTTTGAGATTGCGCCCGCCCAGGCGGGTCGGGTAGGGGCACGGCTGAGCCTCTTCCGGCATGTCTGGGTGGCCTCGATCTCGGATTTTTGGGTGATAAGAACAGTCTCAACAGGTCACAGATGGACCTTCTCCAATATTCCTCCTCCCAGATTTGTCTCCACTCTTCTACCCCGGTCGGAAGAACAAAGACAAGCTCTACTGTCTTATGTGGACCTTCTGAAGTCTCAAGGAGCAGTTGTACACGTCCCCAGGGACGAATGGTTTCAGGGGGTATATTCCCCTCTTTTCTTAGTTCGAAAAAAGAGTGGCTCTTGGCGCCCGGTCATAGACCTGACCTACCTGAACAAGTTTATAGAGCAAGGAAAGTTCAAGATGGAAACTCTGTCGACCATTCAGCAAGCTATTCAGCCAGGCGATTGGATGGTTTCCATCGATTTGAAGGATGCTTACTTCCACGTCCCAGTAGAGGAGGGGCTTCACAAGTACCTACGTTTCCAAGTAGGGCAGGAGCATCTGCAGTTTATTTGCCTCCCCTTCGGGTTGACAACTTCCCCCCCCGGGTCTTCTCAAAGATCCTCTTAGCCACGGTAGCGCTCATAAGGTTAAAGGGGGTGCGGCTCTACCACTACCTCGACGACCTCCTGGTTCTGTCTCAAAGCAAGGATCAGCTGCTGGCCCACCGGGAGCAGGTGATCTCCGCTCTATCCAGCTTCGGGTGGCTTCTGAATCTTGCAAAAAGCCACCTAATTCCGGCTCAACGCCTAATATATCTGGGAGTACAGTTCGACACCGTAAGGAGCACTATTTCTCTTCCACTACAGAAAGTTCCGGTGGTCCGGGACAGAATTTCTCGGACTCTACATTCCACACACCTGAAGGCCTCTCAGTGTCTAGTAATCATTGGCACGATGGTCTCCACGACTCCCATGGTCAAGTGGGCCTTGTGGAGATTACGTCCCTTCCAGTCAGGGTTCCTGCAGCAATGGAGAACAGGGGACAAGAATCAGGTCATCCGGGTGACATCATCAATGAGGAACAGCCTCTTCTGGTGGCTTCAACGCAAGAACCTCCTGACATGTCATTACATTGCCCCCATCTCCTGGATCACGGTCACGACCGATGCCAGCGGGACGGGCTGGGGAGCCCTCTGCGGTTCGAACTTTGCCCAGGGCAAATGGGATCCATGCCTCCCAGTCCCGGGTTCAAACGTCCTGGAACTCAGAGCGGCCTGGTGTGCATTGCAATCCTTCTCTCACCTATTGAAAGGGAACTCAGTATTGCTAAGAATGGACAACACAATGGCAGTCGCCTATGTGAAGAGGCAAGGGGGTACCCGGAGTCTCAATCTCCTTCGGGAAGTCGAGCCCATCCTTTCCTGGGCACAGAAGAACCTATGCAATATCTCGGCGGTGTTTGTCCCAGGAGTCCAGAATACCCAAGCAGACTTCCTTTCTCGCACCAAGCTGGACAACAACGAGTGGTCCCTGCATATGGAGACATTCAGATGGGTCTCATCACTAGGGATCAAGCCCGAGGTGGATCTATTCGCCTCCCGCCACAACTACAAGTTGAAGAAATATTATGCCAGAGGTCATTGCAGCCAGGCTCTCGGGTCGGACGCACTGACGGATCTTTGGAGATTCAACAAGGCCTATGCCTTTCCGCCGCTTCCAGTCATCCTGAGGTTCCTGCAGAGGCTCCGTTCAGAAACAGCCGAAGTGTTGACGATAGCTCCATACTGGCCGAACAGGCCGTGGTTCCCTCTCCTTGTCCAACTCAGCTTCAGGGACCCGGTGCCTCTCCCTCTCGGGCCGGACCTTCTTTCTCAGGGGTCAGTTCTGCACCCATGTCCGGCAGTACTGAGACTGATGGTCTGGTTCTTGAGAGGGAGAGGCTAATCTCGCTTGGTTGCGCTCCCACAGTGATCTCAACTCTCATGAGCTCAAGAAGACCTAGCACGAATAGAGTCTACAGTAGGATCTGGTCCAAGTTTGTGGATTTTTGCTCTTCTAACGGCAGGTCTTTTAGACACCCGGAGGTGCAAGACGTTCTCAGCTTCCTTCAAACAGGTTTAGATCTACCATTATCCATCAGCTCGCTTAGAGTTCAGGTATCTGCACTGTCTGCCTTCTCGGGGTCCTCTTGGGCAAATAATCCGTTAATCCGGTAATTCTTTCGTGGTGCTTCAAGGCTTAAGCCCCAAAGGAAATCCAGGTTCCCCAAATGGGACCTGCCACTTCTAGATTCAATCTCGGGACTCAGTACTACCGGGCCTTCCCCGCTCTCTATTAAGGACTTCTCGGCAAAAGTGGTCTTTTTAGTAGCCGTCACATCGGCGAAAAGAGTCTCTGAGATTGGCTCTCTGGGTTGTGAAGAACCCTTCCTGACGTTCTTCCGGGACCGGGTAGTACTCATCCCTATGCTGGGTTCGAATCCAAAAGTGTCCTCGGTGTTCCATGATAATCAGGAGATAGTCCTTCCCACGTTTAGGTCTCCAGGGTCCTCCGAAATTCATCCTCTGGATGTAGGGGAAGCAATCAAAGAATACTTGAGAATAACTTCTCCCTTCAGACGTTCTGACCATTTATTTATTTTACACTCAGGAAGCAATAAAGGGAAAAAAGCTTCGATTAGGACACTCGCTACTTGGATTGTACAGACTATTCAACAAGCGTACAGGGCGAAGGGCTTGGCTCCTCCACAGGCGGCGACAGCTCACTCCACCAGGGGAATGGCGGCTTCATGGGCGGCAGCTCGACACGTGGTCCCAGACACCATATGCAAAGCGGCCTCGTGGGCCTCTATCAATACTTTCATGTCTCACTACTGTATTGAGCCTGCTTCATTGTCCTCTGTAAACTTTGCTTTGAGAATCCTATCGGTTGATAGGACAAATTAAAATTTTGGTTTGATTCAACATACCCACCCGTGTGGTCGGCTAGTTATTTCCCACACGTAGGCTGCCATGGAGTCTGTCAGGAAAAAGGAAAATTTATTATCAAATACTTACCGTAATTTTCCTTTCCTGATGGACTCCATGGCAGACGGAGTTCCCACCCATTGGTCATAGAGTAGGCTAGTTACGGAACGCAGTAGCTAGTGGTGAGTACTCATTTATGGGAATGGGGTCCTATAGCATTGGAGAGGAGGCGGGGTTAACCCACACGTAGGCTGCCATGGAGTCCATCAGGAAAGGAAAATTACGGTAAGTATTTGATAATAAATTTTCCTTTATTTCTGCATCCCTTTATTCTCATTTTTCTCCACATTTATGTGCAGGCAACTATGAAAGACAAAATAATGTAACTATGTATCTTTAATACATCATTAAATGTATTTATTTAAATGCTTGCATTTTAACTACCTGAATTTGACCTGATGTCAGATCCTTGCTGTCCTTGTACAGCAAAGTTCAGATTAGACGAGGAAGTAAGGTGATAGGAGGAGAAAGAGTGAAGCAGAGATGAGTTTATGAGCTTGCTGCTTTTCCCTTCACTGTCCAGTCACAGGCAGGGGGCATGGAGGAGACTTATATAAGGTTGAATTCAAATTGTTTTGGTGCATTTTTCTGCATGTTAACATGCAATACGTTAGTTCATTCATTTGTATGGACTGCCTAAAACACCAAAGTGCACCAAAAAAGTATTATTTTTCATAACACAGCACACCTCAGCACAAAACAGGTACATTTGTAAGGTGCATTAGGGTGTCATTAAAAATGAAAGACTTTGCAGTGCATGAATGGCCATATTGGCTTCACAATTCAATGGTACTATCAAAGCCTAATACTTAAATGCATTGCATTGGGGTGTCATTAAGTATGAATGGCTTTTCAGCACATCATTGCTCATAACATGCGTTTTTTGCATGTTGCATTAATACAGTGCAACAGTGTGAGCCAAGCCTAGTACTTAAAGAGGAACTGCAGTCTGCTCACATGATTTGTAATAAAAACATCTTTGCCATTCTGAAGCTTCCCTCCAACCACTTTGCATATTATTTTATATACAGTGAATATAAAAAGTCTACACACCCCTGTTAAAATGTCAAGTTTCTGTGTTGTAAAAAAATGAGACAAGGATAAATAATTTCAGAACTTTTTCCACCTTTGAATTGAGACCTATTAGCTGTACACCTCAATTGAAAAACAAACTGAAATATTTTTTTTTTTTGGGGGGGGGGGAGTAAAAATGAAAAACGAAAATAATGTGGTTGCATAAGTGCGCACACCCTCTTCTAACTGGGGATGTAGCCGTGTTTAGAGTCAGTACACACCTGCCATCATTTAAAGTGCCTCTGATTACCCCCAAATAAAGGTCAGCTGTTCTAGTAGGTCTTTCCTCACATTTTCTTAGTCGCATCCTACAGCAAAAGCCATGGTCCACAGACAGCTTTCAAAGTATCAGAGGGATCTCATTGTTAAAAGGTATAAAACTGGAGAAGGGTACAAAAGAATTTCCAAGGCATTAAATATACCATGGAACACAGTGAAGATAGTCATCATCAAGTGGAGAAAATATGGCACAATAGTAACATTACCAAGAACTGGACGTCCCTCTAAAATTGATGAAAAGACGAGAAGAAAACTGGTCAGGGAGGCTGCCAAGAGGCCTACAGCAACATTAAAGGAGCTGCAGCAGTATCTGGCAAATACTGGCTGTGTGGTACATGTGACAACAATCTCCAGTATTCTTTATATGTCTGGGCTATGGGGTAGAGTGGCATGACGGAAGCCTTTTCTTACAAAGAAAAACATCCAAGCCTGGCTAAATTTTGCAAAAAACACATCTGAAGTCTCCCAAAAGCATGTGGGAAAATAAGTTCTGATGAAACCAAGTTTGAACTTTTTGGCCATAATGCCAAAAGATATGTTTAGCGCAAAAACAACACTGCACATCACCAACAGAACCCCACACCCACAGTGAAGCATGGTGGTGGCAGCATCATGTTCTGGGCTGTTTTTTTTCAGCTGGAACAGGGGCCATAGTCAAGGTAGAGGGAACTATGAACAGTTCCAAATACCAGTCAATATTGACACAAAACCTTCAGGCTTCTGCTAGTAAGAGGAACTTCATCTTTCAGCATGACAATGACCCAAAGCATACATCCAAATCAAGGAATGGCTTCACCAGAAGAAGATTAAAGTTTAGGAATGGTCGAGCCAGAGCCCAGACCTGAATCCAATTGAAAATTTGTGGGGTTATCTGAAGAGGGCTGTGCCCAGGAGATCCTCCTCACAATCTGACATATTTGGAGTGTTTTTGCAAAGAAGAGTGGGCAAATATTGCCAAGTCAAAATGTGCCATGCTGATAGACTCATACCCCAAAAGAGTGGTGTAATAAAATCAAAAGGTGCTTCAACAAAGTATTAGTTTAAGGGTGTGTACACTTATGCAACCATATTATTTTATTTTTTTATTTTTACTTCCCTCTACCTAAAAGATTTCAGTTTGTTGTTAAACTGAGTTGTACAGTTTATAGGTCCCATTAAAGGTGGAAAAAGTTCTGAAGGGATTTATCTTTGTCTCATTTTTTTACGCCACAGAAACCTGACATTTTAACAGGGGTGTGTAGACTTTTTATATCCACTGTATACTGTGATTCTGTACTTGCCAAATATGCTGCAGAAATCTCTCTCCACTGAGTCTGGCTGCATTAATTTTAACTGTGGGCAGCTGAAGCTGCTGCCTGTTCACTTCCTGGATTTACACAGAATCACAGAGGCACACCTCCAGCTCTGCAGCTCTCATTGGCCCTCTTATGGCTTAACCTCCCTCCCTTCCTGGCAAACTCTCAAGAGAGCGAGAGAGAGAGAGCTGTGCATGATGTCATAGGCCTAGGCCTTTTTACCAGACAAGAAACAGGAAGTGGGCTGTATAATGTATTTACTGGCAGAAAAAAAAGGATTTACTATCCAAAGTTAAGACAACAAGGGCAGAAGGTTTAATAGATGGAAAGATGAAAAAAATGACTGAAGATCCACTTTAACTGCAGTTAAAAAAAATGCAAGTTCCACGCAAATCTTATAAATAGTTGGACAGAAATACAAATCCCTTGGTAGTTCAAGCTCAAACACAGGATTGGGGAAAAAGGCCCTGGCCCTGCCCCCCCCTGCACTGTAGGGGTTAAATGCTTTTTAACTCTCGGGATAGAGGTAGAGGCTGTATTATTTACCTTACCCCTTACTTTGGCAGGCTACAGCACTCCCCACTTCTCTCGGGTGCTCTAGACCAGTGGCCTCTGAACTGTGGCCCGGGGGCCAGATGTGGCCTTTTGCTTGCCTTTATCTGACCCTTGAGGTGATATTCCACCAACTGACACCATCAATGGGACACTATTCTTCAAATTGATGTCAGCAGTGGGGCACTATTTCTCCCATTGGAACCAACAATGGGACACTGATGCCAGGCAGTATCTTCTCACACTGGCCACAGTCTGGCACCTCTAAAGCCTGAAGGACAGTAAACTGGCCCTTTGCTTAGGAAGTTTGGAGACCCTTGCTCTAGACTGTGGGTGGTCCCCCAGCACCATAACATATAGTGCAGGACTATTAGGGCCAGTTCAAAGCAGGAATAGCATGGGAACAGGCAGTTCTGTGTGGTGCTACTTTAGCCCATTCATTTTGAATGGGCTGAAATCGCACAGCACCGCACCAAACATAGTGCATGTGCTCTGCATGTGAGGTGGCAAGTGTGTGACCAAAAGCTGGAGCACCTTAGAGAGGAGATTGTGCAGATGGTTGCACAGATGGAGGGAGCCTGCCATAGTAAGGAATAAGGCAAGTATTACACCTTATTCCTCACCCACTAGGCTTCACAAGCATTTAAGTGTGTGGAGGGGCGGATGCATGGTCCACTGCAAGTGTATTTTCTCTTGTGCCTGGAGTTTGGCTTTAAAACAGCTCTCTATGTGCGTTGCTGTGTATTTAGCTGTTTGCCTGGAGTTCAGCCATAAACACTGCAAGGAACAGGAGCCTTTGTCTCACTTACCTATATTTTCAGAATGTAAAATAAATAAAACCACTGATAAAAATTGATAAATGAAAAGTTGAGTTAAAGCATAATTATTTGCTGACTAGCTTAGCACAAAAATATAGGCTGCCATGCTTGATGAGGAACACTCAGGTGTTTTAAAAGCTTGAATTTTTATCTGTTGCATTAGCCAATTAACTGTATAATTTGACTTTTTTTTCTAAATTCTTTGTTTTTATTTGTATGATACTGTGCAGCAAGGCAAACAAAGAAATATGTGCATAAATATTATTCCACTTAAAACACTGAAATTGATATTAGTAGTCTTGTCCTGCTTTCTTCCCAAACCTTAATAGTCGTGTGTATTGTTATCAGAAGTATTTTCCTTGTTTTTGTTTTATGCATCCAGCTTCAGTGTAGCATCTTCTACAAAGGCAAAGCAACGTCTGTCCTGTCATTACTGGCAGCTTAGGTTTCACTTCTGTGATTTCAAAGCTTTAAATATTCAACATATTCATTTATTAGGTGGAGGGTGAATAGTATTACCATAATTTTTCATTTGTTGTCATATACTCAGTTGCTAATGCTGGGTATCGGGGACAGCCAAGCCTTGTATCAGTTTTAAATTAAACAAATTGACTATCAACATTAATTTGCATTTACAAAGATACATTACTGTTATCACAGCTTGAAACCCACTTTCCAAAATCTAGAATGGAATAAGGTGGAGGAAGAAATCAGCATTCAATTTATTGCAGAAAATGTTTAATTTTCACTTTTTTTTTCTCATAAGTTAGTTCATGAAATGTAAAACAGAAGGTATCAAAATTATGTAGATGAAGCTTATTATTATTAATTTTATTATGATTTTTCACAACAGCTTTAAGTAAAAATTGAAATTGTTATATGTAAAGTGAGGCTACAATCGGATTTGTATCAATCATATGAGTCGTAATGGGAATATTCTTTATTTCATTGTTGAGCAGCAATGAATTAGTGGCAATTGAACTGTTTACTACACAGTTTGACTAGTGCTAGAAAAAAGTACCCCCGGGTATATTGCATGCTGGTCTAAGAGAAGTCAACTACCTTATATCTGAGTACACACAACCATGGGGGTAATTGTATGGTGCCTCTTTATAAAGGTGCAGAATGGTTAGTTCTCTAGTGTTCATTTTTGTATATTTATGTTTTGTGCCTTTGACCTTGACATTTTATTTTGGGGATTTTAGTAGCTAGTTTGCCTATAGACCAAAGCTGGCTATACACCATACTGGTTTTCATTCGGGAAATTACATTAATTCCAAAATCAAACGTTAAAAGCAAAGGAAATACTGAAGTACTTTCAAACAACATTCCTCAAGTCATTGAATGTATTGATATTTTTCAAATAAAGGTTTGTTTGAAAACCTATTGGAGTATGGCCAGTTTAAGAGCACTTAGTTGATTTCTATGAAAACAACATTTTCTTTAGACCTCCTACATCATTCATTCATAAATAGCAGTGGCACAGGGAATGGCATAGCATTACCAGCTCACACTAGACTCAGCGTTGTTGATTTTCTAAAACTGGAGAGTGCATGGTGCAACTAGTGCAGCTGTGCATGGTAGCCAGTCAGCTTCAAATGTCAGCTTGTTCAATTAAAGTTTTACTAAACCTAAAAATGTTTTTAACCTTAATGCATTGCTTGCATTAAGGTAAAAAAGTTTCAGTTTCCCTGTGTCCCCCTTCCCTGTGTGAAGGGGAAGAGAGGGGAGAAGAGATACTTCCTCTTTACACTGCATTGGAGCAACAACAGCAATTGGCTCTTGCTGCTGTCAATCAGAGGAAGTGGGGGGCAGGCCTAAGTCCCACTGTGTAAGTGGCTCTGTTGACACACAGCTCAGGAGCGTGGGGACTACCTCTCCCCATAGCCAGCAGCTGGCTATGGTAGTCCCGCAGAAGAGGAGGATCGGGGCCGCTCTGAGCAATACCACTGCACAGAGCAGGTAAGTAGGACATGTTTGTTATTTTAGTCAAAATAAAATTGAGTTTAGTAACACTTTAAGCTTTGACAAAAAAAACTGGAGGCTGATTGGTTTCTATGCAGAGCTGCACCAGATTTTGCACTCTCCAGTTTTAGTAAATCAACCCCAGTGTGCCCACTCCCACATGCACTCACCAAGAAAGGAATATCTCAAACACTCAGATCAAAAGACAGCTGTGTGCTCCATCCAGAAGACTGGCATACTCCCATTAGGAGAGGTGATCAACTCGAGAGAGCACACTCCATGTTGGATAGACTCCCTACCCGCAGGACTGGGAGAATCCAAAGGCCAGGTGAGCCCAAAGAGCTGGATCTGACAAGAGCAATCGAGCTGCTGAAGAGAAAAATAGGTGGCTTGGCAAATTCATTACCCTATGTGGGCAACTATTTTTGTGAACTTTCCTGTTGTTTAATAAAAGCGAGCTGACAAGCCCTTAAAGAGGAGCGCCAGTCTCCCCCCCAAAAAAAGGTAGAGTCATCAACTACAAATACTGTAGTTGCTGACTTTTAATAAAAGCACACCTGCCTTCCCCAGGATCCAGGGCTGTCCTCACCCAAGCTAATTCTTAAATCAGCTTCGGGTCCAGGTACCGTCATATTAACTAGTGGAAACTGACAGTGAAATGTTGCAGCTTTACAGCTGGCTTCCCACTGGGTATGCACAAGCCGCACTGCACTTTGAGGATGATCCCATAGTCTTCTGGGACCTGTGATGTGTCTCAGAATGCTGCAGAGGAAGGAGGGGAGCCAAACTTCTGCTTGGATCGCCAAGCGATCTGACCGTGAAATAGGGGATTGGGTACCTGTCAAAACCTGCTACCTGCTCCCCTCCCACCAAAAAAGATCCAAATGTGAAGGAGGAGGGGGAGGAAGAAACCCTTTTGGGTGAAGTTCTGCTTTAACTACAGTTCGGACTGGCATGTATTTACTAAAATGCCGCTACCACTGAGCTAAACAACCCCCATATAACAGTATGTATCAGTCTATATAAAACTATTGGTTTAATGTCATGGCCATGAATGCTTCAGTAGAGAGTCAGTACTGGACCAGATCCACTGTAGCTATAGTTTACGCTCTTGCCTACAACCCAAACTGACTTCCCTCTGTACCAGGCTTTAATGGATAATAACAGGGAAGCTCCAACTGCCTTGATTGTTATCCACACAGCAGAAAGTAAAGTACAGTTAGTCTGATCAACCAATCAGATTTCACCTTTCATTGATTTGACTGCTGTACACAAAAGCCTTGCTGTTATTGGAGAACATACTTTGTACTACCATTGCACTTTGCACTTCTCTTATGAGTAAAACTGTATGTGCTGAAGATTGTGAAATGTTACTGGATTTGTTGGGCAATTGCCTCAGGAAGGGAAGAATCCAGAAAGTGTAAAAAAGAAGTACTACCCAAAATCGCTTATATATACGGTATTTTTTGAAGGGTGAAAAGGAGACCTTTAAATAAAAAACTGGTTGTGTCCAACTGCAGTGGCATTCTACTACTGAAAAGTTTCCCCAACAATTTCTATTGCTTTGAGTCTGTCAGATATGTGTCATTAGATTCTCCTGCAGCAGTGAGCATTAGCGTTCATTAGGGAACTTTTATAGAGGCCGGAATTCATAGCAGGGTGCCGCAGCTAAATATAGCCATTTAGACAAAGATGACCTAATCACAGACTGACTACATCATATTTAGTTGATGTAATGTAATTCTGATTGTTCATAACTATGGCCAAATGGAAGAAGAATAAAGGTGTAGGCTTTATGGTGATTTTTCGACATACAAGTACATGTAAAATCTGTCAGATTGAGGTAAATCTTATCATGTTATTGTTATGAAAAAACTTTTTTTCTGTGTAGTTAGTAATTACATAAAGTATGTATATGGGATCAGCAATTTTTTTCATTACATATTACATATGCATGTCCTGCTTACTGCTGTGCAGAGCTGCACGATTCTGGATAAAATGAGAATCACTATTTTTTTGCTTAAAATAAAGCAGCGTAACATCATTGTTCACATTATACAAAATAATTGGGCTAACTTTACTGTTTAGTTTTTTTATTAATTCATTGAAGTGTATTTCCCCCCCCCCAAAAAAAAATGCATTTGAAAGACCTCTGCACAAATACAGACATAAAATATTGTGACAATCGCCATTTAATTCTCTAGGGTCTCTGCTAAATATATATATAGATCTATATATAGATCTATATATATATAGATATGTATATATATATAGATATATAATGTTTGGGGGTCCCAAGTAGATTTTATATCAGAAAATACTGTTTTTAACTTGTAAGCAACAAGTGTCAGAAAAAGGCTTAGTCTTTAAAAGAGAAGTATGGGTTTTGCTTTTTTTTGCCCATTTATACTTACCTAGGTGGATGCAGCATAGGTCTGATGCTGCATCTGTCCCCCACTGTCTCTGCACTGAGAACCGAGCCATTGAACATCACTGATGGCTCGGTTCTCATAGATCCCCGAGAGGAGAGCTGCTGACTGTCAATCAGCAGCTCTCCTTTCTGCTCCTCCATGCTCATTGCAGCGATGAGCTGTGTAGGGGCGAGGAGTGGCCGTCTCAGTCTCTCAGCGAGCCGCATCAGTCCAGGCAGCTGGCAGATCCTGACTTCATTGTCGTGATGACACGGTACCTGGACTGATTTGCACTCCTGTGACCCATAGGAGAAGCCCAGCCAAACAAGCTCAGGCTGGACCTCTCCTTTAAGTGGTTAAACTGACCTCATTTGCAGACCAAAGTTCATCCCTTTGATTTAAAAGAAATGAATTGTTTCTCTTTATCTCCCAGTGCTGAGTAATGTTGATAAACATTTGCCGGCTTTTTTTGACAGCTCTGAGCAGAGAACGGCTCTGCACTGTTTACATAGATTCATGAAAATGCTGGGTTAAGATCGTGAAGGGGGGTTGAATTAAGATCGTAAATTTTTAACGATTAATCGTGCAGCTCTACTGCTGTGCTACACAGTAGTTCTTCTTTACTGCCCTCTCACATAGCTGACCCACTTAAAACAATGTAAGGGATGACGTGTGTTATCCGAACCCAGAAAGAGACTGTCAGTGCCAGGCCAGTCAGCTACAGGCTGGGGATTTCCTACCCCACAGCTGCATGTACACAAAGGCGCAGGGATGCTTGATGCAAAGAATTCTCGCTAGATTGCATATATGCAGCTGCGGAAAGGGGAATCCCCTTATTGTAATTGATTGGCCAGGCATTGACAGTTTGCTTTCCTTCTGGAACAGAACAGAACCCACGCTCATTACTGCTCCCTATATGGCTATGTAATGTTATTTAAGTGGTTAGACCTTTTAGCAGTGGGTGAAAAGCAGAAAGGAAAAAAAGGAAAAACATTTATTAAAACAAAATAATTCAGCCCCCCTCTCAGCATTGGTGACCTTTACGCATGTTTTGCAGCTCTCAGTAATCCTGGCTTGGGGCTAAAGGTGATATGCAATTGCCCTTATTATACCTTACAGGTAACCTGTATCTTCAATCCTAACCAATCACAATCAATAAAGAAGCATGTTGTGTAACGTATTCTGCATGCTCAGTACGTGAAGATGCATTTTCTTTAAGTCTGCTTTTTGCTTCCTTTAACTGGTGAATCATTATGGACCTCATCACCATTCCCCATTCATTCCAGACAATGAGAAAATATTGCAAGATGTTTTCTTGGGAAGAATTAACTGTTTCATTTAATCGGCAGGATAATATTATGTCTTAACAGAGAGGCTGAATGATTTAAGTGAAATCTCCCTCTAGTGGCTAATTGACAAATCTCTCATGTTAACATATTATTAGAACAAATGGAAAAACAAGCATTTTACGGTTTGTATTGCCATCCTAGTGTCCATCACTTTCTGTCTGTCAGGAAACCAGTGATAGAATGCTGTTGAAAATATTATAACTACCAGATAGTAAACTCCAGAGTATATGCAATATAAGTATGTTTATTGTTAATTATCAATGAGTGCAACAAATAGTGAGCAAACTGAAATACCAACAAGGACACAGCAACGAACAAGTGATACACAGTGGTACACAGTATGGAGGTTAAGCAGAGATGGTAAGACTGGGAACCAACAAGTCAATGTATCAGGCAGGATACAAAACAATGTAACGGGCTAGGGCAGATAACAAATAATTAGCCGGTTGGTGCAGCCAGGCTCACGTGATGAATGATGATACAAATTGATGACTGCAGGAAAAGCACTCATTCATGCCTCCCCAAATAACAGGCAGACTATTGCACAGTGCCACCAGCAGGTGAATTGGGGAAGGACAGGTTTCTGATACTGTCCCTCTGTCATTGCAGTAGAAAATAAGAGAAAATCTTGCCAACTGAGGCAGAAACAGTAGTAAAACATATTTTATTAAAATTCCTTCTTTCTTTTTTGTTTTATATGTCTTCAGAAAGCAAAAAGAGCACTAATTAGCACTAATTACTGTGTCACTGGTGATGTCAGTTAGTCAGTTCCCACCCAGTGTCAGTTATACCGTGTACACACAACCGGACTTTTCAACAGCAAAGGAATGAATCCGCCGGACAACTCGATCGTGTGTGGGCTTCATCGGACCTTTGCTGTCGAAAAAGCAGATGGACTTTTACTAATAGAACATGTTTCAAATCTTTCCGACGGACTCAAGTCCGGTCGAAAAATCCGTTCATCGGTATGCTAGTCCGATGGACAAACAACGATGCAATGGCAGCTATTGGCTACTGGCTATGAACTTCTTCATTCTAGTCCAGTCATACGTCATCACGTTCTAATCAGTCGGACTTTGGTAGAATCTGGTGTCAGATTGCTCACTGCACTATCACAGTCCCACTATAAGTCGCTGATCACCGTAATTACTAGTAATATATAAATTCCAGCATATACTATTATTTGTAAGCGCTATAACGTTAACGCAAACCAATCAATATACACTTATTAGGATTTTTCCCCCTAAAGACATGTAGCAAAATACATTTTGGCCAAAATGGATGAAGAAATTGAATTTTTTATTTGTTTTATGTTTTTTTTTTTTTTTTCACAATTTCCATTTAATTTTCATTTATATAATAAAAAATAAAAAAAACTCAGTGGTGATCAAATACAACCAAAAAGAAACTCTTTGTGTGAAAAAAATGACATAAATTTCATTTGCGTACAGCGTTGCATGACCGCAAAATAGACAGTTAAAGTAGCGCAGTGCCGAATAGCAAAAAATGCTGCGGTCATGAATGGGGTAAAACCTTCCAGAGGTCAAGTGGTTAACTTTT
Organism: Aquarana catesbeiana; assembly: GCF_042186555.1. NCBI lineage: Eukaryota > Metazoa > Chordata > Amphibia > Anura > Ranidae > Aquarana > Aquarana catesbeiana. Next base: position 496,520,982 of record NC_133328.1, on the reverse strand, counting down.
CCTCACTCATGCTGCTAAAATAACTCAAAATATGTCCTCGCTGAAAGTAAACTTTATACATAACGCATCCCTAGCCCATAACTCTCAGCTAGCCATACTTAAAATGTATTTCCAGTTTTGCAGGCAATTTTGGCTAACGCCTACTTTATATTTGGTACATGTTGTCATTCACTTAAACTGCTCACAATTTACTTTATTTCTTTCTGAAAAATCCAAAACTGATACATTCTTCTACTATGCAGAGGGTGCTGGGGAGGTCATGTTTACTTAATTAACCCTTGCCTGTACTGTGCTGGCAGCACTCTTTACCAGTTGTCAACTAGATTTGACCACTGCGTGTCTTAAAGGGTTAAAGATCTAGAAGCTGGCCTTTTTTATTGTATGTTATTGAGAGGCAACTGGTGCCCCTCACTGTCAGTGAAGACAGATTGAGTTTTCTTTCTTTTCAAATTCTTTAGAGTAGCTTGCAGTTTGCCGAAGGCTTGCTCCAAATAAACATTTAGAAAGGTTAAAAAAAAATACTTTATTTTTAGGTATACTGTGGCAATAGGAACACATAACTAATGTATATAGTGTTTTTTATATCAAATTTGACTGGAAATACACTTTAAACATAACATTCATGTATACAGATGAGCTGTAAGTGATGTCACCTGCGTGCTATATAATGGAACTGAAGTCTAGTTGTGCCGCAGCTTCATAACCTCATAGCGGTGTATATGATAACAGAAACAGCTTCAAATGACAGGTATCATATGTCCTTTTATCGCTGCGTACACAGTTGATCAAATCTTTACACAAACCTGCAGCAGGTTTTTTATGACTTTCAGGTTAAAGACACATGCTAAACTACAGAGTCGATCAATCTTGTATCCCAGGGGCCACACGAGATTTGCTTTTACAGTCTTGCTGATATATATTCATTTACTCATCTATGACCTGTAACTCCTGTGTTCTCTATCTTATTTCCTTTTTTTTTTTTTTTACTTTGCTCAGCTTACATTAACACATCTGCACTTGCTAACAAAATGTAAAAAAAAAAAAAAAAGCTTGTTTGTGTGTAATATAATTCTGAAATATGAGGGTTTAGGCAAACACCTCAATACACAGCTGAAAAAGATTAAAAAAATAAAAATAAAAAATACTATATATACTGTATATATATATATATATATATATATATATATATATATATATATATATATATATATATATATATATATATATATATATATATATATATATACACACACACACACACACACTTTTCCTTTGTATGCAGTCCTTGTACACACATATGAAGTGATGCTTACTGATACAGCTGAATCCATGTCACATTAAAATGGCAAAACAAAGCCTTCCGTTATTAAGTTTTGTAATCCGCACTTGTAAAAGTATGCTACATAGTTACATAGTTAGTCAGGTTGAAAAAAGACACAAGTCTATCCAGTTCAACCTTAGAACCTGTTCTTCCCAGTTAGGAGAAATGCCACAACTGAGCGCTTTGAACTTAAATTCAACCAGTACTAATACACAGGCACTCTAACAAAGTTTTAAATGCAAATGCTTGTAAATAAATCGTGTATCTGATCTGATAACACCAAGGCTTTAAAGGCAATGCATGATGCATTTTCAGCTAGCACATATTTTGAGTTAATTTTGCAGTACTTACCTTAAAGTGGAAGAAGTGTCCTTCTGTCGAAACTTCAAGCAGACAGGATTTTTATTGCAGAAGAAACATGCAACCTCTCTCCTGCATATAAGCATGCGCACAGGGTGTACCTGGGCACACCATAATCACCCCATGTGGTGCTGATTCCCCCTGCCTTCCGGCGGCCCCTGCAGTGCTTCCAGCTTCCCTCCTCTGCTCTCCCATAGGCTGCTGTGGGGGATGTTTCCGGATGGAGAGCAGGGGAAGGGGCCAGTAAATATTTCATTTACCAGCACCTTCCTTTTCTAAATGAAAACAGTGTGGTCTGTACCGATTACTCCTGTGTTCATTCTTTACTGAGCATATTAAACTATGTTTATTATGCTTCAGTTTGTGAGTGAACAGGAAGCCATTGTGAACAGGGAGCACTTCCCATTCACTCACTGTCCAGTGCAGCTGAGGCTGCAGGGAAAGGGACTGGGGAATTTCTGTCCTCAGTTTCTTTCTCTGTCTCAAAAGTGAGACAGGGGTCTGTTTAGACCCTTAACATTTCACCAAAGCCCCCCAATGGGGCTTCTAACAAAAACTGTAAAAAAAAACATTGTAAAAAATAATAAAATAATAAACTACTGACACTGTCCGCTGCCCTACTGATACCAAACTCTGCTCTACTGACACCATCCACTGCTCTGATGATATAAACCCATGTGTGTTTATGCTCTGGGATGCAGACCCAATGCAATAGGCTGTTCACACCAATGCTTCTGCAATTAAATAATCCAACCTACCTGCTCATTCTTCAACATGTAAACTGAGCTGTGCATGCAGAGCAGGATGTAAAATTCCTCTCAAATGAACTAATTTCTAACAGGTTATGTTGTTTTTATGCAGTAAAGTCCATTTGTTCCAAAATTGACTTTTTGAAGTACCTGAAAATTTGCGTTCGGTAAGTCGCTGTGCGAAGATCGTATGACATAAAAAAACAACAACCATTGTTTTATATTTCAGGACCACTGCTTATTTTTGCATGTGTGTAAGAAGTCAGCAGCACTGACATTTGCAAAGGAAAAAAAGTGTTTAAAATTATTGGGCTATGACATAATAAAAAAATAATAAAAAAAAAACAAAAAAAAAAACACACAGACCCCACCAATGGTCTGTAATGTATTTTGTGGGACCTTAGGGGAAGGGGGAGGAATCTGTGTGCTGCTTTTTTTTAAAAGAAGCTGGCAATGAGTGTCATTTTCTAGGAATCTAAGTTGTGTCATTTTTGTCTGGTACAGATTTTAAGGGGGACTCAGTGCATGAGTGAGATCCCCCAAAAAATCCATACCAGACCCTTAACCTGGGCATGGAGCAGGACTCATTAACAAAAAAAAAGAATTGTAACTCAGAATTAAAGACACGGAAAGGTTTGACAAGTCCTTTATTAAAAATATAAAAATCCCTAAAAAAATCCATTGTCAATCACGATGCTGGCTGGCTTGCCAAAAAACAAACAATACACAACTGATCTTGACAGTATTCATATCCACGGTACTATGACCAATGGCATCACTGCTATCCTCACCCCTTTGCTTTAGGAGGAAGTAAACTTCCTCTGCAGACTTTTACCTATAGGTAAGCCTATAATAAGAGGCAATATCGCGCCACCGCAACACACTTCTGCCCACGCTATCCCTTGGGACCCGAGCCAGGCGACGGATATCGGTACACAACCATTTGTGTGCTGATTTCCCAGACAATCACCTGCTACACATGCTGGGTGCAGGATATTAGGCACCATGTGAGTGTAATTTTTATCAATACATTTTTCAACGGCATTGCGCAATGAGGATTCTTTTCTATTATTCCCATTTACCCTTATGAGGCAACTTACTGCAAGAGGCGCCAGCACGGATCTCTCCAGGGGTCTCCCCACATGCCTGAATGACCATACTAGGAATAGTTGGTCAGTTTCCAGGGGTGAGTGTACATCTACATGGGGCACCTAGTCTGAGCACCTTGGAACACAGATTTACCATTTAGCACAAGCACCTTTATATCATTACATTGGGACTGTTTAAGATTTTCTAATATTGTTTACACCTAGCGCGTTGGATTGTTTCTTTTTTCATTTTTTGCTATTTAGCAAGTATTTACTGTAGCTGGTGAAATACGTTTTAATTTATTTTGATTATTATCCATTTGGCGCTTAGCACTATCTATACATAAGCCTATAATAAAGCTTACCTATAGGCAGTGAAAATATCCCCTGAACCTGTACAGTTTAGGAGATATTTATAGTGCATGCAGCCAGTGACATCACTGGCGCATGCGCTCTGAAGGAACAGCCCACGTGTGCTGTTCCTTCCAAGCTGGTGCCGTGAACACTGGCGTGGAAGTGACATCATCGCGGCTCCGGCCAATCACAGCGCCGGAGCCCACGAACCCGGAAGAAGCTCTGGGAAAGATGACGGCTGTGACAGCGATGTGCCAGGACCACTGCAACATCTTCGTTCTAAGGTAAGTATTTCATAATGAGCTAGTATGCGATGCATGCTAGTTCATTATGCCTTTGTCCAGCAGGGTCTTTTTTTTTTTTTGGAGGTTTACAACCTCTTTAAGTGGGGAGAGTTTCCCGGTGATATCAGTGGTTGCCAGAGACACAGCTTCCTTGGGAACCAGTTACAGCTGGAAAAATTCCATAAATGATTTTGGGCTCCCACTAAACAAGGGGCTGAATGGGCTAACGTTTGGTCTGAACCTAGGTACCGTGTTTCCCTGATTTTCGGAGAGGGCTGCAAAATAAGCCCTTCCCCTGAAAATAGGCCCTAGTTTAAAGTGGTGGTAAAATCCTAGAATGCACTGTATTACAGAATTATATAATGTAAACTGTGTATGTTTCTGTAATCTATTTGTGTTGAATATCTTCTTATAACTTGGTGCTCAGCTGACCTCCCGCTGCTCTCCTCCTCTTCTGCCAGCTGTCAGTGGGGAATCTCGCCCCTTCCCCTCTGCAGTTTTCGGAGCGGGGAAGAGCGGTCCTGCACTATAAGAAGGTATTTATCACAAATAGATTACAGAAACATTATATAATACCATAATACAGTGCATTCTAGGATTTTACAAGCACTGTTACTCAGTTCCACTGGCCACTGGGGATTCCTGACAGGCAGGGAGGGAGAGGGGGAGAGAAGACAGCACATGACAAGCCCTACACCGAAAATAAGCCCTACTGGGTCCTTTGTTGCCAAAATTAACCACTTAACAACCGGCCCATAGCCAAATGACGGCTACAGGGCGGTTGCTTAACTCTGGGAGGACGTCCAGGGACGTCCTCAGGGGCGTTGCTAGGTGGCAAAAAGACCAGGGGCTTCAGCCCGAAGTCCGATGTTGGCACCGATGGGGGGGGGGGGGGGGGGTCGTGAGTGGTCATGGCACGGGGTTTTTTGGCTGAGCGCTGGGGTTGTGTGGCGGGGGGTAAGCTTACTTGCTGGTTGCTGCCTGGGGCTTAGCAGTGCCCATCAATTTTGACCACTAATCTCAGCTACCTGACACACTGACCTACCTAACATACACTGACCTGACATACATACATACACCTACCTAACATACACTGACCTGACATACATACATACATACATACACCTACCTAACATACACTGACCTGACATACATACATACATACACCTACCTAACATACACTGACCTGACATACATACATACATACATACATACACCTACCTAACATACACTGACCTGACATACATACACTGACCTGACATACATACATACATACATACATACACCTACCTAACATACACTGACCTGACATACATACATACATACACCTACCTAACATACACTGACCTGACATACATACATACACCTACCTAACATACACTGACCTGACATACATACATACACCTACCTAACATACACTGACCTGACATACATACATACACCTACCTAACATACACTGACCTGACATACATACATACACCTACCTAACATACACTGACCTGACATACATACATACACCTACCTAACATACACTGACCTGACATACATACATACACCTACCTAACATACACTGACCTGACATACATACATACACCTACCTAACATACACTGACCTGACATACATACATACACCTACCTAACATACACTGACCTGACATACATACATACATACATACACTGACCTGACATACATACATACATACATACACCTACCTAACATACACTGACCTGACATACATACATACATACATACACCTACCTAACATACACTGACCTGACATACATACATACATACACCTACCTAATATACACTGACCTGACATACATACATACATACATACACCTACCTAACATACACTGACCTGACATACATACATACATACATACACCTACCTAACATACACTGACCTGACATACATACATACATACATACACTGACCTGACATACATACATACATACACCTACCTAACATATACTGACCTGACATACATACATACACCTACCTAACATACACTGACCTGACATACATACATACATACACCTACCTAACATACACTGACCTGACATACATACATACATACATACACCTACCTAACATACACTGACCTGACATACATACATACATACATACACCTACCTAACATACACTGACCTGACATACACTGACCTACCTAACATACCGTGACATACATACACTGACCTCACCTACCTGACCAGGAGACAGACTTCATGTGTCCAGGTGTCCTGCAGTTCAGTTCAGCTGTAGTGTGCGGTGTGCAGCCCACTCATCATGTGGCACAGCAGGCAGCCAGAGGAGAGGAGACTGCTTGAATTTCATCGCCTGGACCTTGGAGCTCCAGGCTTTGTCCTGCACGTAGATATATAAAGTAGAGCCTGCCTCCCAGTCCCAGCACGGCCAGCAGGCACAAGGCGGTATGGAGAAGACTCTTCTGCCTCCTGCTGCACACTCCGGTGCCCATGATCAGACACACCGAGATCTGGAGCTCTTCACTCTGCCATCCGCCCCCAGCACAGCTCCTCTTCAGGTTATCCTCATCCCCGCCTCCTCTACAATAATCGGTGCAGTCACTGGCAGTGGCACATCTCGCCAGATCGCTCCTCCACTGCCCTGATCTATCTGAGCGCGGGGATCGGGGATCTCAGTGATGTGGCGCGGCGGATTGTAATTCCCGCCTTCTGGAGCGTGCAGCGCCTATGATGGACGTCACACGTCCCGCGGTCCCAGCATTGGACCAGTGGGATGTCCATCATAGCTCCAGAAGGCGGGACCTGTATGTCATTTGGCCACACTCGGCCGCACTCGGATCAGATCGGTCCCCGCTCGTCAGCGGCCGGCGGCGCTCGGGGCTAACAATTAAACGGTGCCTTCTTGACACTCGGGGCTTTTCGGGGACCAATTCGGGGCTTCAGCCCCCCCTAGCCACCCCCTCCCGACGCCCCTGGACGTCCTCCCAGAATTCTGCTCTCGCGCGCCCCCTGGGGCGCACACTCGAGAGCATCCGTGACCGCCGGGTCCTCACAGATCCCGGTAAATGGCCGCTGATCGCGGCCGTTCACCATGTGATCGCGCCGTCAAATGACGGCGCGATCACATGTAAACAAACCGGCGTCATCTGATGACGCCGATTCCTCTCCTCCCCTCTGTGTACCGATCGGTACGCTGTGAGCGGAGAGGGGGATGGATGGATGGCTGCAGCGTTGTGGGCTGCATGTGTAGTGCCCACAGCGCTGCACAGAGACATCCAGCCATCCATCCATCCATGCTCAGCCATCCCCACTACTCTGCATGCCCTGCAATGCTCTGCAATGCCCTCTGCAATGCCCCACAGTACTCTGGTATGCCCCACAATACCCCTGCAATACTCTGCCATACCCTGCAATACCCCTGCAATACTCTGCCATACCCTGCAATACCCCTGCAATACTCTGCCATACCCTGCAATACCCCGCAATACTCTGCCATACCCTGCAATACCCCGCCATACTCCGCAATACCCCGCCATACTCCGCAATACTCTGCCATACCTTGCAATACCCCTGCAATACTCTGCCATACCCTGCAATACCCCTGCAATACTCTGCCATACCCTGCAATACCCCGCAATACTCTGCCATACCCTGCAATACCCCGCAATACTCTGCCATACCCTGCAATACCCCGCCATACTCGGCAATACCCCGCCATACTCCGCAATACTCTGCCATACCCTGCAATACCCCTGCAATACTCTGCCATACCCTGCAATACCCTGCAATACTCTGCCATACCCTGCAATACTCTGCCATACCCTGCAATACCCCGCAATACTCTGCCATACCCTGCAATACCCAGCAATACTCTGCCATACCCTGCAATACCCCGCCATACTCCGCAATACCCCGCCATACTCCGCAATACTCTGCCATACCCTGCAATACCCCGCAATACTCTGCCATACCCTGGAATACCCCGCAATACTCTGCCATACCCTGGAATACCCCGCAATACTCTGCCATACCCTGGAATACCCCGCAATACTCTGTCATACCCCGCAATACTCTGCCATACCCTTGCAATACTCTGAAATACCCCGCAATACTCTGCCATACCCAGCCATACTCTGCAATACTCAGTGATACCCAGCCATACTCTGCAATACTCAGTGATACCCAGCCATACTCTGCAATACTCAGTGATACCCAGCCATACTCTGCAATACTCAGTGATACCCAGCCATACTCTGCCATACCCTGCCATACCCAGCCATGCTCTGCAATACCCCGCAAAAATCTGCAATACTCTGCCATAACCCGCAATACTCTGCAATACCCCGCAATACCCAGCCATACTCTGCAATACTCGGTGATACCCAGTCATACTCTGCCATACCCAGTCATACTCAGCGATACCCAGTCATACTCGGCGATACTCTGCAATACCCAGCCATGCTCAGCCATACTCGGCCATGCTCAGCCATACCCGGCCATGCTCAGCCATACCCAGCCTCTGTATGTGGCCAGGCTGTGGAAGTCTCACACATGTGGTATCGCCGTACTCAGGAGGAGTAGGAGAATCTATTTTGGGGTGTCATTTTTGATATGTACATGCTATGTGTTAGAAATATTGTGTAAATGAACAACTTTGTGTTAAAAAAAAAAAGCGTTTTAACTACTTCCGGCCTTCCGTCATACGACGTCCTTGACTTTGTGCGGGGATATCTGAATGATGGGTGCAGCTACAGGCATCATTCAGATATCATCTTTTTCAGCCGGCGATTCCCTACACCATAAGAACGATCATAGCGACAGTTCCACTGCTTGATCGTTCTTACGGGAGGCGAGAGGGGACATCCCCCCCTCCCGCCGCCCTCCGGTGCTTCTACCGACTCACCGCTACGATCGAAGCCAGGATCTTTTTTTTTTTTTTTTTTTTTTAATTTCAGGCACAGCCTAGAGGTGAGATTTGGGGTCTTATTGACCCCATATCTCACTGTAAAGAGGACCTGTCATGCCATATTCCTATTACAAGGGATGTTTACATTCCTTGTAATAGGAATAAAAGTGATCAAAAAATTTTTTTTTGGGGAAAAAAGTGTCAAACTAAAATAAATAAAGTAAAATGAACAATAAAAAAAAAAAAATGTTTTTTAAAGTGCCCCTGTCCGTGTGCTCGCATGCAGAAGCGAACGCATATGTAAGTCCCGCCCACATATGAAAACGGTGTTCAAACCACACATGTGAGGTATCGCTGCGATCGGTAGAGCGAGAGCAATAATTTTGGCCCTAGACCTCCTCTGTAACTCAAAATTTGTAACCAGTAATAAATTTTAAAGCGTCGCCTATGGGGATTTTTAAGTGGCGAAGTTTGGCGCCATTCCACAAGCGTGTGCAATTTTGAAAGGTGACATGTTAGGTATCTATTTACTCGGCATAACTTCATCTTTCATATTATGCAAAAACATTGGGCTAACCTTACGGTTTTGTTTTTTTTTAAAGCAAAAAACATTTTTTTTTCCAAAAAAAAACGCGTTCGAAAAATTGCTGCGCAAATATCGTGCGAGATAAAAAGTTGCAATGACCGCTATTGTTCTCTAGGGTCTTTGCTAAAAAAACATATATAATGTTTTGGGGTTCTATGTAATTTTCTAGCAAATAAATGATGATTTTTACATGTAGGAGAGAAATGTCAGAATTGGCCTGGGTGCTCCAGAATGCCTGAAGGTGCTCCCCTGCATGTTGGGCCTCTGTATGTGGCCAAGCTGTGTAAAAGTCTCACACATGTGGTATCGCCGTACTCGGGAGTAATAGCAGAATGTGTTTTGGGGTGTAATTTGTGGTATGCATATGCTGTGTGTGAGAAATAACCTGCTAATATGACAATTTTGTGAAAAAAACGAAAAAAAAAAACTTGATTTTGCAAAGAATTGTGGGAAAAAATGACAACTTCAAAAAACTCACCATGCATCTTTCTAAATACATTGGAATGTCTTCTTTCCAAAAAGGGGTCATTTGGGGGGTATTTGTACTTTTCTGGCATGTTAGGGTCTCAAGAAATGAGATAGGCCGTCAGTACTTCAGGTGTGATCAATTTTCAGATATTGGCACCATAGCTTGTGGACGCTATAACTTTCACAAAGACCAAATAATATACACTAATTTGGGTTATTTTTACCAAAGATATGTAGCGGTATAAATTTTGGCCAAAATATATGAAGAAAAATTACTAATTTTCAAAATTTTATAACAGAAACGAAGAAAAATTAATTTTTTTACAGATTTTTCGGTCTTTTTTCTTTTATAGCGCAAAAAATAAAGAGCCCAGCGGTGATTAAATACCACCAAAAGAAAGCTCTAGTTGTGTGAAAAAAAGGACAAAAAATTCATATAGATACAGTGTTGCATGACTGAGTAATTGTCATTCAAAATGTGAGAGCACCAAAAGCTGAAAATTGGTCTGGTTATTAAGGGGGTTTAAGTGCCCAGTGGTCAAGTGGTTAATATAAGACCTGGGCTTATTTTCTGGGAAACACGGTATGTAAGAAATTGTCAGCTTATCCCTACTTCTGGCATTTGCTGCAGTGATCTTGGCAGTGTTTGATATAAGTGATTGAGCTGTCTATAGCATACATGGCCTCTCCTATTAAGCACTGAAATTATTTCCCTATAGCTACCAATCTAATTTAAAATTACAGGTCAAGTTGAAATCTGATTGGTAGCTGAGCAGAAGTAGCTCCATTTCTTGTAAAAACTTGCGATACATGAGGCATACAGTTTTTGCGATACAACCTCATCTCAGCATACATTCCAACTTAGACTGCACCATGGTGCGGCATTGTGCTGTACAATAAAAGTTTACTTTTTAGAGTGGCATATTCCCCCTGACTCCTTATATAACATAAATTTTGAAGTAAACATATGACCCGTAATACATTTACATTTTATACAATTAAAAAAAGAAAAAACATAAATCTACCCAGCTCATATGCTTATGGTTATTTAAAATGAGTAATGCTAGTTAATTAATTCATGGGTTCAGCAGAAAAGCTGAGTCCTGCATTTGATTTAAAAAGTAAAGTCCTTGTGTTCTGATTATTCTGCCTTCAAAAGGAGAATAAGAAGCAAAATTGGAAAGCAATTCATTGAAAGTCTGGGTTAGGTAAAGCTGCTGACCTACTCTGCAAGGTATAATTTCCATCTGTCTGTGCAAATCTGCTGAAATAGCTGTGAAATTGCTGCCCTTTGTTAACTTGCTCACAGCTGCACCTCTGCTGCATGCTGCAAGCAGGTTCACACCAAGTATTATAGGCTGCTACATGTGACAAAGCACAGTATGGTCACATTCCAACATAGATAGGTTTGTATCTGCCATAATTAGTCCAATTAGTTCAATAAAAAAAAAATAAAAAAAAACATAAATTCTGATAATGATCACAGCTCATGTATCATTGGGTTTAGGTCACTGATATTGATGAATAATTGTATTTTTAAACCTTATGAACTATTTTAGCTCCCCTTTTATCCCACTCCATACTAAGGCTGAGTTACAATGTTTTTTTTTTTTTTTTTTATTCAGCTGGTGGGCTAAACAAAAAAAACAAACAGATTCCCTCATCCATACAAGCAAGGTGGATAGATGAGTTCCCTCCACTGGGACATTGTATTCTGACAGTGGGACTCTCCACTGTCAGAAAACACTGATCAGCGACTGCAGCTGCTGATTGATTGATTGAAGTTTTCCAGCGTAATTGTTCTACAGAAATCAACCTAGCAATCGACTTCTGTCAAAGAGGGAGGGCCACATCCAGATCGAAGTTCCCTGCTGAGCCGGCCGAATTTTAATCTGTACCCAGCCTAAAGCCTGGAACACACCAACTGACAGCTCCAGTCAGAGCTGCTGTACTAACAATCTGATGTTAGTACATCAATCTTCCCTGCTGAGCTGTTGTGTTCTCATGGGGGATGCACGCCCGCCAGAACACACCGATCAGTCCTCTCAGCCAAAGGCTAAAGGAGCGCTGATCGGGAGCTGGTCGGCTGCTGTTTTTCCAGCATGCTAGTCCGACAGAAGCCGGCTTCTGTCGGACCGGCTGACATACGCACGGTCTGAATGTTGGCCAGTTTTTATTGAACTGGCCAATGTTTTCCGACATTCGGCCCTTGTGTATGGGGCTTAAGGCTAGTTGTGTTAGACAGCCCTTTAGAAATGATTGGGCTGCAACACTCTTCAGTGCATAAAAGAAAGCCTGCATTTTTTTACAGTGCAGTGCACCACACCACACAAGACGCCATGCATTGTCATGCACTGTGGTGCATTGCAGTGCATGTGTGTTGTGAAGGTGCAATTGGGTGCTATTCAGAATGAATGGTACCAAAACGCTTCAACAAACAGCATCGTGGATGGTGTTAATGGGCAGTAATGCATTGCAACATGCATAAAAAACATGCTAAAATGTACACTAAAGCGTGTAGATGTTAATTCTAATGCATTTTTATTAATTACAATGAAAAATGCACCAGGAAAAAATGTGCATGGGTGTAAATAGTCTTACATATGTATGTATATATTATACAGTATTTCTATAGTGCCAGTTTGTGCAGTAGTTTACAATATAAAGGGAAACAGTACAGTTATAATACAATAGAATACAAGAGGGTTAAGAGGGACCTGCACATAAGAGCTTACAATCTAATAGGGTGGGGCAAGTGGTACAAAAGGTTATAACTGTGGGGGGTGAATTTGTTAAAAGTTCAGTTAGTTGGAGGTCTCTTTCCTGAAGAGATGGATTTTCAGGGATCGTCTAAAGGCAGCCAGAGTAGGAGATAGCCAGACAGACTGAAGTAGAGAGTTGCAGAGGATGGGAGAGGCTCTGGATGGGTCCCTTCTTGGAGTCATTCAGCTGTGTATGTAGCAGACCCAAATACTGCCTCTTAACAGCAAAATGGTAGAATACATCAACAAGGGAGGTAGAGAACTGATTTAACTGTACCACTTGCTGCCTTAAGGTGGTAAATATAAGATTTGTATGCAATTTCATATTTCATAACTAAAAATAAAAAAATATTTTTTATGCTTAAACATAATATATATGAGGTGTGTCTATTAAATAACGAGACTGATTAAATAACTCACCTTCATTTATATGTATAACAAATTTAATGCTTGCATTTGCAATAATACATTGCTGCAGTCTTGTTTTCCACTTTTCAAAGGCATGGAGAAAATCTATTTCTGTTAGCTGTTTCAACACATCTGCCATTTTCTTCTTTACTGCATCAACTGACTTAAAAAGTGTCCCTTTAAGCATTGATTTAATTTTGGGAATTCATTCTCACGTCCCTCGCTGAATATTTTGTGCCACTCAAACACATGCGCACAAGACAGGCCGTCATTCCCATAAGCTGTAGTAAGCATTTTAAAACATTCTGTTGGTGTTTTGTGCAATTTTACAAAAAATTTCAAATTGACGAGTTGTTCAACTTTTAAACTTAGCATTTTTTTCGGCACACTACAGAAAACACAACCAAACTAAATGGCGACTCACAATCAACGTCCATAGAGTGTTGCTGCTTGTCATGCAGGTTCAAACATGTTTAAGGTCACCACGCATGCAGTTATAACCGGTTCTGACTGCTTTGTTTACTAGGTGGGATCACAGGCTCTTTATTTAATAGACACACCTCGTAAATGGTATGCAAATACAACATAAATATTTTATTGAAGTAAACATAGATCTTGTACTAGATTCCCGAGGTCCCCTGAGGTATACAGAGAGGAGGACAAATTATTTTAAAGGGTTGATATAGTGCCAAGGGGTGTGTCCCTTCCCTCCAATCGGCTCTCCCCTCACTGAGCTCTGTAGACCGTGACTTCAGTTCCCCGCCCCCTGCTTGAAAAGCTAAGCATTAAATATTCAGAACTTTGAACGGATGTAGAGAAGAGAAGACTGCAGATAAACAGGTATAACTTATGTGTGAGAATATGTTTCATCTCTGTGAATCAGACCAGTCACTGGGTATATATAGGGGTTTACAACCACTTTAAGGGCTGGTTTACACCAGATGCAGTTCGGGGAGCTTTTAGTCTGCATGAAAAACCCATGCACAGTGTTAAACATGGATTCCAATGGCCCTAGTTCACACCAGTGCAGTGTGTTCCAGTGCAGTCAACAAAAGTAGAACATGTTGCATTTTTTTCTGTATGACATGCATGTGGAATGAGGCAAACACATCGGAAGTGCACTGGAACACATCAAAAATGCACCAGAATGCACATGTTCTAACTGAGATGAAGAAAAAAAGAGGGAAAAAAACCCCTAAAAAACGCACCTGAATGCATAAAATATGTATATGCAGAAACACATATGGAATGCAGAAATTGTGGTGTGAGGCGGCCCTAAATGCTGATCGCAGAATTAAACTGAATATGTGATGCCTACTATGGATGATGCTGCATATTTTCCTGTTGTGCTTAACCACTTCCCGCCCGCCCATATGACGTCCTGGACTTTGGGCGGGTATATCTGAATGATGCCTGTAGTTACAGACATCATTCAGATAGTGCCGGTTTCAGCCGGCGAATCTCCACACCATAGGAACGTTCATAGCGGCCGTTCTGCCACTTGATCGTTCCTATGGGAGGCGAGAGGGGAAGCCCCCCCCTCCCGCCGCCCTCCGGTGCTTGTTCCGACTCACTGTTACGATCGGTGAGGCGGAGAGCGGAACTGCCGGCGCCGGATGTAGATCATAGAGATTTCCGTCGCCGGAGTCTCTATGATCGTCGGAGGCCGGGCGCGATGTTATGACATCACGCCCAGCCTCTCCATTAAAAAAAACGGCGCCGCTTCGGCTGGGAAGCGGCAATCGTTTTATTTATTTTTTTATTTCAGGCTTCCCAGCCTAGTGGTGAGATATGGGGTCTTATTGACCTCATATCTCACTATTAAGAACACCTGACATGTCATATTGCTATTACAAGGGATGTTTACATTCCTTGTAATAGGAATAAAAGTGATCAATTTTTTTTTTTTTCAAAAAAGTGTCAAAATTAAAAAATTAAATATAATTAACAATAAAAAAAAAAAAATTTTAAGCGCCGCTGTCCCCGTGTGATTGCACGCCGAAGCGAACGCATACGTAAGTCCCGCCCACATATGAAAACGGTGTTCAAAACATACATGTGAGGTATCGCCGTGAACGTTGGAGCGAGAGCAATCATTTTGTCCCTAGACCTCCTCTGTAACTCAAAACATGTAACCAGTAAAAAAATTTCAAGCATCGCCTATGGGGATTTTTAAGTACCGAACATTGGCGTCATTCCACGAGCGTGTGCAATTTTGAAGCGTGACATGTTAGGTATCTATTTACTCGGCGTAACTTCATCTTTCACAAAATGCAAAAACATTGGGCTAACTTTACTGTTTTGTTTTTTTTATTAAAACACAAAACTGTTTTTTTCCCCAAAAAAACGCGTTCGAAAAATTCCTGCGCAAATATTGTGTGAGATAAAAAGTTGCAACAACCACCATTGTATTCTCTAGGGTCTTTGCTAAAAAAAACATTTATAATGTTTGGGGGTTCTATGTAATTTTCTAGCAAAAAAATGATGATTTTTACATGTAAGAGAGAAATGTCAGAATTGGCCTGGTAGGGAAGTGGTTAATCAATAGGATGACTGTAGTGTAATTATTAATACAAACGTATCTAGATATTACATGATCTGGGAAAATAAATAGTTCATATTGATTCCATACGTAAGTATAACAGTGGATTCCAGCAAGTGTTCAGGGTTAAAGACCATGGCTAAATATAGTAATATAGAGTATAAACTTTCAGAGTTTCAGCAGAAAAGTTTTTGAAAACATGGAAAGCTTCACAAAGTATTTCACAAAGTACTTCAGGTTTTAGGACGCTAGCAGTTCAAGGTAGGAAGTATTTGTAATGCTGTTTATACAAAAGCCTTGCAGGATGCTGGTTTCCACAGGTGCCATGTGACCAAAATCTAATGTGTATTGACATCCCGCAAGTTCGTAAAAATCACTTCAAATTTCTTTCTGACAGCAGCTACTGTTGCACTTCAAGGCTAATTGTAGCCTATTCAATTCAATCTTTTCACAAAAGAACTTTATTTCATTGCATTTTTGTGTGGCAAGTGTATAGGGTACTTGTATGGTTTGGTAATTTCATTTATATGTTGGGTGATTTAAAAAATAACTCCACGTTTGTTGAGAAAAAAAAAACATGCCTCTCTGAGTGAGCACTGTACTTTGCAGGAATTTTAACAAACGTTGCAGATTCCTGCCACGGTTTCCCTGCGTTTTTTAAAAGGAGTACAGTGCAGTTTTGTTTTCCGGGTCGGGTGCGATTCAGGTGCGAATTTGTACTTGAAATCGCACCTTAACTGGACTGAAAAACATACAGGACTCTTTTTAGCAGCCGGCCTGCAGATATGCTAACTGGCTCCATAGAGAAGGCTGCCTGTTCACATGTCATGGGAACTGTATGCGGTTCAAAACTCATCCAGTTCAGTTATATGTGAACCGAGCCTGAAGAAATAGCTGTCTGTCTGTGGCCATGTGAAGTGAATCTGAATGGTTTTATAGTTATCAGTCAACTGCTGCACCTGCAGGGCTCTAATGAGGAAAGTTGCAGGGTCTGCATCCATTTAGACATGATTTCCATTTGTGAGTATGGCACTAAAACTTTTTTGCTGCTGGGGATACTCAAAATCGGATTAGTATTTTAGTGCAGACTTCTGGGAAAATCAGTAAACCAATCACAAGCAGGAAACAAGATTTTTTTGGGGGGAGGGGGGGCATTCTGTACACCATCTGTGTACAGACCACCTCCAGGTTGCCATATTGCATTGCATTTTACAGAAAATTACAGCACTGCAGATTGAAAAGGAAAGGTAATTTTTAATAATGTTCAATTACAATGTGACGTGTGTCACAATTGTATACTTTATATTATTTTTTTCTCACAAAAGTGTACTTACCCTTTAACATGTTAAATAGTTGGGTACTGGTGCAGAACAATATGTCAGCTGTATACACATATTTCTGTTAAAATCTGCTTTTATCTTTATTGATGCCATTGTTTTGCATACTTTTTTCTTTAATGTATTTTTATTTGAAAAATTCTGTGAAAAAAAAAAGCATTCATATAAAATAGGGTCCCACAACACCGAAATCACAAACAAATATATTCATATAAGTGAGAGAACTCCACAATAGAAATAGAGTCCATCCACAGGTGAAAAGTGCTGATTGGATATCACACATGATCACTCCTATGTTCCAACGCCAAACACAGCCTCTTAGCAGAGGCATCAGACCACTAACATAAAGGTCACAAATGCATGAGGACTATCCAGGGTTACTGTCAGATGAACCTTCTCTGGCAGGCATCATAAATGGACCGCGGAGAGAGGAAAAGGACAGATAGAGCATTACTGTCATACAATTGTATTTATTTTATATGCTTGACTTCTAAAAACACCGATTGCAAAGGCATTTTATTCCTCTGTGGCAGTTCCAGCTTGGTCACCAACCCCAAGCTAGATAGATCCTCCAAAATTGAATCCCACCATCAACCCCAACTCCAAGTGGTACTTCAAGACCTTCGCTGCCTTTGGCTAGGTAGATGTGTATAGGGAACTCAGTCCCTCATATGTGATTATATCCAGTACTCTGCTTCTCATATTCGCTGTTCTAGAATTAACTGCTTTTGGACCTGGTAACTCCCTCCAGCAATGGGATAAGGTAAAATTCTTCAGTTGCTTAGTTTGTTCCCATCTGCCCCTATCAAAACTGTCCCCTCTTCCCCTGGCCTATGAAGACCCATTAAAAGTCTGCTTATGCTACCCACCACCCTCCCCAAAAATCCATGGGAAGTCTTACTACACAGACCCATATCCTACTTAAAGCAGTATTACTCTCAATAATAAACATATTAAAATAGACCCCCTGCAGGTTTAAGCGATTAGGGCACACCCAGTGTGCTGTGAATGCAGAGCGTACTGTGCATGTCCCAATCATATAATTGACTGTAGCCGATGTAAGTATCTACCAGACACTGCAAGTTTAGGAGATATTCACAGTCCCTACAGTTAAGAATTAATTTAAGCCGACCTGTATGGAAAAGCGTAAAGATTTACCCCTTGGCGCCAGCTGTAAGCAAATATGCGGCTTCTCTGCGCCTGGTCCTTAGCGCCGAAGAGCCGCATATTTGCGTGAATTGCTGAATTGTGTGCTGAAAGTATGCACACTGTGCTCTCCCAGCATAGTTACGAACCCCTAACCCAACGTTTTCGATCACTCATTGTGATCGGGAGTTTTCGTGACCGCCGTGACAGCCAATCACGGTGGTCACATGATCTCAAGCCGTGCCCTGCCTCCCGGCATCATAAACCTCTTAAAGGGCCGGGAGGCACCGGCGCTAAGAGGTTAATACCACTTTAAACACAAGAGTAGGCTTTTGTCCTTTATAATTTTGACCACCAGGCAGTTGCCTTCCCCCCTCAGACGACACAAACACTTCACAACACCCCTAGCTATTCACCTCCTACCCAGCTATGAGAGGCAAACTTTCCACATCCTATAGATAATACACCAAGCACAGCCTCTACACTACCTAACTTTACTATGACTGCAAGTCTATGTATAATCTCTTCTGTTTTGCCACCACTCTGTCCCATGCCGCCATGTTTTTCTGTGATGTCATCTAGCTTTTACGGGTTCAGCCAGCGGGCCTATGATGACATGCCACTAGGCTCGCCCGTTTCCTTATTTTACTGAATGGAGAGGCAAATGGTGCACAGTGCACATCATTCACCCAGGTAAATGATGTGTACCATGGGGTGGTAAAAAATACACAGCACTATTTCGGTAAGCTGTCTGTCAGGAACTGGGTGAAGGGAGAAGAGGTGGGGCTTGCCAGGCACTGTGTGTGTTAATGGACACACACAGCCCTGGCTAGGATCATTCACACATGGGTATCTCCTTGGCCGTGGGAGCAGCCAGTAAAAAAAATACAAATATTAAAAGACATAGACTTTACAGAATGGGGGAGATTTATGAAAACTAGTCACATATAATTTGGGGCAGCTGTGCATAGTAACCAGTCAGCTTCTAGGTTTTTTGTCAAAGCTTAATTGAACAAGCTGAAGTTAGAAGCTGATTGGTTACTATACACAGCTGCACCAGATTCTGTGTGCACCAGTTTCAGTAAATCTCCCCCAATGTATAAGTCTGTACTTTAATGAAAAAATAAGCTTGAGCCTATTGGAGCGGGTTAGAAATAGCGTGAGTTCAGCTGAACTCAAACGATTTCAACCCGGCAATGCAGTCTAACTTCAGGGGCGATTTGACAGACATCTGTGCAGGTTCCTGCACAGTTGTCTATACAAATTGCCCCCCGAAGTTGCCAAAAGTAGTACAGGAACTACTTTTGGGAATCAGTGTGGAGCCGCACCGTTTCAGACGGTGCCATTTCTGGCAATAGCCGCCGATTTGGCATGCCATTTGTCAAATGGCATGTCAAATTTCTTCAACGTGAACCTAGGCTCAATGTCACTTTAAAATTAATGTTTTTTTTTCTGTGCAGGGAAATAGGAAAGTTTGGCAGACTTGACTCCAGTGTCTGGTTCACATCGCAGTCTCCTGTTATGTCTGAGGATCTGGTTCACAGAATGACATTGTATTTTCCTCTTATATTACCTGGGGTAGCATCAAGCAGGCTGCATTGACACTTTAGCCACAATGGGTGGGCTATTGCAACTGGTGTGGGGCGACACCTTAATGCCTTAAAGATACATGTACTGTGAGAAAAATAGAGGTTGCCTTTTCTGACCTCCTGACAAAAAGTTACATGATTCTTTGACTTATTTATTTTATAAACAAGCAGTCAGAAAGGTCTAAGTGAAGTCTGAACTTCTGATGTGCATGGTTTTGGGTTAGTGACTCAAAAATATTACATATTAAATACACAAGCCAGAAAACTAGCATTTTCAGAAATATATGTCAGCCTCCGTATACCCTCAATACAGGTTTTCGTTTAGGCAGCACTCACAGAAACACACACAGGGTGCCTATGTCTTTTCAGCTGTACATCGCTAACAATCAACAGCTGCTCCTTCACGTAGCCCTGACATTTTTCCCATGGGACTAGCTGAGGATAGCCTGCAGCATGACAGACTCTCTCCACAGTAAACAGTCCTTAGAAAAAGGTCACAGGATGTTTCTGAAATCATGCAGACCCTTTCAGCCATTTTACAATCAGTGATTTTTAAGAGGAACCCTTGCCGGTCTCCCCATTTAAAAGAAAAAATGTTTTGTCCCACTTACCTGATGGTGGTATCTGGACATTTCAAATACTCACCCATCCAGTAGATCCAGTGTTGACTTGCTGAGATCATCTCATGCCCAGCCACAGCTCCGCCCCACACTGCTATGTTTTTTCTGACGTCATTGAGAGGCTCGCTGGCTCTCCCGGGTTCAGCGGACATGCCACTCGATGATGCGCCGACAGGCCCGCCCCCTCCTCCTGTTCTTGAATGAAAGGCTATGTCTCCTGGGATATGTGACGTACATATCCGGGGAGGCACAGCGGGCAGTGTGTGTAAAATTTGCCTAAGGCAAGTGACCTGCATGGGGAGGTGGGGCGAACTTTACATTAAAAAAAGACGTAAGCAAAAAAAACCCAATAAAACTATGCCCTATTTCTGCAGAGGAGAAAAGAAGGGGTGGAGAGGTCGGATCATCCTCGGGAGGGTGAATGTCCGCTTTAAATAGATTCTGTCAGGTCTTCAAATTAATTAGACTGGCACTCCCTACAAGAGAAAAGGGATTATACTTACTTCTCTGGTGGCTCATTTCTTCCATATCCCCCCTGTTCTAGAGCTACAACCTCCTTTAGTGTCTTCCACATTTGACACATTCAGGACTTAGCAGTGACATAGGGGTGATAAGAAAGGAACCATAGTGGTGGGGAATGCAGGCATCCCATGCTACACTTTAATGCTGCAGATGAGGCTGCGGCTCAGAAACAGAGGGAAGATAGGAGACCTGGGCTGCCAGAGAGGTAAAATCCCTTTTCTTTTATAGGGAAGTGCCATGTCTCTTTAAAGTGCTGGAGCTGCAGGTTCTGTTTGATCGGTCCAGTGGCCTTCACGTCACACAGATAGATGCCAGGCAACCGTCAATGTTTCCTTCTTGTTGGACTACAATGAGGACACAAGAAGAAACATGGCACCTCAAAGAGTATTTGATGAAGATGAATATTGAATGTTTGTGCAGTGCGGTGGGGCCTTTTTTTTTCTAACAAACTTTATTGAGATTTCACGCAGACATCTCATAAAATTCAATAGCCGGCACAAGGCAATGGATTGTCTCGCACTGCGCTTTAAAAAGTACTACATGCAGTATTTGTTTTCAGGGCATTGTGCCCGTGCACCATGGCAACAAAGTACATTAAGAAAAAGTACCGCATGCCTTGTCCATGTGGTAGGACTGCGCTGGAATAGCCACCCAACACAGTCCCACCGCATGTGGTGTAAACCTATCCTTGGGGCTCATATAGACTTGTGGTTAGGGGATGTTAAAAATATGTATTTAAGCCGTGTTTTTAGTGCTCCCCAAACCCCCCCTTCTTAAGCTGCAAAGACAGCAGACGGGGGTGTTCACATGCCCACAGCAAATATTAGCACTCCTGTCACGTTCAGTGGGCAGCAAACCCAGCAAACCCATTCTGAACATAGATCGCTTTTCAAAGGAGTCGCGGTTTATATATCTTAACATAGCCTTAGAGGTGCCCTGTTTCTTCTTGTGTTTTCAGCATATCCTGACTCCAAGTGGGAGTGTGCAGCAGCTGCCCAGGAGATTCAACCTTGTGGACAGATTTAAGACTGAATTACCATACTTCCTCTGTGGTTCAGGGACTTGTGATGTTGGTGCCCTATTGGTCTTCAGAACATCTTTCCTGCTCCTCATCTCCAGGAATAAGGGGGGGGGGGGGTTGCATTGTAGTAGCAGAGGAGACTCAAGGCAGGGCTGACAAGCAGCTCATTGGATTTATGTCAGGATCAGCAGGGGTTTTTCTATACTTGCAGCATTTATACACAGACAAAACATGGAGAAATGTGCATGTATTGTACATTTATTATGCCCAGATATACACTTTCTTTTGAGTGCAATTTTGTGGTAAACATTAGCATGATAAAGAATTTTCATCTAGCTGTTGTAAAATAGTTTCACTGTTATGTACTGTATGACAAATATTTCTGGCTTTTTCATATTGTGGATGTTATTTTGTTTGTTTTAGATATCAGAGACATATGCCTTCCTTCCCAGAGAAGCTGTGACAAGATTCCTAATGAGCTGCTCAGAGTGTCAGAAAAGAATGCACTTAAATCCAGATGGAGCTGATCACAAAGGTACTGTAAGAGCAATGGTCAATGATTGAAAGTGACCCACCTACTTTACAGGGCGAGAGGTATAGCTGCTTCACTTAGCACATGCTATCCATAGGAGAATACTTACCAACTTTGCAGTTATGTACGTGCTAATTCAATATAGCCAATACAGCCAACCATGGTTTATGTAATTAGGTTGCCAAAAAATAGTTGGTTGGCTGTTAGCACTGTTTAAGTGTTATTAGTGTGTAAGTCAATAAATAGCCCTGTAACTGGTAACTGCTTACTTCATATCTTCCTCTTGAGCCATCACCTAAAGCATTGCAATTTGGATGTTAAACTAGGTCATGTCCACCTGCTGGGCAATTCTCCATAGCACCCGAAGCATGTTTGAGGCAATGCTACATTGAAATCTGCAACCTCTGTATCACTCCAGTGTGATTTCCTAGCCCATACACTTCTACCTTACTGGATCCAGTTCTGTCTCTGGTGAAATTATAAACAGAAGCATCAAATTTACATAAATATAATATATAACTTGAGGCTTCTGTATCTATCTATCTATCTATCTATCTATCTATCTATCTATCTATCTATCTATCTATCTATCTATCTATCGATCGATCGATATATATATATATATATATATCTAGATATATCTAT
The DNA here is from genome assembly GCF_042186555.1 of Aquarana catesbeiana. Classification (NCBI taxonomy): domain Eukaryota; kingdom Metazoa; phylum Chordata; class Amphibia; order Anura; family Ranidae; genus Aquarana; species Aquarana catesbeiana. The sequence goes on along the minus strand of NC_133328.1, from coordinate 496,497,753 downwards.
ATCTAGATATATCTATATAGATATATCTAGATATAGATATATCTAGATATATATATATATATCTCTCTCTCTCTCTCTCTCTATATATATATATATATATCTATATATATATATATATATCTATATATATATATATATAGATATATATCTATATATATATATATATAGATATATATCTATATATATATATATACTATTTTATCAAAAGTATTGGGATGACTGCCTTTACACGCACATGAACTTTATAGGCATCCCAGTTTTAGTCCGTAGGGTTCAATATTGAGTTGGCCCACCTTTTGCAGCTATAACAGCTTCAACTCTTCTGGGGAGGCTGTCCACACGGTTTAGGAGTGTGTTTATGGGAGAGTTGGAATGTTTGATCATTCTTCCAGAAGCACATTTGTGAGGTCAGGCACTGATGTGGACGAGAAGGCCTGGCTTGCAATCTCCGCTCTAATTCATCCAAAGGTGTTCTATCAGGTTGAGGTCAGGACTCTGTGCAGGCCAGTCAAGTTCCTCCACCCCAAACTCACTCATCTATGTCTTTATGAACCTTGCTTTGTGCACTGGTGCACAGTCATGTTGGAACAGGAATGGGCCATCCCCAAACTATTCCCACATAATTGGGAGCAGGAAATTGCCCAAAATGTCTTGCTATGCTGACGCCTTAAGAGTTCCCTTCACTGGACCTAAGGGCCAAGCCCAACCCCTGAAAAACAACCCCACACCATAATCCTCCCTTCACAAAATTATTTGGTCCAGTGCACAAAGCAAGGTCTGGAAAGACATGGATGAGCGAGTTTGGGGTGGAGGAACTTGACTGGCCTGCATAGAGTCCTGACCTCTGGGAGCCAGGCCTTCTCGTCCAACATCAGCGCCTGACCTCACAAATGCGCATCTGAAACAATGGTCAAACATTCCCATGGACACACTCTTAAACCCTGTGGACAGCCTTCCCAGAAGAGTTGAAGCTGTTATTGCTGCAAAGGGTGGGCCAACTCAATATTGAACCCTACGGACTAAGACTGGGATGCCATTAAAGTTCATGTGCGTGTAAAGGCAGGCGTCCCACTACTTTTGGCAATATAGTGTATGTATATAATGTATATATATATATATATATATATATATATATATATATATATATATACACACACACACACACACACACACACACACACACACACACACACACACACCTCCATCTATATTATTGCTAGAGACAAAGTGTTTTTGTGTGTACAGTGTGCTGCTTTCACTAAGGGATGTGCTGGGAAACACAATCAAGCACATCCCCACTGACAGGACGGATCTCTACATTGTTTACTTATGCAGAGCTCTGTCCAGTGTGTCTCCTCGCCAGTCAGCGGGAGTTGGCGGACATCCATTGGCCGGCACCCACTGATCGGCTTCTGCTGTGATTAATCACATACCCCCACCCAGAATTGCAGAATCACATATATATACGTGGTTCTGCACAGAATGGCCGCCCTGTGGCAGCAAATCTGCTATAGGGCGAAGTGGTTAATAGAGCATAATCCAAGATGTATTACTTGGAAGACTATTAAATAACTCCCGGTCCTTGTGTGTCTGAGACAAATGCCTTTTTAATAAAACTGCTCCATAACTTTAGTTATGTCTTGATTTAAAATAGAATTTTGAACTAAAGTTTCTTTTTTTCCATTTCGGATATCGTAGGAAATAGTAAAATTGTCCATCAGATTTTTTGTTTTGCTGTCTTTATACCCACAAGGAATGGTTTCTCTCAGTTGCTGTTCCAGTAGTAGTCACCAAGACATTTCAGGGGAAATCTCTTCAATTCTATAGATACAGCAATGGAAACCTTTTTTAGTAAAGTAGTATAGAGCCACATTCCATGTCAGCAGAATGGGAACATTTGTTGACATAAATATCTCTGATGAAAGATTCCTCCTCCATTTCTGTTGTGGTAGCTGTAAAATTTTTGATTTATTATCACTTTCTGTCCCAGTGATTATAGTCACCAGGACAAATAGAGAGGATCACACACAGCAATGAAATCTAAACCCAAAATCTGTACGGCAATGTCTTCAGTGGTCAGATGTAGTTGATGTATGGCCAACAGTGGTGCATTTGAATATCCATTGCTTGAAATAGTCAGTACATCGTGTGCAGATACAACTTTACTGAAGTCCCATACATGAAATGAAAAATGTTTGCAGACACTAGGGTCCCCTATATAAGTGTAACAATACAGAACCACCATGTGCAAACATATGACACAAGTTTTTAGAAAGAACAATGGTGCGTAGCCTCCCTGACGGTAATCCCGAGTATGGCTCGGGGTTAAATTTCAGTCCCATTAGCGGTAACCCCGAGCCACACTCGGCATTGCATTGCAGGATCCTGGTGCGGCTTTACTTACCTTGTCCCCAGGATCCTGCGATGTCCCCCACTGTGTCCGTGGGCTGTGTCTCCTCCGAAGCCTCTCTGTGCCAGGCTCCATTCCCTGCGAGCGGCGCGACGCACGGGGGCGGAGCCTGGCAGCAAATTCAAAAAAATGTAAAAACCATAACACATACAGTACTGTAATCTTACAGATTACAGTAATGTATGAAATTATTTCACATCCCTTTTGTCCCCAGTGCTTTGGCCCATGCCCTGCATGCAGTTTTATATGATATATACTGTTCTTTCTGCCTGGAAACTGGAGATTGTCCATAGCAACCAAAAAGTGTCCCTTTATGTCAAAAGTGGCTTTAGATCAGCTAGAAAACAGCGATAGTAAATTAGAACACTTGCAGAATTGAGCGATAGTGAATCGTGGGGAAATTTATTTTATTATTATTATATATTTTTTTTTTAATTATTTATATTTATTTATTATATTATAATTTATGTTTTTGTGTTTCAAACTTCATCAGACCCGGGATATCTACTAGACTCTTGTTTGGACAGATTTAAGTGTGTTATTGTTAAGAATTACAGGCCTACAATATAAAATGCCAAATTTCCATGCAAAATAATTGTACCGCTTTCAGCACCTAAAATCCGAAATAATCATACCGCCAGGGAGGTTAACTATTGCTTACTCACATATTTGTGCTGATTATACTGTTGCGCCATGGAAGGATGAATAAATTGCATTACATTTTGACATCACATCCCATTGATTTGTATACATTTAATTAGCAGTGACACTGACAGTGGACCCCACTTGATGTGAATGCCTTGTCTATAAAGGACTAGTGGTTAGTGCCACCTGAGCTCACCCAAGTGTGTATATATTGTATGTACAGTATATACATGCACACACACCATATAATGACCAACAGGGTGCACTAGGGACCCTCATATTCCATTGTCCTTTATAGACAAGCCATCCACATCAAGTGGGGTCCACTGTTCACGAGGGACCCTTGCATTCCATTGAGTATTTTTCACCTCCTGTGGCATTGCTTTGGTGTCAGCATTGTTGATGCATAAAGGAATTGGATGGTCCCAGGTGGGCCTTGTTGGTCACAGTGGGGGTTATTTATGAAAGGCAAATCCACTTTGCACTACAAGTGCAAAATGCACTTGAAACTGCACTGACAGTGCACTTGGAAGTGCAGTCGCTGTAGATCTGAGGGGGACATGCAAGGAAAATAAAAAACAGCATTTTAGCTTGCACCTGATTGGATGATAAAATCAGCAGAGCTTCCCCTCATTTCAAATCCACCCCTCAGATTTACAGCAACTGCACTTCCAAGTGCACTTTCAGTGCAATTTCAAGTGCACTTTGCACTTGTAGTCTGCACTTATACTGCAAAATGGATTTGCCTTTCGTAAATAACCCCTATATGGTGTATGTGTGTGTTGAATATATGCACGTGGTCGTTCCACAACAATGAAATCAATGCAATCTTGTAAATAAAAAATAGTTTTGAGTGTCCCTGCTGTTTTTCAAGCTGTTACCTTGTTAAAAGGTGACACCCTGGGGTTGATTTACTAAAACTGGAGAGTGCAAAATCTGGTGAAGCTGTACATGGTAGCCAATCAGCTTCTAACTTCAGCTTATTCAATTAAGTTTTGATAATAAAACCTGGAAGCTGATTGGTTTCTATGCAGAGCTGCATCAGATTTTGCACTCTCCAGTTTTAGTAAATCAACCCCCTGTGTCTTTAAAATGTTGGTCCGCACATGGCATGCTGACTTTCTCTAGCAATAGCACTAAAACCTGATGTAATTCTAACATTTCCAAAACGTATAAAAGGTTTTAGGTTTTGATACCACTTAAATCCATCCCAGCACAAATCAGTTTAAACTTGCAAGCACACTTACGTGACCAGAGAATGATTTCAAAATGACATGAACATAACAAACTTTTTTATTTGCTTTACAGATAATGGAAAGCCTCCAACACTGGTGACAAGTATGATTGACTACAACATGCCAATAACTATGGCTTATATGAAGCACATGAAACTTCAGCTCTTAAATTCACAACAAGATGAGGTAAAGTGTGTTATAGATTGCAGTTAAGGGCTATTATGACAATTCACAATGCAGTTCCTAGGTTACCCTTAGGCCATTTATTACAAAAAGAATTTACCAAAGCCGGCCATACGTGGATCGATATCCAGCCAGTGACCCCCAAAATTCAATCCATGTATGGGCAGTCTTATTGTACCAAAGTCAAGCCATTGATCAATTTGGGTGCAACCAGCCTTTAAGATTTTTTTAGATTTGATTACTGCCAGCAGCTATAGTTACTAGCAACAATGGTGTTCTGCTGCCCGGGAAGGCTTCCTGCAACCCCTGGCAGAACACAATAGCGCTGCGGGTAGTTGACTGCTGATGGGGGAATCAAGTGATTTTCTTTCCTTCCACCCGTGGACTGCTTTAGTGACCCCTTTATTGCTTTTAAAACTTAAATTACAAAGCTATTGTTAAGACAAACGTTAAGCATACATAACAGTGAGTAAATATACCAAATGAATAACTAGTTATCTGTTCTTGCTTTTTTGTGTTTTTAAAGGTGCAAGTTTTTTTCTCTTTGAAGTAAAAAAAACAATGCTTCATAAAGTTTTTGGCCTGTAGTGGGAAAGGAAGCTGGTCTCCGGAGTTGGTTTTGCGCAATCTGGACAGCAAACTAGCTATGACACAAAACTGACCTGATTCACTAAAGAGAAAATACAAATGTTTGTACAATAAACATGGCGACCACTTAGATCAGTTTACACCTGGCATTAGAAAGGTGCACTTGGGCAGGGCAATTCACAGAACATTAAGAAAGTACAAATGTTTGCATTTGAGGAAAAAAAATCCATTTGTTCAAGTGCTTGCATTTGTTTTTGATTCAAGGAAGTTCTTTTGCACAGCATTCTGATGTCAAGTTTTGCACATTTTTCTGCTGATATACTTTATGGGCAAACATTTTGCCATGCAGACTGGGGCAGTGTACAGGCATAACAGGGAGGAGAGTGCCCCTGGAAAGACAAGACAGTTGTCAGGAGCCATGGTAAGCAGTGGTAATCCTGCATTACATACCAAATGAAGCATAATATAAAGGAGAATTTAATTTGGAAACTTAATTGAAAAAAAAAAGATTTTCAATTTTACTTACTAAGAATTATGAAAAAAATTAATTCCACTCTATTATTACTATATACACATACATGGACAAATTACTGAGATCAGGTGTTTCCAGCGAAGGTTACTGTTAATGCTACAACATACTGTACAAAGACATGTTAGACCATTGTGTGATTTCAACCTTTTAGCAACAGCTTCCCAGTTCTTTCATAACTGTACCCTTTGGACAAAGGCAGGTACATAAAGACATGGGATAACAAGTTTGCCATGGAGGGACTCCACTGCCTGCACTGAGCCCTGACTGCAACACTACAAAACACATTTTAATGAATTGGAGCGCTGATTGTGAACCATGTCTTCTCATATGTCATCAGTATGTGACATTACAAATGCTCTTTTTGCTGAGCAGGCACAATTCCCACAAACACACTCCAAAATCTTGAAGAAAGACTTCCTATATAGGTGGAGGCTGTTATAGCCACAAAAGACTAGGAGATGGAGGCCTTCTGGCCACTGAAACTCTCACATAACTTACACAAATGACTTCCTCTTCTTTGCTATAAGCAAAATATCAATTGTGTTCAGCAGAAGAAACTTTCTGAATCTGCCACTTAAAATGCCCTTGAAGAGACCTGAAATCCTTGATGAATCAGCCACAAAATGGGCTTGGAGTATGAGTGCTTTTACCACGTGCTAAACTGCACATGCATACTTTTTTTGCATCTATATTTCACACACAATAAAAATTTAGCTTAAAGAAAGTAGTATTTTTTTATGTAATTAAAAAAGTTAGCATTTTAAAAAACATGCAGACTTATTTCCCCCTTCCACCCAATCACTCTTTGGACTGTTAAAGCCCCGTACTCACAGGCTGAATGTCAGGATTCTCAGAGAGAGAGATCAGAGTATTCTGGGGGCCTGTCCCCTGTCAGAACACAACAGCTCAGCGGGGTAGATCACTGTACTAACCTTGCATGGTTAGTACAGCAACTCTGACCAGAGCTGTCAGTTTGTACCTTGCATTTTGCTGTTTCTCAATAGCTAAAACACTAGCTGTACACGATCTGATGTTGTTTTTGCTTATCCTGACTAGATATCAGCTAAACTAGTTACAACAGTACAATAGGTTTTCTACTTTTTGCAAAATATGACTGTAATTCACACACATATACAGTATATTTCAACATAAAATTAGTCTCTTACAAAACCCCGATTTACAGGTGCTTTTGTTCCATTTGAACTCTACAGGTATTCTTGTGACAACAATTACAGCTAAATGGAAAGACATTGCTGGACACAACAGAAAACCAAGTACTACTGGTTAGCAGAACAGTGGGGTGGATGCCCTATGTGCTTTTACAAGGAGTAAAAAACATCAGAGGTCCTCCTTTTTGTCTTACACAGAAATTCAATTTAAAATAGATCTAAAATTGTATTAACTATTCACCAAAGATGCAGTCCCTCCCAGCCCTTCCCAATAATAATTTAAAAAAAAATGTCAAACCTCTAATCAAATGCTTTTATTCTAGCAGTAGACCAGAAGTCTACGTAGCTGGCCAGCATTTGTGCTGCTGCACCCAGACGACTCAGAAAAAGCTTTGCAGTCAAAGCTGTACCTGTATGGATCTACCCGCTGCCAAAAAAAGTGTTTGATGGTATGAAAACATAGGCTTGCAATACCCAGTTTGATTTTCTCTCGTTCAGCCTGTGGGCTAAACAAGAGCAAATCAATTGAATTGCCCATCCATGCTAAAAAGCATTTATGGAGGAATATCAATTGCTGACCATTGTAATCATTACCTGCACCACCCAAACAGTGACTGCATCTGATAGCATTTGTTTGGCCATTATTTTTCCACCCAGCTCAGTCAATTTTTAAATCATTGTTTATCAAATTGCTCGAATGCCAATTGAATCAGCAAGAATCAGCCAAAATTCAGACACTTTATTGTACCTCACAACTATCAAAATTCAAACTCTAGAATTATTTATTGCCGGAGTAATATTAATGGTGCAATCACCTTACCAAAATCACCCTACTAAGAACAATTCATTGTAAAGAGTACTGACTGATTGCTACACAGATGGAACATCCCTATCTTGTGTCAACTTGAGAGTATATAAACATAAAATGGGTAGAACTACTCCTTGTGGCTTTCTGTATCTCAGACAGTGCAGTTAGCATTTTACTGATTACAGATTTTTAAAAAAATGGATAAACCATCCGAATTCTGTCCAACTTTGAGACAAGAGCAGCAGTAAAGAACAGCCACTGCAAAGCAGGATGAACAAATAAAATTATAAATGGAAATGCTTAAAAACAAAACCCTTGCCAGTTAGATGTTTTACATTAGGGTGATCATATTAACATAAAGCTAAAAAAAAAAGATAGATTCTCTTTAAAGTGATATGTGCTATAATGGCAGTATTGGTTTCACGTTTCATTTTTGCAAGTCTTTCTGGTTTCCGGGTTCTGATGTGAATAGCTGTCCAAGGCATTTGTTGATTGTTATTGCAGTCTAAACTTGGAATACCTACTGCTGTATTGACTGTTAGTGCATCAAGTGAAGTGGTGAATAAAAAGACTTGACACACTTATATCTGGACTGTCAAGGTGTCAGCGTGGATCAGACTGAGTGAGAGATCCCTGAACTGAGAAGCGTGTTGAACACAAGTCATCTATCAGTACCAATAACAATGGATGAGCTGTACCTAGCTACTATACAGCTCTCCGCAAATCTGCTTCTTATATACACATGCTGGGTAATTTATGTCTTTATTAGGTTAAACATCTTTAAAACTGACTCTGGTCTTCCTTTGGGAATAAAAGGAGAGGCTAAACATAGTAATTACCGATTTACTTATATGAAATACACAAAAGCCAAGATACACATAGCCATTAGGATTTACATCTTCTTTAGCTGAGTTTAGGGGGACCTTGTTACATGTGTATCAGAACCCACCTATTGTGATTAGACATTCTGTTCATGTATTTTTTTTCTTAAGTGTACTGGAGAGCCAAGTCGTTCTTTTATCCCATTTATCAGACCCTTATATTGAAAAATCAGTGTACCTAGAAACACGTAACAGCAGTCAGAAGACAGGAAATAATCTGATTGTTGAAGAAAAACCTTTTCTAACATTGACATATATGTGCACACACACATATCTTACAGTATGCTATAGTCTGTCAGCAGTGAAACCACACTGATTTCTGCATTGATAGAACAGCAACATAAATACTAGACTCAGCTATAATCGTTGATGAAGCTAAAAAGATACATCAGTTCAGGGCTGAGGACAAGTTCATTGTGTGATTTACAAAGACAATTTGTGATGTAACTGGGCAGCATCCTCCCAGAATTGTTATCTTAAAATTATAGAAATAGATGATGAGAGGATAGCTGATTAATCATCCAATATCTCTATGCACTGAACCTGTTGCAACTCTCTTACCTTAATTGGGTGTTGTTTACCACCTGAAAAGTACTTGCCCTTTAGGGCACAGTCCTAAAATGATTGCAGAGATTCTTATACATGCTGGAATAAAATTAGCAAACAGTAAAAAGCATCATTTTACATTCATGTGAGCTTTGTACACCATTCATATTTGAATAAAGTAGCCCAGTTGTCACAAGTGATACAGTATTTAGACTGATCATATAAGGCTGGGCTCACACTGATGCAAATTGGAATGCGGGTTTCCCCGCATTCAATTTGCATGAGAGGAGATTGTGACCGGCTCTCAATGGAGCCGATTCACACATCTCCGGGGGGGTCCTGTGCATCTTTGACTCTGTTTCGGGTCCAAATTCGGACCTGATTCGTCCATGAAAAGGAGAACAGGGATGCACCGGACCCCTGCTGTCAGCCGCATCCATATTAGGTGTGAACCCAAAGCTTGTAAACAAAAAATAACATTCCCCAATGGAAGAAGTGCCAGACCAAATTGTAATGAGCCCCTTGCTCGCTCGGTTCCACTCTCCCGACACTCCTCTGCAGCTATAGAATCAGATTGCAGATCGCAACATCTGATTGTTCGGTCATCCAATGCTCCGGGATTAGAACTATAGCTATGTGCCGTTCTAACCCAGTTGTGATAGCTCAGAACAAACACCAGGCAGGCTGTATGTAAGTTCAACCAGGAATCTCTTTTATTCAAAAATACAGGCTCTTTTATACACTAATGCCGCGTACACACGGTCGGACTTTTCGTCTACAAAAGTCCGACAGCCTGTCCGACAGACTTCCGACGTACCTTCGGCGGACTTGCGGCAGACTTTCTTACGAACGGACTTACACACACACGACCACACAAAAGTACGACAGCCTAGTACGCGGTGACGTACACCAAGTCCGACGAGACTATAAAACGGAAGTTCAATAGCCCGTACGACACCCTTTGGGCTCCTTCTGCTAATCTCGTGTTTATCTCGTGTTAGTAGAAGTTTGGTGAGAGACGATTCGCGCTTGTGAGACTCGTATTTTTCAGTTCGTTTTAACTGTTGTTCAGTCTGTGCTTGTGAGGTTTGTATCTGCTTTTCAGTGCGTTTGGTCAGTTGGCATTGAGAAATCTTTGTTTTATTGGCCGCTCGTTCCTGATTTTCAGGTCGTTCTTCACAGGCCTTGCTGTTCTTCAGTGCGTTCTGTTTAGTGCGTTCTGACCAGCCGACCGTTTTGAAGCCATGTTACCTGTACGTACTCGTCGTCGAGCTCGTGCATTGTATGTGCTTGGTGCTGTAGTTTATTCTTCAGCCCAAGACCAGTCCATGAACAGGGCGAGGAGGAGTTCATGGACCAAGAATTGGTTGCTTCAGCGTGACCAGTTCTGTCACATGCCTTTGCTCCGTGAGATCCGTGAGAATAATCCTGAGGATTTCAGGAACTTTCTCCGGATGACGGACCCCGTTTTTGACCGTTTGTTGGCTTTGCTGACCCCCTATATCAGCAGGCAGGATACCTGCATGAGGCAAGCCATCACTCCGGAGCAGAGGCTGGTCGCTACCTTGCGGTATTTGGCCACAGGGAGTAGCCTGCAGGACCTTAAGTTCTCGACAGGCATCTCCCCCCAGGCTCTGGGGATCATTATCCCAGAGACCTGTTCTGCCATCATACAGGTCCTGCAGAAGGACTATATTAAGGTAAGATATTTTTCTTTTATTAGCATCACATGTTCTTTTATGTAATCTTTGATAATATAATGTATTTCTTGCTTCAAACACTACTTACCATCATTGCAATATAGTGTGAATGTCCCCTTTTTATCCTCACACATGCTGGATTTTTTTCCTGTTATTTTTTGTCATGCATGTATATTTTCCTTCAATAACCTTCCCAGCATGAAGTGATGGGAACATATCCACCTAGTCTACTCATTTGGAATGTATTTTGTTTGAGTGTATTTAGTGTGCTGCTAATGAGCAATTATCTAGATTTCACAAACCCCCCCCCCCCCCACCTAAACTCACTCCAAATAGTGTGCTGCTAATGAGCAATTATCTAGATTTCACAACCCCCCCCCCACCTAAACTCACTCCAAATAGTGTGCTGCTAATGAGCAATTATCTAGATTTCACAACCCCACCCCCCCCCCACCTAAACTCACTCCAAATAGTTTGCTGCTAATGAGCAATTATCTAGATTTCACAACCCCACCCCCCCCCCCACCTAAACTCACTCCAAATAGTGTGCTGCTAATGAGCAATTATCTAGATTTCACAACCCCACCCCCCCCCCACCTAAACTCACTCCAAATAGTGTGCTACTAATGAGCAATTATCTAGATTTCACAACCCCACCCCCCCCCACCTAAACTCACTCCAAATAGTGTGCTGCTAATGAGCAATTATCTAGATTTCACAACTCCACCCCCCCCCCACCTAAACTCACTCCAAATAGTGTGCTGCTAATGAGCAATTATCTAGATTTCACAACCCCCCCCCCCCCCCCCACCTAAACTCACTCCAAATAGTGTGCTGCTAATGAGCAATTATCTAGATTTCACAACCCCACCCCCCCCCCCACCTAAACTCACTCCAAATAGTGTGCTGCTAATGAGCAATTATCTAGATTTCACAACCCCACCCCCCCCCCCCCCACCTAAACTCACTCCAAATAGTTTGCTGCTAATGAGCAATTATCTAGATTTCACAACCCCCCCACCCCCACCCTCGTTAAAATTTGCTGGAATGTTCTGTGGTGTTGATTTGTCTAAAGCAAATATATGTTGCACTTTGCAAAATGCATGTGCACTCTACAAGTGCATTTGTTCCAGTGCTTTAGTAAATGAGCAGAAGCTCTGCTGATTTCCATCATCAAATCATATGCAAGCCTCAAAGTGTTTTCATTAATTGCCCTTGCATGTGATTGTGTACTCCTTGCAACATGAATGCCTTTTTACATTACCTCATTTACTGTAAGCTGGTTAGCAACTGCACCTGCAGAGTGCGACAACTGCAGTCTTGTAGCCTTTTTAGTCCCTAAATTCCTGCGTGTCCTAAAAGTAATTTTTTTTAGGGATTTCACAACCCCCTAAAATGTAATCAATGTTCCATCAGAGGGGGTGAGCAATCTGATAAGTGTGCCTTTCCATATTAGTTATTCCAGAACAATTAAATTATTGAATGTTATACTGATGCTGGGGAATAATGTTTTTAATTGTCTAATTTTCTTGCAATGTTAGCTTCCAAATTAATTGATTTTGGTTTTCTTGTTTGATTTCCCAGTTTCCTTCAACGCCACAGGAATGGCAGACTGTGGCATCCCATTTTGCCAGCCGTTGGGACTTTCCCAATTGTGGAGGGGCTATAGATGGGAAACATGTCCACATTGTGCCACCACCCCATTCGGGGTCATATTATTTTAATTATAAGGGGTTCCACAGTATTGTTTTAATGGCGGTGGTGTCGGCACACTATGATTTTTTATATGTGGACGTGGGGAAGAATGGCCGGATGTCGGATGGAGGAGTATTTGCCCAGACGGAGTTCTGCCAGCGTCTCCAGAGTGGTGGCCTGGGATTGCCACCTGATGAGGATAACGTGGAAGGACTCCCCTTTGTCTTCATTGCCGATGAAGCCTTCGCTCTCAGCAAGCACCTCATGAGGCCATTCCCCCAAAGAACACTCACCCCGGAGAGGAGGGTTTTTAATTACCGGCTGGCCAGAGCTAGAAGAGTGGTTGAGAATGCGTTTGGAATTCTGGCCAGCCGGTTCCGCCTGTTTCAAACAGCCATTAATTTGGCGGAATACAAACTTAATTTTATCGTTTTATCGTGCTGCATTCTGCACAACTTTTTAAATAAGCATTCTACAAATTATATAGGCACAGTTGGGCCTGAGGCCGGACAAATAGAAGCCAACCTTACAGGCCTGGATACTGTCCGTACTGGCTTGGCCCCCCAAAGTGCCCGTCAAGTTAGACAGCAATATGTTAATTATTTTATGGGTAGGGGGGCCATTGCAATGGGCCAGGATATATAATTTTTGACAATAAAAAAATTATTGATGAAATCTTGCATTATATTTATTGCTTGCCTTTCTTTTGGGCTGTCTCCTAGGTTATGGTCGAGCAGTTGTAGTGCCAACTGTATTGTAATTTTAAATGTCTAAATAAGCTCCATTGCCACTGTAAACAACTTTTTTACAATTATAACTAAAATGATACTGAGCCTTGAAATAACAAACCACACATTTATTTAATTCCTATAAGGAGATGTTTTTATTAATGGTTGTTATGCATTCAGTTCTGCATTTAGTATAAAATGTTCATAGACAAAAATAGAATGATATCTTAATAATGTAGCAAAATATAATTATATCTAAATATTTATACCTAATCCACAAAAAAATATTTTTGGCTTTTTGATTTTCACAAACAGGCTTTTTTTTTTGTTTTGGGAAAATCAAGTTTTGTTTTGTGTTTTTTTTTTTTTGTTTTTTAAAGCAATTTTTTTGTTTATGTTTTTTTTTTTTTTAGCAAGTTATTTTTGTTTTTATTATTTTTTTTTAAGAAAGTTTGTATATTTTTTTTTTTGGTTTTTTAAAATCAAGTGTTTTTTATTTTTTTTGGTTTTTTAAAATCAAGTTTTTTATTTTTTTTGGTTTTTTAAAATCAAGTTTTTTATTTTTTTTGGTTTTTTAAAATCAAGTTTTTTATTTTTTTTGGTTTTTTAAAATCAAGTTTTTTATTTTTTTGGTTTTTTAAAATCAAGTTTTTTCTTTTTTTTGGTTTTTTAAAATCAAGTTTTTTCTTTTTTTTGGTTTTTTAAAATCAAGTTTTTTATTTTTTTTGGTTTTTTAAAATCAAGTTTTTTATTTTTTTTGGTTTTTTAAAATCAAGTTTTTTATTTTTTTTTGGTTTTTTAAAATCAAGTTTTTTATTTTTTTTGGTTTTTTAAAATCAAGTTTTTTTTTTTTTTTTTTTTTTTTGTGTTTTTTTGAAAATCAATTTTTATTTTTTTGTGGATTTTTGAGGTATTTCCGAGAAACAGCCCTCCTTTTTTACATTAGGTTAAACAGCCATTTATGTTCTGGCAAAAAAAAAAAAGAGAAGGCCCAGAATGGGGTCAGCAAAACAGGAAATGAAGGACATGATTGATGTTTTGGGGTTTAAAAAAGGGCATTTAGATTCGACCCAAAACATCAATCATGTCCTTCATTTCCTGCTGCATACGATCCAGCCGATTCCGCATTTGATCGATCTCCCCATTCCAGGCCATGATTTGAGCAATTAGCCGTTGGGCACTGTCTGTGGTGAAATAGTCAGTTGGACCTAAAGTGGAATGAAAAAAAAAATATGTTTAGAAATATGCACACATAAGTTTACCTTACCATAAAGCTGGTGTCTCAAACACTGACCTGGTGGGGTGCCCATGTCGCAAACTTCATGAACATCCTCGGGGGTGGCGCTGTTGCTTGACTCAAGCACAACCAGATCACCTAAAATAGAGTAGAAAAATTACATAAAATAAAAGGCAGCCATGCATAGATTACCGTAAGCTGGTGTGTCAGACACTCACCTGGTGGGGTGCCCATGTCGCCCACCTCTCCTTCCTCCACATCCTCAATGGGACTTGGGCTTATTTCCCAATCATTTTTTGCTTGGGGTGGACTGTCTTCTGGTTGTTGGCTGAGTGATTTTTCCCCTATGTGAAACAAAAAATTATTAATCTAATTAGCACACAGATATTTTAGTACATAGTAATTTTCCAACATTTGTAATGAAGTGGTTTGTGTAGAGTTCCTATTTTACCTCAATATTTAAAATTAGAAAGACATATCGGATAGATAGATATCAATATCTCAAAATATAGTTAATAATCTTTTGATCTCTCTCTATATCTGGAACAAAATCTCAAACTATCTAACTAAATGTAAAGCCAAAAAATTAAGATAACTTCAAATCTTCAAAAAGAATGTTTTACATTTCTATATCTATCTATCTACCTATCTCTATATTTCTCTCTCTCTCTATATATATTTCTCTCTCTCTCTCTATATATATATCTCTATTTCTATATCTCAATAGATATATATATATATATATATATATATATATATATATATATATATATATATCTATCTCTCTCTCTCTCTCTCTCTCTCTCTCTCTCTCTCTCTCTCTCTCTCTCTCTCTAGTTATATATATATATATATATATATATATAGTTATATATATATAGTTATATATATATATATATATATATATATATATAGTTATATATATATATAGTTATATATATATATATATATATATATATATAGTTATATATTTATATATATATATATATAGTTATATATATATGTATATATATATATGTATATATATATATGTATATATATGTATGTGTATATATATATATGTATATGTATATATATGTATGTGTGTGTATATATATATATATATATATATATATATATATATATATATATATATATATATATATATATATATATATGTATATATATATATATATATATATGTATATGTATATATATATATATATATATATATATATATACATGTATATATATGTGTATATGTATATATAGATATATATCTATAGATATGTAACGAGGTTTCTTAAAAGATCGTTTAAAACGATGAAAACAAAAATCGGATAGGAAGGAAAAGCACATGGAGCAATATACAAGGTAATAAACACAAGAGAAAAACACGACAAGTACTTACTTTTTTTAAGAACTTTCCGGATACGTCGGTATTGATCCGGCTCCCTGAGTTTCAGGTCAGACCATCTTTTTCGCAGTTGATCTTTGGAGCGCTGGACCCCAAAAGATGCCTGCAAAGTCTCCACGACCTTCGCCATTATTTTGGCCTTGCGCAAATTTGGCCGTGCGTACGGCCCATAATTGCCATCATAGTCGTCTTTGTGAAGAATGGCCACCATCTCCACCATCTCTTTAAAACTCATATTAGAGGCCTTAAATCTAGGCCTCATAGATTTCGCTGACGTTCCTGCCTCCGGGCTGTCTCCACTACCTGAGGTCGTCAACATTTCAGGTGTCTCCGCCATTCTTTAACTCCACTACGCGCCGTAACAAAAAATGGGCGGAGAACATGAGTTAAAATCGAACGTCAGGGGCGGGCGACGCAGGCGGAGTTTCACACATGCGTAGTGTATAAAGAGCCTTGCGCACGTGTCGTACGTACGTTCTGTGCGTCGAATTAGGGGGCGGAGAACATGAGTTAATTTCGAACGTCAGGGGCGGGCGACGCAGGCGGAGTTTCACACATGCGTAGTGTATAAAGAGCCTTGCGCACGTGTCGTGCGTACGTTCTGTGCGTCGAATTAGGGGGCGGAGAACATGAGTTAATTTCGAACGTCAGGGGCGGGCGACGCAGGCGGAGTTTCACACATGCGTAGTGTATAAAGAGCCTTGCGCACGTGTCGTACGTACGTTCTGTGCGTCGAATTAGGGGGCGGAGAACATGAGTTAATTTCGAACGTCAGGGGCGGGCGACGCAGGCGGAGTTTCACACATGCGTAGTGTATAAAGAGGGGCCTTGCGCACGTGTCGTACGTACGTTCTGTGGTAGGTGATAGTGGACCTGGACGTTACAAAACGAAGGTAATTTTAGATATTTTTTTTTTTTTTTTGGTTTTTATGGTCATGACTTTGTAGCAAGCGGCCTATATGGCTTGATAGATTGATGAGGCCTACATAGGGAGAAGATGATGAGGGGTTAGCCGAAACCTATAATAAAAGTGTTTTTTGTCTTGTGACTTCATCTTTTCCAGATATAATGAATCCCCTATTTAAGGATCCAGAGTTCCTTACATCTTTTATTTCCAAATATCGAGAGATGAGGAATTTGTGGGAGGTGAAACACCCTCAGTATTATGCTAAGCATGTGAGGAAGTCAACGCTGGAGAGACTTCTGGCCTTTGTCCAGGCGACCATCCCGGAAGCAACAATGGAGACATTGCTCAAGAAAATTGGGGTCTTGAGGAACATGTATAAGAGGGAGCATAAGAAGATCCAGGAATCAAGGAGATCAGGAGCATCAGCAGATGATGTTTATGTACCCAGGCTGTGGTACTACAATCAACTCCGTTTTCTGGATGACCAGAATGAAGCCAGGCCATCACTTTCAACCCTTCCCTCCACCCTTCCCTCCACCCTTCCCTCCACCCCAGCAGAGGCTGATGAGGAGCAAGCTGGGTCTTCCATCCTGGATGAACCAGATATGACCATCTGGAGTCAGGTAAATTATTTTAACAAATATTTACTGTACTAATATTAATGATGTTAACTGGATGTTATAATTGTCTAAAATAATTTGGCACTCAAAATTGGGTATACATATCAATTGACAGTAGTGGCTAAATATGTTTGGCACCTGCTTGAAATAATTAGGGTGTCTGATTAGACTCTTTTATTAAAGAGAAGTATTCACATTGAATTTGCTATTCATGAGAAGCAAACTGTGTGTCATTGATGAACCCCAAAAAATATACTCAAACTATTGTCCTTTTTTTATACACAGGATGAGTCCATCCAGGAGGAATGTGGGGAAAGTGGCAGGCAGGAGGAGACCGGGCCCATGGACAGCCTGGAGGAGGCCGGATTCACCATCATCCTGGAGGAGGCTGGGCCCAGTGTCAGGCAGGAGGTGGCTGCTCCCAGTGAGGTGGCTGCTCCCAGTGAGGTGGCTGGGCCAAGTGAGGTGGCTGGGCCAAGTGAGGTGGCTGGGCCCAGTAGGAGCCTGACCGAATCCCAAGTGCCTCCCCTCCACCTTCCCAAAAAAAGGGCCAGGAAGGGGATGGTCACACAGGACGCATCCCTGCGCCTCATGCAAGAGGCCACCCGTTTTTTAACAAGCCCCCCCGAAGCGGAAGAATCCTATGGCTGCTACTTAGCCAGCAGGCTTCTTCAGATGGATTGGGAGCAGCGCCTCATTTGTGAGCGCCTATTTGGGGAAACAATCCATAAGGGGCTGCAGGGCACGCTAACACAAAACACCCAACTACATGAGGCAGCCCCCCCTCCTCCTCCTCCTCCTGCCACAACTGAAACACCAGAGCCACAGCCTCAAAAGAAGGCTACAGGGAAGGCTGCAGGGCAGCGTGGAGGAAAGGCTGCAGGGAAGAGAAGAAAATGATGACCTGGGTTCAGTCTGGTCTGACAGAAGACGCAGGCTGTTGTAGGACCACAGTCTGGGGACATCTAGATCATCTGCTGGTGCTGTTGATCTCTGGGATTCTTGGACCAGATTGTGCTCCCTCTTATATGGACTCCTCAAGATCCCAATTTTCTGGTACACCGACTTTTTCCAGCGTTGACTTCCTCTTTATTTTATTTTGACCATGAATAAATGGATATTTTTTGAGTTTAGCAAAAGACTTTATGTGTTTTCTTTGAAATCATTGATTTTACACACAATGTTAAATTAACAAGGGACAACAATCTCATTGAGTTTGAAAAAAAACACACCAAAAATACATTACTAATGTTAATAATGTTCAAGTGGTAAGTCTTGAAAATCAAAAAAATTACGTAACCAAAAACGGTGCTTTGGGTTAACTTTATCTAAAAACTAAAAAATAAACACTATAAAAAAAAAAAATAATAATGGGTTCTTTGTGTTAACTTTACAAACCTAAAAAAAAAAAAAAAAAAAAAAAAAAAAGGGGAAAAAGTATTATTAGTATGGAAACATTGTTTTAAAAAGGCATACTATATCATTCATGAGATCAAAGAGAAAAAGAATCCAGAAATCAGTTTGGGAGAACTCTGATTATGAACAGCAAAACACCTTCGTTCTTTAGAGCCTTCGTAAAGAAGAAATAAAATGCGCTGCATTGAACGATCACAGATTTTGCAGCGTGATGAATGTGCTACCTACAATACGAACACTAGTTTTACTAGACCGAGTGCTTCCGTTTAGTTTTTGCTTATGAGCATGCGTCGTTTTTTTGTCCGTCGGACTAGCATACAGACGAGCGGACTTCGGGGTCCGTCGTACTTACGACGTAAAGATTTGAAGCATGCTTCAAATCTAAAGTCCGTCGGATTTTAGGCTAAAAAAGTCCGTTGAAAGTCCGGAGAAGCCCACACACGATCGAATTACCAGCCAGCTTTAGTCCGTCAGCGTCCGTTGGACTTTTGTAGACGAAAAGTCCGACCGTGTGTACGCGGCATAACAGTGGAGGTGCATACCTCCGGCTCATATTACTCTAACAATACACCTGTAACCTAATTAACCTAATTAACATGGGCTAATTAACTAATCCCTTTAGACAGCCTAGATGACTCAGACATGACCTTTAGGCCAGACTGGCCATCTTGTAGTTCAGAAAATCCAATCAACATTATCACAATAGCAGAGTTAATTAAACACAAACAACAATGGGGATCTAATGACTCTTAGATCCCATACTAGAGACTTATTTACAAACACATTTTAGCAGACAACAGATAGGTAGCTGGAATTGATGACATTAGCATTTAACAGTAGGAGTCCCAACGGTATGAATCAGTCATTATTCCAATATGGCAAATCCAGGGTCCCCAGAGTTTGTGTGTCCTGGGGGACCAGGACCCGAATCTACAGTAATACCACCTCAAGGGTCCCCAGGCATACAGCTCACAAAGAACACCATTCCCCCAAATGCCAGGGCCCATGATCGATCGGAAAGAGGCTAGCATATAGTCCCCTCCAAAAGTCTCTCTCCCGGCTAGGTCTGTCACACAAATAATAAGTCCAAATTAGATTATAGGTTCACACTAAAAAACAGCCAAAGGATTTTGGGGGCCATGAGAAACTTCCCTTTCATAAGGGCTTCAGTTAAAAGAAGACCTTTGAGGCTGGGTTCACACATATACGATGCGAGAACCGGCCCGATTCCTGTGCAGGTTCCCGCATTGCATGTCACTCACAGGGAGTTCACACTGCCCTCTATGAACTGCTGCGGGTGTCAATAGAAAGTTAATGACACCCCCAGATCAGTTTGCAGATCGCAGTGCGAACTGTCAAATGGTACAGGAATCGGATCACATAGGTGTGAACACCCATGCAATCTGATTTCAGTGCGGACAAAAAAAAGGGTCCTGCACCATTTTAGTGCGAATGCGATGCAATTTCAGCGATACAGTTTGTATGGCTGAATTTGCAGCGCACAGACATGTGATCTGCACTGCAATGCAGTGCAAATCACATGCTATGTCTGTGTTCGCATCAGTGTAACCCAGCCTGAAAGGTCTTAAAACAGCGCTTTTCTGTGTGAATCTATGTAGGGAAGATAATTGTTGGACCAGGAGAGTTAACAGACAGCATAATCTTCGTAAGCAATCAAGATCTTGCCCCAGAAACGCAGCGGCTAGTGCTTTCATAACATGTTACACCTTGAATATGGGTGTTACATGTAACATATTATGAAAGGTAAACTTATCCTTTAAGGATCTCTCTGTCCAGTTTTGTTGGCAAATAAACTTGTAATAATTATCGATTTTTATTCTGTAAGCTACCCAGTGGTTTGTGTTCTTCAGAAATCCTGGCTTTTAACAATGTAAACTTTATACCTGCAGGATGAAAGCTCTATAGAAAGTGATGAATTTGACATGAGCGACTCCACCAGGATGTCAGCTGTGAATTCTGACCTCAGCTCCAACCTTGAAGAAAGGATGCAAAGTCCCCAGAATCTTCATGGACAGCAAGATGGTGAGTTAATTTTAATACATCTGTAAGATGTATAACTTAATTTTACAGCTTGGTCATATACAGTCAGTTCTCTTTTTACAACGTATTTAAAGAGCAATTTTCACAAAGTAAAGTTATATAAAAGAAAAAAATATTTTGAGGTAAGTGTGTAAAACAAATACTATACCAGTGTCTCCTGCTCTACTATGCAAACTGTGAACCAAATTTGTGTAAAAACAAGATTTCATAAATTTAAGAAAACTGCACATGTGAAATAAAGGTAGTACCAAGAGTATATTTTTTAAAAAAACTTTCTTGTCCAGTAAACCTAAAGAAAAAAAAACAGCTGCACATGTTAAAGTGAACCTCTGGGGGGAAAAAGCAAACTGTAAAACAAATGGGGCTACAAGTATTGAGAAATACAAATGGGAAAGTATTCAGTCAGAATAGACATTTTAATTTGGTTACCAAGATAAAAGGTATTTCACAGCTTTCCAACATACTTTCCTTAAAGGTAAATAGGGAGGTATTGGCATTGCATTGTGAGATGCCAGGTAAACATACCAGATCTCCCACGTTAAGGTTAACGCA
Organism: Aquarana catesbeiana; assembly: GCF_042186555.1. NCBI lineage: Eukaryota > Metazoa > Chordata > Amphibia > Anura > Ranidae > Aquarana > Aquarana catesbeiana. The sequence continues at coordinate 496,476,444 of NC_133328.1, read as the reverse complement.
CAACTAAACCCACCTTTTCAACTGTTTCTTAAAAAAAAAAAACTCAAGTTAAAAATGTTCACTAGATATTAATAAAGTAGATGAACATAATTATTTGACCCCCTGCAGATTTTGTAAGTTGCACGCTTACAAAGAAATGAAGGGTCTATAATTTTATCATAGGAATATTTTAAATGATAGAGACAGACTATCAACCAAAAATCCAGAAAAAAACACATAATACAAATGTTATAAATTGAGTTGCAGTTCAGCGAGTAAAATAAGTATTTAATCCCCAAGCAAAACATGACTTAGTACTTGGTGGAGAAACTCTTGTTTGCAAGCACAGAGGTAAGACGTTTCTTGTAGTTAGTTACCAGGTTTGCACACATCTCAGAAGGGATTTAGGTCCACTCTTCCATAAAGATCTTCTGTAAATAATTAAGGTTTATTGGCTGTCACTTGGCAACTCGAGGTTTCAGCTCCCTCCAAATATTTTCTATGGGATTAAGGTCTGGAGACTGGCTAGGCCACTCCATGACCTCAATGTGCTTCTTCTTGAGTCACTCTTATGTTTTGGGTCATTGTCATGCTGAAAGACCCATCCATGACCCATCCTTAGTTTTCTGGTTGAGGGATGGATGTTCTCATCCAAGATTTTACAATACATGGCCCCAACCATTGGCCTCTCAATGCAGCAAAGTCAGTCTGTACCTTTAGCAGAGAAACAGCCCCAAAGCATAATGTTTCCACCTGTGTGCTTGACCGTAGGGGTGGTGTTCCTAGGGTCAAAGTCACTATTTTTCTTCCTCCAAACATGGCGAGTCCCCCTCCTCAAGAAGGCACATGTACAGTCATGCCAATGAACATCTAAATGATTCAGAGACAACTTGGGAGAAAGTGCCATGTCAGATGAGAACGAAATTGAGCTCTTTGGCATTAACTTGACTCGCCGTGTTAGGTGGAAGAAAAATGCTGACTATGACCTTAAGAACACCATCCCTACAGTCAAGCACGGAGGTGGAAACATGATGCTTTTAGGCTGTTTCTCTGTTAAAGGATCTTGGACCTTCTTCCCTCAGCCAGAACACTGAAGATGGGTCGTGGATGGTTCTTCCAACATGACAATGACCCAAAACACTGCCAAGGCAACAAAGGAGTGTCTCAAGAAGATGCACAAATTTTGGTCATCGAGAGGCCTACTCAGTCTTCAGACCTTAATCCTATAGAACATTTATGGAGGGAGCTGAAACTTTGAGTTGCCAAGCGACAGCCAAGAAAACTTAAGGATTTGGAGAATTTCTGTAAAGAAGAGTAGACCAAAATCCCTACTGAGATGTGTGCAAACCTGGTAACCAACTACAAAAAATGTCTTACTTCTGTGCTTGCCAACAAGGGTTTCTCCACCAAGTACTAAGTCATGTTTTACTTGGGGATCAAATACTTATTTTACTCACTGAACTGCAACTGAATTTATAGCATTTGTTTTATTTTTATTTTTTTTCTGGATTTTTGGTTGATATTCTCTATCATATAAAATACACCTATGATAAAAATTATAGACCCTTAATTTCTTTGTAAGTGGGCAAACTTACAAAATCTACAGGGGATCAAATAATTATTTTCCCAACTGTAAATCCTTAAACATACCAATGTTGTTTTCTGCACTGTGTTACTTTACATTCTGCCTACTAGCACATGTGCAGTATATGCTCAGTTGGAGGAATGCCTCTGGTGATGACTGTCAGCACACAACCAACATTTTTAAGCCTTGAAATGGCTGGTGTCGTAGCTGACCATATGTGCAGCACCATGGAAACTGCAGGTCTAAATAAAGGCTAAGATGGCACCATCCTTGGCAGATAGGTTTAGTTGGCTTTCGTTTGAAATGTACCTGTTGAGTCTGCCTATTCTCAAGATACACAGAAGATGCTTCGGTCAAAACTAGGAATGTGTATGGGAACCTTGTGGTGCCTGCCTATTACAGGTGACAGGTAGAAATAAGTTTCCAAGTTGCCAGTCTGTAATGTCTTATGGGAAAATATATCCATGCAAGTTGTCCCAGGTAAGTGCAGAGATAAACAGAAAATGTGGTTCAGGGTGTCTCCACTATGAATGAATGAATGACTTGTATAGCGCTGCAAATGCGAACTGAATTGCCTCAAGGCGCTAGGTCCATCCTGTGGGTCCAGCTTGTTAGAAGAGGTAGGTCTTGAGTTTCTTCCTGAAGGCCTGATGGTTTTCTTCCATACGGATGTTGGTCGGTAGAGTGTTCCATAGCCGTGGTCCTTGGACTGCGAATCTTTGTTCTCCCTTTGATTTGTTGCGGGATTTGGGAACGTGGAGTAGGTTTTGGTGGGTTGATCGAAGACTGCGATAGGGTACGTAGCGTTTTATTTTCTTGCATAGGTAATGAGGCATGTTTCCATGTAGGCATTTGTGGGTAAGCCAGAGGGTCTTGAATGTGATCCGATCCTTTATGGTTAGCCAATGTAGGCTCCTCAGGGATGGGGAAATGGGTTCCCAGGGTTTTTCCCTGTTATCAGTTTTACTGCTGTGTTTTGGATGAGTTTTAGGTGTGCAATCTGGTATTTAGGTAGTCCGGCGTAGAGGGAGTTTGCGTAGTCGAGTCGGGAGTTAATGATGGTTCCAACTACTGCTGCTTTGTCCTCTTTAGGAATGAAGGGGATGAGTCTGCGTAGCAAGCAAAGAAGGTGGTGAGATCTGCTGACTACTAATCCAATTTGTGCATCCATTGACATTTCTGAGTCAAATATGACTCCAAGACTTTTGACTTTGGTGCTTGGGGCGATGGTCTGTCCAAAGACGGTGGGCGGAGTCCAAGAGTTCATGTTTTTTGAATTTTGGTTTGCATGTAGTGGGAGAAGCTCTGTTTTGGATCCGTTGAGTTTGAGGTAGCTAGTGGTCATCCAGTTGTCTATCAATTTGAGGCATTTTTCTAGTTGTTGATAGTGGTCTTTTTGTCCAGTGATCTGAAAGTAGAGTCGCGTGTCGTCGGCATACGAGTGGTAGCGGAGGTCCGAATTTCTGATGATTTTGAGGAGCGGACGGATATAGATGTTGAAGAGGACTGGTGATAGGCTCCTAGTTTCACTGTCTGAGAGCGATTTTCCAGTAACTATGGCTGGAAAAGCAACAGAGACATGTTTGGACAGCAGCATTGTCAACTTGTGGGGAGTGTAATATTGCATGCACTACACTTGCAGATGGACTTGACTAAAAAAATTAAGCTGAAATCCAGCAAACACTTTATAAGCAGTTAGAGCATTTTTTTTTTACTTTTGGGCTAAATATTTTACATAAATGAGTAAAAGCTGACCTTTGTAAGCACCCCTGTCACTATTAAATAGTTTGTCTTAACGCTATAACTGCCACTTTTTCTGGACAGCTTGGTCTGTTAAAGAAAGTTGAAAAATAACAAATTTATGAGCTGGCTCTCCAGGTAGCAATAAAGCCTTAAAAACGTAATACAGCCACCACTTCTAGAAATTGGTGGGCTGCCAAACAGTTTAATAGTGCTTTAAAACAGTATCAGTGTCAAGTTAATGATCATGTAATAGTGGGTTTGTTATTTATCTGCAAACCTCTATTGGTTGTAAAGTTTGCAGCTTAATGTGACTTTACAGAATCTCCTTATTACTTTTCAGACATTTATCCTTTTTATAGGCACCTCATTGCTTATTCAGAAATGTATTATGTTTAAAGTGATTGTAAACCCTTATTTTTTTTAAATAACAAACATGTTATACTTACCCACTCTGTTTAGCTGATTTGCACAGAGCAGCCCCAATCCTCCCTTTCTCGGGTCCCCGCCGACACTCCTGGCTCCTCCCTCACACTGAGTGCCCACCTAAGCAAGCTGCTTGCTATGGAGGCACTTGTGTGAGCTCCAGAGCTGGTTCTGTGTGTCCATAGACACATACAGCATGGCTTGGCCCCGCCACCTGCTTGTGGTTAACAGCAGCAGGAGCCCCTGGCACAATCATGCAAATTCCAACTTCATTTGGAACTTCCTGACCTTTCCTCCTCCTGCACTTTGTTATTGGCACCTGGGGGTGAATGACAACCTCACTGTCCTTTAAGAAAGCAAAGGAGGAAAAAAGGGTCAAGCACCAGCTTCAGAATGTATAATGATTGCATGATAGAATGCCCTGCTTAAGAATCTTTACCCTGAATTGTGAACTGCATGTACCTGCAAGTACAGACATGTTACCAGTTTACCAAGTTAAGGAAGTCTCATCTACATCCTTGTTCCGGGTCACTAATTCAGAAAGTAATGAAGCCAAAATATCTACATAACAGCCAGACAACAAGCTTTTTCAGTAGAAAGTCAACAGTGGCAGCTCCCATATTTCTCTCATGGCAGAATTTCTTTTAATATTTTAGAAATAAAACACTCCAGCTATAATCAGCTATGTGAGATGTATTGTTTGTTTTAGGCTTACCCGAAACAGATTTGTCAATTATCAAATCACTGGCAAAAAAATTAAATTAAGACCAATGAACACCTCCAAAACACCACTGTCGATAAAATACTAATTTAAATTGTCATTTGGGACCTTGTCAGTAATCGTATTTACTCTCAGCCTCTCTTCCTAGTCTGTTTTTTATTGAGCTTTATTGATTTGTGGTGTTTACTGTTATTACACTCTAAGTGCCCATACAAATCAAAGGTAACTGGTGGTGTCTGCAGTGAACCTGTTAAGATACATGCACATTTCTAATAACCTAGCAAGAAGCCAATGAAAGCTATGCCTAGATATGTTAAAGCAGAACCATTTGAAATCTTAGAATGCCTTAAAGCCCCCCCTCCCCAGTAGTTTTAGCCCACCCTCCACCACAGGATCACCATATTTGCCTAGATTTTATTCTGTGGCCCCACTGCATTGTTTACATCCCTTCTTGATCTGACATCTGCACCTGTGCAGTTCCACAGCAATCACTTTAGTATTCCACAGCAATCTATTAGGTATGAAATATTTACACTTAAATTGGAACTTGAGTCTCTAGCTAACTAAGCCTAAAACAGCTCTCACCCCCTTTCTAACTCCTATACCAACTACCCTGTAGAAGGAAGATTTGTGCTTACCTATTCTCAGAGCTCTGTTCCAGTCATGTGATCTCCCCAGCAGCTGGCTTCAGGGGAGAGGAGAGGGTGCCAACAACGGATGGAATGCCTGGGCAGTGGCATCACCCATGAGCTTATTATGGGACATCCAATGTTGGTGGTCCCTTCTCTCCCCTGAAGCTGCTGCTCAGAGCTGATCAGTGACCAAACCGAAGAGCCCTGAGAATAGGTAAGTATAAGCATTTTCCTTCTACAGGGCAGTTAGTATAGGTGTTAGAAGGGGGGGGGGGGGTATCTGTTTTAAGCTTAGTTAGTTTGAGCCTGGAATTCCACTTTAAATTGGTTCTAGCTCACTTAATGTAACTATACAATTAAGATATTACCTGGAGTTAAGTTCTATTCCCTTTATTGTATTGATATTATAGTTTAAGAGCATTAGAGGTATCATACTCATCAAAGCAGTATAGCCAAAGCTATTTTGGCTGTACTTCTATGGATACTTGTTTTCAGCATACAGGGGACTGAAGCCTGCTGTCGGCTGATGTCCCATCGTCCAGGCTCTTAAAAGATCCGCTGAGCATCAGATCGCTGTATCCACCTAGATGAGTATCATTTTTGTTTTCCTAAATCCTGAACTTCCCTTATTAATACTTATAAATAACATTCTGATTTGTATAAACATAATACATATTCTAACCCAGTGATGGCAAACCTTGGCACCCCAGATGTTTTGGAACTACATTTCCCATGATGCTCAATTAAACTGCAGAGTGCATGAGCATCATGGGAAATGTAGTTCCAAAACATCCGAGGTGCCAATGTTCACCATCACTGTTCTAACCTATAACAATACTTCAGAAAATACAATTATATGTGTATATTTTCTTAATTTGGTATTAAAGAGAACACATTACTCCAGTGTTTCTCAACTCCAGTCCTCAAGGCGCCCCAACAGGTCATGTTTTCAGGATTTCCATTATTTTGCACAGGTGATTTGATCAGTTTCACTTCCTTAGTAATTACCACAGCCGTTTCATCTGAGGGAAATCCTGAAAACATGACCTGTTGGGGCGCCTTGAGGACTGGAGTTGAGAAACACTGCACTACTCCATGGCAGTTTCAGCCTATGCCAACTCTGTCTTGGGAAAGGTAGCTTGCCTATATAATTTATGAGATATAAAGTACTGCATTTCAATTAAATGCCCATTCCCATGACCTTTTTGTTACAGAGTGTAACCTGCAACCACAAAATCTTGTTTGTGTAGTTATATGGCTCTGATAGACAGATTTCCCCTCACTTTCTGGAATGATGACCACAGTTTCACCTGGCAAGTAAAGGAAAATCTGCAGGAAAACAGACTGCAAAAACATCTGATTGGGGTTGTAACCTTCCACTACTTATTTCTGTTTGTGTTGGAGATTTTTCCTTCCTATTCTGTCTGGTGAAACAGCTGTCACTGGTACAGAAATAAGGGGAAAATCCCCTTAGCAGACCTCTGAAAAACATAAAAAAATCAAATGAAGAAAAAAGCATCCATGAGGCGATGGGACTTTGATGCTCGTTTATACAAAGTAGCGAGAGGGCAAACACTTTTGGAGAGTTCACTGGCTCAGGTTAGGCTGCTTACAGCAGACAAGGCTCCCCTTCAGTTTGTACCCCAGTAGGTTACCATAAAAAACCTGCACAAATGGAAGGAGCGCCAGACCAAAGGATAAAAGAGTATACATTTGTTTATTGTATTGTTTATTAGTTTGTACTAGAAACCACCAACACTGTTTTTTAGTACCAACGCCTCATTGTGTGGATGGAGGAATCTTTTCTTCTATGATCATCTATAATCCTCTATGGCCAGTTTTAAATAGACTCATGTAAATGACTCAGTTATGTTCAGGGTCCTTCCAAGCATCCAGTCAGTGCTGAGCTTTCTTACTACAAAGCTCAGTATCATTGATACATCGTGTATTAAATATTTTTATAAGTGAGGATTTCACATAAATTAGTAAAATTGTGTAAACAATCACTGTATAAGCTTGTCGGAAAATTGTATTCTGACAGCGGAATCGGCAAAGTTTTCCATCTTGTTTATTCAATCTAAAGATTGACTTCTGTCAAACAAAGACGGCCAGTCGAATTTTGATCCATCTATGGGCATCTTTACTTAAAGCACATCTCTGGAGAACATTTTTTTTGTAATGGCAGGAGGAGTTATGGGGAAGCCTTAACATCAACCTTAAATATAATATTAGAGAGGAGGAATGTGTCCCTCTGTGAGTCATTCAGCAGTGTAGTTACAGAGTTCCCATCTATGCTATCTCATCTATCTCTATGCCATCTATCTCTAGAAAGCTGATGCTCTTGCTCAGAGCTAGCCACCTATTGACTGCAAGTGTAAATGTAGGGTATTCATTAGGGGTGTCCCGATACCACTTTTTTAGGACCGAGTACAAGTACCGATACTTTTTTTCAAGTACTCGCCGATACCGATTACCGATACTTTTTTTTTAATGTCACGTGACAGTTTTTTTTTTTTGCTATTTTTTTTGGGGGGGGGGGGGTGAACGGTGTATGTGTGTGTGTTTTTTTTTTTTACAATTTTTATTTTTTACAATAATATTTTTTTATTCTTTACTGTTTTTTTTTTTTTTTGTTTTTTTTTAATCAGCCCTGTTGGGGGGCTTTGGTGAGATATCAGGGGTCTTAACAGACCTCTGATATCTCCCCCTTGAGACAGAGAAAGAGACCGAGGATAGAGATTCCCCAGTCTCTTTCTCTGCAGCCTCAGCTGCACTGAGAATGAATGGAGAGAAGACAGTGGCTCCTCTCCATTCATAAACTGACACATTGTAATCACAGGAGATTACAATGTTTCAGTTATGTGAATGGACACAGTCAGCTGACTCTATCCATACACAAAGGAAGGAGGAGGGGGACGGAGGAACTGAGGGGGAGAACGGAGGGGACAGATAAGGAGAGAGGAACGGAGGGGGAGAACGGAGGGGGACAGATAAGGAGAGAGGAATGCAGGGGACAGCGGAGGGGGACAGAGGAACGGAGGGGGACAGCGGAGGGGGACAGAGGAACGGAGGGGGACAGCGGAGAGGCACAGGGAAGGAGAAAGGGACAGCGGAGGGGGACAGAGAAGGAGAGGGGGACAGAGGAATGGAGGGGACAGCGTAGGGGGACAGAGGAAAGGAGGGGGCATGGAGGAGGATGCAGTGACAGTCAGCGGTGACCGATCACTGCTGTATGTCACTAAAGCTGCTGAAAGCCGCTGGGGGAGAATCTTGTAACTCCCCCACGCGCCGATCACAGCTGACTTTTAGGTATCGGGGGAAGCATCGGGAGCATTTGCCCGAGTACAAGTACTTGGGCAAATGCTCGGTATCGGTGCCGATACCGATACTAGTATCGGTATCGGGACAACCCTAGTATTCATATACAAACACTTCATATTTACATGGTTAAAGATGAATTATTTTTGAAAAAGTGACTTATTTTTTAATACTAAACACAGTTTACATAATATATGCAAAAACCCCATATATTCCTATGTCAACATACACACAACATATACACAACAAACACACAACAAAGGTGGAAGAAACCCCCTAAGTTCTTGGAAAGCTACCTCCTTCACCTTTCCTGCTGCACATCCCTTTCCCTTAATAATCCAAACTGTGTTTGAGCACATGGTAGATATGTAGTTCCACAATTGGCATTATTAAAGCGGTTGTAAAAGCAGAAGGTTTTTTTTTATCCTAATGCATTTTTATGCATTAAGAAAAAAAGCCTTCTGTGTGCAACAGCCCCCTAACACTTACCTGAGCCCCATCTTTGTCCAGCGATGTCCACCAGTGTCTCAGCTGTCCAAGATTCTCTTTCCTGATTGGCTAAGACACAGCAATGGTGCCATTGGCTCCCACTGCTGTCAATCAAAGTCAGCTAACCAATCAGGGGAGAGAGCGGATGGGGCTGGGTCTGGCTTCATGTCTGAATGGACACAGGAAGCTGTGAGTCAGCTTTGGTGCCCCCATAGCAAGCTGCTGGTTGTGGGGACACTAAACAGGAGGGAGGGGCCAGGGTCACAGAAGAGTGACCCAAGAAGAGGAGGATCCGGGCTGCTCTGTGCAAATCCACTGCAACAGAGCAGGTAAGTATAACATGTTTATTGTTTTTATAGGAAAAAAAAATGAGACTTTACAAGCACTTTAAGTGCAAGGCAAAATCTTGCTCAGTGCACTGACTTAATGCCTGTGCAAAGGTGTTTGTACCTATACCTGCTAGTCTTTAATAGCAGGTTTTTAGTGTATGCGTCTGTCTTGTGTATGCTCCTGTCTTTGAACATGGCTTGTTCCAAGACATCTGCAACCTCAGGTCATCATTGGTTAAGACTAAAATTTTACTTTTATTTTCTGCTTTCTGTCTGCTGCTCTTCCACCTGCCCAGGCCTCAAGCCTGCACTAACTGCAACTTGGCTTAACTGTATCAAGCTCTGGTTTGACTCTTTTTTTACCTGTCAGCTGTGACAAATCAGGCAGATTTATGGGTTTGCAGAACCCACAAGCACACCTTAAACCAAATAGAAACAAACCCCCTGTGACAAAAAAGGTTAATAAATAAGACAAAGACAAGGACAAACCAACTTTTGGAAAATATTAAGCCGCAGCCCTTTATTGGGGTTAAAGCATATTCAAAAAAAGTTACATTCAATAAACTTTCTTTAAGCTTTATCACCATATACAGCCAATAATTTATTTTGAACTAAGTATCAAACACTAAAGTTAGTCGCCAAGACTAAAGCTGAACATAATAATCCATTAAAGTCTTTAACAACACTGTCCACTCACAATAGTGGGTGACAATACCCTCCAAAAAAGGATAGCCATGACAAAGGGAAGAGAGGGTGGAACAGCTGGTCTTGATTGAAGATCTTTCTGCTGAAAATCACCTCAGGAAGAAAATATTTAAAGGTAGGTAAGAATCCCAATTGGTTGACAGGTTTTCCCTCCCACAGTCCATAGTCAATCCAGGGGGAGCCTGAAACTATCCAATCTGCCTAGTGATAGTTGATAGAAGTTCTGTCTGGATGCATCAGGGGGGAACCTTAAACAGAGAAAAAGGAAAGCCAGGTACCTGCCCAGTGCAAAAATATTTAGCAACAACTAAACAGGCTTTTTATTATTTTTTAAAAATAACTTTGAGCAAGGGGTTCCAGGGACCCGCAATCCCATGGGGCCATGTCATATTACTTGTGGCCCTGAAAAAAGCAGTACTCTGGAAGTTGATACGAGCCAATTTCATCTGTCTTTGGGAAAGACCATACAATTTTAGAACTTGTGCTTCAGTAAGAACTTTCTGGCACTTTCTGTTGACACAGAAGATTTGCCTTATCTTCCTAATAATTCTTAACAAAACTGTGTGTTGCCACACTTGTATCCATTGTTAGCATACAAGAGTCACATACTGTATTTCTGGGATATAGTAGTGAGAATGTTTTATTTAATTTATTGCTTAATTAATATTTATAACATTAAATCATATATAGCTCCATCCAGGATTGGCAAAAATCAATTAAGAGCATAAGAACAACAATATAAAGTATACATGTGTAAAGTATGTATATATACAAGAAAACAGTAAAAGGAACAAACCTCAGCTGCACTTACATACAGTAGTCTGTGTGGGTTTTTAAAACCTGTGTTTGAATTAGCTGAGGGAAAACTGTGTGACCTTAAATAAAGAGCGGCATACAGTAAGTCGATAGGAAGGCATTGATCGCTGTCATGGTAACAGTAATCTCTTGAAGTTCAGACACACTTTGCACAGAACAGCATACCTTTTTACATAACAGAGTAGGAATCAGTCAGTAAATATGATCACAGAATGCATCAACACCAGAGCTGGCTTCTCCATTCTCAAACTTTGTGTGCTTACTTACATCATTTAATGGATGTAAAATACTAGATTGTTTAACTTTGCTTAAAAATAACATTTTTTTCCAATGTGCCTTTAGTGATTGTTTTTTTTATTATAACAAATTTTAATAAAATGCTTAAAGTGCCCATTATCTGGAAATTCTATGACCAGAGTCTGATAAAATGTATAAATTACAAAGCTTAGAAAGTCAATGTATTTTATTAATCTCTTTTTATGGGCTAAAGTAGCAGTCCTCATGCTAGACAAAATTAATACCTGGTGACTATAAAGAATTACTTAATTTGTGAAACAGCTAAACCATAGCCAGGCATTCAGCCGTGTGGAATTGCAAGTTCATGCAAGTTCTTCCATTCAGCATTCATGTCGATATTGGCTGATCTACTGCTGCTTACTTTTTTCCAAACTAGCTGGATTAAATGATTGAGATATATATATATATATATATTTATTTATATATACACACAAATTTTACATACATTCTAGAAAGTATTTCCTGCACACAGAGATGTGCATAGGTCCAGTTTTGTGGGTGCACCCTAAAATATTTGAAGATTTAAAGTTGAATTTCAGGCACACATTTAAATATAAAAATGAAAGACATATTTGGGAACTATGTGACCTGCTAAATGATTTATATTTCTGTCCATCCAGTCCTACTTATACATAGCATAGCCCTGTCTGCTCCCTCCCCCAGCCTTAGACTAAACAGTGAAATGAGAAGCAGCAGATAAATGAAATTGTTTCTTACTCTGTTTTGCTGCCTCCTTGTAACATCCTCCATGAGCTTATGAACCTCTCCCCTTCCACCTCACTTTGTTTGGCATGAGCAGTGTATGTTAGTTGTGGTCATATGCACTGCTCTATGCTCACTACAAATCCCATAGTCCCTAGTCCATCTCGGGAGTAAGCAAGAGAGGGTGGCTACATTGCTCCATACAGCAGGACAATGGAGAATGAACATAGCCACACTCTAAAAGGAAGTCAGATCACAGCAGCAAAAAAAAAAAAAAGACATTTGGAGGAGGCTGAGATCCACAGAAGAGACGTTTTGAGTTAGGGAATACATACTTGATTAGAAGTATGTTTTTTTTAAATCAATTTAGTGTTACTCTAAAGTTCTAAGAAGGATGGTATATCATAAGACTAATAAGCTAAGTTGAAAAGCTGGAATAGAATGAAAAAAAAGGGAAAGCTGTTAGGTTTCTTATAGCAACCAACAAGGTTTCTTATTTTAAATGAAGCAAAGTGGTTGCAACTAGGTTTTGTCTTTGTAAATTAGCCCCAGTGTGCAGTTCAGAACCAAGATTTCCATCTAAAATAAAAGCATTGCAAAATAAGGAATGGCCTGGTATCTAACAGCATATTTAAGATCTGTTCTTTTCAGCCTCCTATGCCGAATACACACAAGCGAACTCTTCGACAGGACTGGTCCGACGGACTTCCAACGGACTTTCCGAATGAACGGACTTGCCTACACGCGATCACACCAAAGTCCAACGGATTCGTACGTGATGGAGTACGACCGGACTAAAATAAGGAAGTTAATAGCCAGTAGCCAATAGCCGCCCTAGCGTCGCTTTTAGTCCGTCGGACTAGCATACAGACGAGCGGATTTTTCGACTGGACTCGAGTCCGTCGGAAAGAATTGAAATATGTTTAATTTCTAGGTCCGTCTGACTTTTGGTCTAGGTCCGCTGGAGCCCACACACAATCGATCTGCCGGAAAGTCCGCTCCTGTGTACGCGGCATTAGAAGAATTGCCCCATCAAGGCTAGGTGTTAGGTGCTAAGATATTTACAACAGCAGGAAATATCCAGATGTGTGGAAGGGCAGAAGATACCAAGGTGTGCACAAGAGCAGGAGATTCTGCAGTGTTCACAAGGACAGGAGATACGCGATGTGCTTAAAGGCAGTGTATGCCAGTAACACAAAGGGAAGGCCAAGAAGGAGCTCATATAAAAGACATCATTCACAGACCAAGCATCAGGTTAAGTGCAAACAAGCATAAATGGCAAGACTGAGGTATATAGTGAAAGGAAAACGTACAATCAACAGAGGAGCAGGAAAAGTCTTGACAAGATAAAAGACCATAGTACATGTTTTCTGAGCATCCTAGCAAAGCCATCTGGTTTAAGACTGCAGTATATCAGCAGTGCTCAATGAACAAATGAACATTTTTATCTTATTACTGTCTGCTCCTTGATGCCAGGTCTGAATGCATATACTTTTTTTTTAGCTTTCATACCAACAGGCTGAGGTAGTGAAGACAATAACGATATGAACTTAAATATTAAAATAATTGAAAATTACCATTACACAGACGCAGACTACTGTCAGAGATTTTTTTTTATCTGTTTCAAACTCAAACTTTTTAGAGTTCTTCTTTAACATTAAAAACAAAATCAGAGGAAGTAACTTTAGCAAGCCAGTAAGATGACTTCCCATACAGTAAAGTTAGTTAATATGGGTGTGCAAGCACTGTTGACTGTAAATGTGCACACTTGAACCAATATTATATATAATGTAAATAAACATCCCAACATGCACTTAAAACCGTTTTAGTTAAAGAAGAACTCCAGTGATGGATATATAATATACAGTGGAACCTCGGTTTGCGAGTAACGCGGTTAACGAACGTTTCACAAAATGGGCACTGTATTTCTAAAAATATTAACTTGGTTTGCTAGTGTTGTCTCGCGAAACGAGCAGGATTCAGGCCAGAAGCGGTGTGCAGTGCCGCTTTTGGCCTGAGGTGGGGGGAGACGGAGCCGAACAGTGCCAATCGTCGGCATTCGGAAATGCACGGAAAGGGCCGAGGACAGTTCAGCTGACCTTGGAACCTCGAAAAGGCTTGTGAACTGAGTCTTTCCGAGGTTTGCCAAGGTCAGCCGAAGTGTGCTCAGGCCTTTTTGGCAGTTTCCAAGGCTCTCCGGCGCCCCCGCCTCTGGCCGCATGCGTTATTGCATCCCATTGAAGTCAGTGCAGAACAAATTATTTTCGTTTCCATTGACTTCAATGGGAAAACTTGCTTTGATATGTGAGTACATTGGATTACGAGCATACTCCTGGAACGGATTATTCTCGTAATCCGAGGTTCCACTGTACTGTAATTCTATTGATCCAGCTTAGACCAATGTAACTATGTATATACAATGCCTGTGAGATCCCTCTAGAAGCTGGAAATCACAGTAGTAAGTCACTGCTACTATCGTTATCTCCACTAGCTTCAAGATCCTGTGCCAAGCGGCTTCCCTGCTGCATTCTGAACACAGGAGGCTGGCCACTCAGAGCACAGGCACCATTCAGAGATCACTTTGCAGTTTTTCAATTAATGCAAAATGTTCACTGATTTGACAAGTTGGAGAAGCGGGGTAGTGATGTTTTCCACCACGTTCAGGGAATGCTTTGCATTGATTGAGAAAGCATTCTCCTTATGGCTCCCATGTCCAACAGCTGACATCCTGTGTTCACAAAGTAGCAGGCATAGGCATGTGCAGGGGTGTGCCGGATGTGCCTGGGCACACCCTAATCACCCCATGCGGTACAGATTTCCCTTCGTGATATTTGACCAAAGCCCCCCTCCTAAAAAAAATTGTAAAAAAAAAAAAAAAAAAAAAAAAGCTAAAATTGTAGAAAATAATATTAAAAATAAAATAACAAAAAAACACTGACACCGTTCACTGTTCTACTGATACCATCCACTGCCCCACTATGTGTGTGTGTATATATGTATATATATATATATATATATATATATATATATATATATATATATATATATATATATATATATATATATATATATAAATATATATATATAGTTGTGCTCATAAGTTTACATACCCTGGCAGAATGTATGATTTCTTGGCCATTTTTCAGAGAATATGAATGATAACACAAAAACTTTTCTTTCACTCATGGTTAGTGTTTGGCTGAAGCCATTTATTATCATTCAACTGTGTTTACTTTTTTAAATCATAATGGCAACAGAAACTACCCAAATGACCCTGATCAAAAGTTTACATACCCCAGTTCTTAATACCGTGTATTGCCCCCTTTAACATCAATGACTGCTTGAAGTCTTTTGTGGTATTTGTGGATGAGGCTCTTTATCTTCTCAGATGGTAAAGCTGCCCATTCCTCTTGGCAAAAAGCCTCCAGTTTCTGTATATTTTTGGGCTGTCTTGCATGAACTGCACATTTGAGATCTCCCCAGAGTGGCTCAATGATATTGAAGCCAGGAGACTGAGATGGCCCCTCCAGAACCTTCACTTTATTCTGCTATAGCCAATGACAGGTCGATTTGGCCTTGTGTTTTGGATCATTGTCATGTTTGAATGTCCAAGTACGTCCCATGCGCAGCTTCCTGGCTGATGAATGCAAATGTTCCTCCAGTATTTTTTGATAACATACTGCATTCATCTTGCCAACAATTTTGACCAAATTTCCTGTGCCTTTGTAACTCACACATCCCCAAAACATCAGCGATCCACCTCCGTACCTTTCTTTATAGGCCCCCGTTGACTCCTTTCCAAATGTAGCATTTATGGTTGTGGCCAAAAAGTTCAATTTTTGGTTTCATCACTCCAAATGACTTTGTGCCAGAAGGTTTGAGGGTTGTCTCTGTGCTGTTTGGCGCATTGTAAGTGGGATATTTTGTGGCATTTGCGTAGTAATGGCTTTCTTCTGGCGACTTGACCATGCAACCCATCTTTCTTCAAGTGCTTCCTTATTGTGCATCTTGAAACAGCCACACCACATGTTTTCAGAGAGTCCTGTATTTCACCTGAAGTTATTTGTGGGTTTTTCTTTGCATCCCGAACAAGTTTCCTGACAGTTGTGGCTGAAATTTTAGTTGGTCTACCTGACCGTGGTTTGGTTTCAACAGAACCCCTCATTTTCCACTTCTTGATTAGAGTTTGAACACTGCTGATTGGCATTCTCAATTCCTTGGATATCTTTTTATATCCCTTTCCTGTTTTATACAGTTCATCTACCTTTTCCCGCAGATCCTCTGACAATTCTTTTGCTTTCCCCATGACTCAGATTTCAGAAATGTCAGTGCAGCACTGGATGAAAGATGCAAGGGACTGTCAGGACTCCAGAAATGCATTGACCTTTTATACACACACACTAATTACAAGCAAACAGATCACAGGTGAGGATGGTTACCTTTAATAGCCATTCAAACCCCTTTGTGTCAACTTGTGTGCATGTTATCAGACCAAAATCACCAGGGTATGTAAACTTTTGATCAGGGTCATCTGGGTAGTTTCTGTTGCCATTATTTAAAAAGAGTAAACACAGTTGATTGATAATAAAGAAATGCTTTTGTGTTATTATTCATATTCTCTGAAAAATGGCCAAGAAATCATAAATTCATTTTATTATATCTTTTCATGTGACAACACTGAAAAAATGACACTTTGCTACAATGTAAAGAAGTGAGTGTACGGCTTGTATAACAGTGTAAATTTGCTGTCACCTCAAAATAACTCAACACACAGCCATTAATGTCTAAACCACTGGCAACAAAAGTGGCTACGCCCCTAAGTGAAAATGTCCAAATTGGGCCCAATTAGCCATTTTCCCTCCCTGGTGTCATGTGACTCGTTAGTGTTACAAGGTCTCAGGTGTGAATGGGGAGCAGGCGTGATAAATTTGGTGTTATTGCTCTCACTCTCTCAAACTGGTCACTGGAAGTTCAACATGGCACCTCGTGGCAAAGAACTCGCTAAGGATCTGAAAAAAAGAATTGTTGCTCTACATAAAGATGACCTAGGCTGTAAGAAGATTGCCAAGACCCTGAAACTGAGCTTCAGCATGGTGGCCAAGACCATACAGCGGTTTAACAGGACAGGTTCCACTCAGAACAGGCTTCCTCATCGTTGACCAAAGACGTTGAGTACATGTGCTCAGCATCATATCCAGAGGTTATCTTTGGGAAATAGATGTACGAGTGCTGCCAGCATTGCTGCAGAGGTTGAAGAGGTGGGGGGTCAGCCTGTCAGTGCTCAGACCAGACGTCGCACACTGCATCAAATTGGTCTGCATGGCTGTTGTCCCAAAAGGAACCTTTTCTAAAGATGATGCTCAAAAAAGCCTGCAAACAGTTTGCTGAAGATATGCAGATTAAGGACATGGATTATTGGAACCATGTCCTGTGGTTTGATGAGACCAAGATAAACGTATTTGGTTCGGATGGTGTCAGGCGTGTGTGGCGGCAACCAGGTGACGAGTACAAAGACAAGTGTGTCTTGCCTACAGCCAAGCATGGTGGTGGGAGTGTCATGGTCTGGGGCTGCATGAGTGCTGCCGGCTCTGGGGAGCTACAGTTCATTGAGGGAACCATGAATGCCAACATGTACTGTGACCTACTGAAACTGAGCATGATCCCCTCCCTTCGGAGACTGGGTCGCAGGGCAGTATTCCAACATAATGACCCCAAACACACCTCCAAGACGACCACTGCCTTGCTAAAGAAGCTGATGGTAAAGGTGATTTACTGGCCAAGCATGTCTCCAGACCTAAACCCTATTGAGCATCTGTGGGGGGGTCCTCCAATGGAAGGTGGAGGAGCGCAAGGTCTCGAACATCCACCAGCTCCGTGATGTCGTCATAGAGAAGTGGAAGAGGACTCCAGTGGCAACCTGTGAAGCTTTGGTGAACTCCATGCCCAAGAGGGTTATGGCAGTGCTGGAAAATAATGATGGCCACACAAAATATTGACACATTGGGCCCAATTTGGACATTTTCACTTAGGGGTGTACTCGCTTTTGTTGCCAGCGGTTTAGACATTAATGGCTGTGTGTTGAGTTATTTATGAGGGGACAGCAAATTTACACTGTTATACAAGCTGAACACTCACTACTTTACATTGCAGCAAAGTGTAATTTCTTCAGTGTTGTCACATGAAAAGATATATTTATTCATTACACATACATACATACACACACGCACACATGTTTGAGATTTGGGGTGCACACCCTAATGCAATAGGCTGCACACACTTATGGCAGCAGGGCAAATGCCTGGCATGGGCATAGTAGTAAGAGTGCCTACTACAGTGATTACCAGCTTCTAGAAGGATCCCACATGTATGGTATATACATAGTTACATCGGTCCAAGCTGGACCAATGTAACTATATAAAAATATCCATTCCTGGAATTTTTCTTTAAAGCTGAACTCCAGGTACAAAAACTTTTATTTGAATATTGTTCTGAGCAGCCGCAAAAGATATGTGCACTAAATATCTTTGCAAACCCAGATATTACCTTGTAAAAGTAGCACTGCCATCATTACTTTGCTCTACATAGCTTGTGTAGATAGCGGAGCTGTGGGAAGGACCCAGCAGGTCTACCTAATACAGACTGCCTGCAGAAACCTACAGGAGGGGGCAGATACAAGACCAGTCACCCTGCACAATAAGAGATAGGGAGCAGGAGAAACCCGTTTTTATTACAGAAAGCTCCTGCATAGAGGTAAAGTACAGGAGTTTTTCAGGCTGGATTTCTAGATGTGTAGAGGGAATACATAAGGAAACATTATGCTTTTATTTCACCAATATTTGTTTTGCCTGTAGTTCAGCTTTAAAATAAAGAGAGTGTATTTTTACTCTACATGTTGTAGTAAATGGTAAATTACTTGTCCTTAGAAGCAGGTGTAACAATTTACCATGCCCATGAATCTAGATTAAAATCTTGAGGTCAGAATAGGTATTATGTGCTTAACTGTTATTGTATGCTGTGTATGGACCATCGTCAGCCTCTGTGATTTTGTTTAAATGATGAATTGGTGTGGATTTGACACCTCAGTACAGTACATATTTAAGGGAAGAAAAATTTGTTTCTGGAATCGTACGCCGTAACCTTTCTTACATAGTTACATAGTAGGTGAGGTTGAAAAAAGACACAAGTCCATCAAGTCCAACCTATGTGTGTGATTATGTGTCAGTATTACATTATATATCCCTGTATGTTGCGGTCATTCAGGTGATTATCTAATAGTTTCTTGAAGCTATCAATGCTCCCAGCTGAGACCACCGCCTGTGGAAGGGAATTCCACATCCTTGCCGCTCTTACAGTAAAGAACCCTCTAGGTAGTTTAAGGTTAAACTTCTTTTCTTCTAATTGTAATGAGTGGCCACGAGTCTTATTAAACTCTCTTCTGCGAAAAAGTTTTATCCCTATTGTGGGGTCACCAGTACAGTATTTGCAAATTGAAATCATATCCCCTCTTAAGCATCTCTTCTCCAGAGAGAATAAGTTCAGTGCTCGCAACCTTTCCTCATAACTAAGATCCTCCAGACCCTTTATTAGCTTTGTTGCCCTTCTTTGTACTCGCTCCATTTCCAGTACATCCTTCCTGAGAACTGGTGCCCAGAACTGGACAGCATACTCCAGGTGCAGCCGGGCCAGAGCCTTGTAGAGTGGGAGAATTATCGTTTTATCTCTGGCGTTGATCCCCTTTTAATGCATGCCAATATTCTGTTTGCTTTGTTAGCAGCAGCTTGGCATTGCATGCCATTGCTGAGCCTATCATCTACTAGGACCCCCAGGTCCTTTTCCATCCTAGATTCCCCCAGAGGTTCTTCCCCCAGTGTATAGATTGCATTCATATTTTTGCCACCCAAATGCATTATTTTACATTTTTCTACATTGAACCTCATTTGCCATGTAGTCGCCCACCCCATTAATTTGTTCAGGTCTTTTTGCAAGGTTTCCACATCCTGCGGAGAGAAGTTATTGCCCTGCTTAGCTTAGTATCATCTGAAAATACAGAGATTGAACTGTTTATCCCATCCTCCAGGTCATTTATGAACAAATTAAATAGGATTGGTCCCAGCACAGAACCCTGGGGAACCCCACTACCCACCCCTGACCATTCTGAGTACTCCCCATTTATCACCACCCTCTGAACTCGCCCTTGTAGCCAGTTTTCAATCCATGTACTCACCCTATGGTCCATGCCAATGGACCTTATTTTGTACAGTAAACATTTATGGGGAACTGTGTCAAATGCTTTTGCAAAATCCAGATACACCACGTCTATGGGCCTTCCTTTATCTAGATGGCAACTCACCTCCTCATAGAAGGTTAATAGATTGGTTTGGCAAGAACAATTCTTCATGAATCCATGCTGATTACTGCTAATGATACCATTCTTATTACTAAAATCTTGTATATAGTCCCTTATAATCCCCTCCAAGAGTTTACATATTATTGATGTTAGGCTAACTGGTCTGTAATTCCCAGGGATGTATTTTGGGCCCTTTTTAAATATTGGTGCTACATTTTTCTTCAATCAGCTGGTACCATTCCAGTCAGTAGACTATCTGTAAAAATTAGGAACAACGGTCTGGCAAACACTTGACTGAGTTCCTTAAGTACCCTCGGATGCAAGCCATCTGGTCCCGGTGATTTATTAATGTTAAGTTTCTCAAGTCTAATTTTAATTCTGTCCTCTGTTAACCATGGAGGTGCTTCCTGTGTTGTGTCATGAGGATAAACACTGCAGTTTTGGTTACTGAAGCCCCCCGATTCACTCGTGAAGACTGAGGAGAAGAATAAATTCAATACCTTCGCCATCTCCCCATCCTTTGTAACCAGATGTCCTTCCTCATTCTTTATGGGGCCAATATGGTCTGTCCTCCCTTTTTTACTGTTTACATACTTAAAGAATTTCTTGGGATTTTTTTTTGCTCTCCTCCGCTATGTGTCTTTCATGTTCTATCTTAGCTGTCCTAATTGCATCCTTACATTTCTTGTTGCATTCTTTATAAAGTCTGAATGCTGAGGATGATCCCTCAACCTTGTATTTTTTGAAGGCCTTCTCCTTTGCTTTTATATGCATTTTTACATTGGAGTTAAGCCATCCAGGATTTTTGTTTGCTCTTTTAAATTTATTACCCAATGGGATACATTGGCTAATGCCCTTATTTAATATACTCTTAAAGCAAATCCATCTCTACTCCGTATTCTTTTTTCCTAATATTTTATCCCAATTTATGCCTTTTAGCAAGGTTTGTAGTTTAGGGAAGTTGGCTCTTTTGAAATTCAGTGTCTTTGTATTCCCTTTATGTTTCCTATTTGTGTGATTTATACTGAAACTAATTGACCTGTGATCGCTGTTACCTAAATTGCCCCATATTTCCACATCCGTGATCAGGTCTGTATTGTTGGTAATCAGTAGATCCAGTAATGTTTTATTTCTAGTTGGTGCATCTAACATCTGACCCATAAAATTGTCCTGCAAGACATTAAGGAACTGGCGAGCCTTAAATGAATGCGCGGTTCCCTCCGCCCAGTCTATGTCTGGATAATTAAAATCCCCCATTATGATAACACTTCCCATCCTTGCTGCTAATCCAATTTGTGATAGGAGATCTGTCTCCACTTCCTCCCTCAGGTTAGGGGGCCTATAGCATACTCCCAGTATTATTTTCCCCTTAGCTTCATCCCTTTGGAGCTCTACCCATAAGGATTTCACCTCCTCTCTAGCTTCTTGAATGAATACAACTGATTAAACCATTATCATACTTTATTTCAATGTTAGTCTGTTGATTATTAACGTTTAGGTACACAGTATGACTGTCTTTGAAGTTTCTTTTCTACCAAAACATGCTCTGTTATACTCAAACTCCCTTTCTCTGACATTACTATGTACAGGTGCATCCCATAAAATTAGAATATCATCAAAAAGTACATTTATTTCAATAATTCAATATAAAAAGTGAAACTCATATACAGTATCTCACAAAAGTGAGTACACTCCTCACATTTTTGTAAATATTTTATTATATCTTTTCATGTGACAACACTGAAGAAATTACACTTTGTTACAATGTAAAGTAGTGAGTGTACAGCTTGTATAACAGTTACACTGTTTGTTGTCCCCTCAAAATAACTCAACACACAGCGATTAATGTCTAAACCTCTGGCAACAAAAGTGAGTAAACCCCAAGTGAAAATGTCCAAATTGGGCCCAAAGTGTCAATATTTTGTGTGGCCACCATTATTTTCCAGCAATGCCTTAACCCTCTTGGGCATGGAGTTCACCAGAGCTTCACAGGGTTTAGGTCTGGAGACATGCTCTGCCAGTCCATCACCTCTACCCTCAGCTTCTTTAGCAAGGCAGTGGTCGTCTTGGAGGTGTGTTTGGGGTCATTATCATGTTGGAATACTGCCCTGCGGCGCAGTCTCTGAAGGGAGGGGATCAGGCTCTGCTTCAGTATGTCACAGTACATGTTGGCATTCATGGTTCCGTCAATGAATTGTAGCTCCCCCAGTGGCGGCAGCACTCATGCAGCCCCAGACCATGACCCTCCCACCACCATGCTTGACTGTAGGCAAGACACAGTTGTATTTGTACTCGTCACCTGGTTGCCGCCACACACGATTGACACCATCTGAAATAAATAAGTTTATCATAGTCTCATCAAACCAGAGGACATGGTTCCAACAAAAGTGAGTACACCCCTAAGTGAAAATGTTCAAATTGGGCCCAAAGTATCAATATTTTGAGTGGCCACCATTATTTTCCAAGTTTTGCCTTAAACCTGTTGGGCATGGAGCTCACAGAGCTGCACAGGTTGCCACTGGAGTCCTCTTCCATGATGACATCACGGAGCTGGAGGATGTAGGAGACCTTGCACTCCTCCACCCTCCATTTGAGGCTGCCCCACAGATGCTCAATAGAGTTTAGGAGATATGCTTTTTGAAGATATGCTTGGCCAGTCCATCACCTTTACCCTCAGCTTCTTTAGCAAGGCAGTGGTAATCTTGGAGGTGTGGTTGGGGTCGTTATGTTTTAATACTGCCCTGTGGTCCAGTCTCCAGAGGGAGGGGATCATGCTCTGCTTCAGTATGTCACAGTACATGTTGGCATTTATAAGTCTCTCAATGAACTATAGCTCCCCAGTGCCGGCAGCAGTCATGCAGCCCCAGACCATGACACTCCCACCACCATGCTTGACTGTAGGCAAGAAACACCAAATAAGTTTATCTTGGTCTCATCAGACCACAGGACCATGTAATCCATGTCTTTAGTCTGCATGTCTTCAGCAAACTGTTTGCGGGCTTTCTTGGGCACCATCTTTAGAAGAGGCTTCCTTCTGGGACATCAGCCATGCAGACCAATTGGATGCAGTGTGTGGCCTATGGTCTGAGCACTGACAGACTGACCCCCCCAACCTTTCAACCTCTGCAGCAATGCTGGCAGCACTCATGCGTCTATTTCCCAAAGATAACCTCTGGATATGACGATGAGCACATGAACTCAACCGCTTTGGTCGACCATGGCGTGGCCTGTTCTGAGTGGAACCTGTCCTGTTAAACTGGTAATGAGGGGGTGGTGGCTGCGCTGTAATGAGGGAGGAAAAGGGAGGGGGGGGGGGATGAGGAGGGGAAAAGGAACACAAGGGTGGGACTATACTAGAAAAATGTGTATTATAAACAAGTGACTGTGGTGAAATAAAAGCAAGCACAATACAATATCTGTATATAAATAAATAAATAAATATATAAATAAATGACAGCAAAATTAATGTGCAAAGGTATGTGAATCCACTAGAGATAAGTAAACTAAAACTAGAAATCTACCGTGATATCATAAAGAATCCCTCCAATAGCAAAAATATATCAATTAATCAACAAATGAATCACACTTGAAGTAATAAATACAATATATACAAAGTGAACCAAAGTGTCCATAAACAATAGTCCCAGTGATTGGTGTTGATGTCCCGCCAGGCACTTGGCGAGAAAAAAATTATCATAAAAGATGGTGATGATGAAAAAATAACACAAAACTACTAGCAGTCCCACCACCAAATGAAGCAATCCTGAGTGACAATACAATGTTGAATAACTCAGAAAACAGGAAGAAACCAGTGTGCTGACAGATGGGGGCACCTTCGTGTTCCCAGGCCCCTTACCTTACGGCTGTAAGGTATACAGCATATATCCAAGAGATTCCACAGGAATTCAGCAATACCGCAGATAACGTTGATTGTTGTTACCATGTATCATAGAAAGAAACAAAGAGCAAATGCTACATAGTATGATATCGTTTGGTTTGAAGACACAGGTGGAGGAGAGGAGAGGGGGGTTTGCACTCACTTTTTAATAAATGAGCGCACGCCTCAACCCACGAACGCCGAGCTCGTATGGTCCCAAGTTCTGGATCATTTGAGGGACTCTCCCCGCTTTCAAATCCACCATCCGTTGAGCAGAGTTGTTTAGTGCGGTATATAGAAAGCAAAAAAAGCACATAGCATAATCCCGTCTACTATATACTTTATTAAAATATTGCTAAAAGTCATGCACTTACATCTAAAAACAGCTGGGGGGTAAAAACAACCACGAGCACCGAGCTCGTCACGTCCAGCTAGTGTCTGGCAGCGTCCCGTGCTCCTGACGCGTATCGTCACGTCACGTGACTTCTTCAGAGGATCCTCTGAAGTCACCAAATTTAACACACCTGCTCCCCGTTCACACCTGAGACCTTGTAACACTAACGAGTCACATGACACCGGGAAGGGAAAATGGCTAATTGGGCCCAATTTGGACATTTTTTACTTAGGGGTGTACTCAGTTTTGTTGCCAGCAGTTTAGAAGTTAATGGCTGTGTGTTGAGTTATTTTGAGGGGACAGCAAATTTACACAAGCTTTACAAGCTATACACTCACTACTTTACATTGTAGCAAAGTGTCATTTCTTCAGTGTTGTCACATGAAAAGATATAATAAAATATTTACAAAAATGTGAAGGGTGTACTCACTTTTGTAAGATACTGTATTTTATATAGATGCGTTACACACAGAGTGATATATTTCAAGGATTTCTTTCTTTTAATTTTGATGATTATGGCTTACAGCTAGTAAAAACCCAAAATTCAGTATCTCCGAAAATTTGAATATTACACTAGACCAATAAAAATATACAGAAATGTTGGCTTATTGAAAAAGTATGTCCATGTACAGACAAAAGAAAGTGACCAGTCGCATAAATAAATATCAATGGCATGCTTCCATCCCGGGTTCATATATAAAAGAAAAAGAGAGGGGCAAGTGGGACTTTAAATGAAGCATGTCAATTGAAAGTATAATAATAATGAATACATGTGAGTAGGTAAAATGATTGGATTTAATTTATAGTCAAGTCCATGATTTTGATGCATACAGTACCAATAAAGTAGTATAGATACAGACATAGTCGCATGAATTGATATATAAGCATATTAGCAGTAACAATCATTGAAGACTCAGTAGTGTAAAACAAATCAATGGACATACATATATGCAATTCATAACAGAAATACATGAATTAAAATCGCCAATCAAAATCACAAAATCGCATGAAATGAGAAAACTCGATAAAAAATTGATAAATGTCAGGGATATGATTTAGGCTTGATAGGGCATCCTTAGTTTGCGAACCCGACGCGTTTCTTGGCTTCTTGCCAGTCATCAGGGGTGGGATGCATAATTTAACTGAGAAAAACAAAGGAATATCATAAATATTGATACATGTGGAACCTCCAGCTAATAGAGAAAATCGTATCAGAAATGTCCATTGTCTACTTTGAATAAAGAAGCTACTTACAAAATAGCCCAAAAGTCAAGAAGAGTCGCCAGCAATGGGATCTGTTAGGGTGTGAGATATAACCGTCTCAACCGGGGTTGAGGCAGGGCACCGACCATCCTCCCAAAGTGATTGGAGGGTGGGCCAGGAGAAACCACAGCCAACTGATTCCTGAGCCCTCAATATACTGGTCAATGAGTTGTAAATGGGAAAATCTGCAGAAAATTGAAGAAAATGGAATGTGTCAAAGAAAGTAAATCTAGAATAGAACGTGTTGGATGAATGGAATGACTGAAAGAAATATGTACTAGGTACATCTGAAAGAGTAAATGTGTGAAAAATGAGATGATAAAGAGGAATAGAAATAAAGTAGATGCATAAAAATGCACGTGAAAAGAGATAGAAAAAGAAATCCCTAGGAAATGTGTGAAAATAGAGAGTGTCGTGCGCCAGGTAAATGGGTGAGAGGATGGGAATGTGTGTACTGTAAGCAGAAAAAAAGATATGTAAAAAAAAAATATATATAAAAATATATATTAATTACCCATGTGTTGAATAGTTGCTGCTTAACAGAGCGGTCCCTTCCTAGCGAAGCACAGTGAGGGAGTGAACCGTCAGTCTGTCGGTCCCAACTGATATACTCTGGCCCTGGGCGGGTCCCTGCCAGCGTCATGCATGACGTCATTGGCAGCTGAGAGACGAGAGAGCAATCGCAGCTGAGAGTAACTCAGTGGATGTCTACTCATCACAGCTGTAGGCGTCAGATGGAGAGAAAAAAAAAAAAAAAAAAAGGAATGCATGGCGCCGATGCGTTGAGATCGGGCCCCAGCCGCCCCGAAATAAATGAGGGGAGGTGGGGAGGGAGCTGAGCGCATCGCAACCCCGGACATAGAGACTGCAAAATATCAAAACACCCCAGCCCATATGCTGGATTTAAATCAATAAGTGGATTCCAGGGAATAAAAACCTTGGAATTAGTACAAAATAGTTCTCAATAAACTCAAGGAAACACATGTAAAAATATATTATATAGTCACGGACTGTTACTGTGTTGGAAAATTGGTAACGGAGTTGGGATAAAAATACAAAAAAAATATTTGAACTAAGGATGAACAAAAATTAATGATGGTGCGACTTGGTCACCGAGGGAGCGGGTGTCTTCCACCCAAATATAAATATAGACAAAAGAAAGTGACCAGTCGCATAAATAAATATCAATGGCATGCTTCCATCCCGGGTTCATATATAAAAGAAAAAGAGAGGGGCAAGTGGGACTTTAAATGAAGCATGTCAATTGAAAGTATAATAATAATGAATACATGTGAGTAGGTAAAATGATTGGATTTAATTTATAGTCAAGTCCATGATTTTGATGCATACAGTACCAATAAAGTAGTATAGATACAGACATAGTCGCATGAATTGATATATAAGCATATTAGCAGTAACAATCATTGAAGACTCAGTAGTGTAAAACAAATCAATGGACATACATATATGCAATTCATAACAGAAATACATGAATTAAAATCGCCAATCAAAATCACAAAATCGCATGAAATGAGAAAACTCGATAAAAAATTGATAAATGTCAGGGATATGATTTAGGCTTGATAGGGCATCCTTAGTTTGCGAACCCGACGCGTTTCTTGGCTTCTTGCCAGTCATCAGGGGTGGGATGCATAATTTAACTGAGAAAAACAAAGGAATATCATAAATATTGATACATGTGGAACCTCCAGCTAATAGAGAAAATCGTATCAGAAATGTCCATTGTCTACTTTGAATAAAGAAGCTACTTACAAAATAGCCCAAAAGTCAAGAAGAGTCGCCAGCAATGGGATCTGTTAGGGTGTGAGATATAACCGTCTCAACCGGGGTTGAGGCAGGGCACCGACCATCCTCCCAAAGTGATTGGAGGGTGGGCCAGGAGAAACCACAGCCAACTGATTCCTGAGCCCTCAATATACTGGTCAATGAGTTGTAAATGGGAAAATCTGCAGAAAATTGAAGAAAATGGAATGTGTCAAAGAAAGTAAATCTAGAATAGAACGTGTTGGATGAATGGAATGACTGAAAGAAATATGTACTAGGTACATCTGAAAGAGTAAATGTGTGAAAAATGAGATGATAAAGAGGAATAGAAATAAAGTAGATGCATAAAAATGCACGTGAAAAGAGATAGAAAAAGAAATCCCTAGGAAATGTGTGAAAATAGAGAGTGTCGTGCGCCAGGTAAATGGGTGAGAGGATGGGAATGTGTGTACTGTAAGCAGAAAAAAAGATATGTAAAAAAAAAATATATATAAAAATATATATTAATTACCCATGTGTTGAATAGTTGCTGCTTAACAGAGCGGTCCCTTCCTAGCGAAGCACAGTGAGGGAGTGAACCGTCAGTCTGTCGGTCCCAACTGATATACTCTGGCCCTGGGCGGGTCCCTGCCAGCGTCATGCATGACGTCATTGGCAGCTGAGAGACGAGAGAGCAATCGCAGCTGAGAGTAACTCAGTGGATGTCTACTCATCACAGCTGTAGGCGTCAGATGGAGAGAAAAAAAAAAAAAAAAAAAGGAATGCATGGCGCCGATGCGTTGAGATCGGGCCCCAGCCGCCCCGAAATAAATGAGGGGAGGTGGGGAGGGAGCTGAGCGCATCGCAACCCCGGACATAGAGACTGCAAAATATCAAAACACCCCAGCCCATATGCTGGATTTAAATCAATAAGTGGATTCCAGGGAATAAAAACCTTGGAATTAGTACAAAATAGTTCTCAATAAACTCAAGGAAACACATGTAAAAATATATTATATAGTCACGGACTGTTACTGTGTTGGAAAATTGGTAACGGAGTTGGGATAAAAATACAAAAAAAATATTTGAACTAAGGATGAACAAAAATTAATGATGGTGCGACTTGGTCACCGAGGGAGCGGGTGTCTTCCACCCAAATATAAATATAGACAAAAGAAAGTGACCAGTCGCATAAATAAATATCAATGGCATGCTTCCATCCCGGGTTCATATATAAAAGAAAAAGAGAGGGGCAAGTGGGACTTTAAATGAAGCATGTCAATTGAAAGTATAATAATAATGAATACATGTGAGTAGGTAAAATGATTGGATTTAATTTATAGTCAAGTCCATGATTTTGATGCATACAGTACCAATAAAGTAGTATAGATACAGACATAGTCGCATGAATTGATATATAAGCATATTAGCAGTAACAATCATTGAAGACTCAGTAGTGTAAAACAAATCAATGGACATACATATATGCAATTCATAACAGAAATACATGAATTAAAATCGCCAATCAAAATCACAAAATCGCATGAAATGAGAAAACTCGATAAAAAATTGATAAATGTCAGGGATATGATTTAGGCTTGATAGGGCATCCTTAGTTTGCGAACCCGACGCGTTTCTTGGCTTCTTGCCAGTCATCAGGGGTGGGATGCATAATTTAACTGAGAAAAACAAAGGAATATCATAAATATTGATACATGTGGAACCTCCAGCTAATAGAGAAAATCGTATCAGAAATGTCCATTGTCTACTTTGAATAAAGAAGCTACTTACAAAATAGCCCAAAAGTCAAGAAGAGTCGCCAGCAATGGGATCTGTTAGGGTGTGAGATATAACCGTCTCAACCGGGGTTGAGGCAGGGCACCGACCATCCTCCCAAAGTGATTGGAGGGTGGGCCAGGAGAAACCACAGCCAACTGATTCCTGAGCCCTCAATATACTGGTCAATGAGTTGTAAATGGGAAAATCTGCAGAAAATTGAAGAAAATGGAATGTGTCAAAGAAAGTAAATCTAGAATAGAACGTGTTGGATGAATGGAATGACTGAAAGAAATATGTACTAGGTACATCTGAAAGAGTAAATGTGTGAAAAATGAGATGATAAAGAGGAATAGAAATAAAGTAGATGCATAAAAATGCACGTGAAAAGAGATAGAAAAAGAAATCCCTAGGAAATGTGTGAAAATAGAGAGTGTCGTGCGCCAGGTAAATGGGTGAGAGGATGGGAATGTGTGTACTGTAAGCAGAAAAAAAGATATGTAAAAAAAAAAATATATATAAAAATATATATTAATTACCCATGTGTTGAATAGTTGCTGCTTAACAGAGCGGTCCCTTCCTAGCGAAGCACAGTGAGGGAGTGAACCGTCAGTCTGTCCCACTTGCCCCTCTCTTTTTCTTTTATATATGAACCCGGGATGGAAGCATGCCATTGATATTTATTTATGCGACTGGTCACTTTCTTTTGTCTATATTTATATTTGGGTGGAAGACACCCGCTCCCTCGGTGACCAAGTCGCACCATCATTAATTTTTGTTCATCCTTAGTTCAAATATTTTTTTTTGTATTTTTATCCCAACTCCGTTACCAATTTTCCAACACAGTAACAGTCCGTGACTATATAATATATTTTTACATGTGTTTCCTTGAGTTTATTGAGAACTATTTTGTACTAATTCCAAGGTTTTTATTCCCTGGAATCCACTTATTGATTTAAATCCAGCATATGGGCTGGGGTGTTTTGATATTTTGCAGTCTCTATGTCCGGGGTTGCGATGCGCTCAGCTCCCTCCCCACCTCCCCTCATTTATTTCGGGGCGGCTGGGGCCCGATCTCAACGCATCGGCGCCATGCATTCCTTTTTTTTTTTTTTTTTTTCTCTCCATCTGACGCCTACAGCTGTGATGAGTAGACATCCACTGAGTTACTCTCAGCTGCGATTGCTCTCTCGTCTCTCAGCTGCCAATGACGTCATGCATGACGCTGGCAGGGACCCGCCCAGGGCCAGAGTATATCAGTTGGGACCGACAGACTGACGGTTCACTCCCTCACTGTGCTTCGCTAGGAAGGGACCGCTCTGTTAAGCAGCAACTATTCAACACATGGGTAATTAATATATATTTTTATATATATTTTTTTTTTACATATCTTTTTTTCTGCTTACAGTACACACATTCCCATCCTCTCACCCATTTACCTGGCGCACGACACTCTCTATTTTCACACATTTCCTAGGGATTTCTTTTTCTATCTCTTTTCACGTGCATTTTTATGCATCTACTTTATTTCTATTCCTCTTTATCATCTCTTTTTTCACACATTTACTCTTTCAGATGTACCTAGTACATATTTCTTTCAGTCATTCCATTCATCCAACACGTTCTATTCTAGATTTACTTTCTTTGACACATTCCATTTTCTTCAATTTTCTGCAGATTTTCCCATTTACAACTCATTGACCAGTATATTGAGGGCTCAGGAATCAGTTGGCTGTGGTTTCTCCTGGCCCACCCTCCAATCACTTTGGGAGGATGGTCGGTGCCCTGCCTCAACCCCGGTTGAGACGGTTATATCTCACACCCTAACAGATCCCATTGCTGGCGACTCTTCTTGACTTTTGGGCTATTTTGTAAGTAGCTTCTTTATTCAAAGTAGACAATGGACATTTCTGATACGATTTTCTCTATTAGCTGGAGGTTCCACATGTATCAATATTTATGATATTCCTTTGTTTTTCTCAGTTAAATTATGCATCCCACCCCTGATGACTGGCAAGAAGCCAAGAAACGCGTCGGGTTCGCAAACTAAGGATGCCCTATCAAGCCTAAATCATATCCCTGACATTTATCAATTTTTTATCGAGTTTTCTCATTTCATGCGATTTTGTGATTTTGATTGGCGATTTTAATTCATGTATTTCTGTTATGAATTGCATATATGTATGTCCATTGATTTGTTTTACACTACTGAGTCTTCAATGATTGTTACTGCTAATATGCTTATATATCAATTCATGCGACTATGTCTGTATCTATACTACTTTATTGGTACTGTATGCATCAAAATCATGGACTTGACTATAAATTAAATCCAATCATTTTACCTACTCACATGTATTCATTATTATTATACTTTCAATTGACATGCTTCATTTAAAGTCCCACTTGCCCCTCTCTTTTTCTTTTATATATGTCCATGTACAGTATAGCATGCACTCAATATTTGGTCGAGGGTCCTTTTACATGAATTACTGCATCAATGCAGCGTGGCATGGAGGCGATCAACCTGTGGCACTGCTGAGGTGGAAGCCCAGGTTGCTTTGATAGCGGCTTTCAGCTTGTCTGCATTGTTGTGTCTGGTGTCTCTCATCTTCCTCTTGACAATACCCCACATTCTCTATGGACCACAGGCTGATCGCCTCCATGCCACTCCACATTAATGCAGTAATTTATGTAAAAAGACCCCCGACCAAGTATTGAGTGCGTAGTATACTGTACATGGACATACTTTTTCAGTAAGCCAACATTTCTGTATTAAAAATCCTTTTTTTTTTATTGGTCTTATGAATATATTCTAATTTTCTGAGATACAGAATTTTGTGTTTTCACTAGCTGTAAGCCATAGTCATCAAAATTAAAAGAAAGAAATGCTTGAAATATATCACTCTGTGCGTAACATATCTATATAAAATATATGAGTTTCACTTTTTGAATTGAATTACTGAAAATAAATTAACTTTTTCATGGTATTCTAATTTTATGAAATGCACCTGTATATCAAAGTTAAATTCTAGTCTGATGCACTTGGAGACACAACCAAGAAACGGATATGGCTAAATAACACCCTCCAACAAGTTACCATTAAAAAAAATAGTTAATTTTGTATTCTGTGCAGTCCTAAATGCTGATTTTCTGCCGTTCTGCCTCTTTTGGGGTCTGAATTCGGGGACATTTTAAAGATATAAAGCCTCTGTCATTGTCAACTACCACACTGGTCTTTATAGTGAGTAATTTAAGGGGCATATACAGCTAAGCATCTAAATATACACCTGAGACACCTGCTAAAAAAATTGTCAAAGTTATGTACAAAATCCTGTGATCCACCCTCTGGAATATTATATTGCTGCATAGGAAAATAGCAACAGTTTTCAAAGTCCACAATTGTGGACACTATAGGCCACTGATCTGCCTCCTGTTTTTGGACTAAAAGCAAACCACAACAGAAGCCCCCTTGTTCTACCTGTCAGCATACACAGCAGGCACTCCCACTGCAAGCTTAATTTCAACTGCCAATTTTCTCTTCATGTGATTTCACTGAATTAATACACAATTATGTAATGAATGAAATTTGACAACCACGGCTTGCTTCCTCTGTCCCAATAGATTTTAATAATACCATCCACTTTGTGAATCATTAGGGATATTGACCTATGTAAGGAGCTTCTCTCATGCTGGAGGGAATTCTCGCTCCCACCCTAAGCACTTATTTTTAATTGACAGTACCTACGTACACCTCATTCATACAACACCTCCTCTCCCCGAAACCTCCTAGATATTCTATGTGCCACCTCCAGACTCCACTTCATCAAATAATTAAAAAAAAATTACAATTAATTTTGTCTGGAAGCTGCAACGTAACCTGTACCTATACAATATCTCACCATGACATGCGTCATATTTAATAAGCATGATATTTCCCTATAGTATTACTACTTCCTTTACCTTTACTGGTTTATTTTCAGTTATACATGTGTTAATTATTATAAGAAGATAATCATAAAAGAAAATGTATGACATTTGAAGGAATACATTTGTGATCTAAAGGGTGTTTGTAATTTATTGCTGGATGTGAATTAGTCCATAAACAATAAAACAATCCATGTATTAGAATGGACTCAACAGCGACAAAAATTAAACCTAAAAAACAAATGAGATGAAATACATTCAGTCATTAATACATTTTTTTTTTCATTCACCTAAAAAAGGAAGCTTCCCCCTAGCCTAGCCACTCATAGCACATAGTCCTTACAAGCAGTACTTGTCAGACACAATTTTCCAGTGGCATTTCTTGTCAGGGTTGACATATTACAGTAGCATATGCACAGTGCTTCTGGCTATTCTGTTTCATGCTAATTATGAAGCATCATGTGCCTTTATGCAAATTATAATTTTATCCAATTGAAAATTATTCAAATAAATCCAGACTCAGCCCTGTCAAAACACAGACAATTTTGTCAGGAACACATGTCTCTTTTTAACACCTTGAATGACCATCTTTTACTTTAGATTTTTGGGCTTACACTGATTTGTGTAATCATTTGCTATCTGGCAAATGATCTGGTCCTTATTTTAAATTACATGGAATCATGTACTTACTAGAATACATAGTAAGACTTTGATGACACGCGTGCAACAGGGAAAATCTGAGAATTTTGCTGGCCTGTATGTATGAATATTGCCAAAAGAGCTGTATCTTTCAAAAACTGATTTTGTGGCTCAATTGCTAAACAATTGTTTCAGCCTCAAATTCCACAAAATCCATCCTTTTCTTTGTAGTCTTAGATGATTGGTATAGTAGAATCTTTTGCCAATTACAATAGAACATCATCCAGTAAAGGCATTATTATGCCCCGTACACACGGTCGGACTTTGTTCGGACATTCCGACAACAAAATCCTAGGATTTTTTCCGACGGATGTTGGCTCAAACTTGTCTTGCATACATACGGTCACACAAAGTTGTCGGAAAATCCAATCGTTCTAAACGCAGTGACGTAAAACACGTACGGGGCAGTGGCCAATAGCTTTCATCTCTTTATTTATTCTGAGCATGCGTGGCACTTTGTCCGTCGGATTTGTGTACACACGGTGGGAATTTCCGACAACGGATTTTGTTGTCGGAAAATTTTATATCCTGCTCTCAAACTTTGTGTGTTGGAAAATCCGATGGAAAATGTGTGATGGAGCCTACACACGGTCGGAATTTCCGACAACAAGGTCCTATCACACATTTTCCGTCGCAAAATCCGACCGTGTGTACGGGGCATTAGACTTTACATTGTTTACATTGTTCCTTGACAGTCTGGTGGACCCTGTCAAGTTTGGCTCAGACCAAATGGGAGTACATTGCATATGTGACAATGCTGAAGACTACCCTAGTGTGGTGCTTTCAGTGAAGACATTTAGTGAAACTGTAAAGCTTGTCATCACGGTGGTAAAAAACATGCTACCAAGTGTAATACTGGGCTGTGACTTTCTTCTGTTTGGAAATTGTTTGTGTGTGGGGGAGACAGGTAACCATCTATAAAAATGTGTCTGAAATAAATGATGTCATTATTTATCCTGAACTTGATGGGGGACGTTGACAATCTTAGGTCAGAGGTACCTGACCACTTCCGAGTAGAGGTTATGATTGAAGAATCAGAGGAAACTGCCCCAGTGTCAGAAATAACAGATATACCAGTGACCAGGAAAGATTTTGAGATCCCACAGTTACAGACTCCCAATATGACAAATGCGTGGAAAAATGTAAGGGTGATAAACAGGGTACCTCAAGAACCTGAAGTTAGCCCATTATACCCCCATTTTGCAGTATACCATGACTTATGATATCATGTAAATAACTTGTAGAGCAACTGGTGGTACTCCAGTCTCACAATAGGATGGTGTTGTATCTAGCCCATTCTCATGGGTTGGGTCATCATTTAGTTGTAGAAAAAATAAAAGCAGCTTGAGCAGTGGTTTTTATGGCTCAGCATTTACAAAGCAGTTGATGAGTTTTGTCATTATTGCTCTGAGTGTCAAATGAATGCACCCATCCAGAGTTTCAAAGTCCTCTGGACCACCTGCCTATAATTTTGCATGAATTGCTATGAATCTGGACAGGTCACTCTCTAAGTCCACCAGTGGGCACCAGCACAAATTGGTATTCCCTGACTAGCCCTATTGGTACCCAGAAGCAATCCTTATGGGAAACACCTCCTCCAAGGTTACAGAGATAACTGTTCCACATTGTTTCCAGCACTAGTATTTCTAAATAGATTTTGTCAGACCAAGGAACCCCTTTCATGTAAATGGTAACCAAAGTGCTGTGTTGGTTATTGAAAATTACTCATCTATGGACTCATGTAAACCACTTCTAAACTGAAAAAAATAAAAAGTGCTTAACCACTTCCAGCCCAAGGACGTCATATGATGTCCTGGACTTAAAGTGGGGATATCTGAATGATATCATCTTTTTCAGCTGGCAATTCTGTTCACCGTAAGAGCAATCATAGCGGCAGTTCAGCCACTTGATCATTCTTACAGGCGATGGGAGGGGACAAACCCCCCTCCCGCCGCCCTCTGGTGCTTCTCGGGGCTCGCCCGTGCGATCAGCAAGCCAGAGAATGAATCGGTCGCCGACAGAAATTGATCATAGAAATGACTGGGGACCAGATGGTCATTTCTATGACCCTCGGAGGCCCGGACATGACGTTATGATGTGTTATGTCCAGGCTGGCGGATGTAAACAATGCCGGGGATTTGGCTGGAAAGGCAGAGACAGTTCATTTTTTTTTTTATCTCCTTCTTTCCAGCCTGGAGGAGAGATGTGGGGTCTTATAGACCCCACATCTCTCCATAAAGAGGACCTGTTAAGCACTATTCCTATTACAAGGGATGTTTACATTTCTTGTAATAGGAATACAAGTGATAAAAAAAAAAATTAAAGAGAAAGTGTAAAAATAAAGGTAAAATAAACAATAAAAAAAAATTAATTTTTAACTTGCCCCCGTCCCCGCGTGCTATCGCCCAGAAGCGAACGCATACGTAAGAAACAGAGTTCAAATCACACATGTGAGGTATTGCCGCATGCGTTAAAGCAAGAGCAACAATTCTAACCCAAGACCTTCTCTGTAACTCTAAACTGGTAACATGGAAAAAAAACCCTTGTAAAATAAAAAAGATTAAAAAAAGTTAGAGCCATTCTAGGGTTTTTAGGCTACTACCGGAGGTAACTTTGCAACTATGGAAGCTCCAATTACTAATCTCACCAAAGGGAGCAAATCCAGCATGGTGAAGTAAAATGAGGAGGCAGAGAGAGCTTTTAAAAAGCTAAAGATAGTGAACCACTCCAAATTCTGTCAAGAATTTCTTGGCTGGCATTGGCCTGGGAGCAACATTAATAGGGAAAAACCTTCAGTAGCATGGAAACTAACCCCTGGAGAGAGGAAATATTAATTGATGAAATGAGAGTGTCTGGCCATAAACGCAAGTCAGGGACCCAACAAAGGAATGTTGATGTACTGTCACGCGTCCACTGTATGTTGGCAGAATCTCCTCCTTCCCACCTTTCTAGACATGTGAAGGAACTACACAAGGACAAATGCTGCTTTTATTTAGCCAATATTTGTTTTGCCTGGAGTTCAGCTTTAAAATAAAGTGTATTTTTACTTTACATGTTATAACAAATGTTAAAATGACTTGCCCTTAAAATCAGGTGTGACAATTTATCATCCCCATAAATCTAGATTAATATCATGAAGTCAGAATAGTTATTATGTGCTTAACTGTTTTTGTATGCTGTGTATGGACCATTGTCAGCTGCTGTTATTTTATTTGAAGGATGGATTGGTGTCACAGCTTGATGAATTGACAGCTTGTTGGATTTGGCACCTTAGTACAGTGCATATTTGGGAAGGAAAAATCTGTTTTTGTAATTGTACACCTCAACCTTTCTTGAAATAATACAACTGATTAAACCATTATCATACATTATTCCAATATAATGCCTGTTGATTATTAACTTTTCGGTATACAAATGTCTTTGCAGCTTCTTTTGCACCAAAGCATGCTCTGTCTTACTCAAACTGTCTTGCTCTCACATTACTATGTATATTCGTGTTAAATTCTAGTGTGATGCATTTGGAGAATGTCACAACCAAGAAACGGATATGGCTGAATAACACCTCTCCCCCCCAATAATTTACTGCTAAAAAAATGAATTGGTAATTTTCTATTTAGTGCTGTCCTAAAACGTTGATTTTCTGCAGTTCTGACTCTTTTGGGGTCTGAATTAGGAAACCTTTTAAAAGTAACATTGCAACTTTAGAAGCTTCACTTACCGATCTTACCAAAAGCATGGTGAAATAAAATGAAGAGGCAGAGAGCGCTTTTAACGAGCTGAAGTTAGTAATGTGTAAGGGACCAGTGTTAACCATTCCGAATTCAGTCAAGAATATCTTGGCTGATGTTGGCCTGGGAGCAGTCTTGTTCCAGAACATTAATAGGAAAAAACCTTCAGTAGCAAGCCTTAGTTGGTAACTAACCCCTGCAGAGAGGAAATATTCAGTGGTGAAAAGAGAGTGTCTGGCCATAAATATAAGTCAGGAACTCAGCAGAAATGTTCATGGACTGTCATGTGTCCACTGTATGTTGGCTAAATCTCTTCCTTCCCATAGGTCAGAGGGGGAAGGTGTGTGAGACAACAGCAGGCAGGATTGCGGATGGTGTGTATGTATATATGTGTGCCCTAGGTTTTGCACATACACATGGTGAGGGGCTTGAGGGTTTATGGCTGCTGTGGAGAAAGCAACATTTTTGTTTCTCAAAGTGATAAGTCTTATCCTGGCCCTGGAACCCAGGGGACTTTGTAGAGCTTTGAGTGAGATAAAGCCTCCACTCCCAGGTCTATATATTATGTGGTGGCCATGTCTTATTATTAGTCTCAGCTGACCACAGGCCTTTAGAAATGTGAGCTGACTGACGCACAGAGCCCTCTCTTTTCTCTCTACTGTACGAGCATGCTGCTGCATGAAAAGGCTCACTGCTGACAACATTAAAAAGGTAAACTTGCTGCCAGTTCGTGTTGGGGAACTTATTAGGGGTTACACTTATAGCCAGAAATCTATTTCCACTGGGTTCACTATCTGTGTGGGGTATGTACTGTATGATCTAACTGTGGTTGTGGCTTTCCTTTTTTACAGTAAACCTGTGCCAAGATCATGTACCCTAAATTATTTGCATATAACAGTAAAAGCACTTAAAAGAACCTCATATATCTCTGTATCTATAAGCATTGTGAAGAAATTTGTTTTTAAAGTTCACAACAACTGCAATGAAATCTTAGCTTTTTTTTCTGGGAGAGCAGAATCTTGCCAGCTTGTCAGTCCTGTGATGTAAACCAATGTTTCTCAACTCCAGTCCTCAAGTACCCCCAACAGGTCATGTTTTCAGGATTTCCCTCAGATGAAACGGCTGTGGTAATTATTAAGGCAGGGAAACCGATCAAATCACCTGTGCAAAATAATGGAAAACATGACTTTTTGGGGGTACTTGACTGGAGTTGTGAAACATTGATGTAAACAACCAGCTTTTGTTTCTAAGCTTTTTGAAACTGAACTTTAAAGTCTTTGTTGTAATCTTTGAGAATGAATTCCATCACATTAAAAGCAGCTGAAGGGGTCCGAAATAGCTTATTTTAAAGCACTTTCACTGCTTGGTAAAATATGGAAATAGTCTGGGCACAGGTGCAATTTAAAGTGGTGTTCTGGCCGAAATTATACTTTTTAAATAAAAATACCCCTATAATACACACGCTTATTGTATTCTAGTAAAGTTAGTCTGTAAACTAAGGTCTGTTTTGTTAGTTTATAGCAGTAGTTTGTTATTTTATAAACTTACAGCAGGCCGTGGCCATCTTAAGTGTGGGCATCTGAAGCCAGACTTTATTTCTTCCTGGATCTCATCCTTGCAGATCTCGCACATGCTCACTGCAGCACAAGCAGTGTAATAGGTTTCAGGTCAGGTTTCCATAGCAACGGCAGTTTCAGAGGAAGTTGCCGCCCCTTCCCAGAAGGCATTGCAAACAGGAATGATGCGATGGGCCGCGGCCAGGGAGGAGGAAGTGAAAAATGAATACAGCAGATATACAGTAGGTGCTGAGAAAAAATTTAAAAAATCCAATTTGTTTACAGTGCACAGTTTAGTGAGGGATGCTGAAGAGTTGTAAAAGTGGGTGGAACTCCACTTTAAAGTAGAATGCTATGCACAACCTGACTACTGTTAAAAATGCTGCCTCCCCACAGCAAACATCTATTCTAACTAACCTGTGTAAGAAAGATATGTATACTTACCTATTTTCAGGCCACTCCATTCCTGTCACGTAATCTGGCTCCCCTGTGTCAGTCAGCAGCCAATGCAGGGGAGAGGAGGGAGTGCAGACAATGGGTGGGCCATGGGAGCCTCTGGGTGATGTAACCACTCCCAAGCTTTACCAGCCCTTGTCGAGTGCTTTTTCCTCTCCCCTGCAGCAGGCACTGACTGACATGGGGATCACATGAACAGGCCAGAGCAGATATTTCCTACAGAGATTAGTCAGAAAAGGAGGGGGCAAGAGCATTGTTAAGAGAAGGTAGGTTTTTCATGGATCTCTACTTATGCTTATTTTTGGCTTGTTTTCTGACCAAATTACTCTAATGCAAGTATTTTTGACTGTAGCAACCTGTGCAAGTGGTTCTGTAAGCTGTAAACCTCCAGTGGCGGTGCGTGCATAAAGGGCGCAGGAGCGCAGCCCCCCATCTCCTGCACCACTCATTGCATGAATCTATCTATGGTCGCTGCTGACACCCCCTATTCAGGTGCCCGGCCCATTTTCGGGTGCCGGGCATCTGAATTACACCAGCGAGGGTGTTTTTTGGAAGCACCTGATTAGAGCGATAGGCCCAAAAATGTGAGAAGCAGGCACAACGCTGTGCGGTCCCTTCTCACTCAGCTGTATGTTAGCAAAGCAAAGGAATTCACTTTTCTAACATTGAACCGCCTCTCAGCCAATCAGGTTGCTGGGTCTGTGTTACCTGTCACCTGATTGGCTGAAATGACAGGCGCTGTGATTGGAAGCCTATCATGCGTCCAATCATAGCAGAGAACGAAAGGAGGAGTGGGCGGGAGAAGACATCGCCTGCCGCCGTGACCCGCTGCCCACCCGAGACAAGGTAAGTGCCGGGCAGACGGCGGGGGGCACAGTGGCAGCACTTGGAGCACAATGGCAACATTTGGGACAGAGTGGCAGCACTTGGGGCACAGTGGCAGCATTTGGGGCACAGTGGCAGCATTTAATGAGCACAGTGGCAACATTTGGGGCACAGTGGCAGCATTTAATGGGCACAGTGGCAACATTTGGGCTCGGTGGCAGCATTTGATGGGCTCAGTGGCAGCGTTTGATGGGCAAAGTGGCTGCGTTTGATGGGCACAGTGGCAGCGTTTGATAGCACAGTGGCAGTGTTTGATGGCACAGTGGCTGCATTTGGTACAGTAGCTGTGTTTGATGAGCACAAGGAGGCTGCAATTGATGGGGTTTTTTTTCAGAATTTTTCCGTTTGTTTGCGCCCCCCCAAAATTTTGAGCACCAGCCGCCACTGCTCTCAGCAGTTTGTTAGTGCTTTATATATTATTGACGTAATAATTATATTAATAAACAGAGACTAAGAGAATGTGGCAGTTACAAATTGAGTGGGTATTCATTCACACTAGGACATTAACAACACTATCGTTTTTTCCTATTCTAGAAGATTTTACTGCAGCTGCAGTTTCTAATGGTAGTGTTGTAATGATCTGTAACTATTAACAATTTTGTCTAAGTTTTAAAAGCTGGAAGGGCTTAGCTTATCTCCTTACCTAGATAACAAGAATAGTTATATTATTATTATTGCCTACCTTGTTGTAATATCATGGAAAGTCACGGGTACCCATATTTTTCTTCCTTCTCTTATCATACACTTAGTTACACATGTTATCACTGCCATGGAAGTTTCATAATTAGTGTCTTGTTTTCTACAGAAAAGGTTGTTGTTTAAAAACAGCATTTGGATTAAGTTACCTATTTCGTTGCCAAAACTGCTTTAATTCTGTAGAGTAGAAATATGTCTCCAGTCAAAGTTTAACAGCCTAAAGCTTGCCATAGATGAAATAGATGAATCGGCTGGCTGATCAAAAATGAACAGATTTCCCTGTCCACACAATGGAGGAGGGTGGAGGAGTCCTCCCCACTGTGCTGCTGTATTCTGAGAGTGGAACTCGTCCAGTCTCAGAATATACTGATCAGCACTGCAGCTGCTTGGCTGCAGGCACTGATCAAGTGAAAATTTCCATCATTCCCAGTCGATAGAAGTTGATCATTTGACTTTCATTCCTTATTTCCAGTCTTGGACAACTTTTCATATCTATCTATCTATCTGGGTAATGAATGTGGGTGAGGGACGAAAATTCCTACGCACTTTGCTGACTAATTGCCAAGTGACTAATTTGCACCACTAATTGTCAAGTGCCTGGTAATTCTGCCAATAAACTTCAGAGGTAGAGATAGCAGCGCGGAACATATTCCAGAGGGTAGTGTTGGGGGCATTAGTGGTAGGTTGACTATAGCACCTAAACCTGAGGTAAGTATAGTAACAAGCCTAACATCAATAGTATGCAATCTCTTGGAGGGGATGATAAGGGACTATATAAAAGATTTTAGTAATGACAATGGTATCAGCAGTAATTGGCATGGATTCATGAAGAATCGTTCTTGCCAAACCAATCTATTAACCTTCTATGAGGAGGGGAGCTGCCATCTAGATAAAGGAAGGCCCGTAGACATTGGGTATCTGGATTTTGCAAAAGCATTTGATACAGTTCCACATAAACGTTTACTGTACAAAGTAAGGTCTGTTGGCATGGACCATAGGGTGAGTACATTTAATGGAAAACTGGCTTCAAGGGCGAGTTCAGAGGGTAGTGATAAATGGGGAGTACTCGGGATGGGCAGGGGTTGGGAAGTGGATCTGTCCCACGGTTCTGTCCTGGGACCAATCCTATTTAATTTATTCATAAACGACCTGGAGGATGGGATAAACAGTTCAATCTCTGTATTTGCAGACGATACTAAGCTAAGCGGGGCAATAACTTCTCCACAGGACGTGGAAACCTTGCATGAAGATTTGAACAAATTAATGGGGTGGGCAACTACATGGCAAATGAGGTTTAATGTAGAAAAATGTAAAATAATGCATTTGGATGGCAAAAATATGAATGCAATCTACTCACTAGGGGGAGAACCTCTGGGGGAATCTAGGATGGAAAAGGACCTGGGGGTCCTAGTAGATGACTGGCTCAGCAATGGCATGCAATGCCAAACTGCTGCAAGCAAAACAAACAGAATATTGGCATGCATTCAAAAGGGGATTAACTCCAGAGATAAAATGACAATTCTCCCACTCTACAAGACTCTGGTCTGGCCGCACCTGGAGTATGCTGTCCAGTTCTGGGCACCAGTCCTCAGGAAGAATGTGCTGGAACTGGAGAGAGTCCAGAGAAGGGCAACAAAACTAATAAAGGGAATGGAAGACATTAATTATGAGGAAAGGTTACGAGCACTGAACTTATTCTCTCTGGAGAAGAGAGGCTTGAGAGGGGATATGATTTCAATGTACAAATACCGTACTGGTGACCCCACAATAGGGATAAAACTTTTTCGCAGAAGAGAGTTTAATAAGACTTGTGGCCACTCATTACAATTAGAAGAAAAGAGGTTTAACCCTAAACTACGTAGAGGATTCTTTACTGTAAGAGCAGCAAGGATGTAGAATTCCCTTCCACAGGCGGTGGTCTCAGCGGGGAGCATTGATAGCAATAGGGATAAAACTTTAATTAGTGTAAGGGAATTTAATAAGACACGCGGCCGTTCACTTAAACTAGAAGAAAAGTGGTTTAACCTTAAACTGGAGGATTCTTTACTGTAAGAGCGGTAAGGATGTGGAATTCTCTTCCATAGGAAGTCGGAACATCGATGTAACTAAATGTCAAAAGCAGAGGAAAGCAAAAGATAACACCATAAGAGTCCTTAACATCCTCCACCTAGCACAAGTGTGTAAAATTCCTCTATGCCTTTTATCCACCGATGCGGAGGAGGCATTCGATTGGGTAGACTGGCACTTTCTCCAGACAACCTTACAGCATATCAGGATTGGTAAACACGTGCTGCTGGATAATGACCCTCTACTCCTCCATATCTGCAGTAGTGCAGGCAAATTAAGCTGTCCCCCCATACTTCTCACTTGCAAATTGAACGCAGCAGGGTAGTCCACTCCCGGCTCTTTATTCTAACATTAGAGCCCAGAAAGATCCACAAGGTCACTGCCAATGTGAACGACCTTCTCTTCTTTATCTCTTTGCCTGTGGTGACTTTTCTGAAACTCATTAAAGAGCTACACACGTTTGGGGATCTGTCCAATATTGACATCAATTACCACAAATCGGAGGCCTTGAATCTCTCTTCGACCCCATCCTGTGTAAAACACTTGCAGAGGGAGTTTCCCTTTCAGTGGGTCATATTTACGTACCAAGATCACCCCCTTGGTAGATGGGATCTATGAGGCCAATTTCCCTTCCCCCACTGTGATCAATTGACAAGGATCTTCAGAAATGGTATTGGTGGACTCATACCTGGTTTGGACGGACGGTGATTTAAAAAAAGACAATCATCCCGAGTAAATAACTTACTGCAGGCTCTTCCAATTATAATTCTCCAGGGTTATCTGAAAGCGCTTCTGGGAGACTTTAATCACTTTGTCTGGGCTCCCTTGCATCCAAAATTGTCTCATCTG
This sequence comes from Aquarana catesbeiana, assembly GCF_042186555.1. Classification (NCBI taxonomy): domain Eukaryota; kingdom Metazoa; phylum Chordata; class Amphibia; order Anura; family Ranidae; genus Aquarana; species Aquarana catesbeiana. Next base: position 496,432,421 of record NC_133328.1, on the reverse strand, counting down.
CATCTCTCCAGACCTAAACTATATGGTGGGATTGTGTTCCCAGACCCGATCAAGTACTATCAAGTGACATATTTGGCTAGGATGATTGCCTGGTGCAGAGACCATACCAGTGGATTTCTCTAGAACAATGTGCCATGGAGATTTCTGTGCCCTGTCTCCCCTGGCTCCGTCAGGTGCTTTTGGTGGACCTTAAGGGTCACCTGTTGATTTTTCCTAAATTATGCACCCTACTGCAGGCTAATAATGCTGGCAAAATCCTCTCGCAAGATTCTAGCCTGACACCAATCTTGGAAAACCTGGAATTTCTGCCTGGGAATCTCAGACAACCAGTTTTCATACCATTGAAGCTAGCCACATACCGTGTGAAAGATTTTGTTTGTGAGATGGGCCAGAAAACCACCATCTCTCTTGGTGGTTGAGACCGTTCTTGAATGTTTATGTATGGATTCTTCTCCTTGTGTGGTCTCCACTGCGTACAAGTTATTATTCCTTCCGGAGAAGGATTTTGTACCATTATTTCTACTTAAATGGGAACGAGACTCAGGTTCCACTTTTTAACCCGCTCAGAAAGAAGACATTTTATGTTTTTCAGTTAGCTCATTTATAGCTAGCAGGTACCAAGAACTGGGATACAAAATTCTGGAAAGCTGGTACAGTGTTCCATCGGTTTTACATAAATTATTCCCTAGTACCTCTAGTAATTGTTAAAGATGCCAGAAAGTAGAGGGTACCCTCCTACATATCTTCTGGACCTGTGACAAGGTGCAGCACTTTTGGTCCACCGTTAGGTTATCAAACAGTTTACTGATTTGGATTTGGGCATGGACCCTGACAAAAAACACTTGTTACATGTGTCATATTTGCCCAAGAAGTGCTACAAAAGGACTATGTTGGTTCACCCTGTAAACACCGCAAGGGCTTGTATTCTGGCCCTCTGGAAGTGGGAGACTCCCCCGCACTGTGGCTTGCTAAAATCACAGAGATTCACTGTGTGGAAAGCCTCATGGCAGATTTCAATGGCACTTAAGAGAAATTCTGAACTTTATTCATATGTTCCCAGGATTATGATTCCTTGTAGGGGGAAGACATGTGATAATGTTGCGGTACTTGGACCACTCATTTTATTGCTCACGCAATGCAGACATGGTACCTCTGGGACCCCTCCTTACCCCACATCCTTTTCTCCTCCCCATCGCCCTCGCCTTCCTCTCCATTCCTGTGTTCTCTCTTCCCTTTACTAGTTTATATCTTAGTTTGTTATATTTCGGTAGGATGTCTGGCCGTGGACTAACAGGCCTTAAAGGGGTTGTAACGTCTCAAGATTTTCACCCTAATGCATTCTATGCATTAAGGTGAAAAACCTTCTGTGCTGCATCGCCTCCCCCCCCGACCCCCCCTTTTTCTTACCTGAGCACGATCTGATCCAGCTGTGTCCCCAAGCCCAGCAGCTCCAGCCACTGTCTCTCATTGGGCAGATTGATAGCAAATCAAATCGAGCAATCAGTCAATCAAATCCTGTGTCAATGGACGCAGCAGCGGGACTTGGGAGCGAGTCTGCACGGGTCACCTGATGAAGAGGAGAAGCCGGGAGTTCCGCCAGCGCACTCCAGAAGAAGTGGATCGGGGCTGCTCTGTGCAAAACCCTTGCACAGAGCAGGTAAGTATAACATGTTCGTTATTTGTATAAAAAATTTTAAAAAACCTTTACAAACACTTTAACTGATATAGCTGTGCTGCTACTTGACTGCATAAATGGTCTCTTACATGGTATTTCTGGCATGGTTTACAGAATATTTTTCTATTTTTTTCTGGATATCCGCAGTTCCTGCTACTCGTGTCCAATCTCTGTGTTATAAATTGTTTTGAACAGCCTTTAAATAAAGAATTTTTAAATGTTAAAAGAAAACAAAATCTTTTGAATGACATTCAAATGTTCTGAGATTTTTCCTAAGACTTTTCCCAAGAATTTTTAATTGAAATTCTATCCACCTATGGCCAGCTTAACGTGTATCAGTTAAAGAAATACTAGTATGAACAACCTGATGAATAATTCCCTTTATGTAAAATACATTTTTTAATAAGCATGAGATTTTGTAAATCCCTAAATTAAATAATTATTGTTTTTAAATAAAAATCAGTGTTCCAAAAGAATAATGGCACAGTAATGAGAGCTGGAACACAGATAGCACAATGGCATCATTTCTTTGATGCCTAAATAGATATTGAACACAAGACTGATCTACACTTTAGTGAATTGCAGAGTCTTCATTTATTAATGGCATGGCTCAGTGACCCAGATGAGAAAAGCCTATTGCTCTGGACCTTATACTGACTCTGTTAAACTGGCAGTGAAGAGTAAAATGAAAAAATGATGAGACTGCAGATGTTATGGATACAAGTCTTCTGAGACATCCAATACAATGGTCATTGTTGAGCTGCTTGCAAGCTCAATCTTTGATTAATCTTATATTAAAAACTTTAATGTGGGTCAAACATGCCTCAATATCTAGAAGCACATCAAAGTCATCTGAGTGAAGTAAAACAGTAAATCAAAGGCTTGTAAGTCAGTGGTAGAATAGCTTTCTCATGATATTCTCTGGCGACAACTTCAAAAAAATATTAAACCGTACTCTGGGACACTCTTTAGTAAAAAGATTTGAGATACTATCCTGGAATTTGTAGATAATATCTCTGAACTGTAATATGTTAGCAGAAGTCTGTGATAATCTATCAAAGAGCTGCAAGATACTGAGGCTGATTGACTAAAGGAGTTGGTAATCTTCACACAATAAATTCCTGTTTACTTATTTTATCTGCACATGATTGAGTATAGGGATAAACAAATCTGTCTAGGTTTGGTTTACGAACAGTATTAAAGTTTGAAAACTTTGCAGCAAACCCAAAGGGGAATATTGTAATTTAATTGCCATTTGTAGGGGTTTTAAGCAATTTGTTAACAAGCAAAAGGCATGGAAAGGTGGAGGTGGACACTGCCATGGGGGACATGTACCAATGTAAATCAGAATGAGTGTCAGCAGAAGTCTCAAAAGAAACCAAATAAGACAAAGAAAACATGGAGGTACCTAATGAAAATAAATGTAATTTGCATGTTGGGAATACCTAGATGTCATCCTATCAGGATAAGGGTCCCAGCAGATATAGTCTCCTTATGTATGTGTATAAAACTCCAAAATACTGCACAATATGGTTGGTTGAGTTTGGTTATTTCCTCCGTGTCCGTTATACAGATTTTGTTGCTGCCAGAGAGAATGACAACAGCTCTTCCATCAGGTGGTTATGTACATAACATGGTGTTTATTATGTTTTATTAATGGATTGCAGAAATACACAGATGCATATGGTGTACGTGGTCTCCATAGTCTTGCTTGTGAAGTTAAGTAGTAATTCCATGATCTCCTCGTGGCTATGTCTTTTTTTTAGTAAGCAAGAAAGATTGTGCCTGCAGAGATTTACTCTTGTCAGCAACAGCAGCATTCCTCACCCCCTCTGCCAGGCCAAGAGCTCTGTATTCCTACTGAGACCACATCCACTCCATCTGTATATGAGCTGCTCTAATACTAATAGGGTTACATTAACCCTGCAAGTAGTGGCAGCTTTTATTCTGCTGAAAGACAGAGCCTTTAAAACCCTACCGAAAATAATATGCTGAAGCATTTTAAAATCGTGTATAGAATCACATCATCTTAAAAAAAAGAAAGCCTGCAAGTCTTTAGAACATATAAAATGAAAGCAATGTTGTGTATTAATTAATAGCAGCTATCAGGAGTCAACTTCTAGTAGCATTTGTACAACAGAACCATGATATCAAATTGGTCTGCATGCCTTTGTTCATGTCACTATAACATTAATAAACCAACTTAAGTCAGGAATGTCCATCTGGCCAGTTGATGGCACTCATCTCTGTTATCCTCAGCACCCATACAATATCACTATAGAATAGTTTTAGCAAGTTCATGGTGGTAATACGTATTGAGTCACCTTCGTGAAATTGCCTGGACAGGACTGAGTTAAATTGTGTGACTATAGAAATTCTGAAGGAAACATCCAGGAGAGGAGAGAAGGGCATGTGTTTCTCAGACATCCCTTTTTTTTTTTTTTCGGCTGGGCGCAGCAGGATCAGCCCCACTGACAGAATGTGCTTGTTGTCATGGCAACACCCTCCCCTGCTTCATACACGAAAGATTAGCTCTCACTGTGCAGAGGAGAGAAATTCGGGAAGTCAGGCTAATCCCCGGGTGCACAGAGAGAGAGAGAGAAAGGTTGGATCATGCCCGGGGGATGCCACATCTGCACTGATAGAATTGGCCAGCTAGAGAAACTGGTATTGAAACTGAAGAGCAGAATTCAGCCTAAGTGTCAGCTACAGGCAGAAGTAGATTATTCAATAACAATGATAAAAGACCCGGTGAAGGCTTTTGTCGGCATAAAAACCCGTCAGCAAGAGTTGGACTGGATAGAGTTTTCGATCCAAAGACAAACATTTTATCAGCACAGGAGTTTCTGGGGATATGGAGGAGCAGATTCATTCACAATAATCCATAGCATGCACAGTATAAAAGATATACAGAGCATTATAAGACCCGCAAGACTGTTACTCATCAATTAGGCGCTTGAGAAAAGCTGGCTAGGTGGGTTAAGTGCAAAATGCACAAATCCAACCAATCAGATTTCAAGTTCCACTCGGAAGCAGGGCTGTATTTACCTTATTGCACTTGCAGGTCAGTGTGTATGGCTGTAGGGTGAAGGAGGCAGCAAAAAGCCTCAGAATTTACAAATTGTGATAACTTTTTCTGATTTTGTTTCTCTTACTTGGCCAATTCTGAACATTTGTGGCTAAATTAAGCAATTGTGTTGCAATTGGTAAACGGTTGCATGGGATGGGATGTTGTTGCTGGATTTAGAAGTATCTTTATAGGTCAGAAAACATAACGTCATCTCTCCTTTTCCTAGTTTGTTGATCTCTGAAGTTAGAGAGAGAAGCTCTGCATATGAAGCAAAAAGAGTGTTGTTTCCGAAAGTGTAATCTAGAAATAGTTTTCAAAAAAATATGTTTTTTAAAATGGCCACAAAACAAAAGGGTGTCATAATTTGGATGTGCTCAGGGCAGCACAATGGAAAAATGCAGCCCTGTTAGTAAAACAAGTGAAAAGTTAATGTGTTACTAAATCCACAACAGCAAAATCAGTCTGTATAAGCAGTAAAGCATGCTTGTTATACTCACTGTAAAATATAAGGGGTTAATCCTCTGCATTGTGTAAAAAGGCTGTTTGATCCTGTCTTTTCTGATCCTCCCCTTCTTCCACAGTCCCCAAACCATCTCCTGATTGAACAGAGCCTTGGGGGCAAGCTGCACATGCTCAATTTATTCAGCAATGGTTTGGGCCTATAGCACAGAACTAAACCTAAAATAAAAACTGTGGATTTCAGATTTACTAACCATTAAAAAACAGTGCAGTACACTCAAATGATACTAACCACTGCGGAGAAAAACAAATCATTAGTTGCAGTGTCATTTGGCCTTTTATTATAAATGTAAAAGAAAAGCAATTTTTAATAACCCAATATAGTATACATTTTACTTTGACTTTAGTTCTCCTTTATCCACTCTTTCTAATGCCACATGCTACTTTAGGTATACCATGAGTCTTCCCTCCTGCCCTGACCTCCTGCTTGTACTTTGACCTAGATTCTGCCTGCTGACTTGGATTAGTTGCCTTGGCGTTCCCTGGCATGGCTTGTGCTAGCAGTATTTGAATGAATCAGCAGGAACAGTTCAGTGCTACAGACCTGCAGTATTTCTGCTAGGCGTAATGGGGTTGATTTACTAAAGGCAAATAGACTGTGCAGTTTGCAAGAGCAGTTGATCCAGAGCTTATATAGTGAGGGGAAGCTTCACTTTGCAAAGCATACCCAATCACATGCAAGGAAAACAAAAAATTGACTAAATGATTGAAGTCAGCAGAGCTTATTATAATGCAACAAATACAATTTATTTAAATGTATCCTAATATTAATTTCCTGTGCATGACCATCCAGACTGGGAGAGGGAGGATGGAAATTCAGGGCCAGTCAGGCTTTACAACATGCGCATGTGTTGCAAGTAATGTGCTGACAAGAAGAGCACAGAGAGATGACATAATCATTGTGCTGCTGCCATATAGGTTAAGAATATGGCTATTCTGATCAAGCAGAAATGTCTGGATCACAAAACTGGTTGCATAGAATTACAAAATGTATGAAGGGTAGCCGAGACAATTGCCATATACATTTTAACTGTGTATTTAGATACCTGCATGAAGTTCAGCTTTAAAGCTGCATCCATAGTAGTGTGAATAACATACAAAACACAGATAATATGTGTCATTATTATAAATTGGTTTGTTCATATTTACACTTATGCCTAAATACTGTAGTAAAACAACACTAACGTGTCAGAAAACGAGAAAAAGAACACAGACGCTTATATCATTTCAGGTTTAATGTAATTTCTATACAATTTTAGAACTAGTAGCTATAAAAACTTCCCCATTTTAAAAATGTTTGCCCTGAAGCATCCTTGAAAAGTACAAAAGTGCAATGCATACAATATGCGTGCAGTGTGTATGTTCTCTGAGAGTTTACTTGGATTTCCTCCTGAGTCACTGGCAGGGTGTTTGGCATCTACCTTAAATTGGCCCTGGCATAATAAGGGTATCAGACTGTTAGCTCTTTCAGGAGCGTAAACTGTTGTTGGTGGTTAATTACCCTAACGCACTGCATAGTTTGTGGGGACTATCCACATAAATAAATTAAAAAAATGTAAACTCATTAAAATGTGTAATAAAGTACATGAAGAAAATGGATTTAAAATATGTTGAGACATTGATGGGTGTGACTGGTCCCTTACTAAAAATCCTTCAGGAAAAGATCAACTAGCAGTAGTTTAAAATGTTGGCCACATATTCCATCATTAATAAAATTCTAAATACACCAATATATTATCTTTACCAAAAATGTCTTTATTAAGATATGCCCCGTTATGTCTATAGATGACAATGTAAGACACAAAAAATGTGTCCTTTATATATGTTGTGCCTTTTACATGAATTCAATAATAAAAAAAAATATTCACAGGTAAATAGTAATTTGCTTCACATATGCAAGATCAATTTCAAAGAGCTTCCCTAATGTATGTAGGTCACCACATGAAATGCCCATGTACCAACATTCAGCACCCATTTTATCTGACACTCCTTTCCAATTAAGTGAACCAATAGAATAACTCTCTAAAAAAAAATGTTCTGTATATATGGCCAGGCTAGTTACATTGTGAATAAATCAACATGCAAGCTAGCTAAAACTGGCTCATCCAGATATGTAAAGCAAATAAAATATCATTGCCTAGCTTTATGTCCTTTATATTAGTATAGATTTTGTAAGCAAACGCTTTCAAATTTTACTCAATTTCCAATTCTACTGCAACTTTTAGCAAGTTTTCCTTATTCAAAAAATAGATTTTAATAGAGAAAATAGAGAAATTAAAAAATTAGCACATGGTAGTTCATTTTTCATTGCATTTAAGGGAATCTTAGATACTAAAACAGCTCCTAAGACAGTGATATGGTGGTTGGGTATTTAATATAACTCAGCAAAGCTCACACTGCGTTCAGCTGATGGGCTGGTGTTTGAAGTCAGCAGTGCCACCTACTGTGCATTTTAAGATAAGCAGAGGCTGCACCACATTTGCAGCCCCTGCAGTTTGCAGAGAGAGTGAACATAGAAGTGTATATTGCAGAGCTTTTTCATTTACCATAGGACTCTCTTCTCTCTGATTTATGTGCCCTGAGGTATAAACGTTTTTTTTTTTTTTTGCAGTTTATCTTGTGTTGGATTTATCTCTAGTGCTACAAAATGTTTTCAAGCTTGCAAGATTATAATATATTCAATTCTAGTTTAGGAGTCCAGGTCACGGTACAGGCTGCTTGTGCCATGCTTCTGAACCCTTTGCATGATCTAAAAGACTTAATCACTCAGGGGTGCTTTAGGCACAGTAGACACAAGAGCTGAGGAGTACTTCGTATTCTATTTTTAGCAGTAAACCGTGTTTAATCCGCATGTGACTTTGGGCTCCTTCGCTTTTCATTCAACTTGATCTTCTGTATCCTTGCATAAATCATGAGTCCAGTGACAGTCCGGGGCAGATACATTCATTACATTGCTGTGTGCTCCTGAAGTGAACTATAGAGCCCGGAGGACTGGTCAGCTGCTTAAGTAAATACCGGGTGCTGTACAGCAGCTAAGCTTTGTCAAGTATGGACTGGATACAGATAATACTCTTACAAACTGCAGTTCCAAATTAAAAAAAAAACAACAACCTTTGAAACATTCAATTGATCGATTATATGCAAATTAAAACATACAGTATTCTGATATGTCTAATTTGCCAAAATATTGTTTTTTTTTCTTAACAATAGAGTGTTGTATCGTGTTAGCCATTGGTAGAAGCAGCAAAATGCTAAGTTACACATTACCTTTTATTGTCTACCCAAATAAATAAAATTTCAAGTTTGTAAAACAGTTTGGAATGGAGTCAAGTACTACAGTAAATGCTACATGTCAGACATGTTTCTGATTAGGAAATAGCAGCTTAGAACTTCCAAGCATACAGTCTTAGGGGTGGATTTACTAAAGACAATTAGGCTGTTCACTTTGCAAGGGAAGTTAAACTTTGCAAGAGAGTTTTCTCCAGATCTTAGTGAATGAGATGAAGTTCTGCTGACTACCATCATCCAATCAAGTGCAAGCAAAAATGTTGGTATTCTTTGCGAAGTGTCATTTCACCACATTCACTAAATTCTTGGGGGAAATGGCATGAAAAATACATCTTTCCTTGCAAAATGAACAGCCTACTTCTTAAAGTACATCTTCTTTCTTTCTTTTTTTTTTTTTTTTTTTTTCTTTATTAAATTAAGCATTTCTGGACATGGCAGCCCCAATGGTTGAAATGCCCTAGTGATCAAGCCAATTTCTTTATTTCTTTTAAACTTTTAAATCTGGACATGCTCAGAGATGGTTAAGTATACTGGTTTTAGTATCCAAGTTTTCATATGTATACGTTGCAATATAACCTTACCCTTGTACTTGCCTGGTGGACAGGGAAGAGGAATACTCACCACCTAATGCTATTAGATCTCTACTTGAGTTATTCCTTTTTATTCAAAGAAAGCTTTGATTCTTAACTGGATATCCCAACTTCACCTTATCTTTAAATTCTGAAAGTCTGTTTTAAACTACTCTTCATCAGTACAAAACCCCATACGCTTAAATCTAAAGCAAGTTTGAAAAGTTTTGGAATATTTGGCTAGCTCACACTGCAGTTAATTCACTTTCTTGGTTATGAGGTTGGTATGTAATTAAATCTTAGCTTTGGACACCACCTCACTGTTTTGTTAAATGGATGATAATCATAGTATTTAACAGTATTCACTTGCTTGTTGTACCATGTTACTTACTCGTACAAGACAGAAAATCTGGAGTTGGATGTAGAGTTGCAGGATTAATCGTTAAAAAATCTCGATCTCGATTCAACCCCCCCCTCACAATCTTAATTTGGTATTTCCACAATTCAGTGCAGAGCCATTCTCTTTGCTCAAAGCTGACAGCTGTCAAAAGATAAATTAAAAAAAAGTCAGACTGCCAAGTTTTTCACAACGTTGCTCAGTGGGAGATAAAGAGAAACCATGTATCTTTTGGTTCTTTTAGATCAAAGGAATGAACTTCGGTCTGTAAATGAGGTCAGTTTAACCACTTAAAGACTAAACCCTTTTCTGACATTTGTTGCTTACAAGTTAAAATCAGTATTTTTTTGCTAGAAAATTACTTAACCCCCAAACATTATATATATATATATATATATATATATATATATATATATATATATATATATATATATATATATATATATATATATTTTAGCAGAGACCCTAAAGAATAAAATGGCGGTTGTTGCAATATTTTATGTCACACTGTATTTGTGCAGCGGTCTTTTAGACAATTTTTTTTTTTAAATACACTTCAGTGAATTAAAAAACTAAACAGTCTGTTCCCACATGTGGATGGTCTCTGCTGCTGTCTGGGCTTTATAGATCATCTCACTGAATATCTGGACTTTTATCATTTATCTAATTTCTTTTTATCTTTGATTTACCTTTGGTTGTTGTGATTACCTTATAAGTGTTCAGCTGGCAAACAATTGTTCTTATGAATTTATTGTGTATTTGCGCTGTTTGCTCTTTCTGTTAAACAGTAAGGTTAGCCCAGCTTTTTTGTATAATGTGAATGATGATGTTACACTGATAGTCATGAGAGAATCGTGATCTTTATTCTAAGCAAAACAATCGTGATTCTCATTTTATCCAGAATCGTGCAGCTCTAGTTGAATGTTACCTTTTATTGGCTACCTGAATAGATAAAAAATTGAAAACCTTAAAGACAGCTCAGGTCTGTTCCTTAGGCCTGGTGTAGCCATGTCTGAATGCATGACTATGCTATGCCATGCAGAACTCTTGAGTTAGGGTCCATTCATACCAGATGCAGTGGGATTGCATTGGTCAGCTAGTCCAGTGCAGTTGCACCACACCCCCACTGCAAGACAAGACAAAATGCCTTGTCTCCAGTGTGCCCGTTTCGCACCACTACATTGAAGTGGTGTGCGGCAGTGTGTGCTGAAACACAGTGCTGCGTGCAGTACTTTTTTCCAGTGCAGCACAGGTCACTACACGCTGGCTGATAGAACTTTATGAAATGTCACTGTTTAACATTTCAAGTAAACTTTATTTAAAAGAAAAAGTGAACAGTGTGATACACCGGGATTGGCACATCAACACAGCCAAACCACACCGCACATCTGTCTCTGTTTTGTAACACAGAGGCTGGTGTGAATGGACCCTTAATATCACTCAGTAGTCTTGTGTTTCTCTTTTTTTGGCACAGTGTAGTCTGCAGAGATCTGGGCTGAATTGTTTTTATTTACTTAGCTAGTTAATATGTTTCCTTTGACTCTTATGGTATTATTCATTAAACAATGCAAGTTGCAATTTGCTAAGTGCAGGATGCAGTGTCCAATTGCATTCAACCAGAATTCACTTTACTGAAGTCACACTAGCACAGGATCATTATTGATTGGTTGCTGTGGGTACTGCACTTTGCACTCAGCACTTGGCTCCTTGCACTGTTTACTGAACAAACATGATTGGTCTGATTCTCACCTGAGACTTTGTATGAGAGATTTATTTTACTGCCCCCATACACTTTTCTCTTGTATATCAATATTTTAATTAATCTTTTTTATCTCCAATGTTATCAACTATATTATGTAAAATGTTTATATGCACTAAGTATTGTACTTGCAGAAAATACACTTTATACATGGATTGCTTTAAAGGTATGGTAATCCATTTTACACAAAGTGTACTTGTAGTCATAAGACTGGTTGTACATTTTTAACATGCAGCTTATAAAATAGTGACTGTTCACAAGAGATTTGTCTTTAATCACAAACATCAACAGATAACACTTATTTAACATGCCATGGTCTTTCTTTGCAAATCCTCTGAGAGATTGCCATTCTTTACTCAAAATGTTTTCAGCAGACAAGCCAAGTACCAATTAAAAGATGTGCTAGTTACAAAAAAGACGTTTTACTGCTTTTCCCTTGCTGCTTTATCAAAATAATATGCTTCTAAATATATAACTTGCCAAACAATGTTATAGGTGTAATTTACTGGGATAACTAGATAACTATTAATCACTACAGTATAAGTTACTATAGTTGCAGCAATGAGACAGGTTTATTATGGTAGTTAGTCGGTCAGAGAGCTGGAAGGCTTTGATGCTCCATCATTTGTCTGGTAAAATTGATTCTCAATAGGTGACACAGGCATTTTGCACCAAAAGACACAGCAGTGGAGAGCTGAAAATTTTCCCATGTACGTTAAGGGTAGGTTTCGTTTTTTTTTTTTTTTTCAATTAGCACCAGAGAGTTTTTACAATGAATGAAACGTATTCCATGTGCTGATGGCTCCTGTGTTGGCTGAAATCTTCAGTCGTCTGCTTCCACCCAACCCCAGATACCCCTGCAGCTGTTATCTTCCAGTGCTGCAGGGGTTAATACAAGCACTTGCACCTCCGTTCATAGGAGCCGTACTATCAATTCTGGAGCATGATTGAACTGGCAAGATGTTCCCAGGTAGATTATCTCACAGCTTCCGGGCCAGGGACTTTACTTCCTAATAGGGGACACAAATATGGACAGTCCCCGGTTTCAGGAGGCTGTGTGCCGGGTCCCCTTCAGTAGTCCTGTCACTTTATATGCAGCATAAAGTACTGTGTGTTGCATTTAAAGTTTTTTTATTATCATTCGTTTTTTTTATACAGCAGCTTGGGTGGAAGGGGTTTAGGGTGCGTGCAGAATTGTATTTGTATTCTGTAATACTGTCATGTTTTTGGTGTTCTTGATACAGCAGGATGAGTGAACATTATCACACTAGGACAGGAAGCGTGTTACTGGCATCATCACCAGGTGACGATTAAGGGAAAAAAATTCTATTACAGACACCACGTGTAGGACTTCTGAGATGCAATATATACATTTTATTTTTGGTTTTGATACGCTTTAAATCCTGACCCTAGCACTAACTGAACCTAAACTAATCAGTGTAAACTTACCTTATTCTGTGGCCAAAACAGAGGGCATTAAAAAGTAAAAGTATTGTCCCAATAAAAAAAAGCTACTGAAAGCTACTGATTCACCCAACTGATGTTATCAAATTGATCACCAGAAAATAAAGGCTTCTATTTTGTGAAATTTTAAAGCAGGACCTCATCCTCGCTATTCCCCTTGTATTTAACATTTGTCAAAAATGATTGAACGAGAAAGATAAAGGCGAGCAGCAGTGATGTTTAACATCCACTACAAATAGATATTTTGTGGTGTAACTTTAAAGGATCAACCCGAACCCTTGGACTGCTAGTACAGATCATTAGCTTCTTATGTATATCTCTCTGGGATTCCTTCAGAGATTTAACTTTCATAATTTTTGGCTTGGTACCCCCCATGCAGCTTAGGAAATATTTCTTCTGTTTGGTGTGCAGCAGTGAAGATCAATGAACTGTGATGTGGATCAACTACAGTGTTCTGCATCGTCACTTGCTACCTGCTGTTTTATGAGCTTCTCTTGCTGCATTCACAGTCATGGTTAAAGAAAGAATTACCCAGCCATGAAGAACAGACCCTTCGTAATGAATATGGTAGATGGGTGAAGCTCTGAACTCGGGTGCTGATCTCTTCAGCCAGAGTCCATAAGACTGTGAGGGAAATACTGCAATGCATTTTATTAAGGCGATCCTCAGGATTTAGATCTTTCGGACTTACTGATCCAGAACAAATGTTCATTCCACGAAATCAAAACTCCTGAATGACGTATTCTGAACACAAGTACAAGTAGTGCATGGAGTAGAGCATGTTCAGTTTGCAAGGGAAATTTCAGCTAGCTTAGTGAATGTGTTGAAAATTCACTTTGAAAAGAATGCCCAATCATATGCAAGAAAGAAAAAAAAAAAAACAGGGTTTTTGCCTGCATATGATTGGTAAATAGAAGTCAGTACAGCTTTGCCTCATTTACTAAGCTAAAGCATGGTACATACTACGAGTTTCTTTAGGCTGGGTTCACACTGGTCCGACAAACGCTCCGACATTGGGAGCTCATGTCGCATGACGTGTGAAATTTAATGTTTCCCTATGGGAGCCGTCCTAACTGGTCCGACACAAGTCGTTCCGACTTTAGAAATGCTCCCTGTACTACTTTGGTCCGACTTTGATCCTACTTCAGCCTATTGACTATCATTGAAGTCGGATCAAAGTCGGATTGCCGTCTTGCATGATCCGACTTCGGCACGCGACTTGTGCTCAGATGTTCTTGAGGGGGAACTCCGCGCCAAATTTTAAATAAAAAACCGGCATGGGTTCCCCCTCCAGGAGCATACCAGGCCCTTGGGTCTGGTATGGACCTTGAGGGGAACCCCCTACGCCGATAAAAACGGCGTGGGGGTCCCCCCCAATCCATACCAGACCCTTATCCGAGCACGCAGCCCGGCCGGACAGGAATGGGGGTGGGGACGAGCGAGCGCCCCCCCCCCTCCTGAACCGTACCAGGCCGCATGCCCTCAACATGGGGGGGTTGGTGCCTTGGGGGAGGGGGCGCGCTGCGGCCCCCCACCCCAAAGCACCTTGTCCCCATGTTGATGAGGACAAGGGCCTCTTCCCGACAACCCTGGCCGTTGGTTGTCGGGGTCTGCGGGCGGAGGGCTTATCGGAATCCAGGAGCCCCCTTTAATAAGGGGGCCCCCAGATCCCGGCCCCCCACCCTATGTGAATGAGTATGGGGTACATGGTACCCCTACCCATTCACCTAGGGAAGTGTCAATAAAAAAAACCACAGTACACAGGTTTCAAAATTAATTTATTGGGCAGCTCCGGTATCTTCTTCCGACTTCTCCCGGTGTTCCGCCTCTTCTCCCGGGCCCCGCCGCTATCTTCTTCCAGCTCTATTGCCAGCGAGGGGCCCGGTCTGCTGCCGCTGTCTTGTCGCCGCTGTCTCGCCGCTCCTTCTCTTCATCTCTTCTTCCGATGTTGACCCGACGCTCTCCCCGGCTGGAATGCTCTCTGTGCGCTCTGCTCTGACTTATATAGGCGGTGACCCCGCCCCCTTATGCCGTCACAGTCTCTGGGCATGCTGGGACTGTGACGGCATAAGGGGGCGTGGTCATCGGGTGATGACCACGCCCCCTAAAACGTCACAGTCCCAGCATGCCCAGGGACTGTGACGGCATAAGGGGGCGGGGTCACCGCCTATATAAGTCAGAGCAGAGCGCACAGAGAGCATTCCAGCCGGGGAGAGCGTCGGGTCAACATCGGAAGAAGAGATGAAGAGAAGGAGCGGCGAGACAGCGGCGACAAGACAGCGGCAGCAGACCGGGCCCCTCGCTGGCAATAGAGCTGGAAGAAGATAGCGGCGGGGCCCGGGAGAAGAGGCGGAACACCGGGAGAAGTCGGAAGAAGATACTGGAGCTGCCCAATAAATTAATTTTGAAACCTGTGTACTGTGGTTTTTTTTATTGACACTTCCCTAGGTGAATGGGTAGGGGTACCATGTACCCCATACTCATTCACATAGGGTGGGGGGTTTCAGTTTAAATCCGCTAAATTCATTCCAGGTACATTAATTCAAAAGGTGCTCAATGTCTTACATATCATTTTCTTTATAAAGCAACTACAGCCTGAGTAGAAAAGCCTGTCCACTCCCAGCAGCTGCAGAGTTGGAGAAGAAGTCATCTCTCTATAGTGGTCTGAAACACTCCCTGCTGAGTCGGGCCTATAACTCTGCATTCAGCGTTGTTCATGCTCCCTGCTGTTTGGAGAACTCTGGTCCTGACTTAGCATTAACTATGTCAAATCTCAGCAGATATGAGTTTGAAGCCAGAACATCAGCATGATAGCCAATCAACTAGCATGATTAGCAGTAAGGCATCTGTGGTGGCTTATGTTTTTATCTCATTGCAGGTTTCCTTTGACTAGAAAAACAACTTTCATAATCAGATTTTATATTTAATAG
This sequence comes from Aquarana catesbeiana, assembly GCF_042186555.1. Taxonomy (NCBI): domain Eukaryota; kingdom Metazoa; phylum Chordata; class Amphibia; order Anura; family Ranidae; genus Aquarana; species Aquarana catesbeiana. Next base: position 496,416,750 of record NC_133328.1, on the reverse strand, counting down.
GCATAGCTGTCAGTAACATTATTCAAATATTTGTCAGCTGCCCTGCTTTATTTCAGATTCTTTAAATTCTTGAGGTATGCTTTTATTGTTCCATTCAAAAAATGTTTAGATGATGCTGTTAGGCATGGAGTGTTTGTAGTATTTTGGAGGACTATCTGTTAAGAGAAACGGAATATATCTTGATATCAGACTGTTGTAATCCACAGCACAACAGTACTCTAACTGGGAGGGGGAGGGCCAGCAGTAGGAGCCAATCAGTCTCTGCTATGCATGTTAACAGGAGGAGGGAGCATAAGGATAATCTCATCAGTGTCCTACTGCTGCTTCATTGTCCAGTCAGCAAATTAGGAAGAGCTATCTGACTTTCTTGAGGTAAAGGACTGGCCTGTGCTGTCTTACGAGAGTGCTAAGATCATAAAACTGGCTGTGCAGGAATACAAATAGTTTGCCAAGTAAAACAAAGAACATGGTATGTGGTAAAGAGTATCATGATCACTTGGACAATTTGGTGGCAAAACTCTGGGAAATGAAGCTGGCCATAGATATGAAAATCCGTATCCTGCAAGACTTATAGTTGCACCTTCAAGTGAAAAAGACAATAAGACAAACTATGGGGTTGATTTACTAAGGGCAAATAGACTGTGCATTCTGCATGTGCAGTTGCTCCAGATCTTAGTAAATGAGCTAAAGCTCTACTGACTACCATCATCCAATTATGTGCAAGCAAAAATTCATTTTTTTTTAAATTTTCCTTGCGTGTGATTGGGTATTCTTTGCAAAGTGAAGCTTTACCACAATTACTAAGCTCTGTAGCAACTGCACTTGCAGACGGGCAACTGCATTTTGAAAAGTGCACAGTCTATTTGCTTTTAGTAAATCAACTTCTATAAGCGAGAACATTTTGTGACAAAATTTTGTACCATGAAGACAGTTTGTTCTCACCCAATACTATTATGGGGTTCAGTGTTATACTAATCTGAATGGCTTTGATAAGGTAGAAAAACTACCCATCACTGTGAACCATAAGAGAAGTATGCGCTGGCTGGTTTAATGATAAGAATTAATCATGTGCATCTCAGCAGATTCAGCAGACTCCCTCCAGAAACATAGCACTAGCACTATTTTGATATTGCAGAAATGTTTCCACACAGTCTAATGAGTGTACTAAATGCATTATTATAATCAGATATCCCATCAGAAACTGTTTCTTATTTCTGGTATGCATAAAACAGCCTTTAATTCTTCTCATCAGAACATCCCAGTCAAACAACTGTGATTATGGTCAATGACTCCCTCCTCTTTCTCTAATGTTTACTTAGTTCCAGCCTGATTACTAGCTAGAAAAACGCCTGTATTTCCAGCTAACAGACTTAATTGCTTTTTTTTGTGTGGTTACTATTAACTACTGAATACATAAGTTAATAAGTTAGGATTGTCATATTTTTGTATGCATTTTATTGCATCCCTTGTTTTTTAGGATAATGTATTACTGTATCAATAATGACCGTGCACATGATAATCATACAATACATAAAAGAAATTAAAAATCACCAAAATATAAAATATGTAAAATTCAACTTGCACTTGTCACTCTATTGATTTTTGTGCAAAACCTCAAACCCTTTTTATAGTGTAATTGCTTTTTCTGCAAAACTGATTTTAATCCAAATTAAGCTAGTAAGTAGGTTTCAAGAACAGAGTGTAGCTGAAATGATACTTTCCTAATTTGTAACAATTTCAGAATGTTCTATGCTAGCTCAGACAGCTAAGGGCCTAAACCTGAGTGCTGGTTCATACTGGAATGCAGTGTTGGAAACCTGCGTTCTGTGAATATTTTCTGCACCACACTCAAAATGCGCTGTGTCTGTGATCTGCAGCAGGTGTCAGTGTAAAGTTAATGACACAACAAATGCAGATAGCAAACGCAGTGCATTTGCCTGCAAGGGATCGCATGGTACCAGGTAAAGTAGTTGATTGAGGATGCTGTTTTCTTGATCAAAGTGCAGGAGAGGCAGGTAGTCTTTTTGGAGACATCTGGGATCTTTTGGACCCCTGATGTCTCCATAAAAATTATCTGCCACTAAAAAAAGTTCTGCTCTATACAGTAGGGGACATATCAGCCCCTTTGTGATTGCCATAAGGTTAAGGGGAAAAAAATTAAAGTGTAAAATAAAATGATAAAAGAAAAAAAGAAAAAACACGTTAAAGCCCCCTTGCTGCCTTGCACACATGTACAAAAAAATGATTGCACAATACTGTACATGTTGGGTATCACCGTGCACACCGGAATGAGAGTAATAATTTTAGGACCATCATTTACCGTATGGTTAACTCTAAGCTGATGACCTGTGAAGACTTATAAAGTGTTGACAATAGACACGTTTGGGTATTGTAGTTTGTCACCATGTTGTGGGTGCACTCAGTTTTGAGTCTTGACATTTTTTATGCCTAATTACTCAACTCTGTCTCATCTTTTATGTTTTGTATAAAATTAGAAGCCGTGTGTGTGTGTGTGTGTCTATGTGTTAAAATAAATGTAACAGTTTTTTTTACTTAAAATATAGTAATAAATAGTAGTGCAAATATTGTTTGACATAAAAAATGACAACTGGCACCATTTTATTGTATGGGGTTTTAAGTAATCTCCAGGCCTAAAATGTACATTTAGACATGTGTGAAAAAAAAATGAAATAAAAGGTTTAAAGCAAATGGCTAAATACAGCGTTAAAATGCATATGAGTGCTTTTTATCTTCCAAAAGATTTGTATTTCTTTCCAATCAGCCATGAGATAAACCTAAATACTATGAATCTGAGATATGAGATAAACCTGGCTAGTCTGCATAGTAAGGCTGGTAACCTGACCTCTCTACTGCTGATATGCAATATAGCCTCAATATTACCTGGTCAACTGAACGGTTAATAGGTAGCAGATGGGGGTCATCTCTCTTCTCACTCCATCTGTCGGCATAGTCCTTGTCAGCATGCATGCACAGCAACACACCTGGCTGGCTCCTAATGCTTCTCTTCCCTCTCACAGTCTGTGTGCTAAGTACACATTGAGTTCAAGAGGCTGGTACTAAGACATATTGGGGCACTTATGTTAGTTGCACATAATAATACATATACTGCATTATGTTGTTAATGCATATATAACTGCATTATTTGGGGATGTTTTGTATCTGCACTGACTGACTTCAGCTTTAATTTACATAAATAGATTGGTAAACTGCATTACAATTGTCTCTATAAATAGTGTCTTTTCAAAACTGATTTTTTATGGCTAGTGTCATTTAGTATACAATAAGTGTTAAATGTTACATTTGAATAGCTAATTACATAACTTTTTATACCATATTATAACTGTTTGTCATCTTATAAAGGCACAGAAACTTGTTTCCAGCGTCTTGCTATGTCTCAGCTATTGCCTTGGAATCCAAATCACACAGCACTTTATTTAGTGGTCTTGAAAAATGTTCATATTCCAAAGACCTCCTTGTCCAGCTTTGTAGTGTTGTTGAGAGCAATTGGTTGATGTGAAATACACTCTGATTAATAAACATTTTGTTTGAGGTTTAGGTATTGTGATGACTTTAGCTGTGGTAAAAAAGAAAAAAAAGTGAACAAACTCTTGGTCTCATAGACAGTATGAAAAACTAAGCAGCTGTTTAAAATATATGTTTTGCAGATGATTCCGCTCCAGAGAGTTTGAGTGGTAATGATACCCTAGGACACAGCTCAAATCCACCAGGAGGAACACTCAGCAGGGAGGTGACGGAAGCCAGCAGCAATGGAAAAGCTAGTTCTGAGCAAGATGAACAGCCCTTGAATTTGAGTGACTGTCCACTGTCAGCACCAATAAATTCTGAATTGCAAATAGATGATCATACTAGTAATGGAAAAACAAAGTACAAAAACTTCTTAATGGCCGATATCAAGATGGAGCGGGAAACAAGAGAGAATGGAAGCAAGGTAAGTTCTATAAAATATTATACGTCCAGCTACTTTTAGCAAATAATTATATTTTTATTACATTTTTGAATAGTTGGCCTTATGGCCAGTCCTCAGCCTGAAAGATCAGCTTGTCCTCTTTTGTCTGGGCCATTTTCAGAGGCCTTTTGATAGCAATGTTGCAGCTAGTATAGCTCTCTCTGTCATTGGCTCACACCAATCCCACCACTTCAACATTTTGAGCTATAATTATTGTGAAACGAATATCTTTATACAGGCTATCATAATCAGCACTATGAAAGTTCACATTCACACAATCTTAAAGGCTAAGTTCACCTTTCGGAACATGTTACCTTTCCCACCTGTATTTAGGGTGGACATGTAACATGTTCCAGCTCCTGCAGTCTCTCCCCACGCAGAAGCCTGACATTGCACCCCTGATCCACTGAGCACAAGTGCAATGCTTTTCAGGTTCCTGGTGAAAAAATAAATAAATGCACATTTTGTTTTTCTGCAAAGATATGTGCATTTATTATTTTTTCTTAAGGCTGGGTTCACACCAGCTGCGGCCACGGCTCACAGCAGGGGGTCCAGTGCACCCCTGTTCACCATTTCAGGTGCGAATCACCTCCGAATTTTTGCCTGAATTCGCACCTGAAATGGACCAGAAGATGCACAGGACCCTTCTACAATTCGGACCACGACCGCCCTGGCTCTATTGAGAGCCAGTCACATTCTCCTGTCATGCAAATTGGATGCGGAGAAATCCGCATCCAATTCGCATCAGTGTGAACCCAACCTAAAAGGTGAACTTATCCTTTAATATTTATACAGAATATACCGCACATACTGTATACATTATCTAATTTATATGATATAAATCTTATAAGAGGGTTTGTGCACCTGTGTTTATGTTTACACCCATTCTCTGTTTGAGGGAAATTTAATTCACTGCAGGTAAATTAAACTCATCCTATCTGAGATATTTATTATCCACCAGTGAAAGGAACATTCAGATATGGGTACTGTGATACTTTTTGTTGTTCTCTAGTGGAAAAAGTAAAGATTTACACAGAGCTATTTTAGCCAGTCTATTCAGGAACAATGCTAACTGCCAAAGTCTGTTTCAGCTTATATATCATTTCATGTAAAAAAAAAATATGGCTTAACCCTTTCATACTATACTAATGTACGTAGCAACCAATCAAAAACAAACTTGTTTGGAAAAATTCAAATTGGAAAGTGGTGACCTCCAATTCCCATGTTTAGACAACCTGTGCTGCATGCGCTGTCATTGTAACAAGCATAAGCATACTGCATGGACATACAGGACTATAGCAGGCCTTAAATGAGATCATTTCAAAATACATTACAACTTTTATCACTGGGAACCATGCACAGTGTCTACCTACCCTAATTCTTTAAATATTTGTTAAGCAAAGTAAAAAAAAAAGGTTTTCCAAAGGTACCATTTAGGCAATAACATTCTTATGTTGTTACAACAAAGTTCTGTTGTCCCCAAGTTAGTTGCCATCATGGAAGATAACATGACAAGTTTACATTTTGTTACCTTTTAAGAAATGATGGTATGGGTTTCTTTAAAATAAATGAAGTCTGATCATCAAGTTCCCAAACACTTTTGTGAAATGTGATGAATTCTAACTTTCCTGAGGGGATACTAGGTCACTTATTCCTTGGGGGAGAATTGCTTGGGCAATTTTACTTTCGTAAATAAAAAAATTCTACATCCTGAGAGATTTAAAAGAATGTGTTCTTAGCACAGCCAGTGAAGAAAATGTGTGTATTGTTCTCAACAAAATGTAGTTAATCAGATGTCAAAAGCAGTATGCTATATGGGGTGTATTTGCTAACAATTACTATTTTTGAGCTAATCCTTTTCATAGAAGAAGTTAGCCTGACTTTTTTTTCAGCCAGGTTCCTCAGGTGACAAATCTTGGTGGATAGCATTTATTTATAACAACTTTTGGGGATTTAAACATGTGAAATTTTCATGCAAGGATAATCATGGCCAGATAATTATTACAACAAAAATGTTGGTTTAGTATCCTGAGCCCTTTGCATGTGGGAGTTAAGTGAATGTGGCCACTGTCTATTTGTCAAGGGCTTAGACTACCACAGGCCAAGCAGTTCTATTTTAGTTTTGTAACAGTACATACTGTAGGTCTAATTACCCTATATGCAATATTTTTTTCATGCTTAAATCTGCAAGTATGTTTTTTTATAACTGCAGTTATCCTTTCAGCTATAGTACATTCTCTCCTTGCTAAACATCAAAATTTACTGACTCAAATCAAAGTGACCCACAGCAAACTATTAGTGGGAATACCCTAACCCTTTCCATTACCTCTTTATCACACCTGGCATTTTGAAAAAGTAATAGACCCCTGTGCTACTGATCACTAGTGGCCTACATTGCACCATTATTTATACTCTCTACTCATTGGTGGTCTTTGGTGTCTTAATCGCCTCTGTGTTTTTATCTTTTTCACACCGGTTGTCATTAAAATGCCTTCTATATAGCAACCTTTGCCTTATTACAGAAACCACTCCCAAATATTAACTAGCTTATAAACAACTCACCCATGCATAATTAGTGGCAAACATAAGTGACTCTCACACTGCTTAGAGAATGTGAAGCCAGGTGGACAATTACAGCATGCTCAAAAACACCTCTGCTCCTAATATGACATTGATGTGGTCATTCACTTCTGTAGGGCAGCAGCCAGACAAGCATAGGAAGACAGCAGAAGTGGCTAGCGATGAAGATTGGTGCCTAAAGCATAACTTCACCCAAAAGGGGACATTACTCTCTTCCTCCTTCTCAGCTTTTGGGATTTCAAAATATTTTGGGGGGAATGGATACCTGGTTTTGACAGGTACCTGCTTCCATTTTCACTCGGATCGCCTAGGCAAGCCAATCAGAAAATGCCCCCCCCCCCCCACTAACAGGGTGCAATGTGGTTCATGCATGCTCAGTGGGCAGCCGGCTGTGAAGCTGCAAGGAGTCACAGCTGGCTGCCCACAGTTAACAAACCAGCACTGGGATCTGAAGATCGATGAAGAAACCAGTTGGGGGTCAGGATGGTGCTGGATTCCTGGACGGATTAGAGTCTATTAAAAATCAGCAGCTACAGTTTTTGTTTAGATTTAATTTTTAAAGAAATGACTGAAGAACCACTTTTAATATTGACATTTGACAAAAAAGTCAAAATTTACATATCAGTAACAACAATGTTTAGTCTGCTTAAGCTGGATGTTTTGTAGACAGAGGGAGTGCTTTTGAAACAGCTGGCATAGCAGATGATGGGTTTACCACTATGTCTACATGCTTGGTGAATGTAATATTGCACCTTAATGAAAACCTTCTCTACATTGATGGTTAAGTCAGAGGAAAGACCCTCTTAAAGCCACATTTACACTGGTGATCAATCAGCACAAAGGTCCTTGTAAAATTCTATGTACAATGGTAGTTAGTAAGTGGAAATGTCCGATTAAAGCCCCCCCCCCCTTTACATTGATCATTGATGGTCAGCCAGTGAAAAGTCTTAAAGTTTCTTTTACATTGCTAGTCATTAGTTAGTAATTTCTATTATAAATCAATTCAATTGATAAGAATAAAAAGACCTTCACCTTAAAGTACATGTCATGTTGCCTTGCCTCCTCCCCCCTTCCTCTTACATTTAAAAATATTTTTTTAAATTGATGCCATTTATTTGTGCACTTTCGCAATTCTCACCTAGGTGAGACTTAAAGCTTTGTCCCCCACCCCCCTGCATGTGCACAAATTGGCCACAGGGCTTTGGGCCCTGAGTGAGCCCTGCAACACATCTGCGCATGCGCGGGTTTCTTTGAACATGCACTTGCATTGGATTTCTGGTGCATGTGCAAAGATGAATATTTGGAAAAGTCCCAAACCTTCTCTGCCTTTGCACATGTGTGAAAGATCACCTACACGTGTGCAAATGTGCAGAGGGGCTCTGTCAGGACTCAAGGGTCGGCCAATGCCCCTAGGCACATCTGCCACGCTCCATAATAGTGACACCGGAGGGGGTTGGAGCCACTAACCAGAGGACTGAAGTTCCTCTTTAATGTGAAATGTTGTCTAAGAATACTTATTATTTCCATACAACATGTTGAGCACTGGTCTAATGTTTACCAGAATAACTTTAACTGCTATACTGAACAAATGCCTGTTTTCAGAGGAGAATAGCTGAAGCTTAATTTTGTACACTGCTGAATGAGTTAAAGGACTAGCTTAAATTCGTTGTTAAGCCACTGTGTTGTCTTCATATAATCCTCTGTGGTTAATAATGTTAGGTGCCCCAGTGTCTGTGTTTTTTAAAAAACATTCCATTCCTGTTCACGTGACCGGCCGCCTCTTTCCTTTCTCAATCTGACAGCTACAGCGGGAGGGGCTGAGGAACCCCGGCTGACATCAGTCGGGAGGAGAGAAGGAGAGAGGTGGCCGGTGACTGCTCTGAAATAAGGTATAGAACGGCATTTTTCTATAACGCACAGACACTGAGGCACCTAACATTATTAACCATTGAGGATTATATGAAAATGTAAAAGTAATTTCAGCAGCAGGAGGGGAGGGGTGGGCACTGTCACAAGCTGACAGGCAGGAAGGGAGGGGGGAGAAGAGGAGAGAGTGGATGACGGAGGCACATAAATTGACCACTGTGTCAGGGCTAAGCGGCCATGATAAACTGTGGTCAGTTTACAGAGAGGAGGGTAGAACCAGGCAGGATCAACCAGGTTTTTCAGGTAATGCAGAGGGCCAAATTACACAGCACATGCACTATGCTGTATAACATGCTTTAAAGGAACAGGATCCTTTTTTTTTTTTTAAACGCTTTAACCCTGCCTTGTGTTCAAATGGGACAATGTAAAGGTTCAGAAAGGCATAGACAGTCACAAAAGGAACAGCTAGTGCTGAGCCATCACTTCAGAAATCCAAGAATGCCTCAGAAAACCATTATTATGGGTGTATGAGTTATTAAAGTTATATTTGAAAAATAACAATATTAGATACATAGAATAGTATAGCAATTGAACTTGTAAAAGTAATAAAATAAATATAGTGACTCAGGACTTAAGGATAAGTCTACTTATCTTTTTTGCCTCTTCTCCCCGCACCGCCCCAAATGTCGCCAACAACCAAAAAACCAACCACCCCCCAGGTCTGCCTATCTTCAGTGTCCTACTAGCGCCTGTGCATTAGCTTTGTGTTTCAGTGATAAGAAATTCACTTCAAATGGAATGTGGTTTTGTCAAGGTCTTTTAAATATACATGTAGAAGTGATTAGTTGTAGGTAAAAAAAATCACATCAATATGTTAATGTTTTTCTTAATAATTATATATATACATAGGGGCTGCCATATTTGCGCATTATACAGATAGCCTTTGCTTCCTGCCATCTAGTTCTACACAATGGTGTTCATTATAAATTCCGTATATTTTCCCTTCTAGTTGAACAGAAAACTCTATAATTTAAAGTTACTGTCCATCCACATTACCATTTAATTTAGCATATTTTTTTTGAAACATTCTTTATTTATTATTATTATTATTATACACGATTTATATAGCACCAATATTTTATGCAGTGCTTTACAATGTAGAGGGGGGACTGCACAATTACAGTACAGTTCAATACAGAAGGGACAGGAGGGCCCTGCTCATAGAGCTTACATTCTAAAGGGAGGGGGTGGTGGTACAAAAGGTAATGGATGCGGGGAATGATTTGATGGGGCTGGCTCGGGGACAGTTGTTGGGTGGGTGTGGGATAGGCTTCCCTAAATAAGTGAGTTATCAGGGATCTCCTAAAGGTGGACAGGCCGATCGGATATACCGGGGCAGGGAGTTCCAGAGGATGGGAGAGGCTCTGGAGAAGTCCTGAAGGCGAGCATGAGAGGAGGTAACAAGGGAGCTAGAGAGCAGGAGGTCCTGGGAGGAAAGGAGGGGATGATTTGAGCAATATCTTCTGATGAGGTTGGCGATGTAGCTGGGGGCGATGTTGTGGATGGCCTTGTATGTTGTGGTTAGCATTTTTAATTTCATACGGTGCGGTAGGGGAAGAGAGGGGCAGCAGTCACAGATCAGTTAGTGAGGTGTATTAGTCTAGCAGCAGCATTCATAATAGACTGAAGGGGGATAGCCTGCATAAGGGTAGGCCATTAAGGAGAGAGTTGCAGTAGTCAAGGCAGGAACTAATCAAGGAGTGAATAAGTTGCTTTGTGGTGTCATTAGTCAGGAAGGGTTGAATTCTGGAGATGTTGCAGAAGTTAAGGCGGCAGGATTTAGCCAGTGATTGGATGTGGGGGCTGAAGGAGAGGTCAGAGTCAAGGATTACACCCAACACCCTGGCATGTGTGGAGGGACCACACATGATCTTAAAGGTAAAGTCATGGGGGAGGACCAGGAAGGAGGAAATATAACAAGCTCAGTTTTAAAAAGATTGAATTTGAGAAAGTGGTGTGACATCCATACCGATATGTCATTCAGTAAGTTTGAGATCCATGAGGAGATCAAAGGGGTGAGTTGAGGAGTGGAGAGATAGATCTGGGTGTCATAGGCATAGAGGTGGTATTGGAAGCCATGGGAGGTTATCAACTGGCCCAGGGAAGAGGTATAGAACGAGAATAGGAGGGGCGGAGCCTTGGGGTACCCCAACAAAGAATAAAAGAGGAGATGATGGAGTTGTAAGTGACACTGAAAGTGCACTGAGATAGGTAGGAGGAGAACCAGGATAAAGTAGAATCACGGAGGCCAAGGGAGTGTAGTTTGCTGAGGAGGAGCAGGTGGTCAACTGTGTCGAAGGCAGAAGAGAGGTCTAAGAGTATGAGTATGGAATAATGGCCATTGGTTTTAGCAGTTAGTAGGTCATTGGTGAGTTTTAGTAGGGCAGTTTCAGTGGAATGTTGTGGACGAAAGCCGGATTGTAGGGGGTCAAGAAGGTTGTTGTTTGTGAAGTAGTGACTCATTCGTTCATGGACAAGGCGTTCGATGAGCTTGGAGGCAAATGGGAGCAGGGAGATGGGTCTTAAGTTAGTCAAACAGGTGGGGTCTAGTGAGGGTTTTTTAAGTATGGGGGTAACCAGTGCATGTTTGAGCGGGGAAGGAAAGGTGTTGGAGGAGATGGAGAGGTTGAAGATGTGGGTTAGGGAGTTTAGGATCGAGTGGGAAGGTGGATGCAGTAATTGTGAGGGGACAGGGTCCAGGGGACAGGTGGTGAGGTGGGTCATGGAGAGGAGTTTATCAACTTCATTGGTGGTAACTGGGCAGAAGGAGGAGAGTATTGAGTGTGGTGTTGGACCTGATGTGTTGGGTAGGGGAGGAAGTTGAATACTGGATATCTCCTTGCGAATTGTGTCGATTTTGCTTTTGAAATGGTTGGCAATCTGTTGAGTGGTAAGCAAGTTGGTGGGTGGGGGCAGTGGGGGGTGAAGTAAGGAATTAAGGGTAGAAAAGAGTTGACGAGGTTTGGATGAGAGGGTTTTGATGAGAGTGTTGTAGGTTTGTTTAGCAGTGTGGAGGAAGGAGTTGTATTTGAGAAGGGCAGATTTGTAGAGGGTAAAGTCTTGAAGGGGGGAGGCGTGGCCAAGATGGCGCTGTGAGCGGACGTTTCTCTGAGAGCTCCGCTGAGATCCTAGGCTGTTTCCCTATACAAACTGGCTAAAAGAGCCTGAATACCAGCACAAATCCTCTACATGTACCGCCGCTCGGCCCGGGCTACAAAAGGAAGTGGTAAGAAGCTGCAATCCCCCCTGTGACAGAGAGGCGGCCTGTGTCGACCGCGTGGGGGCCGGGAAGCGCGCCCTTACAGACATGGCATCCCAAACTGAGCAGCCGGGACAATCCTCCTCTACACAGCCAGGCTTGGCTGATGTGCTGGCAGCTATAGGCAATTGCCAAGCTTCTCTCACTGCCCTAACCACTAAAGTGGATGCGGTACAATTGGATGTGGGATTGATAAGGCTGGATATGGACAAAATACGTTCCAGACTATCTACTGCTGAGCAGCGCCTGGGACACGTGGAGGACACTGTGGAGAGCCATGGAGCTGATCTCCGTGCCCTCCATACTAAAATAAGAGCTCTGGAATATAAATACGAAGATGCAGAGAACCGCAATAGGAGGAACAATCTCCGCATTGTTGGCCTGGCAGAACGGTCTGAGGGTCAACGTCCAACGGAATTTATTGAAGAGCCACTCCGTACCCTTCTCCCTACAGCCCAGTTTTCGCCATTTTATGCGGTAGAGAGGGCCCATCGGATACCACCCAAATCAGGCCCTCCTGGAGCGCCGCCGCGCACCTTTATTTTGAAGTTTCTGAATTTGCGGGATAGAGATGAGGTGCTCAGGGCAGCCAGAGTGAAGGGAGAATTGCAACATCAGAACAGCAAGTTACTTATCTTTCCTGATTATTTAGTAGAAACTCAAAATCTCAGACGCTCTTTTGATCAGGTAAAAGTAGCCATGCGCCTTAAGGGCATTCGCTACAGCATTCTTTTTCCTGCATGTCTCCGGGTTCAGGATGGGGAGACTACTAGATTTTTTACATCCCCTAGGGATGCTTCCACATGGCTAGAATCACTTCCTTCAAATCGCTAATTACTGTCAGTTGTAAGATGACCGTGTCCTGCCCATAAGTGAGGCTATGTTGCACCTTTTGTGCCTTTGGTTATTGACTAAATGTCCGAATCTCAAGTTTTGTGCCCCTGGCAATGCCAGGTGATATCTGCCACTAAGACTACCATTTTATGCATTCACATTCGATCTGCATTACTTCCCTGTTTCCAGTATACTCAGGGAACCTGAGCAAGGAAGGTAGAAAATTAGTGAATTGCTTGCTGCAGCAATGAAAGTGTATGCTCTCCTTCTAAAATGGATCTCCCCTGGTTTACCTGATTCCTACAGGCTGGTAACTGGCGGACTCTAGTGCTAACTTAATGTACTGCAAGGTTAAATCTCATTTTCCACATGATTATTTGCCATGCATACTGACTGCCATGCTTGCCTCTTCTTGACAACCTGCTATTGTGAAGTTTGATGATCCTAGAGGTGTCCTGGGAAGACAAGTGCCTCTAATAATTGTGAAAGATCACACCCTGGTGAACTGACTTTCCCTGAATGTTATGGACTCATGGTTATGTGAAGCGACCATATCCCCTTGGTTTCCTTCATTTTTCCTTTTTCCCCCCTTTTTTGTTTTTCTTCCTTTTCATGCAGATAAGCATTGGAGCAGCCTGATAACTTTTCTGTTGTTTGAAATTTTTCTCCTACTTCCTATTGGCGGCGGAGCCTCTCATCACTCTCACACTAAGTCTGCACCCACTGGTTCACGCTCCCTGACATTGGGTGTTTGATGTTTGGGGAACAAAGCATTCCTAAGTTGGGGTGGGGGATGCGGGGTGGGAGGGGGAGAAGATTGTTGGGTTTATTTTTGTTACTTGTTTTCTTTTTTTACAGGTGCTTTAGTTTGTCTATACCTCTAAAAGGATCTTTTGACATGGTGATGTGCATGACACAGTGTTTAATACTGGGGCCTGATGCTGCTCCCCCGGGCTGGTTACTAAATACATTTCCCATCTAATGGCCGAGTTTAAGGTGATCTCATGGAACGTACGGGGTCTTAACACTACCGTGAAGCGCTCTCTGGTGTTCCGTTTCCTACATAAACATAACCCACAGATCTGTATCCTCCAGGAAACACATCTGCAGAATAACAAGACTATTTGCCTTAAGAAAGCCTGGGTTGGCCTAAATTATCATTCCACCTTTTCTACTTATGCCCATGGGGTCAGCATCTTGGTTCACAAGACACTGCCGTTTAGGCTTCTGGAGGTCAAAACTGACAAAGAGGTGAGATTTATTATTGTGCATGCTAATATCTATGATAAGGATGTGGTACTAGTTGGAATTTATATCCCCCCACCAGCCTCTGGCAGAATCCTTCACGAGATCATGCAAATTGTGGTGCAATTTGACACTGGATTGGTCTTTCTCCTAGGGGACTTCATAATGGTTCCCTCGTGGGAACTTGATAGGTTGCACCGGTCGGCTCGAGACACTCCAGATCTCAGACAGTGGGCTGACACTTTTGCCCTCACTGACGTGTGGAGGCACATGCACCCGACGGTCAAGGTCTTTACTTGCCATTCTGCATCACACAAAACTCTTTCTAGAATAGACCTAGTGTATGCCTCCGGCCCTGCACTACAATATGTTCAGGACTTGTGTGTGCTTCCCAGGGGAATCGCTGATCATGCTCCATTATGCTTGACGCTGACTTTGACTACCCCCCCGAACCCGCCTCTGGCGGCTGTCCAGATTTTGGGCTAATGATGAGAGGCTGCAGGAACCTCTTACAGCTTCCATCTGTAACTTTTGGATGGGCAATGCTGACTCTGCTGCCCCACCTATTCTATGGGACTCCTTTAAGGCCTGGGTTAGAGGGGAATTTGGGACTAGCATTGCTCGACTTAAATGTGAATCTGCTCGTTCCCTGGAAAACCTTGAAACACAGGTTGCTGCACTGGAGGCTGATTTTGTCTCTGCTCCGGGAGATGACTGGAATAGGGCATGGAAGCAAGCTCTGTGTAGCTTATCCACAGCTAGGATGGCTCAGATGGACAAAGCCCTATTATACTCGGCCCAACGAGTATTTGAACATGGTGGGAAGAATGGGGAACTTCTTGCATGGCTGGCTAAAGGTAACATACCCTCTACCCCCATAGGATCCATTAGGGATAGTTCTGGCCAGGTTCTTACGGCACCCAATAATATTAATGACCGTTTTCGTGAATATTTCCAGGAATTGTACTCCTCTAGGGCTGCTGCTTCTGGCTCCTCCCTGTCCTTGTTTTTTGATTCCCTGTCCATTCCAGTCCTGGCTGAGGAAGCCAGGGAGGGCCTGGAGGCGGATTTCACATTTGAAGAGATTCAAATTGCCATGGGACATCTCCGGGGGGGGGGGAGGCACCTGTGGCGGATGGTTTACCGTCTGAATTTTACTCTAATTTTTCTGAGCTGCTTGCTCCTAAGTTAACCTCGCTACTTTCTAAATTTGCAACATTGGAGGCCTTACCCGATTCAATGAATGAGGCGGTAATTGTATTGGTTCCTAAACCTGGTAAGGATCCACTTGACTGTGCATCCTACAGGCCCATTTCATTAATTAATGTGGACGCCAAGATCTTTGCTAAGGTCTTGGTTACCCGTCTATCTCATGTCATAGAAGACCTAATTGGCATTGATCAAACCAGTTTTATGCCGGGCAAAGGAACCGCCATAAATATTAGACGCCTATTTCTTAACCTAACTATCTCGCACAATAACCCCGGGTCCAGAGTTATTGCCTCTCTAGATGCGAAAAGGCTTTCAATTCGGTGGAATGGAACTATTTATGGGAGGTATTGCATAGATTCGGATTTGGTCCCAAGTTTATTCATGGTATTCGATTGTTGTACCATACTCCCAGAGCTCGCGTCCGTACTAACAACTGGGTCTCGGACTCTTTTAATTTGTATAACGGTACGAGGCAGGGATGTTCGCTCTCCCCCAGCCTGTTCGCCCTGGCGCTGGAGCCCCTGGCAATTACCATCAGGAGTGCTCCAGACGTCCAGGGCCTGCGGGTGGGTATGATGGAAGAGCGCCTCTCCCTCTATGCCGATGACACGCTTTTATACCTGAATGACGCTGGCCATTCTCTTCAAGCTGCCCTGCAAATTTTTGATAACTTTGGGGGATTATCCGGTATAAAAATCAACTGGACAAAATCGGGTTTGTTCCCTCTGGATGATGGTGCTACCTCTGGACCTCACTCCTCCCCGTTGCAATGGGTGAAGGAGTTCAAATACCTCGGGATCGTGATTACGAGAAACCCCTCTGATTATTGTAAAGAATCTAACCCGAGTCTTGAATACCTTACGTACAAAATGCTCTGCATGGGAAAACTTGCCACTAAATCTTTTGGGGCGCATCAATCTCCTTAAGATGATGATATTACCTAAATTTAACTATCTGTTCAGAAATTGCCCAGTTTGGGTCCCTGTTTCATTCTTTAAGGAAATTGATCGCTTAGTGGGTTCTTTTATTTGGGGTGGGGGTAACCCTAGGTTGGCGCGCTCCACACTGTGGTTGCCTGCTGATTTGGGGGGCTTGGCTCTCCCTAATTTTCAGATTTATTTTCGGGCAGCTATGTTGGTGTCGGTCCACTGGTGGTTTCAGGGCTCCAGAATTAATGCAGCAGTCTGCCTTGAGGCAAACTGTTTGGGCTCACTAACTGACCTCCGTAACTTTCCCTACAGGGGACCGGGGGCCTACCCTGAGGTCCCTGGGCCTACTAAGGCAACGTGGAAGGTTTGGGTGGTGGCTAGACGAAGGTACCTCAAGCCGGGTCAATTATCACCAGCCCATCCCTTATGGGGGAAACCAGCTCTAAAGCACTTCCGTACTATCCCAGACCCGCAGGTTTGGGCTAGATATGGTATTACAACTCTGGGGCAAATAATACCCAGAGGGGAATTGCTCTCTCTACCAGAAATGACAGCTAAGTTTAATTTACCCCAATGGATGAGGTTCAGATACCTGCAGCTTAGACACGCGGCTAGGGCTCAGTTTCCACAAACTCCCAACCTTCAAGCTGATCCCATTGAAGAACTTCTATCCCTCGGAGATGTCTCTAAACCCCTCTCTACCCTTTATAATGCACTCTTGGGCAGGGATTCTCCCAAGGTGGAGAAATTATGGGAGAGATGGCGTGCAGACATACCATCGCTAGACAAGGAGGGATATGAGGATTGTCTGGAATATGGCCCTAAACTAGTGATAGCATCTAAAGACAAATTAATTCAGGTTAAATTTATCCATAGGGTTTATTACACCCCTCAGAGACTCCATAGTATCTTCCCTGACAAAGACCTCCTATGCCCTAAATGTAAGGTTCAAATTGGAACGTTCTTTCATATGTTCTGGGAGTGCCCCATTATAGCGATATTTTGGTCTGCGATTTTTGGAGAGATCAATTCCAGGTTACAAATATCTATCCCAGCCTCTCCAGGGCTAGCTCTGCTGGGGGTCCACGATGACGAACAACGACCCTATCATCTTAAATTATTAATATCATATCTTCTTTTTTATGCCAAAAAGGAGATCCTCATGAAGTGGATTGACCCGTCCGCTCCGTCCATTGCAGCCTGGGAAGCACAGATTGAGGCAGCCATTCCCATGTATAAAATGACATATATTAACCGAGGCTGTCATGGAAATTTGAAAAAGTATGGACTCCGTGGCTATCCTCCTAGTGGCATGCAGTGTTTTGAGAATATTTTGTCTGTCAGGTGGGAGGGCTTCTAGGTTTAGGGAAAAGTGGGGGGGGGGATTTTATATATAGTATTGATATTCTTGTATGCTACCCTCCAATCTGTACATGCTAACTTGATCTATGTAAAGGCATGTATATCTTCCATGAAGTGTTATGTACTATGTCAATTGGTATTTTGTATTTTTACGTTCTGTGACAATAAAGCACATCTCTTTTGTTATAAAAAAAAAAAGTCTTGCAGGGATTCACAGTATCTCACAAAAGTGAGGGTACACACCTCACATTTTTGTAAATATTTTATTCTATCTTTTCCTGTGACAACGCTGAAGAAATTACACTTTACTACAATGTAAAGTAGTGAGTGTACAGCTTGTATAACAGTGTAAATTTGCTGTTCCCTCAAAATAACTCAACACACAGCCATTAATGTCTAAACCGCTGGCAAGTGAGTACACCCCTATGTGAAAATGTCCAAATTGGGCCAAATTAGCCATTTTCTCTCCCCAGTGTCATGTGACTCGTTAGTGTTACAAGGTCTCAGGTGTGAATGGGGAGCAGGTGTGTTAAATTTGGTGTTATCACTCTCACTCTCTCATACTGGTCACTGGAAGTTTAACATGGCACCTCATGGCAAAGAACTCTCTGAGGATCTGAAAAAAAGAATTGTTGCTCTACATTAAGATGGCCTAGGCTATAAGAAGATTGCCAAGACCCTGCAACTGAGCTGCAGCACGGTTGCCAAGACCATACAGTGGTTTAACAGGACAGGTTCCACTCAGAACAGGCCTCGCCATGGTCAACCAAAGTAGTTGAGTGCACATGCTCAGCGTCATATCCAGAGGTTGTCTTTGGGAAATAGACGTATAAGTGCTGCTGGCATTTCTGCAGAGGTTGAAGGGGTGGGGGGCAGCCTGTCAGTGCTCATAAAATTGGTCTGCATGGCTGTCGTCCCAGAAGGAAACCTCTTCTAAAGATGATGCACAAGGAAGCCTGCAAACAGTTTGCTGAAGACAAACAGACTAAGGACATGGATTACTGGAACCATGTCCTGTGGTCTGATGAGACCAAGAGAAACTTATTTGATTCAGATGGTGTCAAGTGTGTGTGGTGGCAACCAGGTGAGAAGTACAAAGAAAAGTGTTCCTTGCCTACAGTCAAGCATGGTGGTGGGAGTGTCATGGTCTGGGGCTGCATGAGTGCTGCTGGCACTGGGGAGCTACAGTTCATTGATGGAACCTGTACTGTGACATACTGAAGCAGAGCATGATCCCCTCTTTTCGGAGACTGGGCCGCGGGGCTGTATTTCAACATTATAACGACCCCAAACACACCTCCAAGAAGACTACTGCCTTGCTAAAGAAGCTGAGGATAAAGGTGATGGACTGGCAAGCATGTCTCCAGACCTAAACCCTATTGAACATCTGTGGGGCATCCTCAAATGGAAGGTGGAGGAGCACAAGGTCTCTAACATCCACCAGCTCCGTAATGTCGTCATGGAGGAGTGGAAGAGGACTCCAATGGCAACCTGTGAAGCTCTGGTGAACTCCATGTCCAAGAGGGTTAAGGCAGTGCTGGAAAATAATGGTGGCCACACAAAATATGGACACTTTGGGCCCAATTTGGACATTTTCAGTTAGAGTTGTACTCACTTTTGTTGCCAGTGGTTTAGACATTAATGGCTGTGTGTTGAGTTATTTTGAGGGGACAGCAAATTTACACCGATATACAAGCTGTACACTCACTGCTTTACATTGTAGCAAAGTGTAATTTCTTCAATGTTGTCACATGAAAAGATTAAAATAAAATATTTACAAAAATGTGAGGGGTGTACTCACTTTTGTGAGATACTGTAGATTTACGCCATGCTCGCTCAAGAGCACGGCTGCGTCTCTTGAGACTTCTGGTGTCGTCTGTTTGCGGGGGTTGTGGCAGATGGGGCCTGGTTCTGCGTGTAGAAAGAGGAGCATGTACGTCTAGGGGGGATGACAACGTGTTGTTGTAGATGGAAGTGGTTAGGTCTGGGCAGGACAGGGGTGAGATTTTGTCGTAAAGGCCATCAGTAGCAGAATGAAGAAGGGAAGTGTTGAGGTTGCAAAGGTTTCTGTGGGTGGTGGTTTGTGGGTTGGCAGCATGGGAGGTAGGAGACAAGGAGAATGTGAAACGGATAAGGTTGTGATCAGAGAGAGGAAAGGGGGGTGTTCGAGAGGTTGCAGGGAGTGCAGCGATGGGAGAATACAAGGTTGAGAGTATTGCCGTTGGAGTGAGTGGTGGTTTGTGTCCATTGTGTTAGGTTAAAAGAGGAGGTTAGGTTGAGTAGCTGAGAAGTGGTTGCAGTATTAACATTGATTGGAATGTTAAAGTCACCTAGGATGATGGCAGGTACTTCAGAGGAGAGAAAGTAGGGTAGCCATGCAGAGAAGTCATTCAGAAAGCGTGACACTGGTCCAGGAGGCCGATAAATGACTGCGACCCTCAGACAAGCTGGAGAGAAAAGACAAATGCAGTGAGTGCACTTCGAAAGAGCAGGGTGAAAGAGAGGGAGGTGTGGGAAGAACCTGGAAGGTACATTGTGGGGAGAGGAGAAGTCCAACGCCACCTCCTTTTCGTCCACTGGGTCTGGTGGAGTGAGTCCAGAGAAGGCCACTGTGGGGCAGGGCAGCTGGAGGGGTAGTGTTGAATTGCTGGAGCCAGGTTTTGGTAATAGCAAATAGATTAAAGGATTTGGAGAGGAAAAGGTAATTGACAGAAGCTAGTTTGTTGAAGACCGAGCGGGCATTCCAGAGGGCACATGAAAGAGGGGGGCTGACTTGTGGAATCAGGAGAATGAGAAGGTGGGAGTTACGTTTACTGTTGGAGGAGGTAGACAGCCAATTTTGGGGGTAGGAATTGGGTGTGGGAGGGTCGGGGTTTGGTGCGATGTCCCCAGACATTAGGAGTAGTAGATGGGTGAGGGTGGTAAGGCGGGAGTGGAATTTATAGGAGGGCAGTGGAGTGGAAGTGGTGATACTGTGTGGGCTTAGAATGAGCAGGAGGCGATAAGTGCAGTAATATTGAGTGGGCAGAAGAGAGGGAGATATGTACAGGTTGCGGGCTAGAGAGGGGGGTAAAGAAATGAGAGTTTGAGGAGAGAGGATGTTATAGCAAAGATTAGTGTGAGCATGTTGGAGGGTGGGGAGATTGGAATAGAAGGAAGGCTGAGGAAAGTTAGAGGATGAAGGGGAACTTAATGTAAAATAGGTGTGGGACACAAATGTCTGTACTTGCTTTTTTGTAGCAGTGCCTTAGTCAAAGTGCCGGTGTACAAGTGCCAAACACTTGTCGCCAGAGTGACGCTTTGCGCAAGGAGTGGACAGCCCAAACCCTTTATTTAGTTTAGTATATTTGTATCAAGTTGAGATTAGAGTTTTTGTTTCTTCACATGCCTTAAATCTGAGTTGAAATCTATTAGTTTAAAACAATAAAGAATGCTATGACTGTAATGAAAAGGTAAGGATAAAATTACCTGCTGAAAAGGGAGTAAGCATCATGCATACTTCTATCTTCACAATAAAATTTCACAGCGTGCTAATACATCTCTTCAGACAGCTCATATAAATATATCTCATTAGCTCATTTAAGATGACCATAAATTCAAGTACCCATTCACAGAGCTAAGATTGCACAAATATCATTATAAACCCCTCAGCTTGAGCCTGCCTCCGCTGGCAGTACAAAATTATAAAAATCCACTTACCTGGCTAATTGTATTAAAAGATGCTTTAACAGAATGTAGTCTCTATATTTTTTTTAAGATGGGAATAGTTTGCACACACACAAAAAAAGATGATCAGTTTTAATTTTATGGATAGTGCAGATTCTACTAGCAGAATGTTATTAGCACTAATTTTATTGCTATTCTTTTTAATACAGTGGTTTTACAGTTATTATCAAAAAGTAAATTATACCGTGAGATGAATATAAGAGAGATCACTGCATAGAATAAGCAATGCTGCAGTATAATGTGTTATGGAATTTACTGAATATCTTGAATAATGCTAGCTGTGGTCTCGTTGGCTCAACTCAGTTTATCTCCAGAGTTTACTTACTACAGGAATTTGCTGGTGTTTAAAGCGGAGTTTCACCCAACTTTACAAGGTGGTCTTAAACTAAACCACCCCCCCCACGCCTCAATTTTGGATATATATATTATTATTATTTTTTTTACTACCTTTTCAGAAGTACAAAGGTGTACTTCCATCCCAGCCGGGCTGCGGCGAAGTACGTTATTTCTTCCTCTGCGGCAAGCCCTCCTCCTTCTCCCCTGCTGCCTTCTGGGACCTGTGCCCCCCCCAGAAGATGAGGTGGCCTTTCAGAAAGCGTTGAGTGACTTGTGCATATGCAGTAGGAAACTGGCTGTGAAGCTGAAGGCTCCACTGATGGTTTCCCTTAGTTGTAATGGCGGTGCCTGCACCCGAGCCAGTGGACGAATTGGCCTCGAGGGCCCGACATCACGGGCTCCCTGGACGGGTAAGTGTCCTTATTAAAAGTCAGCAGCTACAGTACTTGTAGCTGCTGACTTAAATAAAAACAAAAAAACTTTTTTGAGGCTGGAACTCTGCTTTAGGTGTTTACATGAAAAAGCCCAGTCCCCGCATTTCTGACTTTATACCACCCATAGCTGAACTACATAAATATTTAGAAAAAACTCTATTATTGACCAGAATAATTGTTTAAAACTCAGATGCTCTCTAACCATTTCTGGTGTGGTACATTATTTTCTTCCAGTTAGGCTATTAATTGGTCTGCACTGGCAAGCAATTAAAACCTGGCTTCAGAAGTAAAGCCCCCTTTGAACTTACTACGGGAGAGATAATTGGAAGAGCCATCCAATGCGTAAGAAGCCATGTTAGAAGCTGTTGGGAGTGGTTTGCAACTTTTAGGGAGGTTATGCAGATCCCTGATAGAGGGGTGAGAGGCAGATAACTGTTTTAGTGGTAGTTCGGTCATGGGGGAAGTCTTAGATTATAATTAGGGTAGTCTAAGGAGCAACCCAGGGTCAAGCCTCCTGGGGGTGGACATTACTGCTTTTTCAACTTGCTGTTTGAATGCCTGCTGCCCATTCCATTTTAGTATGAAAAAAACATCCTTATGCTAGTGAAATGTTCTGAATCTTTTCTTATTCTGTATAAATATTTAATTCCATATTTATTACATAGTTACATAGTAGGTGAGGTCGAAAAAAGACACAAGTCCATCAAGTCCAACCTATGTGTGTGATTATGTGTCAGTATTTCATTACATATCCCTGTATGTTGCGGTCATTCAGGTGATTATCTAATAGTTTCTTGAAGCTATCAATGCTCCCCGCTGAGACCACCGCCTGTGGAAGGGAATTCTACATCCTTGCTGCTCTTACAGTAAAGAATCCTCTACGTAGTTTAGGGTTAAACCTCTTTTCTTCTAATTGTAATGAGTGGCCACAAGTCTTATTAAACTCTCTTCTGCGAAAAAGTTTTATCCCTATTGTGGGGTCACCAGTACAGTATTTGTAAATTGAAATCATATCCCCTCTCAAGCGTCTCTTCTCCAGAGAGAATAAGTTCAGAGCTCACAACCTTTCCTCATAACTAAGATCCTCCAGACCCTTTATTAGCTTTGTTGCCCTTCTTTGTACTCGCTCCATTTCCAGTACATCCCTCCTGAGGACTGGTGCCCAGAACTGGACAGCATACTCCAGGTGCGGCCGGACCAGAGTCTTGTAGAGCGGGAGAATTATCGTTTTATCTCTGGAGTTGATCCCCCTTTTAATGCATGCCAATATTCTGTTTGCTTTATTAGCAGCAGCTTGGCATTGCATGCCACTGCTGAGCCTATCATCTACTAGGACCCCCAGGTCCTTTTCCATCCTAGATTCCCCCAGAGGTTCTCCCCCCAGTGTATAGATTGCATTCATATTTTTGCCACCCAAATGCATTATTTTACATTTTTCTACATTGAACCTCATTTGCCATGTAGTCGCCCACCCCATTAATTTGTTCAGATCTTTTTGCAAGATTTCCACATCCTGCGGAGAAGTTATTGCCCTGCTTAGCTTAGTATCGTCTGCAAATACAGAGATTGAACTGTTTATCCCATCCTCCAGATCGTTTATGAGCAAATTAAATAGGATTGGTCCCAGCACAGAACCCTGGGGAACCCCACTACCCACCCCTGACCATTCTGAGTACTCCCCATTTATCACCACCCTCTGAACACGCCCTTGTAGCCAGTTTTCAATCCATGTACTCACCCTATGATCCATGCCAACGCACCTTATTTTGTACAGTAAACGTTTATGGGGAACTGTGTCAAATGCTTTTGCAAAATCCAGATACACCACGTCTACGGGCCTTCCTTTATCTAGATGGCGACTCACCTCCTCATAGAAGGTTAATAGATTGGTTTGGCAAGAACGATTCTTCATGAATCCATGCTGATTACTGCTAATGATATCATTCTTATTACTAAAATCTTGTATATAGTCCCTTATCATCCCCTCCAAGAGTTTACATACTATTGATGTTAGGCTAACTGGTCTGTAATTCCCAGGGATGTTTTTTGGGCCCTTTTTAAATATTGGTGCTACATTGGCTTTTCTCCAATCAGCTGGTACCATTCCAGTCAATAGACTGTCTGTAAAAATTAGGAACAACGGTCTGGCAATCACCTGATTGCAGAATACCTCTTCACTTTTTCTGTATACTTGGTATAATTCTCAGTATCTGTTCTTCTGTATGTATGGATGATGCATTGTACCCCTGTCTTGTGCTGTGTGCTTGGTGTAATTCTCAGTATCTGTTCTTCTTCTGTATATATGAACACTGAACAGTGGTATTTATTTTGTTCTATATGCTGGGTGTAGTTGTAAGTATGTATTTCGTCTGCACTGACTCTGCACAGTACCTCTACTCTTGCACCTCAGGAGTAATTTGTGAAATGTTTTCTTTTTTCTGAAATAGCAAATGCACTGTACAACTTCCCATATAAGTAGCTGCTTATAATTGGAGCACATACAGTATCTCACAAAAGTGGTGTACACCCCTCATATTTTTGTAAATATTTGATTATATCTTTTCATGTGACAATACTGAAGAATTGACACTTTGCTACAATGTAAAGTAGTGAGTGTACAGCTTGTATAACCGTGTAATTTTGCTGCCCCCTCAAAATAACTTAACACACAGCCATTCATGTCTAAACTGCTGGCAACAAAAGTGAGTACACCCCTAAGTGAAAATGTCCAAATTGGACCATATTAGCCATTTTCCCTCCTAGTGTCATGTGACTCGTCAAGGTCTCAGGTCTGAATGGGGAGCAGGTGTGTTAAATTTGATGTTATCGCTTTCACTCTCTCATACTGGTCACTAGAAGTTCAACATGGCACCTCATGGCAAAAAACTCTCTGAGGATCTGAAAAGAAGAATTGTTGTTCTACATAAAGATGGCCTAGGCTGTAAGAAGTTTGCCAAGACCCTAAAACTGAGCTGCAGCACGGTGGCCAAGACCATACAGTGGTTTAACAGGACAAGTTCCACTCAGAACAGGCCTCGCCATGGTCGACCAAAGAAGTTGAGTGCATGTGCTCAGTGTCATATTCAGAGGTTGTCTTTGGGAAATAGACGTATGAGTGCTACCAGTATTGCTGCAGAGGTTGAAGGGGGGGGGGGGTCAGCCTGTCAGTGCTCAGACCGTACGCCGCACACTGCATCAAATTGGTCTGCAACCAGCAATACTGGCAGCACTCATACGTGTCTATTTCCCAAAGACAACCTCTGGATAAGACGCTGAGCAGGTGCACTCAACTCCTTTGGTCGACCATGGCGAGGCCTGTTCTGAGTGAAACCTGTCCTGTTAAACCACTGTATGGTCTTGGTCACTGTGCTGCAGCTCAGTTTCAGGGTCTTGGCAATCTTCTTATAGCCTAGGCCATCTTTATGTAGAGCAGCAAATATTTTTTTCAGATCCTCAGAGAGTTCTTTGCCATGAGGTGCTATGTTGAACTTCCAGTGACTAGTATGAGAGAGTGAGAGCGATAATACCAAATTTCACACATCTGCTCCCCATTAACACCTGAGACCTTGACGAGTCACATGACACTGGGGAGGGAAAATAGCTAATTCAGCCCAATTTAGACATTTTCACTTAGGGGTGTACTCACTTTTGTTGCCAGCAGTTTAGACATTAATGGCTGTGTGTTAAGTTATTTTGAGGGTGCAGCTAAATTACACGGTTATACAAGCTGTACACTCACTACTTTACATTGTAGCAAAGTGTCAATTCTTCAGTATTGTCACATGAAAAGATATAATCAAATATTTACAAAAATATGAGGGGTGTACTCACTTTTGTGAGATAGCGTATATGGTTCACTTATTATGTATGTTTTACAGTCATTGTTAAAATTATTTTTTTTTTCTGCACATTACTCTCGGTATACAGAGTGCATATTCTTTAGTCTCTGTTTTATTTACATTTTAAGAGCAGTTGCACAGTGGCACAGTGGCTCTCCATCACTGTTGTTCAATGTATATTTAATTAAATGCACCCTCCTAGTAGTGCTATATAGGCTGAAATATAGATATAAATTATTATATAGTGGTTTCTCAGTGTAATGACGATGTGTGGTCTGTCTATCCAATTGTTAGTTTAGATAACCAGTAGCTCTGTTTTGGAAACTTTCCTGTACCTTTTATGGTGTCTCTTGCAGGTGTCCATTTTTAGATATGTCAATAGATGGTAACCATACATGCTATAAGGGAGCACTTTTTCATATACACAGTTAGTGATAGCAGTAGTGTGTCCCAGTGTAGCCTCCTGTTATCCAGAATGGTGAAATCCAATAGTTGTAGGATACACACAGCAATTTTGACATTGTTTTTTTTATGTGTACATAACAATTATTGTGCATCAGTGTTTTATTATTTATTTATTTTTTTATATTTAAAGTATGTACTTTAAATAAATGAATGTCATCAAAAGTCCAAGTCAGGCCAAAACTATCTTTTTTGATGTAGATAGAGTAGGAAAGACATGGAACCCTATTTAGATTTTAATTGCTTCAGTTGGGAAGATTGCCACTCAGTTTTTGCGTCATTGACACCCTATCACAACCTGTTACAGTTTGTCACTGGGATAGGAAGTGGGTGAAAATTTACCCAATGGGGACACAGAAAGCAAAAAAAAAAACACGTTAAACATTAAAACCCAGTGACAAGTTTTGGCTGGAGTTGAACTTCAAATTTTTATATATATATATATATATATATATATTATAGAGCCTGGGGTCTAAGATACCTTATTCTGTAGCTGCATGGGTGAGAGGGGGGCTCTGCCATTGACTAAGCACACACAAGATGTCTGCTTTCTTTTTATACTATTCCCCGCCCCCACCACAGTAAATATTACCCTATTATCCCAGAGAAAATAAATGTTCTATTGAAGGCAATATGCTGTCTGCTTTTTTGCTTTTTTGCATAGATTTAGGATAGCATTGGCAGTAACAGTGGGTGGGAACACTCAAAGTGGGCAGAAAAAGAGTTAGGAATTATGGCAGGGAAGACTTGCTGTTGGAGTATCCAGGACACGCAAGAAACTAGGGGTTTAAGAAGGATGTGTTGAATTGGAGAGACTCCACAGAAGGCTAACAAAGCTAATAAGGGGGCTAGGGGACTTCAAGTTATAAGGAATGACTACAATTATTAGACATTTTCTTCCTGGAGAAGAGACGCTTAAGAGAGGATATGAGCACAATATACAAATCTTTGAATAGTGCCTCTAACATTGGGTGGAAATTATTTAGCCAACAGTCCATAAAAAAGACAGTCAACCACAATGAAGTTGGATGAGAAGTTGTTCTATCTCAAACTGTGTAAGGGTTTCTTTACTGTTAGAGCAGTGGGGATGTGGAACTCTCTTCCACAATTGGTGGTGTCAGTGGGGATAAATTCAAAAATCTTTTTTTGATATGGAAAATAGTAGTCACGCGCACACACACACCCTCAAGTTGAATTTGATGGACTTGTGTTTTTATTCAGCTGTATTTCCCTTGCCGAGCAGGCTCACATTAGTGGAAAAAACAGGAAAAACCAATATCTATATCACCTGTATGCAACAGAAAAGAATGTGGTCCTCTGATTAATCTTATCGTAAGGAACTGTCCTGAATGGGTAGGTGACAATGAAAAGCTAATCTGTCTTTTTTTTTTTCTCAGTCTCCAGCACATAGCTACTCCAGCTATGACTCTGGTAAAAATGAAAGTGTAGGTGGTTGCGGTGAAGATCTGTCTTTGAATCGAGGGGATGACGATGAAGATGACCACGATGACCATGAGGATGTAGAGAAGGCAACTGAAGCAGATGGCGTGGAAGCAGAACGCTTGAAAGCTTTTAATGTAAGGAATAAAAATGGGTGAAATATAATGATTCTGAAGTCAATGGGTGGATTTGAAGAAAAATGTTTTAAAATTAAAACTTTTTAATTTAGAAACATAGTAGTTATTGGCCATGGTTCCTTTGTGATTATAATGCTGTTTTCCATATTTTTATTTAGTACAGTGGTTTGCTTTGCTGTCGAACAAGCCAGGGATTATGATGTGAATTGAGCCAATGGCATTATGGAACATTTTATTCTTCTGTCTATTCATTTTTTTTTCACTTTTTTATTTAGTTATGCTTCTTGTTTGCATGTAATATATATATATTTTCTGTATTTTGGTCAAGAAATTTCAAGCAGAAAAAAAAGCCTGAAAAAATACAGGTAGACCCCTAGAATTGTATAAAAATGAATCCTTAATCCTAAAACAGATTCCCAAAATAGACATTATTTCAGGTACCTGTTTTATATTTTTGTTGTTTTCTGTTAAATAAGGTACAGATTGGTGAATACAAGTGTGCTAGTATTTGACAGTTATGTTCCAGCAAACTCACCCTCCGTTCCAAAATTTTGACTGCAACATTTTGCTAAAGCAAATTTTGGTAACTTGATTGTTGAAGCACTTAGATGAACAGAAAAGACTCAGCATACAGGCAGATAATGAATAGCAGAAGTTTAGATCATCTCCTTTGCTGCATGTGAGCTGAGGTCTTTGCTTTACAGTGATGTTCTAAATGGGAAGAGCAGCTGCACGGGGAAAGTTTGAATTGTATTTAGAGGAAAATAACAGTATGCATAGAACCCTAATGCACAGCAAATGCTTTGGAGCTAAGTGTCGATATTCAAAAAAAATTTGCTTTAAGGGCATATCTTTAATGCCTACAAATAGTTAAATATGTATGCCATTTGCTCTGGAAATAAATTGTATAAAGCTGTACACCACATAAACGTAAAGTATAAGTATGTTTTTACCCTGTAGAAAATTGTAGAGCTTTAGAATGGTGGGAAATGTGGGGTGTGGTGAGAATTACAGTCAGTATAAGGTACAGGATCAGTGTCTCTTTGAGCCCTGCACTTAAAGTGCACCTGTGTCCAGATTATGGACATTAAATTATTTACATATTCTTAACAAACAGTAAAGAGGCTTTAAAACGTGCTACCTCTTACCTTTCTAGGTGCTTTTAATATAAAGTTATTCATTCTCAAAGATTTTCAAAGTTTGCAACAAAAACTCTGAAGTGCGGTTCCAGTCCTTTTCTAACCGCTTAGAAACACGTGTTGTGTGTTTACATTAGGGGGCTGACATCCTGCCAAGATTCTGTTCTCATAGAAAAACACAATGCCTGTGTTGTAAACTTGAAATTAATTTCTCCACACTGCTTATAGATACAGAGAGCAATTAGGGTTTGTTTTAAAAATCCTTAACTGCTTGATGAGAATCTGTAAACTATTGCACAGGTTCACTTGTGATCTTGATGTTCAGGACACTATGTATTGATGTGCATTTTTAAAGCTTTTTATATAACATTAGCCATATTTAAACAGCAGTAGGTGTGACAGGTGAGCATGCCTTTTAAAATCTGGTAATATAACAAGAGCCAGGATTAAATCCCACTTCCAGCCAAAATCTTTTATATCATCTTGTGTAGAATAAGGAAGGGTTAGAACATCTTTTGGAAGTTATTGGCATATGTGTTTTCCTATTTGGGAGATGTCCCCTCACATTCTTCCAGGACAGGAAGGAATGAAAAATCTCTCCAGCGGGGATAAAGTCAAAATTATCTTTATAATGTAAGGAAGCGTTTCAACCTCTGAGGATGTTTTTCTTGCTGTCTATACTTCATAGTCTGAGTAATGCCCCCAATCCCCATTTCTTGTATGGGTCTCAGAGGAACAGGAATATTTTCCCAATGCTGTCACAGACAGAAATAAAAACCTGACAAAAAGTTTAATTACTTTCTACTTTATGCAAAACTAAAAAAAATTAGGTAAGGCACCCCTTACCTAATTACTGTCTATGTCATATAATGACTGTCCTAACAAGCTTTGCTGTCAGAGACCCTGGCCTGAGATAAATCTTTACCTTTTGATAATAAAAAGTAAGGTCCTAAAGTGTGCAAGCTTTAATTAATTGCCGTTTTTAGTTTTATACTTTCATTTACCCCATTTGCCTTAGGGAATGTGCACAATGTTTTTGTTTCCTGTGTTGCAGTCGTGTTTGTGTTGTGTGCTTTATTCTCTGTGAATGTCTGTGCCTGTGGTTTGATTTAGGAGTATAAACTCAATGCAGAACACATTACAAAAAGTTTCCAAAGTATGCTTTTTTTTGGGATTCCTTTTTCTTTGCATCATTAATAGTTTATTGTCTGCTGGTGTATCCCATTATTATTTTCACCAGGAAGTGTTCTCGGTTTAGAATGATGTATCTCTGTATATACATTATTGTTTTCATGGAAAGTCTCTACTCCTGTCTCTGTGGAAGGTGTGGTAGTAAGACGAGAGACAAGAGCAGCCCCTCCAATCCCTTCTCCTCTGTCTCTCTCTTACCAACAGATGTTTGTCAGGCTGTTTGTAGATGAAAACTTGGACCGAATGGTCCCTATCTCTAAGCAGCCCAAAGAAAAGATCCAGGCAATCATTGACTCATGCAGGCGACAATTTCCTGAGTACCAAGAGCGTGCCAGAAAACGTATACGCACTTACCTCAAGTCCTGCAGGCGGATGAAAAGAAGTGGTTTTGAGATGGTGAGTTTTGACGTAAAATCAAGCCCATCAGAAACCCCATATGTAATTCATGGCACTATTTTGTTTTCATCTTAGTGTCTTTATTTTTATCCCCAGTGCAATCAGATCAAAACATTATTTTATTTTTTGTAATCCTCTCATCATTCCTGAAGTTTACCCCATTTGACCCTTGAACAGAAACCACCTGTGCCTTATTATTCATCAGGGCTGTCTTGTTTTTCCAGTTTAAGGTAACTTTTGTTTAGATAATTGTACTGACCAACCTGCAACTAGCTACATTTTGGATTGCTTTTAAATGTGCCAGCAGTAGTTTCATGGGAATTGGCACAGATTTTTATTTTGGTTGCCTTTAATAGCATGTTTCTCCTTTACTCCCTGCTTCGTGTTGTAACAATAAAATAGACTCTGTATAAAACCCAACATAGGATTAAACATGCTGGAAAGTATGTGCAGACTATGAACTGTTTGAACATGGAACACCACTTTGTGGAATTTTAGACAGAAGCCTTACTCCAGGTACCAGTATTTTCATATTCTAGAGCTTTAAGTAAGTGGTTACCTCAGAAGTGTAGTAAATGAATCTCAGATTTGTAGAGAAAGATTTAAAATTAGTCTTTTTATTTAAGCTGGATAGTACAGCTCCTACTACAAGTCTGCAACCTCAGCATTGCATGCACGATAGACATTGCCGCTGGTGTTGTGTCTTCGCACATCTTTACACTTGGCCACTCAAAAAATTCTTCACTGGTGTTTGGAGTTGGGCTTTAACTTGACACTAAAAAAAAAAAAAAAAAAAAAACCTATTCATATATGTATTCCTAACTTAAAAAGTACCTTCTATTGCTCTCAGCCTTCTCCAGATTATTTTCTTTTTTGCTGCTGTGATATGACTTCCTGTTAGTGGGTGGCTATATTTGTTCTCCATGGTCCTACTATATATAGGAAGATAGCCACCCTCTCTTGCTCATTCCCAAGATGGACTAGGGGCTTTGGATTATAAAATATGGGATATGTAGTTTGCACAGAGCAGTGCACATGACCGTAACTAACGTGCACAGCTCATTGCCAACAAACACAAGGTAAAAGGAGAGGCTTGAGAACTTACAGAGGACATTACAAGGAGGCAGAAAAACATAGTAAAAAAGATTTCATCAAAAATATTTTACAGGGCCATTAAAGGAGAAGTATGGGATTTAAAAAAAATGTGATTAAATGTGAGTTTAGAGATAGACTGAAGGATATCATATTGTGAGTGCTATGGACCACAAGGCAAGCTTGGTATAGTATTACTACCTTACTATACACTTAAGGATGTACAGAGTCCCTAGTTAGGTAGAATAATTTTTTCCTATCTGTAAAGTGCCAGGTTCTCATCTAAACTTCATGCTATTCTGCTATACAGTGAATATATAATATTATAAAGCACTAGAACATAAATGGCTATTTAAGGCTGGTTCACACTGTCTTTGGATGCGGCTCACAGCAGGAGTCCAGTGCGTCCCTGTTCTCCATTTCAGGGACAAATTTTTACCTTAATTCGGACCTGAAACTGAGCCAAAGACGCACAGGACCCTTGTGCCATCCTCTCCGTGGCCAAAACGGAGCTGTGTGAACCGGCTGCATTGAGAGCCGGTCACAGTCTCCTGTTATGCGAATTTGATGCAGGGAAACTTTCATCCAATTCACATCAGTGTGAATCCAGCCTTAAACATTAAGTGACAAGACACTACAATCATTAACTTTGCATTTAGTGTTCATTATCTTTTTTGGTGATGTGTCTATTTTTTTCTGAAGTATACAGTACATCTTGTCCAGAAGGAAATTTTCATAGTCTTACTGCCATAGGTGTCTATCTATTGTATCAGCATGTCTTAGTTCCAACAATGCATGTCTTACTTCTTCCAAATAAAGATTGAACATTTCTCACTGAGATCATCCTTTAATTTAGATGGGTAACAATGCTAAATTAATGTGCATTAAGTGTTGTCATCAATTCATCCATCCTGCACATTCCTGCTGGAGTACAGAAGGATGTCCTAAGAATGCATCAATTGTTATGTAGCAACGTCATCCCAAGTTTAGTAATGCCTATTGCCATGTCTCCTTTATTGATTGACAGCACAGTCCAGAGCATTGGAGGATTTCCAGTCATATGATTGCCAAAAAGGGAGGATAAGAGCAGGTAGTTTTGTAATCCCAGGAAGATGACATCCAGGCACCACTAGTAACCTCCCTTTACCAATATAAACTTTAAAGTATACCTAACACCATAGCACCAAAACATTCCAATAGAATGGGGAATGGTTTACACCCCTGTATTATTTTTTTGCCATCTATGTCATATTGGAGACATTTCTTTTTACTTCCTACCCTGTATTGTAGACAGCAAGAAGTGAGAAGAAATGTGATTAACCACTTCAGCCCCGGAAGACTTGACCCCCTTCCTGACCAGAGCACTTTTTACAATTCGGCACTGCGTCGCTTTAACTGACAATTGCGTGGTCATGCGACGCTGTACCCAAACAAAATTTGCATCCTTTTTTTCCCACAAATAGAGATTTCTTGTGGTGGTATTTGATCACCTCTACGGTTTTTATTTTTTGCGCTATAAACAAAAAAAGCAACAATTTTGAAAAAAATAAAAAATAAATATCCCCAAAATAAAATATCCCAATTTTTTAAAACAAACTTCTTCATCAGTTTAGGCCAATATGTATTTTTCTACATATTTTTGGTAAAAAAATGGTTTTCACAAAAGTTATAGCATCTACAAACTAAGGGAAAGATGTACTGGATTTTTATGGCATTTTTATTATTATTATTGTTTTTACTAGTAATGGTGGTAATCTGCGACTTTTAGTGGTACTGCAACATTGCGACGGACAGATCAGACACTTTTGACACATTTTTGGGACCAATGACATTTATACAGCGATCAGTGCTATAAATATGCACTGATTACTGTATAAATGTCACTGGCGGGGCAGGGGTTAACACTAGGGGGCGATTAAGGGGTTAAGTGTGTGTTCCCTCAGTATGTTCTAACTGTATGGGGATAGGACTGACTAGGGGAGAAGACATATCGTTGTTAATACTTAGTAGGAAGAAAGAACATGTCTCCTCTCCCCTGACAGAACAGGGAGGGATTTGTGTGTTGACACACACAAATCCCTGCGCTGGCTGTCGTGCACACGATCGCGTGTGGCCTCTGTCGGCTCTTAAAGGGAACCCCGTACCCGTATGGGGTTTCGCGCGCAGGGGGGGCCATTCTGCCCCCCCCCCCGTAAAAAGGTGTGAGCCGGCCAGGAACCGATTAAAGTGATGTTCTGGTGACAGCTGTGTAAGGAAATTTTCAAGTGTTGCCATTGAAGAAGTTCCCTTAATTCCAACTTAAATTTTGGGAATTTTCCTCACTTCCAGTTTCGATAACTGTAGGAACCAGAACAAATAGAAAGAATGAGTTTCTCTAGTGGGGGTGCAGACAGCAGTAAAGACATGGCAGGAGCTATAACTTGGTCAAAAGTTATAGCTTTAAATACAATTTAGGGGCCAGTTCACAACTGAATCACACAGGAATGTGGTCCGCGTTCCGGTGCGATTCCTGTGTGGTGCAAATCACTCTGGATCGCACCAAAAGTAGTAGTAGCATGTACTACTTTTCAAAAATACACTGCACCAGATTGCATGGTATTGCGGGTTTCCCGAACTGCATCCTAAGGGCTGAAATCAGGTGACTGATGTTTTTTTGAAAACGTATAAAATGGTTCTGTTAAAGGAATTGTGCTCTGCAAGCAATAATGCTTACATTCATTTTAAATGATACCAGCAAGTCTGGAGTTATATATTGTTTTAAATCATGCATGTTCTTCTCTACATTGATCTTGGGTAGGGCTGTACAGAAGTCAACAAATTGACTAAATGTTTTGTACGTTATTTCACATTATTGAGCCTGAATAATGATTCACACTGGTCCATTTCCTGAGTTCAATTTGAATATGCTTTAATTTCTATTCTTTGTAACATGGGGTAACGTAGCATGTTGATGAACAATATCAAAATAACATCCTTGTGGTTTTCTGTTGAAGCATTGCAATTTTACTCAAGCATAAATTGTCAGGTTTAATAGCATGATGAGTAAACAATTTAAATGGAAGACAAAGAGAATCACCAAGCAGAAAATGAATCGTTTGAAGTAAAACAGTTTATAATAAACATGACTGCAGGCTTGTATGAGGCAAAATTGTATGTGGAGCATGTGAGGATAGTTCAGAGGGCTGTGCTGTGTGCATGGGGACATTCCAATTATAATTATATCATTTTTTAATTGTAACCTTTTAGGGATCACATTGCTATGAGTGCTTTGTTTACTGATACTGTAGCTTCCAGTATATCCTCTACAACTGGGATCCTGATGATTTCTTAAGAGGGAAGTAGAAGAGACTATGCAAATATCATTTTTGTTAATTTATTCAAGACTTTTAGATGAAATCAAAGTCAAATATCTCAGTTATGAAAGATGGCCTTGATGACAATGGCACTATATGGACTTGCATTTAAAAATGAGCACAAATTTACAGTGTAATGCCCCGTACACACGGTCGGATTTTCCGACGGAAAATGTGCGATCAGAGCTTGTTGTCGGAAATTCCGACCGTGTGTGGGCTCCATCGGACATTTTCCATCGGATTTTCCGACACACAAAGTTTGAGAGCAGGCTACAAAATTTTCCAACAATAAAATCCGATCGCGTCAATTCCGACCGTGTGTGGCCAATTCCGATGCACAAAGTGCCACGCATGCTCAGAAGAAATTCCGAGACGGGACAGCTCGGTCTGGTAAAATTAGCGTTCAGAATGGATACAGCACTTTCGACACGCTGCAGTGTTTTAAATTGTTTAATACAGCGCACTCTCTTCTTCTTTATAATGTGAGAAGAATGAAGTAGTTTGCTGCTCATATTCACACAGACTTCTCACAAACTTCTTTCTTTATTATTTATCGTGATTCCCTCAATATATTTTAATTTGTCACATCTGACC
This sequence comes from Aquarana catesbeiana, assembly GCF_042186555.1. NCBI lineage: Eukaryota > Metazoa > Chordata > Amphibia > Anura > Ranidae > Aquarana > Aquarana catesbeiana. The sequence continues at coordinate 496,381,276 of NC_133328.1, read as the reverse complement.
AAATTTCTTTTTTGTTGTTTTATTTTTGTTTTGTATTTTTTTCAAGGCTGATGTTTTTTTTTATTTTTTGGGGGTTTTACTTCATAATATTTTTGTGTGTGTTTTGTGTGTCAAGTTACCACAACACCATTGATATCTTGTATTATTTAATCTCAAGGAGATTGTTTGGTGTTGGTGTCCCTTGTTAATTTCACATTGTAGTTTTGAAATGTACCTGCCTCCTCACAAACAAACTGTCCTTTTTGAAGGAAAACACACATAGGCCAGTATAATTGAAACAAAAAATCCTTTAATAAGGGCTCACAACCAAACAAAGAGGGAGGCAACGCTGGAGAAACAGCAGAAATTGGCGAAGCCTTTGGCCCCCAGGGCACACATCAATTATTTTACTGCAAAATTGATCGCCTTAGATGTCCATATATAAGGGAGTGCAGTCTGGTCTAGAAGTCCAAGAGATCATGAAAGCAGCAGATGACATGTATGTCCCCAGGATGTGGTCATACAAGAGCCTGCATCTTTTGCCAGACCAGACTGAACCCAGGCCATCACTCTCTGGTCTTCCTTCCACGCTTCCTTCCACGCTGTGGCTGTGGTGGTGGAGTTGTGGCAGGAGGAGGAGGATGTTCCAACTCACTCAGGTGGGTATTGGGTGTGATTTCGCCCCTCATCCCCTTAGTTAAGACTTTATAAAGAAGGTCCTCACACAGCTGGCGTTGGCCCTCCTGCATGCCCTGCAGTTTGATGGTAGCCATGCAGGCAAAGGCCTCTTCAGGAGTGGGGGTGGCTCTGAGGGACGCAGAAGCCTCCTGAATGAGCCTGAGCGCTGAATCCTGCACGTGACTCCCCTTCCTGGGTCTTTTCGTTGGAAGGCGGAGGGGAGGAACCTGTGATTCGGTTAGGCTCCTACTGGTCCCAGGCTTCTCCTGGCTGCCACTTACCTCCGCCTCCTCCTGGCTGCCACATTCCACAGCCTCCTCCTATGTGCCACATTCCAGAGCCTCGTCCTGGCTGAGGTCTTCCTGTGTATGAAAAAGGGACATCGTTTTAGTTTTTCTTCAGCAATCACACACAATTTTCATCTCATGACTGTTGCAAATGGAATGTTAACAAATATAACAGACTATCATTCTGAGCCCAGCATTTTTCATTCTTGTCCCAATTATTTGTGCCCACTACTGTCTATTGATATGTAAAACACTTTATTAAATCAGCAATTAGTGATCAATAATAACATCTAGTAAACATCATTTATTTATTGACCAGAAATCTGTCGAAGAATGCTATATCTGACTCCAGCTGGGCTCCTCCACTTCTTCCTGGCTGGAAGTCCCAGGTTGGACATCGGAAGCCTCAGCTGGGGTGGAAGGAAGTGTGGAAGGAAGAGTGGAAGGAAGGGTTGAGAGGGATTCCCTGACTCCAGTCTGGTCTGACAGAAATCTGCAGTCTCTCATAGTACCACAGCCTGGGGACATAAATGTCATCTGCTGCAGCTCCAGATCTCTGGGAATCCGTGACCTTCTTGCGCTCCCTTAGATAAGTGCTCCTCAGACCACCAATTTTGGCTTTTAAATAGGGGATGGTTGCCGTGGGGACCACCGGCTTCACCAACTCCAGCAGTTTCTCCTGCGCTGCCTGCCTCTTTTGTTTATTATTGTATTGGGGGTGTTTGACCTGACACAGACAGGGCTGCTCCCTGTATTTGTCTATGAACAGGGGGAGGAAGTTGTGGTCATTGAAGCCATCCATTTTATTTGCAAGACACAACACGACAAACCCTAATGTCAGGCAAAACTCTCCTAATCTTGTTACAATATAGGCCTCAATCTAGAAGCAGTATAGGCCCAAGTTTAGATCTTACCTTCGTTATCACGATCGGCGCTTCCGATACTCCTTCCTCCGCTCCCAGATCGCATGCACTATGCACGCGTGTTACGCTTTATACACACTGCGCATGTGTGAAACTCCGCCCGCCCCTGACGTTCTTTCTATTCTATTCCCCGCCCCTTCTCGTTCGGCGCAGTGGGGGAAGAGCACATGGTGGAGACACAGCAGGTGCGTGCTAATTACAGCAACGAGGAGGAGGAGGAAAGCCCGGAGCCAGAAACGTCATGATCCAGAAGGAGACGATTTAAGGCATCAAATATGTCCTTTGGGGAGATGTTGGATATGGTCGACATCCTGAAGAAGGCCGACTATGACGGGAAGTATGGACCTTACCCCAACCCCAACGTCAGAAAGGCCAAGATAATGGCGAAAGTGGTCAAGAGTCTGCACCGGAATTTCGGGGTACGACGATCGAAAGATCAGCTCAGGAAGCGGTGGTCGGACCTCAAATTAAGAGAGCACGAGCAGTACAGAAGGATCCGGAGAGTGCTGCAAAAAAGTAAGTAGTTGTGCTATGTTCCTATTCTTTATGTTTATTACGTTTGTGATGCTCCATGTGCTTTTCTTAACTGTTCTCCAGTTTAAAATGGCAACTTTCATGTTCATGGCCACATTATTCGTTCGTAGAAAACATTGTTCGTTCGGCCTAGAAAACACGATTGTTTTGGCCATATGCATTTGCCCACATTTTTTAGGGCCTACTTGTCTGAAACTAATTTGGTTGTGTAGATGGGTTTGTTACCAAAATGAAATTCAAACTAGATTCTGTGTAAGGAGAGGACACTCAGCAGCTGTTTACACATTTGGACGCTGGAGCACTAGTGTGGGACACAAGAACACCCTTTTTATTAGGGGGTCCCACACAGGTGCTCCAGTGTATATTATAGGGGTGTCTCCATCTGTGAAGCTTGTACAAAACAGGTACGTATTGAAGCTTGACAAAGGACAAGAAAAATGGACATCTTGGAACATCTTGGAACTCTGCCAAAACAGACAATTGTACCCCACTTCCAAGCAATGTTTCATATTTATAGTTCTGCCATCAAATATCTGTGTGCTAAGTATACCTATTTTTTTTTACATAGGGGAGAAAAGACTCGGAGGACACCCCTCATCTGAGGAGACCCTAGACCCCCCACCTCTGGAAGAAGGGGAAATCCACCCAAGCCAAGCAGAGCAGAAGGAGGAAGACATAGTGGAAATTGTCACCACAACAGGTGAGTGTCTGCGACCACAGGCTCAGGTAAGAGATGGATGCCGGCATATTTATAATACATGGTGTGTTTTTGTTTCTATCTTTTTAGGTGATCATGATGTTGTGGATCCAGATCCTTTCACCTCGGAAAGTGCACAGATCCTGATCGGGGAGATCATGGGGTGTAATAGGGACTTGGAAAACATCCTTAAAAACATCAACAATGTTCAACAAAAAATTAAGAACATCATTGATGTTTTAGGGAGAGTTTAAAACCCCTCAAAATCCCTTTTTTTTTGCGCTTTTTGTGAGCTAAAAATTTTTACAATTTTTTGACATATTTGCGAAAAGCCAAATTTTGAAGAGGCACACAGTGTGTCAACATGTGCTATCTGCCACCACGGGAGAGCAATGGACACGTTTTGGGGGTGCAACCCCTTCCTCAACAATAAAGTAGCTGTGAGGAAGGGGTTGCACCCCAAAAACACGTCCCTTGATCCCCCGTGATGGCAGGTAGCACATGGTGACAATCGGCAATTGGTGTGCATCTTCAAAATTTGGCTTTTCTAGAGGTGACTTCACCCCATCTGAACGCAATATCAAACACAGTTTGTAAATACTCATGTCTGATATTGCCTTCAAGTTCTACCAAATGTGAACTTTGTAAGTTCAAGATTTGTGTCTTTCTTGTTGGTTTGTTTTAAAAACCTTTTCTAAATGCACATGTGATTGTGCTGGTATTAAAAAGATTGTTAATCAAGAATGTGTGGATTATTGTTTCAACGCTCCAACACTTTTGTGGTGCTCTAATTGGTGTTTTCTGTGACAATGGGTGTTATTTCCTAAGGACAAATCCACTTTGCACTACAAGTGCAGTTTCAACTGCACTTGTAGTGCAAAGTGTCTTTGCCTTTAGTAAGGTTACACAATCACGCCATTTTCAGGACTCATCACATTTCTGTCAGGGTCAGCTAAAAGAAACACAAGCAGTAAATGTCACCAAAGATTTGAGTAGTTATTTGTTTTTTTTATTTGAAAAAGGTTTCAGACATTGTCTGGCATATTGATGGCCCCCCTACCCGCAAAGAATTCAAGGTTTCTTAGCCGGACATCACGGGCACTCGGGGGGGGGGGGCAAGCCAGGACGGCCACTTTCAAGCGCTGTCAGGGTTGTTTCATTTTGAATTCCAGCCTCAGCCCCAACTGAGCCAGCATAGTTGGCAGAATGTTGCCGTAAAAAGTTGTGTAGAACACAGCACGCCAGGATAATATGATTCAGTTTATACTCCGCCATATGTATGGGTGTAAAAAATAGGCGGAACCGGCTGGCCATGATTCCAAACGTGTTCTCCACCACTCTTCTGGCTCTGGCTCGTCGGGGTCCGTCAGCAAAGGCATATGACAGAACTGGTCATGCTGAAGCAACCAATTCTTGGTCCATTAACTCCTCCCCACCCTGTTCATGGACTGGACTTGTGTCAAGGTCAGGACCTCAACACCAAGCCCCCGCACAACGGCTGCTCAGAACGAAGTAACAGAATGCTCTGAAGAACAGCAAGGCCTGTGAAGAGCGACCTGAAAAACAGTAACGAGCAGACAAGATCGCACTGAATAGTACAATACGAACTGACTGCACGCACTGAAGAGCAGATACAAACCCACAAGCACAAACTGAACAGCAGAAAACGATCTGAAAACCACGAGTCTGAAAAAGCGCGAATCGTCTCTCACCAAACTTTTACTAACACGAGATTAGCAAAGGGAGCCCAAAGGGTGCCGCGCTTGGTTCTGAACTGGCCTTTTCTAGTCTCGTTGTACGTGTTGTACGTCACCGCGTTCTTGGCGATCGGAAATTCCGACAACTTTGTCTGACCGTGTGTATGCAAAACAACTTTGAGCCTACATCCGTCGGAAAAAATCCATGGATTTTGTTGTCAGAATGTCCGATCAATGTCCGATCGTGTGTACGGGCATAACAGTTATTTGTCTGATATGTTTCTGATTTGTATATAGTGTTGTAGATCGTAAGGGCATATTACAGTAAAACCCAAGGTAAATTGCTAACTACTCATTGAAATACATATACAGTATTTTTAAAGTTTTACTTCTAAAAGTATTTGTTATTTTGTAGAGCCAAACTTGAGATTTGCACATATTTTGTACAGACAGATGGGTGACATGTGTAGTTCCTGAATGAGAAATTCCTCTTCCTGGTTCGGCAATGCAGCTTTCTATGTAACTATTCCACTTATAACCTCCCCATTGGACAGTAAATCAGCATCATCAGTTCTTCCAGAGAGCTGACCTAGGATGCAATAAACTTGCTCAGGATGCTAAAGCAAAAATTATTCATGTAGGGAGATCTCTTAAGCCCCATACACACTATTACGGTAGATTTTCTGCAGATTTCTGTCATCAGATTTACCAAAACCATGTAGTGCAAGGGCCTGCCTGCTTGCATACAAATTGAAACTCTTAAGGTTTGACCTCATATTATATGGTTTGGTTAACTCTGAAGACAAAAATCTGCAGAAAATGTAATAGTGTGTATGGGGTCTTATCCTGATGTAGAATAAATGTACCGCTCAAGTAAATCATCCATTGCCGTATATCCTCTGGAGTTTCTGTCTTCTGGAGATCACCAAGCCCTACCACTGCTATAATTGAGTTTTACACATTTTGCTGCAAGCAGAGGAATCTCCATGGCATTGTACACCCCACAATACTCACCCACCAACCTGTAAAAATAACAAAGGTTAACTATAAAAGGAGGCTTGAATGAACATCCATTCGCTGACAGGAACGCCTGGAGATCCAAACATGGATTGGATACTTAAATCCTGCTGAAAAGATTGCCAGCAAACACACCTTTGACAGCTGCTGTCAGTTCTTCCCAGAAACTGCCGTCCCCTTTCTTCCAGCTTTTTTGCTTGTAAAAGTTGAGAAGAGTGACCTGAAATAGAAAAAAGTGAGAGCCAGAAACAACCCACAACCATTTGAAATAATTAGCTTTATTTTATTTGGTTTAACAGTGTGCACAGAACTCCCATTGTTATGAGGCCATTTCATACATTTTGTGGCCCTAACAAATGACCAACAAATGAATTCTCCAAAATGAAAAACAAATGAAGGACTAATACTACGCTATTATGGCCATGCCAGGTGGTCATCCAGCAGATCTAATTGAATCAATGAATATTCAGCCCATCACCTGCTCAGGATTAAAATGTTTGAGAACTTTCAACAAAAATGTTTTTTACACTACTTTAGAAGACTGTAGAAAAATAAAAGCCAAAGAGATATGGTCCTTTCATTGAAATGAAAAACCTGCTTCGGGTGAAGAAACATTTATGTCTAGAAGTAAGAATGGCTTACACTCATGTGTATAGCTTCATAGTAATGTAATAGTAATGTATTGTATTTGCTATTTAGATCATTTGAAGTAAAAATGCAGCAAAAACATTTTTACTAGTAGAAAATAGCAGAATAGGACAGCTAGGGAAATGGTTGGCAGTTCGGTCTGTTTTTCATCACTACCTGTATCCACTATGGAGAGATTGCCTCTCTCCACTTATCCCGATGACCATTGTCAATGGAACACAAAGGAAAAATCCTAAATTTTACAGTCGTCACTGGAAAGCGAGGGGAAATTTTCCAACTGAGACAAATGTCCTTGTGACAAATAATATGTGGAGTTTCTTCCCACATTGAGAACATTTACACTTATTAGCTGCCATGTTTTGAAGACAGGAAGCGAAGGAAAGACAGACCATAACAAGGCCCTTACTGATGTTTCTAACTCTTTCTTACTATATAGAAAATCCAATAAAAAGCTAAGGCCTATGTGTGGTCTTGTGTATTTTTCTTATCGTACATCACAGGACACAGAGCCATAGTAGTTACTATGTGGGTTATAGGCCACCTTCAGATGATGGACACTGGCACGCCCTAAGATAAAAAGTGCACTCCCTATATAACCCCTCCCACTACTGGGAGTATCTCAGTTTTTTCGCCAGTGTCTAAGGTGTTGGTCACGAGTAAAGATGTGCTGAGCTCCACTGGAGCAATCCTTGCTGGGGCTAGCCATGCAGCCGGATCCATTCAAAGTGTCTTTTAGGCCGAATTGAATGGTACCCGGGCCTCGTGTCCGAAGAAACAAGGTTTTGCCTCTAAACGCTTCTCTTTTTAGAGAGCTGGACCCCGGGATCTAGTACTTTTGGTAGTAAGACCATAAAGTTTTACTGGCGGTGGTGCTATTACAGGCCAAGGATTGTGGGTTTCCTCGAGGATCCCCAGCTCCTGAAGGTCTGTTGGTTTTACCACAGAAAACCCTGTGGGGGGAAAGGTAAATGGAGTTCTTCTAATAAATTTTTGAATTTTCTTATGAATGTCTCCTTTAGTAAATGTTGTCATGCTTATGTGTCACCACTGGGGGCTGTATAGAGCACATACCTTCTCATGCTTCCTCAGAGAGCTCATGATGTGTCCAGAGCAGCAGCATCCATTTCCTCCAGCCAGCAACAGACCTCCAGTAAGTCTGGGGGGGGGTTCCTCCCCACCAGATGCCCCCACCTGTGCTATTTGCTACCCCTCTTCAAGAGGAAGAAGTACAAAAAAAACGAATGGCACGCCGCACTACTCAGCGGCTTCAAGGCTCTCCTCGCCATTTTCTCCCCTCTCTGTAAGATCTCATAGGACCAGAGGCCTGCGCTCGCGTGGGAAAACTTTTTCTTTTGAAAGAGAGGAGGGGGGCCGTAGGCGACGGAGGGGGCGGGGCTTAGCGTGGTGTTGGCGTCCTTCAACACCCAGCGCAGGAAAGAGTGTTTTTTTTTTTTAAAAAAAAGCACTAGTGTTATTGCTGCAAGCTGTGGAGGGACACAAGAGTGTGAAAGAGGTTGTGACACAAGCATTTTTTTTTAACACATTTACTATTTGCATCAGGCTGAGCGTTAATAGCAGCGGCAGTGGCGGACTATTGCTCAAGCAATGGATGCGATTTCTTTCTGTAGTACCTCAGCTTTGTGCATCGGGCTATATTCAGAAGGGGGGGATGAAACACCCCCCAAAAAAGGAGCTAAAAGGGTCTCCCTCAAGCTATGGAAAGCCTACTCTTCAAATGGCATCCTCCCCTGAGAGGGGGTGGCTGGTCAGAGTGAGCATCGGGGCCATGAAATGTTTTCAACACTGCAGCCCCTGTTCATTTTACTCTTTTTCCTCAGCCATGGTATGTTTTTAAAAGAAGTTTAGCGACTTTAATCGTATCCCAGAGTGGTTAATCGCATCCCAGTGTGGTCAAGTTGCGACAGGTTCTCTTCCATTTTCCTAAGACCCTCAGACTGAGGAACCTAGGGGCAGGAGAAGACGATTCCCTCAGGGGACCGTGGTGAGGCTGATGACTCCTCTTCTGAGCTGTCAATTGCTGGAGATTCAGCTTTCACTATCTGTAAGATTGATGGTATAATTTCTTGCTGAATGATCCGCTCCACATTTATGTACCCTTAACTGAGTATTTGGGTTCGCTAAAGCCTCCTAAAGCTGTGCATGCTTTTTCCTGTCCATTCTTTGTTGGGAAAATTTTTTGTACCTGGAGGATCACCCAGATAAGTTTTATTTTCCATTCTAAAAAGTGTAGAATGTGGAGTATACCAGCAATTAACGCTACTATATCCTTTGTAAGTTTGACTTGTCCAGCAGACATTACTCAAATACTTAGGGATCCAATGGATAAAAGGTTGGAATTCCTATTAAAAAAAACCCACTTTTTTCTCTGGCAGGTTGAGTGTCTCAGCCTGTGCTGACAGTAATTGGTTAATTGTTGAGAAACCAGTTTTAACAGGTGTTTAAGGTTATCCTGCTCAGCAGGTCCAGGAGGCATCTTTATGTTTGCAATAGTTGCTATGACAGATTGCGCCTTCGCTAAGCGTCATGCAAGAAGCTCCTGGCTAGTCTTTCCTTTTGCGGTAAGACAGCTATCTGGGGATATTTTGGATATATCCAAAGAATTTCTAGCAAAAGAAAGATACCCCTTTTGCATTTTAAGTGAAGGAATAATTGTGTTTTTTATTTCAAAGTACCTTCTTCTGTGCCAGGGGCATCAGCCTCCAGGCAGTCACGACGGCCTCCGCCGTCAGGTTCAAAGGGTAATCTTTAGGGTTAACCCCAGGAACAAAACAGGTCTTGAGGGAGGAAGCATACAAGATACTGTAGCCCCCTTATGAGGAGGTACCCCCGCTTGCTCAATAGGGAGAATTTTTCTACAGTTCTCAGGGATCTGACAGAAGGAATGTCAAGATGAATGGAGGACTTCCTCAATAGCTCCAATGTACAAACTGGAGTTCCAAGAATTTCCATCTCCTCGTTTTCTCAGATCAAACGTTCCTAAGGATCCAGAGAAATAGAAATCTTTCTCTCTAGCATTGGACCATCTTTTGGCAAAAAGTATTCATGGTGGCCCCATGTAAGAGCAGAGATTGGGATTGGTTAAATCCAAATGGACATTCTAGATCTCAAAAATCTAAAATTCAATTGCTGAATATAATCTCTCCCTTTTTGCATGAAGAAGCATATCTCCATATGCCTAATTGCTCGCTCACTAGTAATATTTTTCTTTCAAAGTGGAAAATCTGCTTTTTCAGTGTGTAACTCTGCTTTCCATTCTAGCTGCTACACCTCAAGTACAAGGTTCTGGCTCCTTTTCTAGCCAGATTGAGGGCCCAAAGTATAACGATTATGGTTTACCTAGTCGATCTGTTCTTGTTAGACCAGTCGGTAGCCTGCTTAGACCAAAAGTATGGTCACCACATGCGACTACCTGGAATATCTAGGTCGGATTTTCAACCTAGGAGGAATCTTCTTTAAAACATGAAGAAAATACTTGGGTCTGATCATAGGTACACCCAGAAAAGGGTATTCTTACCCCAGGCTAAGATCAGCGCCATAAAGGACTGATCTAGGTAGTCGAAGCAAGATGTTTTTCTCCTATTCAACTTTGCGTGAGGTTATCGGGAAAGATGGTGGCTTCATTCGAGGCCGTTCTTTATGCTCAATCTCATTCTAGACTGCGGCAAAGTAGTATCCTATCGGCTTGAAACAGAGAATTCAAGCTCTATATTCCCAATGTGTCTGACTCCAAAGCCTACGGCCACATCACCCTGATAGCGCTCGATTTCCTCCAATCTTGGAGGCTAAGCAGGGTTGGGCCTGGTTAGTACCCGGATGAAAGACCACCTGGAAATACCAGGTGCTGTAGGCTGAATGCGCCGGAGTCTCAGTTTATGGTTAACATCCAAAAATCTGCGAAGGGGAAAATTCTTCTTTCAGTTACCTGGGAAATAGTTTCAACATATGCCAACCTTTTTTTGTTTAGGTTGGGGGACATCAGTTCTCACTGATTTGTGCATTCCCTCCTATTCTGCCTTCATCCAACTTCTTCACAGGATCAAGCAGGAAGGGAAGTCGTTGATTCTTGTGACCTCCAGCGGGGTCCAGGAAATCTTGGTATGCAGAGATTGTAGAGATGGCAGTAGGGAACCCATGGACCCTACCTTCACGGCCAGACCTTCTCTCGCAAGGTCCGAAGTTCCATCCTACTTTACAAACGATAAATTTAACGGTTTGACTATTGAGGCCCACACTCTGAAGAAGCATGGGCTGTCAGGTTTGGTAGTTTTCTACCTTGGTTTATGCAGAGTCAGCCTCCATGGTTATATATTGTGGAGTCCGGGAAACATATGTCTCCTGGTGTGAAACCAGGAGCTGCACCCCAGGAAATAAGTCTAGGTAGAGTCCTTGATTTTTTCTGCAGATGAGGTGAGAAATAAAGCTGGCCTTGAGTGCTTTCTAAGGACAGGTCTCAGCCTTATCGGTATTATTTCAATGACCACTTGCTTCGCATTCTTTGGTCCATAACTTTATTCAGGCAGTAACTCGGCTTAATCTCCTGTTAAGTAACCCCTGAACCCTTGGGACTTGAATTTAGTTTTGTCGCCATTACAAAACAGCCTTTTTTGGGCCAATACGACATATTCCATTATTTTTTCTGGTAACCATATCTACTGCAAGAAGGGTTATCAGTATTAGCTGCTCTTTCTTGTAAAGAGCCATATTTTTGTGGTTCACAGGGATGAGGTAGTATTGCGTCCTCATCCTAACTTTTTACCAAAGGTAGTATCAGGTTTTTAACTAAACCGGGATTATGTTCTACTGTCCTTTTTCCAGAACCCTGTTCTTTGGAAGAAAAATCATTACTTTTTTTATGTGGTGAGAGCAGTCAATGTCTACCTAAAGGCGATTGCTCAGATTTGGAAAACGGATGTTTTTATTCGTGTTGCCTGAAAGTCCTAAAGGAGGACAGGCAGCATCAATATCTACTATTCTAAATAGATTCGACAAGTAATCGTTCAAGCTTATGGTTAAAGAGGTGGATTCCACCCTCTCAAATCAAAATGCACTCATCTAGGGCTGTTAGTGCTTCCTAGGCAGTGCATCACCAAGCCTCCATGGCTCAAATCTGTAAGGCCCCAACTTGGTCTTCAGACTATACATTTATCAGATTCTATCAAATAGATGTAAAAGGTCATGAGGGTATCGCCTTTTGGCGCAGGGTACTGCAGGCTGCAGTATTAGTCCTCTAGTCTCTTATTGTCCTACTTTTTGTTGTGTATCCCTCCCTTTAGTTGGCATTGCTATGGGACATCCCACATAGTAACTACTGTGGCTCTGTGTCCCATGATGTACAATAAGAAAATAGGATTTTTAAAACAGCTTACCTGTAAAATCCTTTTCTTTGAAGTACATCACGGGACACAGAGGTCCTTCCCTTCTTTGGTATACACGTGTATTGCTTTGCTACAAAACTGAGATACTCCCAGTAGTGGGAGGGGTTATATAGGGAGTGCACTTTTTATCTTAGGGCGTGCCAGTGTCCATCACCTGAAGGTGGCCTGTAACCCACATAGTAACTACTATGGCTCTGTGTCCCGTGATGTACTTCAAAGAAAAGGATTTTACAGGTAAGCTGTTTTAAAAATCCTATTTTTATAGATCACTATCTTGAAGTCAGCCTGTCGTTGGCTTCTTGGTTTGAATGAGACACTTTTCAACAAAGGATTATTCTTAAGCTACTGAGCAAAAAATATCTGTAGTAGTTTAGATCTTACATGATTTCAGCAGTTCAAATAGCTTTTGAGACATAGAGTAAGGCCTTCATTTAACAACACAGTGCAAATTCTCTGATGTATAAATACCCACAGCCACCAGAATTTTTTCTAGATACTTTTTTTATTGGATTTTTTTCATTAAACACATAAAACATACAGTAACATTTCTGGTCTGTTAACCCTGGGTATCAAGGGTACAATGCTGAATATTGCAACTGCATTAAATCATAAGGTACAGAGCAACACAGCTTGCCGCATATCCATTGAAGTTCTAAATTTGATCCCAGACAATAAGCTTCTCTATTTGTCATACAAACTGTAGTAGATAAAACCTATCCACAGTTCAAATTTTAAATGAGTTCAGTGTGGCATTTATTTCCAGAAATCAAACACCTAACTTGTACCCATAACAAGGTTTGTATATTAAGTAGCCTAAAATTACAGGATCATAACATGTACTTGGTTTGGTCAAGAACATTTTATATATATATATATATATATATATATATATATATATATATATATATATATATATATATATATATATATACAGTTCTTTTTTTACCAGGTTGGAAAAAAAGTTTCTGCTGTCAGGTGCCAGTCCTGGCATATGAAGAGTATTATTTACCTGTGCAGGATAGTATTGATTTTGTGGCTCCATTCCTCAAAAGTAGAAGGGTGGGGGAATAACCACTTCAGGGTTGTCAATTTTTGGGCCAAGAACAGGAATGTAGCCGCAGGAACTGTGTCTAGAAGTGTCTCCTGACCTAGAACCCTCAACATACAAAGAAGAGGATCTAGAACAATAGGTATTATACAGCTTTGGGCTCACCTTCACAGCATGCGAAACAGGTCAGCCAGAGCACACAGTTTTTGTGGGGTACAATATACTCTATTTAGTATGAACAGTTGTGTGGGTGAAAAAAAAACATGGGCACTATTTCTAGGGCTCTTTGCCAGCTCCCACCCATGGCCAATCAGATTTTAGCATATGACATTTTAGTGTCGTAGAAATAACAGATGATATCTACATTGGTTGCTGTTGGTTATTGGCTTTAACATATTATTTCTTTCCTTATTAAATAAAAATGTAAGCGGGTAAAGAGTAGGTACATCTTACCCTTTACCCCACTCCATTCTACTGATGATGAGGGGATCAGTGGTGTGATATTTAAGAAATATAAATGTAGGCTTGTCAATGATTGAAAGGAACAATTCAGATGACTCTTGTACTAGTAGGAGATAAAGTAAATATACAAGTGTAAAGAATCTAGGGTACTGGATACCATTATTTTCAAATAACCTCACTTTCACAGCATGTCCTCTCAGGAAAATTATAGCTGAAAGGTTTTAAAATAGGATGAGTGTAGAAAAATGTCCTTATGTAAACCTCTTCTGCCTGAGCTGTTACCAGGAATTGCATAGCTTCGAAAGCTGCCTTTCTCACTCTGAGGATTTAATTTTTTATTTTTACATTTATTTCTGAAGTGCTTTTCAATTAGCACTCTGAGCAGCCCTGACTATTGTTCCTAGTGCAACTCTAAAATTAAGGAATCCAATTAAACAGTTTTGTAGGTAATGTCAGCAACTAAAGGTGAATGAGGGCCAGCAGCCCCCGTAAACTGTACATGACAGCTGAAAGTGCAGAGAAGTACATGGTAAACTTTAATATATCATTCAGATCCTGTTTTGTATGCGCCGGAAAACATTGGCTTTTAAAATAGACTTTGCAGTGTTTATCGCAGTATTCAGCAAAAATAATAGCGGAACTTTGAATAAAATGAAATACTACCTGCCTGGCTGTCATGATGATTCTGTGGCATGAATAATTTTTGATTCACTAACCTAGAACAAAAATGCAGATCAGTAATTCTGACTACTCTGTGACATCACTGTTTTAATAAAGGACTAGTCAAAAACTGCCTCATGTTTATTGTTACGCTACACTTTTTTTGGGGGGGTGAATGGGTAGGGGTACTATGTCCCCCATACTCATTCGCATGAGGGACGGGATCTGGGGGGCCCCCTTTTTTAAAGGGGCTTCCAGATTGTGATAAGCCCCATGCCCGCAGATCCCCACAACCACCACTCAGGGTTGTGGGGAAGAGACTCTTGTCCCTATCAACATGAGGACAAGGTGCTTTGGGGCAGGGGGTCACAGCCCCCCCTGCCCCAAAGCTCCCCCCATGTTGAGGGCATGTGGCCTGGTATGGTTCAGGAGGGGGGGGGGGGCGCCCCCCTTTCCTGGCCTGCAGGGCTGCATGCTCAGATAAGGGTCTGGTATAGATTGGGGGGGACCCCACGCCGTTTTTTAATTTTATTTTTTATACATTTTGCATTGCTAACATTGCCGCTGAGCACATGTTACATGTCACAAGTCAGATCAGTTAAGATGCGATTTCCATTCAATTCTATGGGCTGAAATCAGACAGAAGTCTGACCAAAGTAGTGCAGGAACCTTTTCCAAAGACAGACCGACACAAGTCAGACCAGTTAAGACAGCTCTCGGAAACATTAATTTCTACAGGTCATGAGACTTGTGCTCTCAAAATCGAAGCGTTTGTCGCACCAGTGTGAACTGGGCCTTATGGCGATCTCCTGGCTTCCATATACGCCTTTGAGTTAGTGACCCAGAACAAGTATGACAATAAAGAGCCCTGACTTTACTCTGATCTCAGTTACTACATACTTGTATTGAAAATGTAGAAAAAAAGCTAGATACGGCCAAGCAACTAGCATTTTCAAACAGATGTCATTGAAGACAGAGCCTACTCATTTGTTTCATGATAGATGCTCTTCCACTATTACTCTGGCAATTTGATATAAATAACAAGACAGGTAAAATAAAAATCATTTGTCTGTTGTTCCACTTTAATATGAAAACTCTTTGAGAATAAAAGGGAATTTATAGTCTTTTTTGTACATATGTAAGAGACCAGAAAGTAAACTTTTCTGTGTATTAGTCAATGTATTGTATATGCACAGGGGGTAACCATAATTGGTAATTAAACACGCTGCTCTGCATCCTGCTGAGCCGTGCTGCGCAGTGATTGTGCTTTCTGTTCCTCTCTGCCTTGATGGTCTAAAAACATCACGCTCAGTATCTCTATATGGCTTATTCTGTAATAAATTAAACCACAGCAGTCAACATGGATGCTTTTTGATTCCCAGCCACAAGAGGTAAACATTACAAAACCTTTATATAAAATGCTGTCATAAAACTATCATACAGACGTCTGTTAAAATATAAAAAGGCGTGTCAAAATTAGGTAAAGGGTGCAATTATAGCTTATAAAGTGTACTCACTAAAAACATGCTAGTTTCTGCATGTACATTATACTTCTATTATTTGCACAGTAGTAGCAATTTTTGCTCATTACATATACTTGCTATGCTTTCTCCTGATATCTCAATGCAAGTCTGCTTATTTATTAATAGACTTTCAGGGGAAAAAACAGCACACTCCTCTTCTGTTGCTTATGCTAGGAATTATTTTCTTGCAGCAGTTCACTAAGGATAATTATTACATTGGCATATACAGTAGATAACTACTACATAGGAAATCCTGTGTTTGAATATAAAATTTGATTATGACAAAATGAACCAACAAACCAAGTAAAAATAAGAACATTAAAAAAAATCATTACAAAATAATAATAATAACAAAAATAATAATAAATAACAAATTAAAATGAGCCATCTGAAAATAAATGATAGATTAGGGAAAAGCTCTAATGAGCATTCCTATTCGAAAGTATGTTGCTTTGGCTGCAGAGAGTTTCAAATATACTAATTGTAGTGATCATTCAAGGGCAGAGCTCTAATCTTTCATCAAAGCAGCGTCAAAAAAGATAAATGTTGGAAGGAATAAATTACTAGGTTTATACAGCAGTTCTACTTATTTCATGCATGTAAAGAATGTTAAAAAAGAAAATGCTGTGCTTTGGCAGTTATGTGGCAAGAGTAGCCAGCAATATACATACTTTGTGCTGCAGATAGTGCAGTTCATCATGGAGAAAATTTTCATAGACTGTATCGCTATGCCAACAAGGTGGCCCCTTCACACTATTAATTGTGTTGCCTAGTTACCACTTCTGACTAGGAGAATTTATCTTGACATTGGCAGGATACAAGAAACTTGGGGAGGGTGGTGTTAGATATAAGGCATTTGCAAGGCTAAAGACACACAAAGGACTGTGTGTGGGGCAGGGGAAAGGTATACCAAGTATGGCATAGTAGTAAACATTGATGTTGAACTAGCTTTGTGATTGTAAGGATTGCAAAAAGAGTCTGCTTCGTTCATAGAAGCTATAGACGAGGGAATAACTCAAAAATAACTCTGCTGGTAGCTTGCTGATTTTTTATCAAGAATGAAAATTAACAACTTGACCTGCTCTCCCAGAAGATACCAACACAGCACACAAGGCATAAGAGTTAGCATCCCCATAGCAAGGGAGACCTTTACTTTGGACACCAATTGTTTCTGCACCACCAGTACTTCAAAAAGTTGGCATTAAAAATGGAGATCATGTGAAGCTTCTGATTGATGCAGTAAGATACTACCTCTACCTCTTAAAAAGTTAGGAGGTAAAATAAAACATTATATACAGTATAATATCCAGGTAAAGCCAAATTATGCTCAGATATTTAAAAAAAAAAATGAATGCGGTTATGCATTCATTAAAGTTGTGAATTGAATTTTAAATGCAGTAAGTGTAAGTACCAGAATTTGAGTTTGCATCAGCATCTTGAAATTTCCTGTACAGTAGTGCTCAGATGGGATAGGGAGGGGAAGAACTAGGAGCCAATCGGGTATGCTGCATGCATATGTGCTGATAAGAAACAGGCTCAGTAGAGAAGAGAACAGAATAAATGAGGGGTGAACAGCTGCTGCTTCTTTACTGTCCACCGAGAGGTGATCTATGTCTTTTTAGTTAACTGCAGCAAAGGAAAGTAAGGTCCCCAGACTCTCACTCATACAGTTTTTTTTTCCACAGTACTAGTATCAACTGTGTATTTAGCTTTTTTCTGGAGTTTAACTTTAAAGTAAAAAAAATGCCTCCTATTCACCAATTCATTTCAAAGTGTGAAAAAAACAAAGGCATTTAAGCTTACTTATTCCTTATCAGTTCTTTTGGGTTTGGTCACAGAGATTTACTTTATTCAAAATAAATTCGAGATCGGCCTTAATATATACTGCCTCACAAAAGATAAAGTCGTTGAAAGGACATCTTTCTTGGCTGGTAGAGCAATCCTAATCATGCATTTAAAGAAAATTCTTTATACGGTAAACCAGTATAGGATTGGATATGGGGAAGTAGAGCTTGGTGAACAGTGGAGAGCAGGGGATTTGTATTTTATTCAATAACATTTTTTGCAATTTTCAGCAAAATGGTGACCATCTGCACACAGACACCTACTCTCTGTTGCATAAATATGAATGAGATGGGTAAAAGTAGTCTACAATTAAGCTTTGAAAAGGGCAAAATGCATGCGATAAGTTCTGTACAGGTGGAGAATGGGAGCTGAAGCCATATTTTAGCCATTTTATTCATAGGTATGTAACAGGGAGTCTATTCACATGCTTATCCAACTGACACAGGTTTGGGGGGGCATTTGAGCAGTACTAATTTCTTTGTTTTGGGCTACATTTGTTGTGATTGTCACAATTATCTTATGGTTGGCAGTCTGAAAATACTCTTCACCTGTCGATTAAAGCAGGTGTAAGGTGCATATAACCTTGCCCCTGGTTCCCCATACTGTTTGAAGCTCATTTTTATTTGGCCTGTCTTCTGGAAGCACCCACCAGATACTCTAGGTAGCAGAAAGAGCAGGAAGCTTGTAGCCTTTTTTTATTTTGGGGATACTAGCGTTATGTCTGGCATTTGTTTTTGTTTTTGTTTTTTTGGAGTGGATGTTGCTACACATGCTAAAAAAAAGGGAAGTACAGTAAAGAAAAACTCAGTCTGCCATCGTCACTTTGTGTACCACAGGACTATGCCCCGGCACCTTATTTTAGAGGTGGAAGAATAGAATTTGGTTATCATTATGTGATGAAATCCTGGTTCTGTTCCTCCTCATACTTATTATGAATAAATCACAAAAACCTAAGCATGTCATACCACCTCCCTCCTATATGCACAGATATGCACACTTCATTCGACTTAGTTTGTTGGAAGGGGGGGGGGGGCGTGAGTGGGAATTGTCATCACCACCTTAGGTACCACAGGACCTTTTCCCAGCACTGCATGTAGAAAAACGCTACCATGGAGTTCCATGGACACCATATCTTGTGGTATATGAGTGTTTCTAGTAAGTTAGCAGTGGAATTATTGCAAATGAAAAGAAGTGGTGACTCTAGTTCTAGGAGTAGAGAGAACACTATCAGCCTTTCAGTCTACTAGATCTAATTGTTGTGAAGAGTTCACTATCAGCCGTTCATTCTAATTCTTGTGAAGGGTACTATGTCTGATATATGTATATATATATATATATCTATATATATATATATATATATATATATATATATATATATATATACAGTGTGTGTGTGTGTGTGTGTGTATGTGTATATATGTATATATATATATATCTATAAAAGCAACCAACTCTGTACGTTGTTTAAATATTAGTGTAATTACCGCAATGCACAATGAAACAAGATATAGTGGGCTGTGGAACATAGATTCATACACATAGCAAAGAAGATGTAGCTGGTACCAGACTAGACTAGCACTGACCACACCACAAGGTTAGATTAAGATCTGTAGACCCCTTTTTATAGCCCAGTTTATCTATACTTTATATTGCGGTAAGATATGAAAGCACCATAGTATTTTTTTAAAATACTCCTTACAGAACATTATCATTGCATAACAAAAATTGCTAGAATAATGTGGACATGCATTTAGGTATAAAAGACAATTAGCTGAGTCCTGTTCAGAGTTACAGGATTTGTGGTTATCCTCTGGCATTGTATTAATTACCTAGATTTGACCTGTAATTGTCTGCAGCTAAATATTTATCATCCTAATGTTTTAGCAAGATGATTTTGCAAAGACTACAGAAAGGCCAATATTACCCAACAGCTTTTCATATTGACACTCATTATGTCTCAGATACATTTTTTACCCAGTAATTTGCCCCTGGAGTGATACATTTAATATGTTTATATAACTAACTTGTTAATTTATTTAATGCAATAAAACATATCTGCATGCGACCCTGGACAAATCAATCATGCGATTATTGAAAAATGAGAATAGTGTTAATGTAAATTATTACTAAATGAAACATGCAATCATTGGCATTTTAGCACATTGTCAGATCGTCTATGGTAATAGCAGATTAATAGATTAGTATCACCCTAGACCCAAAAAATTTGTGTGAGTGTCTGGGTAATTGTTCTATGGACATTAGGTTGTAAAATTCACTGGCACAAGAACAAATTAAAATATTTAAAAAAATGTAAATCAGGAAAATGTATAATAGAAGGGTCACAGAGGAGACTTACATATATCTTTGTCTGTTTAATTGTCACACTTTGATGCTGTGATCTTCTTCCGAAAACCTACATGTCGTCTACTTAAAGATGAAAGTCAAAGATGTTTTCACTTGGCATGGTCACAGGAGAATTTGATGCCTGAGATTTCATACATTCAGTACCTGCAGGGGAAAGGATCTTCATCATCAGATGATGCTGCAGTCCTCAGCTCAGTCAGACTTTTAAAACCATGTGCTCCTCAATTTAAAAGAATCAGTGACATAAACACCTAAATAGATGAGTTATTAACTGTATTTGTAGCATTTATTCTGAACAATGTCTTGAACAGTATTATTTCAGGTAACATATACATTACAATGGAGACCTTTCCATTTGAAGTAAGGGCCTTTGCTTCTATTCCTTCTTTAGAACCAACCATAAATTTTCCTTAGTATAGCGTTTTAGATTAGTGTTTGTTTTCTATGCATCATTTTGATATATAAAGACATTGAACATTGTAATTTCAAGCCAAGGACACTCTTAAATCATGCCTAAAGAATTTCAATTACTTTCTAGGGACTAAGCCCAGAATGTCACTATTTCACATGACCGGTGAAGGACTTGTGTTTCTAGTATTCATTTTTACCATCTGTTTCATTTTTCCCCTTTTAGTTGTTGTTGTGTTTATGTGCACTGTAAAATAACATTTCAGTACGTAGCCTTAACACATTGTATAATTATTTTCTGCGAGCAGCTCGTTAATCTTGTTTTATATATATGTTGTGCTCTTTTACAGTCTCGGCCTATACCTTCACACCTCACCTCCGCTGTAGCAGAAAGTATCTTGGCTTCTGCTTGTGAAAGTGAAAGCAGGAACGCCGCTAAGAGAATGAGACTAGACAGGCAGCAGGTAACATTCTGCAGATACTTAACATGGTGTACTTTCCTTTTTGTGGAATGCATATGTATTCGCCAACATATAGTATGTATTCTACATCCTTGTTCTGTCCTTTCTTCTTTCCCTATCTCCTCTCCTCCATTCCTTCCACTTTCTTTCTCCATTTCTTCACTTTGTCTTCTCTTCCCTTTTTGTATTTAATTATTTTATTTTTCTTCTTTCTTTAGTTCCCTTCCTTTAGTTCTCTTCGTCCTTCATTCTCCCCCTCTCGCACTGTCCACCCAGAAGGAATTATAGCATTTTTTAGATTCAGTGGGGTCAATTTACCAAAACGGGGGCATGCAAAATCTGTGCAGCTCTGCATAGAAACCAGTCAGTTCCAGTATTTATTTATTTTTGTCAAAGCTTAAAGCGGAGTTCCACACAAAAATGGAACTTCCGCTTTCCGGAACCCTCCCCCCCTCCGGTGTCACATTTGGCACCTTTCAGGGGGGAGGGGGGTTCAGATACCTGTCTAAGACAGGTATTTGCACCCACTTCCGGCATAGACTCCCATGGGAGTCTACGCCTCTTCCCGTCCCCACCGCGCTGTCTGCTGGGAACACACAGCTCCCAGGAGAGAGCGGGGACCACTTGGGACGCACAGCGCGACTCGCGCATGCGCAGTAGGGAACCGGGAAGTGAAGACGCAACGCTTCACTTCCTGATTCCCTCACCTAGGATGGCGGCGGCAGCTGCCGAGAACCGAGCGGGTTCTCGGCGTCCCCTGCCGACATCGCTGGACCCTGGGACAGGTAAGTGGCCATGTATTAAAAGTCAGCAGCTGCAGTATTTGTAGCTGCTGGCTTTTAAATTTTTTTTTTTTTGGCGGTGTGGGTGGACCCCCGCTTTAATTGACCAAGCTGAAGTTAGAAGCTGGTTGCTTACAATGCACAGCTGCACTAGTTTATACACTATCCAGTTTTAGTAAATCTCCCCAATTGAGTGGGTGACGCTAGCTATAAAATGAGGTGGACTTTATTAAAAGTGTAAAAAGGAATAGTAATGCTATGCTACTCCCTGTAATAGTAAATGCCACAGCCCTATTTTTCATGGTCTGTGCTACTTTAAAACACGTGGTTTAGAGCATGCAATATATCGCTGTCTTCTTACATAAGAAATAATTGTATTCCAATATCTGGACCACTTTATATTTATGATATAAGGTGTCATTTATAATCTCTGCAAATAAAATCCCACATAAACTAAAGTAAAATGAGCGTTACAAAACAATGATTTCTTTTGTATTATTACCAATATAGTGGCACCCTATAACATAAAAGCTAATGTGTAACATAATGGAAATAAATCATGTGTAAGTGTCTCTTGATGTTCAGAGTATATGATCAAGAAACAGGAAATGGAAGACCAAGCATAATAAATTCTGAAATGGGAATATAGCAGGGAAACAATCAATAATACATAAAATAGTTACCAGAATTAAAGAGGCTTGGTGTGCGCTGAGGATCAAGTTAGATTTAAAACTCTTTGTAAACTTTTCTGCTATAATATACTTGAGGATGTCTTCATGAGGCTAGTATGATGACTCACGTTCTGTATCAGCCTTATCCAGAATGTTCAAAGCGTACATCTTGCAAAGCCCAGAATTATAACTGTATAAATGGGACAGTACAGTGACTCACCAGACTGAGCTTGCTCACTAAATAATACAAAATGCAATTAGAATTCTACTTGCAAAACAGCAAGGGGTTTAATATTTCCCACTACTGCATATGTGAAACATTTTCTATATTAGTGGAGCTGCTGTCCTTGCTGATGATTATATTAGAAGGAAATGTTCAAAGAGACTGAAACATTGTCAGGCTGCTGAATGGCTGGTTGTTACATTGATACTGCAGTGTCGCATGGGAGCATGTTCACTTTTTAACCCATTCCTACCGGACCAAGGAGTAGTGACCTTATCTTAGTAGCATACCATGGACACGGGCTTCCCAGGGGAACTATCTTGCTCTCCCTTGCTTGTGAGGGAAACCTGTCCTGGCTTAACCAGTACCTAATGACAGTCCTTTGCACACCTACTTCAAGCCTTACATCAATGCATCCTGATATGCCCCTTGAGAACAAGTTCTGTTTTCAGGGGATGTTCCCATATAGAGGTTAGGAGAAGGAGGATTCCACACCAGACTAGTTCCCTGGGAGAATTATCCTTGTCTCTCTTATGGGTGGGACATCTGCAGGAAATCCTGTCCTGGCCTAATCGGTACCTGCTGACAGTCCTTTGCACGCCTACTGCACTATTGTAAGCCCTAAACCAATGCACCCTGCTTTGCTCCTTTGGAATAAGTTCCAGGAGATGTTCTCATATCAGGGGTTAGGAGAAATTCACAGCAGAAATGCCTTTTACCATTTTACTGAATGGAGAGCTATTTACATGCTTCAGTCACCGCAGAGGTGGTGGCACATTCCTTTTAAGTTGAAAACAATAAAGAAAGCAATAGCAAGCAGAGAGCTGAGTAGAGGAGCCCATAACTTTTTAGGGGGTTTGCTAGAGTCCTACATTCCATGAAAAAGGGGATGTGAGTTGTCCCAACAGTCCTGCACCTTTCCTTCCTGCTTTCTCCCCAAGTGGCAGCTCCCAGATACTAGAGCCTTAAAGATTAAATTTTTTTGTGGCCTGTTCTTTGCAATGATTCATATAGTGACCAACAAGCAGTCTCCTGCTGGACTACATATATATATATATATATATATATATTGGGTTCTCTTTACCAGGATTCCCTACACCAGCAGGGGCAGGACTGACACTACCTCACTAGCTATAGTTACACCCCACTCACTCTTCTGGGAGCCTCTAACTGCTAACTAGGCCAGTGGTCATCAACCCTGTCCTATGGGTCCACTAACAGTCCAGGTTTTATGTATTACCTTGGGGAGATGCAGACTAGAATACTGCAATCACTGAGCAGCAAATGATATCACCTGTGATGTATTTCAGTTATCTTGCAAACCTGGCCTGTTAGTGGGCCCTGAGGACAGGGTAAATGACCACTGAACTAGGCAACTACACTGTCTAGTCTAATTATGTGGGTTCCTGACTCTATGGTGACACTTAGTGACCAATTTGGTGAACTACACTGGGCACTCCTGTGCCACTATTCTACAGTGCTTGAAGTGCAAAAACTGCAATGTACCCTTATAAGGTCACATAACCCAACAAGGGAAATCTTGAAAACATGACCTTATATTTGAGGCCCAGAGTTGAAAAAAATGTTTTAAATATTAAGGAAAATGTACAGTAATGAAAAGCAAAGTAGAAATGTTACTCATATCATCTGGACAGATTCCTGCCTTTTTTTTTTTTAAACGAGATAGTTTTTATTTGAAGGTTTTTGACATATACATAACTGTAGTATACAAAGAACCCCCATTCTCCCTTCCCCTTTCCTGGGTTTTCCAAAGAGTGGAAACCCTATACTGAAAACAAAACATTTACCAATACAGAGTGAACCATTGCTGGTGTGTTCACTGAAACGAGGTCCATAGAGACATTGATGTGAAAGTTTGGGGTGGAGGAAAGAGTCCTGATAGAACACCTTTGGGATGAATTAGAGTGAAGACTGCGAGCCAGGCCTTCTCGTCCACATCAGTGCCTGACCTCAATAATGCGCTTCTGGAAGCATGGTCAAACATTCCCATAGACACACTCCTAAACCTTGTGGACAGCCTTCCCAGAAGAGTTGATTCTGTTAAAGTTGCAAAGGGTGGGCCAGCTCAATATAAAACCCTATGGACTAAGACTGGGATGCCATTAAAGTTCATGTGCGTGTAAAGACAGGTGTGCCAATACATTTGGCAATATATTGTATAAACAAAATTGACTTTAGGATGAACCCTCCAATAATATCATATGCAGTCGCTGAAACTACAACGTACGTTATGGCATTTCATTCACAAAAATATGCCTGTTATAAGGGTAAGAATTAGCCAACATTTTACACTGTTTGAAGGAATTGTTTGAGTAGGTTCTATGACTTTAGAAATGTGAATATTTTACAGTGTGAAAGATTGCATTCAGCCTGATCCTATACATTTAGCATACTATATACAGTGTGTGTGTGTAAACTTTATATATATATACACACACATACACACACCGTATATATATGCATATATGCTGAAGATGCAGAATACATTAAGAGTCACAGGTGACGCCATCACAACACAAACTAAGCCACTGGTTTTAGTAGGGGTTATGTATTGTGGCCCATAAACCACCTGATTATCATTTAGATGCCCTTAAGTTGACATACCCTGGCAGAATTTAAAAATTCTTGGTCATTTTTCAGAGAATATGAATGATAACACAAAAACATTTATTTCACTCATGGTTAGTGTTTGGCTGAAGCCATTTATTATCAATCAACTGTGTTTACTCTTTCTAAATCATGATGGCAACAGAAACTACCCAAATGACCCTGATCAAAGGTTTACATACCCTGGTGATTTTGGCCTGATAACATGCACACAAAGGGGTTTGAATGACTATTAAAGGTAACCATCCTCACCTGTGATCTGTTTGCTTGTAATTAAAATTAGTGTGTGTGTGTATAAAAGGTCAATGAGTTTCTGGACTCCCGACAGACCCTTGCATCTTTCATCCTGTGCTGCACTGACGTTTCTGGATTCTGAGTCATGGGGAAAGCAAAATAATTGTCAAAGTATCTGCGGGAAAAGGTAGTTGAACTGTATAAAACAGGAAAGGGATCTAAAAAGATATCCAAGGAATTGAGAATGCCAATCAGCAGTGTTCAAACTCTAATCAAGAAGTAGAAAATGAGGGGTTCTGTTGAAACCAAACCACGGTCAGGTAGACCAACTAAAATTTCAGCCACAACTGCTGGGAAAATTGTTGGGGATGCAAAGAAAACCCCACAAATAACTTCAAGTGAAATACAGGACTGTGAAAAGTGGTGTGGCTGTTTCAAGATGCACAATAAGGAGGCACTTGAAGAAAGATGGGCTGCATGGTGGAGTCACCAGAAGAAAGCCATTTAATAAGCAAATGCCTCAACGTATCACACTTACAATACGCCAAACAGCATAGAGACAAGCCTCAAACCTTCTGGCACAAAGTCATTTGGAGTGATAAGACCAAAATTTAGCTTTTTGGCTACAAAGGCACAGGAAATTTGGTCATAATTGTTGACAAGATGAATGCAGTATATTAAAAAATACTGGAGGAACATTTGCATTCATCAGCCAGAAAGCTGCGCATGGGACGTACTTGGCCATTCCAACATGACAATGATCCAAAACACAAGGCTAAGTCGACCTGTCATTGACCTGTCAGAATAAAGTGGAGGTTCTGGAGTGGCCATCTCAGTCTCCTGACCTCAATATCATTGAGCCACTCTGGGGAGATGTCAAACGTGCAGTTCATGCAAGACAGCTCAAGAATTTACAGGAACTGGAGGCTTTGCCAAGAGGAATGGGCAGCTTTACCATCTGAGAAGATAAAGAGCCTCATCCACAAATAACACAAAAGACTTCAAGCTGTCATTGATGTGAAAGGGGGCAATACACGGTATTAAGAACTGGGGTATGTAAACTTTTGATCAGGGCCATTTGGGTAGTTTCTGTTGCTATTATGGTTTAAAAAGAGTAAACACAGTTGACTGATAATAAATGGCTTAAGCCAAACACTAACCATAAGTGGAAGAAAAGTTTTTGTGTTATTCATATTCTCTGAAAAATGGGCAAGAAATCATAAATTCTACCAGGGTATGTAAACTTATGAGCACAACTTTATATTGCCGGTATTGAATGTTTATGGTACCGGGGATCTGCAGCTCCAAATACATATGCTACTAACAAACTCATAGAACACATATACACCAAGTTTTTTTTTTTTTTTTAACAAAAACAAAGGTGCTTCATTGTTGTCAAAATTAATAAGACAGAGCATGCAGATACACACCAAGTTATTTAACTAACAATATCACCCTCTAGTCAATACTTTTGCTGTAATACAGATATTTGGCTTCACAATTTTAGGCTTGTGGCTTCTTTGCAATAAAATCTAGCCCTACAAAACTTCCCTTCTGGATTTTCTCTTATTGGCATAGTATATATGGGCAGTGCTTCCTTACTGGGATCATGCTGGATGACAATGAGCAAGTGCAGTTATATTTACACAAACTAAAACAGAAAATCCCCTTTTTCCTTCTTGATCCTTTCTTACACTATGCAGGCTCTGAATGACCAGCATGCATATCTAGCATTAAGATCTTAGAAACATTTGAGTCATTAGTCCAGACATAATTCTGTGTCCTGAATGTTAAAGTACTGTGACTATCCAGTATGTTGCTAAGGTAACTCTTTAACTGTCTGTAAATGTCCTTCTTAACACTCCCACCCAGCAGCCATTGTTTCAGTGTTTGTCTCAGTGTGGCAGATATGACTGTGCTGCAAGGTTGCCAGAGTTTTACATAACAACCAAATCAGTTTGTAAATTATGTAGATAGATACAGTATAAATGCATAAAGAAGGGGGCTATTTGTAAAAAGCAGTCTTAGTTATGAATCAAGCTTTGCAGCATTTAATTTGTACAGCTCTATGACTGGATCATAATTATGATTAATATACATAATCAGAAGTATTGATAAAAGACATTTGCATCCACTGGACTTCACATTTTTAGTCTTACAGGCTAGAAGTAAAAATTGGAATTTTATGGTGGTGGCATTATCATTTTGTGGTATGCCTTCATCAGCAAGGACAGGGAAACTGGTAAAAATTGAGGGCAAGTTGGATGGAGCCAAGTACATTACAGTTCCTGGAAAACGTTTTCAGCCTAAAGAAGACCTTACAGAGGAAAAAATGACCCAAATCAGACAGCTAAAGCTAAACATTAGTGGCTTAGTACCAAGAATCTGAATATTTAAGAGTGGGCAAACCAAAGTCCAGACCTCAGCCCAGTTTAGAACCTATTAAAGATTTGATTTTTTTTTAAATAACAAACCTGTTATACTTACTTGGTCTGTGCAATGGTTTTGCACAGAGAAGCCCTGATCCTCCGCTTTCGGGTCGCCTTCTGGCGCTTCTGGCCTCTCTCCCTTGCTGAGTGCCCCATAGCAAGCTGCACAGAGTGTGCCTCAATCCCGCCCCCCGCTCCCTCCTCACTGGCTGTGATTGAGTGGGAGCCGATTTCTCCCGCTGCTGTCTCAGCCAATGGGGACAGAGAGACCCAGGGGAGCCTCTGCTCCCGTGCACATCGCTGGACCTGGCTCAGGTAAGTATGGGGGGGGGGGATACATGGAGAAAGTTTTTTACCTTAAAGCATAAAGTGCATTAGGTAAAACTCTTTCTGCCTTTAGAACCACTTTAACTGGAGCCAAAGGTGGTTCTAGAAAGTACAGATAGAACCACTAATAGAAATTGCTTGTATGTTTAATTCAATTTTGTAGTCTAAGGTTGGTGAACACAAACTCAGTGCACCCTAGTGCATTAAATAAAGTAAAGTATAAATAGTGGTACTGCCCACTCAAGTGTTTCTGTTTTCTAACTTGAACTAGAAAAGTGAGAGCTAAATCTAGTTGCTGTGGGCAGTTTTATTTTTTACATTGAACTCCAGGGAACACAAAATAACATTTGCATGATATGGCAATTGACTTATTAGGTTAAGCAAAGAATGGTCATGCTGTTGAATAATAAGACTGTATTTCTTATATTTTTTGAAACCTTTGATTTGTAAGTGTTATTGTCTTATCGCTAGCAGGTTTCACCTAAATATATGGCCACATTACAATGGAATATACAGGTATATAATTACTTTGTAGATCATGTTGTACTGTACATGAAAAAGTTTAACCAAAAGGAAGAAAAAGTCTAAAAGTGGCAAACTGAACGCCTTATCATTAAGAATTTCAAGAAGTATTGCTTTTAGCGCTTAAGGACTCTAGAGGCAGATATTAGGTCTCTGACAAAGCAATTATGGACTAGACACATATACTGTAAGCTAACCTGACATTTGCCTCTGGATAGTTGTCATAGCAGCAGCCTGTACTGTGTTTGATGCAAGTGTTTACAGGAGACCCTAGATGAACAAACCAAATTAACGCACTGTAGAATAATAGTGAGCATGCATACTGTACACATTTGTGTCCTAGTTTTTGAATCTAGCCTTTTGGATGAATTTTCTATGAACGAATTGTGTTAGGTTAATGATTTACTCTTGGTCAGTTTGGAGTGCCATTCACCTTTGATGGTTACATAGTAACAAGGGAATGCTGCCAGGGAACACTATTTAAACATGATTGTATTAACAAGCCAGAAGATTCAACTTTTAGACCGCTGTGAGAAGAAGAACCAAGAGGGCAATCAATTACAGAAAAAAGAGAATAATTATAAATCAGTCATATATTTGGAACACTAGAATTATAGCAGTGGTCTCCAAACTGCGGCCCTGGGGATGGATGTGACCCTTTGCTTGCCTTTATCTGGCCCTTGAGGCATTATTCCTGCCACTGACACCAACAATGGGGCATAATTCCCTCCACGGACAACAAAAATGGGGTACTTTTCCTCCCAAGGACACCAACTATTTCTCCCCCTAATTCCAAAGATTGGGCATTGTTTACTCCCACTGGGCACAATCCGGCCCCCCTAAAGTCTGAAGGACAGTAATGTTTAGAAAGTTTGAAGACCCCTGTTATATGGTGATAAATCCATTCTTCATGCTTTGAAATGAAATCATCTTATCCAGGAATGGGCTTGGCCAACTGTTGGTTACCAATTATTAGGAAGGAACATGTTTCAACAACCTTTTTTTGCTAGTTGCTACACTGAAAGGGCATGCGGAGAAATGACAGTGTATGTACTGTATAGCCAGATCTTTAGTTTGTGCTGCCTCTATCCCATTGGAGAGCATTCCCTCTAAAACAGAAAAAAAAAGTTTTGGTTATACAAACAATTTAAGTTATTTTAAGCACATCTTTCCTAAAGAAATATAGGGGGTGATTTACTAAAACTGGAGCACTCCGAATCTGGTGCAGCTGTGCATGGTAGCTTGTTCAATTAAGCTTTGACATAGAAAACTGAAAGCTGATTGGTTACTATGGTGATGTGCACCACTTTTTGCCCCTTTCATTGTAGTAAATCTCCCCCATAGAGTCATTGCTGACCTGCTAGTTGCCTGGTTGGGTCTTCCTTCAATACTGCACAAAAGTCAAACAGAACAAGCATGAAGCAGATGAGTGTCAGAGAAAAGCTAGAACCACCTTCTCTACTTGTTCCAGGTCAATGACTCACAAACCAGCAGGATGAGATCAACAACGTTATATTCCTGTCAGGACAGGTTTCCTCTAATAGCTTGGGGATCACATGCTGCCCACCCTTCTACAGGAAAGAAAGTGGTATCAGACCAAAACCAAAAATGTACTGTATTGCAGCTTACCAATTATTTGATGTAGTGGCTGCATTAGTATTCTTTTTTAGGCATTTTGTTCCCTCTGTTTTGCCCTTATGGTCTGGTCAGTAACACACCTCCTGTATTAAGAGCGCCTCCCTTCTGGATGAAGGAGCACCTTTAGACAGCAGCAACGTCAGTCTGAGGGAGGGGTGTATTACATGGACTAGCAGGCTTAGATAAACTAACAAATTGAAGCCAAACTCCAGCTCACACTTTATAAGCAGTTACAGCAATCATTTTTCCCCCTTTTGGGATAAAGGTTTTACTTAAATAAATAAAAAAGTTGATCATTGTAAGAACCCCTGCTAGTTGAGGGCATGTGGCCTGGTATGATTCTGGAGGGGGGATACTTGCTCCCCCCCCCCCTTTTCTGACCTGCCAAATGGTTTGTCTCATCAATCTGAATGGTTTCATAATGCTGCTGTAGTCACAAACCCCTTAAAAGGTCCACATTTATTCCCAGTATATTCTTTGCTAACAAATATCAGAAATGTTGCTTTCATGAGGCTTTTTACAACACTAGTAGCCCAGTTTATTTAAAATGATCAACATATAGTTTAGTTCAACTAAAGAGTAGTGCTGGGCGAATGGTTCGGACCAAAACATTGGCAGTTTGCCCCATTTGGGGAACACTCAAATTTGCAGAGTATTTGGCGGGTGTTCGCCCTTCCGTACACCCTGCAATGCACTGCGCACAGCACAGTGCATTCTGCGCCCTGATTGGGCAAAGCTTTGCCCAATCAGAGCGCAGTAAAAGCTGGTTGTTAAGGAGCGGGGTCGGGAAGAAGGCTGCAGTATCCTTAACAAGCGATGAGTCATCAGCTGTCAATGGGCTTCCCCGGTGACAGCTGAATGAAAAAAAAAATAAAAAATTTGCTGGTAAAAAAATTGTAAAAAAAAAAAAAAAACAACGTGGCATCCCCCTTCAGGCCTGGTTTGGATGCCAAACATTTTTTTTTAAATGGCGTGGTTCCCCCTCAAAATCCATACCAGGCCCATGTCTGAGCATGCAGCCTGGCAGGTCAGAAATGGGGGAGGGGCAACCATACCAGGCCACATGCCCTCCACCTAAGGGTTGGGAAGAGACCCTTGTCAAGGCAGAGCCCCACCTGCCCCAAAGCACCCCCCCATGTTGAGGGCATGTGGCCTGGTATGATTCTGGAGGGTGGGTACTTGCTTCCCCCCCTTTTCTGACCTGCCAGGCTTGTGTGCTTAGATAAGGGTCTGGTATGGATTTTGGGTGGGACCCCACGCTGTTTTCTTTTAAAATTTTGAGGTGGGTTTTTTTTCTACCACGAGGCAATTTAAATATGAATTGACTTTTTTTTTTTTTTTTTTTTTTTTTTTTTTAGAAATGTAATTTATTGTTGCACTTTAAGCATCATTAAAATTGCTGCTCCTTTAAAAACAATCATTTTTACAAAAAAATTTGCATTGATACATGTCCCCCAGGACAGTAACCAGACCCCCATACCCCTTTTCTGGCCAATTACTTGCATATAAGCCTTCAAAATGGGCACTTTTTATTTTTCCTAGTGGGCTCCCATAGACTTCAGTGGGGTTTGCCGTTCGGGTCAGAACTTTTCCCCTGTTCGGGAGTTCTGCTGCGAAGCAAACAGGGGGGGTGTTCGGCCCATCTCTACTGAAGAGACCGAGAAAAAATATATTTGGGTGGAATTTGGTAAATTCTGATTAAGTGCAATCGGTTATACTACTGGTCTGGTACTGTTTGTCCACAATGCATATAAAAGATCCTTTCTCCTGCAGGGTGTTCCTTTCTTAGTCATTAAATCCCTATTCAAGAACTTCCTATTCAAACACATGGAGGATTCAAATGAGAAAAAGGCATTTACAAACCTGGTAAAAGTGTGTTGAGCTTAAATAGACTGCTTAACATAAGTAAGTATTTAGGATTTAAGATTCATTCAGTGTTGCTGAAGAATGCTGAAAGTGTCCAGGATGTGGAAGCACAGTCATTTGAATATTAAGATACCTAGTGATGTCATAATATACCCCAGCAGAAGAGTGACAAATGAACCACAATAGAACACAAAATAAAAACACAATATTAAATGTAGTCTATGGCTTTATAATTATTATCA
This sequence comes from Aquarana catesbeiana, assembly GCF_042186555.1. Classification (NCBI taxonomy): domain Eukaryota; kingdom Metazoa; phylum Chordata; class Amphibia; order Anura; family Ranidae; genus Aquarana; species Aquarana catesbeiana. The sequence goes on along the minus strand of NC_133328.1, from coordinate 496,349,087 downwards.
TTATTATTTTGGCAAAACAGTTGCAATTATAGCATAAAGTTCACTATTGCCATCCTGCTATTGTATATGCAGATTTGTTGCATTGCTCTCTAGTGAACATCACTAACTAGCTTTATTCATAAACATGTATTTCTTTGTTACTTATTAAAAACATTAAAAAAAAATGAAAATTAGAATTTGGTTTAATAGATATTGTTTATTAAAGTCAGATTATTGATTCTTATTTTATCTATTGTAAATAACAGGTCATACATTAAACATTTAGAGCAACATATACATTTAAAAAAATCAAGTAGCATAAATGTATCAAGCTTAAAAAGTTAGCATGCTGGAAACCTATGCTTAAAGCTGAACTTCCGCTCTTCCTACTCCACTCCCTGCACTTTCACATTTGGCACATCATTTTTTTTGGGGGGGAGCAGGTACCCAGTTTTGACAAGTATCTGCTCCCACGTCTGGTCTAATCGGCGTGGCAATCCAACCTCAAGCCGCAAGCAGTCACAGCCGGCTGCCCACATTTAATAGTCCAGCACCCGGGACCAAAGACCAGTGAAAAAAACGGCCAGGTAAGGACGGCGCTGGATCCTGGGACAGGCGAGTGACTGCTTATTAAAAGCCAGCAGCTACAGTTTTTGTAGCTACTGACTTTTAATTTTTCCACAGGTGCCTGAAGAACCTCTTTAAGATATTCAGTAATATTAAACATTATTTAGGCCTCAGGCATACGACTAAACATGTGTTTTCTAGGAGAAAAGTTCCTGTAAAATACTTGCATATAGATGCGTTTGAACACATAAAGACGCATATGCGCAAAAAAAGTTTTATGATCATATATTTTCCCAGTTTGTTTAGACTTAAAGCGGGATTCCGGCCAGGAAATTTTTTTTTAAAAGTCAGCAGCTACAAACAATGTAGCTGCTGACTTTAAATAAGTACACTTACCTGTCCTGGGTGCCCGCGATGTCGGCCGCCCGAGGCCGACCCGTCCCTCGGCTCTCGGGTCCCGGCACCGCCATCCTTGCGGCTTCACTGCCAGTTTCCTACTGCGCACGCACGAGCGACGTGGCGCACCGTGAATGGCCCCGTGGTTTTCTGGGAACACACACAGTTCCCAGAAGGCAATGGGGCCGCTCACCGAGGAGCAGGACACGCAGCGGAATAGGAAGAGGCAGATTAGGAAGACTGCCTAGCAACAAGGGTTCAGGTAAGTTTAAACATTTTTTTTTTCAAATGTTTTTTTTTAAATTTTTTTAGGATTTTTTATGCTATTTTTTATTTTAGGGTGGCCCTCCACTTTAATTTACATGCTTACAAATGCAAATACATGTGTTTATACGAGTAAGCACATAACGCGCATGTGTTTAGAAGCAGATTTTTGGATTATGTGTCACAGATCTGAAAGCATGTTTACACACCTGTGTGAATGTGTCCATTGAAAACAATGCAGCTGCATTCAGATCCATATTTTTAAAAAAATTGTATATGTGTTTTTTTACAGTCGTGTAAATGAAGTCTTAAATGCTTCTGACTAGTCGCTTGCTGTTCTGTACAAATGTACGCTACACAAAAATATATATTTGTATGTTTTACATGCTCTTCTAGACTTCACTCGGTACATTCTGCACCAGAGGCAGCTGGTGGTAAAAAAAAAAATTAGGGGTGGGCAGCAAACAGTGTAGCCACAGACACCCCCCCCCCCAGTCGGGGTCATCTGGAGCACTTACCCCATCTATGGCGGGCAGCACTTCACCCAGGCGACAGGCGGCAGGCATCACAGGCGGCTTCCCCTTCCCCTGCTCTCCTCCGAGGGCGGCTTCCGTCTCCTCCATCCTCCTTGGCAACCAATTGGAACGCTTCTCCTTTCAGCCAATCGGGAAATGGATCTCAGACCCACTTCCTGATTGGCTGGGAGGAAAATCAGTGTGAAAATAGCAACTATTCATTCGCTATTATCACACAACTGGATGAGCTCGGTTCGTAGTGCTCTGCGCCACAAGCCCACCCTATTTTGAAGCTTATTAGAGCCTCTGGCTTTATCACGTGCTTCAAGAAAAAAATGTCTATTAGGGATGGCGCCCATGCACCCCTAATGAACGGGCCACCCCTGATCTGCACCCATCATATTGCTTCTCCACTAGTACACTCACTTACTCATACACATGCACACAAACACACACCATGATAGCCCTACCACAATTTTTTTTTACTGGGATTATGTGCCTGTTGATGCAGTGTGGGAAACCGCATGTGATTTGGACAAGAATCGCACAGCATTCCTGTTCAAATCACATGCGATTCTTTGCAGTGAAATATGAGCATTCATTTTGCATGCACTTATTTTTTGCCACACTGGTATTGGATCGCAAATAACCATGCGATCTGATACAGCCAATCGAACTGCGTTTTGTGGTGCCATTAACTTAATATTGACACCCGCATCGGTTTGCATGAACGGAGTGTGATTGCGTGAACAAAGACTACAACTAAAATGGAAAGAAAGCACTCTCAATCCTTGCAGAGTGAAAGAAAGAATGAAAACTTTTCCTATTACTTTTTCTGTAACATACAGTGGCTTGTATCTTTTTTTTTGTACAGCTTGTAACTTCTGGCCTAAATATGGAGGAGAAATGTCAACCACAGGCATAAATGTTTCACAGCTTACCAGTATACAAAGATGTCATGTTTATAGGTTTTCTCACCTAAACTGCTGGAACTTTTTAAATGTAATAAAAGAAGAGTGAAATTTTAATCATAGTGATAATAATAATATTAATAATATTGCAAAACGGTGTAAGCATTGTAGCTACTTCATTATGCATCTTATTTTGTGCATAAGAAAGCAGTTTCTTGATCTTGCTGCAGCAAGCCGCCATCAGAGAGTCTACAATGTCTGCTATATAGTGAGTCTTTTGTGCACTGCATACATGGCAAACAATGTATCTGGTATTCGGCTGCTAATCCATTTTCTTTCACCCTTTTTAAATTGACAACAACCACTCGGGGCTGGAGCCAGCTCTTCTTGTTTCCTTATCCAGTGTTCTTCTATGTAATTGACCTTGTCTATAGAAAATTCCAGAACTTCACTAATAAATGTAGGTCCTTTCTCTAATGGAAGGCAAGGGCTGATGTTGAACGTACAGTATAAATCTTTTATCCAGGACTATGTGGAGCACTTAACCTTGATCTGTAAAAGGGACAAATACATGGAAATAAAGCGGAGTCTATCCTATTGTAATAAAAAGAAAATCTCCCAGGAACAGAAAAATAAACGGTACTTTAATAATTATTTTGTGCAGGAAAGATGTTGGCTTTGAATTATGATGATTCTTTTGCCAAGCTCCAATTATCCCTCTTACCCACCTGAATGCAGGCAGCATGGAGTCAGGACAAAATCAGTTACTTCAAATTATAAATTGGCTCATTGTTTGCAAACACCATAGTTGTAATAGACCTCATAAGAAAATCAGTCATTTTGGCCAAAGAGCAATAAATCCAATTTTTTCACTGTTTATATATGAGTCTAAGTGGCTAGTATGAAAGATATGATTGTTATTTAAACCTCATAGACTGGGGAAAACATAATGAATTCATCAATTAAACAAAATGAAAAATGTAGATGTTAACTACAGATATCTAATTTTCTAATTTGCATAGCTTTCTGAAAGTGCACCACGCCTGCATGATATACAAGAAGTCTATAGCAAAGTGCAGCTAAGCCACGGTGCACTACGCACCCGCGGTGTGGGTATTCTGTAGCACATCAGTGTGAAAGCAGCCTTAGGCCCCTTTCACACGATCAGTCTGACCCAATCGGACCCTACATTCATCTCTATGGAGCAGCAGATGTAAACAGACTTGTGTCCATTTACACCCGCCTACCTCCAATTTAATTTGTTAAAAAAAAACAGAAGGGGATTCATCACCTTCCGTCTGGGTAGATCGGAGGGCCCATAGAGTAGAGTGGACTGTGTTCATGCAGACACGGACCTGTTACCTTCAACTCTACTCATTGTGGCCCGCAACCAGTTACCAGTCTGTTTAAGTGGGGTATATGGTCCTGACCCCTGCACTATGTACAATACTCCTGACGCCAGCATCTGTTTTCATTCTGTGTTTATGGATGCTGGTTAATACCACTTCTCTTGCACAGCTTTCTATGTCACCTTTTTGTGGCATACCATGTCCCTTAACCAAATTAACCACATCCAGCTATTACCTTATCCTTATCACCTGATACACTGTTCTCCCAGATTAAATGAGAAGTTCTTTCTAGCTCTTCAACCAGTGGCAGAGTCAAGCATCTGGGCATACTTGGATTCTTACAGGCCCCCATCCATGTACTGCCTATATACTAACTTTGGACTGTTTCCTGCTAGTTTGCCAGATACTCCCCTTTTCTTGTTTTTGTTCTCCCAGGTTGACATTTCTGAAATGATTAGCTTTATTGTCTCAGCTTTTCTTTAATCAAGCCCTGTTTTCCCCAAATTCGCCCTCACAGACAACACACACTCAGTATTCCCCTCATTTGTAGTTAATCATTCATCACACAGGTAAATAAACAACCTGACATCCTAAGTGTCAGAGGTCACCTAAAGCCTGCCTGATTGGATACAGAGTGTTTGGGTAGATACTGTAGGTGTGTCCTCCTATTATATAGTTTTGGTAAATCTAAAGTTGGTTGTACAGAATTTGTACAAACAGATTATATAGTGTATAGCCACCTTTATATACCTAAAATGAACTAATTGCACTTTTTCGGTGCATTAATAGTTAACAGCACCCCAAATGCAGAAGCTAACCCACATTTTGTTGAGTGCTAAAATGCGTGACAAATGTGCAGTAAAAATTTGCAAACCACAAAACCCTAAAGTGCCCCATGAGCTACTTTGCTGCGTTTGCCGTGCATAGGGCAGCCCATTGAAATCAATGGGCTGCCATAAGCATATCGTGGGAAAACCACACCAAAAAACATGTGCTCCCACTACACTGTGTGAATGGGGTCTGAAAGTGAAATTAGTGTGTTTACACCCTCCCCCTCCCTGAGCTGCACCTGGATTACAAGACAGCTGAATGTCTCCCACCCATGTTAAGCTGACCATACACTTTGCAGTCTGGTACAATCTCTGTACAATTTCCTTTAGATTTACCAAAACTTTGTAATAGAAGGACCCACCTGAACAATCCATTTAATTGGTATCAAATCAGGCAGGCCCTTGCACACTATGGATGATGGTAGATCTAAAGGAGATTATACAACTAGATTGTACAGTGTAATGCCCTTTAGACTGCCGGGAGGCGGGACTTATGGCCATGTGACCACTGTGATTGGCTGTTACATGATCGGAAAGCTCCCGATCACAAGTAGCGAATGGGAGCTTTCAGTTAGCCGCCGGTAACTGTGCCGGGAGCGCGCTGGGTGCATGCTCTCAGTACAGCTCTATCAGCGCTATTGCACACAAATATGCGGCCACTCGGTGCTTAGCGCGAAGAGGTTAAAGGAAAAAGTAGGAAAGTGGGTGGAAATAAAAAAAGAGGTGGTATAGTAAAGAGGAAGACGTTGTCTATAAAAGTAAATACACCCTATTCTTTGATTCAGTAAGGCAATGCATGATGGGATATGAAGGTTCCTGGAAGGTCAAATGATGCCACAGGAAATAATGGGCTTAGAAACCTTTTTTAGAATTTTGAACAGTGAACAGATTCAAAGCTGCCATGGACTAGGTAAGTGAGAGATAAGCATATTGGGATGGATTGGGCAGAAAATACATAAGAAAAGTCTTCTATTTAATGCATGAAATTCTGCCCAAAAATGTGAACTTCGCTTTTAACACTAGTGATCCTGTTGCTGATGAGAACTGGGGAATAGGGAAATGAAATACTCACCTACTTCCATGTGTTGCTCCTTCACCAGCTGGATGAGGGAAATGTCGCTCCTTCTCTTGCAACTTAAATTCTGCAGTACTTTATCAGCAATGAAGGGCCATCGCACTCATCTGGCCAGCAATGGTGTCACATATGGAAGAAATTAAGGATTTTGTTTGCATTTTTTGGGGCTATCCTTGTGAGGACTTGCAGGATTGTTGGTGTGACTAGGCATATTATAAAATGCATTAGCTGAAGGTAGTGCTGTCGTCTGATCAGTATTTTACCTGCCTGGCTGGTAAAAATAAAAAAATGAGACTTGTTGCCAGTGTTATTAATATGACCAATGTTTTCCCCAGATAAATTAGCAGCCCTAAACATTAATAACTAAAACTACACTGAATAACCATCCTCACTAAAGGACAATGGGCACCACCAGCCCTGCATTACAAAGTCAATCATAGAAAGTGGAATTCTTTTAATGTCATCCCAAAAATAGTTCTTCCATAAATACTCAGGTAGTGCGTAGGCCTTGCTGCCCTCTTCAGCAGCCCTAACTGAGGGCATTTTATATATTGGAGGTCATTTAATTAGAAATATGAAATTATTTGTATGTTTGTATCTGGTAAAACCGAACTTATTTTCCAGTGACACGTATGTTCACAAATTGTCTTTGCAGGATGAACCAGCAGTACCCGACAAACCATTGAAACAAGAGAATGCACAGGTCACTTATTCCACGTCCGCGGTATCCAGCACGCAAGAGGTGTTATACATCAATGGGAATGGGACCTACAGTTACCATAGTTACCGGGGGCTAGGGGGTGGCCTACTAAATCTCTCGGATACTTCGAACAGTGGTGAGTTGCATTAGATTTTACCTTTTAGCCTTGTGTTATTTATGCTCTAATGTTTACAATTTTAGAAAAGTAAATGTGTATAATGGTACTGTACTGGGATTGTATTTTAAAAATTACACCACCTATGTAAGTATTTCATGTTGTAGTTGTTTTTCTCCTTTGAAGCATATCATTTTTCATACACATTATAAGAACAACAAAAACTAACATTTTGCATGCAAATGACTTTAGAGGTCTTAAAAGACAAATTCAGCGGTTATGTAAAAAAAAACAAAAGTGAGCCCCCCTTCTGGCTCCTTAGCTAGGCTGAGCCACCCCACCGTCCAAAGTTGATTACTTACCTCCTCCAATGGCAGCAGCCTCCTGGTCAGTAAATATTTAGTGCTGGGCTTCCCTTGTCTGTGCATTAATATTCTATGCACCTGAATGGGATAATGCCCCTGCAGTACGAGTATGTCCCATCCAAGTCTATGGGACATAAGCATACTGTTTAAAATTCACTAAACTCAGAACAGCCCCATAGTCCCAGCAACTTTGTACAGTAATGTAAACCAGACTTATCATCACTGATGTTCTTAATATTTGGCTGGCCAGACTGCAAACACAAGTCTTTACTAAATTTTATAGATAATGCCAGTTTTCACAAGAGCAACAAAAAAGTGGTGCTGACAACATTTTTCAATAACCCACACTATTATTATGATTTACTAAACTTTTCGTCACTAAACAAGAAAGCTGTTTATGTCACTATATACACTATATTACCAAAAGTATTGGGACACCTGCCTTTACACGCACATGAAGTTTAATGGCATCCCAGTCTTAGTCTGTAGGGTTTACTGTTGAGTTTGCCCACCCTTTGCAGCTATAACAGCTTCAATTCTTCTGGGAAAGCTGTCCACAAGGTTTAGGAGTATGTGAATGTTTGACCATTCTTTCAGAAGCGCATTTGTGAGGTAAGGCACTGATGTGGACGAGAAGCCTGGCTCGCATTCTCTGCTCTAATTCATCCCAAAGGTGTTCTATCAGGTTGAGGTCAGGACTCTGTGCAGGCCAATCAAGTTCCTCCTCCTCAAAATCGCTCATCCATGTCTTTATGGTCCTTGCTTTGTGCTCTGGTGCGCAGTCATTTTGGAACAGGACGGGGCCATCCCCAAACTGTTCCCACAAAGTTGGGAGCATGAAATTGTCCAAAATGTCTTGGTATGCTGATGCCTTATAAGTTCCCTTCACTGGAACTAAGGGGCCAAGCTCAGCCCCTGAAAAACAACCCCACGTCATAATCCCCCCTCCACCAAATGATTTGGACCAGTGCACAAAGCAAGGTCCATAAAGACATGAATGAGCGAGTTTGGGGTAGAAGAACTTAACTGGCCTCCATGGAGTCCTGTCCTCAACCGATAGAACACCTTTGGGATGAATTAGAGTGGAGACTGCGAGAAAGGCCTTTTCGTCCACATTAGTGCCAAACTTCACAAATTCGCTTCTGGAAGAATGGTCAAACATCCTCATAGACATACTTCTAAACCATGTGGACAGCCTTCCCAGAAGAGTTGAAGCTGTTATAATTGCAAAGGGTGGGCCAACTCAATATTGAACCCTACAGACAAAGACTGGGATGCCATTAAACTTCATGTGCGTGTAAAGGCAGGTGTCCCAATACTTTTGGTAATATAGCGTATATATTCTTGCGTATACATTTTAAAACAAAAAGCAAATCAAACAGAGGAAAATATTGATTTACTGGCTATGAAGCTATTCCAGTGGTTTTAAAGCGGTATTAAAGTTTAACTCTTTCAGTGCCAGGGCTGTTTTTGCGGTGTTTGCACACGTTGAAAAAATAATTTTAGGCCTGAAGATTGCACAAAACCCATAAATATTGAATATATTTTCTGAAAAATCAGATACCATAGAGAATAAAATAGTGGTAGTTCCATTTTTTTATGTCACACGATATTACCACAAAGGTCTAGGAAACACAAAATTTCAGTAAAAAACACACACATTTTAAGGCAAACAAACGCAGTAAACTACCCACATTTTTGGTAAAATATAAATAGATACCCAACATGCCAAACCTTAAATTTTTATGCACCCGCAAAATGGCATCAGACTTCAGTACCCTATGTTTTCAATAGGCGACGGTTCAAAAGCCCCCTATAAGTATCAGTTTAGTGTTACGGAGGAGGTCTTGTGTTAGAATTATTGCTCTCATTCTAGCGTGTGCGGCGATATGTAACGTGTATCGCAATCAACGTTTTCACACGTAGGTGCCCCGACGCATGCGTTTATGTTCGTGCATGTGTATATGTGGGGGTGGGGGTGGCCTCAAAATTCTTTTGGGGGGGTTTATGTACTTGGGTGTAACTTTTTTTTTCATCACATAGGGGACACAAAGTCCTCAATGTGATTTTTTTTTTTTGGTGACAGGTTCTCTTTATTGAGATATTCAGGGTCCCTGCATGTCTCCCCTGTACTCCACTAAATGTTTTGCAATGCAGATTGCATTGCAAAACATTATTTCCCGGCTGAGCTAGCCAGGGACACCGAGAGCTTGACCCGGAAGTGACGTCAGAGATGAAGAAGGGGAGGAGAGCGGACTTGTGTCTTCTCTTCTCCTTCCTCTTCAGCCACCCCCACCTGCCATGGAGCTCACGGGCCCACCGAAGGGCAATCGGAGCCCAGTAAGCATGGCGGGATGCGGCGGCAGGGGGTGTCGGCGGTACCGGGGGTGTGCGCAAGCGATCAGGCGCAGCTGAGCCGCCCGAATGCTCCCACCTGACAGGCAGGAGTCAGGAGTCTGGCTGCAGCCACCAGACTGTGTGTGATACCCTCCACTGTTAGGTCCGTACGACATACAGACTTGGTGGCGAAAGGGTTAATTTTTTTTTTACATTTGGCACCTTTCGGGGGGGGGCAGGTACCTGTTTTTGACAGGTTCCGTTCCCCACTTCCGGCAGACATGGCCCCATCCCTCGGAAGTTCAGCCCCCTCCTCCTTCCTCCGCCGCCACACCAATTAGAAAGTGCAGCGTGTTTCGCGCATGCACAGTAGGGACCTGGCTGTGAAGCCGAAAGGCTTTACTGCCGGGTTCCCTTACCGGGAATGGCAGCGGCTGCACCCGACATCCAATTCGAAGATCGGCTGCGGTGCCGACATCGCAAGCTCCCTGGACAGGTAGGTGTCCATATATTAAAAGTCAGCAGCTGCAGTATTTGTAGCTGCTAACTTTTAAATTTTCGTGGGGGGGGTGCTGGACATCCTCTTTAAGATAAAAAACCTTCTGTATCATAGAATCCCTCACCCCCTTAAGTTTACCTGAGCCCATTCTCAATCCAGCACTATGCCTGAGAGCAGTGTCTCTCCCCTTGTTCACAGGGCAGATTGATAGAAGCAGGAGCTTTTGGCCCCTACAGCTGTCAATCAAATTCTGTGATCAGGGGACAGGGCTGAGCCATGCTGTCTTTGTCAATAGACACAGACAGGATGACTCGGGAGTAAGCCTGCTCGAGTGCCCACAATAAAACGGCTTTATAGGGAAACTTACAGAAGAGGATGAGTCAGAATCACCAGTGTGGGAACTCAAAAGAGGAAGATCGCAGCTGCTCTGTGAAAAACCATTGGACAGAGCACGTAATATGTATTTGTTCTTTTATTTAAAAAAAAAGAAAGCTTTACAATCACTTTAATTTTTTCTCAATTCCTGTCCCAGAATAAGTATGTTTATTAGGAGTGCTGACTTGACTTGGTACTTGTTTTTTCCAGGTTAGAGTTGAAGTCAGAAACAAATAACATTTTCAGATCATCAAGGCTGCCTACACATTTTTGAGTACAGGTTCCCTTCAAGGGCTGCAGCAGGGCCACTACAAACATCCGGTATTCTAAAGGGTTGAAAAGGACCCAAGAAAGTTGTCATTTCCAATTAATCACTCTTGTTACATTAAATCAAACTAAGCATTAAACAACACATTTACTGTGTTAGCAATACAAATGTGTGGTAATGTCCCTGTAGTGGAAAACACTAGCAGCTATTGATTTTGTGGGAAATCAACTCATTGTAAATGATTTAACCTTTGCAGCTACATAGCTAATGCTCTGTGCCACTCATCAGTGACTGCATTGAAAATGCATAGACTCCATGCACCTTCAAAGAAGGAATACTATAGCAGGCACAATGTAGGTACCAGAGAAGCACCCTCTGTTTTGCATGCTTCTCTGCAGTCAAACAATTTTAAAATGTGAGTAGCAGAAGCATAGTTTTCTATTTGTGGGCTATATTTCAGACAACATGGCCTTTCAGATCCCAAGAAAATATTTACATTCCTATGTCACAGACACGAGCATCTCAAAATTTGAGATATGTATACTTGTCAGGGACTCAGACATGACTAAAGCCAAAGTATCAGCATGACAGGCCAGGGAACAAACCTTCTCTGATGGCAGCCTCGATGATTCTCTAATGACAGAGTCTCTTTAAAGAATAAAACCATTGTTAATACAAAACATTTAAAGTGGCAACAGTTATGCCTCGTACACACGGTCGGACTTTGTTCGGATATTCCGACAACAAAATCCTAGGATTTTTTCCGACAGATGTTGGCTCAAACTTGTCTTGCATACACACGGTCACACAAAGTTGTTGGAAAATCCGATCGTTCTAAACGCGGTGACGTAAAACACATACGTCGGGACTATAAACGGGGCAGTAGCCAATAGCTTTCATCTCTTTATTTATTCTGAGCATGCATGGTACTTTGTCCGTCGGATTTGTGTACACACGATCGGAATTTCCGACAATGGATTTTGTTGTCAGAAAATTTTATATCCTGCTCTCAAACTTTGTGTGTCGGAAAATCCGATGGAAAATGTGTGATGGAGCCTACACACGGTCAGAATTTCCGACAACAAGGTCCTATCACACATTTTCCATCGGAAAATCCGACCGTGTGTACAGGGCATTAGACTTTTTCCCATGTTGTTTTTTCCAACATTTATAATTTAGCCTCTTGAACTTGCTACAATGTTTTTTGTTGAACCAACTGTGTGTTGATGCATTTTGTAAATGAATAAAGCTTTGTTTATACGTCACTTATAGTCATTTTAGTTATAAATTGTAATAATCAAGACATATCTGCCTCTCTTCAAACATGGATCATTTTAAAAGCTTGCTTAAGCTGGCCATACATTATACAATTTTCTAGCTCAATTTACGTTAGATTTACCTTCAACTATGTAGTACAGGGGCCTGCCTGTTTGCATACAAAGTGAAATTGTTTAGGCTTAGCTCATATTATGATGTTTTAAATCTAAAGAACCAGAAAATTGTATAATGGCCAGTCTTACAGTAGACAGGATAGTATAGGATGAGTAAAACGTCACCATAGATACACAATTTTTGTAGCTGCCATTGTCCGTGTTTTTGTTTGTTTTCCTATACTTCAATGAAGGGTTATTTTATGGTTTCTTGTATAGATGGCACCAACTTACCAGGTAAGAGAGTAGTAGACACTCCATTTATAATTATATCATAAGGATGTACTTGTATGCGTTATATTTTTGTGTAGATCCAGGTGTCCTCTCTGTCCAGATTTTTATCTCTGGTCATTGTAATCCATGGGTGGAAATCCTATTTCACAATATACAGTAGCTCATGTCATTTAGGCCAGCTCACCCTAAAATTAGCACTTCATTTGACCAGAAAATAATTATTTGATATCCTGCAGATTTTGTAAGTTTACCCACTTACAAAGAAATGAAGGGTCTATAATTGTTATCATAGGTGTATTTTAAATAATAGAGACAGAATATCAACCAAAAATTCCCCCAAAAAACACATGATACAAATGTTTTAAATTGAGTTGCAGTTCAGTGAGTAAAATAAGTAATTGATCTCCAACCAACCAACAATAATTCTGGCTCCCACAGACTGACTACAGTTTGTGCTCATCTAATACACAGATTAGTCCTGTCAATTTAAGAAGGTGCTCCTAACGACAACTCATTATGTGTATAAAAGACATCTGTCCCCAGAATCTCTTTCTTCCATTCAAACCTCACCATTATGGGCAAGACCAAAGAGCTGTCAAAAGACATCTGGGACAAGATTGTAGACCTGTACAAGGCTGGAATGGGCTACAAGACCATTAGCAAGAAGCTTGGTGAGAAGAAGATAACTGAGTGATTATTCGCAAATGGAAGGAATACAAAATAATCATCAATCGCCCTTAGTCTGGAGCTCCATGCAAGATTACGCCCCATGGGGTAAGGATGACCATGAGAAAAGTTAGGGATCAGCCCAGAACTACACGGGAGGAGCTTGTGAATGATCTCAAGACAGTTGGGACCACAGTCACCAAACAAACCATTGGTAACACAATACGCCGCCATGGATTGACATCCTGCAATGCTCGCAAGATCCTCCTCCTCAGGAAGAAACATGTTCAGGCCTCATGGGAGCATCGGGAGCAAGCGGCGGGTCGATTGCGCATGCGCCGTCTACAACTGATTTTTCTTTTTTAAATTAACCATTTTAAAGAATCGTGAGAGAATCGTGATCATTATTCTAAGCAAAAGAATCACAATTCTCATTTTTCCCAGAATCGTGCAGCGCTACTGTCAGTCTTGTGCTTCTATGTGCCTTATCTAAGATGCTCTTTAAATCCTTTCCATCTGTGAATCTGTTTTAGTGCCATTGATACACTAACTCTACACCTGTCTCTGAGGATAGTGATAAAAACCAAGCAAATATTTTTTTTTCCATTTTATTTATTGAGCAAGAATGCATGTAACAGACATGAGGCTGCAACATTTTGCCAATAAAATTGGCAGAGGTTTACAGTCATAAAGCAAGTGATTATGAAAAGGCCACAACAACTGGACAATAGAAACTGTAAAGTGTCATGGCTACACAGAGAGAAGGTCATAACAAAACAAGCATTCTGTTAAGGAAGTGGTCAAATAAACGGATGACCAGTTGGAGGGTGGCAGCCAGTCGATCACCCAATTTTTCAGGAGGACGAGGAGGCCTCAAGTAAATTAGTGGTCAAAACATCTATAGGGGGGAATGTGGTCAAGTATTCTAGTTAAGTACCATTGAATGTGGTGGAAGCACTGTACAGTTGACTGTTGAATATTTATAGACAATGTTTGTATAATCAATTAGAACCCAACATACTTATATATGCAGGGAGGGGTGCCATCCAAAGGGGGAGGAGCGTTTAAACACTGTCTGTATGTTAGGTATCATGAGCTAGGGTTAGTGTATTACAGTATAGAGCACATGCTATTCTATTATACTGATTTTTCTACTAATTTAAAATGTAAACATAGTGATCTTAAAGTCAAACTCCAGCCAAACCTATTTTTTGTAGCTTTGGACAGATTTTAGCAAAATTTCTATCAGGTTTTTATTCCTCCTTATTCCTTCCCTTTTCCTCTTTCACTGACCCCTTTGGAGATATTTTCCCTCTTTTCTTGTCTCTGTGACCACAAAAAGCACAGACAGTAATAAAATTATTCTAACACTTCTTCTCTTTACCAAAATGTTTATTTTTTGCATGTGCTCCCCTTTGATAGATTTCCAATTACTCTGTATGGCGACAAAATGTATTTACTTTTATTTTTTTGTGGTTACTGAGTCACAAATCACGGAAGCCAGAAAATCAGCATTACAGACTGGCAACATTTTCAGAACGTTAGCAATGGCAGCACACAGATTTCCCTCATAGCAGGTTTTCTTTAAGTGGTGTCTAGGGATGAGCTCCATGTTTGAATCAAACGTAAGTTCGACTCGAACACCGGGTGTTTGCCCATTCGCCGAACAGCGAATATTATGGGGCATTCACGGCAAAAGAGCACCACGGAACGCTCCATAATGCACTGCGAGATCGCAGTGCATTGATGTCTGATATATAATATATATATATTCTGCATTTAGTGTAGATATGCCTAGATATTCAGTGTAGACTCTATATTCAGTCAGTGCAGGCAGTGTAGTATATATAACACAGTGTATTGAAGTGGTTAAGGGGAATTTAAAAAGAAAATGGCGGTGGTTGTGGGGGTCTGCGTTTGGGGGGGGCTTATCGGAATCTGGAAGCCCCCTTTAACAAGGGGCCCCCAGATCCTGGCCCCCCTATGTAAATGGATAGGGGTACATTGTACCCCTACCCATTCACCAAAAAAAGTGTCAAAAAAGTAAAAACGACAGGAGACAGTTTTTGACAATTCCTTTATTTAAAAAAAGTGTCCCGTGATGTCCATCCATCTTCAATTATGGCGCCCGGACCCAAAAAAACTGAAAAAAAAAAGAAGAAATCTCTGCCTCGATGGGAGGCGTCCCGCCGACTGCTATCTCTTGGCTGCGACAGCTGTTACATAGGCAATGTGATGTCAGAGAGGGTGTGGTCACCCGTTTACATCACCGGGTGGCCCGCCCTTGCCTATATAACAGCTATCAAAGCCAAGAGACAGCAGTCGAAGGGACGCCTCCCATCGAGGCAGAGCTTTTTTTTTCTTCTGTTGTTTGGGTCTGTCGGTGCCATGGTTGAAGATGGATGGATATCGCAGGACACTTTATTATAAAAAAGGGTGTCCCGCGATGTCCATTGATCTTCAATCACGGCGCAGATGGACCAAAAAAATAGAGAGAAAAAAGCTCCTGGACCCGAAAAACAGAAAAAAAAAAGAAAGCTCCGCCTCGATGGGAGGCGTCCCTCCGATTGCTGTCTCTTGGTTTTGACAAGGGCAGGGCCACCCGGTGACGTAAACGGGTGACCACACCCTCTCTGACATCACGTTGCCTATATAACAGCTGTCGCAGCCAAGAGATAGCAGATCCGGCAATAAATTACAGCCGCGAGCAATTTTAAATGACATTTTTTTCCCTTTGGAAATGTAATTTTGCTGCAGCACAGTAAAACACATGAGAAAGATGCGCCACTTTACAGGTAGACTAAGGGGACCCCCCAGGCACAATATTTAAAGGAATATTTCATTTTTATTATTTCACTTTAAGCATTAATAAACTAACTGCTTCTGAAAAAAACGGCCATTTTAGAACTTTTTTTGCATTGATACATGTCCCCTGGGATAGTACCCAGGTCCCCAAACACTTGCATAAATGCCTTTCAAATTAGCACTTTTCATGTTCGTGTTCCATATACTTTAATGGTGTTCGCATGTTCTGGTGCGAACCAAACCGGGGGGTGTTCGGCTAATCCCAAGTGGTGTCTTCTTGGCCCTGTTTCTGGTGCTATTATCATTCAAATGAATCCAAGCTGCATATGAGTGATCTCATACAGGGGGTCCCCGGGTTACAAACAAGATAGGGACTTTAGGTTTGTTCTTAAGTTGAATCTGTTTGTAAGTCGGAACAGGTACATTTTTTTAAGTGTAGCTCCAGCCAAAAAATCTATTTTTAAGTTTTGTAGATAGCATAGGGAAGGGTTATCACCCCTGTAACGTTTGTTTTGCTGTCTGTGCCCCTGTTCAGAAGATTTCACCTCACTTTCTGTCCCAATAACAATTGGATTTAGAAAATTTGGGGTTATTAGGGAAATAAGGATAGGTGATAAAGCATCAGTGGAGACACCTTTTTCCCATATTAACTCTTACAGGAGTGAATTTCCCTTCCTAGGGGTAGATTTCCTCTTACTTCCTGTTGCCTCCCTCCGTTTGTAAGTAGGAGTCGTTTGTAAGTCGGATGTTTGTAAGTAGGGGACCCCCTGTATTGAAGTTTTTCTTAATATACTGAATAATACACACGCCTACGTGTCAGGTTATAGTTCATATAACAAACTGCTGCATTTGCCATAAAGCATCACAACATGGCTCATTCAGTTGTGTAAATGGTAGATACACTGTATATCTGTAACACTGCTTCCTCCTACACCTTATGTCAAGCACATAATGCTGGTTCATATAAATTGCTATTCTGTAGGCAGATTTGTTTAAGAAAGTAGCCAGTTCTCTATGAATATATCAGTGTGATCTATACATAAAAAACTAAATATCAATTATGCAATGACTGTGCTCTTCTTGTGGGATGCCACATTCCATACAGTATATGTTTCAAATTTATTTTAGATTCTAGCAAATGAATGACCTGTCCATAATATTTCTGTATTATCTGCACCTGAAAACCATTAGTGTCTCATTGTCAGTGATTTCAATGACACGTGACTAATGTATACAGATGACAGTGCTTGGCTGCACAATAGAGCTATGAATGTGACACAGAAGCTATAGTGCCATGCATTAAATTCTGATTTGCATTTTTACAGGGCCGACAGATCTAAGCATGAAGAGGCAGTTAGCAACTACCTCCACCTCATCCAGTAACACAAGCTCCAGACCTCAGCTAAATCCTACAGAAGTTACTGCCGTCAAGCAGCTAGTGGCTGGCTACCGGGAATCAGCGGCATTTTTGTTACGTTCAGCAGATGAACTAGAGAACCTCATCTTACAGCAGAACTGAGTCATGCAACCTCTTCCCTGGCCTGGATTAGTCCCAAAATTCCACTAATGACATGTTGACAGTGTATATGCCAGAGTGGAGCCGTTTGGTTACCGCATTGACGAGTAGAGGAGTTAATTACCATAATGCCACACTGTTTTCAGTCCATGAAGTGATGTTCAGGTGCTGCCGGTGAACTCGAGACCTCTGACATTCCAAAAGGTCTTTGATGTGTCCAGCTTTTTTGTTCTCAGTGTGTCGGTTTAAATATTGCATATGTGGCTGTAGCTCATTAAGTCATGCAAAACAGTGGAGCAAATGGAAGACACTAAGATGTTCAATTATTTCCAAGTGCAATATTAGTGGAATGTTCTACTGACTCTGGATCCGAAGCTACACGATGAGATGGTAGGATGTAAAATGCCAACCTAGGCTCACACTAGAAAATTTCAATGAAGGATTGCATATTTTTTAAATGATGTGATTTTTATATGGTCATTTTTCATGCAGATATTTTAATTTATATGACAGTGATCTTTCCACATTCCCTGTGAGAAAATATTTTCGATTGCCCTTTCGTACAACCCAGTAGTTACTGATTGCTAAGAACGCACAGAAAGCGTTGTCGACGCTTTGCAAACATCCACTAAGGGTTATGGGATTGAGGAACGTTTACCTCAATGCGGGTCCAAAAGCCATTTTCCACATAAGTTATTTTGATTTGAGTGATTCTGAAAAAATAATGTATTTGGCTTTACGTGCCAAGGTAGAAATGGGCACTGACACTGGTAAATAGAAGTAGATAAACAAAAAAAGGAGTGAGAACCGTGTTTTTTCCGACAAAACCCTAAAAGCCACACATCTTTGGTACCTCATAAACTTATATTCCGTAGAATAGATTCCCTTCCAGAAAAATAAACATGTACTGTACCTCCTAATTGTCCTAAGATCTGGACCAAAGAAGAGTCAAGGCTTGGGAAGAAAAATGGATGTGGTTTGTTGGGGTTTGGGTAGATCAGGGAAGGGACCCACCAGCTTCTTGATTTTGTAGCTGAGAATCGTTGGCAGGTTAGATAAAGGCAACAGCAAAAGGATTTTTATGATGTGTGCTGCATAGTAAATGACTTCTCCAGGTTAAGCTGCAGACAGGTTGGACTGGTTCATCTGAGATGTCTGATAAAGTAACCTATTAGGAGAGTCTGTGCTTAGAGAGCATGTATTCCATTCAGATCACAGGAGCCAGCACCATCCTGAATTAATGAGGGTCCAGAGGATTCATGCAGCTTCAGATGTGACAGAAAGCCACTAAAAGCTCTTTTTTGTGAGCACAAAAGAGACCAGAGCTTCACATAAGTGACAATGTTACAAATCAGAATCATTATGTATGTTTACAAATATAATTTAAAAAAATATTTTAAGGTAGATTGTAGTCTGGAGTATTCTTTCTCAATATTGGTACATACGCATAGCAGGTTTACCCTGGCACTGGTGTCTGGTTGGGTACTGTGGGGATACAAAGTCTGCCAATACATTGCAAGCTCTCTGTAGGTGGCACAACCCAGGGAATGTATGGTTCTGCTCTGTCATCACCACAAGATGATTGCTGCTCTCATGTGTACAAGTCCTTCTCTCTGAGGTTGGATATTGATGACTGAATACTTAAGAGGTTGCAGTGACAATCTGATAATTTGCACTCTGGTGTGTATTTTTCATTGTATGCGATGGAAGTATAATTAACGACACATTGGGTGGGAGAGGTAGCCTCTCTTTTTCCCCCCATGGAACCCTTATGCCAGGGGGTGTAGCTGCAGACTGTTGCACAGGAGTCTGGTTCTGCTGGAAGCTAGAGCTGGCAATTCTTAAAATGTTTGCAAAAAATATGACACTTTGGAGGAATATTTTTATCACTTGAAATGGAACTCTGGGCACTTAACCCACCTATACTACCCCTCCCTGGGCTCACAGGAAAGAAAACAGCTCTCATTTTGCCTGAAGAGTACTGCTGGAGCTGAACCGAAGACGAAGTCAGAGACAACACGGGGGGCATGGAAAGGTAAACAGAATGGGGATTTTGATTTTTTTCAATTCATACATCACTGCATCCCCCCACACACACCTTGTCCCATCAGAAATCCCCTGGTATTCATTGAAAAAAAATACAAGATAGTCTATGAATGGTGGAGGGGCTGAGCAAGCAACTCCCAGGGTGGAAACCACTCACACAGATTGCACAAGATCACAGCTTTCACTGCACAGTGCAGACTGCAACAATCATTTACAGAATCCCTATTGGCCCTCTGCATATCATACATGCATACTTACATTGAGCCAAGCTAGCTCAATGCAAGTATAATAACATATGTAATTCAGCTTTAATATAGAGGCACTTTGTTCAGTGTATTTAGGACAGGCTCCTATTAATAGTGAACCATGGTTTAATCTCAATCAGAGAAAAACATTGGGGAATCTGATAGTAATCCAACGCTTATGATTGTTGTTTCCTGCAACACTGATTTCCCAAGGTTATGTTTTGTGATAGGCCTGTTTTATACGGGCTCCAGCTTGTTTAAAAGACGTGTGAAGATCAGGCTTTGACAAAGCATTTTCAGAGCTTATAGTAAGCTTTGTTGAAGTACCATTCAGCTCCAGTTTGCAAATGTTGCTACTTTAAGCAAGCTGCTAGCAGGCTTCAGCAGGCTTTCAACATGCTTCAAGATGTGCTGAAGTCTGCTAGCATCTTGTTTAATGTGTCCATCAGCACTCCCATTGGGATCTGTGTTCAATATTTACAAACTTGAGCTGCATGGTACTTTAAAAGCGGCAGCAAAGCTTGCTGAAAGCCCTGCAAATGCTTTGTCAAAGCTTGTGGTTCACATTGCTGTTATACAAACTGAAGCCCATGTGAAACTGGCCTTAGATTGTTGTACAACAGCGCCAAAATGATTTCTGAAATTATATATTGGTGTGTATGTGTGCAATCTAAAACTACACACATAAAGCCTTGAATATGTAGTTTCATTTGTATAAGAGTAGTGTGTACCGCAAGCTTCATGCAGCTTTCTTGAAGCCTTTAAAGCACCCTTTAGTTCCAGTTTGGGGGTGTTAAAGGCAAAGTTCACCTTTTTACATATTTTTGCAGGTAAAAAAAAATTACATTTTTTTTCTTAGGAGCCTGCAGAGCATCTGATGATCACAGGTGTAATGTCAGGCTCCTGCACACACTGCGTAGAGCTCTCTGTCCAGGCAGACAGTTGCTGACAGTCTGAGCTGTAGGCAGTGTGAATGAACTTGTTGTGGCAGACGGAATTACAAGTCCGTCTGCCAGGGTGGAAGAGGGGACTTGTTGTTTTTTTCATTCACAGATTCCTGTGACTTTTAAATTGTCACAGTGGGTGCAGGGAGAGAACACCCCACCCGTTGTCACAGTGGGGATTTGAGGGGGTGAGTGGGGCTGCTGCATTAGTAATATGTTACATGTTACACCCTAAATACGGGTGTAACGTGCAACATGTTACAAAAGGTGAATGTATCCTTTAAAGACAGATCATTATAGGAGTGCTGTCACTTTAACCAAGCTGCTAACAAGTTTCCACAGGCTGCTAAGGTCTTCTTAAAGGGCTTGTTCACACTAACTGCACAGTTTCCCACTCCACATCTGTCACTTGCATTACAGTATGAAAAGAACACATCAAAAGCAATTGTTTTCTTGTAGAGGAAACCACCGATCTCTGCCCAATTGTAAACAAGCCCCAACATGACAACACCCCCCAACTGAAGATTACTTTAAAGGACTCTAGAAATTAGTTTGAAGCTGGCTGAAAGTTTTTTAAATGCTTTTGAAATCACTGGAATGACATGTGTTCAAGGCCTAACACACCAGAAAGCTAACATGACCCATGTAAGGTCCAATTTGATCTTGTAGCCTAAAGATGGCTATACCAGTTTTTTTTTTTTTGTTCAGCCATGAGGCTGAAAAAAACAAAAAGGATTCCTCCTTCCACACAAATGAGGAGGATGAACGATTCCCCTAATGTCACGCCAGTTGTCAGAATACACTGATCAGTAGCTGGAGCCTCTGATTGAAAAAGTTTTCCACCATGTTCCTTCTACAGCAGTCAAGCAAATAATTGTCTTCTGTCGAACAGGGAAGGCCACATACTGATTGGAATCTGGCTGGTCTCTGCTGAAACGGGTCAATTTCAATCAGTGTATAGACTGCTTAAGACATCACCCTTACATGGCTAACAACAGTCATAAAAGGGATAAGTATAGGTTACCTCCCACACCCACCGTGTGAATCATGACCTCCCACCAGACTGAAATCTGTACAAAATTTCCAACCTCTCTAATTATTTTACAACGTGGTCTACATGTTCTTAGTGTTTCTTTGTGCACTGAATCATAATTTTCACTTAGCAGTAGAGTGTACTTTTGTTCTTTGCACAGTATATCTGTTTAGTTGTTTAGCTTTTGTTAAATATCATGTCCCTTGTGCATTCCTGAATTTGCCTTATTTCATGTAAAAATGTAATTCAATTTTTGACAATGAGTTTAAGGCATCAGTGATATTTTGTACATAAACATACCTGTTTTATATAGACTGACTGTGATTGTGACTAGGTAATGTGCACTTTTTTCTTGTACCTGTGGGCATTGCTATGCTTTTTTGAGTGTTTCTAGATTTATTGTTGCTTACTTAAAAAGAAACTTTTGTGATACTGTTTGTGAAATATAATGTGAAAAACTATTGAATATTTTTAATATATTGTACATTATTATTACACAAAACGACTTTAAGTTGTGGAACCAGATCCACAAATTTCAAAAAAAGAAAACAGATTTGGATTTGAGGGCTGACATTTCCTCTGTTTTGTTTGGATAAATAAATCGATTTATGTGTAAAACAGTTTCCTATTTTTTTGTTTTGTTGTGGGCATAAAGTAGAATTATGGCCTCCCACTAAAAAATATGTACCTCAGTACTTGGTTATAAATGTATTTGTACTTACAGGTATTATTATTTCACAGGATTTATATAGAGCCAACAATTTGCACAGAGCTTTCCAATATAAAACAATTCAAAACAAGAGGGTTTGGAGGGACCTTCCCATATAGCTTACAATCTAATAGGGAGGGGCAAGTGTTACAAAAGTTAACAACTGTGAGGTATCAGCTGATGGCGAAAGTAAGGGGTCAGATTTAGGTGGAGACAGAATAGGCTTCCCTGAAGAGATGAGGTTTTTATGGTTTGCATCAAGGTGAACAGAGCAGGAGTTAGCTGGACAGATTGGGGTAGGGAGTTACTGAGGATAGGAAATTCCTAGGGGAGAGGAGGAGACAAGGGAGCTAGGTAGAAGGATTTCTTGAGAGGAGCAGAGAGGATGGTTTAGGTCAGGAGTGCCCAACCGGTGGACCGCAAAGCCCTCTAATGTGGCTGTGATCTCCTGCTCTGGAATGACAGGTCGGCAAGCCCAGATCGCGTATTGACAACTTGCCATTCCAGAGCATCAGTTTTGGGGATGTAGCCAGTGGTAGAGGAAGCATGCAGAATGCTTCTTCATTAGTGCCAGCTCTAAGGTCACATTGGAGGGCTCTGCGGGCCACCGGTTGGACACTCCTGACTTAAACCATCCTCTCCTCTCCTCTCAAGAAATCCATCTACCTAGCTCCCTTGTCTCCTCCTCTCACCTAGGACTTTCCCAGGCAGAGTGATACCAAATGCACTCCGCCTGGGACAGCAACATTTCTACAGCCAGCGCCCGGTGATGCCTGCAGTAAGGGGGATTCCTGGAGATCAGAAACTGAAGGATCATTAAATTAAACATCAGTTTATGAAAATGACAGTATATAGATAGCAATGGGCATATCTGTTCTGCAATGGTTACTAGGCTCCATTCAAACTGATCCACAGGTGCAGCATAGTGCGCCTGCGGATTACCTGCACTGAGCCATAGACCACTTTTATTACCTGGGGGTTTGGAGTGCTTTCAGAAAGTGCACCACACCTGCAGGATTTAATAGAAGTCTATGGCAAAGCGCAGCTAACCCGCAGGAAAGCCGCAGGTGCACTGTGCTGCACCCACAGTGTAGGTAAACCGCAGTGCATCAGTGTGAAAGCAGCCTTATAGGGGACCGCCATCCTAATTACTGTCTTCTGCATCTGATGTGCACTGGACTTCCACCCTTTCTTCTCCTGCTCTGTAATCTCACACATGCGCAGTTGCAATTCTTGCAAGCTTGTTCGTTTTGTGAATGGGAATAAAGTATCTCGATATCTCGGAACTGTGCTGTGAACACTAAAGATAAGGGAGCCCCGGCATGACAGCAAAGGACTTACGACACAACGAGCGTGCTGTAAAAAAAGAAAAAAATGCGCATGCAGCAGTGACATAATCAAAAGTGACAGGACGGATTACAAACAAACAAAGTTAGAAGGATTTCACACACAGTGATTGGTTAAGTGCTTAGTAATGCTTTATACTGCAGAAAATGGACAGGATGAGTTTACTACCAATTTAAGTGGCCCTCACTCTTCAAAAAGTTGAGCACCCCTGGTTTAGGTGATATTTGGAGACAAGATTGGTGGTGTAGTTCAGGACAGAGTTTGGAATGACTTTGTGTGTTGGTGTTCTGAATTTTATATCTTAAGCAATCGAAAGCCAGCAGAGGGATCAGAAGAAAGGGGGGTAGCAGACACTGGGCAGTGGATCATCAGACTAGTCTCTTCATTCTGCTGTCCCATGCTAAAACAAAGCAAGTGAAGAGATAACAAATATGATTTTTCAGTGATATGTTTTTTTTCGAACTTTTTTACTGAGCTTTGTCTCGAGTCCTGCACACTACACATGATCACAAGCTATGTGAAGGACTACTTTGTCCTGTTTAACCCATGTAAATGCAGCGTGATCTTTGAAGGGCCATGATGTTTTATATCTGTTACATATACATGTCGTCTCTACTGAAATCTCAGACATGTGGAGGAACAGGAAAGAGTCACAGAGTCACTTGCCTGTCTCATTCATTGTGTGTAAATTTCAGCATGTGAGAAGCAGCCTCAAAAGCCCCACCTACTGGCTGCATATAAAAAAGCAATGTCATATTACCTGTTAAAACATATTTACAATTTTTTTTTTAACCTGACCATAATAAATAGAGAAAACGTATACAAATCATCATTACATTCCCTTTGATATCCCTTGATAAACATGCATGGATGCACACAAGGCAACGCAAGAAGATGTAGATTAAAGTTTTCTAAACCTTTCACTTGAAATGTTTAATGTTAATGCACGCGGTAGCAGAAATTACATAGGCTATATGCAAAGCATAGCTACCCATGATAACCAAGCTGTTTAATGCAGTGAAATGAGAAAGGTGAAAACTAGTTGCTAAGAGTTGCTGCATTGTGTAAATAGCCATGGCACTTTGTGTTACAATATTGACTCCTATATGATAATACTTGATGAGCTTTTACATTTTCATAAAATATTTAAACAGTTGAATGTTGTTTTGTTTTTGTTTTTTTTGTTTTTTTTTACTATTTACTTCTTTTAACCAGATGACATATGAAGTAAGAAAGGCAACTCTGCCATCTATAATGTAGGTCTTCTCTATACCTTCATACACCAAGCATCCTTCAGTAATAATAGGATTTTGTGTCCTATATGACTTACAGAAAAACAGCCACAAGAAAGTATTTAAGGACATTTATTTTCAAGTGGTCTATTCAGACAGCGATAGCAACAGCAATAACATCAAAAAGCTTCTCTTTACAAGGTTGCCTTAGTGAAATAAAAAAATGAAGTTTTAAATTATGTACAACGCCAATTGCTGTAAAAGAACGTCAGAAGGTTAATTGGAAGGAAAAATAATTTTGTCATGGTTGGAGTGAGTATTACATGTGACCTGAGGTGTACAGAGGAATTAAATTTCACTTAGAATATATTGAGCGCTGCATAGCATAGTCACATAGTCTGCGATTCTGCTTATTGCCCACGTAATGGCTATTAAATCGACACAGTTGCCTGCTACTTTACTGTATTGTTGTGTTAGCAGGCAGACTTAGGAGATGGAGCTGAATGGGCGATTTTAATACCCTTTTAAAAGGATATGTAATTCCTGGTCTATAGTTGCTTTATTTGTAATACATTGATTTCAGCTGGGGCAATTGCGAATAAAGAGTTAAATCTTTCTCTAACAAGAGTTTAAAATAGCCCCAGCCTCAGACACTGATTAGGCATGTAGCACAAGAATTTTTATCTTTAAACAATATTATCACAACCGGCAGATCAGCTGATTAGATACATTGCACATTCAGGGGACTCTGTATTTACAATTTTCAGTGTGCAATAAAAAAAATATATATATATTATATCAGTAATGGGCTTTTTATACTATGTGTCTTTTCAGGTATCTGAAATGCCAACAAAATGCTTGTACACAGCAATTGCCATGTTTGGATTGATGAAGGCTGACCACTATATGGGCATTTTTGAAAATCTCCAGCTTGAAGTATTTTCTGAGTACTTTCACCTGCCATAATCAGGTCTGAATTAAAAGGGGGAGAGATAAAAGGGAAAATTGGTCCTGGGCCTCCACCATCTAGGGGCCCCCACTTAAAAGGTGAGATGCAGGGCTAATTTTATGGGCTGGCTAGCTGAACAGGAGTTCAAATGTACTAAGAGTATATACTGTCATTTATATCCTTTGATGATTGTAAGTGTAATGCCATCCTCTTCCTGTAATCGAACTCTTACATCTCAGATCCTACTGACTTCCACATAAATAAAACACTCAATCTCTCCTTCTGAGTTTTGGGCAGTGACGGCCGGTCCCCAAAGGGCACCGCCCCAGCCCACAGAATCCGCCCCACTGTGCGGGGCGCCAGACCAACAGGTCTCTACCAGGTCTGTCACCTCCTCACAAGCACATGACCAGAGCCCGAGGCCTCAGTTGGCTTGTTCCATAATGTCCTCGTGGCGCAAAGAACTGCAACCCGAACCCTCCCACCCAGTGATACCAGCAAATGCCCCACCCAATCAGAACAGGAGGCTGAAAACCCAGAACCTGAAAAGAAGAACTGGGTCAACACAGAAGGCGTTTCGCTGGGCACCAGGGGAGCCGTGACTGCTGGAGGGCTCCCTTCATAGGGTGAATACGGACTTGGAGTGGCCCACCCGCACCCCCCCCTCCAAAGCATTCCAGCACCAGCCACCACTGGTTCTGGGGCAGATGCAGATGGAACTTCCTAAACCACAGACATATACTGGTTTTCAATAAGGGTACATTGCTGCAGGACATGAGGTTTGTGTGGGCAATAACAGGTGGAGGGTTTTAGGGTATTACATTGAAGCAGCAATGGTTTACATAACATCGCCGTCCATTCAACCAAGTGCAAAACATATATATAGACAGTGTATATATATATATATATATATATATATATATATATATATATATATATATATATATATATATATATATATATATATATATATATATATGCGTTGGAGTGCTTTTTAAATTTTCAGTTGGCTTGATACATTGGGGGTCACCACACAATGTTTTGTCTAGGGTCCTCATAGAATTTAAAAATGTTAACTATAGCAGTATTAAACCCCAAAACAACATTTTTAATATATTGCAGTTTATCAATCTTTAATTGTGGTAGCTGCTATTTCCTTTTTTCTCCTGTATTCCCCACATCTAAAAATTGTCTAGCTGTAGTAAAATAATTTTTTTCTTCAGAGTTGATTACAGCTTTAAATTTCATTGCAAAATGCTAATACTGTAAAAATAAAATAAAAATAATACTAATACTGCAAAATACAAATACTGTACCCTGCAATAATATAGTAATTCTTAATGAATTACATGACACTAAGCATAAACCTCTTCAATGCATGACACATGCAGCGCTACAATGCAATACATAATATTCTTTAATATAAATAGTACAATTGTTCTATACGAAACACTGTAGGCTTTTGACCAGAGGAGAGACATAAAGCGTAGAATAGTAAATGACAGCCCAGAAACCAATCACAACATAATGACTTGGATGACAGTGAAAAGAGCCATTGTGTTAATTTAGGCATACTATTCACTGACAGAGGGAAGAGCTTTCATAGGAACTAATTATCAGACCAGAAAGTAAACTGCACGGACCTCGAAGGGTATAAATTAGAGAGTCTACAGTACGTTTATTTCTGGATTAATAGAAAAGATAGATGGTGACAGTATGTACAATATCTCACAAAAGTGAATACACCCCTCACACTTTTGTAAATATTTTATTATATCTTTTCATGTGACAACACTGAAGAAATGAAACTTTGCTACAATGTAAAGTAGTGAGTGTACAGCTTGTATAACAGTGTAAATTTGCTGTCCCATCAAAATAACTCAACACACAGCCATTAATGTCTAAACCGCTGGCAACAAAAGTGAGTACACCCCTAAGTGAAAATGTCCAAATTGGGCCCAAAGTATCAATATTTTGTGTGGCCACCATTATTTTCCCAGTTCTGCCTTAACCCTCTTAAGCTCACCAGAGCTTCACAGGTTGCCACTGGAGTCCTCTTCCATGATGACATCACGGAGCTGCTCCTCCATCTTCCATTTGAGGATGCCCCACAGATGCTCAATAGGGTTTAGGTCTGGAGACATGCTTGGCCAGTCCATCACCTTTACCCTCAGCTTCTTTAGCAAGGCAGTGGTCATCTTGGAGGTGTGGTTGGGGTCATTATGTTGGAATACTGCCCTGCGTCCCAGTCCCTGAAGGGAGGGGATCATGTTCTGCTTCATTATGTCACAGTACATGTTGGCATTCATGAGTTCCTCAATGAACTGTAGCTCCCCAGTGCCGACAGCAGTCATGCAGCCCCAGACCATGACACTCCCACCACCATGCTTGTCTGTAGGCAAGAAACACCAAATAAGTTTATCTTGGTCTCATCAGACCACAGGACATGGTTCCAGTAATCCATGTTCTTAGTCTGCATGTCTTCAGCAAACTGTTTGCGGGCTTTCTTGTGTACCATCTTTAGAAGGGGCTTCCTTCTGGGACGTCAGCCATGCAGACCAATTTGATGCAGTGTGTGGCCTATTGTCTGAGCACTGACAGGCTGACCCCCCACCCCTTCAACCTCTGCAGCAATGCTGGCAGCACTCATACGTCTATTTCCCAAGGACAACCTCTGGATATGACGCTGAGCATGTGCACTCAACTTCTTTGGTCGACCAAGGTGAGGCCTGTTCTGAGTGGAACCTGTCCTGTTAAACCGCTGCATGGTCTTGGCCACAGTGCTGCAGCTCAGTTTCAGGGTCTTGGCAATCTTCTTATAGCCTAGGCCATCTTTATGTAGAGCAACAATTCTTTTATTCAGATCCTCAGCGTTCTTTGCCATGAGGTGCCAGGTGCAACTTCCAGTGACCAGTATGAGAAAGAGAGCTATAACACAACATTTAACACACCTGCTCCCCATTCACACCAGAGACCTGTTAACACTAACGAGTCACATGACACTGGGGAGGGAAAATTTTCACTTAGGGGTGTACTCACTTTTGTTGCCAGCGGTTTAGACATTAATGGCTGTGTGTTGCGTTATTTTGAGGGGACAGCAAATTTACACTGTTATACAAGCTGTACACTCACTACTTTACATTGTAGCAAAGTTTCATTTCTTCAGTGTTGTCACATGAAAAGATATAATAAAATATTTACAAAAGTGTGAGGGGTGTACTCACTTTTGTGAGATACTGTATGTAAATGTGTACATAGTTTATCCTTAATATGTTATAAATGAACAGAGGCTTACCTATCACAAAACCATTATCTATAAGCTGGTGAGACTCCCTCAGGACATCAAGCACATTGTCTACTAAGATAAGTAGATAGGTCTTTGCAAATAGATATACTTCCTTATTGAATGAATCATTGTATGAAGAACATGTAAGCAACACAAATATTCAGCTACTATCAATTAGAATACTGAACCCTTCTGTTTATGGACACCCCTGTTCTGATCTCTCAACAGCATAGCCATAGCTTAGGTAAAAATTACTAAATATTACATTCAGACAAAGAAAAATTAGATTATTCAATGTACAGATCTATCTAAACCCAAGAACAAAATTTAAAGATAAGTTTACCAGTTTGGATACAGCGACGCTGTATCCAAACAAAGTTGATGCCTTTTTTCCCACAAATAGAGCTTTCTTTTTGTGGTATTTGATCACCTCTGCGTTTTTTGTTTTTTTTTGCGTTATAAACAAAAGAAGAGCTACAATTTTGAAAAAAACACAATGGGGGTTATTTACGAAAGGCAAATCCACTTTGCACTACAAGTGCACTGCAAGTGCACTTGGAAGTGCAATCACTTTAAATCTGAGGGGTAGATCTGAAATGAGGGGAAACTCTGCTTAATTTTATCATCCAATCATGTGCAAGCTAAAATGCTGTTTTATACTTTCCTTGCATGTCCCCCTCGGATTTACAGCGACTTGCAGTGCACTTGTAGTGCAAAGTGGATTTTCCTTTCATAAATAATCCCCAATATCTTTTACTTTTTGCTATAATAAATATCCCACATTTTTTTTCCTCAGTCTAGGCTGATATGTATTTTTCTACATATTTTTGGTAAAAAAAAATTTGCAATAAGCATATATTGATTAGTTTGCGCAAAAGTTATAGCATCTACAATATAGGGGATAGATTTATGGCATTTTCATTTTATTTATTTTTTTACTGGTTATGTGCGGTGATCTGCAATTTTTATCGGGATTGCGATATTGTGGCGGACAAATTGGACACTTTTGACACATTTTTGGGACCATTGACAATTATACAGTGATCAGTGCTATAAAAATGCACTGATTACTGTATAAATGTCACTGTAGGGAAGGGGTTAACACTAGGGGGCGATCAAGGGATTAACTGGAAAAGCGACATATTTCAATCTAGCAGTTTCTTAGAGCTAAGCTGTGAAAACTGGAGCAAACGTGCTGTTTGCCATAGTAGGCAATTAGGTGCCATGTTGAGCAATATTTCTTCCTCTCATCCAATGTTTTATAACCCTGTTATAATAGCACCAAATGATATCACCTGTGATGTATTTCAGTTATCTTGCAAACCTGGCCTGTTAGTGGGTCCTGAGGACAGAAGTTGAGAACCACTGCTGTAGTGAATATGTTACAAATTATCACGGTAGAGAAAAGAAATTACAAATATTCAACTTCTGACAGCAAATACATTTTTTTAACACAAAATTATAATAATAACAAGTTTTTTCTCAAACGCAGCATATGCATACTTCCAATTACACCCCAAAATACATTCTTCTACTCCTCCTGAGTATGGCAATACCACATGTGTGAGACTTTGTCACAGCCTGGCCACATAGAGAGGTCCAACATGCATGGAGCACCATCAGGCGTTCTAGGAGCATAAATTACACATCTAATTTCATTCCTACCTATCACACTTTTGAAGGCCCCGGAGCACCAGGACAGTGGAATTACCCACAAAATGACCCCATTTTGGAAAGAAAACACCACAAAGTATATTCTATGAGGCATGGGCTGCAGATAGGTAATCGGGTAGTCTAATGGGCTGGAAACAGGTACTCTGATGGGCTGCAGGAGGGAGGGAGTGTTACTGCTGGTGTCATTTAACAATGCGCGTAGGGAAGTGATTAAAATCTATACCAGACCCAAAGGGTCCCCCCACACCGGTTTTTCCCTAATTTTTTAAAATGTACATACAGGTGCTGAAAAATTGGGCCTTGGGTATTGGTGGTGCCGGAAAACTGTAACTACTCACAGTTACTCTGGCTGGGCACAGGGGGCCCAGCTGTTAAAAATGAGAAAAAAATTGAAATTACATGCACTTGTCAAACAGGTGCAGAAAAAATTGGGCCTCTTCTACATGTTTTGGCTCAATAACACAGCCAGCTCCAGAAAAAAAGGAGAAGCGTGCCCCGCCTGCAGAGTATGCACCATGTCCGCGACCACCACTTTTCACTGTAGACACAGAGGCTGCTTGCCCTCTTTAAGTGGCCTTTGAGCGTCTGCATTTTCTTGTTGGCCTTTCAGACATAATGAGGATTTTTCTCAGGGATTTTTATAACTTTTTATTATCGAGTGTGGGACGGAAATATAGTGCTTGGGTGCAATAGTTTTGTGTTTGGTGTAAACCATTTTATTATTATTTTTTTAAATAAAGAAAATAAGGGTGCAGTAATTATGCAGATTTTTTTTTATTACTGCTGCAAAAAAAAACCAAAAATAAAATAAATTTTTAAATTTATGAAAGGCCAAAAAAACCCAAAAAACAGTGGTGATGCAGAAGGAAGACCACCTGCGACTCAGAAGAAGGAACAGCAATTACGGAGATTTTTTTTTTGCTGCTGCTAAAAAAAAAACAAATCAAAAAGCCCCCCAAAAAAGGGAACCACTGCTGACGCAGAAGGGAGGACAGCAGTTATGCCCTAAATATTCTTAGTGCTGCTGCACCGGCAAAAATAAATTAATTAATTAAAAACTGCAGAAGGAATAACACCAACAACACTTCATTCACACTACACTGGGGGTTATTTACTAAAGGCAACTCCACTTTGCACTACAAGTCACTGTAGATCCGAGGGGGACACGCAAGGAAAATAAAAAACAGCATTTTAGCTTGCACATGATTGGATAATAAAATCAGCAGAGCTTCCCCTCATTTCAGATCTACCCCTCAGATTTACAGTGACTGCACTTCCAAGTGCACTTTCAGTGCAATTTCAAGTGCACTTTGCACTTGTGGTTTGCACTTATAGTGCAAAGTGGATTTGCCTTTCGTAAATAACCCCCACTGTGTTATATACACTGCACTACACTGTGCTATATACTCTGCACTACACTGTGTTATATACTCTACTCTACACTGCACTGTATTATATATTCTCTACACTACACTGTATTATATATTCTCTACACTACACTGTGGGGTTGATTTACTAAAGACAAATAGACTGTGAACTTTGAAAAGTACAGTTGCACTCATTTACTAAGCTGTGGAGCAACTGCACTTTGCGAAGTGCACAGCCTATTTGACTTTAGTAAATCAACCCCTGTATTATATACTCAACACTGACTGACCGCACAATACACTAACTACCCTGCCTAATCTCCATTCATATACACTATGCACAGCGGCGTGGACTTAGCTCCTGAGCCATGATTGGCCAAAGGCACCCTGCCTTAGGCCATTTATGGCTCTCACAGCACATCGAGCTGTGATTGGCCAACGCATACAGGTCAGGTGCAGGGCCAGACTGGGTATAAAAACCAGCTCCGGAAAAAATGTCATACCAGCCCATAGCATTATTATACCAGCCCAACATCATAACCATCATAACGTCATTATTTCCTTGTTCATGAAAGGGAAAACCATGCATTTTAAAGCACATTTAAAGAGTGTATTATATATATACATAGAAGGCAGATATGAAAGCACATAGGGTATATATATATATATATATATATATATAGCAAATTCCAGTTAAAAGTGGTAAAATTCGTCCATCATCAAGGGGCACCCCAGGACGTGTAGGGGACTCTGGTTTCCAGAGATCACCTTCAGCAGAAAGAATGGGGGGGGGTTACTGATATGTGGTGGAAACCTTTATATCAGTGCCCCCTTATATTATTGTATTCACTCCCTCCTTACGTCAGTGACCCCCCTTAGACTTGCCTGGCAGCGCTGTCACTGACCTCCTCTCAAGTGCACTGTGCAGGGCTCAGTTAGACGGCTCAAGGTTGGTGGCTCTGGTTTTATCCTATAGTCTCCTCTCCACAGTCCACACACGTCTGACTTCTCCCATGACCCCCATCCTGGCGGCACTCCCACTCTTAACTCCTCTCCAGACTCCCCCTTAGAGACTGCAGACATGATATAAGACAAGAGATGGTCAGAGGTTGCGGACATGGTACAAGAGATGGTTAGAGACTGAGGACAAGATACAAGTGATGTTTAGAGACTGAGAACAGAATACAAGAGATGGCTAGGGACTGAGGACAAGATACAAGAGATGGCTAGAGACTGTGGACATGATACAAGAGATTGTTAGAGACTGAGGACAGGATACAAGAGATGGCTAGAGACTGAGGACATGATACAAGAGATGGGTAGAGACTGAGAACATGATACAAGAGATGGTCAGAGTCTGCGGACATGATACAAGAGATGGTAAGAGGTTGCGGACATGGTACAAGAGATGGTCAGAGGCTGCAGGCATGATACAGGAGGTGTCAGAGGCTGCGGGTATGGTACAGGAGATGGTTAGAGACTGAGGACATCATACTACAGATGGTCAGAGACTGCAGACATAGTACAAGAGATGGCCAGAGACTGCAGACATGAAACAAGAGATCAATGCAGCCTCATCAGTGCCCATTAAATGCAGCCTCACTGTGCCCATCAATGCAGCCTCACTGTGCCCATCATTGCAGCCTCACTGTGCCCATCATTTCAGCCTTACTGTGTCCATCAAATGCAGCTTTATGGTGCCCATCAATGCAGCCTCTCTGTGCCCATCATTGCAGCCTCACTGTGCCCATCAATGCAGCCTTGCCGTGCCCATCAATGCAGCCTAACTGTGCTCATTATTGCAGCCTTGCTGTACCCATCATTGCAGCCTTCGCTGTGCCCATCACAACAGCCTCTCTGTGCCCATCATTGCAGGCTATCTGTGCCCATCATTGCAGCCTCACTGTGCCCACCAATGCCACCAATGCAGCCTCTCTGTGCCCATCATTGCAGCCTCTCTGCTCCCATCATTGCAGCCTCACTGTGCCCATCAATGCAGCCTTACTGTGCCCACCAATGCAGCCTCTCTGTGCCCACCACTGCATCCTCACTGTGCCCACCAACTGCAGCCCCTGTGTTCCCATCAACTGCAGCCTCTGTGTCCACTAATTGCAGCCTCTGTGCCCACTGATTGCAGCCTCACCATTTCCAGGATAACACACAGCGCTCCCCTCCCTCTGTCCTCCGACTCTCGTATGTCACGGAGCTGGGTCTGTGTGTGCAAAGTCCCGCCCCCTAAACCGGCTCGTGTGATAGGCGGAACACTGATTCAATCAGTGTTTCATCAAGAAGACTGTCACACGAGCTGGTCTAGGGGGGTGGGACCTTGCACACACAGACCCAGCTCCGTGACATACGAGAGCCAGAGGACAGAGGGAGGGGAGCGCTGCAGCTGCTGCTCAAAGCGGCCCCAGGGCAGGCGGCCTACCGGGAAATTTCCCGGTATCCCGGTAGGCCAGTCTGGCCCTGGTTTTGGCCAATCAGCAGCCTTCAATGCACTGCGATCTCGCAGTGCATTATGGGGTGCTTGTCGGCAGGTGAACGTCCCGCCACACTAGTTTGTTTGTTCTTCGAATAAACGAACACCAGATGTTCGCGTCGAACTTACGTTCGGCTCAAACATCAGGCCTATCCCTACCCACTACCACCACTCACTAACTCATTCACTGACTAGTACATTAACAATCATTTCAAAAACAAGATTGGTGCAATTCACAATGAGATCATCCTCATCCCCACAATCGTGGCCTGTGGTTGTGGGAGTCTGCAGACAGGGGGCTTAGCGGAAAAAGATAGTGTCCCTCGATGTAAATCCATCGTCAATCCTGCTGCACGCCTCAGCCGAAAAATAAAACAAAAATGCTCCTGCCAACTATGAAGGCTGGCTGCCTAACTGCAGGCTCCGCCGTTTGACAGTTCTTATATAGGTAAGGGGTAGAGCCATTTGGCGCCGTCACCTGGTGGCACCGCCTCCTTGTGACGTTGCTGACCTCGCATGCACCGATTCATGATGTCAGAAGGGGCGATGCCATCAGGTGATGTAGCCAGGTGGCTCCGCCCCTTACCTACAGTATATAAGAAAACTTGCTTAGCCTGCAGTAGGAAGCCAGCCTTCATAGACGGCAGAAGAGTTTTTGTTTTTTTATTTTTTTGAGTGTGGCGGGCGGGGTGATTGATGATGAATTTACATTGGGGACGCTATTTTTTTTTATTTTTTAATAAAGGAATTGTCAAAAACTGTGTGTGTTTTTTTGGTGAATGGATAGGGGTACTATGTACCCCTACTCATTCACATGGAGGGGTCGGGATCTGGGGGCCCCCTTGTTAAACTAGGCAACCACCAGCCAGGGTTGTGGGAAAGAGACCCTTGTCCCCATCAACATGGGGACAAGGTGCTTTGGGGGCCCTGCCCCAAAGCACCCCCCTTATGTTGAGGGAATGTGGCCAGGTTAGGGTCAGGAGGGTGGAAGCACTGGCTTCATCATCCCCCTTTCCTCATCCCCCTATCCTGGCCTGCCAGGCTGCATGCTCAGATAAGGGTCTAGTATGTCTTTGGGGGGACCCCACGCCGTTTTTTTTCCAATTTTGGTGTGGGATTGGGGGGGACTCCTACGCTGTTTTTTTTTTTCAAATTTTTGTTTTGCCAGCAATGATTTTCTTTACATTCAGCTGTCAGCGATGACTCTTCCATTGTTAAGGACATGGTGGCCATGGTGTTCCTGGCTGGCTCCTTAACCAGCTCTTCACTGGTTAAGGACGCCGACGGCCCCGCTCCTTAACACTGCAGCAACTAAATATAACTTACACACTAGGCTAACATCGCTAAACATCAGCTAAAAACGCTAAAACATTACTGTTTTTTGTCCAGCATTTATACATCAGTTTTTAGCTTTTTAGTGTACATGAGGCCTTAAACTCAAAAAAATAACATCAACATAAAAAGCCACCCACAATGCTGCCCCAAGCTATATCACTAACCTCACTCAAAATGTCCTCATCATTCTTCCAATAACCCCCTGCTCTCTAGCTCCACTGTCATGTCCTCTCATGCTAGCCTTCAATAACTCTTCAGTGCCTCCCCCATCCTCTAAAATGTCATACCACATGTAGTCTGTCTATCTTCTACTCTGTCCCTGAAAGCTTAACTTATTAGGGAAGCACATTCCATCTCTACCTGTACTTCTACTTTATCAGCTCATCCCTCACAGTTACCACCTTTTGTATCTTGGTCCTTCCTTTTTCGATTGTAAGCTCTTATGAACAGGGGCCTCCTAATCCTATTGTACTGAATTGTATTGTAACTGTACTGTCACAATTTATTTTGTAAAGTGTTGTACAAACTGTTGGTGTTATATAATTACTGTATAATAATATTATAATAAATATATAATGATAATCCATAAACAGAAGCTAAAATCATAATTCACAAATGGCACAGAACTAGCACTTTTAAAAAAATAACATGGAGTTATTTTTTAATCCCCTGCAGAAAAAGTACACTCATTCCCATAGGTGGCCAGTAGAAGTGTACCTCCTGAATCTTGTGCTTTCTTTTTCTTTTCCTACATCACCAAACGTTCAAGACAGGTTTGAATTAGATTGACGACTGTGAGAAACTTCGATAACATAAAAGTTGTAAAGTTCCCATTTACTGAGCATGGATACAACAAAGAACTTGTGCACAATACAGGTGACTGTTGAGAAACCATAGCAACAGAGAGATCATTACTGCAGTTGATTCAAAGTATCCATATATCTGAATGCAATGTGACTCCTAAAGTATAACTTCATGCATTACAGTGTCATGAGCCCACTCTATCTTCAGCGTTATACACTCCTCCACTGTACCACTTAACCTAGATAAAATTAAATTTTATAAAAGAGCTGCTGCCAGTTTTCAGAGGTGAGCCTCTGATTATGGCAAGTGTTGCTTGCTGCATTGTGCTACAGGTAGTGCATAAAATAAAGCCTATGGACCAATGCTGGCCTAAAGAGAATTAACTAAGGCCTACTGGGTAACTGTTGATGCCATGGGTTACTGCTTATATTTCTTTCTCATGCATATGAAGATGCTCTAAAAAAAAAAAAAAAAAAGTTTTGTTATTTTTTTTTTTTTTAGTAGGCCTGCTTAACCACTTCAGCCCCAGAAGGATTTACCCCCTTCCTTCCATTTTTTTGCGATACGACACTGCGTCGCTGTAACTGACAATTGAGCAGTCATGCCATGTTGTACCCAAATAAAATTGAGCTTTCTTTTGGTGGTATTTGATCACATCTGCGGTTTTTATTTTTTGCGCTATTGACAAAAAAAGACCAACAATTTTGAAAAAAAAAATCCAACATTTTTTACTTTTTGCTATAATAAATATCCTCAAATTTTTTTTTTCAAAACAAATTTCATCATCAGTTTAGGCCGATATGTATTCGACATATTTTTAGTAAAAAAAAATTGCAATAAGCTTATATTGATTGGTTTGCGTGAAAGTTATAGTGTCTACAAAATAGGGAATAGATTTATGGTATTTTTATTTTCTTTATTTTTTTTACTAGTAATGGCGGTGATCAGTGATTTTTATCGGGACTGCGACATTGCGGCGGACAGATCGGACACTTTTTTGGGACCATTGACATTTATACAGCGATCAGTGCTAAGAAAAAAGCACTGATTACTGTGTAAATGTCACCGGCAGGGAAGGGATTAACAGGGGACGATCAAGTGGTTAAATGTGTTCCCTAGGTATGTTTCTAACTGTGAGGGGATTGGACTGACTAGAGGAGGAGCCAGATCATTGTTCCTACTTAGTAGGAACAGACGATCTGTCTCTCCTCCCCTGTCAGAACAGAAATTTGTGTGCTTACACATACAAATCCCTGTTCTGGCTCTCGTGCCCGCAATTGCAGTTGGCAGGCGGTGACAGCGATCAGCCCGCCGGCCACGCGCATCTGGTCCCCCACTGTGCTGCTAGCATGCATGCCTGCTATGGCTCTTTAAAGGAGGCGTCGTAAGGGTATGGAGGTTTGTGCAGTGGTGCCATTCTGCCAACGTATATCGGCATGAGCTGGTCGGCAAGTGGTTAATAGTGTTTATGTAGAAAAAGTGAATATGCAGGAATGTATTAAAAATGTGATGCACGATGCAAAGGTATGAAAATATTAATTGAAATAAATGTTATGCAATCAATGACAAACGCAGTCAAAGGAATTTAAAGAATTATAAGATATAAAAAATCCTGCTTTCTGCAAGCGAAAAGTCCTACTAAGCTAGAAATATCTACAAAATCAAAAAAGGGCATATTTTAAAGAAAACCAATACTAACAAAATGTGCAGGCTGTCATTGCTGACCACCTTCTTAAAATGCTCGCTGTTTGGCTGTCATGCTGACCCAATTGCTTTAGTACTTTAAAGTGGTTGTAAACCCTTATGTTTACCCAGTGAAGTGACTAGTCTCGGGTGATACACAGAGGTGAAACAAATCCTCCTATATAGGTTGTATTTATTTATCTGCAGCAATTTCTCCTGTAGAGCCTTCAAAAATGCACATATCAAAGAATTTCTTTCTGCAGCAGAAAGCAGGGGTCACAAACACAGCAGAGCTAGAGCTTAGAGCTGCCTGTTATCTGATAGTGGAGTGGATGGATGGCACAAACATACTCTTTAAAATATTGGTAGTTTTTGAAAAAGACAAATTTATCTTTCAGAATATATATTCTGATGAGTGTAAAGCCAAATTACTACACATATTCTGCATAGTGATCAGGAAGGGACTTGTCAGTATTCCACTTGCAATGTTTCGCTCACGCACTGAAATCAGCAGGTCACATATAGACAGAACCTTCTGTTTTTCTGGCAGATTAGATTTTGCTCTTGCTAAAGGCCAAAGGAGACATAGCTCTGCAGATCCAGGCTTTTAGCAGTGCATGCAGTGTGTATGACTGAATTACATTTCTTAGCTTGACGATTCCTGCTCCCATACCATGACTATATTATAGATGCCTATATGAAACTGGAAATCCTTGAAACAGGAAAAATGCAGTAAGAAATAGGTACAGGAAAGAACAATTTATTTATTTTATTTGCTTTTTGTTTTTTAACCCATTGTTTTGAAGAAAACCATTTAGCAAAAATGTTTCAACCCTTGGCAGGGAATTAAACCTCCTGGGCCTGTGTGACTTCCCATAGACCAGGATGGGCCATGTCATTGGGAAAGGCCCTTGGGAAGGTACTGACCAGGGCATTTTTTGCGATACGGCACTGCATTACTTTAACTGACAATTGCGCGATTGTGCAATGCTGTACCCAAATAAAATTGATATCCTTTTTTCCCCCACAAATAGAGCTTTCTTTTGGTGTTATTAAATCACCTCTGCGGTTTTTATTTTTTGCGCTATAAACAAAAAAAATGTAACAATTTTGAAAAAAAAAACAATATTTTTTACTTTCTGCTATAAAACACTTCCAATAAAAAGATTTAAAAATCTAATTTCTTCATCAATTTAGGCCAATATGTATTCTGCTAAATGTTTTTAGTAAAAAAATCCCAAAGCGTATATTGATTGGTTTGTGCAAAAGTTATCACGCCTACAAACTATGGGATATTTTTATGTTTTTTTAATTCATTTTTTTTACTAGTAATGGTAGAGATCAGTGATTTTTAGTGGCACTGCAACATTGTTGCAGACAGATCAGACACCTAACTGACACTTTTGACACATTTTTGGGGACCAGTGACATTATTACAGTGATCAGTGCTAAAAATATGCACTGTTACTGTACTAATGACACTGGCAGGGAAGGGGTTAACATCAGGGGCGATCAAAGGGTTAAGTGTGTGCCTAGCTGCTACTTGCTAACTGTGTGGGGGTTGCTCTGACTGGGTGAAGACAGAGATCGGTGTTCCTGCTTAGTAGGAACACAAGATCTCCATCTTCTCCCCTGTAAGAACGACAATCTGCCTTGTTTACATAGGCAGATCGCCGTTCTGCCTCTCCTAGAAACGATCGCGGGTGGACATCAGGTCCGCCGGTCTCACTAATTGGCATTCCCTGTGTCCAATCAGCGTGTGATTACCCCTCCGGCAGCGCGCGCACCCCCCAGTGGCTATTGCATGAAATGACGTACAGGTATGTGATTTCATGCAATAGAGCCGACCTGCCACAGTAAATATGCGGTAGGCAGTTGACAAGTGGTTAATAAAACTAATGCAGGCCATACATAGGTCGAATTTCCGAACAAATTTTCTTTCAAAAATCTTAAATTTTGTGCATTTTGTGATCCGATGGTGCCACCATTGGTTTCAGAATTCGACCAACCAAGCCTTAAAAATTTCACCTCCTGTTGCTACAAAAAATATTTATTTTTGGCTGGGAATCTTCTTTTCTTTCTAGGAATTTTCTTTTCTTGTGCTAATCAGTATTTGTTTTTAGATTATATTTCTCACACGATTCTCCCATCATCGATTAGAAAATCATTTGTTTCTCTAAAAAATTCCAACATGTCCGATCACTCATATTCGATAGCAGCATGAAAATCGGCCCAGTAATGGTGCGAAATTAGAACAAAAATTCTTAGATAAGATTTTCGAAAGAAAATTCTTTAGAAATTCAACCCATGTATGGCCGGCCTAATTCAGAGCCTCTTTGTTCACGGTCAGGCTAGAGCAGTCCACAAACACCTTATCACAAAGGGTTGTACATGTAAATCATGTGTAGCATTAAACAGCCACATTGTGCAAACATTTGGTAACCAGTCTGCCGCTTTACAACTGTATTGTGATGCTCTGATTATGTATGAAATGTTTGGTTTCTAGCCACAAACATCAGATGCAGGTTCAGCATACTACAAGTCAATGTTATAGATGTTGAGAATAATGAGGTCAAAATTCTAAGCTTCTGTGTAGTGAGGTGGAATATCAAACTTCAACTTTTTTACTCTAATACTTTTCCCAAAGAATTTTTTTTTTTTTTTAATAACAAGGCATCCTTTATTACTTTGCACCATAATTAAATATTGTACACCCTATGTGCTTCAGCCAGATGTAACACACACTTTGTTGAAAAATCAAAACATGTTGGAATAAATCTGCTACCCTACCCTCAATAACGCAAGTCCAATCAAATGTTATAAATAGAACTTAACGTCCAAATTGTTTTGTCAGTTTCTTCACAGGCTTTTGAAATATCTAATGGCTCTAATGGACATATCCAAAGTTTGCTTGGAGCCATAGGGTTCAGCCTATATTGTTAGCGAAGGCAGGTTTCCATGGCCACAGCATTACTTGTTTTGACAAAATCTGAACATTCTTGCTTTGGTACATTAGAAAATTCATATGTTGATTATTTTACTTCCCCGGCTTAGAACATCAAATTAGACGGAAAAGTTCATGAAGGTGGACTAACCCTTTTAAAACAGACCTTTTATAAAATATCGCAACGTTAAAAGTACATCATCATAGCAAATTAAGCCAAAGGTCTGTGTAGCAATCACAGAACTAACGATGAGATGTGTGCTAAAAAAAAAAAGAAAGTAAGTTGCTTAGTCTATGAGTCAGTATGCAGCAATGGCTTATGTAAGAGTTGGTGGATCCCCAGTGCAAACAATATTTTAGGCCTCATTCACACAGGTGTTCTAATCTGTACACTTGTGCAAAGGGCTGTCTTTACTAGCATGGGATGTGTTCTGATCCACTGACCTGCATCAGTCCTGCACTAATGTACACTTGGGGATGTGCTTGGAGATCCATGTAGGTCTGTGCAGCTGTCCAGTAGAGATGGGCCGAATGACCCCCTGTTCGGTTTGCGGCAGAACTTTCGAACACTGCAAAAGTTCAGAACCGAATAATGAACCCCATTGAAGTCTATAGGACCCGGACTGGAAAAATCAAACTTGCCCATTTTGAAGGTTTATATGCAAGTAATTTGGCATACAATGGTTATGGTGGTCAGGGTACTGCCCTGGGGTAAATGTATCAATGAAAAAAGTTAAAAAAACGTAACTTTTAAATGAGCAGTGATTTACTGATACTTTAAATCAGTGGTTCTCAACTCCTGTCCTCAGGACCCACTAACAGGCCAGATTTTAAGTATTACCTTGGGGAGATGCAGACTAAAATACTGCAATCACTGAGCAGCAAATTATATCACCTGTGATGTATTTCAGTTATCTTGCAAACCTGGCCTCTTAGTGGGTCCTGAGGACAGGAGTTGAGAACCACTGCTTTAAGTGAAACCATCAAAATGATAAAGAACAATAAAAATGAAAAATTACTTTAAATATAGTGCCTGAGGGGTCCCCTTAGTCTGCATGTAAAGTGGCACATCTGTACTATGTATAGAACATGCTGCAGCAAAAATTACATTTATAAAGCCAAAAAATGACATTTTCCAATCAAGCTTTCTTTATAAGAATTATTATTTAGTGCACTCGGAATAAGATTTTTGGGATAAATTCTGGTGTCTCTTTCACAGACTTTGGATAGAAGCAACAGATGCAGAAAAATTGGGCTTTGGGTGTTGGTGGTGCCTTCACACCGTAATCCTATAGAGGTACTCTTGATGAAAGCAAGAACTGGCCTTGTCATTAAAAATTGAAATTTGATGCCCCACACAAACAGGTGCAGAAAAATTGGTCTTTGTGTGTCGGTGGTGCCTTCACACTGTAACCCTATGGCGATAATCTTGATGAAAGCAAGAATTGGCCTTGCTGTCAAAAATTGCAATAATATGCACTTGTCAAACAGGTGCTGAAAAATTGGTCCTTGGGTGTTAATTGTGCCCATGAAACCTACACTAAAAAAAATCTTTCAGATGAAATCAACACCCACAAAGCTAGGCAGCCTGGGCAGTCTTTCAGAGATTTGAGATCCAGAAAGTACCTAATCAGCGACACTGGCACCAGGGGCTTGATAGCTGCTGCTAATCCAGGACTAATTCATTTTGATAAATGTCAGCCGGTCCATGAAGTATGTGGACAGATGCGCTTCTCTTATCTGTCACAAAACCTCCGGCAGCACTGAATGCCCGTTTGGAAAGCACGCTGGATGCAGGGCAGTCCAGCAGCTCTATTGCATGCTGGGAAACTTCTGGCCAGTGGTCTATTCTCATGACCCAGTAATTCAGTGGATCATCAACTGGAAAGCTCTCCATATCTGTTTTTGCCCCTAGATAATCTCCAAACATATGATGAAGACACTGCTGATGGGATGTGGAGGCTGACAGCCCTGGGTGCCGAGGACTAAAAAAATTTTGAAATGCATCACTGAGGTGGGCTCTTTCTCCACCGCTCCTCTCTTGACCAACAGAAGCTTCAAAACTGAATTTTCCACGAGACTGTAACCTACCAAAGTCAGGAAAGGCTCTACATAAACTGCTCTTTAAAGTGCCCTCAAGAAATTTCATCTTCTGCTCCCTCTGTGGGGACGGGATGAGTTCAGAGACTTTCCCCTTGTAACGGTGGTCAAGGAGGGTTGCCAACCAATAGTGATCCTTGTCCTTGATGTCACATATTCTCGGGTCCTTTTACAGGCTTTGAAGAATGAGTGAACCCATGCACTGCGAGTTTGCGGAGGATTGAGAAGCAGACCACTCGGGGTCACTGAGGATTATCTGGAACTGCCTCCTCCCACCCATGTACTACTCCCAAGGGATCTGGGGTTGGAAAACCATCTGTTAAGGGTCGATGTATGTCTTGCTCTGCTTCAAAGCCTCCAAAGTTGCCGGAATCCTTCTCCTCTCTCTCCTCTTGTGTGTTCTGCGGCTTAAGAAGAATGGTGTCTGCATAAAGTGGGCATTGAGAGGAAAGAAAGTCATCCTCTTCCTCCCACTGCTCTGCCTCAAGTGCCCTGTCCATAATGCCATGCAGAGTCTGCTCCAGCAGGAACACAACAGGGATTGTGTCACTGATGCATACATTGTCACAGCTCACCATCCTTGTTGCTTCCTCAAATGGTTACAGTACAGTGCATGCATCCTTTGTCAGCAGCCATTGGTGTAGGGGAAAAAAGCAGAGCCAACCTGAGCCTGTCTTTGTGCCATACTCTAACAGGTATTCGTTGACAAATCTCTGCTGCATGTGCAGCCGCTGCAGCATTGCCAAAGTCGAGTTCCACCTGGTGGGCATGTCACAAATCAGGTGGTTTATGGTAAGATGAAATTCCTACTGAATTTCAGCCAACCGAGCACCTCCTGAAATGGCTACGGACTCTTCTGGCCTGCTTCAGCAGATCTTCCAACCCTAGCTACCTAATTAAAAAATGCTACACCACCATCTTGAGGACATGTGCCAGGCATGGCAAATGTGTCACCTTTCCCTGTCTAAGGGAGGACAGGATGTTTGTGCCATTATCACACACCACCATTTCTGGCTCCAGCTGGTGTGGCATGAACCACCTCTGGGCCTGCCCTTGCAGAGCTGCAAGAATCTCTGCTCCGGTGTGGCTCTTGTCCCTTAGACAGACCAGCTGAAGTACTGCATGGCACCTTTCAGCCTGACTCATTGAACAGCCCCTTAAACGCTTAGTGGGTACTTGTGGTTCATGGGACAATTCTGCAGAGGAGGGCATAGAGGAGGGGGAGGAGGAGTAGGAGGAGGGGTGGAGCTGACAAATCTCGCATCATCACCACTAGCTGTATGGAGATGTGGCGGCACAGCAAGCTGCATCACTGAGCCCTGTCCTGCATCCTTCTAAGCTGCAAGCAGAGTTACCCAGTGTGCTGTGAACAAAATATATTGTCCCTGACTATGCTTGCTGGACCACATGTCAGCAGAAACGTGGACCTTGCAACTGACTGCCTTGCCCAAC
Organism: Aquarana catesbeiana; assembly: GCF_042186555.1. NCBI lineage: Eukaryota > Metazoa > Chordata > Amphibia > Anura > Ranidae > Aquarana > Aquarana catesbeiana. The sequence goes on along the minus strand of NC_133328.1, from coordinate 496,304,262 downwards.
AATGCCACAACATTGCCTTCCATGTAAAGGTAGAGAGCTGGAATAGCCTTATGTGAAAAGAAATAGCGACTGGAAACCTGCCATTGTGGTACAGCACATTCTGCAAATTCATGGAAGGGGGCAGAATCCACTAGATGGAAAGGCAAGCTTTGTAAAGCCAGCAGCTTTGACAAGCTTGAATTTAGATGCTGAGCATGTTGGTGGCAGTGACTGTATTTTTTTTCCACTGCAGCAGATGGGGTAGAGAAATTTGCCTGCTATAGTCTATACCTGGTGATGTGCTACTGGCAGACATGCTGCAAGGACCTGGGACACCCTGCGGGGGTAGACCAGAAAGGTGAGGAGTGAGGAGGAGCAGGATTGTGTCCCCTTTGTGTGGCTTTCAGGTGCTCCTGCCAACAGGCTGTGTGGTGGGAGGTTAAATGCCTTATCAATCATGTGGTACCCAAATGGCTGGTGTTTTAGCCATGCTTGATGTGCTTGAGGCAGTTTGCAAATTGCAACAGTAGGATCGGCTGCACATGTGCTAAAACTGGCCCAAACAGCTGAGCTGTGGGAAGTGGGCTGGGAGATAACAGCTCCACAATCTGGTGGAATCTCTGCTGCTCTCTACTCTTCCATGATGACTGCCTCTTTGGGGTTGTGCCTCGCCCTCACGTTCCTCCTCTGCTCTATCCAGCACCCAAGTCATGTCAGTGACCTCATCATCATCCCCTCCATCCTCATTATCACTGGAGACAACTTGGCAATACACTGTGGCTGGGGGAACATGACTGCCAATTAGTTGTTTACCAGTGTTCTCCCCTCTCTGTAGGCTCATGTTCCTACCTTCCTTAACCTCAGAACCAAGAACTGAATCAAGTAAAGGCTGTGCATTGTCAAGGAGCAAGTGGCTGATGCTGTGTTAAAATAACTCAGCTGACTCCCCATGCCTGATGCTGGGGCTATGGCAGGAGTAGCTGTGGGCAAGGAGGCAGAATAAGCCACTCTGGCAGCTGCAGTGGACTGCACACTAGACTCTGCTTGGGTGACAGAGGATGAGGAGGATGATAGTTTAGTAAGCCATTCCACCACCTGCTCTGGTGGTGGACTGGCGTTTGGTGCAATTTATCTTGAGTACTCACTACACACTACAATATACTGCAGTAAAACTGCACTGACACACTGCAATATACAATATATGTGCAGTAACGCACTAATATATACTGCATTAAACATACAGTAATGCACTGAAATACACTACATTAAACCTGCAGTAACGCACTGATGTATACTGCATTAAACATGCAATAACACACTTAAATATACTACGCTAAACATGCAGTAATGCACTCAATTATACTGCGTTAAATGTGCAGTAACGCATTCAAATATACTGCGTTAAATGTGCAGTAATGCACTCATATACACTGCGTTAAATGTGCAGCAATGCACTCGAATATACTTTGTTAAGCGTGCAGTAATGCACTGAAATGTACTGCGTTAAACATGCAGTAATGCGCTCAAATATACTGCATTAAACATGCAGTAACGCACTGAAGTATATTGCACTACATGTGCAGTAACGCACTGAAATATATTGCGTTTAATGTGTAGTAACACACTGAAATATACTGCGTTAAACGTGCAGTAATGTACTGAAATATACTGCATTAAGCATGCAATAATGCACTGATATATACTGCATTAAACATACAGTAATGCACTGAAATACACTACGTTAAACGTGCAGTAACGCACTGATATATACTGCATTAAACATGCAATAACACACTTAAATATACTACGCTAAACATGCAGTAATGCACTCAATTATACTGCGTTAAATGTGCAGTAACGCATTCAAATATACTGCGTTAAATGTGCAGTAATGCACTCATATACACTGCGTTAAATGTGCAGCAATGCACTTGAATATACAGTACTTTGTTAAGCTTGCAGTAATGCACTGAAATGTACTGCGTTAAACATGCAGTAATGCGCTCAAATATACTGCATTAAACATGCAGTAACGCACTGAAGTATATTGCACTATATGTGCAGTAACGCACTGAAATATATTGCATTTAATTTGTAGTAACACACTGAAATATACTGCGTTAAATGTGCAGTATTGTACTGAAATATACTGCATTAAGCATGCAATAATGCACTGATATATACTGCATTAAACATGCAGTAACGCACTGAAATATACTGCGTTAAATGTGCAGTAGCGCACTGAAATGTACTGCATTAAACATGCAGTAATGCGTTCAAATATACTGCATTAAATGTGCAGTAATGCACTGAAATATACTGTGTTAAATCTGCAGCAACGCACTGATATATACTGCGGTAAACGTGCAGTAACACACTGATTTGTACTGCGTTAAACGTGCAGTAACACACTCAACTATACTGCATTAAACGTGCAGTAACACACTCAAATGCATTACGTTAAACGTGCAGCAACGCACTGATATGTACTGCTTTAAACGTGCAATAACGCACTGAACTATACTGCATTAAACGTGCAGTAATGCGCTCAGATATCCTGCATTAAACATGCAGTAGTGCATTGAAATATACTGCGTTAAATATGCAGTAATACACTGAAATATACTGCGGTAAACGTGCAGTAATGCACTCATATATACTGCGTTAAACATGTAGTAACGCACTGAAATATACTGCGTTAAATGTGCAGTAACACACTGATATATGCTGCGTTAAATGTGCAGTAACACACTGATATATACTGCATTAAACATGCAGTAACACACTCAAATATACTGCGTTAAACGTGCAGTAAGACACTGATGTATTGATTAAATGTGCAGTAACGCACTGAAATATACTCCATTAAACATGCAGTAATGCACTGAAATATATGGCGTTAAACATGCAGTGACGCACTGATATACAGTTGCAATAAAAAGTATGTGAACCCTTTTGGAATGATATGGATTTCTGCACAAATTGGCCATAAAATGTGATCTGATCTTCATCTAAGTCACAACAATAGACAATCACAGTCTGCTTAAACTAATAACACACAAAGAATTAAATGTTACCATGTTTTTATTGAACACACCATGTAAACATTCACAGTGCAGGTGGAAAAAAGTATGTGAACCCCTAAACTAATGAGATCTCCAAGAGCAAATTGGAGTGAGGTGTCAAACAACTGGAGTCCAATCAATGAGATTAGATTGGAGTTGTTGGTTACAGCTGCCCTGCCCTATAAAAAACACAGACAAGTTCTGGGTTTGCTCTTCACAAGAAGCATTGCCTGATGTGAATGATGCCTTGCACAAAAGAGCTCTCAGAAGACCTATGATTTAGAATTGTTGACTTGCATAAAGCTGGAAAGGGTTATAAAAGTATCTCCAAAAGCCTTGCTGTTCACGGTAAGACAAATTGTCTATAAATGGAGAAAGTTCAGCACTGCTGCTACTCTCCCTAGGAGTGGGTGTCCTGTAAAGATGACTGCAAGAGCACAGTGCAGACTGCTCAATGAGGTGAAGATGAATCCTAGAGTGTCAGCTAAAGACTTACAAAAGTCTCTGGCATATGCTAACATCCCTGTTAGCGAATCTATGATACGTAAAACACCAAACAAGAATGGATTTCATGGGAGGATACCACAGATCCTATACAGTATTACGCTATGTGCCCTATCTCTTTCCTTTATCTATGGTTTGGCTGATTTGCATCTGCATGTAAGCTGTGTCTACTCTGCTGAATTCAACGGAACGTCCATCCAGACGCTGTATTCCATACATTGAATTGGTGCCTCATTGGTTACCTTCCAAGCTTGATTGGCTTGTCAGGTGTACACCTGTACAAGTCCAATCTTTCTGGTAAGAGACTAGTACTTTCGGTGGTGGTCTTTTCATGGTTATTCACCATTCACTTTGATGTCTGCTCAAGATTTTAATGATCGTCACATGCTTGTTTTGGATCACTCACCACAGGGATTCACCATTACATGTGGTCTCTTTTCATCACATATGGACATTTATTTTATTGATCTTTATACTGGCCATATGTCACTTTATTTACTGTATATTTATGTCACTGTTCACATATTATTTCACTTCTTTTATTGTGACATCATTGTCAACAATTACATTCTTGGTATTTATTTGTATATACTCTGCACTCCCCCTCCTTTTTTTGACCATTTTATTTACATTGTCGTGTTGGCTGCTTTTTCACTTTTTTGACAGCGCGGCACTCTTTGCGATTTTTTTTTATACCATAGAGGAAGCCACTGCTGTCCAAAAAAACATTGCTGCACGTTTACAGTTTGCACAAGAGCACGTGGATATTCCACAGCAGTACTGGCAAAATATTCTATGGACAGATGAAACCAAAGTTGAGTTGTTTGGAAGAAACACACAACACTATTTGTGGAGAAAAAGAGGCACAGCACACCAACATCAAAACCTCATCCCAACTGTGAAGTGGTGGTGGGGGCATCATGGTTTGGGGCTGCTTTGCTGCGTCAGGGCCTAGACGGATTGCTATCATTGAAGGAAAAATGAATTCCCAAGTTTATCAAGACATTTTGCAGGAGAACTTAAGGCCATCTGTCCACCAGCTGAAGCTCAACAGAAGATGGGTGTTGCAACAGGACAACGACCCAAAGCATAGAAGTAAATCAACAACAGAATGGCTTAAACAGAAGAAAATACGCCTTCTGGAGTGGCCCAGTCAGAGCCCTGACCTCAACCCGATTGAGATGCTGTGGCATGACCTCAAGAAAACGATTCACACCAGACATCCCAAGAATATTGCTGAACTGAAACAGTTCTGTAAACAGGAATGGTCAAGAATTACTCCTGATTGTTGTGCACGTGTGATCTGCAACTACAGGAAACGTTTGGTTGAAGTTATTGCTGCCAAAGGAGGTTCAACCAGTTATTAAATCCAAGGGTTCACATACTTTTTCCACTTGCACTGTGAATGTTTACATGGTGTGTTCAATAAAAACATGGTAACATTTAATTCTTTGTGTGTTATTAGTTTAAGTAGACTGTGATTGTCTATTGTTTTGACTTAGATGAAGATCAGATCACATTTTATGACCAATTTGTGCAGAAATCCATATCATTCCCGAAGGGTTCACATACTTTTCATTGGAACCGTATATACTGCATTAAACGCGCACTAACCCACTGATACATATACTGCGTTAAACGTGCACTAATGCACTGATATATACTGTGTTAAACGTGCAGTAACACACTGATATATACTGCGTTAAACATGCAGAAATGCACTGATATATACAGCGTTAAACGTGCAGCAACGCACTGATATATACTGCGTTAAACGTGCAGTAATGCACTGAAATATACTGCATTAAACGTGCAGTAATGCACTGAAATGTACTGCATTAAATATGCAGTAATACACTGAAATATACTGCGTTAAACGTGAAGTAATGTACTCATATATACTGCGTTAAACATGCAGTAACGCACTGAAATATACTGCATTAAATGTGCAGTAACGCACTGATATATGCTGCGTTAAACGTGCAGTAACACACTGATATATACTGCATTAAACGTGTGGTAACACACTCAAATGTACTGTGTTAAACGTGCAGTAACATACTGATGTATTGATTAAATGTGCAGTAACGCATAGAAATATACTCCACTAAACATGCAGTAATGCACTGAAATATACTGCGTTAAACGTGCAGTAATGCACTCAAATGTACTGCGTTAAACATGCAGTGACACACTGATATATATACTGTGTTAAACGTGCACTAATGCACTGATATATACTGCGTTAAACGTGCAGTAACGCACTGATATATACTGCATTAAACATGCAGAAATGCACTGATATATACTGCGTTGACCGTGCAGTAATGCACTGATATATACTGTGTTAAACATACAATGATATATACTGAGTTAATGAGGCAGTAATGCACTGATATATACTGCGTTAAACATGCAGTAACGCACTCAAATATACTGCATTAAACGTGCAGTAAGCACTCAAATATACTGCACTAAACATGCAGTAACGCACTGATATATACTGTGTTAAACGTGTAGTAATGCACTCAAATACACTGATTGCAGTAACACACTCATATAAACTGCGGTAAACATGCAGTAATGCACTGAAATATACGGCGTTAAATGTGCAGTAACGCATTCAAATATACTGCGTTAAATGTGCAGTAACACACTGATGTATTGATTAAACGTGCAGTAACGCACTGAAGTATACTCCGCTAAACATGCAATAATGTACTGAAATATGCTGCGTTAAACGTGTAGTAATGCACTAAAATATACTGCGATAAACGTGCACTAAAGCTATAAAATGTACTACATTAAACGGGTAGTGACGCACTGCTATATATACTGCGTTAAACATGCACTAACACACTGATATATACTGCGTTAAACGTACACTAATACACCAATATATACTGCGTCAAACGTGAAGTAATGCACTAATATATAATCTGTGTAGCAGAGCATCCCAGAGAGAGCCGGGAAAAGTCCTGTTCGGGGTTTATACATCTAGCCTTTGCTCTCTGCCGGGGAAACACAGACAACACTGGTCTATGAGAGCGAAAGGTTGGTAAAAAGTTGTTAAACTGTATCTGTGGAAGCTGACAAGCTGTAGGCTTGCTCAGCCTGGTAGGGCCTGCATTTATTGTATAGTTAGGGCCTGCATATATTGTATAGTTAGTGCCGAGACTTGGCTAGGTTTTTGTTTTGTTATTTTTGTTCCTATTTATTTTCTGGAACACTGTACAGCACCTGTATGTAGACTTGTATATAACACAAATAAACACCACACTGTTAGTCACTACATCACTGGAGTTGGTATCTGTACCTGAAAGACTGCTCATCCCAGGGAGCTTTGTACCTGCTACCTGTCCCCCAGGTTACCCATGGGGGAGGCTGCAACCAGCTGTAGTAAGTTACTACTTAAAGGGCCAGTACCTAGAGTGACTAAACATGAAGGAAGTCCTCAAACAATTGGTGTTATCCAATGCTGCACAGCAGGAAGCCAACGCCATTGCACAGGAGCAAACCAAAGCGCTGTTCCAACAGATTGGTGCTGTACAGGAGCAATCACAGAGGCTGTTTGAACAGCTAGCCACTGCTGCAAAAGCAGATAGGAAAACCCTGAGCACAGTTGTCACCTGCTAAAACTGATGATCTTGGAGACAAGCCCTCAGCCATCCGTGTGGGTCGCTTTCTTTCTAAGATGACAGCAGATGATGATCCAGAGGCCTTTCTGCTAACATTTGAGCAGACCGCTGAGAAGGAAGGTTGGCCTAAAACCCATTGGGCAGGACTGGTCGCCCCCTTACTTTCTGGAGAATCACAGAAGGCCTACTATAGCCTGGAGACGGCAGAAGCGGGAGACTATGAGAAGGTCAAGCTGGAAATCCTGGCACGACTCAGTGTCACCTTGGTCGATCGAGCACAGCAGGTCCACAGCTGGTTCTTCCAAGATGAGAGGCCCTCAAGATCGCAGATGTTCAACCTACTTCACCTGGTGTGGAAATGGCTACAGCCGGAGTCCCTGTCTGGGCCACAAATAGTGGAGCGTGTGGTCATGGACCAATTCCTGAGGTCACTACCAATTCCCCTGCAGAAGTGGGTGAGTCAAGGAGGCCCCAAGTCGGCGGAAATCCTGGTGGAACTCGTTGAAAGGTACTTTGCTGCAGAGAGCCTGGTCACCACCCCTACAGCTGCACAGACTTTCCACCCAAAGCCATGGTCTCCCCAACAACTGGTAAGACTGTTCCAGAGGAGGTGGGTGGTAAGTATGGCGAGGAGATAGGGGGGAGGAATTTTGGTGCCAGGACTGAAGTTTGGCATCCCAAACAAGGGAAGCCACTGCCTGTAAGCAAACCAAACTGGGGCAACATCGTGTTTTTCCGTTGCCAAGAACTGAGACATGTTGCAGAAAACTGTCCATTGACAGATGAACCCATGCAGTGTAATGTATCCCTTAGATAGCAATCTATGTTTGCTGCTGTTTCATGTGCTGCAGTGGCAAGTGTAGGAAAACACGTGTGTCAAAAGACTGTTAATTATAATCCTATTATGACCTTGCTGGACTCTGAAAGTCTAGTGACTTTGGTTAAAGCTGAGATGGTTGAAACTGTGAATTTTTCAGCTAAAAAGGTTGCTGTGATCTGTGTACATGGGAATACCCGGGAGTATCCTATAGCCACTGTTAACTTTAAAACTGACTTAGGTACAGTGACCCATCCGGTCGGACTTGTGCCCCACTTGGTACACAAGGCCATCATTGGTAGGGACTTCACTAAGTTTTGGGAACTGTGGGATCGTCCCAACCCGGTTGCAGTAACTGACTCAGTGGCAGAGCCAAAACTCCTGGCCAGCACCGACAATGTGGGTTCAAGGGACTCCTCTCGGGGGTTCTCCGGGTTTTCCTTTCTTGGTTATGGCAGGGGAACTGGAGGGTCCCCACAACCAGTTTGCTGACCTTAATGTGCACAAGGAAATCTTTGGTACCAAGCAGAGAAAAGACCCTACCCTTGCCAGGGCCTGGGAAAATGCAATAGTGATTAATAATGTACCTGGGGACAGGCCTTATTTTCCTTATTTCAGCAGCAATGAGGATTTACTGTATTGTGTCTATAAAAAGAATGATGAAATTGTTAAACAGTTGGTGGTCCCTAAGCCATACAGATGGGTGGTGTTGGAACTTGCCCAATGGCACTTGCTGGGAGGTCATTTAGGAGTTGAGAAAACCACTGAAAGGTTGTTACGCAGGTTTTACTGGATGTAGCAGAGGTCTCATACCGAAGGGTCATGAGAGTTCTCGGGCTGATGACATTCTTTATCCCAGTGGTCCCATGGGCTCAGCTCCATGCCAGGACTCTCCAGCAATTCCTCCTATCCTCCTTGGATGGGAAAAGAGGAACACTGGACGACAAGGTTCCCATTCCAGCAAGGGTAAAGGAGTCTCTACAGTGGTCACTCTATCCTCAGAGGTTGCGGGAGGGCCACCCTTGGGCCCAACTTCAACCGCTCAGGGTAACAACGGATGCAAGCGTCTGGGGTTGGGGGGCCCACTTACAGGAACTTCGAGCCTAGGGCACCTGGAACCAAACTCAGAGGAGCGCTTCCTCCAACTTCCAGGAACTCTTGGCGGTAAGGGAGGCCTAAGGGCCTTCGAGAAAATAATCAGGGGCCGAGAGGTCCAGATCCTTTCCGACAACGCAACTGTGGCAGCATTCCTGAATCATCAGGGAGGCACCAGGTCTCGCATTCTTCTGACCCTGACTTTGGAGCTCCTTGAGCGGGCAGAGCAGAGAATCCCCTCCATCTCAGTAGTACATATAAAGGGGGCATACAGTGTTGAAACGGACTACCTCAGTCGGCAGCCGATTCACCAGGTGGGGTAGGAATTGAACCCCAAAGTATTCTCCCTTGTGTGCCGGCACTTCGGCAACCCAGAGATCGATCTCTTTGCATGCAGAGGGGTTCAGAGGGGGTAGACGTGCTGGCCCAGGTTTGGGACTTCCGCTTTGGCATATGCTCTTCCGCCCTTAGTTCTGCTCCCAAGGATTCTGCAGAAGCTGAGTATGTCAGAGGGCAGACTGATTCTGATCGCCCCATGGTGGCCCAAGAGGATCTGGTTCCCTTCCCTGGGAAATTGGTCCATAGCTCCCCCTCAGCATCTTCTGGACCAGCAGGACCTTCTCTTTCAGGGTCCAGTCTGCCACCCAGATCCTGGCTTCTCTTGAAAGGGAGAGCCTGCGGAAAAAGGGGTGTTCTGAGAGAGTAATCGACACCCTTCTTTTGAGTAGGAAGCCGGTTACCAGGCATATTTACACAAAAGTCTGGGGAGTCTTCTCGCGCTGGTGCCAGGCGAAGGGGACTTCCCTACAGGAGATCCCTGCCATGCTGGATTTTCTCCAGGATGGCACGGATCAGGGGCTGGCAACCAAGACTCTTAGGGTTCAGGCCGCAGCTTTGTCCTGTTTTTTGGAGAGGAGGTTGGCTCTGGACCCCCTAATTAAAAGGTTCTTGTCAGCCAGAGATAGACTGTCCCCAGTGCACATGAGCCCTGGGACCTTAGGTTAGTCTTGGAAGCCCTAATCAGGGCACCGTTTGAGCCGTTAGCTCTTATCCCTCTTAAGTTGCTTCACCTAAAGCCTTCCTGCTGGCGGTTACAACGGCCAGGAGTATAAGTGACATTCAGGCTCTATCAGTAAAAGAGCTCTTTTTTTCTATTATTTGATGACAGGGTTGTACTCAGGTAGGACCCCCTGTATCTTCCAAAGGTAGCCTCTAATTTCTACAGAACTCAAGATATCCTTGCTTCATTTTGCACCACTCCTCAGAACAAGAGAGAATGTTCCTTTCATTGTTTAGATGTCAGATGTATCTCCCAAAGGTAGCCTCTAATTTCTACAGAACTCAAGATATCCTTGCTTCATTTTGCACCACTCCTCAGAATGAGAGAGAATGTTCCTTTCATTGTTTAGATGTCAGACGTTGTCTGTTGGCTTATTTAGATAAAGTAAAAGAGTTTAGAAGGTCCAGCCATTTATTAGTTAATTTTTCTGGCCAGAAGAAGGGTCAGCAAGCGTCTAAAGCATCCATAGCAAGATGGATTAAGCAGACTATTATGCCCGGTACACACGTGCGGATTTTTCGACCGGACTGATCCGACGGACCGAATCCGTTGGACAATCCGACTGTGTGTGTGGGCTTCATCAGACTTCTGACGGACCTTTTCGGTCGAAAATCCGACGGACTTTAGGTTTGAAACATGTTTCAAATCTTCCCGCCGGAACTCCCCGGACCCAGTTCGTATCGGGAAGCCCGTCATCTGTATGCTGGTCCGACAGACCAAATATGACGCAAGGGCAGCTACAGCACCTGCCCGCGAGAATGTTTCCAGCGCGATCCTATCGCGCTGGTTCTCGGCGACAGGGTACTATACATCTCGCGCTTGCTGCAATAAGAAAAACACATTTTCCTATTGCAGCGAGCACGAGAAAGAGGCGACAATGTCACTTAGGTCTGGTATGGATTTTAAGGGGAACCACCTGCGCCGAAAAAAATGGCGTGGGGGTCCCCCCAAAATCCATAATGACCCTTATCAGAGCACGCAGCCCAGCCGGTCAGGGAAGAGAGTGGGAACGAGCGAGCACCCCCCCAAACCGTACCTGGCTGCATGCCCTCAACATGGGGGGGTGGGTGCTTTGGGGAAGGGGGCGCACTGCGGCCCCCCCACCCCAAAGCACCTTGTCCCCATGTTGATGAGGACAAGGGCCTCTTCCTGACAACCCTGGCCGTTTGTTGTCGGGGTGTGCGGGCAGGAGGCTTATCAGAATCCGGGAGCCCCCTTTAATAAGGGGGCCCCCAGATCCTGGCCCTGCCCTATGTGAAAAAGTATGGGGTACATCTTACCCCTACCCATTCACCTGGGGAAAAAGTGTCAATAAAAAAAACACACTAGACAGGTTTTTAAAGTAATTTATTAGGCAGCTCCGGGATCTTCCGCCTTCGGGGGTCTTCTTCTGACTTCTCCGCTCTCTCCGGGCTCTTCTCCCGATGTCCGGTTCTTCTCCAACTCTCCAGCCTCTTCTCCACTCTTCGGTTCTTCTCCCGCTCTCCGGTTCTTCTGCTGGGCTCCTCCGCTATCTCCATCTTCTTCTTCCCTCTTCTCCTGATGTTGACACGACGCTCTCTCCCGCTGTAATGCTGTGTTCACGGTGCGCAACGACTTATATAGGCATGGTGAGTGGTCACCGGGTGATGTCACCCGGTGACCCCGCCCCTTATGACATCACAGTCCCAGGGCATACTGGGACTGTGCCGTCATAAGGGGCGGGGTCACCACCCGGTGACCCCGCCCCATGCCTATATAAGTTGTTGCGCACCGTGAACACAACATTACAGCAGGAGAGAGCGTCGTGTCAACATCGGAAGAAGAGAAGAGGGAAAAAGACGATGGAGAAGACCGGGCCACCGCTAGCAAGAGAGCGGCAAAAGAGCAGAAGATAGCGGAGGAGCCCGGCAGAAGAACCAGAGAGTGGGAGAAGAACCGTAGAGCAGAGTAGAAGCCGGAGAGTTGGAGAAGAACCGGACATCGGGAGAAGAGGCCGGAGAGATCGGAGAAGTCGGAAGACCCCCGAAGTCGGAAGAAGACCCCCGGAGCTGCCTAATAAATTACTTTAAAAACCTGTCTAGTGTGTTTTTTTATTGACACTTTTTCTCCAGGTGAATTCGCATAGGGCGGGGGGGCCGGGATCAGGGGCCCCCTTATTAAAGGGTGCTCCCAGATTCCGATTAGCCCCCCGCCCGCAGACCCCGACAACCAACGGCCAGGGTTGTCGGGAAGAGACCCTTGTCCTCATCAACATGAGGACAAGGTGCTTTAGGGTGGGGGGGGTGGCAGTGCACCCACCCCAACATGTTGAAGGCATACGGCCTGGTATGGTTCAGGAGGGGGGGCGCTCGCTCGTCCCCACCCCCTTTCCTGACCGGGCGGGCTGCGTGCTCGAATAAGGGTCTGGTATGGATTTTAGGGGACCCCCACGCCCTTTTTTCGGCGTAGGGGGTTCCCCTTAAAATCCATACCAGACCTGAGGGCCTGGTATGCTCTGCGATGGGGCTCACAAGGTGTCAATCTCGCTAATAAAAGCGGGGAGATTGACTTCCTTTTCTAGTCCCGTCGTACCTCATAACCTTCAAAATGAACAGACTTTAGTCCGTGTGTGGGCAAGTCTGTTCGTTCAGAAGTCCGCCATAACTCTGTCAAAAGTTCGTCGGGAAGACCGTCGGACCTATTCTGCCGGAAAGTCCGGTCGCGTGTACGCGAGTCCGTTCGTTTGGAAATTCCGTCGGAAGTCCGCCGAAAGTCCGTCAGGAAGACTGTCGGACCTAGTCTGCTGGAAAGTCTGGTCGTGTGTACAGGGCATTACTTTATGGTTTAGCCTTTGATCAGGCTGGTAGGGCAGCCCTGAATTACCTTAAAGCACTGTGCTTGGTCTCTGGCGACCTCTTGGGCAGAAAGGGGTGGAGCAAATATGCAGAGCAGCTACATGGACAGGCCAGAGCACCTTCCTGAGACACTAAGCTGTTGTCTTGCCCTATGGTAGGCCTGAGCTACTTGCTCTTCTCTCAGGGTGCCGTCCTGGAAGACGACTTGAGAAAATGACCAGTTACACTTACTGGTAATGGTGTTTCTGGGAAGTATTCCAGGACAGCAGGCCTACTTCCCACCCGCTCTTTTGGTATGTTGGTCTTGTATGGAGTTTTGAGGCGTTTTACACTCATGCACTGGTGTGGGTCAACTGAGGAGCACAGGGAGGGGCAGGAGGATTTAACCTCTTTGTTGATTGTGTTTCCTGTCAGGTGGGATCAGTCATCTCTCAGGGTGCCATCCTGGAAGACTTCCCTGAAACACCATTACCGGTAAGTGTAACTGGTCATTTTTTAAATCAAAAAGGAAATAAAACACACAACAAAATGCAATACAGACAAGGCAATGCCAAGACATCTTCACAAATACGAAATGAGCATTTGTACACACAGCATGTACCAATAGAAAAGCACATGGAAGAGCGAGAAAGAAAAGACAGTCCAACTTAGCCATACATGAGTTAGTACAGCATCCACACCAATAAAGACTTTTAGGAAGCCACCCTTCCTTTGGTATCTTTTAGTAAATTGCATTCAGTTACATTCAGAGAACATTTTAAAAAAAGGACCTAACCAATGAGTATTCTGTCCAACACCAGTTCCAGTGGGCTCAAACCTGGGGTATCCAGCCAAGGACCCTATAAGTTGTCAAATTTATGGGGGCACCCCCTATGCTGATATTTTATGCTAATTTAAGGGTTTCCCCCATGCATTGTATCCATTCTTTATGTCAAGTAGAGTCAGTAGACTTCCAGTTTCGAAGTATTACCCTCCGAGCTTGAAAGAGCTCTGGTCACCACCTCTCTCGTGAGGACCAGTAATTGAAAAGCATCCAATATGCCTAGAAGACATGGTTTGGGTTTAAGTGGAATCAAGGTCTGAAACACAGAGTTTATGGTATTCAACAGTTATTAAATCATTTTTAACACTTTTTTTTATTTTTTATTTATTTTTTTTCATTTAACCTTGTTGCTATCACAATGCAGGTGACAGGTTCTCTATATGGGGACATCAGGGGTCTACTGCCCCCCAAAGTCTTCACTGCCCTCCAACGCAAGCTGGGGAATGACAGCTCTGAACCTGGAAGTGACAAAATACATATTGCTTCCTGGTTCATTGATCGCAGAGGAGGTCAGGGAACAGAGGTTCCCAACATGCTGAGGTATTTAACTACAGTTCTAGACTCCCTGGAGAAGCAAGAGAGCCAAGGAGCCATAGTGGGTGGCACCTCCTCAGCACTGTAAAAGTGACTGGGCAACCACCTGCATAAAAAAAAACTTCTTGAATGACAAGACGTTTATAAACATACCTTGGTAGACATGTGTATTTCTACTTTTGCAGTGAAATTGGGATAACGCCTACTTTATATTTGTAACATGTTCCCATTCACATTGCACAAAAATTAAAAATAACTGCTTTAGCTTTTTTTTACTTGTTTTTTCATTTGCTGAAAAAAAAATCATTTTTTTTCCCCTTCTATGTAATGCTAAGGAAGGCGCTGGGCAGTAATATTTACCATAATTAACCCTGTCTGTCTGGGAAATCTTCACTATCAGTTGTAAACTATAACCCCAAATCCAAAAAAGTTGTGACTTATGCCGGCCATACACGGTTCGAATTTCGTAAGAATTTTCTTTCAAAAATCGTATGAAAGAATTTTCGTACGAATTTCGCACCATTAGTGGGCTGCAACAACGGCTGATTTTCGTGCGGCAATCAAATTTTAGGAATCAGACATGTTGGAAATTTTTAGAAAAACGAATGATTTTCTAATCAATGATGGGAGAATCGTGCGAGAAATGTAAAAAGAAAAGAAAATTTACAGAGAGAAAAGAAGATTCCTGGCCATGAAAATTCTTTTCTGTAGCAGCATGCAGTGAAATTGAATGCTTGGTCGACTGAATTTCGAAAATCAATGGTGGCATCATCGGATCACAAAAAAAACAAACTTTCTGATTTTGAAAAGAAAATTTGTTCGAAATTCGACCGTGTATGGCCTGCTTTATATTTATGCACAATAGAAAATGCTGGCAAGCATATCTAACAAAGAATAGCTGGAAGAACATTTTGCGACTAATTAGGTTAATTGGCAACAGGTCAATAACATGACTGGATATAAGAAGAGCATCTTTGAGAGTCAGAGTGACTCAGAAGTAAAGATGGGCAGAAGTTTACCAATCTATGAAAAGCTGAGTCTAAAAATTTGTCAAACAATTTCAGAATAATGCTCCTCAACGTAAAATTGCAAAGACATTACATATATCATCATCTACAGTACATAATATCACCAAAAGATTCAGAGAATCTGGAGAAATTTCTGTGTGCAGGGGACAAGACCGAAACACAGTTTTGGATGCCTGTGACCTTCAGACCCTCAGATGGCACTGCATTAAAAACAGGCATTGTCTCTCCTAACAAATGGTTAAATATATGAACGTTTAGGTGGAACATTGTATGTTAACATTTTTAAACAACAGCAAAAAGCCTGAAGAAGTGGAATACAAAAGCATTGCTCATTTTTTACCTCTTCTAGACCATTTAGCTTTAATGTGAAAGTGCTGCCAGTATAAGTTCCATAGTTGGCAAATACCAGGTGCAGGAATGGATGGATCAAGATAAAGAAATAAATTATTCTGCAAGATGAGTCAATTTGCCTCACAGAAAAGCCCCTTTGTATCCGTGCTCTGTAATGTCAGATCAATAAAACAACCGTTATACCTGACCTCCACTGAATCCTTTGATCTGGCATGTGCAAGCAATACAGTGTTTCATGAAAACGGAGATCCAGCTCTAAAGACTACTCTAACAAGCAACTACTCAGTGCTACACAGTGAGAAAGGGCTGTAAAGGAGACTGGATTGTAACCCACTTCAAAACCACTCAGGAAATCTAATCTTTTTCTACTGTCCTGTGAATGCATTGCTAGACAGCTTGCCGTAAAGAAAACATTAACATTTGTTAACTTAGCTTCAGGACAATTTTTGACATTTAAAAAGAAAATAAAGGAAATATTACTATAAAAAGGACCCAAGGTGGATGACATTGGGAGCTCTCTGTACCTGGGTTGGTGTCCGTTTCGTCAGTAGTTGTTCACTTGGCAGCAAAGGTGGTCACAGTCTTTACTTAGCGTCTCACATATGACTTGAAAGTTGGTGCAGCTATGTGGAAAACTCATCACACCATCTATTTCCCATTTATTTAGTTTCCGCCAGCTCGACTGCTATCAGAAATAATGATGTCCCTACAATCTGATATTGTGCGACTTCGTCCTTAACCACTTCAGCTCCAGAAGGTTTTACCCCCTTCATGACCAGGCCATTTTTTGTGATTTAGCGCTGTGCTACTTTCACTAGTAATTGCGTGGTCATGCAACAATGTACCCAAACAAAATTTATATAATTATTTCTTACACAAATAGAGCTTTCTTTTGGTGGTATTTGATCATCACTGGGGTTTTTATTTTTTATGATAAAAACTAAAAAATTATTGTTTACTTTCTGCTATAAAACATATCCAATACAAAAATTAAAAAAAATCAGATTTCTTCATAAATTTTGGCCAAAATGTATTCTGCTGCATGTCTTTTTGGTAAAAAAATCCAAATAAGTGTATATTCATTGGTTTGTGTAAAAGTTATAGCATCTGCAAACTATGGTATATAGACTGGGATTTTTTTATACTACTAATGGCGGTGATCAGCAACTGATAATGGAACTGCGATAGTGCAGCGGTAAATCTGACACTGACGCTGGGGGGGAAGGTTGGGGGGAATTGACTAACTGCCACTGACATCAACAGTGACCTAATACAGTGATCAGTGATAATACTATACACTCTAATGACACCGGCTGGGTTAAATGTGTGCCTAACAATGTGTAATGTGTGTAATCCGTGCTGATTTTAAAAAAATGTCTCTTTGTTTCTTATCCCTGCTTTGCGCGTGAGCACAGGGGGACAGGGGTGCTTTTTTTTTTTTTTTTATTGTTATCTCAGGGAATGTAAATATCCCCTATGATAGCAATAGGTAGTGACAGGTACTCTTTATTTATTTTTTTTAAATTGGGGTCTATTAGACCCTAGATCTCTCCTCTGCCCTCAAAGCATCTGACCACACCAAGATCGGTGTGATAAAATGCTTTCCCAATTTCCCAATGGCGCTGCTTTTATATCCAGTAAAACCTAAGGCATGAAATGCTCATAGCTTCAGGTTTCTTAGGCCATAGAGATGATTTGAGCCGTTCTGGTCTCTGATCAGCTCTATGGTCAGCTGGCGGAACCACCGGCTGCATTCTCGGGTTCCCTGTTGGGACAGGAGAGCCCAAGAAAACCATTGAAGACAGTGTGTGGGGGGGTGTTCCCTCCCACTGCTTGTAAAAGCTATCTAGAGGCTAATTAGCCGCTAGGATTGCTTTTACATGAAAGCCGACCGCTGGCTGAAAAGGATGATACCTAATCCTGCAGGCATCATTCTGGTATAACCACTCAAAGTCCAGCAACATACCAGTACATTGCTGGTCCTTGTTGGGCATATATTGTAATGTTCTTTTTTTCATGCAGACTGTGGGCTGCATGAAAAAGAGAGATTGATCTGTGGGTATGCCCACCATTAGAATACCGCCCTTCATCCACCCTCCACCCACTTCTAATGATGGGCATACATGCACCATCGCTGATTTTCATATCGTGATAGCAAACGCTGTTGCCGTCAAGATAAATAAATCAGTGCTGCAGCTGAATGGCTTACCTGAAAAGCAAACAATGGTAATGATAAAACATTAACTCAATAAAACAACTTGACTTTTTTAATGCAATCTGTGCGTAAAAAAATTTTTCTTTTTTTTTTGTGCACTTTTATATAAACTGTAAACGTTCCAGATTAGGGTCTCTCAAAATGCGATAGTCATCTCATCTTTCAAGACCCTGTGTAAGTGTGCCCTAGGACTGTGCAATGCTGTACCCTACACTAATACTCCACTAGTGTGTGGTAGTGTTCGAAACATTCACCAATGCAAAGACCAGGTTGGTCAGGACAGGAGGGGCAATAAAAGCCAGTGTCATGCCTATATCTGCGCTTTCTACAGACACAACATCTTCTTTGGGGATTTCTTTGGGTACGGGTACCAGGGAGGATATACGGAAAATGCCTCTCATGCAGCCGGCTCTTCATGCAGGGCAATCTTTCTGGGAATACTAGGGTACCTACCTTCTATCACAGAACTAGCATCTCTCATTTTGATCATGGACACCAACACCTGGCTATCACACTGCATATGGGGGGGGAGTGCCCTATTGGCTTTTTATGCACCCCGCGGTGAAAACCTCTTAGTTAACCCATATGGTGGCAATGAATATTCCCCTTAGAGTTGTTCAGTATGAACTCTGCAGGATTTACACATGATTGCATTCATATACGGGATGCAGATGATCTATAATGATCTGTTGTATCCTGTTTTTGTTAAATGCTAGTACATGCAGGGATAATTCTATGTGTCCTTACTACCTCATTATTATTGATTCACATTTCAGGTGCGGGGAGATATCATCAGTGATACAAACCTACCTCTTTGAACCCCTCTCCTCTCATTTCCCCTGACGTTGACCCCCTCTTGCTGGTTTGGCTCGTCTGAACTTTTTTGAATCCTTGTGTGGAGCCTGAGGCCTTGGTGGTCCCCTCCATCTTCCAGGGGATTCACCTCGAGGGAACTGTCCTGATGCAGATTGACCTTTCACTGTCTTTAACTGTCCAATGTGGGCCATATCTTGGTATGTATGCTCCACTGTGAGATTTGATATATGGTATGTGCTTTCCTTGCCCACTCATGTGTTTTTAACTGATGTTATGTTCTTATGATCTTCTCATTTAAATTCTCCTCCTGAAGAAGGGATACTCTCTGTACCCGAAACGGGTTGGGCACAACGAGAAGAGAACACAACACTATCACCCAGCTCTGTATGAGCCTATACTTACTTTCCCGTTTTATGTAAGGTATGGTAATGCATGCACCAATGTCTTTTACTATGTACTAATAAATTGTATATACCTTTTTAACAAATCAATTTTAACTTTTTTGAGTCTGCCTTTCTATTTTTTGAACACTTGCACAAAGTTAGGGAATTTATAGGATTAGGGTCAATTTAAAATCAAATTATACCAAACATGTGCTAAAGATCATCAATTTTATATGTAGGTTGAAGCATAGTCATTAACTGAAACAGCTATGTAGGAGGCCTAAAACTGGGTCAGGTATAGGGAAACTCTGCCACTAAGGTGAGGTTGTGGAAGACAGTTTATTGTGACAGGGCATACACCATGGAAAGGCTGAGCACAGCAACAAGACACAAGGTAGTTATAGTGCATCAGCAAGCTCTCTCCCAGGCAAAGATTTTGAAGATGTGCTGTTCAAGCTATTTTGAAGAAGCACAAAGAAATGGGTAATGTTAAACACTGTAGATGCAAGGAATGCAGCAGATGAAAGACACATCATGCTTACTTCTCTTCGACATCGTAAGATGTCCAGTAGTACCATTAGCACAGAACTGATGGAAACCAGTGGGACCCAGGTACACTCATCTAGCCTCCGGAGAAGTCTGGCCAGAAGTGGTCTTCATGGAAGGATTACCGCCAAAAAGCCATACCTCCAATAAGCGACTGAACTATGCATGAAAATATAGGAACTAGGGTGCAGAAAAATGGCAGTAGGTGCTCTGGATTGATGGGTCAAAATTGCAAATCTTTGTCTGTAGCAGGAGGCAGTTTGTTTGCCGTAGGACTGGAGAGTGGTACAATAATGAGTGTCTGCAGGCAACAGTGAAGCATGGTGGAGGTTCCTTCCAAGTTTGGGGGTGCATTTCTGCAAATGGAGTTTGAGATTGGGTCAGGATCAATGGTGTTCTCAGTGCAGTCAGTGAAGTCACGTGCCATCCTGGCAGTGATCTAGAGTTCGGAGTGTGTCAAGCAGTCAAGTGAGATGCCAATATACCAGGTTAGTGGGAGACACAGGGATGATTGATTAGGAAGGAATGTTGCTTGACTCTAAGATGTGTCATGCTCATGTTTTCAATTTGTTTGTGAGTGAGTAGTTTAATTTGTTTTATGGTCAATACATTTTAATCATTTATTGTGGTAATACACTATGGGAGCTTTTCTGATATTTGAGGAACTTATGAATAGGAAGTGTTGAAGCACGTGGAATATCCAGGAACCAGATGAAATATCGGGACTAGTGTTTAATCCAAGCATTATTTGCCGAGCATTTCATGGGAGGCAAGATTGTCTGGTGAGTTATTCACAAAAAGAGGGTTTAGTGTAGCAATTTGGGTGAACTTTGAAGTGAGAGATCTGCATGTTTGATTCTTTGACATCAGCTTCACTATTCTTCATTCCTTTGTTGGAACTGTTTGGCACTTATAATTCAGAGACATTTTGATATCCAGCACCTCTGAAATCTATGAACTTTAAAGATTTCTCATTTTATCAAGCTTGAATTACTAAGGAGGCTGCAGGTAGACTAATACTATTTTGTTGCATGCTGATTTGTAGACAAAGAAACACCACCGCTCCAGGCAGGTTGGCCGAGACTGAAACCTTTCCTCCAGTATTAGAAGCCACAGGTGCTGGCAATGCATGTAGCAATTAAGATAGGGAGAAAATTCTGGACAGCCACACTCTGAAATGAATTTAGCCTTTTATTCAAAAAACAGGATCACAAAATACAAGCCACAGCAGGGCAGACAGAAGAGCTGACGCGTTTCACACTACAAACAGTGCTTACTCATAGTAATGGACAGTGGAAGATATAAAAAAATATATTTTATGTATAACAGTACGTGGTACAAAAAGAGCAAGAAAAAAAGTAAAGAATTAAAAACATATGATACACTCTATTCGCAAAACATGACAAAGATGAACATGCATAGTATATATAGTAGTGTGTCAACGCGTTTCGCTGTCTAGCTTCATCAGGACACACTCAGGGATTGTTGGAGAAAACAGGTCTCACTATCTAAAATAAAACACATGAATAAGACTTCATATAATAGCAACATATATTAAAAATGGATCATCATCATATCTGAGCGACACATATGGCACACAAATAAAAATACCACATGGTCCTAAGTATTCAGACCCTTGGCTCAGTATTTAGTAGAAGCACCCTTTTGATCTAATACAGCCATGAGTCTTTTTGGGAAAGATGCAACAAGTTTTTCACACCTGGATTTGGGAATCCTCTGCCATTCCTCCTTGCAGATCCTCTCCAGTTCTGTCAGTTTGGACGGTAAACGTTGGTGGACAGCCATTTTTAGGTCTCTCCAGAGATGCTCAATTGGGTTTAAGTCAGGGCTCTGGCCGGGCCATTCAAGAACAGTCACGGAGTTGTTGTGAAGCCACTCCTTCATTATTTTAGCTGTGTGCTTAGGGTCATTGTCTTGTTGGAAGGTAAACCTTCGGCCCAGCCTGAGGTCCTGTGCACTCTGGAGAAGGTTTTCGTCCAGGATATCCCTGTACTTGGCCGCATTCATCTTTCCCTCGATTGCAACCAGTCGTCCTGTCCCTGCAGCTGAAAAACACCCCCACAGCATGATGCTGTCACCACCATGCTTCACTGTTGGGACTGTATTGGACAGGCGATGAGCAGTGCCTGGTTTTCTCCACACATACCACTTAGAATTAAGGCCAAAAAGTTCTATCTTGGTCTAATCAGACCAGAGAATCTTATTTCTCACCATCTTCGAGTCCTTCAGGTGTTTTTTTAGCAAACTCCATGCGGGCTTTTATGTGTCTTGCACTGAGGAGAGGCTTCTGTCGGGCCACTCTGCCATAAAGCCCCGACTGGTGGAGGGCCACAGTGATATTTGGGTTCTTCTTTACCTCTCTCATCAAGGCTGTTCTCCCACAATAGCTCAGTTTGACCGGGCGGCCAGCTCTAGGAAGGGTTCTGGTCGTCCCAAAAGTCTTACATTTAAGGATTATGGAGGCCACTGTGCTCTTAGGAACCTTAAGTGCAGCAGAATTTTTTTGTAACCTTGGCCAGATCTGTGCCTTGCCACAATTCTGTCTCTGAGCTCTTCAGGCATTTCCTTTGACCTCATGATTCTCATTTGCTCTGACATGCACTGTGAGCTGTAAGTTCTTATATAGACAGGTGTGTGGCTTTCCTAATCAAGTCCAATCAGTATAATCAAACACAGCTGGACTCAAATGAAGGTGTAGAACCATCTCAAGGATGATCAGAAGAAATGGACAGCACCTGAGTTAAATATATGAGTGTCACAGCAAAGGGTCTGAATACTTAGGACCATGTGATATTTAAGTTTTTCTTTTTTTAATAAATCTGCAAAAATGTCAACAATTCTGTGTTTTTCTGTCAATATGGGGTGTTGTGTGTACATTAATGAGGAAAAAAATGAACTTAAATGATTTTAGCAAATGGCTGCAATATAACAAAGACTTCTCCTTGCTTGTACTTATCATAGCTAGAAGTCCATTTAGCATACCCCCCAGAGAACCGCATGTTCACCACACTGGGATAAGATAGAGGGAGCTATTTATAGCCCTCTGAGTAGACTTGAGACCTGGCCACATTACAATGCACGTAGCACGGGTCGTACCCCGAGTGACAGCGCTGCCGAGTAACGCCATCCCATGGCGCGGCAGCTGAAATGCCCCCCACCTGACGCCCACAGACAGAAGGCAAAGACAGAGCCGTCCATAGAGGGCATCAGGTGGATACAATACAACATCCTCCCACATGAACATAAGAACAGCAGGAAAGGGGGAGGAGTATGGGTGGACACAAAAGCAGACCCAAAATACAGCCCAATCACAGTACAAAGTCCGCACATATCCACGGCACACAGGCACATAAAGGGCACACACGAACATGCACAAGCACCTAACCACCGACAACTATGCCCAAAGAACAAAGCCAACTATTACCTATTTTGGGCAAGGGGAAAGATGGAGGTTTTTTTGTTGGACGGGGTCTACAAGCTACAATGCAATTAAGTGGCATCCATATACAAGATAAGAAAGTGCGCCAAACATGTCACAAAGATATGCAAGAGATAATCCATAAAAAAGAAAGGCTATATTGCTCAAATACCATCATAAATGTGTAATCACTAAATACATAAATCACTGTGCAAAGATATGTACTGTAAACATATCATAAAGCTTAATAAGCTAAATATTACATATATTAAAGAACTTTTTCCAAAAAAGAAAGAGACAATACCCCTATTATGAGTCAATATCTTAGCATTTAGACTATAGAAGACAAAAAATGGGAAAAGATTAAGCAATGGTCAAACAGATCCTAAAAATTTTTATCATTTGGAGTGAATATGTAGAAGAGGAATGGACATATAGAATCCCCCCTATAGAAAAGGTCTGAAGCTCAACACATCATTTAGGCCCGGGAATGATGTAGTGTGTAAGTTATATACCCATTGGGTTTCTTTTAGTAGAACCCTTTGATCAAAGTTGCCCCCTCGTGGGTCTTCTTAGACCCTATCTAGGGTGGCAAATTCGAATACATGGGGATTGTATCTATGTTTAAAAGCCACATGATAGAAAATGGCTGTGTTGAGGAGACCACATGTAGCATAATACATGTGGTCTTTCATCCTTTTCCACAGGGGTCTGATAGTTTTACCAATGTAGAAGGCTCCACATTGGCAAAGGATAATATATTTCATTCCTTTGGTATGGCAGGTTATGTGATGGCGGATTCTATGAGTCCGTTCATTGAGAAGCAGAACAGAGGAGCCCTCAATGAGCAGGTGACAATAGTCACAAGTCCCACATTAAAAAAGCGCTGATCTATCTCATTGCTTATTGAAAGATTTTGTATACTGACTCTGCACCAGATGATCCCTGATCGATCCTGAACATCTTAAGGTAATTTCCAGGTTGGACCCTAGGTATTTGAGTATTGGGTCAGCTGAAAGTAAATGCCAATGTTTCTGCATAATTTCACATATGTGTTCATGTTGGTCTGAATAATAGTTCTGAATCTAATCATGTTGTAGTCCTTTTTCTTGGGTTTTGAGAACAGGAGTGCATCCCTAGACTTGCCCTGTGCTTTTTTAAAAGCTTTTTTAAGGCAGGATCTTCTGTAACCCCTAGCCAGTAGCCTATTATAAAGAAGGTCAGCCTCATGCCTAAAAGCACCTTCACTTTAGCAATGCCTCCTAAGACATAAGTACTGGCTAAAGGGTATACTTTGTACAAATGATTGCGGATGTGCGCTAGACGCATGCAGAATAGTATTACCTGCCGTGGGCTTACGGTATAGAGATGTACTGATTGTACTATCAGACTCAATACTCAAAGTAATGTCAAGGTATGCAATGCTGCTCTCATTGGACTCCATGGTGAACTTGAGATTGTAATTGTCTGTCAAGCATTGACATAAAACGCTGCAGGGCTTCATTTGATCCTTCCCATAACATGAATACGTCGTCAATATATCTAAACCAACATAATACATCAGAAAGAAGATCAAAGTACTCATCATTGGAAAAAAGATCCCGTTCCCACCCCTCTAGGTACAGGTTGGCAAGAGGGAGCTCAACAAGTGCCCATAGCCACCCCCTGTACCCGGAAGAAGTGGGACTTGTGAAAAGAAAATACGTTTTTTTGTAAGGATATGAGACAGAAGTTGTAAAACAAATTTGTGCAGTCCATCCGATTTTGGCCCCCCTAAGAAATCTGGATATTACCTCTAAAATGCACAGGTGAGGGATTGAGGAATATAAAGCCTCAATATCTATGGCCACAAAAAGACATCCTTGTGATACATGGAGGCCATCCTGGCTTTTTAAAAGGTCTGAAGTATCCTTTATATATGAGGGCAATGCGACTACATGTGGGCGGAGGTATTCGTCCACAAATCTACTTGCTCTTTCTGTTTTTGAACCCACTCCTGAGATGATTGGTCACCCAGGAGGATTGATAAGATTTGTTATACATTTTTGGAACGAGTAGAATGTAGGAGTTCTGGTAAATGGTACTTGAATCCCTTCAAAAATTTCCTTAGTGATTAAACCATCGGCATGGGCGGACAGTATAATATCATTATATACCTGGTTGAATTTCATAATGATCTCCTCAGATATAGGTTTATACCATGATCTATTCTTTAAGATATCCCAGCACATATTTCTGTATTGCAATTCATCCATGATTACCACATTACCGCACTTGTCCGAGGGTTTAATCACTATATGAGGGTTCTTGCTAAGGTTGTCCAATGCAATCCTTTGAGTCTGACTCAGATTCACATTAGTAGATCTGAGGAAGACAGTTTTCTCAATCTCTTGTGTAGTTTGGGTCAAAAATGCCCAAATATTAGTTATGCCCCGTAAACACGATAGGAGCTTGTTGTTGGAATTTCCATCGGAATTTCCGTCACACAAAATTTGAGAGCTGGTTCTCAAATTTTCAGACAACAAAAACCGTTGTCGGAAATTCCGATCGTGTGTACACAATTCTGACGCACAAAGTTCCATGCATGCTCGGAATCAAGCAGAAGAGCAGCACTGGCTATTGAACTTTATTTGTCTCGGCTCACCGTACGTGTTGTACGTCACCGCGTTCTTGACGTTCGGAATTTCCAACCAACTTTGTGTGACCGTGTGTATGCAAGACAAGTTTGAGCCAACATCGGTCAGAAAAAAAACATGGATCTTGTTGTCGGAAAATCCAATCATGTGTACAGGGCATAAGTATGTAAAGGTGGAAATTTAGTGGATTTCTTTTTTATCACATTGCCCAATAACTTAACCTTATCCTAGCATTGGGCCACCTGGAGCTGGAGACCAGAGGTATCACTAGATACATCTGAGTCGTCTTGTGTTTCTGATCCCTCATTTTCCTGTAAAAGTAGTGAAGTGTTGAGTATAGCCTCATATATTATTCAGTAGTATATAATATAAGAGTACCATCATCCAGATTGACATGTGAATATAGGGAAGGTGGAGATGTAAGGGCAGTTGCCGAGGCTGGCCAATACACATAGACACCCAAAAAGATTAAATGGACTTTCTCGGTACTGATACAATGACAAGATTGTTAAGATAAAATACAACATTTTTATTCTATAACAAAATACAAAAATGTTTTAAAATGGATATATGACAAAGTATACACCACATAAAACTAACTGACAACAGGTTCCCCCGTACAGTTACTGTGGGGTATAAAGAATTCCTCAAAGTTTCCTCTACCGGTTTCGTGGTATACACCGCTTCTTCAGGAGGATAGGAGGTCTAAAAGAAAACAATACATTAAAAAAAGAAACAGTGCATGAAGAATGCATACAAGATATGTACAATAATTGCAAGGCGTAATAAGTATTACAATCAATGTTCATACAAAGAAGGTCTGCTCACCCAGAGGGACTGAAAACCAGCTAGAATCAGGATCCCAAAGTTTCCCCCCACGGCGGACAAGGGGGATTGTAGATGACCATCTCTGAATAGGGTAATAATGATCAAAATCAGTATTGATAGTCGGTATATGGATACTCAAAAATAGTAACATCCAGTGGTGGAAGAACCAAAAGGGGTGGCCGTGTGTGTAAAAGGAAAACAGGAAGAGGAAAATAGGGAGGGAGAAAGGGATGGAGCGGGAGAGGGACGGGAAAGGAAGGTGGGGGGAGGAAAAAAGAGAGGAGGGGGGAGGAGGGGGGGAAAGGAGAGGGAAGGGAAAGAGAAGGAAAGGGAATTGGGGAGGGGAGAAGGGGCTAGAAGCAGAAAAAGAATGGAAGGAAGAGGAAGGAAGGGAGAAGGGGGGGGACAAGGGATGGAAGAAGGGGGGGAGAAGAAGGAGACACCCTTTCACATCCTAGAAATTCTTTCTCTATAAGCGCTCCAAACCACTACCTTCTAATGACTCGGTCAGGTTTATAACCAAATACTCAGCTCATCATAAAATACTGAAAACAATTTTGTCAAATCATTGGCACCTACTTGCTGAGCATCATATCTTAGTCAGACATGTACGACCAGCTCCTGAACTAGTATTCTGTAGGGCTTGTTCTCTACGTGACCGCTTGACCTCCAGCCACTATGTGTCTTCAAAGCCCCCCCAGATCAGGACCTACCGGCACCTTCAGATGTGGTAACTGCCCCCGCTGCCCTTGGGTCTTAGAGGGAAAGCAGTTTATTCTACCCAATGGTTATCTCCACGTATGTTTGCTGACTGCGCTACAAGGGGGGTCATTTATCTTATGGTATGTAGGTGCAAGGCCTTTTACGTCAATAAGACGATTCGACAACTTAGGCAAA
This sequence comes from Aquarana catesbeiana, assembly GCF_042186555.1. Taxonomy (NCBI): domain Eukaryota; kingdom Metazoa; phylum Chordata; class Amphibia; order Anura; family Ranidae; genus Aquarana; species Aquarana catesbeiana. The sequence goes on along the minus strand of NC_133328.1, from coordinate 496,276,792 downwards.
GGATATCTCTATTACTCTGATAGTGGTAAACCTACTACCATAGGTAGACACATTGGACTTTATCACCGTTACAATGTTTCGGTGGTTACATTTTTGGTTTTGGAAGTGGTTCCACAAAACCCCAGGGATGGCGACTGGGATTGAACGATCCTACAGAGAGAAACATTATGGATCGAATGACTTAATGCCACCTGCCCCCCTGGCTTGAATGAGATGATTTCTTACAAACCTTTTCTGTGACGCAGATCTTGCCCTGGGCCCTTCTCTCCCCCTCCTCTTTTTTGCCCCCTGCTTCTCTCCCTTTCTTCCACCCTCCCCACTGTTCCCCAATCCTTTCCCTGTTTTTCCCCCTTTTTTTACCCCCCCCCCCCTATTTAGGTACACCATTCTCGAGAGGGCCAGCTTTATGCCTTATGATGTGGAATATATTACACTCTGGTACAATCCACAAATATACCTGCTTTGTGTCCCATGATGCCGACAATGTCCTTAATAGTCAGACCTATGGGGATGACCCCCTTTTCCCTGTTTGCGGTAATGTTTAGGTGATACCCTGGTCTTTTATCATCCCAGGGATTCATTATCATTATCTCTTCTTGTTTATCCATATTTATTTATGTTTTGTACTTTGTCAATTTGTATAGATTTGCTATTCTGTTATTTTGTTGTACAGAAGGATGCTCCCCCTAGTGGCTGATCCAGCACGCTTTCCTTCTTTTTTCCCCTTGGTGGACTTGTGTTTACCCTGGCAGGTGGGCTTAACCAGCCACCCTAGCTTGCCTTGATTTGCCTGGCCTATAGGCCTATGGGCTCACTCAGGACACACCTGCACGGCCCCATGCACCTGCGCAGTGTGGGTAAACTGACCCTGTGAAGTCAGACGCCGGCCTTGGCAGCGTGCATCGACGTCTGCAGGGTTGGGGAGCTCTTATAGCGGTCCCTTTGGACCGCTAGAACGAGCAGCAGTGACTCTCCATGCAGGGCTGTCGCACGGGTGGGAAGTGCCTTGGGTAAGTTTTATATATATATATATATATATATATATATATATATATATCTTCCCCCCTGTGTCCTCCGGTCCCCTTATTTATGTCTCCCTCCTTCCCCCTCCCTGCTTCCCCTTTCCCCTTTCCTGCCATTGGACCATTCTGTTATTTTCCTACAGTTAACTTCTTCCCTCAAGGGACTTATGTACTGACCAGTCATTTGTACCCACACTACAGTGGTGTCTACGATCCAAGGCCTTCTGTCCCTAGCATATTCAGCCCTAGCAATTTAGCAATTTGCTCCATAAGTATATCTCTAGTATGGTAAGTTCCTTACTAAATATCAGTCACTGGGTGTGGTGCAGTGTTTCTACCGTCATACCTCTCCCCCACCCTCCCTGGTCCTCCGTTCCCTTCCCCCCCCTTTCTTCGCCCCCCTGCCTCTGTCCCCCCTGTTTTCCCCTCCCCCCCTTTTCCCCCTCACCCCTTCCATATCCCTTGTCACTCCCCCTGTCTTTTCCCTGTTCTCTTGGTTCCCTCCCCCCCCAATCCCCCTCTCCTTCTTCCCCCCTTCTTCCATCCCTTGTTCCCACCCCCTACTCCCTTCCTTCCTCTTCCTTCCCTTCTTTTTCTGCTTCTAGCCCCTTCTCCCCTCCCCAATTCCCTTTCCTTCTCTTTCCCTTCCCTCTCTTCCCCCCCTCTCCTCCCCCCTCCTCTCCTTTTCCCTCCCCCCACCTTCCTTTTCCGATCCTCTCCCTCTCTTTCCCTTTCTCCCTCCCCATTTTCCTCTTCCTGTTTTCCTTTTATACACACGACCACCCCTTTTGGTTCTTCCACCACTGGACGTTACTATTTTTGAGTATCCATATACCTACTATCAATACTGATTTTGATCATTATTACCCTAATCAGAGATGGTCTACAATCCCCCTTGTCCGCCGTGGGGGGAAACTTTGGGATCCTGTTGCTAGCTGCTTTTTGGTCCATCTGGGTGAGCAGACCTTCTTTGTATGAACATTGATTGTAACACTTATTATGCCTTGCAATTATTGTACATATCTTGTATGCATTCTTCATGCACTGTTTCTCTTTTTAATGTATTGTTTTCTTTTAGACCTCCTGTCCTCCTGAAGAATCGGTTTATACCGCAAAACCGGTAGAGGAAACTTTGAGGAATTCTTTATACCCCACAGTAACTGTACGGGGAAACCTGTTGTCAATTAGTTTTATGTGGTGTATACTTTGTCATATATCCATTTTAAAACATTTTTGTATTTTGTTATAGAATAAAAATGTTGTATTTTATCTTTCAATCTTGTCATTGTATCAGTACCGAGAAAGTCCATTTAATCTTTTGGGGTGTTTATGTGTACTGGCCAGCCTCGGCAACTGCCCTCACATCTCCACCTTCCCTATATTCCTGTAAAAGTAAAACCACATCTTTTTTTTGTGCCGTGGATATGCGCTGACTGTGACTTTGACTTCTGCTTTGCTGATAGTAGTCTGGGCTCTTTGCTGAGTATTCATTTATATGTGGCCGGCTTTAAATATATGTTCATACTTTTAAGGTTTCTGGTTGTCATTGTCCAAGTCCATACCACCCCCCCCCCCCCCCCCCCCCCCTTTCTCCTCTAATTCATTTATGTCTTTTTGAGTCCTTCCACCTGCCAATATTGTCAATATAGGTGCTACTTGGCACTCTGAGCTAGTAAGTATCTCTCTATTTCATCATATTATTTTTTTGTTTGAACATTTGGGACGTTTTTGTCTTAATGACTGGCTCTATGTTATGAATACTTAAGTACTTGAAATACTTTATATAAGAATACTTGAAGCCTAATGGGTGATATTATCTTCCATGGACTCCCTTGCAAGGTATTTTTATTTGTGTGCCATATGTGTCTCTCAGATATGAAGATGATCCATTTTTAATATATTGCTATTGCTATTATATGAAGTCTTATTCATGTGTTTTATTTTAGGTAGTGAGACCTGTTTTCTCCAACAATCAAGTATGTCCTGATGAAGCTAGACAGGGAAACGCATTGATGCACAGGGACTCACTACTATATATGTTATGCATGTTCATCTTTGTCATGTATTGTTTATTTGCTCTTTTTGTACCACGTACTGTTATAAATAAAATATATATTTTTATATCTACCACTGTCCATTGTGCCTCAAAGTCCGACCTTGGGCTATTCCATGCCCATTTTTATCTTTTATTGTATTAAACCTTTTTTAATGCATATTAATAATCTGCTAAATAAACTTTGCATGCTGCAGCTTAGCATTCTATTGCTGAACCTGTAATCTACTAGAACCCCCCCATTCTTTTCTATCCTCAATTTCCCCAGAGGTTTTCCCCCTAGCAAATAGCTTGCACTGATATTTTTAGTCCCCAAGTGCATTCATTTAAATTATTTAATAACCTCTTTCATAAATCTGGTTACTATGCTGGTAACTACTAATGATACTATTTTCAAAAGCAAATTCTTAGATATGGTCCCTTATCATCCCCCCTCCAATAGCTTACACACTATTGATGTTAGGGTGACTGGTGTGTAGTTTCCAAGTATATAGTTTGGCCCTTTTTTGAATATTGGTTACTGTTCTGTCCACCAGATGGTTTATACTGGTTATTTGTACCTCTGTTGATAAATTTACATGCAAAATGTGTAATTTACTTAAGACAATCATATGTGGTGTGCAGGCTCCATCTAGGGTTCTTTTTTGGTATTGCTGCAGTTCTGTTTATTTCTTTGTTTATTTGTATGTGTAACTAAGGAAGTTGTCAGCAAGCAGGGAATTCTGGGTAGAATCTTAGCAGGAAGTGAAACAGCCACCATTTTGTGAGAAGACATTCAGGAAACAACACATGTATTTCTCTATCTATCGCCATAACCCCTTAGAGATACAAGAACATATTTGGGGGGCACACCATACAATGCATTTAAATTCAAGATGGTGCTGCTGTAAGACCTATAAACAGTACAAAATATTTTACAGCGCACACATACAAGAATGACATTTCCTGCAGGGCTAGTTAAAAACACCTGAACACCTGAACATATTCAAAAAATATGGGGGTTTGGTCACACTATATGGTCATATAGTGCTAACCCCACTTACTGCTACAAAGTACCCCGAATTAGTGGGTCCTACACTAGTAATAGAATGGAAGATCCTCTGTCTCAACCATGGGAGCTGAACTCCTCTATGTGGGAGAACTGAAAGGGATACATCCTAATCACTGGTGGCCACTAAATAGGAGGTAATGAGGAGGGGGAGGGGTGCTCCAGCCCAAAAACCTGGTCAGGGCCTATTACAACATACAAGAACATATTTGGGGGGCACACCATACAATGCATTTAAATTCAAGATGGTGCTGCTGTAAGACCTATAAACAGTACAAAATATTTTACAGCACACACATACAAGAATGACATTTCCTGCAGGGCTAGTTAAAACCACCTGAACACCTGAACATATTCAAAAAATATGGGGGTTTGGTCACACTATATGGTCATATAGTGCTAAGCCCACTTACTGCGACAAAGTACCCCGAATTAGTGGGTCCTACACTAGTAATAGAATGGAAGATCCTCTGTCTCAACCATGGGAGCTGAACTCCTCTATGTGGGAGAACTGAAAGGGATACTATCTAATCACTGGTGGCCACTAAATAGGAGGTAATGAGGAGGGGGAGGGGTGCTCCAGCCCAAAAACCTTGTCAGGGCCTATTACAACATACAAGAACATATTTGGGGGGCACACCATACAATGCATTTAAATTCAAGATGGTGCTGCTGTAAGACCTATAAACAGTACAAAATATTTTACAGCGCACACATACAAGAATGACATTTCCTGCAGGGCTAGTTAAAAACACCTGAACACCTGAACATATTCTAAAAATACGGGGGTTTGGTCACACTATATGGTCATATAGTGCTAAGCCCACTTACTGCGACAAAGTACCCCGAATTAGTGGGTCCTACACTAGTAATAGAATGGAAGATCCTCTGTCTCAACCATGGGAGCTGAACTCCTCTATGTGGGAGAACTGAAAGGGATACTATCTAATCACTGGTGGCCACTAAATAGGAGGTAATGAGGAGGGGGAGGGGTGCTCCAGCCCAAAAACCTGGTCAGGGCCTATAACAACATACAAGAACATATTTGGGGGGCACACCATACAATGCATTTAAATTCAAGATGGTGCTGCTGTAAGACCTATAAACAGTACAAAATATTTTACAGCGCACACATACAAGAATGACATTTCCTGCAGGGCTAGTTAAAAACACCTGAACACCTGAACATATTCAAAAAATACGGGGGTTTGGTCACACTATATGGTCATATAGTGCTAAGCCCACTTGCTGCGACAAAGTACCCCGAATTAGTGGGTCCTACACTAGTAATAGAATGGAAGATCCTCTGTCTCAACCATGGGAGCTGAACTCCTCTATGTGGGAGAACTGAAAGGGATACATCCTAATCACTGGTGGCCACTAAATAGGAGGTAATGAGGAGGGGGAAGGGTGCTCCAGCCCAAAAACCTGGTCAGGGCCTATTACAACATACAAGAACATATTTGGGGGGCACACCATACAATGCATTTAAATTCAAGATGGTGCTGCTGTAAGACCTATAAACAGTACAAAATATTTTACAGCGCACACATACAAGAATGACATTTCCTGCAGGGCTAGTTAAAAACACCTGAACACCTGAGAACCCCTTAGAGAACTTAAAAATTTCACCTGGCTTGTTCTAATAAAACTGAGATCAAAGAAATATGGTATCTACAGTTATTGGGATAAGAAGGTTTAACTATCTGCTCCTTGAGACAGAACAGTGACATTTTTAAGCTGACCTCTGAAGGGAAGATAAGCTGACTTCGGAAGTCTGTACAGCCCAGGGCTACGCAGTATCCATACAGTCAGAAGCCTTAAAGATACAGGCCTGCGGCAGGCGAAGCAAGCAGCCACGCTACACAGAGACGCGCTCTGTCAAGCAGCAACGACACTAGAACGGGCTCTATACAGCAAGACAGCTTCTTCTCACAGTGGGACATCTTCTTACAAAACACGTTCACGAGCTCATCTAAGTTATCTGTCGCAAATGCAGCAGCTATCGCCCGTTCAAAAGCTGAAGCAGCAAAAGCCAGGGCCGCATTCGCAGACCAAGAGTTGCAGATGAAAAAAGAAAAGGCCCGCCTTGATGCAGAAAAGATGAGACAGGAACAAGAGAGAGAGAAGGAAAGAGTACGCTTAAAGCAAGAGAGAGAGAGAAGGAAAGACTACGCTTGGAGCAAGAAAGAATACGCATGGAACAAGAGAGAGAGCAAGAAAGAGTACACATGGAACAAGAGAGAGAGAAGGAAAGAATACGCCTGGAAGAAGAGCTAGCCCAGCAGGAAGCATCTCTGAAATTGCAGAAAGCTTTCTTAGAAGCTAACATGGAGAAGCTAGCAGTAGAAAGAGACGCTGCCGCCGCCATTGCAGAAGCTTTAGAAGCAGCCATCTACGATGAGCCAAGACTAGGCAGCAGCATACCGGGTCTAGAAGAGGACCAACAAGATTCTTCACAACGCACGTCAGATATTATGTCTACCAGCACTGGAACCCAAGCAGCATCCCACAACAAGAAATCAAACATAACGTCAGTGAGTCACATCAAATAAAGCAACAACAAGACGACCTAGGACCCCAGCGCTACAAGCAAGAAAAATCTGACAGACTTTACAGTTCCAACCAAACCTTCTACTCCACAAGGTACCCAGCCTTCAAACAAGCATCAAACACCAGTCTTCACTCCAAAGGTGTATGCAACGAGCCGGTACGAACTGCCAACCTTAACCACTTGAGGTCCGGGCCATAGCCGAATGACGGCTACAGCGCGGACCTCAATCTCCGGGAGGACGTCATATGACGTCCTCCCCTATGCACGCGCACCCTGCAGGGCGTGCGATGTGCGCGCTGTGATCACCGAGTCACGGAGACTCGGATGATCACAGATCCGAGTAAGGGGCCGTTCCCGGCCCCTTACCATGTGATCAGCTGTCAGCCAATGACAGCTGGTCACATGATGTAAACAAAAGCTCGGTGATCGGTTTCGTTTTCTCCTCACGCTGACAGCGTGAGGAGGAAAAAAAAGCCGATCACCGGCTTATGTCAAAGGGACATCGGTCCCGAAGAGGAAGGAGGCACAGATGCCTCATCTGTGCCTCCAAGTGCCATCTGCCAGTGCCCACAGTGCCACCTATTAAAGCCCACAAGTGCCACCTATCAGTGCCCACAAGTGCCACCTATCAATGCCCACAAGTGCCACCTATTAGTGCCACCTAGCAGTGCTGCCATCAATCAGTGCCCAATCAGTGCCCAACACTGCCACCCATCAGTGCCCATAACCGCCACCCATCAGTGCCCATCACTGCCACCTATCCTAGCCCATCAGTGCCGCCTCATCAGCGTACATCAACGAAGGAGAAAAATTAACTGTTTGCAAAAATTGATAACAAAATATAAAGAAAAATAATTTTTTTTTTTTAATTCTGTCTTTTTCAATTTTTTTAACAAAAAATAAAAACCGTAGAGGTGATCAAATACCATCAAAAGAAAGCTCTATTTGTGGGAAAAAAATGATAAAAATTTCATTTGGGTACCGTGTTGTATGACCGCGCAATTGTCATTCAAAGTGCGACAGCGCTGAAAGCTGAAAATTGGTCTGGACAGGAGGGGGGTTTAAGTGCCCAGTAAGCAAGTGGTTAAGCAAGTTTGAACCCAGCGCGTCTAAAGAAGAGACTTTTACCAGGTATGCCTTTACACCGCACCACAATACACCAGCAGCCTACCCCAGTGCCAATCAGGCTACTGGAGACTTTGCCAAGTTCCTGGCCAAGAGAGAGTTAGTTACCCAAGGACTTTTCAAATTCAGTGATCGCCCCCAACACTACAGGGCGTGGCGATCCGCTTTCCAGAGTGTCGTTCAAGGTCTAGATCTATCCTGCAGGGAACAGATAGAACTCCTCGTAAAGTGGCTTGGCAATGATTCTGCTGAACATGCCAAAAGGATCAGAGACATTAACATAAACCACCCTGAGATAGGCCTTGCAAACATCTGGAACAGACTGGATAGATGTTATGGCTCACCGAAAGCTACAGAAAGTACACTGTTTAAAAGGATAGAAGACTTTCCAAAAATACCTAGCAGAGGTTACCAAAGACTTAGAGAATTCAGTGACCTGTGTATGGAGTTACAAGTTGCTAAAGCAGAAGGAGACCTACCTGGCCTTTCTTATCTTGACTCTGCTAGAGGCATTAACTCCTTAGCACAAAAACTTCCTTATGAGTTACATGAAAGATGGATTACTCATGGCTGTAACTACAAAGGAAAACACAATGTGCCTTTTCCACCCTTTAGTGAGTTTGTGGACTTTGTAGACAGACGAGCAGGAATGAAAGATGACCCCAGTTTCATTTTTCCAGTGTCTTATACCACTTTTTCTGGCCCTAAACAACTCAGAGCTCCAGTAGCAGTGCACAAAACTAACATTTCTTGCTACAGATTTGCAGAGTCTCAGCCAGAGGATCAAGACAGCGACCCTACTAAGTTCTGCCCTCTACATAAGATGCCACATCCTCTTCTGAAATGCAGAGCCTTCAGGACAAAGACCATCAAGGATCGTAAAGCTTTCCTCAAAGAGAACAACATCTGTTACAAGTGCTGCTCTTCGTCCACACATTTCACCAAGGACTGTAAGGTTAGTGTCAAATGTACAGAATGTGACAGCACAGAGCATAACACAGCTCTACACCCAAGGCCTACTCCAAGAACTTTCCCACCTGTTCATAGGGACAAGGAGCAAGGCGGGGAGACCAAAGACTCTAGTACAGATGCCATAGCAATCACTTCACAGTGCACTGAAGTCTGCAAAGGAAGTACAGGTGGCAGATACTGCTCTAAAATCTGTCTAGTGAGAGCATACCCAAAAGGACGCAGAGACAAAGCAGTAAAACTCTACTGCTTCTTGGATGATCAGAGTAACAAATCACTAGCCAGATCTATGTTTTTTGACATTCTAAACCTTAAAGGCCCCAGCAGTCCTTACTCCCTTAGGACTTGTGCAGGTACAGTGGGAACGGCGGGGAGAAGAGCTGATGGCCTACAAATTGAATCTATGGATGGTAAGACATGCCTACCCTTACCGACCATTATAGAGTGCAACCAGATGCCCGACAACAGATCAGAGATTCCCACACCAGACGCAGCAGCTCATCAGACTCACTTGAACCACATAGCACATCTCATACCAGAACTAGATGATCAGGCTCAGATAATCTTGCTCCTAGGGAGGAATATCTTGCAAGTCCACAAAGTAAGAAAACTGATCAACAGTCCTAAAAATGCCCCATATGCCCAAAAACTGGATCTCAGGTGGGTCATTATAGGTGATGTTTGCCTGGGAGGTGCACACAAACCTGCATCTGTTAATAACCTGCTCACTAGTACCCTCGGGAGTGGTCGTCCTACTCTTTTCCAACCCTGTCAAAATCACATCCTCATAAAGGAGCTACCACACAACAGCAATACCTATGACAATGACCAAAGTGACTTAGGAAGCACAGTGTTCAGAAGAACAAAGGAAGACAACCAGGTAACAATGTCCATGGAGGATAGGCTCTTCTTAGAAGTTATGGAAAAGAGTTTGGAGAAAGATGGGAATAATAGCTGGGTTGCACCTCTACTTTTTAGACCACAAAGATGACGTTTGCCTAACAACAGAGAACTAGCATATAAACGTCTCACTTCCCTATGGCACAATCTTCAAAGGAAACCAGAGATGAAAGAACATTTCTTTTCCTTCATGGAAAAAATATTCCAGAATGGTCATGCTGAGATAGTCCCAAACTTCAAAGACTCAGAGGAATGCTGGTACTTACCTATATTTGGGGTCTATCACCCTAAGAAGCCAGGACAGATTAGAGTGGTATTTGATTCCAGCGCCAAACATGAGGGTGCCTCTCTAAATGATGTCCTCCTCTCTGGCCCTGACCTTAACAACAGACTATTAGGAGTACTTCTTCACTTTCGCAAGGATTCAGTTGCATTCATGGCAGACATACAGCAAATGTTCTATTGCTTTCTTGTTAAAGAAGAACACCGAAACTTTCTGAGGTTTCTCTGGTTCAGGGACAACAACCCCTCTGGAGACATCACAGAATACCGCATGAGGGTGCACATATTTGGCAACAGTCCTTCCCCTGCAGTCGCTATATATGGCCTCAGACATTCTGCTAGAGTGGTAGAGTCAGAGTATGGGTCAGATGTCAGACAGTTCGTGGACAAGGATTTCTTGTTCAATATTTTTATTGAATTTTTTGCATAAGAAAAGACAAAGTATAGCAGATATTATAACAAGGGATAAATATATGAACAATAGAGACATATCAATATAGTCTTTACTAAAATAATTCTCACAGGCTAGGAGAAATCAGAGATAATAAGTAAAATTTTAAATTAGTCAATAAATTGTGGACCACAATATTAATCAAAATTTATATATGAAACATATAAAGTATGCCTCCAGACCACCTAACCACCCCTCTTGGGCTCAAACTGTGGATAGGTGGGGGCATGGATAATCAAAAATGATATTGCTAATACAGATAGGAATTAGTCCATATAGTACATCTGAGAGAATAGGAAAAAAATCTAAATGGGGAACGAAAAAAAGGAGTGATACTCTCATTATAAATTATTGACTATATTTAACTATTGGAGAAGAAAAATTGTGAAAGTCTAATATGTATAAAGGCATTACTCATTGATAATGAGATATGAGTCATTCAAATAAGATGTAAGGATATCCCTTAATTATCAATAACATAATAAATAATAAAGGAAAAGATATTAGAGAGAGAAGAGAAAAGAATAGAATAAGAGACTTATACGGGCATTATGACCTTAGTGCTGAATATTAAATAAAATTTATATAGGTTTGCCCTAGAAATTAAAGAAATCTAAGAGAAATAGATAGTAAGATAAGAATAAAAAGAAGAGAATAGAGAAGAAAAGAAAAGAAAAGAATCCTCCAAAGTGGTGTCCCGACTCCCGACCTAGATAAGCAATAATACATCGATATTATAGGAACTTTAATAGGGTAACATCAATGACTGGTCGAAATCTGAAGAAAAAAAGTGTTTAACCCATGGCTGCCAAATCATACGGAATTTATTAATATTATTATCTTCGATAGCTGTCATTTTTGCGAAAATAAGGGCCTTGTTCGTTCTATGTTTGACTTCTGCCACAATCAGAGTATTAGACTTCCATGCTTTGGCTATAGTTTGTTTGGCTGCAGTATTGATTTGAATGAGCAATTTGAATTGATTACGGGTTATGTTGTCCGGTTTAAGATTTAGGAGTGCAATGGCTGGATCTAGTGTTATAGGAATTTCTAATGCTTTAGATGCCATGGCAAATACTTTTTTCCAGAAGTCTTGTGCTATCGGGCATTGCCACCATATATGCAGGTGGGTACCTGGTGAGGAACAACCTCTGAAGCAATTACTAGGATAAGAAGGAGTAAATTTAGCAATCCTAGCTGGTACTAAATACCAACGCGCCAAAACTTTGAAGTTAGTTTCAAGAGCAAAGCAATTAGGGGAAGAGGATTTGGTAGCCATCCATATGTTAGACCAGTCATCGATAGTGAATGTCTGTCCTAAATCTGTTGCCCATTTAGCAGTATAAGACGGAAGTATATCATTAGGAGTATTAATGAAATTTTGATAAATGAGTGAAATAATCCCTCTAGCATGTGGGTCACTCATACAAATATGTTCAAATTGAGACAATTGATTAAGCATAGTACCGGTCCTAAGAAAAGGCGTATAAAAATTCTTGATTTGTAGATAACGAAATATTTCATTACAAGGTAATTCATTGTTATCACATAAAGTAGAGAATGCTTGAAATTTATCAATAGAGACTAGTTTATATAATCTAACCAGGTTTGTAGAAGACCAAGCAGAAAATGACTTTGGAAATTTCCAAGCAGGATAAAAAGCTGGGTTTCCTAGAAAAGAAAGAAGGGGATTGTGCATAGATTGAAGCATATGAGATTTACCAAACTTATCCCAAATATTTAATGAATGTTTCGTAATGGGGTTAAATAGATGAGATCTATCTCTAGGTTGCATCCATAACAAATTGGCTACAGATATGGGGTCACTATCAATAGATTCAATAGCTACCCAAAGGGGTATTTCTTCCTTAGAATGGTATTTAGTTAAAATTGATATTTGTGCAGCGTGATAATAAGAGGAAAAGTTTGGTAACCCCAATCCCCCACATGTTTTGTTAAGGTAAAGAGTGGATTTAGATATACGATGATGGTATAGAAATCGGAAGTACTCTAAATAGGTATAAATATTTCGGTAATAACGACATTTTTATAGTATTTATCCATCCCAACCATGACAATGGAAGAGAGGACCATTGTTTCATAAGGCCTGTGGTCTGTTTCAATAGAGGTAGATAATTGACTGCAAAAAGATCAGAAAGTGAGGATGTGAGGTATATTCCTAAGTATGGTAATTTATGAGAGACCCAATTAAATGGTAAGGAATTTTGAGCCTGTTGAAGTTCTGAGACTGATAAAGATATATTTAGTGCATTTGATTTAACTGGGTTTACAAAGAGTCCTGAAATATGTGCAAATTTATCAAGTACGCAAAGAAGATTAGGGGCGGAAATGTGGGGATGTGATAAAAAAATAAGGATATCGTCTGCAAAAAGACAAAGCTTGTGTTGATAACCACCTAATTCAATACCTTTGATGTCTGGAGTAGATCTGATTAATTGTGCTAAAGGTTCTATAAGCAGAGCGAAAATCAACGGGGATAGGGGGCAACCCTGTCTCGTACCTCTTCTAATATAGAGCATTGCCGATTTATAACCGGCATATTTAATATAAGCCTTCGGGTTGTTATAAAGAGAGGAAACCCAGGTCAGAAAATGTATTCCAAAACCCCATTTTTGAAGCATATACTGCATATAAGGCCAGGTAACTGAGTCAAATGCTTTTTTGATGTCTAAAGATAAGAGGCAGGTTGGGATGCGTCTGGATTTGGCTGCATGAATGAGTAAAAGGGATCTCCTTATATTATCTCCTGCTTGTCTCTTGGGCATAAAACCCGTTTGGTCCCTGTGTATAAGTTGACCAATAATATTGTTCAATCTAGATGCCAATATTTTAGCAAGCAATTTAATATCCAAATTGAGTAATTGAGTAGGGATATAGTGCGATGATTAGTCCAAGAGGTAGTATCAGAACGGGGTTTGGGAATCATAACTATAATAGATTTTAATGTCTCAGATTGAAATAAGTGTCCTGCCAAAATAGAATTGAATGCTCTAGTCAAGATTGGAGTTAAGATGTGTTCAAAATTTTTATAATATGATGCCGAAAACCCGTCAGGGCCCGGTCTTTTATGGAGTTTTAAACTTTTTATAGCATTCTGTACTTCAATATTTGTGATAGGACACTCAAGTCTCTCACGTTGTTCATTAGCTAGAGTAGGGAGTTTGATATTGGAAAAAAGAGTATCTGCATTGATTTGATTAAAATCATGAGTATATAAATACACTTTAGCTAAATTAGAACAAAATATTTCTAATATTTTAATTGGATTACTAGTGTACGCATCACTTGACGTTTTCAGTCGTATAGGGGTCCGTATTTGATCTATTGATTTTAAATTTCTTGCCAAAGAGGTGGTAGGTTTGTTGGCATTAAGGTATTGAATGTGTTGTCGTTTACGTATATGTTTGTCTGCTGAGTCAGATAAAAATAGATCTAGATCAAGACGAGCTTTGTCTAATTTAGAATTATTAATGGCATTCGGGGATGATTGAAAGGCAGAATGACAAGAGTTAAAGACATCTTCCAACTTTGCAAACAAAAGTTTACATTCTCTTTTGAGATTTGTAGCTTGTTGTATCAGTCTTCCACGAATAACCACTTTGTGAGCTTCCCACAACATGGTGTCAGAAATATCTCCGGTATCATTGGAGGAAAGATAATCCTTTAGTGCTATTTCAATTTCACTACGACGGGAAGGGTGAGTTAATGTGGAATCAATAATACACCAATTAGTATCGTGGGATCTGGGTATTGTAGATGCAATGGATGTGCGTATCGCACAATGATCCGTCCATGTAAAAGGTAGAATGCTTGAAGATAAAATTTCAGGGGTCATGCTATAAGGGATTAGGATATGATCTATGCGTTAGAATGATTTATGTGGGTAGGAATAATGCGTAAAACGTCTACTAGTAGGATTAAGCTCTCGCCATGCGTCTACCAAACCATGTTTAGTAAGTAGATGTTGAAGAGTTATTTTAATAGACCTATTGATGGGAGTCGGAGGAGACTTATCTAAGAAGGGGAAAACTGTTGCATTTGAGTCTCCACATAAAACTACAGTGCCAAATTTGTGGGTTTCTACAATTTGGAAAAGATGGGACAAAAAGGATTCTGGCCTCTTATTTGGTGCATAATATGATATTATCGTGACAGCCATATCCAATATATATCCAGTGAGAAGTAAATATCTTCCCTCTGGATCTTTTAGTTGATTTAAAAGGGTAAATGGCATAGAACGATGAAATCCGATTAGAGTCCCTCGTTGTTTAACTGTGGTTGAGGCGGTATAAAATTGTGGATAAGAGGGGGAAAGAAATTTAGGAGTAGCTTTATCTGTAAAGTGAGTTTCCTGCAGACAAATAATGTGTGCCTTCTTGGCTGAGAAAGATTTCATTGCTTTTGTGCGTTTCTGTGGAATATTAAATCCTTGAACATTCAAGGATAGAATATTTATCGGGGCCATAATAAATCAGAGATGACTATCACACCATATAGAATACAATTAACAACTGGAGTCAAGGACACCACCCCGAGAGAAAGAGAAGGAAAAGAAAGGACAGAATAGAAGAGAACAATTTGCAATCGAATAACCCTAATATGATAATATGGTAAGCATAAAAAAAAGTAAAATGCTAGGGTAAGGGAGCGACTTAGAGGAGTAATCAAAAAACTCCAAGAGGCTCCAGAGCCATCCGCAGACGCCCACATAATAGCAGTGAGAGTCCGAGGATGGAGAGGGGGGCAACAAGGAGTTCCGAAAGGACGAACTTCGCCGAAGAACCACAGCTCCATTAAAATATGCTACTAAAACTTATAGTATTAGACGCAATCTTAGGCAAACTAAATTATTTAAATCTCTACCGACCTTAAGATTGTTTATTTATATGAAAATCGTGCCAAAAAAAAAAAAAAATTTTATTTTTTATATATATATATAAATATATATATATACTTCTAAAATAAATAAAAAATATAAAATATATATGCAGACACATATACACTTATATATATATGTATATATATATGAACACACACATACATACATATTATTAATAGGTAGGATATTAAGCGTTGGTTATATCCGAGTACCAAAGTGTAATAAAAAAAAAAATAAATAAAAAAATAAAAAAAAAAATAACCTGAAACTTTAGAGTTGTGAATAGTGGGTTCACTGAAATAATTTATAATATACTACTGAAGAATCAAATAGAAACTATCTATTAAAAGAAGAAAATTTTTTTTTTATATATATATATATATCAGTCCATTGAATCTTCAATATTAGGGGAAGAGTTATCAAAGCGGCCTCGCTTGTGTAGGTGTTGACGCGAAGAGGTGGGAGAGTTATGTACTCCTGTTGCAGTTTGCTGAGGTGAACCTGAGGCTGATCTTCTGCGTGTGAAGTCTTTAGTTGAATCCTGGTCTTTTAGGCCCAACTCGATCAAGGCTGACTGCAATTCCTCTGAAGAGCGACATATATATTTTGTTTCTAAATGTGTAAATCTGAGCGAAAAAGGAAAACCCCAATGATAAGTAATTTGATGACGCTGAAGTACTTGTAATTGGGGTTTGAGTGCACGTCTTTTTGCCACTGTAATAGGAGAAAGGTCTGCAAAAAGCTGATATACATGACCTTGAAAGGTGAGAGAATCCTTTTCTCTGGCTGCCGCAAGCAATTGTTCTTTAGTGCGATAAAAATGCATTTTAGCAATTATGTCCCTAGGAGGACCATTTATTCTACGCTGAGCTAAAGCTCTATGCACTCTATCCATTTCTAATCTCTCTATTGGAATACCAGGTTGTAGTTCCTGAAATAGTGCAGTAATAGTGGCTTGAACATCAAGGACAGTCTCAGGGATACCTCTAATCCGCATGTTGGCCCTACGATCCCTATTCTCCTGATCCTCTAAACGTGACTGTAATACAGCATTTTCTTTTTTCAGGTTCATAAATTCTGATTCGTATTGTTGTGTTTGGCTTTCTAGATCATCCATCTTTATTTCTAACTCAGCTGTTCTTTGCCCCAGGTCCCTAATTTCCTTTGTTAATTTGTCTGTTATGTGGTCTGATGTCTGTTTCAGGGCTTTTTGTAATATTCTCTCAAATTTTTTAAATAAATCTGTTTGTGATGTTGACTGTGATCCTCCTATATCTGTATCAGACTCTCCAGAAAAATCTATAGCGTTTGTAGTAAGTTTCAGTGGCTTAGCAGTATGTGAAGTGCTGGGCTGTGAGGTAACTGCCGCCGCCATCTTGGAAATCTGACAGGCCGGCGTTTCTTTAATGTTACCGGATTTAATTTTGGATTTGGTTCCTTTCAAAACCATTTTAATAGTACCTGAATGCTTTACAGGTAACTACTAGGTGGTTTTGAAGATTTTCGGCGTCTCTGGGACCTGTAGTCCTCCGGCGAAAACGGCCCTGGAGCGGAGCTCTAAGCAGGCATATCTATCCCCTCAGGCGTCCGCGCATGCGCCCCCGGACAAGGATTTCTATGTAGACGATTGCTTGAAATCACTACCCACAAATGAAGCCGCAATCAGTCTCCTCAAAAGAACTCAGGCAATGCTTGCTTGTTCCAACTTAAGACTCCACAAGATTGCTTCCAACAGTAGAGTAGTTTTAGAAGCCTCTCCTGTCCAAGATCATTCTAACGAGTTAAAAGACTTAGATCTAGGCACAGACTCACTTCCCATGCAACGCAGTCTTGGTTTGCTTTGGGACTTAAGATCTGACACGTTTACTCTCCAAGTGAACACAGAAGAAAAACCCTTTACCTGTAGAGGTGTCCTGTCTACCATAAACAGTCTGCATGATCCCTTAGGCTTTGCAGCACCTGTCACCATCCAGGGCAAAGCACTACTGAGAGACTTAACCTGTGAGTCGCTAGATTGGGACCACCCCCTGCCACCCTACAGGAAGAACCTATGGCTAGAGTGGAAGGACTCACTAACAGCTTTATCCAACCTTAAAATTCCACGACCATATGCTCCTCTGTCATCTGCTGACAATCAGATGCAAAGACTTTGTGTGTTTTCGGATGCTTCTGTTAAAGCAATTGCTGCTGTAGCTTACCTGAAAACCATAGACACTAAAGGACAATGCCACATAGGGTTTGGAATGGGGAAAGCAAACTTGCACCACTTCCCGAACACACCATACCCAGGCTGGAACTTTGTGCTGCAGTATTAGCCACAGAGCTAGCTGAACTAATTGCAATCAGAGGCCCAGTAAAACTCATTCGCTCTGACAGAGGGTGTAACTTTGTAGGAGCAGTAAAAGAACTTCAAATTCCTTCTAATTTGGACGTTCTCAGAAAGATACTTGAGTGAACAAGACTGCACGTGGATCTTCAACCCACCTCACTCTTCTCACATGGGAGGTGTTTGGGAGAGAATGATAGGTATAGCCCGCAGAATTCTTGACTCTATCTTCCTACAAGTAGGAACTGCAAGGCTTACTCATGAATGTTTAGTGACATTTATGGCAGAGGTTACAGCTATCATTAACGCCAGACCTTTGACATCAATTTCAAGTGACTCTGAAGATCCAGTGGTCCTCACACCTGCTATGTTACTCACGCAAAAGACTAGTCTTGCCGGTGCTCCAGCTGGAGAGTTTTGTGAGAAGGACCTTTACAAACGTCAATGGAGACAAGTACAAACCCTTGCCAATACCTTCTGGAATCAGTGGAGGGAACAATATAAATCTACTCTACAAGTAAGGAGAAAGTGGCACACTGAAAAGCCTAATCTTAAACCTGGTGATGTGCTCATGAAAGATTGCCAAACACTAAGGAATGTGTGGCCTTTAGGTTTGATCACCAAAGTACTGCCAAGCAAGGATAATCGTGTCCGTAAGGTCGAGGTCAAGATCGTTCAACAGAATGAGGTTAAAATATTCTTGAGACCTGTGACCAAACTTACTGTTGCTTTCTACGGAGGACTCTGTTAGTGACATCACTTGATGTCAGGCAGGGAGTGTTCTGTCCACCAGATGTTTTATACTGGTTATTTGTACCTCTGTTGTTAAATTTACATGCAAAATGTGTAATTTACTTAAGACAATCATATGTGGTGTGCAGGCTCCATCTAGGGTTCTTTTTTGGTATTGCTGCAGTTCTGTTTATTTCTTTGTTTATTTGTATGTGTAACTAAGGAAGTTGTCAGCAAGCAGGGAATTCTGGGTAGAATCTTAGCAGGAAGTGAAACAGCCACCATTTTGTGAGAAGACATTCAGGAAACAACACGTGTTTATCTATCACCATCACCCCTTAGAGAACTTAAAAAGTAAGTTTTTATGATCTCATCTTATACTGTATATTGTTGTTTATGCAATGTTTGCTGTATTGTATGCAATATTGTACTTATTGAAGTCTATTTCTGTTATTTTGTAGTTTCACCTGGCTTGTTCTAATAAAACTGAGATCAAAGAAATATGGTATCTACAGCTATTGGGATAAGTAGGTTTAACTATCTGCTCCTTGAGACAGAACTGTGAAATTTTTAAGCTGACCTCTGAAGGGAAGATAAAGCAAATCCTTAGATATTGTCCCTTATCATCCCCCCTCCAATAGCTTACACACTATCGATGTTAGGGTGACTGGTGTGTAGTTTCCAAGTATATAGTTTGGCCCTTTTTTGAATATTGGTTACAGGTTAGCTCTTCACTGATCAGCTGATATCATTCTAGTCACTAAGCTGTCCTTAAAGATCAGGAATATCAATTGGCTATAACAACGATAAACTCATTGAGGACTCTATGGTGTAAGCCATCTGGTCCTGGTGATTTATTCACATTAAGATTTTAAGTCTTTTTTGAACACTTGCTTCTGTTAGTAACTGCACGAATAGTACCCTTGTGGCTAAAAATACAGTGTTGTTTATTATACCCATACTTTTTCTTTGTAAAAACTGAGGAGAAGAATGTATTTAATACAGTTGCCTTCTGCTTATCACTTGTAACCAACTTCCCCTGATTATATTTTATGAGGCCAATATTCTCTGACCTCTCCTTTTTTACTATTAAAGTGGTTGTAAAGGCAGAAGGTTTTTTTTTATTGTAATGCATTCTATGAATTCACAAAAGCCTCCTGTGTGCAGCAGCTCCCCTCTTAAGTACCTGAGCCCAATCTAGATCCAGCAATGTCCACAAGTGTTTCAGCCCTCCGGGACTCTCTCACCGGATTGGCTGAGACACAGCAGTGGCGCCATTGGCTCCCACTGTTGTCAAAGTCAGTTAGCCAATTAGGAGAGAGAGGGGGCAGGGCTGAACCACGGCTCCGTGACTGAATGGATACACGGCCCTCAACAGGAGGGAGGGGCCAATAGTGCTGATGAGGGATCCGAGAAGAGGAGGATTTGGGCTGCAAAACCACTGTCCAGAGCAGGTAAGTAACATGTTTGTTACTTTTATAGAAAAAATCCAAGACTTTAGTATCGCTTTAATATATTTAAAAAATATTTCAACTGATTTACATTGAACATAATTATGTTTTGTGATTGCTGTTTTCTAAGTTATTTCTTACTTCCACATCTACAGTCATATCTGTGTTATTTGTAATTTGTAGGTCTAGCAGAGCATTTGTTTCTAGTTGGGGCTTCCACCAACTGACACATGACACTGTCCTGAAAGACATTTAACCACTTGAGGTCCGGGCCATAGCTGAATGACGGCCACAGTGCGGACCTCAATTTCCGGGAGGTCGTCATGGGACGTCCTCCCCTGTGCACGCGCTGTGATCACCGAGTCACGGAGACTCGGATAATCACAAATCCGAGTCAGGGGCCGATCCCGGCCCCTTACCATGTGATCAGCTGTCAGCCAATGACAGCTGATCACATGATGTAAATGAAAGCTCGGTAATTTTTTTTTTTTCTCCTCACGCTGTCAGCGTGAGGAGAAAAAAAAATGATCACCGGCTTATGTTAAAGGGACATCGGTCCCGAAGAGGAAGGAGGCACATATGCCTCATCAGTGCCACCTGCCATTGCCACCTGCCAGTGCCCACAGTGCCCAGCAGTGCCACCTATCAATGCCCACAAGTGCCACCTATCAATGCCCACCAGTCGTGGCAATCAGTGCCACCTAGCAGTGCTGCCATCAGTGTAAGCAATCAGTGCCCATCACTGCCACCCATCAGTGCCCATTACTGCCACCCATCAGTGCCCATCAGTGCCGCCTCATCAGTGTACATCAATGAAGGAGAAAAATTACCTGTTTACAAAATTTTATAACAAAATATTAAAAAAATATAAATTTGTTTTTTTTAAATTCGGTCTTTTCAATTTTTTTTAACAAAAACTAAAAACTGCAGAGGTGATCAAATACTACCAAAAGAAAGCTCTATTTGTGGGGAAAAAATAAAAATTTCATTTAAGTACAGTGTTGTATGACCGCGCAATTGTCATTCAAAGTGCGACAACGCTAAAAGCTAAAAATTGGTCTGGACAGGAGGGGGGTTTAAGTGCCCAGTAAGCAAGTGATTAAGAAGCAATGAACTTTAGATGACTGAGCAGTTCTGTCTGCTCAGTCAGTATCCGGATAATTGAAGTCTCCCATAATAACATTGCCCTGCCTTGCTGCCATTTCTAACTTAACCTTCCTCTGATCCCTCCTCCCTACAACCTAGTTTAAAAGGTCTTTCAACCTTTTGGTCATCTTCTCCCCTAACAGAGCTGCACCCTCCCCATTTAGATGCAGTCTGCCCCTGCACAGAGCCAGTAACAGACCAGTTATGAATGAACCCAAAACCCTCCTTTCCTTCCTGCACCAGTTCCTCAGCCATTTGTTAAGTTCCCTAGATTCCTGCTGCCTCTCTGGAGTAGCTTGAGGTACAGGCAGTATTTCTGAGGATACTGCCTTGGGAGGTCCTGTATAGCCCCTAAGCCCCTGAACTAATTTTTTAGGGTGCTCCATTTTCCTCTAACTTGGTACCAATATATACCAAGACAGCGGGGTCCTCCCCAGCCCCACCAAATAATGAGTGCTTGGTAAACGAGTTGTTCCCCTGGCAGCAAGGGTAGTCACTCTGCTCCAGCAATTCCACTCCTGAATAGATATCCCTAACTTCATGCAACTAAGAGTACTTATTGGGATGTGTCAGTTCAGGACTAGCCTCTCTAACACTTTTCCCTCTACTTCATTTTCTGTCACCCAACTACCCTTGTGCTTGCACATCCATATTTCCATCCTTCGCTATACTGACACCTACCAGTAAACAACTTGCTCACATTTTTCGCAATCGTATTCAGCCTTGAACTGTTGTTAAAGTAACGTATACAATGCATAGGATGTACACTGAGTCACCATTAACGTTGGACATGTCAAACACTAATATAATAGGAATAATCCAGGAAAAATTAGGAATAATATTTTATACAACTTTTTTGTTATTCTTCCTTCCTAATTTTACTTGATTCCCTAACTCTTTGGGATCTCTTGTTCACTGATCACATGGCCCACAAAGTCCTCTCCTCTTGCTTCCACTCACTGATGACACAACCCCCCAACGTCCTCTCCTCCTGCTCCCGCTCACTGATCACATACCCCCGGTGTCCTCTCCTCCTGTTCCCGCTCACTGATCACATGGTCTTTGGCATCCTCTCCCCCTGAACCTGCTCACTGATTACATGACCCCCGGTGTCCGATCCTACTTGCTGATCACACAACCCCCAGTGTTCTCTTGCCCTGCTCCCATTTGTTGATCACACAACCCGCTGTCTCCTCTTCTCATTCTCCATTAAAACATGACCCTCAGCGTCCTCTCCTTCTGCTCCTATTCACTGATTACACAAGTTCCTCCGCATCTGCTTCACCTGCTCTTGCTCGCTGATCACATGACCCCTAGTGTCCTCTCCTCCTGGTCTCTGATCACACAGCCTCTGGTGTCCTCTGAACCTGTTCACTGATCACACAGCCCCCCCCCGGCGTCCTCTGCACCTGCTCCTTGATCCCACGGCCCCCAGTATACTCTGCTCCTATGGCCCCCTGCATCTTTTCATCCTGCTACCACTCACAGTTCCTCAGTAGATCCAATGCCTCAGTACGCACAGTGCCCCTGTACTCAGTGCCACAGTACTCTCAGTGCCCCAGTTACTCACAGCACCTCATTACTCACAATGCCCCAGTTACACATAGTACCTCAAAACTCACAGTGCCCCAGTTTCAGCACCTCAATACTCGGAATGCCCCAGTTACACACAGTACCTCAAAACTCACAGTGTCCCAGTTTCAGCACCTCAATACTCACAATGCCCCAGTTACACACAGTACCTCAAAACTCACAGTGCCCCAGTTACAGCACCTCAATACTCACAATGCCCCAGTTACTTACACTGTCCCAGTTACTCACAGTATCTCAGTACCTCTGTACCAGCAGAACCCTTGGTACAGTCAGTCCCGCTCCAGCAATCCTCACTCACACTGCTACGGCTGCTCCTGTTTCAAAGCATCATGCTGCTAAACTTTGAGGTCCTGATTCACTCCGCTGTCACTCTGCTTTGCATGAACTCCTGCTCAGCTCTTGCTGCCCAGCCTCTCAGAATGTCCAGCTTGTGTTTTAGATCTTTTTATTAATTTTCATTGCAATAAATAACATTACAAAACATCTACAATAACATATAACATTCCTACATCCCCCAACTACATATAACATACCTAGAGTAGACATACCACAAAAATCTTTAAAATACCCTTTAATATATAATTATTCCTCATCTTCTCTCTCTCCAAAAAAAAAAATACAAAAACTTTCCTTTCTTTTTTCTTCCCTTCTTTTTCCATTTCCCTTCTTTCAAAAGTAAAATCATTTTAATTGTGATTAAATTAAGAGTGAATACTAAGGTAGCTACCAATGGATATCAACCCAGTTCACCTAAGTATAGATTAGGGCTGCAACTAAGGATTATTTTCATAATCGATTAGTGGGACGATTATTGTTTCGGTTAATCGATGAATCGGTTAATAACCTTAAAATGAAGTGTGGTGTTTAATTTAGTTAATATGTAAAGTTTAAAAAAAATGTATTCCTAAATATCTTTATATGCAGGGGTAAATATAAATAACCAACTATATGGTTAGGGAGTAAAATCTTTAATCATCTCTGAGAATAACAGACAGAAGTGATATACTCTATATACTATTAGAGGCTGAATCTGGTAAATATCATCAGACTCAGATCAAATTTTTTTATTTAAAGAAAAAAAAAATTCTAGACTGTATTGCAGATTTTCAAACAGAACTGTAATATTACATGCTTTTCTGCAGCTTCTCCATTGAAGTATATTGAACCAAAAAAGCACAGTTTTGCATTCAAAAAGATCCTTGACCCTTTCAAAATACACAGCAGCTGAAAAAAGCATAGATGTGAATGTTAAATGAACTGTAGTGCATTTCTGCAAAAAGCACCAAAAAACAAATGGGTGGGAACCAGGCCTAAGACATTTAGTAACATAATGGAGTTAAAAAAAACCCCGTTCTGTCCAAGCTTAAACATTCCATAAATATAGGGAGTGAAACCTTAGTTATTTTATTTATTTAGGGGTGAAAACTGAGACAGCTATATATAGCTATCAACCATCAAACAAATTTTAATATTACACAAAGATAACCCAAGTAAATCCAAGATGCAGTTTTTAAATTATTATTTAATTTATTAAGGAAAAAAAGCAGTTCAAACCTGCCTGGCCCTATCTGAAAAAGTAATTGCCCCCTCCCATGCTGAATCATGAATGAACTCTGATTAACCACAATTTTTTGAAAGGCTGAATTAAATTTCACTTGCCACACCCAGGCCTGATTACTGCCAGACCTGTTGAATGAAGAAATCACATAAATAGAAGCTGTCTGACAAAGTAAAGCATGCTAACATATCACAAAAAGCCACACATCATGCCACAATCTAAAAAAAATTCAAGAACAGATTAGAAACAAAGTAATGGGCATGTATTGGTCTAGGAAGGGTTTAAAAGCCAATTCTAAGGCTCTGGAACTCCAGTGAAATATGGGGAGAGTCATTATCCACAAATGGAGATAACTTGGAACAGTGGTGAACCTTCCCAGGAGTGGCCGGCCTACAAAAATTACTGCAAGAGCATGACGACGACTCATCCAGGAGGTCATAAAAGAACTTAGAACAACATCTACAGAACTGCAGGCCCCACTTGCCTCGGGTAAGATCAGTGTTTATGATTTGACAATAAGAAAGAGACTGGGCAAAAATGGCATCCATGGGAGAGTTCCAAGGCCAAAGCCACTGCTGACCAAAAAGAACACAAAGGCTCATCTCACATTTACCAAAAAACATTTTGATTATCCCCAAGACTTTTAAGCAAATATTCTGTGGACTGATGAGACAAAAATGTAGCTTTTTGGAAGGTGTGCGTCCCGTTACATCTGGCATAAAACTAATACAGCATTTCATAACAAGAACATCATACGAACAGTCAGACATCAGCTTCAGGACATATTATAATTGATGGAACCATGCATTCTGAGCTATACTAGAAAATCTTAAAGGAGAATGTCCAGCCATCAGTTCGTGACCTCAAGCTCAAGTGCACGTGGGTTATACAGCAGGACAATGATCTGAAACACAACAGCAAGTCCACGTCCAAATGGTTCAAGCAAAGCAAAATTTAGGTTTTGAAGTGGCCTAGCCAAAGCCCGGACCTAAATCCAATTGAGATGCTGTATCATGACCTTACACAGGCTGGTCATGCTGGAAAACTCTCCAATGTGACTGAATTAAAACAATCCTTCAAAGAAGAGTGGGTCAAAATTGCTCCACAGCAATGTGAAAGACTCATTGCCAGTTAGTACAAACGCTTGATTGCAGTTGTTGCCGCCAACGGTGGCACAACCAATTATTAGTCTCCTAGATTGTAAGCTCTAACAAGCAGGGCTCTCTGATTTCCCCCTGTATTGAATTGTATTGTAATTGTAATGTCTGCCCTAATGTTGTAAAGCGCTGTGTAAACTGTCGGCGCTATATAAATCCTGTATAATAATAATTAGGTTTAGGGGGTAATTACTTTTTCACATAAAGCCAGGCAGGTTTGAACAGATTTTTGCCTTAATAAATGAAACCATGATTTTAAAACTGGATTTTGTATTTACTTGGGTTATCTTAGTGTAATAATAAAATTTGTTTGATCTGAGTCATTTAACTGAGACAAATATGCAAAAAAAAAAAAAAAAATCAGAGAGGGCCAAATCCTTTTTAACAGCATTGCAAATGCACTGACCTCTGACCAGAAAACATATTTATATATACATATATATATATATATATATATATATATATATATATATATATATATATATACACACACACACACACACACACACACTATATTGTCAAAAGTATTAGGACACCTGCCTTTACACGCACATGACCTTTAATGGCATCCCAGACTTAGTCCGTAGGGTTCAATATTGAGTTGGCTAGAACAGCTTCAACTCTTCTGGGAAGGCTTTCCACAAGGTTTAGGACTGTGTCTATGGGAAATGGGTCCATTTACTCAATCGTTTGCAATAGGGGCACTATATAGTAGCCAAATCCAAGCTATCATTAATGGCCAAAGCCATAATGTTGTAGTATACCGAAATACATATGGCCACTTGACGCTACCAAAGGCTTTACAAGTGTATAAAGACAGACACAATTACTCACATATGCGAGTAGGCATGGGGATACTGGAGGTTAAGAAAAAGTCTACAAATATTAATTCTGGTAGACCTACCAGGGAGAAATCCCCCTTGGCAGCTACCCACCTGATGCAAGATCACCTTGTTTAAGTGACTCCAGATGATGTCCAATAGATGTCCAATAGGACGAAACATGTCGGGTGATGCTCTTGGAATCGTTGCATATACTCCATTTTAATTACAAGCTTGTTTTATCGGATTTGCTGTAAGTGTAAACCCCCTTTTTTACCATTAAATGTCAAACAGTATCACACTATGTGCGGATCATTTGTTTTTCATGCACACCATTTGATGTGATTCATCGCATGTTTTGGAGCTCATCATGGATATCTGACAGTCCTCATTCAACTTTGGGTGGAACCCTTCTTACCGTTTTGGGAGCTCCTGGTTGAGGTCATTCCCTCAAGAGTGCCTGTTTGACCTATGTGCTGTACGGTACGTGTGTCCATAAGGTGTTATGATCAGATGAGACTAAAATTGAATTATTTGGCCTCAACACCAAACGATAAATCTGTTGGAAATTCGATACTGCTCACATCCAAATAACACCATTCCTACAATAACCCATGGAGGTGGTAAAGTCCTGGTATGGGGGTGTTTCTCTGCAGCAGGGACTGGAGCACTTGTCAGGATAGAAGAAAAATGGATGGGGTAAAATATCATTAAATTATTAAGGAAAATCTCTGCCCTCTGCCAGAAAGTTGTCAATGGGAAGAAGATGTACCTTCCAGCATGACAATGACCCCAAGCACACAGCAAAAATGACCACAGAGTAGTTGAAGGAGAAAAAGGTGAATGTCCTTGCATGACCTAGTCAGAGCCCAGACTTAAACTCCATTGAAAATCTGTGGAATGACTTGAAAACTGCAGTCCACAAATGGTCACCATCAAATTTAACTGAACTTGAGCAGGTTTGCAAAGAAGAGTGGGCAAATATTGCAAAGTCTACATGTGCAAAGTTAGTAGAGACATATCCCAACAGACTAAAGGCTGTAATTAAAGCAAAATATGGTCCAACAGGATACTGACATAAGGGGGTGATCATTTTTCCAACTAAGTGATTCTGTTTTTGAATTTTTTTAAAGAAATTTCTGACATGTTGGTGTTCTATTTTTCACTTGGATGTTATAAGTTGCACTAGTAAATACAGCTGGATAAAACAAAAACTGTGTGTCTTAATTTCAGACTACAAAGCAACAAAATGGGATTATTTTACAGGGGGGGGGGGGTTGATTCTTTTCTATACCCACTGTATATAAGTCTTTTTTTTAGTAATATGTAATAGGCAGAGTTTATAGGTTCTGCACCTATGGAGTCAATCAGCATGGGTATCAGGTGAGGGAGCAGTAGCATAATGGTTTTCCGCCTAAATCTGAGTCTAGCTTTGCAATAAGCAATTGTTAATTTTTTTTTACAGTATGCTGTTAATGGACATGAAGGAACCTCACAAGGATACCTTGAAGGATACCTTGGGGAAACTGTATCAGAATTTAGTCATACCTTTTGGAGCACTCCCCTATAACAGCAGGGTTCTCTAACCATCAAGCGTTCAAACGCCATGGTCCCGTGACTGTAGGAGGAAGGAGTAAAAGATTGGCAGCTAGAGAAGCTTAACCAAGTATGCCCCTGGGTAGGAAGGCAACAGCAGCTAGCAGTGGAAGTGTCAAGGACAAGGTAAACGCCAAATCAAGTCTGGACATAGTGTTAAGAGTGTTTGAGTGGCAAGAGAACTGACAGTCATGTGAATGCCTCCACCTCCACATATCAACAAGATCATAGGTTTGTATCCTGTCAATAAATACAGGCTGTGATCTGCCAACTCCACCCAAATTATCTTTGGTAGGGTCAAGTACTGCATTGAAGCCACCCACAGAAAGTAGCAGACCATTTACTACACCCAGGGTCAAAAGAGAAACTTTATGTAAAAGATCAAAAGGTAGGGAAACATATACATTCACGAGAGATGGCAATTCCAAGGGAAAGTATAATGAATATCCCATCTGGATCAATCTTCACAGATGGGCTCAACCAAGTGAGTGTGTATATGTGGTTTATATTTCTTAAGGAACACCAAAGACCATTTTGGGGTGAATTTAAGCTTCTAGTATTCCTGGATGTAACTTTCATAGTATTAGACATGTCAAATAATACAACAACAAAGTACAATATACCTGTACAGTACACCAGTGAAAGGCGTGCCCTCGAGTCAAAAATAGGCAAGACAAGGTGTAGAGAATATGAGAGATGACCAATAACAATAACAACCTACTACAATTAATGTGGGGGGGGGGGGGGGTGGAAACTAACTAACTTGGAAGTCCTGGCCTCCAAGGTCTCCCTAAACAGTGTAATGAGGAGAATATGAAGGGACTAAAGGTGGTCAAAAGTCACCATAAGTGAAAGTAGGGCAGTGTATACCACACAGAGCGGAGGCATATAGGCAGGAAGGACAAGCACTATAGAGTACAGGATCTTCCAGACCATCCTGGTGGAGATATGGGCATCACAGAGTATCAATATACATAGTACCTTTTGGTATAAGTACAATATTATTATAATAGGCAGAGAGCACCAGAGCAACGGCTGGCGCAGAGAAACAAAGTTTCAGAATCAAGGGCGCTGTCCCATAACAGTAGCTGTAGACATTCTTGAACACCATGTCAGAAGAAACACAGGAATCTTAAAGAAATGAGCCAGTATAAACGGTGCCAGGATAAAATACAGCACCCAGTAAGCAAACAGAGATATAGTAGCTTAGAAATATTTAGCTGCAGCTTAAAAGTTTGCTGGCTGGGACCCACAGACAGAAGAATATTTCCTTACATGTAGAGATTACATGTAGTTTAGCTGGATACAACATGGCATACTGGAGGCCATAGCTCGGAGGTGTGCTTTAACTTCCATGAAGGAGGCCCTCTGCTTCTGGACATCTTCTGAGAAGTCCGGGTAGATGGAAATCGGGTTACCATTGTAGAGGAGTTGTCCCACAGATTGGGTGGCTGAAGATAACAACCTTATCTTGACAGTTGAGGATTCAGCAATTTGCAGCAGCAGAGGGGCTCCAGAGGGAGGAAGGCAAGGTGGATTTTTGACTGAGCCAGGAGGGGGGAAATTGCTCAGGAGAGGGTCCCTCAGACCCCAGGAAACAGAAAAAAGTTTTATGGCAGGATTTGATGGTATTAGATGGTATTCTTCCAGGATGCAGGGGCCAGAATCTGACATCACACCTTCACAGCATGTAGTAGAGAGCTGAGTGTAATTTGACACTTAAGTGGAGGAAAGGGACACACACCACTCTGCACACAGAAAAATATGTCTGAGGCTGTCGATAAGCAGGCTATCATCGTGGATTGCCTGGTGTCGGGGGTAAGGGGAGAGCAGCCAGGATTCACATTAGGTGCTATGGATTGAGAGAAATACACACTATATAAGTATATACTTTGTTCTTTTTCCATTTCAACCACTTTAAATTACTTTGCAGACATCTGTTTTCACATGCTTTGACATTAAAGTGTAGATTTTTTGTTGATCGTTTGAAAAAAAAAAAAAAAACAAGAAAACAAAACTTCCAAGGGGGTAAATACTTTTTATAGGCACTGTTGTTTCTCCTTTCCTACTTGATTTGATTGTAGGCGTATTAGTGCAGTTGTGACAGAGAAAATTGAGTATTGTCTGTGATACTTTTTTTATTTGCACCAACATACAATTTTTCAGGACAAGCTTTAGGGGTATGTCCCCTTCTTCAAGGTCCAAGCAGTACTGATTCACAAATTTTTAAGCAGAATTTTAAAGAAAAAAAAAAAGAAAAAGAGAAAAACAAACACATACAAATCAATGGTAATAAAGATAGCAGCAGAGTTAGTGAGATAAGACAGAGGGAGAGCTATAGAATGGAGGGGGGGGGGGGGGGGGACTAGTCACAGAGGGAATTGTAAAACTTTAGCATAATGTGTAAGGAAACCAATATCTAAATTCAGGCCATTATTTTTCGTGTCAAAAAGAAGTATCATTCTTAGTTCAAACATTTTCCTTTCCTGGATAGTTCTGAAATTCCCTTTAAGAACTGAAACATTGAGGTCTTCTATATTGTGGTCCGGTTGTGAGAAGTGATGTCCCACAGGTGTGCATAAACTGTCTTCTTTATGTTCTTTGATGGTATGTCTGTGCAAATTCATCCTCGCTTGCAACTTCTGTCCTGTTTCACCAACATAAGATCCTTTGCTGCACCTTTTGCATTGGATGAAGTACACCACATTACTGGAGGTACAGTTTTAAGATCCCATGATATTGAAGGTCCCATTTGTGTGTGTAACACTTTTGGATAGATTGATCTGGTTGCATAGTTTGCAGCGTTTTTTATTGCAGGGTTTGCTTCCATTATTTGTGACTTTATAATCAGAGTGAAGTTTCCTGCTGATTAGTTTGTGTCTGAGGTTGGGTGGTTGTCTGAAAGCCAATAATGGGGGTTGTTGGAATATTCCTTTCAGAGTTTCATCCTCTGTTATAATGGGTTGTAAATCTTTGATTATCTTTTTGATCCCTTCAAGTGCTGGGTTGTATGTGGTGACTAGAGGTACTCGGTTATTTGTTTTTTTTCTCTGTGTATTGGAGGAGATTTTCTCTTCTGGTTTTCAAGGCAGTGTTTATGCTGTTGTTGATGGTTTTGTCTTTGTAACCTTTCTTATGGAAGGAGTCTGCCAGTGTTCTGAGATGTTTATCTCTGTCTTCTGGGTCTGAACAAATTCGGTGGTATCTGATGACCTGGCTGTGTATGATGGCCTGTTTAGTGTGTTGGAGGTGAAAACTGGAACTATGAAAACAGCTGCATCGGTCAGTCGGTTTTCTGTATATCGACATGTGAAGCTGGTCATCCCTGATGTATACTGTAGTGTCCAGGAAGTTGACATGTGTGTTCGAATAGTCCATTTTTAGTTTGAAAGATGGGTGAAAAGTGTTGATCAATGAGAAGAACTGGTTTAGATTTTCTTCACCTTCAGTCCATATCATGAAGATATCATCAATATAGCGATAATATCTGTATGGCTTTTGTTGTATGCTGTTCAGGAATTTGTCCTCCAGGTCAGCCATAAATAAGTTTGCATATTGAGGTGCCATTTTGCGTCCCATAGCAGTACCCATACACTGGAGATAGATGTCATTAGTGAAAGGGAAGTAGTTGTGTGTAAGAATGAATTTGAGCTGTGTCACATCCTCAGCAGTGTATTTGTGGTTTGGTGAGGATGATAAGAATCTGTGACATGCCACCAACCCATCCTTGTGAGGGATGTTACTGTACAGAGATTCTAAATCCATAGTGAATAGAAGTGTATTTGGTGGTAATTGTTGTATATTGTTAAGCTTGTTCAGAAAATCAATGGTGTCTTGCAGGAAACTCACAGTGTTCATGACTAAAGGTTTTAACATGTTTTCTACAAGGCCTGAGATATGTTCGGTAAGTGTATAAATACCTGTTATAATGGATTTCCTGGCTTGTGAATCTTGGGCAGCATGTAGAAGTCTCCAATTTCTGGATTATCCGGAATCGCATTGATGAGTTCTGAATGTAGGTGGCTTGGTATTGTTGCAATGAGACCTTTTAATTGCTTAGTAAAATCCTGGGTCGGATCATAATCCAGTTTTTTGTAGTAAGTAGTATTTGCCAGCTGCCTCTGGCCCTCTTGTATATATTTGTCTGTATTCATCACAATGACTGCTCCCCCTTTTGCTGGTTTGATGGTTATGGCCTGATTATTTCGCAGATCATGTACAGCTCTTCGTTCCAGTGGTAAAAGGTTGTATAATATTTTCTTTTGCTGGGTGGATATCAGGGATGTGACTCGCAGCCTGAAGCTGTCAATATAGGTATCCAGTTTGGGGTTGCGTCCTTGTGGAGGTGTTAAGTTGCTGTTCTTTTTCTTTTTGTCACCTCCTATTGTCCTAGGATTCCTTTCCTTACTGTGAAAATATTCTTTGAGCCTTAGTCTCCTAAAGAATTCCTCCATATCTTACCATACCTGTAAATTATCCAATTTGGTGGTTGGGCAGAATGTGAGGCCTTTGGAGAGGACTGTTGTTTCTGTTGTAGAAAGTTTATGATTCCGAGTTCCTCTGTTATATCCACATTTTCTGTAAAGTCAGCATTTACACAAGGGATACCTTGGGATTCTGGATCAGGTTCCAAGTTGCTGATAGCAGGAGTTATAGAAGTTGTGTTTGTTTTGTGTTGTTTAGGTTGTATCCAAAAGGTCTGCTCTTGGTGTAGCTTTTGGAATTTTTTTTGCTTCCTGTTCATGGTAAGTTTTTGCAGTTGTCTTTGTAAGGTTTCGATTTCATTCTTAATTTGGTTGATGCTTGTAGGGTCCAATGGTGTTGAGGCTTCAAACACCAACTGCTTTTTTTTCCGGATTGTTTCCCTTTTACCATACAGTTTATGAATGAGGTTGTTCCTTAACCTTTCACTGGTACGTCTGCAGAGTCCTGCATAAGTTCAGTGTATTTGCACAAGGATTTTTAATCCGGAGACCCTGTGGTATAAGATTCCTCTTTTTGCATCTTGAGAGAAAGAAGATGTCGCTGTTGACCTGTGTTTCCTTTGTGATCAGGTTGGTTAACTGCTTCTTTATGCGGCTATATGCAGTATCTTCCATCATACTTGATTTGATTGTAGCCATATTAGTGCAATTGTGACAGAGAAAATTGAGTACTGTCCGTGATACCTTTTTTATTTGCACCAACATACAATTTTTCAGGACAAGCTTTCGGGGTATGTCCCCTTCTTCAAGGTCCAAGCAGTACTAATTCACAAATTTTTAAGCATAATGTTAAAGAAAAAAAAAAAAAAGAGAGGACAAACAAACACATACAAATCAATGGTAATAAAGATAGCAGCAGAGTTAGTGAGATAAGACAGAGGGAGAGCTATAGAATACAGGGGGGATACTAGTCACAGAGGGAGGTGCAGCAAAGGATCTTATGTTGGTGAAACAGGACAGATGTTGCAAGAGATGATGAATTTGCACAGACATGCCATCAAAGAACATAAAGAAGACAGTTTATGCACACCTGTGGGACATCACTTCTCACAACCGGACCACAATATAGAAGACCTAAATGTTTTAGTTCTTAAAGGGAATTTCAGAACTATCCAGGAAAGGAAAATGTTTGAACTAAGACTGATACTTCTTTTTGACACAAAAAATAATGGCCTGAATTTAGATATTGGTTTCCTTACATATTATGCTAAAGTTTTATGACTCCCTCTGTGACTAGTATCCCCCCCCCCCCCCCCTCCATGCTATAGCTCTCCCTCTGTCTTATCTCACTAACTCTGCTGCTTTCTTTATTTATCATATTTATTGATTTGTATGTGTTTGTTTTTCTCTCTCTTTTTTTTTTCTTTTACATTCTGCTTAAAAAATTGTGAATCAGTACTGCTTGGATCTTGAAGAAGGGGACATACCCCGAAAGCTTGTGCTGAAAAATTGTATGTAGGTGCAAAAAAAAAGTATCATGGACAGTACTCAATTTTCTACTTTTCCTACTATAATATTCATCTTTCCCAATAGCTGCT
The DNA here is from genome assembly GCF_042186555.1 of Aquarana catesbeiana. Taxonomy (NCBI): domain Eukaryota; kingdom Metazoa; phylum Chordata; class Amphibia; order Anura; family Ranidae; genus Aquarana; species Aquarana catesbeiana. The sequence continues at coordinate 496,243,086 of NC_133328.1, read as the reverse complement.
TGCATCTAATGTGCCTCTCGCTGAATAGAGAACAATGAAAACATTTCTTGTATGCATGAAGTTTTCTTCATTTCTCTTCACAAAGGCAGCTGGAGCAAAGTCAGAAAAGATCATGCTATATGGATCAGTAGTACATAAGCTCCCATCCGAAGCAAACAAGACAGAGGGATCAGGTTGATGACGTGTCAAGCTCTGGCATTCAGGTGTATATCACAAGATATAGGTTTAGTGTGGCTTGATAGGTTTCATTCTGGGATGATACAAGTGTAAAGAACATATAGTGCCATTAGAAGTAATGCCATTGATTCCAGAATTCCCAGGTGTGAATGGATCCTAAAGTATATCTAAAGGTAAAATATTGAATTTGTTTCAGATAGACAAGAGTTAAAACCATCTGCCCTCTTTTGACAGTTGCCACTAAAATAAAATATCCCCTTTGGAAAACTTCCCTTATTCCTGTTCTGGTGAAATTTCTAACAAGGACAAATGAGAGATGGAGCATCTGTCCAGCAGGGACAAACAGCAATAGAACCTGATGAAGGTTCTACCCTTCCACAAACTACTAAAATTTAAAAAAAAAAAAAAAAAAAAAAAGTTTGGTTTTAGATGTGATTAAGGGGTTCACATGGGGCCGTCATAAAAGCAAAGGGGGGGGGGGTCACTTGAAAGCTCAATGACATACAGTAATTTTATTTGGTACATACTTTAACCCATACTTTCACAAAATACAAAAAGTAATCCTATCATATAAACCACATAAAACTAATAAAAATCCTTAAAACGGAATTCCAGACTAAACCTAACCAGTCTTAACACCTTGGCTCTGATCGCACGCAAATATGCAGCCTCTTGGCGGCCGGGCCCTGGCACCAAGCAGCCGCATATTTGCATGCAATAGCGCCCATAGAGCTGTGCTGAGAGCACGTGCCCTGCGTACTCCAGGTACAGTGGCAGGCAGCTCACGCAAGCAGTGGTCGGGAGTTTACTGATCATGTGACCACCATGATTGGCTGTCACAAGCCCCGCCCTGCCTACCGGGATCCAAACCCCTTTAAGAGCCAGTGGGAGCCGACGCCAAAGGGTTTTAGGCCACAAGCAAGAGGACCCAAGTAGATTGTACTGATCAAAGAACCAAGCATAATCAATAAAAACAATATGGTGAATGAGACTCATCACCCTGTAGAGTGTTGTGACCCTATTTGTCTGAAATACATATCCAGACTGACCCAGTAATTGCAGCAAAAATAAATGATATGAAGGACTGATAAAACCCTTTCCCATGTCAGGATCAGAGCTTCCAATGGTGTACAATATTTTGTGCAGGCGTTATACATTCTATGGTACACTCTAGGGGTGCTAAAATGAATCGCTGCATTGATGCATTGAGATTCATGTGTCCCCGATGCGGCATCGATGCATACGACCGGAAAAATCGATTGCCGGGTGACGTCATCCCAACTTGCCCCGCCCCTCCCGGGGGGGGGGGGGCCTCCGAACTTATAGTTGTTAAAATAAGTGTTAATAAATAAATCCTGTGCTCCGCTATATGTGCTTTTTAAAAAATATGGAGCTTCATACCGCATTTCTCAGTGTGTGTACATGCCACTCATGTGACTACCCCACCTGCCTCTCTTCTGATCTGATAGCTACATTCACTGGGCGGGGCTAAGAATTCCCCACTGACATCAGGAGAGATGTGAGAGGAGAGAGGCGGGCTGGGCAGTCACATGAGAGGCATGTACACACACTGAGAAATGCGGTATGAAGCTCCATATTTTTTAAAAACCACATACAGCGGGGCTCTTAATGGATTGTCGGGGGTTTATTAAGACAAAGGTATTTTAACAGCAGTACAATGTGTTTGTACTCTACTCACCTCATACATGCTCCGTGCTGACAGTTCCCTGGCTTCCCCGTTTGCACATTCCATTGTGTTAACTCCTAGTGTGCTGGAAGAAGTAAACGGGGAAGCCAGGGAAATGTCAGCACAGAGACAGTACAGGGAACTTCACAGGGCTGTTTGTCAGCCGTGGATTGTAATCCCTCCCAACCTCCCAGCAACAGTGTGTATGAATGCCTGTAGCCTGTAGTGAGATTATTTTTAATTCAAAGTTCCAGTCAATTTTTTGTTTATTCAAAGTCAGCAGCTACAAAAAGTGTATCTTCTGACTTTTAATAAAAAGACACTCACCTGTCCCACGGTCCAGCGAAGTGGCCACCCAAACCCTCCCTTCTCTCCCCCGCCTGTCCACGGCGCCGGAAATACTACTGTGGGCATCTGACTGTGACAGCTTCACAACTGGGTGCGCATGTCTGACTGCGCTGTCCTGCATAGCCGGGCAATCTTCTGGGACCTGTGACGTTTCCCAGAAGATTGCAGGGAGGGAGGGGCTGCCTAGGCGGCCCAAACGGAAGTGGGAGCTGGGTACCTGTCAAAACTGGGTACCCACCCCCCCAAAAAAAATTACATGCCAGTTGTGGCATGTAAGGGGGTCAGGACTCCTTAAAGCGGAAGTTTTACATTTGTGTGAAATTCCACTTTGATAAAATATGTTTATACAGAAAGCACAATGACATCCCCAACCCTGGACTTCAGGGGGAGACCATCACCCCCCAAACCCTGCCATGTACACAGCACAGGGGATCCTCTACCTCTGATGTTCCTTACCTGCAGGACTCCGTGATGACCATCTTAAGATCCTCCCTTTAATTCTTCCATCCTTCAGTCCCCCCCTCACCACCACCATTTTTATCTTTGAACTCTTCCATAGTTCTGTTCCTATCCATGGATTCCTCCATCCCCAGCCTCTTCCATCCTTCTGTTCCTATCCATAGATTCCTCCATCTCAATCCTCAGCCTCTTCCATCCTTCTGTTCCTATCCATGGATTCCTCCATCTCCATCCCCAGACCCTTCCATCCCTCCTTTCTTATTCATGGATTCTTCCATCCTTCATTTCCTACCCCTCCCTCATATCCTGGACTTTTTCATGTCCTTGTCCTGCTATATACAGGGAGTGTCTTTTTTTTTTTTTTTTTAAAGCAGATAAAATTTAAAAAATTGAGTTCTTCTAATTGCTTGAATTTTTTTTTGATGGGAACCTTTGTCAGTAATCGTGATGCATCGCTGAATCGAATCGTATCGAATAGTTGACCAGATAATCGTAATCTAATCGAAACGTGAGGTCAGTGAAGATGTGCACCTCTAGTACACACATAAAATATAGCGAGGCTAAGTTTTAGTATTAATGAGGAATGGGGTGTGCCAATGACTGTGCTGTTCTCACTCACAAGTGTTCCTTGATAGGCGTGTAGGCAGATTGAAATGTGCATGCAGTTAGTTTTCCAGCAGTCAGCCCAGGCTGGGGAAGGGTTAAACATTTTTGTCTCAGTTCCCAGGCTTATGGTTCTGGCTGGCCCATCTCTACTACAAAAAGGGGAACAACTGGGATCCGAGGGCACCTGAGAACAGGAACTTGGGTACAGGTGTGTCGGTGAAGAGACCGGTGATCACTGACAGCAATCCAGCCATGGACAATGCCATTATGGGCTCTCACCTCACTGAGGTATGCCTATTTTAGTTAGGATCATGATATTGTTTTGTGTTGCCATGCTGTTTTTTTACAGTAAAGTTCCCATTAACTATTTTGAGCCTGATCTGGAGTTATTCAAAGGGGTGCATGTTGGTTCTGGTGTACTCCAAAGAACCTGGGTCTGTAAAGCATATGTGGGGTATGAAGTGACACTGCTACAAGGGGTTAGCCCAGCAAAAAAAGAAGATGCCTGTAGTTGTTATGGGTATCTAAGTGAAGATGCAAGCAACCAGTTGTTCTGTGTGGTACCTGGTGGGGTGACAGGTTCTCCGGGTGCGAGGGGGTCATTGTCTGGCTCCCTAGCAGTTGGTATTCATTGGCAACTGGATCTGAACCCACATTACAGAGATCTATGGCCTGGTCAAGAGGTACGGGAAGGGAGGAGTTAAATGAGAGCAAAAATGAGGTCCACGCTAGGTGCTCAGTAGGATCCCATTCTGTTACTGGGAATGAAGTAACAAAAAAGCATTAGGCTGGTGCAGTGGGTGCAGGCTCAGTTTTTGATAGGAGAGGGGTTAGAAAGCTTGCCAGTCTTTATTGCTGTCTTTGTCCCTGTTAAGGCAATTCACCCTCTCTATTTATCCTGTTTACCATTATCACTGAAAGTGAAAGTAAAATAAAATCTCAAATTTTGTGTTGTCCCCATAAAAGTAACAGAGGGGAAATCTTTCCATGGGGACACTAGTGCCTTTGACCTGGGGGTCCCCAAGGAATTCCCTTAATTTGCAGGGATGAAAAAAAGAAGGGGGCGGGACTTTAAATGAAGCATGCAGTCAACAGTGAGGGGTCAAAAAATATAGTATATTTAACGTATGTCATAATGAAATTCATACAAAATGATAATTAATGTCACAGTATAATTGATCTATATACATATAGAAACATGATAATACATGACAGTGGAGAGAAATTGTATCTACACCACCTGTGAAACTTCCTTTTACATTAAAAATTATTGATGATCAATTTTACTTATATGAACAATTGTATTCTTTTTTTGTAAATTCTTTATTTGCAAAAGAGTAAGGTAGAAACAGCAAACAAACATTGGCACAAAGGACACAACAATTTTGTTTGTACTGAATATACATCTCGACTGGTCAGACCATGTAAATCACACAATACGGCATAATTGTTTGTAGTAACCTATCTAATCATGATCTGGGTAGGCGACCCCAGGATTAAGAAGCTCGCTGTGTCCCGTGTGAGATTAGTATCAAGGTTGTAAATGAGTAATACGAGGGAGAGTGCGACCTTTGGGTCATCAGTCCTATCCTGAAGCAAAGAGAAAAAACTAGGTAAAATGAGATAAAGAAAGAGAAAGAAGAGAGGAGAGAGAAAAAAAAGGGAAGGGGGGGTGAGGGGGAGGAAAGGATTGGAGAGGGAAAGAGTGGGGGGAGGGGGAGCCCCTCCTCCAGTCCCTCCGTCAGTTTCTCGGTATACCTCCTGGATTTCCCAATCACTAGGTACTTATGCCAGCAGCCCAGCATATTCATTGGAGTAGTAGAATTCGAGCTAATAGAACCACTTCTTGAGGAACTGCTCTCTGAGTCCCCTGTCGGTTGCTACAAGATCCTCCATTTTGTGTATATCAGCTATCCTCCTCAACCACACTGCCATTCCCGGAGGATCCGTCCTCTTCCAAAACAGGGGGATACAACTTTTCGCTGCCGTGATCATCAGGGGCAGGATTGATTTCCTGTAGGCCTTGCTCGGTATCTCATGGTGATGTATTAGAAAGAACTCGGCAGTCTTGGGCAGCTTCCGGTCTGCGAACTTCTGTATGATGCGGTGGACCTCTGTCCAGAAGGGGGTCAGGAACCTACAAGACCAGAAGATATGAAGAAGAGTGCCTGCCTGCTCCCCACATCTCCAGCACAGGTCTGAACTCTGAGGGAACATCCGGTGCAACCTGACTGGAGTGTAGTACCACTGTGACAACACTTTAAATCCTGCCTCCTGATGGTTGGCGCATACCGATGTTTTGTACGTGAAGAGAATTATTCACTCCACCTGTCTCTGGGTTAGCTGTATTCCCAGATCTTGTTCCCATTTGGCTATATAGGGAGGTCTGGATCCCTTAGGGGGTGTGATAAGGAGTTGGTATAACAAGATGGTATGACGCACTGGTTCCAGCTCTGAGCAAAGAAGCTCAAAAGATGTCAGGGCTCTTAAAAAAGGCGCCGGGGGGGGGGGGGGGGGCTGCGATCTAATAAAGTGGGCTAATTGGAGCTTTTGCCAAAAGGAGAGGCTCGCTAAAAGAGGATTATCTATGATGTTTTCCCTGGGCATCCACTTTCCATTACTGATAGAAGTGACGAAGTTGACATCTGTCACTCCCTTTCAGATCCTGAAATTTGGGATCACTCATTCCCAGGCTAAAATCAGGATTCCCAGTTACCGGGGTAAGCGGTGAGGGGCTGGGCACCATCGAGTGTTCGCAAAAGATTTTCTGGGCCATTCGCCATGTCTCTCCTACCATAGGATGATTTATTACATGGTCTGGTAAGTTCTTCTGACACCACGGTAATCCATCCAGTTCCGCCCCGACAGAAGCCGCCCTATTTGGATCCATTGTTTTAATGACCCGTGACGACACCAATCAATGATTTTTGCCAAGTGGCAGGCCGCATGATACAAATGTACATCCGGGAGGGCCATTCCTCCTAGCATTTTTGGTAAGCGTAAAATTGATTGAGCCAGCCTCGGGGGTTTCTGAGCCCATATGAACAAGACTAATGCTTGGTTTGCTGCTTTAAGAAAAGCAGTCGGGATCCTAACGGGGAGGGTCTGAATGTGGTATTATAGTCAGGGCATAATGTTAATTTTTACTGTGCTACACCAGCCAAACCAGGAGAACATGCCCGTCTGCCACTTTCGTAGATCTTTTTTTATGTGTCTATGGAGGGATCCATTGTGAAGTTGAGATCACCCCCCTAAGATCACTGCCCCCTCGGCAAAGTCTTGTAATTCTGTCACAGTAGACTCAAAGAATCCAATCTGGCCAGTGTTGGGGAGGTACAAGTTCACCAAAGTCACCAAGGAGCTGTCCAGAGTCCCTTTCACAAAGCCCGCCCCTCATTGTCACTCCACCGGTCGCGCAGCGTCCACGGTGTCGAGGATCGTATCAATATACTAACCCCTTTAGACTTAGACTCGGAGGAACACCCGTCACCAAGGAGCTGCCCAAGGAGCTGCCCAGAGTCCCTTTCACAAACAAAGCCCGCCCCTCATTGTCACTCCACCGGTCTCGCAGCGTCCACGGTGTCAAGGATCGTATCAATATGCTAACCCCTTTAGACTTAGACTCGGAGGAACACCCATGATAGGCAGTCAGGAAGCAGTGATCATGGAGTCTCGGTGTTCTATGAGCTCGAAAATGAGTCTCCTGGAGGAAGCATATGTGGGCTTTTGCACGCCTCACTTTGGATAATACTATGGAATGTTTCTTCGGGGTATTAAGTCCCTTCACGTTAATAGAAATTAGTCTAAGGGTCTCTGATGGGCTCATGGTCCAGTCTGGGCTGGAGGAAGGGAAAAAAGGTGAGTAAAAAAAAAGGGAGGGGGAGAGGGGGGAGAGAGGAGTGTAGGAGGAAAGTGAAAGGGGCACGGAAGGGGGAGAGAAGGGGGAGTTAGTAGACTAGAGCGGAAAATAAAAGAACGGGTCACTGATATGTCAGTAAACCCAGTCAGCTAAAAATGCCTACGGCGTTTGAGAGACCTGATCTCAATACACCCTTAGGACTCCTACTCCGAGCCCCAGAGGGGTGTTATCCTTTGTGGGGAAGTGGTTAGACACAACGGAGGTCAGGAGCTCCCTAACCAGACCCATACCATTGAAAAAAGAAAAACAGAAAATAGAGTAAATCAAAACAGAAACCAATTTAACTGTGAGGCAAATCAATGATTATAATGAGTGAAATTCGTGAAGGACCCACTTCACCTGCTGGACAACGCTTTCTGCGTACGGATGATCACGTCCCAGGGGAGTCTCAATGGGAGCCCCATGTCTGTTTGATAGGGCGGGTGTGCAGCAGGCAGGGGTTAACTTCCTTTTGAGCAATGGTGTAGCACAACACTTACAGCAACAAGCATAACTTCAGGTATTCCTGCGCATTAGGGATCAGAGAATTAATGCAGCAACAACATCACCCTCATTGCAAGACTTCATCTTCTTATACCATTGTTAGGATGAGCTTCTGCCATCCAGCCCAGCACCGGCTGCCTCTCTACAGATGCGGTCCATCTCTCTGGGCGGGTTCCCGTTGGGAAGACCCGACTACAATATCGGAGGGGGTGAGGAGACCACCCTGAGCACAGGATGGCCCTCTGGACCCCCCCAGCAGTACTCACGGGGCTACAGTGCCAGGCTGCACGGCTACAATGGAGGAATATACTGTATAATAGTCCCGTCTCCCTCCCATGTCCCACCACCCCCCCCAGCCCACATCACGACAGCAACCATCTTCAAGACACAATGTGCTAATAATATTCTGTACGCATAATTCTGCACTCTCAGGATGGACCTGACTCACCCTAGTCTGCTGAATTATAGTTCGTGAGCAGCATGCTTCCTAGTGTTTATTATGGATTCCAAGCCAGTGATCATTCTTACCAAAGACAGCCAAACAACCATCGATGTTAGCCTCCCAGTCACTTCCGGGATCTCTCTACCATGGGTTTTAAAACCGTTTGATACCTGGGAGTGCTCCCGTTGACATGTCCCAGGACCCAGGGAATCCAAGCCCCTTAGAAAGGCATTGTGTCTTTGTCCGGGAGAGGGGGAGGGGGGGAGTCTGTGCTGTTTGTCCTGTGCTCTCAGGCTTTGGTGCAAGGGGCAGTGGGGGGCAGAAGAGAGGGGCACCCGGGGGCCCGAACGGGACACAGAGGAAAACCCAACAGCTGGAGGAGAGGGGGGGACATTGTTGAGAACTCTGAACCTTTTAATGGACATAACTCAGGTACAATTCCGTAGCGCAGTTAACTCAAGCTGCCTGTCACTTACGTGTAAGTGTGTCCTTAGGTCTCACGGCTCTGGGTCACCCCTCCCGATCGAAGTGTGCTCTCTCTGTCCGCGCCTGGAGGATCGACGAGGGAGACCCATCGGAGCGGTCTGTGGAGCTGAACAGAAATCTCTGCTTGGTAGGGGACTCAGCCAGTCCCGCAACATAATAGGTTACATCCCTATGAAGGCAAATAGGTCCAGGAGTTCGGCATGGCGCCGTAAGGTGAAGGATGCACTCTCTTTCCGGATGGTCAGCTGGATAGGGAATCCCCATCGGTATGTACCGATATTACCATATTGGGTACTTGAGTCTCTCCTTGGTGGCATTGGTTTCTTTATATCACTCCTTCAATCCCTTATTCTTTTTCGGTCAGGCTTCACTGACACTATCATAGCTACAGCTGCACTACCCTGCTCTATATTTAAGCACAGGATATTTGGCATATATGCTAAATTATACACGTTCATATTTCTTGTTCATACATCACGGGACACAGAGACTTGATAATTACTTAGTGGGTTAGATAGTCACCATCAGGTGATTGGACACTGGCAAGCCTAATTACAGGGCAGTGTTCCTCCCCTATATAACCCCTCCCATATGGAGAGTACCTCAGTTTTTTCACCAGTGTCTATTGTGGTTGGTCACACTAGAAGATGTGCTAAAAAAAAAGCTCTGCTTGATGGTCTCTGCGGGGGCCTAGGAGCTATACAACCAGATCCATACCTCGGGCCAATATATACACCTAAGATGGATGGTACTCTGGCCTCGTGTGTGAAGAAACAAGGTTTTGCCTGTAATGTCTCTCTTTGAGGACTGGGCTCTAGGATCCAGTGCTTTGGTGCACAAATTAAGTTGTGTGAAAAGTTTTTCTGGCAGAGTCTTTTACAGGTCCAGGGAAGAGGATCCTGTGAATAGGAACCCAGAATCCTGAAGGTTGGCACAACGCTACCCGCCGTGATGGGTGAAGGTTAGATTTGTCTGTTAGCAGTCCTGCGGCGGGGATAAGATAAGTGAAGACAATCCTAAAGTATACACATTATGGATTATCTTCTTTTGAGTAGTGTCAGGAAAGGTCTCCTCCGCTGGTAATATCGATCATTTGGTGTGCACTACTGAGGTCCACCAGCAGGTGTCTCCTGGCAGTTTGGAGCTGTCAGAAGAGATTTTTCCTGCTGGTATTCTGTCACCTTTGGTCCACAGTACTGGCGTCCACCAGCGGAGGAATCCTGGCAGTATGGAGCAGGTAATCCCCTCTGCAGACAGGTGTCACCTGACCTTAATTAGCAGCTGCAGTATAAATACCCAGCAAGTGCACACTCATGTTGCTCTGGTATTGTCCTTGAGCCCTGCCCTGCAGCCTGCATCCTGTTACTCTTATCCTGATTCCTGAACCTGAAGCCTGATTCCTGGAACCTGTTGATCCTGTTTCCTGTCTGTTACATGAACCCTGGACCCTGAGCCTTGTACCTGACGCGTCCCTCCTGTGATCCATCCATCCTCTCTTGTCCTGTTTGTTTCCCTTCCCAGCTACTGATCTCCTGTTTATGACCCTAGCCTGGCTTGACTAAGATTCTGGTACACTCTTTTGCTACATATGCTGGTGGGTTTATTATCACTGTTTGGTTGTTTGGTTTGTTCACTCTGTATTGGTGGTGTGTTCACCTTAATAAACTTACTTTCACCTATTTATGTCTGGTTCACTCTGTTGCAGTCCACACAGTTCTGGTCTTATCTGGTATATGACAAGTAGTTGCATGTCTTACCAGGTTTCCGCCACTAGAGGGAGTAAGAAAATACCTGGACATAACATGCCATCCAGGATACACACTCAGTGAAGCTGGTCTAAGAAGCCGCTCACCTCCTCCGTTGCAGGCTCTGCCACATAATATAGAAGGGGGGGATCCCACGCTGTCTGGGTCCCAGGCAGTTCTCAGGGAATCCGGGTGGCGTGCACAGCATACCAGTGTGCAGGCACGAATCGGCAATGTTTAAAGCCCAGTGCGCCAGAGCTCCTGTAAGCAGTGGGACACAGAGCTGTGGGCAGTAAGCATCTCAGTGGATTTGGATCTAGGCATACCTAAGACACTTACTCGGTATCAGGTTGTGCAGACTGAGCTAATGTTTATATTGTAAGACCAGGGCACAGCAGTGATTGCATTTGTACTAGTCTCCTCGTAAGAGGGCTTCAGGGGGAGGTAAAAGAGGCACTAAAAGTTCACCGCCTACTTCTAGGGGTTCTGGGCATGCCTGCAGGATTCCATCCCCCCCGAAAGACTGGAGGCAGCCTCACAGGATAAGTCTGTGCCCCTGTCAGGCTTAGTATCCTTTCCCAATGTTACAGTCCCTGTATATGTCACTGAAGACAATATAAAGGCTGCACTGGATGGTTTGGAAGGAAGGATTACTACTTTTATCACAGCGTCCTTAAAGAGTTGCAGAAAAAGGGGTAGATCCCCTCCCTCTTCTTTAGGTTCCCTATCGGATGAGCATTCTGATGATGAAATATCCCTATCTGGGGATGGGGATCGTGAGCAGTCGGACGATTCAGGGGAAGAGGAGAAGCTCTCTTCTCCCTCCCAGGCCCTCAAAGTACAGATGCAATACTTTACTGAGTTGTTACGTACCACATATAGATTGCCCTCTGCTGAGGCTGCCAAATCCTCTGTTTCCTCCCTGGGATCCATTAAATCCTCAAAGGCTGCATATACCTTCCCAATTCATCCCTTATTGGAGAAGTTGTTGTATGGTGACTGGGGTCACCCAGATAAACCATTTTCTTCTCCTAAGAGATTTTCTATGCTTTATCCGGTGGAGGAAAAATTCACCAAAAAAATGGGAGGTGCCAGCAATAGATGCGTCTATTTCTTGTGTGAGTAAAAGCCTGTCCTGTGGACAATGCTCAGGGGTTCAAGGATCCAACTGATAAGAAGCTGGAAACTTTATTTAAAGCCTCCTTTTCTATGGCTGGTGCTGTGGTCCAGCCTGTGGTTGCAGCAATCGGCATGTGCCAGTTCTTCAAGGAACAAATGAAGCAGTTACTTAACCTCCTTCCCACTGAGGAGGGTGAGGTTTATGCAGACCTTCCTAAGGCCTTATGTTTTGCGGTTGATGCCATTATTGATTCTGTTCAGTAAGCATCCCCCTTTCCCTCCTGCTTTCCCTTTGGCTTAAGCATCGGGCAGCTGAAGCTTCGTGCAAAAGATATGTGACTGCGTTCCCATTTTATGGGGAACGCCTGTTTGGGAATGACCTGGACAAATACATCCAGAAGATTACTGGGGGTAAAACCATGTTGCTACCAGTCAAAAGAAACAGTAAATGTCCCACATTTAGATGTTCTCTGTCCCCAACCCCTGGAGCCTCGTCCTCCAGGCAGTGGTGATGGCCTCCCCAATCCAATATTAGGGGAAAGGTCCAAGGCCAAGCCCAAGGGCAAAAGAAGTCTTGGGGTTCAAGATCTGTTAAGCAGAACCTCAAAACCTCCCTATGAAGCGGCACCCCCGCTCGGCCCAGTGCGGCGCCTGGCAGGAAGAGATTCAGGACAGATGGGTAACCTCCACGGTGTCTCTGGGCTACAAGCTGGAGTTCCTGCCTTCTCGTTTCCTAAGGTCAAGAGTCTCCAAGGATCCAGAAAAAAGAAGACCCTTGTTTCTGGCCTTAGAATGTCTACTATCCCAAGGGGTGATTATAGAGGTGACCCCAGAGGAGCAAGGCTCAGGGTTCTACTCAAACCTCTTTACGGTTCCAAAACCAAATGGGGGTGTCAGACCTATTCTAGATCTAAAAGACCTGAATCAGTTTTTAGACATTCTTTCTTTCGGCGTGGAATCTATCCGCTCGTTAGTTTCCACCCTTCAGGGGGGAGAATTCTTGGCATCAATAGACATCAAATATGCATATTTACATGTGCCTATATTTCCCGCTCACTAAAGATTCATGAGGTTTGCGGTGGATCAGCGCCACTTCCAATTTGTGGCCCTACCTTTCGGTCTTGCTACAGCACCTCGAGTGTTAACAAAAATTCTAGCCCCGCCCTTGGCAAAACTAAGGGCTCGGGGCATAACAGTGACAGCTTATCTGGACAATTTATAGTACTAAGTATAAAATTGATGCGCTTTAAATAAATAGTGCACAATATGCTGCTGCGACTAAGCTTAAATCCAGGAATAAAAAATGCATACATGTGAATAAAATAAATACATAATTATGGTGCTAATACATGTGTTAAAATTGCCAAAAAAAAAAAAAAAATGCCAAAAAAAAAATCTTCAAATTGGTGATGTGACGGTTAGTATAAATAAAATAAGAATGACACTCTGAGTACAATGTCCAGGCAGAGATAAATAGTGGGAGAAAGTAAAAATAATTAAACAGTTCCTTCCCTTAATCCAGATTGATTGACTCACTGGGTTAGATCGTTTGTATCAGGATATTTAGTTTTTCTTGCATCCCACTTCAACAATTATACTGCTGGTGATTCGGCTCTCAGGATAAAGGCTTTATGCAAAGCAAGCAAAGAAAAAATAGATCATTGTGCAGTGAACTTACTAGATAGTACATAAGCAAAACAGAGACAAGAGATACACTCACAAACTCCCGGTCTATTAGAAGCATTCAAATAAGCAGATTGCAGTCAGCCGCTGTGGACAAGGTTTCCCATAGAGAAACAGCTGCTGTTAACCTTCAGGTGTATTGCAGCACTGAACGTCCTAAGCTCCTCCCACGCGTTACATCACTGACACGTGACTTTTTCAAGGATAAACCCAGGAAGCCACGGCCTCTGTATTTAAGTCCTATGGCATTGTGGTTACCATGGAGACAGCGCTGTGTTCATTGGATCATCATACTGCTTTCTGCTACTAATGACATGTAAATATTTTGGCTTAGGCCTTATTTAATTGTTTTACAAAAAAAAAAAAGGGGAACATATATTTATAAATACAGGTTTGCAAACAAATATAGAACACTTCCAGATAAAAAATAAGAACATAAAAATGGACCTAATTAGTGCAGTCACGAAACTCCCTCCATTGGTAAATAGTGTTACTACACATTCAATGTTAACACCTCAGATCGCATGTCATTACATACTGCGATAGATAGCAAAATCACTAATATGTATGTGTACTTCCGCAAGTAAAATACCAATTGATCCATATTGTGTAGTTACTAGCAACATATTGAATAGGCCCGTATTACACTCACATCCACTAGTGAAAATTATATAAAAAAATATAAAAAAATTAAAATAAAAGATTAAGGTTACATTGTTGCGCCACTAGTTCGCCATTGCAACAATGTTTCAAAAAAAAAAAAAAAATTATATTGAAAAATTAAATTAAAATACCAAATAAATTGATACACATAATTGACTACATGCACAACCCAAATATTTGATACTATACACTCATTTACAGTAAAATCAAATATATGATCCCTATGATATTAAAAAATATAATAAAAATTAATTTTATTAAAATAAATACTAAAATATAGACTATCGTTATTATGATATTAAGTGTAAAGAGACAATAAATTTACGTACCAGTTAATACCAACGAAATAAAATATAAATTAAAATTTAAAAATTAAAAATTAATATATATGTAATAAATGTTTAAAAATTAATAAGGCATGTCTTGAGAGTATCACGGAGTATTAAAAATCTGATATGAAGCAATTAAGATCAAATTCTATGTTTAGGCCATTTGGCGCAAGAGTCCCCATCTGGAATATCCATTTAGACTCGCTTTTACTGAGTTCCCTTATCTTATTTGAGCCTCTCCAATGTGGCTTGTATTTCTGAATCGCCCAAAATTTCAACTGTTTGGGGTCACTATTGTGGTGCATAGCAAAATGTCTGGAGACATTATGCTTAGGGAAAGATTTTTTGATGTTCTGGATATGTTCCCTTATGCGTTTCCACATAGGCCTCTTGGTTCTACCAATATATTGTAGTGAGCATGAGCATTGCAAAACATATACTACTCCTTCCGTCCTGCACGATATAAAGTCCTTAATAGTATGTTCATTGCCAGTACTTGTTGCTGTGAATTTATTACACTTTTGCCCATTTTGTTGGGTATTGATGCAAGCGTAACATCTTTTACAGGGGAAGATCCCTTTCCCCTGGAAAAAGGATAATTCCGTCAATCTTTTGGGGAGTTCTGGGACGTTTTTGGCAATTAGATCCCTTAATGTGGGGACTCGCCTATAAATGAAGTGAGGCTTATCCGGTAGGATGTTGCAGAGAGTTTTATCTGATTTTAAAAGAGGCCAATGTTTTCTGATGATTCTTTCCATTTTCTTATGTTGAATGCTGTAGTTCATTATCAGTGGTATATCGTTATTATCTTTATTATCTTTGATTTTATCCTGGATCAGAACCTCCCTTGGGGTTTGATTAATCTCCTTGATTTTTTCTGCTATGAATTCCTTGTTATATCCTTTGTCTTCAAACTTTTGTCCCATCAATTGTGCCTGTTTCAGATATTCATTATTATCTGAGCAATTTCTTCTTAGCCGTATGAATTGCCCCTTGGGAATATTGATAAGCCATGGCTCATGGTGACAACTGTTCACTGGTATGTAGCTATTTCTTTCCACTGTTTTAAAATAGGTTCTAGTACTAATGGAATTGTTTACTAGCTGTATTTCTAAATCTAAGAAGTGTACTATTTTTTCACTTATTTCGTATTCAAGCTTAATGTTCTTTTGGTTGATATTTAATTGGTTAAAAAACTGTATTAAGCTAGCTTCGTCACCTTTCCATATTACTATACAGTCATCAATGAACCTTTTGTAAAGCACAATATTGTCTGGGGTATTTGAGAAGATTGCCTCATTCTCCCACTTGGCCATAAAAACATTGGCCACACTTGGAGCATACTTAGCTCCCATTCCAATCCCAGTTAATTGTCTGTAGTAGTTGTCCTTATACCAAAAGTAATTGTGCTGTATTCCAAACGCCAGGCTTCTTAAAATAAATCTTTTTTGTTTGGATATGAGATGGCTGAATTTGTCCATAGCCCATTTGGATGCTTCTATTGCATCACTATGATCGATAACTGTATATAGCGAAGCTACATCCGCAGTTGCAATGATATATTTTTGATCTCGTTTTAAGTCAAGGGAATCCAGTATTTGTATCAAGTGTTTCGTATCTCTCAGAAATGCTCTAGTTTGAGATACTAACGGCTGTAAAAATTTATCGACATATTCACCTATCCTGGCATTAATAGATTGAATACCATTTATGATAGGTCTGCCCGGCGGTTGTTCTGAATTCTTGTGTATTTTCGGCACGGTGTAGATGATGGGTACTCTACACGTGTCAGGCAATAAATATTTGGACTCTTTTTTGTTTAAAATATTTTTACTTACTCCTTTCCGGATTACATCTGATAATTCCCGTTTGTACTCTCTTGTTGGGTTGCCATTGAGTTTAATATAAGTATTAGTATCGCTTAGTTGTCCTAGTAACTCATTATTGTAATATTCTTTAGATAGTACCACAATTGCTCCACCTTTGTCCGCAGGTCTCACTACAATTTCTTTATTTTGTTCTAACCGTTTAATACCTATTTGTATATTGTTGGGTTCAGATATTTTCTTGTATTTTAATTGTTCAAGATCTTGTATTACCATTCTATTGAAGACTTGCTACCCATGAACAGTACATTAAAGACAAAATGGTGCCCAGGAGATTAAGATGGGAGGTTCCCATCTGTGATGGTCTAGTGGATCAAGAAGGAGTAAATGAATGGTACAAATTTTTTAATGACAAAGGAATGGATCTAGTTCACTTTGCCCTAAAAAGGAAACAGAGAAAATTACAGATAATTAACCAACATATCACAGAGTGCAAAAGCACATTGGAACCATTTAAAGATACAGCTCCATTTACAACTTTAACTAAGCAACTAAATAAAGTTTTAGAACAGAAAGATATAGAAATTAAGCAAAGGAAGAAAAGAAAGTACCTCAGAGATACCAATGATTATCATTTGGAACAGGTTTTTAATTGGCAGGTTAACCTTAAACAAGGTAAAACTGAATCCATTGCTTCATCCCCTGAGAGGGAGGTAAGAATAATCACTCCAAGAAGAGAATCTAACTACAGAACACCAGAAAGAAGACCGCGAACACCTGATGGTCTGAAATATGAAAGACAACCTGAAATAGAACAAAGTAGAACATATAGGGATGATGATGGCCCCAGAACTCCTAAACCTTGGTGGAAAAATAGAACAAAAAATAAGTCCCCCAGAAGACCTTATTGGAAAAATAATGGCAATAAAAGAAACAACAAACCATATCAGTCACCACGTAATTACTTAAAACCTTATCAATCACCGAATAATCGCATGAATGCTCCACAATATTATCGGGAAGACAATAGAAGGAATAATGGCTATGTGGACCAAGCACACTATTATCAACAACCAAGAGATTACCAAACTAATAACTATAGGACTGAACCAAGGGAGTACTACCAATATGCACACAGAAATGAATCAAGAGATTATCACCAAAACCCTGAGAGAAATGAACAAAGAGAATACCAACAATATACGAATGGAGAAGAATATCGGGAATATCAATCCAACCGGAACAGGAATGAAGGAGGAGGAATTGAACAATCTAGGCATGAACCGACAAGAAGTCCCATTCAAACTAACAACAGGTATGAACCATTAAGGGAATATAATGATGAGGAGCAATCAAGGTCTTTTTTAGAATATCGCCGGAACGAAGACCCCCACAAACAAGAACACCACAAAAAGGAAAAAAGCCCAAACAGAAAAGGGGATGCAGAGCAGGACGGAAAGTCCAAAAGAAAAAGAGAGTATTAGGAGAAGGCATATATAACCTCAGCGGAACAGAACTAACGAGAGCTGAACTTGCGACATTAGACAAAGGCTTAAAATATGCCCCTACAAGAAATCTTGATAAATTCCAAACGTATATTGACATACAAAAGTACACCAGGAAACTGAACATTAAAAAATACATGCTATCTAAGCCTCCCAGTATACAGAATTTGGAAACAGAAGCATCAAGAGGCATTATTCACAGTAGCCTCAGAAACAGATCATTGTTTAATCCACCGGTACTGAACAATGAGCATATTCAAGTCTTCAATAGAATGGTAATACAAGATCTTGAACAATTAAAATACAAGAAAATATCTGAACCCAACAATATACAAATAGGTATTAAACGGTTAGAACAAAATAAAGAAATTGTAGTGAGACCTGCGGACAAAGGTGGAGCAATTGTGGTACTATCTAAAGAATATTACAATAATGAGTTACTAGGACAACTAAGCGATACTAATACTTATATTAAACTCAATGGCAACCCAACAAGAGAGTACAAACGGGAATTATCAGATGTAATCCGGAAAGGAGTAAGTAAAAATATTTTAAACAAAAAAGAGTCCAAATATTTATTGCCTGACACGTGTAGAGTACCCATCATCTACACCATGCCGAAAATACACAAGAATTCAGAACAACCGCCGGGCAGACCTATCATAAATGGTATTCAATCTATTAATGCCAGGATAGGTGAATATGTCGATAAATTTTTACAGCCGTTAGTATCTCAAACTAGAGCATTTCTGAGAGATACGAAACACTTGATACAAATACTGGATTCCCTTGACTTAAAACGAGATCAAAAATATATCATTGCAACTGCGGATGTAGCTTCGCTATATACAGTTATCGATCATAGTGATGCAATAGAAGCATCCAAATGGGCTATGGACAAATTCAGCCATCTCATATCCAAACAAAAAAGATTTATTTTAAGAAGCCTGGCGTTTGGAATACAGCACAATTACTTTTGGTATAAGGACAACTACTACAGACAATTAACTGGGATTGGAATGGGAGCTAAGTATGCTCCAAGTGTGGCCAATGTTTTTATGGCCAAGTGGGAGGATGAGGCAATCTTCTCAAATACCCCAGACAATATTGTGCTTTACAAAAGGTTCATTGATGACTGTATAGTAATATGGAAAGGTGACGAAGCTAGCTTAATACAGTTTTTTAACCAATTAAATATCAACCAAAAGAACATCAAGCTTGAATACGAAATAAGTGAAAAAATAGTACACTTCTTAGATTTAGAAATACAGCTAGTAAACAATTCCATTAGTACTAGAACCTATTTTAAAACAGTGGAAAGAAATAGCTACATACCAGTGAACAGTTGTCACCATGAACCATGGCTTATCAATATTCCCAAGGGGCAATTCATACGGCTAAGAAGAAATTGCTCAGATAATAATGAATATCTGAAACAGGCACAATTGATGGGACAAAAGTTTGAAGACAAAGGATATAACAAGGAATTCATAGCAGAAAAAATCAAGGAGATTAATCAAACCCCAAGGGAGGTTCTGATCCAGGATAAAATCAAAGATAATAAAGATAATAACGATATACCACTGATAATGAACTACAGCATTCAACATAAGAAAATGGAAAGAATCATCAGAAAACATTGGCCTCTTTTAAAATCAGATAAAACTCTCTGCAACATCCTACCGGATAAGCCTCACTTCATTTATAGGCGAGTCCCCACATTAAGGGATCTAATTGCCAAAAATGTCCCAGAACCCCCCAAAAGATTGACGGAATTATCCTTTTTCCAGGGGAAAGGGTTCTTCCCCTGTAAAAGATGTTATGCTTGCATCAATACCCAACAAAATGGGCAAAAGTGTAATAAATTCACAGCAACAAGTACTGGCAATGAACATACTATTAAGGACTTTATATCGTGCAGGACGGAAGGAGTAGTATATGTTTTGCAATGCTCATGCTCACTACAATATATTGGTAGAACCAAGAGGCCTATGTGGAAACGCATAAGGGAACATATCCAGAACATCAAAAAATCTTTCCCTAAGCATAATGTCTCCAGACATTTTGCTATGCACCACAATAGTGACCCCAAACAGTTGAAATTTTGGGCGATTCAGAAATACAAGCCACATTGGAGAGGCTCAAAAAAGATAAGGGAACTCAGTAAAAGCGAGTCTAAATGGATATTCCAGATGGGGACTCTTGCGCCAAATGGCCTAAACATAGAATTTGATCTTAATTGCTTCATATCAGATTTTTAATACTCCGTGATACTCTCAAGACATGCCTTATTAATTTTTAAACATTTATTACATATATATTAATTTTTAATTTTTAAATTTTAATTTATATTTTATTTCGTTGGTATTAACTGGTACGTAAATTTATTGTCTCTTTACACTTAATATCATAATAACGATAGTCTATATTTTAGTATTTATTTTAATAAAATTAATTTTTATTATATTTTTTAATATCATAGGGATCATATATTTGATTTTACTGTAAATGAGTGTATAGTATCAAATATTTGGGTTGTGCATGTAGTCAATTATGTGTATCAATTTATTTGGTATTTTAATTTAATTTTTCAATATAATTTTTTTTTTTTTTGAAACATTGTTGCAATGGCGAACTAGTGGCGCAACAATGTAACCTTAATCTTTTATTTTAATTTTTTTATATTTTTTTATATAATTTTCACTAGTGGATGTGAGTGTAATACGGGCCTATTCAATATGTTGCTAGTAACTACACAATATGGAGCAATTGGTATTTTACTTGCGGAAGTACACATACATATTAGTGATTTTGCTATCTATCGCAGTATGTAATGACATGCGATCTGAGGTGTTAACATTGAATGTGTAGTAACACTATTTACCAATGGAGGGAGTTTCGTGACTGCACTAATTAGGTCCATTTTTATGTTCTTATTTTTTATCTGGAAGTGTTCTATATTTGTTTGCAAACCTGTATTTATAAATATATGTTCCCCTTTTTTTTTTTGTAAAACAATTAAATAAGGCTTAAGCCAAAATATTTACATGTCATTAGTAGCAGAAAGCAGTATGATGATCCAATGAACACAGCGCTGTCTCCATGGTAACCACAATGCCATAGGACTTAAATACAGAGGCCGTGGCTTCCTGGGTTTATCCTTGAAAAAGTCACGTGTCAGTGATGTAACGCGTGGGAGGAGCTTAGGACGATCAGTGCTGCAATACACCTGAAGGTTAACAGCAGCTGTTTCTCTATGGGAAACCTTGTCCACAGCGGCTGACTGCAATCTGCTTATTTGAATGCTTCTAATAGACCGGGAGTTTGTGAGTGTATCTCTTGTCTCTGTTTTGCTTATGTACTATCTAGTAAGTTCACTGCACAATGATCTATTTTTTCTTTGCTTGCTTTGCATAAAGCCTTTATCCTGAGAGCCGAATCACCAGCAGTATAATTGTTGAAGTGGGATGCAAGAAAAACTAAATATCCTGATACAAACGATCTAACCCAGTGAGTCAATCAATCTGGATTAAGGGAAGGAACTGTTTAATTATTTTTACTTTCTCCCACTATTTATCTCTGCCTGGACATTGTACTCAGAGTGTCATTATTATTTTATTTATACTAACCGTCACATCACCAATTTGAAGATTTTTTTTTTGGCATTTTTTTTTTTGGCAATTTTTTTTTTTTGGCAATTTTAACACATGTATTAGCACCATAATTATGTATTTATTTTATTCACATGTATGCATTTTTTATTCCTGGATTTAAGCTTAGTCGCAGCAGCATATTGTGCACTATTTATTTAAAGCGCATCAATTTTATAATTAGTACTATTTGTTTGGTTATCTGATCACCCTATATTGATAGCAGCTTTAATTTACTGATTTTTTAATAGCACTAACTATATTGGTATATATATATTTTTAAGCACAATTTATTTATATCACACATATCTATCCACATCAGCGCTTGGTTTTTATTCATTTTTTTATCTGGACAATTTGCTTCTTGTAGAACAGTCCATAGCACGCTTAGACCGCAGTGTGCTCAGCATAGTAGAGTACTTACAGTACCTAGGCTGGGCCCTCAATCTAGAAAAATCTTCCTTAAAGCCCCTAAAAAGGCTGGAGTATCTGGGCATGGTCATAGACACAGTCCAAAGCAGAGTATTTTTACCTGGGTCAAAAGCAAAATCCATAAAAGATTTGGTCCGGGTAGTCATGGCAAGGAGGAATCCCTCCATTTGGCTATGTATGAGACTATTAAGGAAAATGGTGGGAAGATGGTCTTTTGAGGCTGTCCCTTACGCTCAGTGTCACTCAAGGCCTTTGCAGAGCAGCATCCCCTTTGCCTGGAGTAAAAGGGTACAAGCTTTGGATCTCCCAATGTGCCTGTCTCCTTGGGTACACCAGAGCCTCAATTGGTGGCTACTGACCAAGAATCTGCTGAAAGGAAAATCTTTTGTTCCAGTGACTTGGAAAGTGGTAACCACAGATGCCAGCCTAATAGGCTGGGGAGCAGTTCTGGAAGAAGCTTCCACCCAAGAAGGATGATCCACAACCAAAAGGCTCTTGCCCATCAACATTCTGGAGATTCGAACAATTCGGCTAGCCCTCAAGGTCTGGACTTGCAGGTTGCAGGGTTGTCCTGTCCGGATACAGTCTGACAATGCTACGGCTGTGGCATATGTCAATCACCAAGGGGGCACCAAGAGTCTGGATGCCTAAAAAGAGGCGAATAAAATTTTTTCATGGGCAGAGAGACATGTTCCTTGCCTGTCTGCGGTCTTCATCCCAGGGGTAGAAATTTGGTAGGCGGATTTCCTAAGTTGCCAGCAGCTGTGCCCAGGAGAATGGTCTCTACACCCAGACATATTTCAGGCCATATGTCGAAAATGGGGTACCCCGGACGTGGACCTGTTGTCCTCCAGGTTCAAGAAACTGGACAACTTTGTGTCAAGAACAAAGGATCCGCTAGCACAAGGGTCAGATGCCTTAACGATTCCATGGGATCAATACTCTCTGATCTATGTGTTCCCTCAAGTCCTGCTTCTCCCACGATTTCTTCAGAGGGTCAAAAGGGAAGGAAAGCCAGTAATTCTAGTGGCCCTGGCTTGGCCCAGGTGACCTTGGTATGCGGAGATCATAAAGATGGCAGAGGGAAGACCTTGGGTTCTTCCACTCCGCCCAGATCCACTCTCACAGGGTCCAATATTCCACCCTGCCTTACAAAGTCTAAATTTGACGGTTTGTTGGTTGAGACCCACATTTTAAAGGGTCGTGGCCTCTCGGGGCCAATCCTGTCCACCCTGGTTAATGCTAGGAAGCCGGCTTCCAGGCTCATCTACTACAGAATCTGGAAGGCACATGTTTCCTGGTGTGAATCCAGAGGGTGGCATCCTAGAAAGTATGCCATTAGTGGAATTCTTGTCTTTCTCCAATTAGGCGTAGAAATGAAGCTGGCCTTGAGTACTATCAAGGGCCAGATCTCGGCCTTGTCAGTATTCTTTCAAAGACCGCTTGCTTCTCATTCTCCGTACGGGCCTTTGTTCAGGGAGCACTGCGCTTGAATCCCCCGGTTAAGCCTCCTGTGAGCCCATGGGATCTGAATTTGGTTTTGTCTGTTTTACAGGAACAACCTTTTGAACCATTGCACCAAGCTTCTTTAAATCTTTTAATGAAGAAGTTGGTGTTTCTGGTAGCCATATCCTTGGCTAGAAGGGTATCAGAATTAGCAGCTCTTTCTTGTAAAGAGCCATATTTGATTATTTACAAAGACAAGGTGGTGTTGCGCCCTCACTTGACTTTTCTGCCGAAAGTGGTTTCAGGATTCCATCTGAATCAAGATGTGGTCCTACCCTCCTTTTTTCCAGATCCGCAGTCCACGGAAGAAGAGTTGTTACACTCTTTAGATTTTGTGAGAGCAGTCAGTATCTATCTGCAGGCAACTGCTCAGATATGAAAGACTGGTTGTCTCTTTATTCTGCCAGAGGGCCCCAAAAAGGGCCAGGCAGCATTAAAATCTACTATCTCTAGTTGGAATCGACAGGTTATTATTCAGGCTTATGGTGTAAAGAAGAAAGTTCCTCCTTTTCAGGTTAAAGCGCACTCTACTAGAGCAGTTACTGCTTCATGGGCAGTGCATCACCAGGTCTCCATAGCTCAGATCTGCAAGGCTGCAACTTGGTATTCAGTCCATACATTCACTAGATTCTATCAAGTGGATGTAAGAGGTCATGAGGATGCTGCCTTCAGGCGCAGTGTGCTGCAGGTAGCAGTTTAGTTCCTCTAGTCCGTTGGCGGTCTATGTTTTTTCTGATCTGTGTCTCCCTCCCCTCAATTTGGGCATTGCTATAGGACATCCCACTAATTTTCAAGTCTCTGTGTCCCGTGATGTATGAACAAGAAAATAGGATTTTTTAAATACAGCTTACCTGTAAAATCCATTTCTTGGGAATACATCACAGAACACAGAGCTCCCGCCCCTCTTCGGGATTATACGATGGGACACTTATTGCTTTGCTACAAAACTGAGGTTATATAGGGGAGGAACTTGCCTTGTAATTAGGCTTGCCAGTGTCCAATCACCTGATGGTGACTATCTAAAACACTAAGTAATTATCAAGTCTTTGTGTCCCGTGATGTATTCCCAAGAAAAGGTTTTTACAGGTAAGCTGTATTTAAAAAATCCTATTATTTTCCTAGAAGCTCTCCAAGATGTTTTTGGTTACACTTATAATTACCTCTGGGACCACCACTTCTTGGATATTTGTCTTCCCCTGGTGTTTCCATGTGTGAGCCCCGCATGCGCCACATGCTGCCACAGCTCCCGAAAAAGATGCCCCAGGGGAGCTTCTGTCTCTCTATGTTATACGTTCTTTACATGGCAGTTGTGAGTATTCTCCAGACAAGGGGATATCCCCAATTTTCAATCTTTCTTTAGTTTTTTCCTTCATAAAGGCAGTGATTTAGAAACCCAGATATTTAATTTCAGATATACACATGTCTGCTCCTGAAGAGTGGATAAAACTCCACAAAATGCATTGAGCCCTATGTACATTCAACGTCTAAACTATTCATGTGTTCAAGTTTACTTATAGAGCCTTATGTACATGCAATGTTTAAACCAATCATTTGTTCAATTTTACTTGTATGAACAATTGTATTATATTAAGATCATCAATAATTTTTAATGTAAAAGGAAGTCTCACAAATGGTGTAGATACAATTTCTCTCCACTGTCATGTATTATCATATTCCTATATGTATATAGATCAATTATACTATTATCATTTTGTATGAATTTCATTATGACATACATTAAATATACATTTTTTTTTTGACCCCACATTGTTGACTGCGTGCTTCATTTAAAGTCCCGCCCCCTACTTTTTTTCATGTAGACAGGGTTGGAGGCATGAGACGTCACCAGGTCTCTGCCTCATTCAAAGTCCCAAAACTCCCCCCTTGTTTCTTTGCTAATTTGCAGGGACTTCCTCTTACTACTGTTTGGCTATGGGACAGGAAGTGAAGGCAAATTGCTGCAATGAGACACACATGGTGAAGAAAATCTGACACGGGTATAACCCTCCTTTACTCCCTTGTAAAATGGAAAAAAAAAATGCCTATAGTTCTACTTTAAAGTGATTGTAAAGGCAGAAGTTCTTTTTAAATAAAAAACCTTCTGTGTGCAGCAGCCCACCTCATACTTACCTGAGTCCATCTCGATCCAGCGATGTTGCATGAGAGACTAGGCTGTCCGGGACTCTCCCTCCTCATTGGCTGAGACAGCAGTGAAGCGCCATTGGCTTCCACTGCTGCCAAAGTAAGTGAGCTAATGAGGAGAGAGAGCAGGCGGGGCCAAGCTGTGGCTTCATGTCTGAATGGACTGCTCTGTGCAAAACCACTGCACAGAGCAGGTAAGTATAATGGGTTTGTTATTTTTACCAAAAAGAAACCAAGACTTAAGTATCACTTTAATGTTAGATTCTTCACATGACCGCAGTCTCTGCCTATTTACTGGACATTGGTGAGCGCACTCCGTGCTAAAGGTACCCCCGTGTACAGGGTGAGTAGACCCCACCCACACACTTGGAGTAGTCAGAGATGGACCTCCTGTCAGGAGGCATATGCTTAAGAGGCTATAGGCCAGGGATATGCAATTAGCGGACCTCCAGCTTTTGCAGAACTACAAGTCCCATGAGGCATAGCAAGACTCTTACAGCCACAAGCATGACACCCAGAGGCAGAGGCATGATGGGACTTGTAGTTTTGCAACAGCTGGAGGTCCGCTAATTGCATATCCCTGCTATAGGCTGTCTATTGCAGAACCATCATTTTTTTGGTACAGGAGTGGATTTCACGGGTAGCGATACTAATTATTACTGGTTTTGTCATCACAGTTTAACCAGTTCCTGCCCACGCTATAGCCGAAAATATGGCTACAGTGCAGGCTTACATTGCTGGGGGGGCATCCATTGATGTCCTACTGTGATCGCGCTGCCCTCGCGCCTCCTAGAGCACGCTCTGTAATCGATGCGTCCTTAGGACACAGCTAATCACAAATCAGGGGAAAAAAACTATCACAGTGGCCCTTTACCACGTGATCAGCTGTGTCCAATGACAGCCGATCATGATTTGAACACAAGCTGGTTAT
Source organism: Aquarana catesbeiana (assembly GCF_042186555.1). Lineage (NCBI taxonomy): Eukaryota > Metazoa > Chordata > Amphibia > Anura > Ranidae > Aquarana > Aquarana catesbeiana. The sequence continues at coordinate 496,216,948 of NC_133328.1, read as the reverse complement.
CGGCATTCATTTCCTCAGGCTGATAGCGTGAGGAGAGGAGAGCCCATAACTGGCTTGTGTGAAAGGGACGTCTAAACTTATAATCAGGGCACTGATTATCAGTGCTGTCCCAACAGTGCCAACCAGTGCTGCCTATCAGTGCCCACCAGTGCTGCCTATCAGTGCCCACCAGTGCTGCCAATCAGTGCCCACCAGTGCTGCCAATCAGTGCCCACCAGTGCTGCCAATCAGTGCCCACCAGTGTCGCCAATCAATGCTCATCAGTGCCTCCTATCCGTGCTGCCTACCAGTGCCTCCTCATCATTGTCCATCAGAGCAGCTTATCAGTGCAGCCTATCAGTGGGCATCAGTGCAGCCTCATCAGCACACATCAGTGAAGGAGAAAAATTACCTGTTTGCAAAATTTTATAACAAACTATGAAAAATGTTTTTTTTTTCCCCCAAATCTGCAACCTTTTTTCATTTGCAAAAAAAAAACGAGTGCTGATTAAATACCACAAAAAGAAAGCTCCATTTGTGTGAAAAAAATTATAAAAAAATTGTCAAAGTGTGACAGCGCTAAAAAGCTGAAAATTGGCCTGGGCAGAAAAGGGGTAAATGTGCCCAGTAGGCAAGTGGTTAAACTATAAATCAAATTTGTTACAAATCAACATTAAAAACATCTATACTCAGCATGTTTGGAAGCCATGTGTTGCACTTTAGGATGTGTACCATATTTTCACTAAATTAACCTTATTTTAGTGCCTGATGTTTATTGCTACTTACAATAATCATACAACGGATGGAGCAAGGTCACCAGAGATCTGCTGGGCAGCCCTGTTCCTGTGAATGTCTCTATCATATTACATCAATTTAAACTCTACCTACTGTTTAGGGAATTCTCACATTCCCTTGCTAAAACAAAACAGCATGACTACACAGTTTATATCTATATATTAACAACAGCATTCATATACCACATTCGGAAACTGTGCAACTATGTCCAATATGATTATGTTTTGTCCCTGAATACTGATCAGCACAGATAATACAACAAAGGACCTATGTAACACAATACCTCACTTGTATAAGGCAGTATATATTATAGGTTACTACTAGTCTAGGTCTGTTGTCAGCAGGTGTTTCCACCTGTCTGTGGATGTGAGATTGCACCTGGAGAAGTTCTTTATTCCATTAGCTTAAAGGGACTGTAGGCCACATCCGCCCACACCTATTCTCCATATACAACCATAATAACAGCAACACACCATGTTTGGCAGAAATGGCTGCAGCACTTTATTGGTTTACAATGCTTATATACAACCATTATAACTAATCCAACTTGCATAACAAACATCACATCATCAAATAGGCTTTGGCCAGTTATCAGAACTTAGGCAGCTTAAACTTTATTTAACAATGAATACGTCCCCCCCCCCAGATTCCAGGGTGACCCAACCACACAAAATGCTGCGACGGTAAGAGGGGAGGGAGCTCTTCTTTCCTGGTGCTGGCTGCTGCAGAGGAAGCTATAACCCCTCTGCACCCCTTATATAACCTACTCAGGGAATTCAAGAAACTTCCAGGAACTCCCATTGGATGAACCCAGATCCCTCTTTAGAAATATTTAAAGGGACAGTGTCCCCTAACATGCTATCTAACCTTAACCCATTAAAATGTACTGACAGGGCCGGGTGGCCCCAGACCCAAGAAAGCAGGCCCAAATAGGTGTGCCTGCTTTTTACATGGGACTGTAGGCCACACCCACTCACACCTGTTCCCCAGATACAACCATAACAACACCACACCATGTTTTGGCAGAAATGGCCGCAGCACTTTATTGGTTTTCAATGCTTATAAACAACCATTATAACTAATCCAACTTGCATAACATAAATATCACATCATCAATTAGGCTTTGCCCAGTTACCAGAACTCGGGCAGCTTAAACTTTATTTAACAAAGAATATGTCCCCACCACTTGGACTTGTGAAACAAGCCCGGCCTACCCCACATACGCGGCCATCTCAATGCTGTATTGTAGCCCTAAATTGAAGATATCAGCAGCTATATCAGAAAGGTGGACTCCATCTTGTCTCACAAGAGAGGCATAAATTTAGCCATTGCCCAATTGACTCTTCCTCATTTTCTCCATTACTCAATCAACGGGGAAGACAGCCAAATCAAGCGGGAACTATCTCCGAAAATACAATGGTTGTACCAGGGGAAAGTTAAATTAAAATGATAAAGATCCCTCTTAATCGTAAACAAAAGATCCAAGGTGCGAGTGCACCTCAAATCATTACCTCCCAGATGGATGATCAGTATAGTGGGAGGCGGCCAAATCTGACACAGTTGGGACAGATGAAAATATAGCTGGTGACACTTCATACTTCGCACACCATTCCATTACAAAGTGAAGGATTCCAGCTGTAATGACAGATTAACAGAGTACCTGCATTGAGCTGCACACTCCCGAGCCCAATATATATTGTAGTGTCCCAGAATCCATACATAATGATGAAAACCTATAGAAATCAAAGAGAAAGGTTAGGTCTGATATACATTTTGAAACAATTGGATTTCCATCTACCCATACCCATTATGGCCAAGGCAGGGATACCCTTTGCAGCAGAGTCAGACGCCACCCCTATCCTAAAGGAATGAGATAAGAACTTCAAGTTGTGCAAACCCAATTTTTCCAGACAGCGTTTCAACACATAAGTAAACTGATACTAAAAAGATACCCCCGCTAGGGTCTTTGCAATGTAGCTATAAGAAAGCTGTTTATCCATCAGGGAGATAAGAAAAGACAGGATAGGATATTCAGTGGGTGCATCTCAAGCAAAACCAGCACAGCCAGCAAAAGACATCCACTTCCTCCAAGTGGTAGAATAATCCACCCATGTATGAGGAGCGACAGATTGCCCAATAACGTCAAAAGCCGGTGTCAAATCAGCTCCCAAAGGTAGTCTGGGCATCGCGTGCCTTCCGTGTCCGCTCCCGGAAGCAGTTGTCAAAAGAGCTGCATCTGGAAACGGGAGAGAGAGTCAGCTACTACATTCAAAACCCCCGGCGTGTATTTAGCCTTAATCCATATGTTAAATTTTAGACATAAAAAAACAAATGGCACAAGATTTTGACAACAAATAAAGAACCCGAAAAGAGACAGTTAACCACAAAAAGGACTCCCTTATTATCAGTCTCCACCAAAATGCGTTTGTTGGCAAAAAACTGCCCCAAAGCAACACAGTCACCAGGATCAGGAAAAGCTCAAGGAGCACAATGTTCCTCATAGCCATTTTCCAAATCCAAGCTTCTGGCCAGGCACTCCAATGCGACTCCCAGATGGCCGCAAAGCCTTTGGAACCTGCAGCATCGGTGAATATCGAAAATCTGGTGCAAAAATAAAATCAGACTGAAAAAAGAACCTACCATTCAAAGTTTCCAAAAATTCAGCACCACCAAATCATCCTTGAGAAACTCCGTCAAGCGGATGTGTACAAAAGGGGACTTCAAACCAGAAGTGGAGAGATACAAACGTGAGAAAAAATCCTGCCTACTGGCATAATTTTGCAAGCAAAAGCCAGAAGGCCCAATAATGACTGCATCTCTTTCAAAAGAACTTCACGCCTTCTCAAAAAGAAGGCGATAAGGGTCTTCATTCTCGCAATCTTAGCCTGTGGCAGACTAAATTCCATGGCCTCCGTGTCAATATGAATTCTTAAAAATTCCATCGATGTTGCAGGGAGACAAGTCTTCTCCACCGCCAGGGGAACACCAAAATGTTCTGCAACAACACCGAACAGACCCAACAACCGAGAACAGAAATCCAAATCCGCTGGACCAACAAATAAAAAATTGTCTAAATAGTGCACTACTGCATCCTGATCCGACTCAAAACACATAACCCAATGCAGGAAAGTGGAAAAAGTCTCAAAATATGTACAGGACAAAGAACACCCCATAGGGAGACATTTGTCAAAAAAATAAAATCCCTCAAAACAAAAACCTACAGAGCTGAAAGCCGATGGGGCAATTGGCAAAAGCCAGAAAGCAGACTTGATGTCCGCTTTAGCTAGAAAGGCCCCCCAACCACATGCCTTAACCTTGACAATTGCTTCCTCAAAGGTTGCAAAGCGACCGAACACAAAGCCTCATCAATGTCATCATTCAACGACCCTCCCTTAGGGAAAGAGAGGTGTTGAATTAAGCGGAAAGTGTTAGGCTCCCTCTTAGGAACTACCCCCAGCAGAGAAATGCAGAAATTCTCAAACGGGGGAGAAGAAATAGGCCCCAGGATGCGCCCTTCTGCTATCTCCTTAAAAACCTTTTCCCGTACCACCTCCGGAAAACGCCGTACAGATTTAAAATTCTCTACCACAGCGCATCCTTTTCCCACAAAAGCCAGGAGGGGAAAACCAAACAAAAAACCCTCAATTAACAAACACGCCTTCTCCCTGTTTGGGTACAGGTCCAATACAGGTCCAACCAGGGGCACATGTTTCCCAGCCTCACTGGCGTACAGGCTTTTGGGAAAAAATATCCCACTGTGACTGATACCCTGACCCCAAATTTTTCTTGAAACATTTCACTACCGGATGGGGCCCTGCACAGACTGAGCATTCGTGCCTATACTTACACGCCGCATTAAAATGACATTGATTCTCATTGAAAGCAAAGCAACAACCCCTGCGATACAATGAGCTGACAGGGTTAACTGTGTTCTGCTTACTAACATTTGCTCTCTGCGGAAGGATCAAGTTAAGCCATAGGCCCACATCCTTCATCCCCCACCTCAGGGAAGGATGCACCGCAAGCTTCTGGCGAAAGGACTCATCATAGAAGTACCAGCCCAACCTGCCAATACTTTTATATGCCTCCAACACATGATCTATGTGCTGAAAAAGGCCTCTGCTCAAGCTAGGGTGTCTCTCAACCAGCACGCTGCCAAATACACAAAATGCCCACAGCCAGTTATTAAAAGAGCGTGCTATAGGCCTACGCCTATCCTCCTCCTGTCTATCCTCCCCTTTCTTTTCCATTTTAAAAATAAAATCTTTAGACGCTGGAAGAAGGGATAACACATCCACAAACTCCCCTGCTCAAATTTTCTCCTTCACTGACAATGGTAAGTGTTTACCTAAAGGTGACATCTCACAAGGCATCACTTCCTTCATACTGGATTCAGGCACTGACAATCTAGCTGTCTCAGTGGGTAAGTGTACACCTGCACTGTGTAGTGTGCTATCTAACTGGCTAGGTGACACAGGAGCAGTGACATTAGGAGCAGGACAGGAAACAGAGGCAGACCCTAAAGAGGATGCAGCTGAAGAAGCAGTGAAACCCACAGAGATAGGAATACCAGCAAAAGAGAGCGCAGCAGAGATAGCAGACAGTTAAACCAGGATATCAGGAACAACATTATGCAATACAGACTCACCCTGTGCAGCTGGTGCAGGAGCCGGTGCTGGAGCACTAGGAACTGGCTGCAGCATGCTAAATAGTGCACCCGGGAGCAGGTCATTTTGAGGAGCCAACAGCTGAGGGGAAACCGCGGCCAGGCTCTGGGCACTCCCCTCCTGCCCCTGCCGCCACCACCACCGGCCGTTCAGGGGGCATACTCCGTGGTTTGAGTCTCCTAGGGGTAGGCTGTGCTGTCCTGTGCCCGTTCTGCCACTGCTGTGCTCTGCCACCATCACTTCACGCCAATCCTCCTCTTCCTCCTCCGCCGCAGGCAGTTCTAAGCAGTGGCGGAGCCAGGCTTCACCCCCTCGACTCTCTGCTCTCTCCAGGAAACCCCGGACCAGCTCTTCCATGCTAACGGTAAGTGACAGCACCGTTCACAGCTCTTCTTTCCTGGTGCTGGCAACTGCAGAGGAAGCCATAACCCCTCTGCAGCCCCTATATAACCTACTCAGGGAATTCCAGAAACTTCCAGGAATTCCCATTGGATGAACCTAGATCCCTCTTTAGAAATATTTAAAGGGACAGTGTCCCCTAACACCCTATCTAACCTTAACCCATTAAAATGTACTAACAGGGCCCCAGCCCCAAGAAAGCAGGCCAAAATAGGTGTGCCCTCTTTTTACATTACCTTAACACAGCAGATGTTGAATTTGTACAATAAATGGGTTGAATCGTTTTGTCCAGAATGACCCTTTATCCTATTTTTCACCTTCTTATGATAATCTAGTAGTTTTAATTAGAACCAAATCCTGCAGATTAGACCACATTTGTAGTGCATTGTTTTCATTCACCTATAAGGACGATTCCATGTAAACATTAATAAAGAAAGTACACTAGAAGGGATTTCCTGCACCAGATATACTGGTATAGAGAGAATATGAACAGTGTGCAGTGAGCTGGGACACGCTGGAGTTGATTTTCTAAAGGAGTAGAACATTTTCACTTTACAAAAGAATTTTTTACTTAGCTTAGTGAATGAGGTGAAGCCATGCTGACTACATTATCCAGCCATGTGTGAGCAACAATCTATTTTTTTTTTTTTTAACATTGCATACACTCAATTGGGTATTCCTTGCTAAGTGATTTTTTACCTTGCATTTTCTAAGAGAAGTGAAAACTCACTTAAAAGAGACCAATAACTGTAGCATACATTTTTTATTTCATAACATTAGACTAGGCTTGTAATAGCAATACAAACAATAGGTATTTTTGATAATTCAATATAAGCTTACCTGAAAGATCTCCTTTCATATTGTGAGTTCTGCCTGTCTGCTGGTCATCTCTTTCCATAACTTCCTGGATTCCCAGAATGCTTTCCAAATTCCCCTCTGCAGTTTACTTTCAATTTCTAAGTATTCCTATACTGACTCAGCTTTAGGGTTGCCACCTTTTCTTCAAGCCACACCCGAACACTTTAGGGGCGCAAGGCATTTTTTTTCTGTAGTATACACTATAAGACCCCTTTCACACTGGGGCACTTTTCAGGTGTTTTGGCGCTAAAAATAGCACCTGTAAAGCATCTGAAAAGCGCCTCTCATGCCTCCCCAGTGTGAAAGCCTGAGTGCTTTCACACTGGGGCGATGCGCTTGCAGGATGGGAAAAAAAGTCCTGCATGCAGCATCTTTAAGGCGGTACGGGAGCGGTGCCCTGTCCATTGAAATGCATGGGCAGCGCTGCTGAAGCGCCTGCAAAGCGATTCGGTCGTGCCGCAACACGGGCACTATTAACCCCTTCTTTGGCCACTAGCGGGGGTTAAAAGAGACCCGCTAGCGGGCGAAAAGCGATGTTATAACAAAAACTAGTGGCTCTTTACCACTAACGCCTGCACCGCCCCAGTGTGAAAATTGTCTAAGGTTGTAAAAGACCTGGGACAATCTCGGACATGCATGCCGCTGCAGAGATAATGAGTGGGGCGGGGGTCTGCGCCGGCCGGTATGCTGGTATGTTAGTGAACAAGGCAGAGTGACAGTGTGCAGAGACTGTGTACAAGGAAGGGGGTGGAGCCTTTGCGGTGAGCAGCCCATGTTGTAAAGGGAGGAGTTTGTACACTATACTGGCCACTTGCTCTCATCCTCATCTCTCTGCAATAGACCGACTCTCCCAGAAGTCTGCATAGAGGGAGCAACAGTTCGGTATGAATGTGTCCGGGTTTCAGGCGGACTGAAACCCGAACACACGATTCAAAACCCGGACTGTCCAGATCAATTCCGGACTGGTGGCAACCCTACTCGGCCTCCTAAAACTCCTGCCAGTTACAAGGAACTTGGTATTAGTTGTTACGCTATTAAAGTAGAACATGCTAAGTATACCTATTCTTAATGTTCCCTCTCCCATCCTGCCTTACCTGTCTAAAATGATTTTGTGTACTTAACTACTGTGAAAGGATTGTGTGTGGATCCGTGCAAGGGAAAAAAGTACAGAGCAGAAAAAACTTTGAGAAGAACGAACTGCTACCCCTACAAAAAATACTTCCACCTGAGTGGAGTACTGGTAAGGTTGGGAATGATGTAGGTGTGGAGCTGTACTAATTTAAGTGACTATGAATGATGTGTTAGACCCTTTGCAGAATATAACACTGTTTGACTGATGTTTGCCTTTTATCGGTGCTGATTAGTGTGTGAACTTGAAAAAAGTGACTAGTGCAGAAAAGTGTGTTGCACCCTCTGCAGGGTGCAGCGCTATATATTTAAAGTGCCTAAAGAAATAGATGCCCGAGGACAAACATAAACCTTATTGGACAGTGCTTATACTAATGTGTTGTACCCTCTGCAAGCTACAACACAAAAATATGTGCCGATAAAGTCTGTACGTGACCAGAGAATTAGAATTATATCCGTGCTAGTGTGTTACACCCTCTGGCAGGTGCAACCTTTGAGAACAAAATATAATATAATAAAAATAAAAGTAACCTCTAGATAATTAACCCTCCTACTGATGGTACTAGATGTGTTTGATCCAGAGGGGTTTGACGCCCTGTAGATCTAAATGATACATGGACAAAGAATAAAGATAAAAAATTAAAAAAACAAACAAAAAAACTGTGTTGGTGTGTTACACCCTCTGTCGGGTGTAGCCGTCCTGAAATCACCTCTAGATATTATCACTCATGCTAGCAATTCTACAAATATCTTATGAAAAGGGGTTTGACCCCCTGCAGATCTGTATGATAGAATATTAGTGATATCCCAGAAACAATGTATACATCTCTCAACTACAGTGGTAACACTAATTGCAAACAGTAATATCACATCAGGTGCAATAATACAAAGTGACTTGTACTCAAAAAAGTGCTTAAAAAGTGTCCAATACTTTGCTGAAAAAAGACCCTTGGAATCTTCTTATTTAAGTGACAGTGGTGTTGGTGATCTTATCCATGCTCCTATCATGAATGCACTCACCGGATATCCTCACCCCCCCCCCCCCCCAGGGGTACTGCGCAGCCACAGTATGTGCCACTGTGTAGTAATCTTTAGAATACTTGTTCTGTGCTTTATTGTTGGCGTTGTTTTTGGCATTCCGCCCGTTTACCATGTGAAGGAAAAAGGGGTGCCCATAGCATAATTCCATTTTAAAATAGTTTATTTTGGTTAAAAATCTGTAAATATACTCACATTTTGTAGGAATATACAAGCATTTATAAAAACAAACAAGCGCCGTGGAAAATCCTATTCACAGCCCTGAGCGGAAGTGACACAAAGACGCTCGTAACTCCTCTTACGCATTTCGTCATTCAAGACGTCATCTGGAGCGTCCATCTTGCTACACCTCCTGTCTTTATATAGTGTGCGGTGTCTCTAATGCACCTGCAAGTAGGGACGGCCATTTTTGATGTGATTTTTAAGACTGAAGCCATAATGGTACAATGATAGTATACCTTTGGGTTGGATACTGTGGGTATAAATGTAAAAGATCCTTAATGTGTCTGCGCTTAGTGTCAGCCATTTTTGGTATGGTTTTAAAGACCGAAGCCCACAATAATATAGCGGCGATATCCCCACAGATACAATGAATTGGACATATGAATTTTATCAGAGAAGATAACATATAAACTTTAGATGTCCTATGGTCAGATGTATTTAGTTTTAAAGTACTAAAGCCCCATGGTTCATCCTCTCAAAGTGGACTACCTATGGTGCAGCTGTATGTTCATATACTTGGCCGAAAACAATGAAAATAATATTGGTTGGTGTCACCACAGCTGGTTAACGTTAAAACCGGTTAAAAACCCTGCACACTATAAGAACCGTTTAAATTGTACCTATTTTACAATATTAGTAATATATCTATCCACTCGATATACCATCATATATTACCAGACATGATTAAAACTAATATTGAAAATACCTACCAAAGGCTTTAGCAAAGGAAATTATGACTAACATATAAAAATTAAAAATGATATAAAATTACAAATTCATAAAAAATAATAATAGAAGTATGATTACTTCCAGATTATGAAAAATCAATTCCCATAAAGGCAATGGTTATTGAACCACCTTGAGTAGAATGAAAGACCGATCGCTAGGCTGGTAATGCCTTGACCTGGAGCTATAATGTTTTTAAACAATATTGCATCAAAACAGACAATAAATTCCTGTTACCCAATTTAAGAGTAGTTAGAGAACCAACTCTTATCTAAATTGACCGAGGCCTGATAGATGTTAAAAACTTCCTGTATAGTAAATTAAAGAGCTGAAGGTTAGATATTCTATCCATCTGTACATCTCTACTGAACTGACTTTGCTGTAACATTTTTGGTAAATGTCTTCTATCCATCTGTACATCTCTACTGAACTGACTTTGCTGTAACATTTTCGGTAAATGTCTGCTGCCATATCTTTAACCTTCTATATTTAATGCTAGCTCTATAACAAACACACTGCAATAACAATATTACTGGTGATTGATTCTCAGCCCCATTTGTCTTGAGTAATCAAGAGAGGTAATTAGCTTTACGACCCTAGCCTGTGTCTGTAGCTGGTCTGGTATTTGCCATCTCCTCCCCATATTCAGGTGTCTCAAATCAGACCCAATAATGACCAACTGAGAAATGCATGCCTGCTTAGTCTCTCTATAAATTTAAAGCAGCCTATGGGGTGGCGCAGACAGGAGCAAGGCGCAGACATCATGGCTCTGTCCTGAGTGGCTCTGTCACAAGTGATGCGCAGTTTCACCGACGCAGTTTAACGAAAGCAGGATAACTAAAGCTGGATGAAGATACAAAAAGAACTCTGCTCCACTCTGCAAGACGACAAGCAAACCAGATTTGGACATTTATTTTATATTTTATATAAAGTTAGTTTCCCACTCTCTATCCGCTAACATGCTCCTTATTCTCTTCCTTTTCACATTGGTGTCTTCTATCCTCAAATTATCTTTACTCTACCCCTCCTCTCTTCCCTGCAGCATGCACATATCACCCTCACTCCTACCCTCTCCCTACTATGGCACCCATCATCTCCTGCATTTGCTGCACCCACATGCTGACATAAACACCAGGGCCACTAGACACGTGCGCTCATACACATCCCACTCCCATCTGGCCTTCCTCGCCCTCCTCCTTCTCCTAGTCTCAGGTGACATTTCTCCTAATCCTGGTCCGCCATTTTCCAACTGCAAGCCACATATCCAATACCCCTCCCCCTCTGGCAACCACCGCAATTTCCATCCCCCTGCTTCCTCAAAGCATTCCACCAATTTCATGCGCCCTTTGGAACGCCACTCCATCTGTAACAAGCTAACATCTGTACATGACCTCTTCATCTCTCATGGCTTTAACATACTCGCCATAACAGAAACCTGGCTTCAAAATTTTGACTCAGCTTCTCCTGCTGCCCTCTCCCATGGTGGTCTCCTTTAGACTCACTCTCCCAGACCCAACAGACAGAAAGGAGGTGGAGTTGGCTTCCTTCTATCCCCACAAAGCACCTTCCAAGTCCTTCCTGTCCCTCCCTCTCTATCCCTCTCTCCTTTCGAGATGCACTGTATTCGTCTGTTTTCTCCCAATTCTCTGAGGATTGTAGCAATTTATCGGCCTTCAGGACTGGTATTGCACTATCTTCAATCTCTCCCTCTCCGGTGGCACCTTCCCCTCTAAAACATGCGCAGATCACTCCCATACTTAAAAAGCCCTCACTGGACCCTACCAACCTGAACAACTTAAAACCCATCTAATTGCTCCCATTCACCTCTGAACTCCTAGAACGCTTAGTCTACAACCATCTTAGCTGTTACCTCAGTGAAAATAACCTTCTTGACCCCTTACAGACAACAGGAAGAATGAACAATGTGGAACCAGAAGAAGATCAATGGGAAGAGAAGAGAGACTATACCGACAGACCCCAATGATGGGCAAGAGAAAACGGACTAGAGGCAAGAGAGGAGGGATCAAGAAAAAGACAAGAATATTATGGTATCTACAACCTAAGTGAAGCGGTCTTTAATGATGAAGAGTTGAGAGTGCTTGACTTGGGATTGAAGTACGCCCTGGATAGAGACCTGGATAAATTTGAGGCTTATATAGATTTACAAAAGTTTGTGAGAAAAATGAACATTTAAAAATGTTTTGCTTCAAAGGAGATGAATCAAAGTATAAAGGCCACCACAGTTCAAACATTCCAATCTAAGAAATAACTCTATTTTTAACCCTAAAATGCAGCATAATGAAAGTTCATTGGTTTTCAAAAAAACCGTAGAGGACGACGTAAGAGGATTGAAAGTGAACAAATCCAAAAGAAATAACATCTGGAAAACAAGTAAAGAAATAGAAAAGAAGAAAGAAACAATCATTCGCCCGGCTGATAAGGGCGGAGGTTTAGTCATATTGAATAAGAAGGATTACGAAACTGAGATGAATAAATTATTAAAAACACAAGACACGTTTAAGAAACATATAAGTGACTCAAAGGTAACCCGAAAATTGAATATGAAAAGAAACTCAAATCTTTTGTCAAACGAGGGGAAGATAAGGGAATCCTAACAAAGAAACAATCCCGTTTTTTAATCTTTAAGAAGCAGCAAAAAACCCTGTTATTTACTACGTCCCGAAAATTTACAAAAGTCAAACGAACCCTCCGGGTAGGCCAGTAATAAGTGGGATCGACTCACTTTTCTCCAGATTGGGGGCATATATTGATGGATATTTACAACCGATGGTAGCAGAGGGAAAATCATATTTGAAGGACAGCAGGCAATTGATTGCGAAACTTAGGAATTTTGAAATACATGAAGACGATCTTCTGGAAACGATAGATGTAAATTCATTATACACAAATATCGTACAAGAAGATGGACCTTGTATAAACAGATCTAAAGAAAGAACAGATCAGATATATCACAGAGGATCTAAAGCTAGCTATGAGCCACAACTATTTCTGGCACAAAGGTGAATATTTTACCCAAACAAAAGGAGTTGCCATGGGGGCCAAATATGGGAGGAGCTGACGTGCTGACGTCTCGCGTGTTGTATCCGAAGGGACGGGTGTTTGTACAAGCCGGCCGGCTGAACTGTTTTTATTGCTACAATACACTGTAAGTGGCTTTTCTTCTTTTAAAATAAATGATGCTTAAACAATGTTACGCTATGGTGATTCCTTTGTAGTCTGGGAACATCTGATTATCACCATATGCTACCTGGTTACGGTCTGGGGCTGACGAGTCTGGCGATCCCTCTGCTGACCTCCTAGGCTCTCCCTGAGATTTTCTGTGTCCTGACTTTGGAGAAAGGCCCTGGCCAGGTTTAGGCCGCAAGCATTATTTGCTTGCCATCTGGTAAGCGAGCATTCTTCTTATCACTGGAGGTGTGGTGGAGGTTGAACTCACTTACCGTGGACCACTATTTTTTGTTATTCCTTTATACACAGTTATATTTTTTTTGTCATCAGTTTGAGGCCTGTCACCTTGCTTTTTTCACTGTGGAATTAAGAAGATGGACTTTTAGTTCTGATCTTAAACACAATTGACTTACTGAGCGTTTAATTAATTTTTTATCATCATTCAATTTATTTTTTATAATTTTTGTTTGATCCTCACTGTATCATCCTCATATCTTTTGGGGGGTAGCGCTGCTCTGTATTGATTACAAATATCGTACAAGAAGATGGACCTTGTATAAACAGATCTAAAGAAAGAACAGATCAGATATATCACAGAGGGTCTAAAGCTAGCTATGAGCCACAACTATTTCTGGCACAAAGGTGAATATTTTACCCAAACAAAAGGAGTTGCCATGGGGGCCAAATATGCCCCTAGTGTAGCAAATCTGTTTTTAAACTGTTGGGAGGAGGAACAAATATATAGTGTGCAAAGAGACAATCTAAAATTGTATCGTAGATACATAGATGACATCAAAATCGTTTGGAGAGGTAGAGAGGAAGAACTACAAGCTTTCAACTAAATAAACCTGAACATCTATGGAATTACTTTTACGGGCAATTGGAACTCACAAAGTATTGACTATCTTGATTTACAAGTATTTAAAAACAATGGGTATTTAAACACAAGGATGTTCTTCAAAACCACGGACAGAAATGGTTACATCCCAACTAACAGCTGCCATTATCCACAGTGGATTGGCAATATACTAAAAGGGCAACTAATGCATATATATAGAAATTGCAGCAATTTGAATGACTATGAAGATCAATCTAATATGATCATCAACAGATTTGTGGCAAAAGGGCAGTGGCGGCTGGTGAAGTTTTAGGATGGGGGCGCCAGGCCCTGCCCTTCCTTTTTGACCCCTCCCACTTGGTGAAAATGTGCGTGGTTTCAGCGAAAAAGTGGGCCTGGCTCTAAGGTGGTGTGGTTAGTGTCTGAGATGAACGAGGGATGGAGGGAGAGAGGGATGGAGGGACAGCAGGCCCAGATCCTACACAACAATAAAAATGTGTATTCTAGAAAGTTTAACAATCAGCAGATAAAGATACTCCAAACGGGAAAAAAAGGGGGTTGAATCGCGCTAAAAAGGAATAGCAATCATATATATCGTCGCCAACCCAAATGTTGAAAAGTGGGTGAAAAATCTCTATTGGTGCATTAAACATGAAATTCAAAACATATTTACAAATTAATAATCAATCAAATATACAATAATATATATATATATATAAGTCCATATACAAAGAGATGAGTGAATCACCCCAAGTGATGTAAAGATGAAAACTCAAAAAGAGTTCCAAAGGATCAGATGAACATAAAATCTTGCTGTGAGAAGAAAAAAGTGCTTATTCCACCACCATAAATAAGACTGGCCGCTTACCAGAATCTCATGATCCCCCATTACAGAGGATCAGAGAGAGCTGTTTGTCAGTATTGATTCGGAACACGACCAATACCAGAAGCCTTATACCGGGATGAAACATCAGAGGCCTTGGTACCGTACTAAAGATGTTCACACTGACAGGTACTCAGACATCAGCCCACAGCAATACGAATATGGCATGAAAAATAGAAAGGCTCCATATAGTGTAAAATCGTTGGCTTTATTAAAATAAATAAAAGAATTAAACTCACATGCTAGTGGACAATAGTAGGTGCTTAGTATAGTCTGGAGCGCTGGCCGAGAGCTCACAGACAGCCCGTCCTACTGGAATCAACAGCGGCAATGGGAGGTGACGAGAACACGTCACTCTGCCCTACGCGGCGTTTCGTGATAGAGTCACTTCATCCAGGGGATACTCCAAACACCTGGTGTTAACGCTTCAATCATCCCGGCACCATGGTTCTTATGGTGTCAGGATGATTGAAGCGCATTATTTCTATTATTACATTGTAATATAAAATGAAATCATTCAACTCACCATAATGCAGAGTCAGTGGGAGTGAATGCTGAGTGTGTCACTAGCCACGTCGCCTGCCACCAGATGCCATCAGGTGCCCCCAGCGGAGTCCCTCCTTACATCAGGTGCCCCCAGCGGAGTCCCTCCCTACATGCAGCCTGTGTCACAAAAAATGCAGCCCGTGTCCCACTAAATGCAGCAGCATGTGTCACCACCAAATTGCAGCAGCATGTGTCACCACCAAATTGCAGCAGCGTGTGTCACCACCAAATTGCAGCAGCGTGTGTCACCACCAAATTACAGCAGCGTGTGTCACCACCAAATTACAGCAGCGTGTGTCACCACCAAATTACAGCAGCGTGTGTCACCACCAAATTGCAGCAGCGTGTGTCACCAAATTGCAGCAGCGTGTGTCACCAAATTGCAGCAGCATGTGTCATCAAATTGCAGCAGCATGTGTCACCAAATTGCAGCATGTGTCACCAATATGCAGCAGCATGTGTCACCAAATTGCAGCAGCATGTGTCACCAAATTGCAGCAGCGTGTCACCAAATTGCAGCAGCATGTCACCAAATTGCAGCAGCATGTGTCACCAAATTGCAGCAGCTTGTGTCACCAAATTGCAGCAGCGTGTGTCACCAAATTGCAGCATGTGTCACCAAATTGCAGCAGCATGTGTCACCAAATTGCAGCATGTGTCACCAAATTGCAGCAGCGTTTGTCACCAAATTGCTGCAGCATGTGACACCAAATTGCAGCAGCGTGTGTCACCAAATTGCAGCATGTGTCACCAAATTGCAGTAGCGTGTGGAAGAACAACAAGGCAGTTATGTGTTAGAATCCGAGAGTGTGTTGTCCTCTCCAGCGGTGTCTCCTGTGGAGAGGTCCGTTCTTCTCATACTTCCTGTTTCTCTCTCCTGGGTGCAACTGGAGAGAGAAACAGGAAGTGACATCATACTCAGATGTCAATCAAACCGCCCGGCCATAGTAATAGATACTAGCGCTGGGTGGAAGCTACTCGGCGCTTCAGAAAGCGCCGCAAGGCAGGCTAAACACCCGCAAATGAAGTGCCACGTATGCAATCTCGTGATTGCATAGACGTGGCGCTTCCCATAAGTGCACTGTGTCTGGCGTCGCACTGTGTCTGGTGTCTGAACACAGTGCACTTAAGGACCTTTTTTGTATTTTTTTTTTTTAAAGGGCCAGCTTTAAAAAATTTTTTTTTTTTTTTTACATTTTTTTTTTTGTGACTGCCTGGAGGGGGGCGGCGCCCAGGAGCCCCCTATGGACGGGCTGCCACTGCAAAAGGGTATAATAAAAAAGTATTGCTAACATTAAAAGAGAAAGTGAAAAAGATAGTCAGAAACATAATGATAGAAGGTAAACCATAAAATAATAAAATTAAAAAGAAAAAGCCCATTGATATGGCTTTCCTTACGGGATATAATAAACAGCATTAGGCCTTGGAAACAGTAATAAAAAAAACACTGGCCAATTCTACAATCTGACAAAGTCCTAGGCTCCATATTACCAGCTAAACCTTCCTTCATCTACAGAAGAGCGCCATCTTTGAGGAATAGACTGGTACACAATGCTTTAGATCCACCAAAACAAATTAAATTATTTAAAAATGTAAAAGGATTCCACAAATGTGGAAAATGTTTACCTTGCAGAGTCAGTAGGAAAACAAACAAGAAGAAAACTAATTTTACCTCAGCAGTAAATGGAAAAGAATATGACATCAAAGAATTAATAACCTGCAACAGTACCTATATCACTTACATCATTGAATGACCATGCCACAAACAATATGTGGGAAGAACAACAAGGCAGTTATGTGTTAGAATCCAAGAACACATCAATAACATTAAAAATGGTTTTAATAAACACAGTGTCTCAAGGCATTTTAGAGAATATCACAATAAATATGTATGATTTTTTTATGCCATAGATAAAATTAAAGGGCTTTATCAAAACTTAAGATCTCACAAAATGAAACAAAATGGATCTTCCAGTTAGAAACCCTCCAACCAGCGGGGAGGAATCGATATGTTGATTTAAATTTTTTGACAAATTTTTGAGTTATGTCTTTTCCTATAGATCTAACCTTCCTCTCTTTATTTTACTCTACAGGAAGGCCTCAGTCAATTTAGATAAGAGTTGGTCCTCCAACTACTCTTAAATTGGGTAACAGGAATGTATTGTCTGTTTTGATGCAATATTGTTTAAAAATATTATAGCTCCAGGTCAAGGCATTACCAGCCTAGCATTCGGTCTTACATTCTACTCAAGGTGGTTCAATAACTATTGCCTTTATGGGCATTGATTTTTTGTAATCTGGAAGTAATCATACTTCAATTATTTTTTATGAATTTGTAATTTTATATAATTTGTAATTTTTATATTTTAGTCATAATTTCCATTGCTAAAGCCTTTGATAGGTATTTTCAATATTAGTTTCGTGTCTGGTAGTATATGATGGTATATTGAGTGGATAGATATAATACTAATATTGTAAAATAGGTACAATTCAAATGGTTCTTATAGTGTGCGGGGTTTTTTACGGGTTTTTACCGTTAACCAATTGTGGTGACACCAACCAGTATTATTTTCATTGTTTTCGGCCAAGTATATGAACATACAGCTGCACCATAGGTAGTCCACTTTGAGAGGACAAACCATGGGGCTTTAGTACATAAAACGAAATACATCTGACCATAGGACATCTAAAGTATATATGCTATCTTCTCTGATAAAATTCATATGTCCGAATCATTGTATCCGCTACATTATTGCGGGCTTCGGTCTTAAAACCATACCAAAAATGGCCGACATTAAGCGCAGACGCATTAAGGATCTTTTACATTTATACCCATAGTATCCATCCCAAAGGTATACCATGATTGTACCATTATGGGCTTCAGTCTTAAAAATCCCATCAAAAATTGCCGCCGCTACACACAGGCACATTAGAGACACCGCACACTATATAAAGACAGGAGGTGTAGCAAGATGGACGCTCCAGATGACGTCTTGAATGATGAAATGCGTAGGGTGGAGTTACATCTTTACGTCACTTCCGGTCAGGGCCGTGAATTGGATTTTCCAGGGCGCTTGTTTGTTTTTATAAATGCTTGCATATTCCTACAAAATGTGAGTATATTTACCGATTTTTAACCAAAATAAACTATTTTAAAACGGAATTATGCTATGGGCACCCTTTTTTCCTTCACATGGTAAACGGGCGGAACGCCAAAAACAACGCCAACAAAGCACAGATCAAGTATTCTAAAGATTGCTACACATTGGCACTTTGTCATGGTTATGCAGTAATGTTTGTCTGTCAGCTTACCTCTCCTCCATGTGTTCACCTTTAGAGGCCAGCCACTCTCACCTGGCTGCTTAAATAATCTTCCCTCAGCATAGCTCCACCCCAGCCTATAATTAGGAACACTATATTAACCTGTGCATTGCAAGCCAACCTCGCTGATCAATATTTTGTGTTTGAATTCCGTGTGCTCATTGCTCTGTGTCCTACATTTGATCCGGTTTACCGATCTTGGCTTGTTCTTGACTATCCCTGCTTGCTTGTGACCCTGACCTTTTGGCATGTTCTCTGTCTATTCCTGTCTGCTAGTCTCCCTGACCTTTGGCTTAACTCCTTACTATTCCTTGTTGTCCTGGACTTCTGCTTCTTCTCTGTCCTCCTGTAGCCTACCGTGAGTGTGAGCTGGGAGACCCTGGGGACCGCGACCTGGAGCCAGTTGCATCGCAGTCCATCCTCACCACTAGAGGCTCTGGTGAACACCTGCTGGCTCTTAGACTCAGCACCCTGGGAAATCTTATGCTCTAGCTCCCACTGAGATCTGTGTTGTTGCTCTAGTGGACCTGAATTCCTGAACCACCCAGTGTTCCATTCGCAGCAGTCAGCCATAGGGTCCACTACCTTGCGGTGCACTCCAGACCCCAACGGGGTGCATCTGTCACCTGGACTCAGGTGACCTGACACACATACTGTGGCTGCCCAGTACCCCTGGGGGGTGAGGATATCCGGTGAGTGCATTCATGATAGGAGCACGGATAAGATCACCAACACCACTGTCACTTAAATAAAAAGATTCTAAGGGACTTTTTGCAGCAAAGCATTGGACACTTTTAAAGCACTTTTTTGAACACTTGTATGAGTCACTTTGTATTATTGCACCTGATGTGATAATTACTGTTTGCAATTAGTGTTACCACTGTAGTTGAGAGATGTATACATTGTTTCTGGGATATCACTAATATTCTGTCATACAGATCTACAGGGGGTCAAACCCCTTTTTATCAGATATTTGTAGCATTGCTAGCATGAGTGATAAAATCTAGAGGTGATTTCAGGACGGCTACACACAACAGAGGGTGTAATACCAACACGTTTTTGTTTTTGTTTTTTGTTTTTGTTTTTTTAATCTTTTTTCTTTGTCTATGTATCATTTAGATCTACAGGGCGTCAAACCCCTCTAGTTCAAACACATCTAGTACCATCAGTAGGAGGGTTAATTACCTAGAGGTTACTTTTATTTTTATCTTTATTTTTATTATATTAATTTTAAGTACACTTGTTCTCAAAGGTTGCACCCGTCAGAGGGTGTAACACACTAGCATGGATATAATTCTAATTCTCTGGTCACGTACAGACTTTATCAGCACATATTCCAAAGGCACATACTTTTGTGTTGTAGCTTGCAGAGGGTACAACACATTAGTATAAGCACTGTTCAGTCAAGTTTGTCCTCGGGCATCTATTTATTTAGGCACTTTAATTATATAGCGCTGCACCCTGCAGAGGGTGCAACACACTTTTTTGCAGTAGTCACTTTTTTCAAGTTGACTAATCAGCGCTGAATAAAGGCAAACACCAGCAAACAGTGTTATACTATGCAGAGGGTCTAACACATTCATATCACTTTAAATTAGAACAGTGCCACACCTACATCATTCCCAATCTTACTTAACTACTGTATTTTTAATCCACTCCAGTCTGGTCAAGTGATCCCACATCTCTGGCTCCCATGTGCCAGTGAGCTGCTGCTGCAGTGGAGGGAGCGCTAACAACAGCTGAGACATGGGAACCTATGGGTGATATCACAGCTCCCAGAATTCACAGCTGTTGTAGAGCACTGCAGGATCACATGACCAGACCGGAGCAGACTGAAGATAGGTAAGTACACAGATCTTCCTTAATATATAGGTTAGGTAGGATAGCTAGGAGGAAGAGTGAGAGAACATTTTTAACTTTTAGGGTTTTCTTTCACTTTAATTATAATTAACTATAATGTTTCAATATCCTGGAATGGTTATATGGTCAGACTGGTTAAGTCTGGGGATGAAGTCATGTGTCATGTGACGCAACGCGTTGGAATTGTAGAGGGAGACGACACTTCCTCCAGACCGGAAGTCGACCATATTGGTACTCCTTTGATATTTCATTGAGTCTGATGTTCCACATACCTTTGTGCATGGCTTTTTATTATGTTTCTAACCTTTTAAATACATTTACTGTACTATGGAAGCATCTGCTTTATTTTTTTGAACTGATTACTTGGGATTATCAGGATATTGAATGGATTCACCTCACCCCTGGCTAAACTGAGTGGGCAGCATTGGAGTCTGATTGCAAAGTGTCACCTGACCCTTGGGGGTCTTTGCTGGGAGGTAAGCGTGTATACTGGGCAATGGGGGATCACAGTCACTATGTCTCATTTATGGACACTTATCAATTACTAAATTATATCTATATTGTTTGATGAGAAGATACTTTATTATCCCACGTGATGTTTCATGGTACTACATTTTAAAAAGTTTTCACATTTTCCTATTTGAGTGATTGCACCTCTGGAGGGCGTTTACATATATATATATATATATATATATATATACACAGTCGAATTATTCATTTGTATGTGAGTACTCAAATTAAAGTGCACCAAACACCACTTTACACTGATTAAAGTGCATATACGTACAGATTTCCACTTCTTCTTTACATTCGCTTATAAGCACTAAGCACTGCCCCATCCCTCCCAATAATGTCTGGGAGGACAAGGAGAGGCAGACGTTCCCTTGGCACTGTAAGGGGGCCAGCAACAAATGTGTCCACAGGCAAAGGTGAACATGGTGGTCAGTCCTCAGGCAGGGCATCATTTCCTCTGTTTAGTGAGTTTGCTCCTGCTATCCAGCTACAGCATGCAGAGGAGGTGGTGGACTGGCTTACTAAACCTTCCTCATCCTCTGTCACGCAAGCAGAGACAAGTGTGCAGTCCCCTGCAGTTGCCAGAGTGGATAAACCTGCCTCCTTGTCCACATCTATTCCTGCCATAGCCCCAACATCAGCCATGGAGGAGTCAGCTATGGAGTTATTTGACCACAGCGTCAGCCACTTGCTCCTTGATGATGCCCAGCCATTACTGGATTCAGATGTTGGTTCTGAGGTTGAGGATGAGAGGAACATGAGCCTAGAGAGATGGGAAGAAAACTGGTAGACAAATTGGCATTCATGTTCCCCCAGCCGCAGCGTATTGCCAAGTTGTCTCCAGTGGTAATGATGATGATGAAGAGCAGATGGAGCAGATGGAGATGATGATGATGAGGTCACTGATGCGACTTGGGTGCCAGATAGAGCAGAGGAGGAAACTAAAAAATAAATAAAGTGTGCTAATTATATGAAAATACACACATAGATGTGAATACATGTGGGTAGTAGTAAAAACCACAATCTACTGAGAGCAAGTAAATGACTCCATGAGTGGTAAAAATATATAAGTGCAAAACATAAAAACTCAAATAAAAAGAAGAAACAAAAAATGTGTACATGTGAAATACAATGATATTAATAGCGTGAAAATCTGAAAATCAAACAAACTCAGTCCATGGGTTCAAATATAAAAAGTTCATCAGTGAAAAAAAGCTTCCATCCACTATACAGCTCAGCAGCAACTAATCCCCCTATGAGTGGATTGACAAAGGAGAGAGATGTGCAGGATGGTGCAAATCCACTGGCGGTGACTCCAACAAGTGAGAAAGTGATAAAGGTGGACTCTTACCCTCCGTGTTGGACCCCCTCCTTGGCAGGGTCTATCAGGCATGCAGATTTTTGCCCTCTGCAGGGACCATGTAATGAGAAGATCTCCCCAGCAGCTGTTAGGAATGTTGCCTCCAATCCGGGCTGGTCCAAGTGAAACGCCTGGAGAGGGGGGGAAGGAAAGCTCTCTTGCCACACTGGGAGCAATCCACTCATAGGGGGATTAGTTGCTGCTGAGCTGTATAGTGGATGGAAGCTTTTTTTCACTGATGAACTTTTTATATTTGAACCCATGGACTGAGTTTGTTTGATTTTCAGATTTTCACTCTATTAATATCATTGTATTTCACATGTACACATTTTTTGTTTCTTCTTTTTATTTGAGTTTTTATGTTTTGCACTTATATATTTTTACCACTCATGGAGTCATTTACTTGCGCTCAGTAGATTGTGGTTTTTACTACTACCCACATGTATTCACATCTATGTGTGTATTTTCATATAATTAGCGCACTTTATTTATTTTTTATTTTTCATGGTATACACAGATATTGGTGTATTTTGTGTGCAGCTTTTACCTTTGACCTTTTTTGCTCTGCAGCGCAGTTTTTCTTTTTATTTTTGAACCTTGTTATACCAAGAGGAGGAAACTGAAGGTGAGGCGGCACAACCCCAAGGAGGCCGACATCAAGAAAGTGTAGAGAGCAGCCACCCAATTCCATACATTCTGCAGCTGTTATCTCCCGGGCCCACTCCCCAAAGCTCAGCTGTCTGGGCCTTTTTCAGCACATCTGCAGCAGATCGCACTGTTGCTATCTGCAAACTGTGTCTCAGGCACATCAAACGTGGCAAAAACACTAGCCATTTGGGTACCAAATGCTTAACAAGGCATTTAACGTCCAACCACTCAGCCCGTAGGCAAGAGCACCTAAAAGGCACACAAAAAGGGGCCCAAAGCTGTCCCTTCTCCTCTTTACCCACTTCAGTCTGCCCCTGCTATACTGAGTCATTACCCCTCAGCAACCTCCACTGACAGGGATGAGGGTATAGCACAGGGTGTCCCAGGTCCTAGCAGCACATCTGCCAGCAGCCCACCACCAGCTGTAGACTGTACGTGGCAAATTTCTCTGCCCCATCTGCTGCAGCAGAAAAAAAAAATACAATCCCTGCCGCCCACATGCCCAGCGTCTAAATGCAAGCTTGTCAAAGCTGTTGGCTCTCCAACTTCTGCCTTTCAGCCTGGTGGATTCTGGCCATTTACGTGAATTCGCACAATTTGCTGCACCACATTCGCAGGTTCCCAGTCACTACTACTTTTCACGTAAGGCCGTTCCATCTCTCTAACATCACGTGGAAGGGAATGTTCTGGCATTGTTGGGCAAGGCAGTCAGCTGTAAAATCCACCTGACTGTTGACACATGGTCCAGCAAGCATGGGCAGGGGCAATATATTTTGTTCACAGCACACTGCGTAACGCTGCTTGCAACTCAAAAGGATGCAGGACAGAGCACGGTGCTGCAGCTTGTTGTGCCCCCACATCTCCATACAGCTGGTGGTGATGATGCCAGACCTGTGAGCTCTACCCCCTCCACCACCGCCACCTCCATGCCCTCCTCTGCAGAATTGTCCTATGAACATCAGGTACCCCCTAAGCGTTCAAATGGCTATTCCCAGAATCAGGCTAAAAGGTGCCATGCAGTGCTTCAGTTTGTGTGTTTAGGGGACAGGAACCACACCGGAGCAGAGATTCTTGCAGCTCTACAGGGACAGGCCCAGAGGTGGTTCACACCACGCCAGCTGGAGCCAGGAACGGTGGTGGGCGATAAGGGCTCAAACCTCCTGTCCGCCCTTAGACAGGGGAAGTTGACACATGTGCCATGCCTGGCACATGTCCTCAATTTGGTGGTGCAGCATTTCCTAAATACATGCTAAAGATGTGCTAAATCTGGCCAGAAGAGTCTGTAGCCATTTCAGGCGGTCATACACAGCCAGTGCTCGGTCGGCTGAAATTCATCAGGAAATCCACCTGCCCATAAACCGCCTGATTTGTGACATGCCCACCAGGTGGAACTCGACTTTGACAATGCTGCAGCGGCTATTAATGCACCAGAGGGCCGTCAACAATTACCTGTGCAAATACGGCACGACGACAGGCTCAGCTTTTTTTCCCCACCCCAATGGCTGATCATTAAGGATGCATGCACTGTATTGTCATCATTTGAGGAGGCCACACGGATGGTGAGCCGTGACAGTGCATGCATCAGTGACACAATCCCTGTTGTGTTCCTGCTGGAGCAGACTCTGCGTGGCATTATGGACAGGGCACTGGAGGCAGAACAGCAGCAGGAAGAGGAGAACTTCTTTTCCTCTCAAGGCCCACTTTATCCAGACACCTTAATTCCTATGTCACAGAACACACAGAAGGAGAGAGGGGAGGAGGATGAAGAGGAGGATTCTGGCACTTTCATAGGCTTCAAAGAAGAGGAAGACATGCGTCAATCTGTAAGCGATGGCTTTCCAACCTCTTGGGAGTAGTATGTGGCTGGGAGAAGGAAGTTCCAGATGCTGTCATCCTGAGTGACCCCAAGAAGTTTGGTTCTCAAGCCTCGACAAATTTGAGGTGCATGGGCAACCTCATGCTTCAAAGCCTGCGAAAGGACCCAAGAAAACGTGGCATAAAGGAGAAGGATGATTACTGGTTGGCAACCCTCCTTGACCACCATTATAAGGGGAAGGTCTCAGAACTCACCCCGTCCCCACAGAGAGTGCAGAAGATAAAATCTCTTGAGAACACGTTAGAGGATTTTATTGAACATTTTTCCTGACTCCAGTAGGTTACAGTGTCGTGGAAAACGTAGTTTTGAGTCTTCTGTTGGTCAAAAGAGGAGCGTTGGAGGAGGCATCCGCCTAAGTGAGGCATTTCGGAATTTTTTTTAGTCCTCGCCGCCCAGGGCTATCAGCTTCCACATCCCACCGGCAGCGTCTGCATCACATGGACGATTACCTCGGGGCCAAAACAGAGATGGAGAGCTTTCTAGCTGATGATCCACTGACTTACTTGGTCATGAGAATAGACCACTGGCCAGAACTTGCTCAGTATGCTATTGAGTGGTTGGACTGCCCTGCATCCAGCGCGCTTTCAGAACGGGCATTCAGTGCTGCAGGAGGTTTTGTTACTGATCATAGAATGCGTCTGTCCACAGACTCCGTATACCGTTTGACTTTTAAAAAAATGAAACAGTCCTGCGTTTTCCCCCTTAATCCAACACAGGTGCTGGAGGGGGTTGTACAAGTAGCACAGCCATGATTCTTTGTGGCACAAATGATAGGCAGCCTATTCAAGTGAATAGGGCTGTGCCGTGGTATTCCCATTCAAAGACCAAATTCAGCTATCAAAAAAAAATAAGTTCAGAAGGTGGCAGTATCGCCTTCTGAATGCCACTCCTGTACCATTCTCTAAAAAGTATTCCACCACAGAATGCAAGCGTAACTAATCCTTAATGGACATATCAACATGCACAAATTATGTAAAAGGTTCCTTTTTCTGCACACACTGCATGCTTCGATGCCCTAAACCAGTGGTCTCCAAACTTCAGTCCGGAGGCCAGATGCGGCCCTTTGGTTGCTTTTATCTGGCCCTTGGGGCACTAATCCTGCCAGTAACACAAACAATGGGGCATATTTCCTCCCACTGACACCAATGATGGGGCACAACTACTCCCACTGAAACAAATGATGGGGCATTATTTTTTTTCCCCCACTGATGTCGGAACCCTTTCTATTCTCAAGGCCACAGTCTGCCCCCCCTAAAGTCTAAAGGACAGTAAACTGTCCCTTTGTTTTGAAAGTTTGGAGACCCCTGCCCTAAGCAATCATTTCAACATTATATAAGCATACCTTCTGATTTCTGAGATGGAAAGGAAGGAAACCTTTTAGCGTAAAGTACGTTGGCAAGGCAACACCCTGCCATGCCCCCCTTCCCATAAACCAAGTAGAATTAATATGCAAAAATAATTGCTTCACCTCTTAAGTGTCTTTTTTTTCTGCTATGTTCCCTGGCTTTAAAAAAACAAAACAAATGTAAGACAGCCCTCCGGCTCACCAGAGATAGAGCAGATTGTTTGCAATCTGGGCCACAATAGCCTCCTGCTCTATACTGTGAATACTATTGAGTCTGCGTTTAAAACAGTTACCAGATGGTACCTGGTCCCATCACGTGTAGCCCATCTTCAGCCTTCCCATACTGGTCTGTGCTTTCGTGGACATCTTACATATCTGGTGAACATGTCCCATGCTCAAACAGTTTTGGACCAAGGCCTTGAAGCTCAATAATTCTTTGTTTGACCGCCTTTTCCCCAGAGATCGTTGGTATGTCTTATTACACCTTAAAACCCTGGATCTTACTAAAGCCCAATTCAAATTGGTAACCTACATTTTGTTAGTGGCAAAACAGAATTGCCAAAGCCTGGAAGAAACAATTTGTTTCCTTTGAGGAAGTTCATCAGGGGATCGATGGGTTCTTTATCAATGAGAAACTGACCAGTATCCTGCTGGACATGCAAAATAAATTCTCAGAGATATGGACCCCCCTGGGTACAATATGCCCATAGGTCACTGTCCATGGAGAGCTATAACTCAATATAATAGTCCAGCTTTGGGGTGCTGGTTTTGGGCATTCCCGATGCTCACTCCCTTCCCCCTTACCCCACCTCTCTTTCCCACCTTACCTTCCAAATGTAGACATCCTTCCTTCCTCTTTCCCCCTTTCTTATTTACTTGTTACAGATCATATTGTTTATTCATACTTGATGTCTTGATCTGCTTATTGTTCGCCTGCGACAAATTTACCTGTCTCATTGATAACTTGTAGGCTACAAGTTTTGTTTATTGATATGCTATTTATACTGTTGGATGTTTTTACATTCTCGGCAGCTATGTTCCAGCTGTCTAATATCTTATTGGCAATTTCAAAAAGTTCTCTCATTCTATGTTTGGTACTTTACATTTTTTTCAATGAAAATCTATTGAAAATGAAAAAACTGTAATAAATTATAAGGTGGATTACAATTTTAGTGCAGTAGAATACGTTTGGTAATGAAATGCAATTTAACTGGTCTGAGGTCTGCACATGAAACAAAAAAGAGGGTCAGGTGAGGAGGAAAGAGGGACAGAAAGATTTGGGTTGAAAGAAGGGACAGTTCTTCCAGATAAGGGACAGTTGGGAGCTATGTACAAGTAAATAATAACATTTACCAATGTTTTTTAAGTTTTAAAAATCACCATGATGGCTAATAATATAAGATTTCCGACACAGCTTTAAGCTTTGCCTACAAGGCATATATGCTATATCAGCACAACAGTGGTGGCAAGCTTTATACACATCTATTTCTAGGAAGAAATGTGCAAACATGTAATGTATACAGCTACAGAGAGGACAAAAACATTTCCCATCTATATTAAGCATTACTGCACTCCTTCAATAAACTGAAATAGTCAATTTACAGTTAATTAGGGATGTTCTACTACAAGGCATCTGGATAATATAAAAGCTTTTAGATTTTAACATTGAAATGTTTTCTAATTCAAAGTTAAAACACAGCAGGCATATGCCTAGATGTGTGCAGGGACACACAGTGATTTTTCTGAACACTACGATAACAATTCAGGTCTATAATTACATAGTTGTCATGGAAAAGTAAGACATCTGTTGCGCAGACTGTTGGTTAACTTTTGTCAAAAGCTGTGAACTGTCTTGTTCTTTAATGGGAAGCAAAAAAGTTAAAGTCTTATTATATTTTTTTGTTCTGTCCCCCAGGTGACAACTTGCATGTGGCACTTTTTTCTGTCTTTCTAGCTTGTCTCATTGGTGAGTGTTGTTGACAGGGACCCCCTACTCCAACCACCTTCTGAAAACACATCTAGCAAGCAGAAAAATAATTGATTTACAGCACTTGTCTTGGGAATCAGGCACTTCCTCAAGACAAGCAGTCACTAGGTATGCAGGGGAAATTCCCCTGTCTTCCCCCATGTCTTTTTATCATTTTAACCAATGATGTTGTGCAGCTCCACCGCCTGTGTTCTAGCAACCAAAGATGCAAGGCAGTAGGAGCCACTTGTGTCATAGCCACCAAGAACGCTAGGTCTAGGAACAAATAAAAATAAAAAAAAAGAGTATGTGGAACAGGGGAATTGGATAGGAGCCCCCTAGCTTACATGTCCACTCCCCAGGTACGCTCTCTAAACAGGGGGCAGTGGCAACTGAGCTCTGCCAGTGCTCAACCTTAGTAACATTTAATACAATAACCCTGTGCTATTATATATTTTATTCTTTTTAAAAATATACATTACCATATAAAAGAAATAATATAAACTTGGAAAGAGCAGCTACAGTGCCTTAAAAAAGTATTCATACCCCTTGAAATTGTCCACATTTTGTCATGTTACAACCAAAGCAGGCTTGAGTGGAGGAGAAGATTTGGATGCCGCACACTGGATGTAGTCAAAAAACTTCACTTTATTGAAAAAATGGGATCATCAAAACAACAAGACTGTCATGCAGAAAGTACAGGTAAGCTTACCTGTACTTTCTGCATGACAGTCTTGTTGTTTTGATGATCCCATTTTTTCAATAAAGTGAAGTTTTTTGACTACATCCAGTGTGCGGCATCCAAATCTTCTCCTCCACTCAAGCCTGCTTTGCCTAGCATTCAGCCAGCACCTGGAGCTCTTCTGCTCTGAAACTTCTACTTACACCTGGGTCAGTGTCAGCCTGAGCGGTGGAAACACTTTCTTTGCTTGTCTGCATCTAAGGATATATGTTACAACCAAAAACGTAAATGTATTTTATTGGGATTTTATCTGGTAGACCAACACAAAGTAGCACATAATTGTGAAGTGGAAGGAAAATGATAAATGGTTTTTAACTTTTTTTACAAATAAATATCTGAAAAGTATGGCGTGCATTTGTATTCAGCCCCCCCGAGCTAATACTTTGTAGAACCACCTTTTGCTGAAATTACAGCTCCAAGTCTTTTTGGGTATGTCTCTACCAGCTTTGCACATCTAGTAGAGAGTGACATTTTTGCCCATTCTTCTTTGCAAAATAGCTCAAGCTCTGTCAGATTGGATGAAGAGTGTCTGTGAACAGCAATTTTCAAGTCTTGCCACAGATTCTTAATTGGATTTAGGTCTGTACTTTGACTGGGTCATTCTAACACATGAATATGCTTTGATCTAAACTATTCCATTGTAGCTCTAGCTGTATGTTTAGGATCATTGTCCTGCTGGACTAGAGTCTTTTGCAGACTCTAATGCCCCGTACACACGGTTGGATTTTCCGATGGAAAATGTGTGATAGGACCTTGTTGTCGGAAATTCCAACCGTGTGTAGGCTCCATCACACATTTTCCATCGGATTTTCCGACACACAAAGTTTGAGAGCAGGCTATAAAATTTTCCGACAACAAAATCCGTTGTCGGAATTTCCGATCGTGTGTACACAAATCCGACGCACAAAGTGCCACGCATGCTCAGAATAAATAAAGAGATGGAAGCTATTGGCTACTGCCCCGTTTAGAGTCCCGACATACGTGTTTTACGTCACCGTGTTCAGAACGTTCGGATTTTCTGACAACTTTGTGTGACCGTGTGTATGCAAGACAAGTTTGGGCCAACATCCGTCGGAAAAAATCCTAGGATTTTGTTGTCGGAATGTCCGATCAATGTCCAATCGTGTGTACGGGGCATAACACGTTTTCTTCTAAGATTGCCCTGTATTTCACTCCATCCATCTTCTCTGACCAGCTTCCCTGTCCATGCTGAAGAAAAGCAACCCCACAATATAATGCTACAAACCACCAAGTTTCACGGTGGGAATGGTGTGCTCAGGGTGATGTGCAGGGTTAGTTTTCCGCCACACATAGCAATTTGCTTTTAGGCCAAAAAGGTTCAATTTTGGTCTCATCTGACCAGAGCATCTTTGTCTATATGTTTGTCCCCAACATGGCTTCTCGCAAACTGCAAACAGGACTTCTTATGGCTTTCTTTCAACAATGGCTTTCTTCTTGTCACTCTTCCATAAAGGCCAGATTTGTGGCGTGCACGACTAATAGTTGTCCTGTGGACATATTCTCCCACCTGAGCTGTGGATCTCTGCAGCTCCTCCAGAGTTACCATGGGCCTCTTGGCTGCTTCTCTGATTAATGCTCTCCCTACCCGGCCTGTCAGTTTAGTTGGATGGCCATGTCTTGGTAGGTTTGCAGTTGTGTCATACTCTTTCCATTTTCAGATGATGGATTGAACAGTGCTCTGTGAGATGTTCAAAGCTTGGATATTTTTTTTTATAACCTAACCCTGCTTTAAACATCTCCACAACTTTATCCCTGACCTGTCTGGTCTGTTCCTTGGCCTTCATGATGCTGTTTGTTCACTAAAGTTCTCTAACAAACCTCTGAGGGCTTCACAGAACAGCTGTATTTAAACTGAGATTAAATTACACACAGGTGGACTCTATTTACTAATCAGGTGACTTCTGAAGGCATATGGTTCCACTAGATGTTAGTTAGAGGTATCAGAGTACAGGGGGCTGAATACAAATGCACAGCAAACTTTTCAGATATTTATTTTGTAAAAAATGTTGAAAACCATTTATCATTTTCCTCCCACTTCACAATTATGTGCCATTTTGTGTTGGTCTGTCATATAAAATACATTTACATTTTGGTTGTGACATGACAAAATGTGGAAAATTTCAAGGGGTATGAATACTTTTTCAAGGCACTGTATAACTCCACAGTGCAATCACCACAAAAATATCAATAAATGTATACCTACTAACAGTGAAGCACTCTTTGGAATAAATTACCAAACGTAGACATGTAAACAACAGAGCTCATGGGGGCGTGGCCTGGACAGCGATGTGAGCGGACGTGCGTGTCTGTAGCTCCGCTCGTGGCAGATCCTTTTCTACACATCCTGCACCCTAAAAATCTGTCCTACACCCCTGCCTTTGTGGGATTCATCGCTGTGACCTCAGATCACCATGTCCCCGCCGAAAAGAAGCGCGGCCTCCACATCTCTCGACCGCTACAGACGGACGGAGCGGGACCCGGAGGGACAAGATGGCGCCTCGGCAGCACCCCACGAGGCCTCACACGTGGAGCCCGAGCCAGATGGTACAGCAAAATTACTGGAGGCAATCTCTCTATGCCAGTCCACACTGACCTCAAAGATAGAGGAGGTGAAGGTGGACATATCACTAATTAGGCATGATATGACCAAACTCCGGGAACGAGTAACCGAGGCTGAGACTAGGATTGGGCAGGCGGAGGACATATTGCACCCCATGCAGCACTCACAAGACGAACTACAACGCCAGCTACAACAACTAGCCCAAAAGCATGACGATCTGGAGAACCGTGCCCGCCGGTCTAATCTCCGGTTTATTGGATTACCGGAGGGCTCTGAGGGCACAGACCCAGCCACC
Source organism: Aquarana catesbeiana (assembly GCF_042186555.1). NCBI lineage: Eukaryota > Metazoa > Chordata > Amphibia > Anura > Ranidae > Aquarana > Aquarana catesbeiana. Next base: position 496,185,173 of record NC_133328.1, on the reverse strand, counting down.
TTCCTGGAGCAGCTTTTAATCACAGCGTATGGCAGGGATGCATTTTCGACCACGTTTGTGGTGGAGCGTGCCCACCGCATGCCGGCCCGTCGACCGCCTGAGGGTGCACCCCCACGTACTTTCATTGCAAAGCTGCTTAATTTCAGAGATCGGGACGCAGTCCTGCGACTAGCCAGACTGAAGGGGAATATTCCATTTCGATCTGGCTTCATCTCAGCGTTCCCGGATTTCTTGGCAGAGGTCCAGAGGCAGAGGGCGCGCTTCTCTGATACCAAGCGCCGCCTTAGAGCACTCCATATTAAATATTCGATGCTCTTCCCGGCCCGCCTGCGCATAGTAGGAGAGGATCGAGTGCACTTCTTTGAAGACCCTGGCCAGGCCTCAACATGGGTAGACCACCTGGACGCACAAAGAAATCGACCTGCCTGAAACACATACCGGCCGTCTACCGTAAGTGCTTCCTCTTAATTTTCTACACACTATTTGCCCATTGACCTGTGCCGCAAGCGATCATCACAAAATGTATACCGATCCTCAATCACCCATAATGCTGCAGCCAAGGCAGATAACCATGAGACACCAAGGCCCTTTGTGCTGATCGGAACTCCCCATTGTGCCCCTCATCACTGCTGAACTGCCATGGGCTTACATCTACTTGTTATCCTTTCTCCTCCACTGCTCTTCGCTTCTACCTTTTCCCCTCCCCCTGGGGAACTCTCCCTCTGCTTTTGTTAACCTCCTGCGTGAAGAGCCATACACCCGGAATGACTGTGCCAGCGCCTTTTCCTCCTGCTCTCCTGAACTTCTTTTCGAACTCGCACCGTGCTATGGAGGTGAACAGGGGAAGGGACACCTCCACACAGCCACATTAGGCTACTTCGAACTGTGATGATCTTTATTCTCCTAAATGCCACGCTGGAGCGAAAACGTTGCAGCGTTTACTCTATCGCTGAATTCATATCCAGAATTTGTTCGTCCTCGGCGGGAGACCGTCATATCAATACTGGCACTGTCCTATAGACAACTGCCACGATTGATTGGTTTAATGTGCACCTGGTTTCGTTTTTTTCTCAAGAAGAAAAAAAATTTTTTTCTTTCAATGCTAAGCAACTTGCAAGAAATAGTTTATACATGTTGCACAAGTTTTGGGATGCAGGCCCCAGTCAAGTTGGGGCGACTGAGGGCAGGGAGGGAGGGCAAGGGAAAGGTTAAAGCAAAAGTTAAGATGAAGAATAAGTATTACAACTTGAGGATAAATGTTATGAGAACATGTACATGTAATCAATCAGGACGCGGGGTGAGGTGTGGTTCTGCTTCAGTGTGGAGAGTGATGGCTCAGGCCCATGTAAATACCCTACACATACCCCTCCAAATACAATCAAATACCATACTATTATGGCTAACCTAAATTTTCTCACTTGGAATATCCGTGGGATCCGTGATAAAATTAAACGTGCTGCAGTCTTTGCCTGCCTTAAAACATACCGGGCAGATATCACAGTTTTAGTCGAAACACATATTACTGGCCAACTTTAACTCGCATTGAAGCGACCATGGATAGGATGGGCATTCCATGCCACCCACTCTCCACACTCGAGGGGAGTATCAATCCTCATAGCCAAAACCACTCCCTTTGCAGTCATTACCATACGCACTGACCCCCAAGGTAGATTTATCTTCCTGCACTGCACCCTAAACGGCTCACAATACCTTATAATGGCATTTTATATACCCCCACCACACAAATCAAATCTAGTCACTGAAGGCCTATTATGCATGGCACAACATCCCAACATACCAGCCGTATGGTTGGGCGATTTTAATATGGTCCTAAGTCCCCAAAAAGACAAAACACAGACAAACCCAAACACAACTCTCCCAGACACTACCCGGCTTGGACGGACACTACAAGAATTCTCACTGACAGACACATGGCGATACAAACATCCCACCTCTCAGGCATATTCATGCTTTTCAGCAACCCACTCCACTATGTCCCGAATTGATTTGATTTTGGTGTCCAACCCATTGCTTCACCGCCTTTCGGACTCGGGCTACCATACTAGAACCCTATCCGATCACGCTCCATGTTGGGCGACCTTACAGCTCAACCCGATAATGGGACCACCTACGTGGTGTCTCCATCCCTTCTGGTTATCACTGTTGAAAGACCAAGAAGACATATACAAAGAGTGGCAATTCTACTTTACCACAAACAGAAACACAGCCTCGGTGGGACAGGTGTGGGAAGCATTCAAATTACATGTCCGCACTATCCTATCCTCACGAATACGTAGAATTAAAACCTCTTCTAACTTAACTCTTCACCAAGCCTCAGCTAAAACAGACGTACTGACAAGGGAATTTCAAAATGACCCCTCCCCCGACAGGGCAACCGCACTCAAACTCTACACCCGCCTATTAGACCAACTTCATTACGAGAAAGCTAAACAGAAACTTTTCTTTCTGAAACAGCGTTCATTTGAACAGGGAGAGCGAGCAGGAAAGCTGCTAGCATATTTAGCCGGGCAGGAGTCACACCCCCCCGTAACGGTAACCCTGGCTGGCCCACACAATGAACTCTCTCGGATCCCCAGTTAGTCGCTGAAACGTTCCAGAAATATTACACCGATCTATACTCCTCCAAGGTTGAGGTTACCTCTCAGGAAACCAGGACCTTCCTTCAGAACATCCCCTTCCCACAACTGTCAGAGTCCCAAGTGGAAGAGCTGGAAGCTCCTCTCACAGTAGACGAAATAGCTCTTGCCATAGCATCCCTTGCCCCTGCTAAGGCGCCTGGAGGTGATGGCATTCCATTAGACTTCTATTCAACATACTCGGAGATTCTGACCCCTGAATTACTGACATTATACCAACATATTTTTGACACTGAGACCCTTCCTGAAACCCTCCGCCAAGCGGTAATTATAGTAATTCCCAAATCAGGAAAAGATCCCCGCCTACCTGAATCCTACCGCCCAATCTCGCTTCTTCAAGCCGATATCAAAATATTAGCTAAAATACTAGCCATGCGCCTCAATAAAAGCATTCTTACACTTATTCACTCTGACCAGACGGGGATCATGCCGGGGAAAAACACAGCCATGAATTTAAGACGCCTTCATATGAACGTCCAGGCGGAACATGACCACACGGGAGACAGAGCGATCGTGACCCTCGACGCCGCAAAGGCGTTCCACTCTGTGGAGTGGAGTTACCTGTGGGAATGTCTAAAGGGATTTGGGTTCGGCCCAAACTTTGTAAAATGGGTACAATTGCTGTATTACTCCCCTATGGCCCGGGTTGTGGTGAACGGCTGGATGTCAGACCTTTTCCCTCTGAAAAGAGGAACTCGTCAGGGGTGCCCACTGTCCCCGCTGTTGTACGCCCTTGCGGTGGAGCCACTTGCCATTTCCCTTAGGACCAACCCGGACATACGTGGGTTGCGCATAGGATCTTTAACTGAGACGTTAAGTCTATATGCAGACGACATGCTCCTCTACCTAGAGGACACAGGCCCATCCCTCCAGGCAGCCTTACTTACCATTGAGCAATTCGGAAAAACACTCAGGCCTAAACATGAACTGGTCCAAATCCCAAATCCTCCCTCTTGATGTATCGCCCCCGCCACAAATTGCAGCTTCACTCCCCTTGCAGAGAGTTTCCTCTATTAAGTACTTGGGAGTAGAGATTACCAAAGACCCGCTAGATTACATCACCAACAATATTGAACCATTATTTCTACACTTAAAGTCCCATACACAAACATGGGCAAGACTCCCCCTGGGCATATCAGGCAGGATCAACTTATTTAAGATGATACTGCTCCCAAAATTCCTATATATATTCTGGAACTCCCCGGTACTCATCCCTCTTAGTATCTTTAAATCTCTAGACAAAATAGTTAACTCCTTTATATGGCGGCCCAACAGACATAAGCTAGCCTGGAACATACTCAAAAACCCAACCACCTCGGGAGGTGCGGCCCTGCCGGACTTATACACGTATTAGATCGCGGCACAACTTTCGCACTTTTATCATATCCATAAAACCGACGAGACTAGGTACCAAGCCTTAATATGCAAAAGACCAAACGGTGATATGCACTCCCCATTACAGGTGATATTCAGGAAAGCCAGCAAACATAACAAACGTAAAGACCGAGACCTATTACTATCTCAGCATAGATATGTGTGGGAAAAAGCAGTTAAACTATCTGGAGCTGACTACTTTCACTCGCACACACCCTTATGGCACAACCCCCAGCTGAGGGAATTGATCTCCCTACCAGGTGCCACTAGATGGGCAGCCAAGGGAATAGTATTCTTGTTCCAGGTTACTACTGTCTTTGGAATAAGAAGCTTCCAGACACTTTGCGAGGAATTTGATCTCCCCCCCCATATGCAATTTAGCTACACACAGCTGAGGCACCCGCTCCAAACCCAGTTCGGGCACGGACTTCCCAACCCCCAAGTACTACCTCTTGTAGACATAATCACAGGGACAAACCCAGAAAAGCTCATATCCACCCTCTACAATACACTCCGTACCAAATCGGTAGCACGAATTGTGGACACAGCAAGAATTAGATGGGAGGATGATGTGGGGCCTATAGACATCTCTGACTGGGAAGATATACTATCAAATGTTAAAACTACGTCACCTAAAATTTCCGACCGATTAACCCAGCTGTATATAATACACAAAGCATACCTAACACCATCCAGAATTGCCAAAATTTTCCCCACACCAGGACCCACACTGCCCAAGATGCTCCAATAGCCCGTGTTCATTCTTCCACCTACTCTGGTCATGCCCAGAAATACAAAGCTACTGGGCACAAATCATAACATTCCTTCACGACCACATGGGATCACCAGTTCAACTTGACCCCAGGCCATGCCTTCTTGGGTTACTTCCAGACGCCATCACAGACAGATCCCTGATTACACTCCTAAGCGAATCACTATTTAGTGCTAGGAAACTAATAGCCAAGCATTGGATGAGAACAGAACCCCCTACTTTACAAGCCTGGATCAGGGAAGTTAATACAGTGCTACCATATAAAAAGGTGATGTACAAAAACAGAGGCTGCCCAACTAAATTCCATAAAGTATGGGATAAATGGCTAGACAAGACAAGCACCTGTACGGATTAGTTTATTATATTCTCTTAAACCATGGGAACAGACTGCTATTTATGACCACTCTAACCGTTAGGAATTGCCATTGATATTGCTGTAATTAAGTATGGTTTGATGTGACGCTATATCTTCCTTCAACTAGCATACGTATGTTTAGGAAAAGTATGACACCCCCCTACTCCTTATATCTGTTTTTTGCCTATTTTCTCTTGACATGCAATTTTATGTACTGTCGATGTATAACTGTCCTCAATTCAATAATAAAGCTTACTCTTGTTATAAAAAAAAAAACAACAGAGCTCATAAATTACACAATCACCAAAAATCATGTGCAGAAAAAAGTAAAACAAAAAGTGAAAACAATCCAATTAGGTTATATAAAAAAAAAAAAAAAATTACACTTTGCTACAATATAAAGTAATGAGTGTACAGCTTCTATAACAGTGTAAATTTGCTGTCCCCTCAAAATAACTCAACACAGCCATTAATGTCTAAACCGCTGACAACAAAAGTGAGTACAGCGCTAAGTGAAAATGTCCACATTGGGCCCAAAGTGTCAATATTTTGTGTGGCCATCATTATTTTCCAGCACTGCCTTAACCCTCTTGGGCATGGTATTCACCAGAGTTTCACAGGTTGCCACTGGAGTCCTCTTCCACTCCTCCATAATGACATCATGGAGCCTGTGGATGTTAGAGACCTTGTGCTCCTCCACCTTCCATTTGAGGATGACCCACAGATGCTCAATAGGGTTTAGGTCTGGAGACATGCTTGGCCAGTCCATCACCTTTACCCTCAGCTTTTTTAGCAAGGCAATGGTCGCCTTGGATGTGTATTTGGGGTCGTTATGTTGGAATACTGCCCTGTGGCTCAGTCTCTGAAGGGAGGGGATCATGCTCTGCTTCAGTATGTCACAGTACATGTTGGCATTCATGGTTCTTTCAATGAACTGTAGCTCCCAAGTGCCGACAGCACTCATGCAGCCCCAGACCATGACACTCCCACCACCATGCTTGACTGTAGGCAAGGCACACTTGTCTTTGTACTCCTCACCTGGTTGCCGCCACACACGTTTGACACCATCTGAACCAAATAAGTTTATCTTGCTTTCATCAGACCACAGGACATGGTTCCAGTAATCCATGTCCTTAGTCTGCTTGTCTTCAGCAAACCGTTTGCGAGCTTTCTTGTGCATCATCTTTAGAAGAGGCATCCTTCTGGGACGACAGCCATGCAGACCAATTTGATGCAGTGTGTGGCGTATAGTCTGAGCACTGACAGGCTGACCCCCCACCCCTTCAACTTCTGCAGCAATGCTGATAGCACTCATATGTCTATTTCCTAAAGACAACCTCTGGATATGACGCTGAGTACGTACACTCAAAGTCTTTGGTCGATCATGGCGAGGCCTGTTCTGAGTGGAACCTGTCCTGTTAAACTGCTGTATGGTCTTGGCCACCGTGCTGCAGCTCAGTTGCAGGGCCTTAGCAATCTTTATGTAGAGCAACAATTCTTTTTTTAAGATCTTCAGAGAGTTCTTTGCCATGGGGTGCCATTTTGAACTTCCAGTGACCAGTATGAGAGAGTGAGAGCGATAACACCAACATTTAACACTGCTCCCCAGTCACACCTGAGATATTGTAACACTGAGTCACATGACATTGGGGAGGGAAAATGGCTAATTGGGCCCAATTTGGACATTTTCACTTAGAGGTGTACTCTATGTTTGTTGCCAGCGGTTTAGACATTAACAGCTGTGTGTTGAGTTATTTTGAGGGGACAGCAAATTTACACTGTTATACAAGCTGTACACTCACTACTTTACATTGTAGCAAAGTGTAATTTCTTCAGTGTTGTCACATGAAAAGATATAATAAAATATTTACAAAAATGTGAGGGGTGTACTCACTTTTGTGAGATACTGTATCATCCAATTAGATTGGAAGTAATAAGATGGCAGGACAGTCCCATATATCAGCCAATTAGATTATAAGTGTCCAAAAAAATATGTGCTATATGTAAAAATAAATCTTCCACAGTAACAGAAATCTTCCACCATAGACTGCCACCAAAAAGTATCACCCATGTGCCCAGTTGGGTGTCTCCTCACCTGATGTGGTGGACCCCTTAAAATATTCAAGGTGGTCAAAAGCCCTTTAATCACATAGGCAATAGGTCAGCAGCACCCAGGTCACATCTCCATATTCCACAGTTGTTGCATAAGTGCAATATTGCCAGTGACTTTTTAATAAAATAATAAAAAGGAGTAATACCCACAATGTGCAGAGACACATACAAGTGTCTATTCAAAGCATGCATATACACTGTAGATCTGTCAGCTATGCCAGATAGCGCCTGGCCCCTCCCAGCGTGATGTCATCACACAGGTGCTGCCCACCTCATGTGCATCACCCCTCCATGCTTTTTCAAGGGAGGGGCAATACACCTGAGGCGGGTGGGACCTGTGTGACTTTTTAGGATAAAGGTTTTACAATAATAATTAAAAGCTGATCATTGTAAGCACTTTTGTCATGGCTACATTTCCAGGAGAGCTTGTTCTTTTGAAAAACAACAGACTTACTGGCCAGATCAACAAGTGAAAATCTAAGAAAAAAATCCATCACGTGTAAGAATTGGTCATCTGCAATATATTAAATTATCGCTTTTGGGTTAAATACCACTTTAAAGGGGAAACACTCTAATTGTTCACAGAATCTTGGTGATTTTGAAAAGCTTGTTAAAGGCTAACTCCACCTTTAGCAACATGTTACACCCGTATTTATTGTCCATATTTGATCACTGTGCAATGCTTTGCAGGCTCCTGTGGAAAAAAACAAATGCACATTTTGTTCCCCATTTTATATGCATTTATTATTTTTTTCTTAAAGGAGGGTGTAGGCTTTAATTTCTATTTGCAAATCACTGAAAACTGTGTCAGGTTGTTTTCAAACTTTGCTTGAAAACAGATGCACCAAAATGTAAGCTAAAGATTGCTAGAGAAAGTGTTGCTTACATACATGCTGTTGGAAGGCAACATGTTTTTTTGTTTTAATATCAGATGTTTCTGGATGGTTGAAACCTGATTACACCTGGCCTGGATTGCCAGCAGAGCAAGTTCACCCAGCAGGGTGTTGATAACGAAGAGTAATAGATGGGAATTTATCTCCGACAGGATGTTCTCGCAGGCCTCCTGATGTGAGTTATGGGGGTAGAGAAGCACCAGATAAGACCTCCAGGAGGGGTGCGAATTCAAATGTCCTGTTACTGAACATCAAGAGCCAGCTGTTACAGAAAGATGACACAGGTCAGAATCAGTGATTCATGGACTATTTGCTGCCCCCACTACAGCATGCTTCCTAGAGGATGGACAGAAGAAGAATATATTAAGAAGGACTGCCTATTATGAATTTTTCATTAGACAGTGGGTGTTTGTGTCTGTCCGTGTGTGTGTGTGGGGGGGGGGGTTTGTCTGAGTGGGCTTTAAAGTGGTTGTAAATTCTCCCCCACAACTTTGTCCCATGTGAATCAGCATAAAAACCCTAATGGACACTGCTTGTAGATATCTCCTTACTTGCATAGTATTGTTGTAATCCTTTTTGTTCTTTAGAATGACGTCACTGAGTATGCCCATATCTCCCATGATTTATGGCACACTCTGTGTGCTTGTCTATCTATTATCAGGACTTCCTACGGCACAACACTGAAATCCTACGAGACTGCATAATCACTCAGAGCTGTGTGACATCACATGGAGTGGAAAAAAAGGCATCGGACAGCATTACTGCAGTCGTATCAGCTGAAGCTGATAAGACTGACATAGGCAAACACTAGATAATCAGCACAAGTAAATACTATGAAATAAAACAAGTCAGCTATGAGCAGGGAAGCAGGGTTGCTATAGAAATGTTGGATTGAGAAGGAGGCTTGGTTAACAGTACAGGAAGTGCTCAATGTAAGGGCGGAAATACACTCTACTGTGGACAATACTTAAGATGGCGTTGCCTTACCCCTGGAAACAAGTTTTTTAAAGTTTCTTTAAACAGTAAGTAATATGTGATTTGGGCTGGATTACAGTGGCTATAGTTTGATAATTACTTATTATAATGGACTAAATGAAAAGAAGCATCAGAGCGGGAGAGTTTACTTCCTCTTTAAAAGTAATGATCAGCCTAAAGTTATTTCTCTTTTTGCTCTTGGCTCTTGCCATTGAGCCCAGCTGAAGATACTGAACACAGAGGACGACCTTATGCAAAGTATCATTGATGTTCTTTTGTTTCATATGCTCTGTAATATTGTCTTTTAGTGTTTTATGTTAGCATTCCTATTTTCTTGGGAAATAAACAAGGCTCTTGCTTATTTAAACAGTAGATTTATTTTTTATAGCTAACCCTGTTATTGTACCATCACCATTAACTTTATCAGAGCTTTACTGGACTAGCTAATTATAGAAACAGACAAGTTAGTGCATATTTATAATAAATAGGAGGAATCCATAACCACCCAATATTTATTTAATTTGGCACCCCAGAAACAGGAGTGTGGAATTCTGCTCAGAATCCAAACCCAATGTATTTTTGTCTTGAGTTCCTATAAGCTAAGGAGTCCTCAACTATACAAGAATCCCAGAGCTGAAAGCATTCCTCTACTGTGGACAAGATTTGTGCTGGTTCGTGAAGCTCTGCTTGAGTGGTCCTGAAAGTTCTGTTAAATAGTCCATCAGTAAGTGGACGCGCAGATCTGGTGAGAATCTTGGCTGGTATATGTGTATGTGTTAAAGTTTATTGTATTGTTTATGCAAATTGTTTTAGGTCTGTTAGCTGTTCAGTTGTGCAAGTGAGAAGGGCTGATCGCCCTTGGTTAACTGATGTACCCTACAGATTTATAGGATAAACCAGACATCTTTGAGGGGGAAGTGGAAGAAATATAGATTATATTTTATATATTTTTTTGTATCCAGGGGAAGGTGAAATAGCTTTGCTCTAACAGAAGATCAATGTGGCCTATGATCTGAGATAAGAGGGCTAAAGTGAGTGTAAGGAGAGAGCTTCTTGTAGGACTACAAGTCCATATTAGCTTGGGAACAGCTGTGCCTCTGTGTGTCTGTGTCTCGGGTCTGCAGCTAGTGTAAGAACTGGTCAGATGAGCTGAATGTATTTTCATATCAATGGAGGTCATTGAAGATTTTCTTAGGAGACACGCCTTTGTCAATTTTAACAGTTGCAAAGAAAATGCATTGATTTACCAATTTAACGATCTATTAAGACAATGTGATGTTCAAAATAATAATATAAAGCTTAAACCGTCATCTAAGAAAGGCAAGAAAGCGAGAATGGCAAATGTGGTATGCATGCTACTAAGAATGAAGGAGATTGCTGAGCAGAAAGAGATTCAGTGGCATACTGAGAAGACGCAATTAATAGATCAGGTAGAAAGTGTAAGTAAAAATATATTAGTGATAGCTGCAAAGGCAGATGCAAATATTTGTGATCAGATTAAATAACTGTTGACTGAGAAGTGTGTATTGGAACAGAAAATGGATGAATTGGAGGAAACGTGTAAACTAAGAGGAAGTTGTTTTGCCTCTTTAAATCAAAGAGAGGTTGAGAGTATTATATGTCAGGGCTGGGCTCAGCCCTCCCTTCTCAGAGCTCAGGCTGCTCAGCTGTCGGTTAATTGCCAGCACTGATCATTCCTCAGTGACCCACCTGGTGATCATATCCTGCTAGTTAACAAGCCCTGCTGGCTATTTAGCTGTGTGGATTAGATCTCCTATGCCTTTGCCTTGGCCCACATATCTAGAGACTCTCTGCTGTGTTCCTGTTGAAGACTTGGCTGGCTGACATCCTTTCTGGTTCCTGATCCTGTCTGCTGCTCTGACTACACTGATTTCTGGCTCCCTGATTTCCTGGCTTGTTCTGACTACCCGATTTGGTTACCGAACCCTGGCTATGTTTTGACTATGTTTACTATTTGTAACATTTTTACCACTATATTAAATGGTGTGATTTTTACTGCATTTTCTGTCTCTGTCCGATTCATAGTTCCTGATATAATATTGCTTAGGAAGGGGTTACAAGAGGCACAGTCTTCCATAACCGAATTATCCTCCAAATATGCAAAGGCTGAGCAGTCTCACTGTTCAGCATTGATAGAGGCTTTAGAGCAATGGTTAGGGAAGCCTAATGCTCTTATTGCTGCAAGTGATGTTGCTATGATGGGAATCAATGTTGGAGATCTGAATGAGGAGTATGCTGTAACTGCTCTTGAAATTGATTCAGGAGTTGAAATGGAAAACAGGTCTGATCTTTTCAAGAATATCAACATGATGACCGTGGAGACTTCTGATGAGTTTGTTGCTAGTGACTACTCCTCAGACAATGAAAGTGTAAAGTCTGTTGATTCCAATCCTAGTAGTGTTATGCAGCAATGTAAGTCTCCATCACCATATGCTCAGAGAAGGCAGGGAGTCCAGTTCTCAAATGCTTTGTTTGTAAAAAGAGGGGTCACATTGCTAGGTATTGTTTGGTGGCTAATAATAATAATAATATGCAAATGAAATCGCACTACCCTAAAACTACACCAAGGCATTATGAAGTTTTTTTCTGCAAGATGGGTTAACAGTCCAAGGCATAGCGGCCATAGTAATCAAACCTGTGTCCCCCGTGTCCCAAATGATGAGACTACAAACTGAAAATAGTCAGTTAAGGCAGGAAAGGCATCAGTATGTAGAACAGCTGAATAAACTCAAAATGGCGGTAGCCGCATGATTATTAAAATATAGCACTTGGGGAAACATTTTGTTAGCAGCCCTTAGTGAGTTGCATGGATGGTAAGAATTTTCTGGTTAATGTTTCTTTGCTATGATGTGAATTTCAGAGATTTGGAATATTAATTTAAATTTTTGGAATATTATAGAGGACCTTGAAGTATTTTTAGTATTTTCATGGATAAGCCTCTGGATTTTTATTCTCTTGTTTTGCTATTTTTTTTATTATTGTTATTTGTTTATTTTCTTTTTTGTTTTGTTCAGGTGGAAAAATTCCAAATTGTTAGGTTTAGTCCACCTGAAAGGGGGGGTCACCAGCTATGCCCTCAATTAGCAGCTGACATTTTGTTTAAGACAAGAGTTGGTAGAAAGCCATTTTAGCCACTGGAGTTATTGTAGGGTTTTTTTTTGTTTTTATTTTCATTCATGTGGAAAAAAAATCCAAAATGTTTAGGTTTTGTCCACCTGAAAAGGGAATTTGTGCATAGGTCTTAAGACTAGATAAATGCATTGGGTTTTTTGGCATTTAAAATGAGAATTTTGAGAAGCAACATTCACTTTCATTTTTTTTTCTCTCATCATGGGCATCCAGTTTAGAATGGGTTCAGCCTAAAGAAATCATGGTTGTTTTGATAATTTGTTCAGAGTTGCAGAAGGCAGGAAAATTGAGTTCCTGGGTTCCAAGGGAGGAACTATAAGTAAATCTAGCAAGCGAGCTGATATTGTGGATAAGAATTTGATTCTGCTCTTGTTCTTATGTTTTCAGAGTCCTAGTGGAGCAAAGATTGAGAGGTCTCTGGAGAATGGATGGAAGGATCATAATTGTCATGTTGGCGATCCATCTGAGCCATGTAACATCTCAAATTTATTCAGACCAACATTCAGGGGATGATGAGGAAAGGAAAAATCCAGGGGAGAACTATGCATCCACTTCTGTTGTGTCATCAATGTTGGACTGGTTAGGTCAGAAGGGGAGGCAAGGGGGAATTGAGAGAAGGAGAAAGGTTAGGATTATACCAGAGGGTCCTAAGTTAGCAGAGACTTACCAATGGGGTCACCATGGCAATTTGCAATACAAAGTTTCTTTTGCTTTTGGACGATTTAATCCTAATAACATCGGAAGGACTAGCGTATAAAACAAGACTTGCAGAATATCATGCCGGAATCCCTCCAGTCGTTTGTGGATGCAACTATATATATGAATGCAACGGGTTATTGGTTAGGGAAAAATTCCAACCTATCCAATCCTTTGGAAGCAAAGGACGTAGGAAATGGGGTTTTTGGTAAGGATTTAAAAGAAGGGAAGTATGTTTTTGTGTTTGCCATATATTGGAATAACCAAATTGATATGATGCAGGTGCCCAGGGGGGTGACACTTAGTCATAGTAAGTTGTCTGTTGGCCAAACTAGGGAGCTCCAGATGGCACATCAACAGGGTGAAAATTTCCCTAAGGGGCGGTATCTCAGTCTTATCAATCCTACAGAGAGGTTTTTAGTTACTGGACATGTGGGACACCAGAACTGGAAATGGGGGCGATACGTCTGGTTGATGTCTGACCTGAGAGATTGGAACCTTGCACAGGTAATGTTAGTTATTACACACAAAAGCATGCTCTGTTAGAGAAAGGGGAACCACTACAAATAGTTTTAAGCTCTTCCCAAATGCTGGCTACCAGGGTACAGTATGCCTTCACCACATGGCACTTCAATGTCTCAGTGGTTGATAAAAACCTATTACCCTATATGTGCTGAATATACACTGAATCATGTGCGGTCATTGTACCAGTGGCTTACTCCCAGAGATGTGTGGACACAGAATGAGGTTTATTCAGGTTGCTTATTTCTGAGGAGTAACCGAAAAAAGAGGGATGTATTCAGCACTATATTGGGGGGAATAGGAGCTGTGTTATCAATGAAGTAAACATCAGTATCCTGAGTAAAAAAACAAACTCTCAGCCATAGCTTTAGACAGTACGCAGGGCTTTGTTAGAGAGAGATTAATGACATCCATAATAACATTCAACAATGTTACATAAATACCCAGGTTAAAGTGGCTCTAGATTTTATCCACCATTTTAAGAGGTTGGTAGAGAGTATGGTGATACATGGCAAAAATATGTCATAGGCTCTGGCGTGCACTCAGGGACAGGCGTAATTATCAACCAACTTCAAGCTGATTGTACAGTCTCTGTATGAGGGGCAGTGGCCTTATGAGTTAGCATCACAGCTCAGTAAGATTTTGCCAAAACACATTGCTTACACTAAACCAAAGTGGTGGTTGAATGCCTGGATGGGCTGCGCTAGTTTGGATTAGGAAAGGTGTTATGCTTCCTCATTGATCCCATATACAGAAGTGCAGACTTGGTCTGTATATTCGGTGGTATCAATGGGCTTACTGACTAGGGATTCTACCTTGTTGCATCTGAGGCTGAATTACCTATATGTGATCAGAGAGGATGGAGGCTGGAGGCAGGTTGATATTTCCCTCTGTCTGAGGCATGACCATGATGTCCTTTGAATGCCAGGTCAGTACGCGGTGGTGAACAAGAAATGTTGGGAAGATGCTTCACTCTGTGTTCTAGATGGGGAGAACATTGCCGAGAAGGAAACACCGGTGTATTATTTGGGACATAGAAGAGTTTTTTATTTGTCCTAAAGGATACCAATGCAACATTAGTCATGGAACTAGGATGTTCCATGAACCTAGCAATAGCTAGAGGTGCATGGTGTACCCTTGGCAATGTCTCTGAAATCCAGACACAGGGGTGGAATCATGTGGCACCACATATTGCCAATCTGTCTGTGGATGTCAACTATAACCACCCTGTTAGTCTGAGTGCCCTGAATTTGTTGTTGGACTCGACATTTATAAAGGAAGCTCTCGCATTTATCTATGCAAGTTGAGGGATGAATTGACGGTAAGGCCTCTTCGTACAATTTAGAGGCTTTGTTGACAATTCAGAGACCCGAAGTACCACGGATATGCCAAAATTGCAGAAAAAAAGGCCATATTGAGCAAGCCTGCCTAATCCTGACCTGTAAATACAATGAAGGGTTATAGGAGGTTGGGAGTGGAATGCCGAAATTGGTGGGTCACATATATATATATATGTATATATTATGGTAATGGATTGATTTGTGTGCTAATATAGTTTGACATACATCTATTAGGTTAATAATATGGGTGAATAAGGCCCTCCTCGAGGTTCTGCATCTGAAAGATGGTTAATATGTGGCTCTGAGTGTGTGTTGGTGAATGGTAAATAAATGGACACCCCTTGCCTGTATTGCACCCAATCATGAAGCTACCGAAAAGGAGCAGACACAGAATGGTGCCATGGAAGCTGTTAAGGAAGAATGGTGGTGGTGTGTCACTCAGGGGCAAAGCGGCACATGTTGGGAAGCATAACATATCTTAACCACTTCAGCCCCGGAAGGTTTTACCCCCTTCCTGACCAGAGCACTTTTTACAATTTGGCACTGCGTTGCTTTAACTGCTAATTGCAATGTTGTACCCAAACAAATTTTGCGTCCTTTTTTCCCACAAATAGAGCTTTCTTTTGATGGTATTTGATCACCTCTGCGGTTTTTATTTTTTGCGCTATAAACGGAAAAAGACCAAAAATTTTGAAAAAAAAATCATATTTTCTACTTTTTGTTATAAAAAAATCCAATAAACTCAATTTTAGTCATACATTTAGGCCAAAATGTATTCAGCCACGTCTTTGGTAAAAAAAAAAAGTCAATAAGCGTATATTTATTAGTTTGCGGAAAAGTTATAGCGTCTACAAACTAGGGTACATTTTCTGGAATTTACACAGCTTTTAGTTTATGACTGCCTATCTCATTTCTTGAGGTGCTAAAATGGCAGGGCAGTACAACCCCCCCCCCCCCAAATGACCCCATTTTGGAAAGTAGACACCCCAAGGAAATTGCTGAGAGGCATGTTGAGCCCATTGAATATTTTATTTTTTTGCCCCAAGTGATTGAATAATGACAAAAAAAAAATATTTTACAAAAAGTTGTCACTAAATGATATATTACTCACACATGCCATGGTTATATGCGGAATTGCATACCAAAATAAATTTTGCTGCTTCTCCTG
This sequence comes from Aquarana catesbeiana, assembly GCF_042186555.1. Taxonomy (NCBI): domain Eukaryota; kingdom Metazoa; phylum Chordata; class Amphibia; order Anura; family Ranidae; genus Aquarana; species Aquarana catesbeiana. The sequence goes on along the minus strand of NC_133328.1, from coordinate 496,169,159 downwards.
AGTACGGGGATACCACATGTGTGGGACTTTTTGGGAGCCTAGCCGCGTACGGGGCCCCCGAAAACCAATCACCGCCTTCAGGATTTCTAAGGGCGTAAAAGTTTGATTTCACTCCTCACTACCTATCACAGTTTTGAAGGCCATAAAATGCCAAGATGGCACAACCCCCCCCCCCAAATCACCACATTTTGGAACATAGACACCCCAAGCTATTTGCTGAGAGGCATGTTGAGTCCATGGAATATTTTATATTTTGCCACAAGTTGCAGGAAAATGACAAACTTCTTTTTTTTTTTTGCACAAAGTTGTCACTAAATGATATATTGCTCAAACATGCCATGGGCATATGTGGAATTCTGCTGAGCCTAGCCACATATGGGGCCCCGAAAACCAAGCACCGCCTTCAGGTTTTTTAAGGTCGTAAATTTTTTATTTCACTCCTCACTACCTATCACAGTTTTGAATATAAAAAAGATGATCTTAGGCCGAGTACATGTTACCAAATACGACATGCTTAAAAATTGCGCACAAACGTGCAGTGGCGACAAACTACATACATTTTTAAGAGCCTTTAAAAGCCTTTACAGGTTACCACTTTAAATTTACAGAGGAGGTCTATAGCTAAAATGACTGCCCTTGATCTGACCTTCGAGGTAATACCTCACATGCATGGTGCAATTGCTGTTTACATTTGACGCCAGACTGACGCTTGCGTTCGCCTTTGGGACAGGGGGGACAGGGGTGCTTTTTTTTTTCTTTATTTTTTTTTTTGCTTTTTTATCTTACTTTTAAACTGTTCCTTTCATTTTTTTATCATTTTTATTGTTATCTCAGGGAATGTAAAGATCCCCTATGATAGCAATAGGTAGTGACAGGTACTCTTTTTTGAAAAAATTGGGGTCTATTAGACCCTAGAGCTCTCCTCTGCCCTCAAAGCATCTGACCACACCAAGATCAGTGTGATAAAATGCTTTCCCAATTTTCCCAATGGCGCTGTTTACATCCGGCGAAATCTAAGTCATGAAATGCTTGTAGCTTCTGGTTTCTTAGGCCATAGAGATGATTGGAGCCATTCTGGTCTGCTGGGCGAAACACCGGCTGCATTCTCGGGTTCCCTGTTGGGACAGGAGAGCCAGAGAAAACCATGGAAGACGGTGGGATGGGAAGGACATTCCCTCCCACTGCTTGTAAAAGCAGTCTAGAAGCTAATAGGCTCAAGGATTGCTTTTACATGAAAGCCGACCGCTGGCTGAAAAGAATGATACCAAGATGATACCTAAACCTGCAGGCATCATTCTGGTATAACCACTCAAAGTCCAGCAACATACCAGTACTTTGCTGGTCCTTGTTGGGCATATATTGTAATCTTTTTTTTCATGCAGCCTGTGGGCTGAACGAAAAAAAGAGATTGATCCCACTGGTATGCCCACCATTAGAATACCTCCCTTCATCCACCCACTTCTGATGATGGGCATACATGCACCATTTATATATGCCGAAGCATGGGGGCATCCGCCCCAAAAGTTAGGAGCAAATCGCTCCTCCACCCCTTCTGCCCACATGCTTCGGCATATATGCTCTTTTTTTTAACTGTGGTGGTGAAATCACCCCCTACAGCGCTGGAGTCATGGCTTTATGTATCGTGGGAGCAAACGCTGTTGCTGTCAAGATAAATAAATCCGCGCTGCAGCTGAATGGCATACCTGAAAACAAAAAAAATGGTTAACAATAAAACAAAGTAAACAGTAAAGTATAAAAAAATGACATACCTGAAAAGCAAACATGATAAAACATAATAAAAATAAAACATTGCAGAATAGAATACAGTAAAAAAGAGCAGAACAATAGAGAGAGAATAGAGAGAGAGAACAATAAAACAACAACTATTTTATATTTTTTTGTGCATTTTTTTTTTACACTTTTTTTTTGTAACTGTAACCGGTTCCAGGTTCGGATCTCTCAAAATGCGATGGCATCTTGGGAGACCCTGTGAAAGTGTGCCTAGTCTGTGCAATGCTGTACCCTACGCTAAAACTCAACTAGTGTATGGTAGCGCTCAAAACATTCACCAATGCAAAGACCAGGATTGTCAGGACAGGAGGGACAATAATAGCGGGTGTCACACCTATATCCGTGCTTTCTACAGACATGACATTTTCTTTGGGGGGCTCGTTGGGTAGGGGTACTCGGGAGGACATAAGAAAAATGCCTCTCATGCAGCCGGCTTACTGCATTTGGTTGGGAAAGGTGAGGTGGAGCACCGTCTGGAAACAGCAGGGCTCTGACAATCTCTTCCTGGAATTTAAGGAAGGATCCAGTCCGTCCTGAAGCTCTGTATAGCACATGAGCGTTCAGCAAGGCCAATTGAAATAAGTATACAGACACTTTTTTATACCAGTGTCAGGCCTTACGAGCAAGTAGGTACGGCACCAACAACTGGTCGTTGATGTCCACCCCTCCCATATTTTGGTTATATTCGTGGACACAGAGGGGTTTCTCCACAACACCAGTCGCCGTAGTAATTTGGACAGTCGTGTCTGCCTGAAGGGAGGTAAGAACGAAAACATTCTTATTATCCCTCCACTTCATAGCGAGCAAGTTAAGTTATTACACTTCAAGAAGGCTCTCTCCCCCAGCCTAAGACGGGAATCTACAGGCAGCTGGGGAAAGCCCCGGCGATTAGATCGCACGGTGCCACATGCTCCAATCTGATGATAAAACAAGTGACTAAAAAGTGGCACGCTCGTGTAATAATTGTCCACGTACAAGTGGTACCACTTTCTGAATAAGGGTGACACCAAGTCCCACACAATCTTGCCAGCGCTTCCTATGTAGTCAGGGCAGTTTGTCGGCTCTATCTCTTCTCTCGTAAGCCATAAAAATGTATAGCCTGTGGCCCTGTCACAGAGCTTATACATCTGGACCCCGTATCTGGCACGCTTGCTGGGAAGGTACTGTTTGAATGACAAGCGGCCAGAAAACTTAATCAGGGACTCATCAACGCAGACAACTTGATGGGGAGTAAACAAGTCTGCAAAACGTTGAAGTGGTTTATGAGGGGGCGAATTTTGTAGAGCAGATCGTATCCAGGGTCGCCACGAGGATGACAGAGTTCATTGTTGTTGAAGTGCATGAACCACAAAATCTGCTCGTATCGTGTCCTGGCCATGGAAGCAGAGAACACGGGCATATGGTGAATTGGGTCAGTGGACCAATATGACCGCAACTCACTCTTTTTGGTTATGCCCATGAGGAGGGATAGGCCCAGAAAGATCTTAAATTCAGAAACCGTAATTGGTTTCCAATCTCTGGCAAGGGAGGACTGGGGAATAGTGGCGATGTGTTGACCAGCGTATAAATTGCTTTGGTCCACAATAGATCTAAAAACAGTGAATAAAAATCAAGTGATGTAAAATCAACTGTTTCTACCTGAATGCCGGGTTGGCCAGTGAATGGGGGAAGTACGGGTACTGCAGAAGTGGTGGGTTCCCAATTAGGATTGGCGAATGCAGCAGGAAGGGCACTATGGGCACGACGGGCCTGCATTTGTCTTCTTGGTGGCAGCAGGACACTACTTGTGCTTGCCACCTTGCCAGCTTGAACTGCACTTATGGGACTCGCCATGTCACCAAGTGTTACTGCAGTGCTGGATGTACGACCAGGGTGTACTAGGCCGCTGGTGCTTGCCAGTTCACCAGAAGGAATATCGGCGCTAGTACTTCTCTGCGCCATACGAGAGCCCTGCGGTTCTTGCACCTCAACAGCAGAAAAAGATTGAGGTCTGGTACGCCTGACCTTGGCAGGAACCACAACTCCGTCGTCAGAGCTATCTGTAATGGAGCCGCTACTATCTACAGGTTCGTATTCTGAGCCTGTATCTGACAGATGAGTGACTTTCTCTTCACTGTCATGCTCAGAAACATGTAGGCCTCTTCACCACTTCGATTTGCCATTTTGGGCTCTAAATTTAGTGGTACAGTAGTGAGACTCACAGGTAAAAAAGCTCCTGACTGTTAGCGACTGTATCAAAAAACTTTTAGCGATCGCAGGGATCAGGCCTGACTCTGTGAACGCTGCAGTTATGTGTTTAGTAAGTGACAGTGATCAATCGATACTGCACTCGGGTGGGCTGGGCGGAGGGGCAAAACGCAGGTGCTAGCAGGTATCTGGCTAATCCCGCTAACACTGCATTTTGGGAACCCTAAATTGCTGGGGACGCTAGTATAGATCTGATCGGATCAAATATTGATCCCTTCAGATACTATACCACTAAGGGAGGTGTATGCGTGGTCGTTAGCGGTACTGGCACTAACCTGACGCTGCCGACGCAGACCCTATCTGATCCTAAAACCTAAGTTATATCACCCGCAGGGCGATTAGGGGGTTAAACCTTTATTAGGTAATAAATGGCAGGTGCCCTGACACTATGAAAAAACTAACCATCGTCACCCTTAACAGTTAAACAGTGATCACTGGTGAAAGGGTTAACTAGGGGGCAATCAGGGGGTTAAAACTTTTACTAGGTAGTATATGGGGGTACCTGACGCTATAAACACCTGACGGCAACTAATACAGCGATCAGATAAACGATCGCTTAGTGACACTGGCGACGGGGGGTGATAAAGGGGTTAAAACTTTATTAGGGGTGGGGTTAGGGGGGTACCCTAGACCTAAAGGGGCCTACCACTAACTGCCCTACCACTTAAAACTTTCACAAATGACACCAATGCAATAATCAGAAAAAAAACTACTATTGGTGTCACTATGACAGGGGGTACAGGTGGGTGATCGGGGGGGAAAAAAGGGGGCCTGCGTGTTCTACTGTTAGTGTTGTGTTTGGTGCAAGCTTACTTGATGTGTTCTCTCCTCGGAAGCGGGAACGAAAAGGCTTCACGAGGAGCGATGACATCACTTCCTCCCCTTCTGTTTACAGTTCAGAAGTCCAGGAAGCCTGTCATTCGCCAGGAGCGATCGTGAGGGGTGGTCATGAATCAGTGGCCTCCCCCTCAGCTCGGATCGCTCCTGGCGCTAATTCGACCGCCGCAGGCACCAGGGGGGGTCCGATTGGACCCCCGCCCGCAGGCAGGCAGAGGCGTACAGGTTAGCCCTTATGCCTGCCCGTGCATTTGTGCCGACGTACATCGGCGTGCGGCGGTTGGCAACTGGTAAAGTGATTGTAAAGGCTCATTTTTTTTTAAAATAACAAACATGTTATACTTACCTGCTCTGTGCAGTTGGTTTTGCACAGAGCAGCTTGGATCCTCCTCTTCTCGGGTCCCTCTTTGCTGCTCCTAGTACCTTCCTCCTTTGAGTGGCCTTCAGCCAGCAGCTTGCTACAGGGGGCACGCTGACTCAGAGCTCCGTGTATCCATGCAGACATGGAGTCCTGACCTGGCCCCGCCCCCTCTCTCCCCTGATTGGCTGACTGACTTTGATGGACAACTGCGGTAGCCAATAGCGCCACTGCTCTGTCTCAGCCAATCAGGAGGAGTATACCGGGTGGCTGAGGGGATCGTGGACATCCCTGGAGAGAGAGAGAAGGAACTCAGGTAAGTAATTGGGGGGGGGGGGCTGCTGGGGAGGCTGCTATACACAGAAGGTTTTTTATCTTAATGCATATAATGCATTAAGATAAAAAACCTTCTGCCTTTACAACTCCTTTAACCACTTGACAACTGGGCACTTAAACCCCCTTCCTAACCAGACCAATTTTCAGCTTTCAGTGCTCTCACATTTTGAATGACAATTACTCAGTCATACAATACTTTACCCATATGACATTTTTTGTCCTTTTTTTCACACAAATAGAGCTTTCTTTTGGTGGTATTTAATCACCGTTGTTTTTTTTATTTTTTGCGCTATAAAAGAAAAAAGACTGAAAATTTGGTAAAAAAATGAACTTTTCTTTGTTTCTGTTATAAAATGTAGCAAATTTGTAATTTTTCTTCATAAATTTTGCCCAAAATTTATACTGCTACATATCTTTGGTAAAAATAAGTACAAATTGGTGTATATTATTTGGTCTTTGTGAAAGTTATAGAGTCCAAAAGCTGTGGTGCCAATATCTGAAAATTGATCACACCTGAAGTAATTTCTTGAGACCCTAGCATGCCAGAAAAGTACAAATACCCCCCAAATGACCCCTTTTTGGAAAGAAGACATTCCAAGGTATTTAGAAAGATGCATGGTGTGTTTTTTGAAGTTGTCATTTTTTCCCACAATTCTTTGCAATATCAAGATTTTTTAAAATTTATTTTCTTTTCACAAAATTGTCATATTAGCAGGTTATTTCTCACACACAGCATATGCATACCACAAATTACACCCCAAAACACATTCTGCTATTACTCCCGAGTATGGCGATACCACATGTGTGAGACTTTTACACAGCGTGGCCACATACAGAGGCCCAACATGCAGGGAGCACCTTCAGGCGTTCTGGAGCACCCAGGCCAATTCTGATATTTCCCTCCTACATCTAAAAATCATCATTTATTTGCTAGAAAATTACAGAGAACCCCAAAACATTATATATGTTTTTTTAGCAAAGACCCTAGAGAATAAAATGGCGGCTGTTGCTACTTTTTATCTTGCACGGTATTTGTGCAGCAATTTTTTGAACACTTTTTTTTTGGGAAAAAAAAACACTTTTGTGCTTTAAAAAAAAAAAACAAAACAGTAAAGATAGCCCAATGTTTTTACATAATGTGAAAGATGAAGTTACGCCGAGTAAATAGATACCTAACATGTCACCCTTCAAAATTGTACACGCTTGTGGAATGGCGCCAAACTTCACTACTTAAAAATCCCCATAGGCGACACTAAAATTTTTTACTGGTTACATGTTTTGAGTTACAGAGGAGGTCTAGGGTCAAAATTATTGTTCTCGCTCTAACGTTTGCAGCAATACCTCACATGTGTGGTTTCAACACCGTTTTCATATGTGGGCGGGACTTACGTGTGCGTTCGCTTCTGCATGCGAGCACATGGACAGTTGTGCAGGGTATTGCAGAGTAGTGCAGAGTAGTGTGGGGTATTGCAGAGTAGTGCAGGGTATTGCACTGTATTGAAGAGTATTGCAGGGTATTGCAGAGTAGTGCAGGGTATTGCAGAGTAGTGAAGAGTATTGCAGGGTATTGCACGGTATTGCAGGGTATTGCAGAGTATTGCATGGTATTGCAGAGTAGTGCAGGGTATGGCCGAGTATCACTGGGTATGGCTGGGTATCACCGAGTAGTTCAGAGTATGGCTGGGTATGTCTGGGTATTATACAAAAACAGAGAAGAGTGGGATCAAAGGGACAGTGGCTGATGTTGGCCCGATAATGCTCCCACCCTGGAAATGACTGGACTATATCGGTACAGATAGACAACAATGAACAGTTGAGTAAAAAGATTTATTACAAAGAAAGAAATTACATAGTGTACTTGTTAAAATTGCAAAAACAGAGGCTCGGAATTGCCCAAGAGACATCTGTTGTTACAGGGTATAGAATGGTCTGGTTCTCGACTAGTTTTGCGGTATTACCGCTTCCTCAGGAGGACCAATCTATGAGAAAGATAGTACATAATAATGCAGACAATATACATACAAAGATCGTAATACAGCATGTAGAAAAAACACCATAAGAGGTAAATAAAGAAGTGGCTTACCCTATATCTAGGTGAATATGTGCGGCACCCAGCTGCCCAAACATAACTCCCCCGCGGCGGACAAGGGGGATTGTGCGAAATTCCCTGGATGGATAACAAATAGCAATTGAGGGGTCTGGTATGTTAGCAGGTTAGGGGTAAAAAAGGGGGAGGATAGCCGTTAGCATGAAAGAGGGAGATAATTAGGGGCAAAAGGGAAGGAAGGGAAAAGGAGAAGGAAAGAGGAGGAGGGTAAGATGGGGGAAGGGAATAAGGGAAGGAAAAATTGGGATAGGGAGGGGAAAGAGGAGGGGGGGGGGAGGAGGGGGAAGGAGGGGAGAAGGGGGAAAGGGGGAAGGGAAACAACGGGGAAAGAGGGGAAAGGGGAAGGGACAAGAAGGGTAGTGGGGAGGGAGAATAGAGAAGGGGGCCCAGGGGGGGGGAGGGGAAAAGGGGAAGGGGGGGAAAAGGGGAAGGGAGGGAAACCAGGGGAGGGGAGGGTGGGAAGGGAACAGGAAGTAGGGGAAAGGGGAAGGGAAGGACGGGGAGGATCAGGAAGGCAGGAAGGAGGAAATGGGAGGGAGGGGAAGGGGGGGAAGAGGGAACAGGATGGGACAGACAGGGCATAGAAACAGGGGAGGAAAAGAGGGGTAAAATTGCCCGCACCCTCGCTAATGATATTGAGGCATAAGTTGTAGCTTACCATGGTAAGGAGTAATAAGGTACCAAGCCGCATGGAGGCTTCTTGATAGCGCAGAGGTCGGATGGCCCGTGGGGAGCAGGAGCACCCACTATGTCCACCAAGTGGGGCATCAAAGGGGGTACACGGGTGTGGGAGCCCAACAGTGTAAGGGGATACCCACAGGGTGAAATGGAAGTCTGTCAATAAAAACGTATCGCATATAACATGAGATACAGGGTAGTATCCATGAAACGGTATCAATAATAGATAACGTGGGGTAAAGGATAGTATCCGAGGGTAAAATTAAGGACAAACGTACCCAAAAGGATCCCCGGTAGGACAACGGAGGCGTCCCTTCCATCCAAGCCCACGTGTGCAATCTTTAGTGGGGAGAGCCGCACTGCTCACCCAAAAGGCCCGAGGGCCCATTAAGTGAGCTCCCCAACCCGGAAACGCCCACGACGCCGCCATCCGGCGGCGTCTGACATCACCATCTGCCGGCGCCCGACGTTGCCGGGTCAGTTTCTCCACACTGCGCAGGTGCGCGACCAGCGCTACTGCGCAAGCGCGTTCAAGGCGAGCCAACGGGCGGAGAGCCCTGGGCTCGACGAGAGCAAGCAGGGAATAAACGATTGATGTCATCCCTGCCAGGAGAAACACAAGTCCGCCGCTAAGGGAGGCATAGGCAGCCAGGAACCGCACCAGGCACCCAGGGATCGCCACAAAAATAAAGCAACAATCAAACAATGATAAAAAAGAAAATAAATAATTATGTAAACAATTACAAGTAAAATTGGGTATAGGTGGCAGTGTGAATGCCACAATAACAATTACGGTGTTTGGTAAACACAGAGGAAATTGACACTCCATACACGGCACAGATTACAAGGGGAACCCACTAACGGGAGCCATTGTGTAAAGTGAAGGGAGTAGTGCACTAGGAATGGTTATTAGTAAGTAATAAAAGTGAGGAACCGCAGCCATAGATGATCACTGGACTGCGGGCACATTCTGGATGATGGGAAGTATGTGAACGAAACAGTTGGGAAAGTAATAAAGTGAATGGAATTGTGGGGAGTGAAGGACAGTAATTATAGAACAAGTGCATTGAGGGTGAAAAGGTGTGCCGTGAATGTGAAAAATAATGAGGGTGATGTAGTGTAATGACGACCCACAAAGGGGAGGCCATGTGATTTGATGGGTGAAGGGTATCCCAAAGAGATTGAATTGGGGATACAATGACACAGGAGGCAGGTATCACCATACAGTGCTACATTCAAATTGATACAAACATAATTGCAAATAATGCCATGATATAACAATATAATGGGTTAAATTTAAAGGAAGAGTAGTTACCGTGGGTAAAAATCAGCTAAGGATTATAAATGTGGGTAACAGAAACAATCACAGTTGGGCCGGGAAGTTTCCGGTCCATAAAACACATACTCTTAGGTAAAGGTAGTGAGTTAAAGATGAATGACCCAACTAATGAAACATAGTAAGTTGAACCTAAAGTCCAACCTTGATATAATAAGATGACTAAAAGAATGGCTGTATGGAAATGGTAGGTCTGCCTGAACCGTAATGGGAAGATCCACATGTCTGAACCGTGTAAGAGGGGCAACTACCAACGTAATCGATAATGGATACACATAAAGAGTAGTAAACTTAAAATTAGAGGCACTCAGGAGAGAGAAAAAGGGGTGTGTTATCCACCCGATGAATATGCACAAATTTTGAGTATAGCCTCATGTAATCAAAAATAATAAATTGTTAAAAACTTACCATCATCCAAATTAATATACAAAAACAGAGAAGAGTGGGATCAAAGGGACAGTGGCTGATGTTGGCCCGATTTGGCAGGGTATTGCAGAGTATTGCAGGGTATTGCAGAGTATTGCAGAGTATTGCAGGGTATTGCAGAGTAGTGCAGAGTATTGCAGAGTATTGCAGAGTCGTACAGAGTATTGCAGGGTATTGCAGAGTAGTGCAGGGTATTGCAGAGTAGTGTAGGGTATTGCAGAGTATTGCGGGGTATTGCAGAGTAGTGCAGGGTATGGCCGAGTATCGCTGGGTATGGCAGAGTATGGCTGGGTATCACTGAGTAGTGCAGAGTATGGCTAGGTATGTCTGGGTATTGCAGAGTATGGCAGGGTAGTGCAGGGTAGTGCAGGGTATTGCGGAGTAGTTCAGAGTAGTACAGAGTATTGCAGAGTAGTGCAGAGTAGTGCAGAGTAGTACAGAGTATTGCAGAGTAGTGCAGGGTATTTCAGAGTAGCGCAGGGTATTGCAGAGTAGTGTAGGGTATTGCAGAGTAGTGCAGGGTATTGCAGAGTAGTGCAGAGTATTGCGGGGTATTGCAGAGTAGTGCAGGGTATTGCACGGTATTGCAGAGTATTGCAGAGTAGTGCAGAGTATTGCATGGTATTGCAGAGTAGTGCAGGGTATGGCTGAGTATCACTGGGTATCACTGAGTAGTTCAGAGTATGGCTGGGTATGTCTGGGTATTGCAGAGTATGGCAGGGTATGGCAGGGTATTGTAGGGTATTGCAGAGTATTGCAGAGTATTGCAGAATAGTGCAGAGTATTGCAGAGTCATACAGAGTATTGCAGAGTAGTGCAGGGTATTGCAGAGTAGTGCAGGGTATTGCAGAGTAGTGTAGGGTATTGCAGAGTATTGCACGGTATTGCAGAGTAGTGCAGGGTATGGCCGAGTATCACTGGGTATGGCTGGGTATGGCAGAGTATCACTGAGTAGTGCAGAGTATGGCTGGGTATGTCTGGGTATTGCAGAGTATTGCAGGGTATTGCAGGGTAGTGCAGAGTATTGCAGGGTATTGCGGAGTAGTGCAGAGTAGTACAGAGTATTGCAGAGTAGTGCAGGGTATTGCAGAGTAGTGCAGAGTATTGCGGGGTATTGCAGAGTAGTGCAGGGTATTGCACGGTATTGCAGAGTATTGCAGAGTAGTGCAGAGTATTGCAGGGTATTGCAGAGTAGTGCAGGGTATGGCCGAGTATCACTGGGTATGGCAGAGTATGGCTGGGTATCACCGTGTAGTGCAGAGTATGGCTGGGTAGGTTTGGGTATGGCAGGGTATTGCAGAGTATTGCAGAGTATTGCAGGGTATTGCGGAGTATTGCGGGGTATTGCGGAGTATGGCAGGGTATTGCACGGTATTGCAGAGTAGTGCTGGGTATTGCAGAGTATTGCAGGGTATTGCAGAGTAGTGCAGGGTATTGCAGAGTAGTGCAGAGTAGTGCAGAGTATTGCAGAGTATTGCGGGGATAGTGCAGGGTATTGCAGAGTATTGCACGGTATTGCAGAGTAGTGCAGGGTATTGCAGAGTAGTGCAGGGTATTGCAGAGTAGTGCAGGGTATTGCAGAGTATGGCACAGTATTGCAGAGTATTGTGGGGTATTGCAGAGTAGTGCGGGGTATTGCAGAGTATTGCGGGGTATTGCACAGTAGTGCAGAGTATTGCAGGGCATTTCAGAGTAGTGCAGGGTATTGCAGAGTATTGTGGGGTACTGCAGAGTAGTGCAGGGTATTGCAGAGTATTGCAGGGTATTGCAGAGTAGTGCAGGGTATTGCAGAGTATTGCAGGGTATTACAGAGTAGTGCAGAGTATTGCAGAGTAGTACAGAGTATTGCAGAGTAGTACAGAGTATTGCAGAGTAGTGCAGGGTATTGTAGAGTAGTGTAGGGTATTGGAGAGTATTGCAGAGTAGTGCTGGGTATTGCAGAGTAGTGCAGGGTATTGCACTGTATTGAAGAGTATTGCAGGGTATTGCAGAGTAGTGCAGGGTATTGCAGAGTAGTGCAGGGTATTGCAGAGTAGTGCAGAGTATTGCAGGGTATTGCACGGTATTGCAGGGTATTGCAGAGTATTGCATGGTATTGCAGAGTAGTGCAGGGTATGGCCGAGTATCACTGGGTATGGCTGGGTATCACCGAGAAGTTCAGAGTATGGCTGGGTATGTCTGGGTATTGCAGAGTATTGCAGGGTATTGCAGAGTATTGCAGAGTAGTGCAGGGTATTGTGGAGTAGTGCAGAGTATTGCAGAGTAGTACAGAGTATTGCAGAGTACTGCAGAGTAGTGCAGGGTATTGTAGAGTAGTGTAGGGTATTGGAGAGTATTGCAGAGTTGTGCAGGGTATTGCAGAGTAGTGCGGGGTATTGCAGAGTAGTGCAGGGTATTGCACTGTATTGAAGAGTATTGCAGGGTATTGCAGAGTAGTGCAGGGTATGGCCGAGTATCACTGGGTATGGCTGGGTATCACCGAATAGTTCAGAGTATGGCTGGGTATGTCTGGGTATTGCAGAGTATGGCAGGGTATTGCAGAGTATTGCAGGGTATTGCAGAGTATTGCAGGGTATTGCAGAGTAGTGCAGAGTATTGCAGAGTCATACAGAGTATTGCAGGGTATTGCAGAGTAGTGTAGGGTATTGCAGAGTATTGCGGGGTATTGCAGAGTAGTGCAGGGTATGGCCAAGTATCGCTGGGTATGGCAGAGTATGGCTGGGTATCACTGAGTAGTGCAGAGTATGGCTGGGTATGTCTGGGTATTGCAGAGTATGGCAGGGTATTGCAGGGTAGTGCAGGGTAGTGCAGAGTATTGCAGGGTATTGCAGAGTAGTGCAGGGTATTGCGGAGTAGTGCAGAGTAGTACAGAGTATTGCAGAGTAGTGCAGAGTAGTACAGTGTATTGCAGAGTAGTGCAGAGTAGTACAGAGTATTGCAGAGTAGTGCAGGGTATTGCAGAGTAGTGTAGGGTATTGCAGAGTAGTGCAGGGTATTGCAGAGTAGTGCAGAGTATTGTGGGGTATTGCAGAGTATTGCAGAGTAGTACAGAGTATTGCAGAGTAGTGCAGGGTAGTGCAGGGTATTGTAGAGTAGTGTAGGGTATTGGAGAGTATTGCAGAGTTGTGCAGGGTATTGCAGAGTAGTGCGGGGTATTGCAGAGTAGTGCAGGGTATTGCACTGTATTGAAGAGTATTGCAGGGTATTGCAGAGTAGTGCAGGGTATGGCCGAGTATCACTGGGTATGGCTGGGTATCACCGAGTAGTTCAGAGTATGGCTGGGTATGTCTGGGTATTGCAGAGTATGGCAGGGTATGGCAGGGTATTGCAGAGTATTGCAGGGTATTGCAGAGTAGTGCAGAGTATTGCAGAGTCATACAGAGTACTGCAGGGTATTGCAGAGTATTGCAGGGTATTGCAGAGTAGTGCAGAGTATTGCAGAGTCATACAGAGTATTGCAGGGTATTGCAGAGTAGTGCAGGGTATTGCAGAGTAGTGTAGGGTATTGCAGAGTATTGCGGGGTATCGCAGAGTAGTGCAGGGTATGGCCGAGTATCGCTGGGTATGGCAGAGTATGGCTGGGTATCACTGAGTAGTGCAGAGTATGGCTGGGTATGTCTGGGTATTGCAGAGTATGGCAGGGTATTGCAGGGTAGTGCAGGGTATTGCAGGGTATTGCAGAGTAGTGCAGGGTATTGCGGAGTAGTGCAGAGTAGTACAGAGTATTGCAGAGTAGTGCAGAGTAGTACAGAGTATTGCAGAGTAGTGCAGAGTAGTACAGAGTATTGCAGAGTAGTGCAGGGTATTGCAGAGTAGTGTAGGGTATTGCAGAGTAGTGCAGGGTATTGCAGAGTAGTGCAGAGTATTGTGGGGTATTGCAGAGTATTGCAGAGTAGTACAGAGTATTGCAGAGTATTGCAGAGTAGTGCAGGGTATTGTAGAGTAGTGTAGGGTATTGGAGAGTATTGCAGAGTTGTGCAGGGTATTGCAGAGTAGTGCGGGGTATTGCAGAGTAGTGCAGGGTATTGCACTGTATTGAAGAGTATTGCAGGGTATTGCAGAGTAGTGCAGGGTATGGCCGAGTATCACTGGGTATGGCTGGGTATCACCGAGTAGTTCAGAGTATGGCTGGGTATGTCTGGGTATTGCAGAGTATGGCAGGGTATGGCAGGGTATTGCAGAGTATTGCAGGGTATTGCAGAGTATTGCAGGGTATTGCAGAGTAGTGCAGAGTATTGCAGAGTCATACAGAGTATTGCAGGGTATTGCAGAGTAGTGCAGGGTATTGCAGAGTAGTGTAGGGTATTGCAGAGTATTGCGGGGTATTGCAGAGTAGTGCAGGGTATGGCCGAGTATCGCTGGGTATGGCAGAGTATGGCTGGGTATCACTGAGTAGTGCAGAGTATGGCTGGGTATGTCTGGGTATTGCAGAGTATGGCAGGGTATTGCAGGGTAGTGCAGAGTATTGCAGGGTATTGCAGAGTAGTGCAGGGTATTGCGGAGTAGTGCAGAGTAGTACAGAGTATTGCAGAGTATTGCAGAGTAGTGCAGAGTAGTACAGAGTATTGCAGAGTAGTGCAGAGTAGTACAGAGTATTGCAGAGTATTGCAGAGTAGTGCAGGGTATTGCAGAGTAGTTCAGGGTATTGCAGAGTAGTGTAGGGTATTGCAGAGTAGTGCAGGGTATTGCAGAGTAGTGCAGAGTATTGTGGGGTATTGCAGAGTAGTGCAGGGTATTGCAGAGTAGTGCAGAGTATTGCATGGTATTGCAGAGTAGTGCAGGGTATGGCCGAGTATCACTGGGTATGGCTGGGTATCACCGAGTAGTTCAGAGTATGGCTGGGTATGTCTGGGTATTGCAGAGTATGGCAGGGTATTGCAGAATAGTGCAGAGTATTGCAGAGTCATACAGAGTATTGCAGAGTAGTGCAGGGTATTGCAGAGTAGTGTAGAGTATGGCCGAGTATCACTGGGTATGGCTGGGTATGGCAGAGTATGGCTGGGTATCACTGAGTAGTGCAGAGTATGGCTGGGTATGTCTGGGTATTGCAGAGTATTGCAGGGTATTGCAGAGTAGTGCAGAGTATTGCAGGGTATTGCAGAGTAGTGCAGGGTATGGCCGAGTATCACTGGGTATGGCAGAGTATGGCTGGGTATCACCGTGTAGTGCAGAGTATGGCTGGGTATGTTTGGGTATTGCAGAGTATGGCAGGGTATGGCAGGGTATTGCAGGGTATCGTAGGGTATTGCAGAGTATTGTAGAATAGTGCAGAGTATTGCAGAGTCATACAGAGTATTGCAGAGTAGTGCAGGGTATTGCAGAGTAGTGCAGGGTATTGCAGAGTAGTGTAGGGTATTGCAGAGTATTGCGGGGTATTGCAGAGTAGTGCAGGGTATGGCCGAGTATCACTGGTATGGCTGGGTATGGCAGAGTATGGCTGGGTATCACTGAGTAGTGCAGAGTATGGCTGGGTATGTCTGGGTATTGCAGAGTATTGCAGGGTATTGCAGGGTAGTACAGAGTATTGCAGAGTAGTGCAGGGTATTGCAGGGTATTGCAGAGTAGTGTAGGATATTGCAGAGTAGTGCAGGGTATTGCAGAGTAGTGCAGAGTATTGCGGGGTATTGCAGAGTAGTGCAGGGTATTGCACGGTATTGCAGAGTATTGCAGAGTAGTGCAGAGTATTGCAGGGTATTGCAGAGTAGTGCAGGGTATGGCCGAGTATCACTGAGTATGGCAGAGTATGGCTGGGTATCACCGTGTAGTGCAGAGTATGGCTGGGTATGTTTGGGTATTGCAGAGTATGGCAGGGTATTGCGGAGTATTGCAGAGTATTGCGGGGTATTGCAGAGTATTGCAGGGTATTGCAGAGTAGTGCTGGGTATTGCAGAGTATTGCAGGGTATTGCAGAGTAGTGCAGAGTATTGCAGAGTATTGCGGGGTAGTGCAGGGTAGTGCAGAGTATTGCACGGTATTGCAGAGTATTGCGGGGTATTGCAGAGTAGTGCAGGGTATGGCCGAGTATCACTGGTATGGCTGGGTATGGCAGTGTATGGCTGGGTATCACTGAGTAGTGCAGAGTATGGCTGGGTATGTCTGGGTATTGCAGAGTATTGCAGTGTATTGAAGGGTAGTGCAGAGTATTGCAGGGTATTGCAGAGTAGTGCAGAGTGGTACAGAGTATTGCAGAGTAGTGCAGGGTATTGCAGAGTAGTGCAGGGTATTGCAGAGTAGTGCAGGGTATTGCAGAGTAGTGCAGAGTATTGCAGAGTATTGCAGAGTAGTGCAGAGTATTGCAGGGTATTGCAGAGTAGTGCAGAGTAGTGCAGGGTATGGCCGAGTATCACTGAGTATGGTAGAGTATGGCTGGGTATCACCGTGTAGTGCAGAGTATGGCTGGGTATGTTTGGGTATTGCAGAGTATGGCAGGGTATTGCGGAGTATTGCAGAGTATTGCGGGGTATTGCGGAGTATTGCACGGTATTGCAGAGTAGTGCTGGGTATTGCAGAGTATTGCAGGGTAGTGCAGGGTATTGCAGAGTAGTGCAGAGTATTGCAGAGTATTGCGGGGTAGTGCAGGGTATTGCAGAGTATTGCACGGTATTGCAGAGTAGTGCAGGGTATTGCAGAGTAGTGCAGGGTATTGCAGAGTATTGCACAGTATTGCAGAGTAGTGCGGGGTATTGCAGAGTATTGCGGGGTATTGCACAGTAGTGCAGAGTATTGCAGGGCATTTCAGAGTAGTGCAGGGTATTGCAGAGTATTGTGGGGTACTGCAGAGTAGTGCAGGGTATTGCTGGGCATTAGAGTATGGAGGGATGGCCGAGCATGGATGGATGTGACTGTATTTGTCACAGAGCAGCGCTGTGGGCACTACAGATCCAGCCCGCAGCGCTGCTGCCATCCGATCCCTCCCCCTCTGTACCGATCGGTAAACAGAGGGGAGGGAGGAACTGGCGTCATGACATGACGCCGGTTTGTTTACATGTGATCGCTCCGTCATTTGACGGAGCGATCACATGGTAAAGGGCCACGATCAGTGGCCGTTTACCATGATAGGACCCGGTGGTCACGGATGTTCTTGGGTGCGCGCCCCAGGGGGCACGTGAGAGCGGGATTCTGGGAGGACATCCATGGACGCCCACCCAGAATAAGCCGACCGCGCTGTAGCTGTCTTTTGGCTATGGCCCGGTCGGGAAGTGGTTAAGGTCAAACATTTATGGACTGTTCCATAGAAGTTGTCTCTGAAGAAGGCGAATGTGTGCCCTTCAGGCACAAAGCTGCACATGTTGGACGGCAACTTTTTTTGTTTTAATTTCAGATGTTTCTGGATCATTAAAACCTGACTACACCTGGCCTGTAATGCCAGCAGAGCAACTTCACCCAGCAGAGTGTTGATAAAGAGTCAGAAAAATGGGAATTCATTTCCAACAGGATGTTTTTGCAGGCTTCCTGATGTGAAGTATGGGGGTAGAGAAGCACCAGATAAGACCTCCTGGAGGGGTGCGAATTCAAATGTCCTGTTACTGAACATCAAAAGCTGTAACTGAAAGATGGTCCGGGTTAGAATCAGATTCATTTGCTGCCCCTAGTGGAATATATTAGAAGAATATATTAAGAATATAATAAGAAGGACTGCCTATTATTTATTTTTCAATGGACAGTGGGTGTTTGTGTGGGGGGTGTCTGAGTGGGCTTTAACCCCTTCAGATCCGCGCTATAGCTGAATGATGGCTACTGCGCGGACCTACTTTGCCGGGAGGCCCTAAATAGACGTCCTCCCCTTTGCACACTCCCCTTGCAGGGCGCGCGCTGTGATCACAGAGTCAATGAGACTCGGGTGATCACAGATCGGAGTAAGGCGCCGATCCCAGCTCCTTACCATGTGATGTAAACAGAAGATCGTAATCGTTTTTTTTTCTCCTCACGCTGACAGCATGAGGAAAAAAAAAAGCAGATCACCTGCTTCTGTGCAAGGGACATCGTTCCTGAAGAGGAATAGGTAAAGCTGCCTCATCTGTGCCCACCAGTACAGCCTGCCAGTGCCCACAGTGCCATGAATTAGTGCCCACCAGTTCATAAGTGCCAGAAATCAGTGCCACCTATCAGTGCCCACCAGTGGTGCCAGTCAGTGCTTCATTAGTGCCACCGAGCAGTGCTGCCTATCAGTGTCACCTACCAGTGCCGATCAGTGCCACCTATTAGTGCCCTTCAGTGCCGCCCATCAGTGCCCATCAATGCAGCCTATCGGTGCCCATCAGTGCAGCCTCATCAGCGTACAACAATGAAGGAGAAAAATTACCTGTTTGCAAAATTTATTACCAAAATATAAACCGGTTTTGTATTTTTTTTTTTTTAATTGGTCTTTTTAAATTTTTTTAACAAAAAATAAAAAACTAGAGGTGATCAAATACCACCAAAAGAAAGCTCTGTGTGTGGGGAAAAAAATGATAAAAATTTCATTTGGGTACAGTGTTGTATGGCCGTGCAATTATCATTCAAAGAGTGACAGCGCTAAAAGCAGAAAATTGGTCTGGGTAGGAGGGGGGTTTAGGTGCCCAGTAAGCAAGTGGTTAAAAGTAATGATAAACCTAAAGTTCTTCCTCTTTTTGCTCTTGGCTCTTGCCATTGAGCCCAGCTGAAGAAATCAAACACAGAGGATGACCTTCCGTAAAGTATCATTAATGTTCTTTTGTTTCATACGCTCTGTAATATTTTCTTTTAGTGTTTTATGTTAGCATTCCTATTTTCTTGGGAAATGAATGAGACTCTTGCTTATTTAAACACTTCCCTACCCTCGTATTGTAATATGACGTCCACAGATGGGATCTCCCATCCTGGGTGGACGTCATATGACGGCCTGGGCTTCCCGGCCGCCTAGGGGGCATGCACGCACCCGCCGCGTTGCTGGGGACCCGGTGCGTGTGCCCGGCGGCCGCGATGTCCGCCGGGCACCCGCGATTGCCCGTTAACCGGGCCGGACCGTGGATCTGCGTGTGTAAACACACAGATCCACGTCCTGTCAGTTGAGTAGAGACCGATCTGTGTTCCCAGTACAGCGGAACACTGATCGGTCTCCTCCCCTTGTACGTCCCCGCCCCCTACAGTTAGAATCATTCCCTAGGAAACATATTTAACCCCTTGTGTCCCCCTAGTGGTTAACCCCTTCACTGCCTGTTACATTTACACAGTAATCAATGCATTTTTATAGCACTGATCGCTGTATAAATGTGAATGGTCCCAAAAATGTGTCAAAAGTGTCCGATGTGTCCGCCATAATGTCGCAGTCACGAAAAAAAAATCGCGATCGCCGCTATTACTAGTAAAAAAAAAAACTAAATTTTTTTTTTTTAAATGCCATAAATCTATCCCGTATTTTGTAGACGCTATAACTTTTGCGCAAACCAATCAATATACGCTTATTGCGATTTTTTTTTACCAAAAATATGTAGAAGAATACGTACCGGCCGAAACTGAGGAAAAAATGTGTTTTTTTTTTTTTTAGATTGGGATATTTATTATAGCAAAAAGTAAAAAATATTGTGTTTTTTTCAAAATTGTCGCTCTTCTTTTGTTTATAGCGCAAAAAATAAAAACCGCAGAGGTGATCAAATACCACCAAAAGAAAGCTCTATTTGTGGGGAAAAAAGGACGTAAATTTTTTTTGGGTACAACATCGCACGACCGCGCAATTGTCATTTAAAGTGCGACAGCGCTGAAAACTAAAAATTGGCCTGGGAAGGAAGGAGGTGAAAATGCCCTGTATTGAACCGGTTAAACAGTATTTATTTATTTTTTTTTATAGCTAACCTTGTTATTGTAACATCACCATTAACTTTATCAGACCTTTGCTAGACTAGCTAATTATAGGAATGGACAAGTTAGTACATATTTATAATAAATTGGCGGGAGTCCATAACCACCCAATATTTATTTCACATACTAATGATTCATACATGTCCATTGTTTGTAAGAAAATGCACATAGCAGCTAAAAGTCTCAATGCTTTTTTGGACCAGGAATTGCAAAAAGATCTATTAAATGAAATAAAAAAACTTTAGTAAACACCACTTGAGATTATAATAAAATTTGTCAAATTATGGCTCAAAATGCTGTTTTTATTTCAGGCACTAAACTCTTAATTTTGGTACTTGGGTGCATGAGCATGTGTACTTATTATTGTTTTTGTAATTGAGAAGAAATATATTTGCACTAATCAAGTTGTTACTGTTAAGCTTTTAATATAGAAGACAAATAGCCAAAAACCACAAGACTGCTGATATGTTTCACAGTAAAAGCAATTAAAGTGGAACTTATGGGCAAAATTAAAAATGCTTACGTGATGCAGTCTAACAGCAGCATTAACACAGTGATATTTGTTTTTCTGAGTCCCCCCATAACATAGTTTTATTCAATTTTGGTTTTGCCAGTAGAGCCATTACATTTCCACATTGTTTGAGGGCGACAACACTGCTCTTCCTGCAATGAAATCACTGCAGTGTTGTAACCCTGTAGACAAGGTAGTCTCAAATAAAGATGTAGTCAAGGTGGACTTTAAAGCTAACCACACATGGATCAAAATTTGGCTGGTTCAGCAGGAACCAGCAGAATTTTGATCCATGTGTGAACACTGCAGATGAACAGAAATTGGTCTACTGATTAACTTCTGTTCAAACACTGTGGTAGATAAAAGCTGCTCGATCAGTGCTGTAGGCAAGAGACTGCAGCACTGATCTGTGTATTCTGACAGTGGTCTCCCCACTGTCAGAATACATCAGTGCATCAGGGAGGATTCCCCTATCCACCTCAAATGTGTGGACGGGGGAATTGGGTCTGTTTATTTAGTCTGACCTGCTGGTTGAAAAAACGCCCCGAGTATGGCCAGCTTAAGTAAAAATTAAAGACAAAGTTTAGTTAACAATTTTGTTAAGCAGTTAAAGCAATGTCTGGGCAAAAAAATGTAAACAGTAACTTCACTTTTGTTGAGAAAAAAACATTCCCTTCTGGGTGATTTATGTACATTGCAAGGATTTTAACAAACTTTGTTACAGACTCCTACCTTTGTTATTCTGAAGAAATCCCTGTGTGTTTGTATCCATGTGAAAAAGTGAATCTAATGGGAGTGGTTTCATAATTATCAACCAGCTGCTGCACCTGCAGGGCTCTAATGAGGAAAAGTGCAGGGTCTGCATCCCATTAGACGTGATTTTCTATTGGGAGTATCTCACCAAAAATGAAATTTTTGTTGCAGGGAATGCCCGATATCTGACTTGTATCTTAGTGTGGACTTTTGGGAAAATCAATGATCCAATCACACAAGCAGGAAATTATGTTTCTAGGGGGGCGTTCTGTACACGTTCTGTGTACAGAACACCTTCAGGTAGCCATATTGCATCGCATTTTAAAGACAAATACAGAGCTGCAGATTGAAAAGGAAAAGGTAATTTTAATAACATTTAATTACAATATGACTTGTGTCGCAATTGTATATGCTATATTATTTTTTTTATTTGCTATTTAAGTCATAAGCACCCCTCTCACCATATAAGTTTGTCCCAACTGTCACTTTTGCTGGTCTGTGGAAAAAAAAATGTGGAGAAAAATACTGATGAAAGTATATGAACAAAACACAAAGTATAAAGATAAAATTTTATTTTTTAGCTTTGGATAGAGTGGAGAGGGATTGGAACACCTGTCAGTTTTTATTTCTGTCTGTGTCTGCGTTAGGGAGATTCACCCTCTCTATTTGTCCTGTTTATCATTATCGCTGAAAGTGAAAGTAAAAGAAAATCCCAAATTTTGTTTTGTCCCCAGAAAAGTAATACAGTGCAAATCTTCCAATGGGGACAATAGTTCTGGTGACCTGGGGGTCCCCAGGGAATTCCCTTAATTTGCAGGGATTGCCTCTCACTTCCCGTTTGGTTATGGGGCAGGAAGAGAATGGAAATCTCTGCAATGGGACACAGATAGCGAAAAAACATCTGACAGGGGGTATAATCCTTCCTTACCCTATCTGAAATGAGAAAAAAAAAGTTTTGCCTATAGTTCGATTTTAACCACTTCAATACAGGGTATTTTCCCCCCTTCCTGCCCAGGCCAATTTTCAGATTTCAGTGCTGTCACATGTTGAATGACAATTGCGCGGTTATGCAACGCTGCACCCAAACTACATTTTTATAATTTTATTCCCACAAATAGAGCTTTCTTTTGGTGTTATTTAATCACCACTGGGGTTTTTCTTTTTGCTAAACAAAGAAAAAAATTTTTTTGAAAAAATAAATATTTTTCTTTGTTATAAAATTTTCTTTTCTCCTTCACTGACAGACACCAACGAGGCTGCACTAATGGGCACAGATGAAGAGGCACTAATATGCAGCACTGATTGGAATCTCTGATAGGCACTGACTGGCATCTGATGGGCAGTGATTAGCAGATGTGGTGGGCACCTCTGATGGGGACTGAGCTGATAATCAATGCGCTGATCATCAGCGCAGATCCCCCTCTGACAGGAGAGCTGCAGATTGGCTCTCCCTGTTAGCGCAAACCGCTTACCGGTACCTGTGATTGGTCACAGCTTATCACATGGGAAAAAGCCTATGTCATAGGCTCTTTTTTTTTTTTTTTTTTTTTTTTTAAATCAGACACTTTTTTTATTGAGAACATTTTTCAATTTACAAATAAACTAGTACACACAATACATACCCACTAAGCAACTAAAATTACATTTAAACTAACAGAAAAAAAAAAAAATAAATAAAACGTCATAGGCTCTTTACCACGATCGGAGATGCGGTGTGTCAGAGCGACACACAGCACCACAGATTGCAGCGCCATGAGTGGCTTATTCTGCTGGATGTCATATGATGTCCAGTCAGGATAACAAAGCCACATTGTGGTCAATCGGCAATAGGGTGGGCAGGAAGTGGTTATTATACTGAATGTTATCTGTAGTGGTCCTTTAAGCAAAAAATAAAAATTCAATTCTTGAGTGTTCAAACACATAGTGCCTTGAAAAAGTATACGCACCCCTTGAAATTTTCCACATTGCCAAATATAGGGAAATCTTAGAAGAAAACCTGTTAGTCTGCCAAAAGACCTGAGACTGGGGTGGAGGTTCACCTTCCAGCAGGACAATGACCCTAAACATACAGCCAGAGCTACAATGGAATGGTTTAGATTAGGGATCTCCAAACTACGGCCCTCCAGCTGTTGCGGAACTACATGTCCCATGAGGCATTGTAAAACTCTGACATTCACAGACATGACTAGGCATGATGGGAATTGTAGTTCCTGAACAACTGGAGGGCCATAGTTTGGAGACCCCTGGGCCAGCCAAAGTCCTAAATCCAATTGAGAATCTGTGGCAAGACTTGAAAATTGCTGTTCACAGACGCTCTCCATCCAATCTGACAGAGCTTGAGCTGTTTTGCAAAGAAGAATGGACAAAAATGTCACTCTCTAGATGTGCAAAGCTGTTAGATACATCCCCAAAAATACTTGCAGTTGTAATTGTAGCGAAAGGTGGTTCTACAAAGTATTGACTCAGGGGGGCTGAATACAAATGCACGCTACACTTTTCACAAATTTATTTGTAAAAATGTTGAAAACCATTTATCATTTTTCTTCCACTTCACAATAATGTTACACTTTTTGTTGGTCTATCACATAAAATCCCAATAAAAAAAAAAAAATTAAAACAAAGTTTTTGGTTGCAACATGACAAAATGTGGAAAATTTCAAGGGATATGAATACTTTTTCAAGGCACTAATTCTACCTCATTCCAGAAAAAGCTGCAGGACAAAGATCTAGCTAGTCTTTTTAATTCTCTTAGCTGCTACCTTTATATTGGCCTGTAACAGACTAGACTAAATACAACAATTAAATGTGTATTTTAGTGTATGTCAAACTAATTATATGGTATATTTACCACTACCAGATTTATTCACTAACAAATAGGACTGAATAGGCGTTAGGGTTCTATTAATCATGCAGAATGGCTATCCTCTATCTAAAACCAACATTCAGATTGCTAACATTTAAATGAAACCTTTTCTTGTAAATTATAGCTCACAGTTTTGTTTAGTTATATGCAAATGTAACACTGTTACCTCTAGTTTGTAGGTTTTTCTTTTCTTTTTTCCCCAGTTGCTCCCACATGACTGAACATTTTAATTTTCAGCATTTTTCTTTTCTTTCTTTATCTCTGCTCAGTGACTGTAGCTTTGATACAGTATTTAAGATCCACGTAGCTTAAGATAAACGTAACCGTACTGCACCAGCCAGATTTTGGGGTGGGCCAGGTATAAAACTTTAGAAGAGACATTTACAAAGTTATAGGACAGATGTCCATTGTTTACTGGTAATAGTTTAGAGCTCGTGACCCAGGTACACTGAAAAAATAAATGCACATATCCTGAAAGTGTATTTACACTTTTGCAGCCAAATTAGGATAGCACCCACTTTATATTTGTTACATGTTCCTATTTAGCATAACTATGTACTATATTTAAAAAAAATGCTGCTTACATTTTAAAAATGTTTTCTACTTTCTTAACAGCTTCAGTAGTGGCATAGGTCTTTAAAAAGCAAAGTGGTGGACAGTTATTTACCTAATTTTATTTATAAACAGCACAGAATAAAGCAACTTTGGCCGGACGATCCATTTTGTTAACCGAGAGGCTATGTACCTTAGTATTGCTGTGATTGGCCATAGAGAGACCAATGAGAGCATTTAAATTTGTGAGCCCACCCCTCCCTCTTACAACAGAGGGGGAGGAAACAGGAATCAACCACTTGACCTCTGGAAGGTTTTACCCACTTCATGACCAGAGCATTTTTTTTCTATTCAGCACTGTGCTACTTCAACTGGCAATTGTGCAGTCATACAACACTGTATGCAAATTCAATTTTTGCCATTGTTCTCACACAAATAGAGCTTCCTTTTGGTAGTATTTGATCACCACAGAAAATTAAAAAAAAAAAAAAAAAGATATTTTCTACTTTCTGATAACCAGATGCCAACCGCCCCACCTACATTTACTGTGGCTCCCATGGGCAGAATCACATACAAGTATGTGATTCTGCACTTCAGGTTCTGTGGTGCGCACCGCTGGCGACCCAACCAGTGAGTCCGCACGGAACTGCCAATCATTCCCGATAGAGGCAGAACTGCGGTCTGCTGATGTAAACAAGGCAGATTGCCATTCTGATAGTAGAGAAGACAGAAATCCTGTGTTTCTGCTAAACAGGAACACGGATCTCTGTATTCCCACAGTTAAAGCATTCCCCACACAGTTAGAAAGCACTCCCTAGGAACAAATTTAACCCTTTGATCGCCCCTGATGTTACCCCCCTTCCCTGCCAGTGTCATTAGTACAGTGACAGTGCATATTTTTTAGCCCAGATCACTGTATTGGTGTCACTGGTCCCGAAAAGTTTTACAGAGGGGTTAATTTTCTAAGAATTAGGAGATGCAATGGTCATTGTACTTCCAATTGCCCCTAATTAAAACAATAAAGAACTTGATTAGGCGAACAGAAAAGTGCGAGCAACTAGGTGAACGCACATTAGCCGAATTAGCATGGTCATCTGCATAGTCGCGGTTCTACAGTCAGCAATTACAAATGTGTTTCCTATATGGCACTGCAGGATTTAGCCATGGTCCTGTGAGTATATGTAACAATAAACCATTCATTTATGGGATGTGCTCTACATCTTTTGCTGATATTTATAATATTTCCTGGTTTATTTATTTTTCCTGTTCTGCAAATGAATGCATTTAACGAGTGCAGAGTAATGTCTGCTATTCTTTAACATTATATTTCTTGAACATTTACCGTTACATCTCTATTACATGTCAAATACTTTTGAATGTTGAATTTGTATTTTATGAGAATATTGAGTTCTATTTATACAGTGGATATAAAAAGTCTACACAGCCCTGTTAAAATGTCAGATTTCTGTGATGTAAAAAAAAATGAGACAAAGATAAATAATTTCAGAAGTTTTTCCACCTTGAATGTGACCTATAAACTGTACAACTCAGTTGAACAACAAACTGAAATCTTTTAGGTGGAGGGAAGTAAAAATAAAAAAATAATATGGTTGCATAAGTGTGCACACCCTTAAACTAATACCACCTTTTGATTTTATTACAGCACTCAGTCTTTTTGAGTCTATCAGCATGGCACATCTTGACTTGGCAATATTTGCCCACTTTTCTTTGCAAAAACACTCCAAATATGTCAGATTGTGAGGGTATCTCCTGTGCACAGCCCTCTTCAGATCACCCCACATATTTTCAAATGGATTCAGGTCTGGGCTCTGGCTGAGCCATTCCAAAACTTTAATCTTCTTCTGGTGAAGCCATTCCTTTGTTGATTTGAATGTATGCTTTGGGTCATTGTCATGCTGAATGTTCAGCTTTCTAGCAGAAGCCTGAAGGTTTTTATGCCAATATTGACTGGTATTCTGTTCATAATTCCATCCACCTTGACTAAGGTCCCTATTCCAGCTGATGAAAAACAGCCCCAAAGCATGATGCTGCCACCACCATTCTTCACTGTGGGCATGGTGTTCTTTTGGTGATGTGCAGTGTTGTTTTTGCGCCAAACATATCTTTTGGAATTATGGGCAAAAAGTTCAACCTTGGTATCATCAGACCATAACACATTTTCCCCACATGCTTTTGGGAGACTTCAGATGCGTTTTTGCAAAATCTGGCCTGGCTGGGATGTTTTTCTTTGTAAGAAAAGGATTCCGTCTTGCCACTCTACCCCATAGGCTAGACATTCAAATAATAATGGACATTGTTGTCACATGTACCACACAGCAGCCAGTACTTGCCAGATATTCCTGCAGCTACTTATGTTACTGTAGACCTCTTGGCAGCCTCCCTGACCAGTTTTCTTCTCGTCTTTTCATCAATTTTGGAGGGAAGTCCAGTCTTGGTAATGTCACTGTTGTGCCATATTTTCTCCACTTGAGCATGACAGTCTTTACTGTGTTCCATGGTATATCTAATGCCTTGGAAATTCTTTTGTACTCTTCTCCTGGCTGATACCTTTTGCTAGCGAGATTCCTCTGATGCTTTGGAAGCTCTCTGCAGACCATGACTTTTGTTGCAGGATGCAAATTTAGAAAATGTCAGGAAAGACGTACTAGAACAGCTGAACTTTATTTGGGGTTAATCAGAGGCACTTTAAATGATGACAGGTGTGTACTGACTCCTATTTAACATGAGTTTGAATGTGATTGCCTAATTCTGAACACAGCTACATCCCCAGTTATAAGAGGATGTGCACACTTATGCAACCACATTATTTTAGTTTTTTAGTTTTACCCCCCCCCTAAAAAATGTCAGTTTGTTTTTCAATTGAGTTGTACAGTTTATAGGTTACATTAAATATGGAAAAGTTCTGAAATGATTTATCTTTGTCGAATTTTCTTATGTTACAGAAACCTGACATTTTACCAGGGGTGTGTAGACATTTTATATCCACTGTATATGTGAATTCTTTAATCATGGAATGTTTCAGGTATAATTGTACTCAGCATAGTGGCTTAGTGGTCTGCGCTCCTAGCCAGCAACAGTCAGATCATGGGTTCAAATCCCACCCATTCTTGGACCTCCGTTGAGATTGCAAATGCATGTCCTTAGGCGAATGCGTACAGTAAGTGCCATCAGTGAGTTATTTATAAACTCTGCATTATATAATATTTACATAATAATATTTAAATGTATCACATTGATGGCAAATATGCTTCGCCTACACACATATTGAAAATTTAGGGAGATGGTAGGTAGCATGGGTGGGATTTGAACCCATGACCTGACTGTTGCTAGCTAGGAGTGCAGACCACTACGCAACTGTGCTGAGTACAATTATACATGGAATATACATTAGTACCATGATCCCATCTATGCTACCACCTCCCTAGAATTTCAATGGCGAATGCATAAGTAGTATCAGCGAGAGACATATATACACGTGAATTGTACAATATATACATGGTGCTGGTGTGGAATTCACAATGCTTCTTCTTGTCCTTCCCAATGGAAAACATATGGCATGATTTGCAATGGTGGTGGAACCCTCCTAAACCTAAATATTACATTTCTTTGGACATTTACCTATAGGTGGTGGAATTACATCAGTCAGGAGCTATGTTTCTTTATTTAGTCTGTGATATTTGTTGTTTATTGGTGTGTGAGTGTAGAATAGTGGTGTTACCCTCTGAATTTTGGTAATTACATTTTGATTTGAATTTATGATGTTGGTACACATATCACATTTTTGTGGTGAAAATTAAGATCATTTGGATATACTAAACAACACACAAAATTGTTATTCATTTTAAAAGTTATAGTGGGTGGTTCGTGAAGACAGCTCTGGGACTTTTGGTTTAGATTTATGTGAGATGGAGAGCACCAAGTGCATTATCTGCCAGTTACTTATCAGTTGTCAAACGGCTAAGTCTCTGAGCATAATCAGTGTAACAAGAGATATATCCCAAATGGCTAGGTCTCTGAACATGCTCAGTCTAACAAGTGAAAATGTCCAAATTGGGCTCAATTAGCCATTTTCCCTCCCTGGTGTCATGCGACTCGTTAGTGTTTCAAGGTCTCAGGTGTGAATAGGGAGCAGGTGTGTTAAAATAGGATTTTTATAACAGCTTACCTGTAAGATCCTTTTCTTCAAGTACATCACGGGACACAGAGACACATTATTTACTGATGGGTTATATAGGCACCACTAGGTGATGGACACTGGCACACCCTAGACAGGAAGTTTAGACCTCTATATAACCCCTCCTCTTACTGGGAGTACCTCAGTTTTGTAGCAAAGCAATATATGTGTATTAGAAGAGGGGCGGGACCTCTGTGTCCCGTGATGTACTCGGAGAAAAGGATTTTACAGATAAGCTGCTATAAAAATCCTATTTTCTATTTCGTACATCACGGGACACAAAGCCACAGTATTTACTGATAGGATATCCCAGAGCAATGCTATCTGAGGGGAGGGAGACACAACACAAGTAGGGTGCAATCAGATCTGAGGACCCCTGCCTGCAGCACACTGCGCCCAAAGGCAATATCCTCATGTCTTCTCACATCCACCTGACAGAATTTGGTGAATGTATGGACTGAAGACCAAGTTGCGGCCTTGCAGATTTGAGCCATGGAAGCCTGGTGATGCACTGCCCATGAAGCACTAACAGCCCTGGTGGAGTGTGCTTTGATTTGAAAAGGTGGAACTTTCCTCTTCAAACCATAAGCTTGAACAATTACCTGTCGAATCTACTTAGCAATGGTAGATTTCGACGCTGCCTGTCCTTTTTTAGGACCTTCAGGTAACACAAACAAAACATCCGTTAAAGTTTGTGTTTTCCAAATAGGTTTTAACTGCTCTCACTACATCCAGAGAATGTAGTGACTTTTCTTCCGTAGAACAGGGATCTGGAAAAAATGAAGGCAGAACAATATCCTGGTTTAAATGAAAACCAGAAACCACCTTCGGTAGAAAGCTAGGATGAGGACGCAATACTACTCTATCCTTATGAATAATTAAATATGGCTCTTTACAAAAAAGAGCCGCCAATTCTGATACCCTTCTTGCAGAAGAAATGACTACCAGAAAAATTAGCTTCTTTGTCAAAAGGACCAAGGGAATATGTCGTATCGGCTCAAAAGGCTGTTTCTGTAATGCCGACAGAACTGAATTCAAGTCCCAGGGGATCAGGGGAGCTCTAACCAGTGGATTAAGCCGCGTTACCCCCTGTATAAAGCTCTGGAGCAAAGAATGCGAAGCAAGCGGACGTTGAAACAATATCGACAAGGCCGAGGCCTGGCCCTTGATAGTACTCAAGGCTAGCTTCATCTCTAACCCCATTTGAAGAAAAGCAAGGATTCTCCCTATGACATACTTTCTGGGATGCCAACCCCTGGATTCACACCAGGAGACATATGCCTTCCAGACTTTATAATAAATGATTTCGGAAGCTGGCTTCCTTGCATTAATCAAGGTAGAAATTACTGAGCCTGAAAGCCCACGATTCTTCAGGATGTAGGTTTCAATAGCCAAACCGTTAAATTTAGCGTTTGTAAGGTAGGATGGAACACTGGTCCTTGCGATAGCAGGTCTGGACATGGTGGTAGGGTCCATGGGGACCCTACCGCCATCTTCACTATTTCTGCATACCAAGATATTCTGGGCCATGCTGGGGCCACCAGAAGCACCGACTTCTTTTCCTGCTTGATCCTGCGAAGAAGTTGTGGCAGCAGCAGAATAGGAGGCAATGCATAAATCAGTGAGAATTGATGCCACGGAGTCAGCAACGCATCTGTCCCGCATGCAAGTGGATCCCTTGTTCTTGACACAAAGTCGTTGATCTGAAACTGGACGCAAACAGATCTACATCTGGGATCCCCCATCTTTGACATATAGACAGGAAGATGTGGGGGTGAAGAGACCATTCCCCTGGGAACAACTGCTGGCGACTTAAGTAGTCCGCCTGCCAGTTCTCTACCTCTGGAATGAAGATCACTGATATGCACAGCACATGCTTTTCTGCCCAGATTAGGATCTGGTTTACCTCTCCCTGGGCTGCACGACTCCTGGTGCCCCCTTGGTGATTGATATAAGCCACTGCTGTGGCATTGTCGGATTGGATCCTGACAGGACAACCCTGCAACCTGAATGTCCAGGCCTTTAGGGCTAGGTACACTGCATGAATCTCTAGAATGTTGATGGGTAAGGTCCTCTCGGTTTTGGACCATTTCCCTTGGACAGTCGTCACTTCCAGGACTGCTCCCCAGCCCGAAAGGCTGGCATCTGTTGTTACCACCTCCCAGTTAACTGGTAAAAAGGATTTCCCTTTCCGCAGATTCTCAGGCACCAACCACCAACTGAGGATGTGACGCACTTTTGGTGACAAGCGCATCGGAAAATCTAGCGCCTGGACTTTCTTGTTCCAGGCAGACAGGATACTGTTTTGCAGTCTCGAATGAAACTGAGCATAGGGAACCGCTTCAAATGAAGCCACCATTTTTCCCAACAACCTCATACAAAGGCTAATAGAAGGATCCCCCTTTGCCCTGACTACCTGAACCAGCTCCTTTATGGCACTGATTTTTGCCTGGGGTAAAAACACCCTCTTCTAGGTTGTATCTATGACCAGACCCAAGTACTCTAGTCTTCTTACTGGTTTTAAAGACGACTTCTCTAGGTTGAGGACCCAACCTAGGTATTCCAGGTAGTTGTCTGTGGTGACCAAGCTTTGGTCTAAGCGGGCTACCGACCAGTCTATTAAGAGCAGGTCGTCTAGGTATGCTATAACCATTATACCCTGGGCCCTTAATCATGCCAGAGGAGGGGCCAGGACACCCGAGGTGCAGTAGCTAGACTGAAAGGCAGAGCTACAAACTGAAAATGAATTTTTCCACTTCGAAGCGCAGATATTTCTGATGGGTGGGGAAAATAGGTACATGCAGGTATGCATCCTTGATGTCTGTTGATGCCAGAAGTTCTCCTCCTTGTAGGATGGAGACTACTGATCGGATTGATTCCATGCGAAAAGATCAATTTTTTAGTAACAGGTTTAGATCCTTGAGATCTAGGATGGGTCTGACATCTCCATTTGCCTTTGGCACAATAAAAAGGTTTACATAAAACCCCAATCCCTGCTCTTGCATGGGAACCACCATGATTACTTTTTGCGACAAAAGTCGCTCCAACGCTTGAAAGAGAGACTTTTTTCTCTGGGTCTTTGGGAACATTTGATCTGAGGAAACAAGGAGACGGGAATTCTTGGAGCTCTAGTTTGCAACCTAGAGTTATTGTGGAGACCACCCATCTGTTCTGAAAATCCTCCTGCCAGACCCTTGAGAACTGTAGCAGTCTTCCCCCCACTCGAACGAGCGGGGGTGCCCCTTCATAAAGTGGCTTTAGCATTCTGTCTTGTAGATTTCCTCTCCCAGGACTTCTTTTGTCCCTGGGGTTGAGTCTGAGTTTTACCTCTTAAACCTGATGGTGAAGGCCATCGCGACTGCCTGGAGGCTGATGCC
This sequence comes from Aquarana catesbeiana, assembly GCF_042186555.1. Taxonomy (NCBI): domain Eukaryota; kingdom Metazoa; phylum Chordata; class Amphibia; order Anura; family Ranidae; genus Aquarana; species Aquarana catesbeiana. Next base: position 496,136,976 of record NC_133328.1, on the reverse strand, counting down.
CCTGGCACTGGAGAAAAAGCTTGTTTAAATGAGGGACGTTTACTCCTTTTCTTAATGGGCAAAAGGGTACTTTTCCCACTTGAGATTTTTTGGATATAATTGTCCAAATCATCCCCAAACAGCCTTACACCATGGAAGGGAAAACCAGTCAGGAGCTTTTTGCATGGCGTTGCAGGCCAACCAATTTTTCAACCATAAGATTCTACGCATATGCACCAACCCAAGCGTAAGGCGAGAGGTCTGAAGGATAGAATCTCTGATTGCGTCAACTGCAAAACATAAAGCAGGTTGGCCAACTCCCGGGCCTGCTGTTCAGGAAAAACCTTGAGCACCTGCTTCAAGTGGTCTCTCAAGGATTGACATACCACAGTTGCCAGCACTGCAGGTTGAGCTACTGAACCTGCCAAGGAAAAAATGTTTTTTAACAGGAATTCCAATTTTTCATTGGTTGGATCCCTAAGCATTTGAGCGTAGTCAAAAGGACAAGTCAGGCTTTTATTCACAGAGGATATAGCGGCTTCAATTGCAAGTATACCCCACATCTTTGTGAATTTTTCCTCCATAGGATAAAGTGTTGAAAACTTTTTAGGAGGGAAAAAATGGGTGATTCCACTCAGAATAAATAAGCTTTTCCAGCAAGAAATGAACAGGAAAAGCATGCGCAGCTTGAGGAAGCTTCAGTGAACCCAAACAAGACGTGTCTGTCTTGTTAAATGTGGGCCATTTCAGTAAGAGATTGCACCAGCAAATTATCTGCCTGTGAAGCTGAAGAGGGTCCTTCCTCATCCCGGTCCTCTGAGGGGGATGCGTCTCCCCTTTCCCAGAGTTCCTCTGTTTGAGGGTCCTAGGTGGTAGAAGGGGATCTAATGCATTTTCTTCCACTTTGTGAAGATGCGATTAAGGCCATTAATCTTTCCTCTGATCCACTTACGGTTGAGGAAAAAACCTCCTGAGTAATATATACGGGGCCGAAATGCCAGAAGCAGTTGCAGCCCCTGACCCCGACGGCTCACTCTGACCAGCCTCCCTGGGTCCTTCAGGGGGAGATGGTGCTGCAGAGGGGGGCCCTCAGAGCCTGAGGGAGATCCCTTTGAGCCCCTATTTCTCGGGCTATTTGTACCTCCCCTTCTGCCCATAGTGCTAAGCACAAATGCAGAGGTACTATGAGAAATGCATCCACTACTGAGCAATATAGTTCAGCAACTGCCGCTGCTATCAGTATGATCAGTAAGGTTCAGTATGATGCTAAGTAAATGTTGCCTGGGAATTCCTGTGTCACCCACACTGACATGCCATCCATCTGCTCTGTGTCCCTCCTTGAGCTGTGTGCACCTGCAAAAGAGTGCACTTTATAGCCTTGTATAGCCCGTGTTGTGGGCGTTAAACCACGCCACGCTAATGCTCCACCCTCCCTCCTCCGACCACCCCTCCCCCTCGTCTTTTTTTTTAAAAAAAGACTGCATTTCCTGCACGAGCCAAGGGCTCGGATTCTGATCGGATTGTGCATGGAGGGGGGAGGATGGGGCGGAGAAGAGGAGGGCCGGTGGATAAAGAGCCGCCATAATGGCGGTGCGGCATACCGCCGACTGCCCTATGGCCTCTAGCCTACAGGAAGCTGTGGGGGGACATTCCTGAAAGGAAAAAAAAAACCCTTCCCACATCTTACCTAGAGCATGGGCTCAGAGGAGCGTGAAGCCTGTACACAGACTGACGAGAGACGAGACTGACAAGCTTGGAAAGGTACATGCGCTTGACAGCCCCCAGTGGCGACTTTAGGCATAGCAACATTTTACTTAAAGGAGAAAAACCCACAAGAATTAGAAAAATTCTATAGGAAACTCCCTTACCTTATCCAGCCACGGGGTTCCGTGGTAACAGACCCAATCTTCACCTCTCACGGTGGGCTCCATTTACAAAACCTTCAGGGACTGGGGCCCTCTTTTTTTAAAATGAGGATCCACAGCCCTGGGCCTGTAAAGCACCCCACCAGGAATATGGCTGAAAAAAACATATACTGGATCCCGGGGTCCAGCTCTCTAAAAGAGAAGCGTTACAGGCAAAACCTTGTTTCTTCGGACACGAGGCCCAGGTACCATTAAATTTGGCCTGGAAAAGGCACTTTGAATGGATCCGGTTGCATGGCTTGCCCCAGTAAGGAATATTCCAGTGGAGCTCAGCACAGCATGTCTTTACTTGTGACTAACACCTAAGACACTGGCGAAAAAACTGAGGAACTCTCAGTAAGGGGAGGGGTTATATAGGGGGCTAAACTTCCTGTCTAGGGTGTGCCAGTGTCCATCACCTAGTGGTGCCTATATAACCCATCAGTAAATACTGTGGCTCTGTGTCCTGTGATGTGCGAAAAAGATACTTGGTGTTATCGCTCTCACTTTCTCATACTGGTCACTGGAGGTTCAACATGGTACCTCATGGCAAAGAACTCTCTGGGGATCTGAAAAAAAGAATTGTTGCTCTACATAAAGATGGCCTAGGCTATAAGAAGTTTGCCAAGACCCTGAAACTGAGCTGCAGCACGGTGGCCAGGACCATACAGCAGGACAGGTTCCACTCAGAACAGACCTCGCCATGGTCGACCAAAGAAGTCGAGTGCATGTGCTCAGCGTCATATCCAGAGGTTGTCTTTGCGAAAAAGACGTATGAGTGCTGCCGGCATTGCTGCAGAGGTTGAAGGGGTGGGGGTCAGCCTGTCAGTGCTCAGACCATACGCCGCACACTGCATCAAATTGGTCTGCATGGCTGTCGTCCCAGAAGAAAGCCTCTTCTAAAGATGATGCACAAGAAAGCCTGCAAACAGTTTGCTGAAGACAAGCAGACTAAGGACATGGATTACTGGAACCATTTCCTGTGGTCTGATGGGACCAAGATAAACTTATTTGATTCAGATTATGTCAAGCATGTGTGGTGGCAAGCAGGTGAGTACAAAGACAAGTGCATCTTGCCTACAGTTAAGCATGGTGGTGGGAGTGTCATGTTTTGGGGCTGGATGAGTGCTGCCGGCACTGGGGAGCTACAGTTCATTAAGGGAACCATGAATGCCAACATGTACTGTGACATACTGAGGCAGAACATGATCCTCTCCCTTCAGAGAATGGACCACAGGGCAGTATTCCAACATAACAACCCCAGACACACCTCCAAGACAACCACTGCTGTGCTAAAGAAGCTGATGGTAAAGGTGGACTGGCCAAGCATGTCTCCAGACCTAAACCATATTGAACATCTGTAGGGCATTCTCAAATGAAGGTGGAGGAGCGCAAAGTCTCTAACATCCACCAGCTCTGTGATGTCGTCATGGAGGAGTGGGAGAAGACTCCAGTAGCAACCTGTAAAGCTCTGGTGAACTCCATGCCCAAGGGAGTTAAGGCAGTGCTGTAAAATAATGATGGCCACAGAAAATATTGACACTTAGGGGCAAATTTAGACATTTTCACTTAGGGGAGTACTCAATTTTGTTGCCAGCCGTTTAAACATTAATGGCTGTGTGTTGCGTTATTTTGAGGGGACAGCAAATTTACACTGTTATACAAGCTATCCACTCACTACTTTACATTGTAGCAAAGTGTAATTTCTTCAGTGTTGTCACATGAAAAGCTATAATAAAATATTTACAAAAATGTGAGTGGTGTACTCACTTTTGTGAAACTGTATACAAAATTGTTTTGCATTTCATATTTACCCTAAACAGAATGGGTTGAGGTGATCGTTTACAATCTCTTTAAGGACTTTAGACAGATTGGTTTTGAGGAAAATACTCTCCAGGTGGGGGATCACCTTTCTACTGGGATACCCAGATTTAATATTATACATATTGGTATGGGCACTACAACCACTTCGCTACTTCTGTACATCTAAAAATGGCTAAGTTGTGGGGGGCGTGGCCTGGACAGCGATGTGAGTGGACGTGCGTGTCTGTAGCTCCGCTCGTGGCAGACCCTTTTCTACACATCCTACACCCTAAAAATCTGTCCTACACCCCTGCCTTTGTGGGATTCATCGCTGTGACCTCAGATCACCATGTCCCCGCCGAAAAGAAGCGCGGCCTCCACATCTCTCGACCACTACAGACGGACGGAGTGGGACTCGGAGGGACAAGATGGCGCCTCGGCAGCACCTCACGAGGCCTCACACGTGGAGCCCGAGCCAGATGGTACAGCAAAGGTACTGGAGGCAATCTCTCTATGCCAGTCCACACTGACCTCAAAGATAGAGGAGGTGAAGGTGGACATATCACTAATTAGGCATGATATGACCAAACTCCGGGAACGAGTAACCGAGGCTGAGACTAGGATTGGGCAGGCGGAGGACATATTGCACCCCATGCAGCACTCACAAGAAGAACTACAACGCCAGCTACAACAACTAGCCCAAAAGCATGACGATCTGGAGAACCGTGCCCGCCGGTCTAATCTCCGGTTTATTGGATTACCGGAGGGCTCTGAGGGCACAGACCCAGCCACCTTCCTGGAGCAGCTTTTAATCACAGCGTATGGCAGGGATGCATTTTCGACCACGTTTGTGGTGGAGCGTGCCCACCGCATGCCGGCCCGTCGACCGCCTGAGGGTGCACCCCCACGTACTTTCATTGCAAAGCTGCTTAATTTCAGAGACTGGGACGCGGTCCTGCGACTAGCCAGACTGAAGGGGAATATTCCATTTCGATCTGGCTTCATCTCAGTGTTCCCGGATTTCTTGGCGGAGGTCCAGAGGCAGAGGGCGCGCTTCTCTGATACCAAGCGCCGCCTTAGAGCACTCCATATTAAATATTCGATGCTCTTCCCGGCCCGCCTGCGCATAGTAGGAGAGGATCGAGTGCACTTCTTTGAAGACCCTGGCCAGGCCTCAACATGGGTAGACCACCTGGACGCACAAAGAAATCGACCTGCCTGTACCGTAAGTGCTTCCTCTTAATTTTCTACACACTATTTGCCCATTGACCTGTGCCGCAAGCGATCATCACAAAATGTATACCGATCCTCGATCACCCATAATGCCGCAGCCAAGGCAGATAACCATGAGACACCAAGGCCCTTTGTGCTGATCGGAACTCCCCATTGTGCCCCTCATCACTGCTGAACTGCCATGGGCTTACATCTACTTGTTATCCTTTCTCCTCCACTGCTCTTCGCTTCTACCTTTTCCCCTCCCCCTGGGGAACTCTCCCTCTGCTTTTGTTAACCTCCTGCGTGAAGAGCCATACACCCGGAATGACTGTGCCAGCGCCTTTTCCTCCTGCTCTCCTGAACTTCTTCTCGAACTCGCACCGTGCTATGGAGGTGAACAGGGGAAGGGACAGCTCCACACAGCCACATTAGGCTACTTCGAACTGTGATGATCTTTATTCTCCTAAATGCCACGCTGGAGCGAAAACGTTGCAGCGTTTACTCTATCGCTGAATTCATATCCAGAATTTGTTCGTCCTCGGCGGGAGACCGTCATATCAATACTGGCACTGTCCTATAGACAACTGCCACGATTGATTGGTTTAATGTGCACCTGGTTTTGTTTTTTTCTCAAGAAGAAAAACATTTTTTTCTTTCAATGCTAAGCAACTTGCAAGAAATAGTTTATACATGTTGCACAAGTTTTGAGATGCAGGCCCCAGTCAAGTTGGGGCAACTGAGGGCAGGGAGGGAGGGCAAGGGAAAGGTTAAAGCAAAAGTTAAGATGAAGAATAAGTATTACAACTTGAGGATTAATGTTATGAGAACATGTACATGTAATCAATCAGGACGCGGGGTGAGGTGTGGTTCTGCTTCAGTGTGGAGAGTGACGGCTCAGGCCCATGTAAATACCCTACACAAACCCCTCCAAATACAATCAAATACCATACTATTATGGCTAACCTAAAATTTCTCACTTGGAATATCCATGGGATCCGTGATAAAATTAAACATGCTGCAGTCTTTGCCTGCCTTAAAACATACCGGGCAGATATCACAGTTTTAGTCGAAACACATATTACTGGCCAACTTCAACTCGCATTGAAGCGACCATGGGTAGGATGGGCATTCCATGCCACCCACTCTCCACACTCGAGGGGAGTATCAATCCTCGTAGCCAAAACCACTCCCTTTGCAGTCATTACCATACTCACTGACCCCCAAGGTAGATTTATCTTCCTGCACTGCACCCTAAATGGCTCACAATACCTTATAATGGCATTTTATATACCCCCACCATACAAATCAAATCTAGTCACTGAAGGCCTATTATACATGGCACAACATCCCAACATACCAGCCGTATGGTTGGGCGATTTTAATATGGTCCTAAGTCCCCAAAAAGACAAAACACAGACAAACCCAAACACAACTCTCCCAGACACTACCCGGCTTGGACGGACACTACAAGAATTCTCACTGACAGACACATGGCGATACAAACATCCCACCTCTCAGGCATATTCATGCTTTTCAGCAACCCACTCCACTATGTCCCGAATCGATTTGATTTTGGTGTCCAACACATTGCTTCCCCGCCTTTCAGACTCGGGCTACCATACTAGAACCCTATCCGATCACGCTCCATGTTGGGCGACCTTACAGCTCAACCCGAAAATGGGACCCCCTACGTGGCGTCTCCATCCCTTCTGGTTATCACTGTTGAAAAACCAAGAAGACATATACAAACAGTGGCAATTCTACTTTACCACAAAAACAGAAACACAGCCTCGGTGGGACAGGTGTGGGAAGCATTCAAATTGCATGTCCGCACTATCCTATCCTCACAAATACGTAGAATTAAAACCTCCTCTAACTTAACTCTTCACCAAGCCTCAGCTAAAGCAGACGTACTGACAAGGGAATTTCAAAATGACCCCTCCCCGACAGGGCAACCGCACTCAAACTCCACACCCGCCTATTAGACCAACTTCATTACGAGAAAGCTAAACAGAAACTTTTCTTTCTGAAACAGCGTTCATTTGAACAGGGAGAGCGAGCAGGGAAGCTGCTAGCATATTTAGCCCGGCAGGAGTCACACCCCCCGTAACGGTAACCCTGGCTGGCCCACACAACTAAGCTCTCTCGGATCCCCAGTTAGTCGCTGAAACGTTCCAGAAATATTACACCGATCTATACTCCTCCAAGGTTGAGGTTACCTCTCAGGAAACCAGGACCTTCCTTCAGAACATCCCCTTCCCACAACTCTCAGAGTCCCAAGTGGAAGAGCTGGAAGCTCCTCGCTCAGTAGACGAAATAGCTCTTGCCATAGCATCCCTTGCCCCTGCTAAGGCGCCTGGAGGTGATGGCATTCCATTAGACTTCTATTCAACATACTCGGAGATTCTGACCCCTGAATTACTGACATTATACCAACACATTTTTGACACTGAGCCCCTTCCTGAAACCCTCCGCCAAGCGGTAATTATAGTAATTCCCAAATCAGGAAAAGATCCCCGCCTACCTGAATCCTACCGCCCAATCTCGCTTCTTCAAGCCGATATCAAAATATTAGCTAAAATACTAGCCATGCGCCTCAATAACAGCATTCTTACACTTATTCACTCTAACCAGACGGGGTTCATGCCGGGGAAAAACACAGCCATGAATTTAAGACGCCTTCATATGAACGTCCAGGCGGAACATGACCACACGGGAGACAGAGCGATCGTGACCCTCGACGCCGCAAAGGCGTTCCACTCTGTGGAGTGGAGTTACCTGTGGGAATGTCTAAAGGAATTTGGGTTCGGCCCAAACTTTGTAAAATGGGTACAATTGTTGTATTACTCCCCTATGGCCCGGGTTGTGGTGAACGGCTGGATGTCAGACCTTTTCCCTCTGAAAAGAGGAACTCGTCAGGGGTGCCCACTGTCCCCGCTGTTGTACGCCCTTGCGGTGGAGCCACTTGCCATTTCCCTTAGGACCAACCCGGACATACGTGGGTTGCGCATAGGATCTTTAACTGAGACGTTAAGTCTATATGCAGACGACATGCTCCTCTACCTAGAGGACACAGGCCCATCCCTCCAGGCAGCCTTACTTACCATTGAGCAATTCGGAAAACACTCAGGCCTAAACATGAACTGGTCCAAATCCCAAATCCTCCCTCTTGATGTATCGCCCCCGCCACAAATTGCAGCTTCACTCCCCTTGCAGAGAGTTTCCTCTATTAAGTACTTGGGACTAGAGATTACCAAAGACCCGCTAGATTACATCACCAACAATATTGAACCATTATTTCTACACTTAAAGTCCCGTACACAAACATGGGCAAGACTCCCCCTGGGCATATCAGGCAGGATCAACTTATTTAAGATGATACTGCTCCCAAAATTCCTATATATATTCTGGAACTCCCCGGTACTCATCCCTCTTAGTATCTTTAAATCTCTAGACAAAATAGTTAACTCCTTTATATGGGGGCCCAACAGACATAAGCTAGCCTGGAACATACTTAAAAACCCAACCACCTCGGGAGGTGCGGCCCTGCCGGACTTATACACGTATTACATCGAGGCACAACTTTCGCACTTTTATCATATCCATAAAACCGACGAGACTAGGTATCAAGCCTTAATATGCAAAAGACCAAACGGCGATATGCACTCCCCATTACAGGTGATATTCAGGAAAGCCAGCAAACATAACAAACGTAAAGACCGAGACCTATTACTATCTCAGCATAGATATGTGTGGGAAAAAGCAGTTAAACTATCTGGAGCTGACTACTTTCACTCGCACACACCCTTATGGCACAACCCCCAGCTGAGGGAATTGTTCTCCCTACCAGGTGCCACTAGATGAGCAGCCAAGGGAATAGTATTCTTGTTCCAGGTTACTACTGTCTTTGGAATAAGAAGCTTCCAGACACTTTGCGAGGAATTTGATCTCCCCCCCATATGCAATTTAGCTACACACAGCTGAGGCACGCGCTCCAAACCCAGTTCGGGCACGGACTTCCCAACCCCCAAGTACTACCTCTTGTAGACATAATCACAGGGACAAACCCAGAAAAGCTCATATCCACCCTCTACAATACACTCCGTACCAAATCGGTAGCACGAATTGTGGACACAGCAAGAATTAGATGGGAGGATGATGTGGGGCCTATAGACATCTCTGACTGGGAAGATATACTATCAAATGTTAAAACTACGTCACCTAAAATTTCCGACCGATTAACCCAGCTGTATATAATACACAAAGCATACCTAACACCATCCAGAATTGCCAAATTTTCCCCACACCAGGACCCACACTGCCCAAGATGCTCCAATAGCCCGTGTTCATTCTTCCACCTACTCTGGTCATGCCCGGAAATACAAAGCTACTAGGCACAAATCATAACATTCCTTCACGACCACATGGGATCACCAGTTCAACTTGACCCCAGGCCATGCCTTCTTGGGTTACTCCCAGACGCCATCACAGACAGATCCCTGATTACACTCCTAAGCAAATCACTATTTAGTGCTAGGAAACTAATAGCCAAGCATTGGATGAGAACAGAACCCCCTACTTTACAAGCCTGGATCAGGGAAGTTAATACAGTGCTACCATATAAAAAGGTGATGTACAAAAACAGAGGCTGCCCAACTAAATTCCATAAAGTATGGGATAAATGGCTAGACAAGACAAGCACCTGTACAGATTAGTTTATTATATTCTCTTAAACCATGGGAATAGACTGCTATTTATGACCACTCTAACCGTTAGGAATTGCCATTGATATTGCTGTAATTAAGTATGGTTTGATGCGACGCTATATCTTCCTTCAACTAGCATACGTATGTTTAGGAAAAGTATGACACCCCCCTACTCCTTATATCTGTTTTTTGCCTATTTTCTCTTGACATGCAATTTTATGTACTGTCGATGTATAACTGTCCTCAATTCAATAATAAAGCTTACTCTTGTTATTAAAAAAAAAAATGGCTAAGTGGTGGACAAGTATAAATGCCACTGGATAAAGCACCTTTGGGTGACCATTCCACCTGTTAATTCATGTGAACTGAGGCATTTGAAGGCTTGGTTCAGACACAGTGTACAGAGTCGATCCAAGCAGTTCTGTACCTTGGAATCACTGTGATTGGTTATAGGAGCACATCACAGCAAACACACATATAAATAATGTAGTGTTTACATCTGTGAGTCCATTCCTTCCTCTTACAACGGAGGAAGGGGAATAAACAGAAGCTTATGAATGAATGTTTCATTTATTAATTTATAAGTACTGTGCACATCACAGCAGCTGCTAATAAAGTTCAACCTTTTCACTTCCCCTCCTCTCCTACCCTACTGATCTCTAGCTTGTCGTTATGTAATCAATATATTATCCCCTTCATCTCCTCTTCCCTCTGCCTTAGTAACCTGTATCCAGTGCACCATTACCCAGCTGTTTTTTAATCTGCAAAGAATTGTGGCAAAATATGAGATTATCTTGGGGTGTCAACTTTCCAAAAAGGGGTCAATTTGCAGGTATTCATATTGTACTGACAATTTTATTCTAACAGAAAAAAAACAAAAAAAAGTTTTTCCACAGATGTGGGTGATTTTTGTCCCCCCTAATATAGTAGAAAACCCAATAGTTACTGAATAATACCATAATAAGCTATCTGTTTTAACAAAATTATATAAAATGCATTTGGGTACAGTGTTGCATGGCCTGGTAATGAGTGGAAACTACAGGCTGGTACTCAGTGGTTAATCTCAATCTCAGAAATACTGGTAACATTCAGCGTACAATATCTTTGGTATAGCTATCTGTGGATAGATTTTGTATACTTTTTTTTATTTTGAATCTAAACAGCTTGCTTGGGTGGGGTATAGAGTTGGGGCATATGTTTAAAACATTGCCAGTTTTTACAGTATATGTTGGGGGTAAGTGTGATGCTACGTTATACAACGTTTGATATTGTTGGTCATTCTTAAATTAATTAATAAATTATTTAACATTTTAATATGTCTTTTCCCACGGTTTCTTCTTTTGGGTTTAGTCAAAAGGCATAGTACATCTGCAAAATTTAATACATTTTCCCATTGACGCCTATCAGTGCCACATATCAGTGCCACATATCAGTGCCCATAAGTGCGGCATATTAGTGCCTCCTCATCAGTGCCCATAAGTGGCACCTCAAAAATTACTTACAGAAAATAAAAGTAAAAAACTTTATTTTTCAAAAGTTTTGGTCTTTTTTTTGTTTTGTAAAAAATATAAAACCCAGCAGTGATTAAATACCACCAAAAGAAAGCTCTATTTGTGTGAAGAAAATGATAAAAAATTGTTTGGGTACAGTGTAGCATGATCGCGCAATTGTCATTCAAAGTGCGACAGCGCTGAAAGCTGAAAAATGGCTTGGGCAGGAAGGGGGTGTAAGTGCCTTGTAGGCAAGTGGTTAAATTTGATGGAAGGTTTACTAATCGAAATATCAAGTTTCTTCCTTTTGTTACAGGCTCTGATTACATTCCTAGATGTCCCCCTGCGTGGAGATGCCGCTGGTCGGCTCTCAATGCCACACACACTGTCAGCTCTTTACAGAGATCGGGGTCGTGCCGTGTCCTAGTAACACGGCGCGGCTGCTGCAAATGAGCGCGCCCCCCCCCCCCCCCCTGGGGGCGCAAGAGTGGCCATTCTGGGACGCCATCGTATGATGGCGTCCCAGAATGAGGGCCGCCCTGCCATTATTTGATGGTGGCAGTTGAGGAAGTCTTCAACTAGTAACAATGACACTCGCTAAAATATCAATTGAACATAACCTGACCATTCATTGCCAATGATTTCTATGCAGATTTTTACACTTACTGATTTTTCATACAATTATCGGTTTAGTTTGATAGTTTTTAACAAATAGATATATGAAGTGATCGGCTCAATCCCCTTTAAAAAAAATAGCAAAAAGGTTTTTAAAATTTTATTACCCAATGATCTTTATCTCCTATAGCATGATACAAAACTGGCTCAAAATATTCAAAATGGTAGTTAAATAGAATCAATAGTTGCTATATAAAAATCAGAATATTGAAACAATCGTATCATTGAACAACCAGACTTTTAGGCTGCATTCACACCTGAGCGTTTTCAGCTCATAAAACGCCCAACAAGCAAAATCCCATTCATTTCAATGGCGCCTGCTCACATCTGAGCGTTTTGTCACCTAAAGCCAAATGCGGTAAAAATGCGCGACTTTGAAACGCTTAGGTGTGAATGCAGTCATAAGTGTATGGTCAGCATATAAAAATCACACGCACTGCAGATGCCTTATGTGTCCATTCAGTCCATAGATCATTAGATCTATTCTTTTTAGAACATACTAGAACTTAGCCCTGGTTAGCGCTGGTACGATTTGACATGTCAAATCGCATATCAAATTGGCGGCAATGACACCATCCTAATCGGTGCGGCGCCACACCGATTCAAAAAAATAGTTGCTGTACTACTTTTTGCAATTTCGGGCTGCGATTTACATTGACATCTGTGTAGAAACCTGCACAGATGTCTGAAATCGCGGCTGAAAGCGGGACTAACATGCGGGAGTGAAATTGTCAAAGTTCAGCTGAACTTGCACGGCTTCATTCCCACAGCTCAGTATGAACCTGGGCTTAAAGGGGTTGTTAGCCGTCATTCTGCTATAGGCCGGGCGGGAAGTAGTCAAAGAGTAACTACTTTCATGGGAAAAAAATGAGCAAATAAAAAAAAATATATTAATCGCATATACAATTACGACACAAGTCATAATGTAGTTGAATGTTATTAAAGACTACCTTTCCTTTTCAATCTGCAGAGCTGTAATTTTCTGTAAAATAATATGCAATATGGCTACTTGGAGTCGTTCTGTACACAGATGGTGCGATTGTCTCACTAATTCTCCCCGAAGTCTGCACTAATGGGCACTGAGGCAGCAATGAAGAGGTGGCACTCATGGGCACTAATATTTAGAATTGATGGGCACTGATAGGCGGGCACTGATGGGCACTACTGATGAGGTACTGACAGGCATTACTGATGGGTATCTGAAGGGCACCGACAGGCATTATTGATGGGGCACTGATTGTCACTTTTATGGGCACTGATTGGCAATTTGGGTGGGCACTGACTGGCAGCTGTGGCAACTGGCAATGATTATCACCGCACACCCTCCCTCTGACAGGAGAGCTGCCGATCGTCTCTCCCTGTCAGCGCAAACCGAGGAAAAGCCAATTACCGGCACTTCCTGGTTCACGCTGTGATTGGTCACAGCTGATCACGTCAGAAGCTCCTTACCACGATTGGAGATGCGGCATGTCAGAGTAACACACCACACCACCGATCGCCCCCCCGCGCTGGCTTGTTACATAGTAAGGTTGAATAAAGACACCAGTCAATCCAATTCAACCTGAGTGAGTGTCTACAATTGTTCCTATCCCTGTACATTGTGTCTCATTAAGATGCTCATCTAGTATATCATTTTATTTAAGGTGCCCATATAGCGCCGTCAATTTACGCAGCGCTCCACACATACATCGCACACCCACATCGGTCCCTACCCTCAAGGAGCCCACAATTCAAGGTCCCCAATGCACATTCATAGGGCCAATTTTGGACAGAAGCCAATTAACCTGCCAGCATGTCTTTGGAGTGGAGGAAACCGTAGTACAGGGAGAACATGCAAACTCCAGGCAGGTAGTGTCGTGGTTGGGATTCAAACCAGCGACCCTTTTTACTGCTAGGCAAGAGTGCTACCCACTACACCACTGTGCCGCCTCAATGTTATATGATGTCCAGTCACTCTGCTATAGGCCGGGAGAGGAGTGGTTAAAGAGAACCTCTACTTTATTGGGGAAAAAAAATAGCAAATAAAAAAATATATATATTATCGCATATACAATTACGACACAAGTCATAATGTAATTGAATGTTATTAAAGACTACCTTTCCTTTTCAATCTGCAGAGCTGACATTTTCTGTAAAATAATATGCAACATGGCTACTTGGAGGCGTTCTGTACACAGATGGTGTACAGAACGCCTCCCATAGATGTCATTTCCTGCTTGTGAGATTGTCTTACCGATGCTCTCCAAAGTCTGCAATAAGATAGAAATCAGATTTTGAGCATCCCCTGCAAAAAATTTCATTTTTGGTGAGATTCTCTCAAAGGGACATCACATCACATTTAAAGGGATACAGATCTTGCTATTTTCCTCATTACAGCCCTGCAGGTGCAGCAGCTGACTGATAATTCTAAAACTACCCACAGAATTACTTTGTATATGGACACACACTCCACATACACTCCATAAATAACCACCTAAGCACTGGTCCTGTCAGATAATCTTATCCTGCAATCCATGCTGATCTTCCAGTTTAAACTGGTACATAAACATTTTTCGGGACACAATTAAGTAAAACACAGATGTGAAAGAAAAAGATACAAGAAAGTAAATCATGTTTTAATTTCTTTATTTTCTTGTGAATAAAATAACATAGAAGACTTTTTTTAAAAACTTGATGGAGACTGAAGGAATGGGGGAACATGTCCTGTAGTATATAAGTTAGAGTACTGTGTGGGCAGTCGATACTGCAGGCAATGTCTGAAAACCATAAACAAAAAAGCACCAAAAAAATACATGATCCCTGAATTCTAAAATAAAATACTGTTGTAATATTATTGTGGAAAAAGAAATGTGTAATTGTACTACGCCATATGGTTGCCAGGTAATAATGCAGGGAAAGAAGTTTAGTCAGAAGAGATTGTTTTTATCATAAGAGGAATGAGCTCTATTCTCTTCTGAATAAATTAAATACTAATAAGTCTGTAGTGTAAGAACAATGTCTTTGGTAGGAAAAAGAAGGGGACATTTCATGCGAAGAACATCATCAAGGTACATACACAGCTAAACCCCTTCACCTCTGACTGCAATCATGGAAATAAGGCTTTACAGGATTTGGGAAACCAGCTGACAATCACATGCTTGTTCTTAAAAAAATGAACCTTGTAAGCATAAATATCAGGCTTTGCTGCAGTGAAGGGTTAGTAATGCATTGCCCAGCAATGCAAAGAGGATCGTTCCAGCACTGGGCTACACACAGGAACCTGCCGTTATTAAAACTGCAAATCTATAGAATACTCCTTGCAAAGAGCCAGGAAACATGTAAACATTCAGAAATACTGACATAACAAACAAAACAAAAACCCTGTGATGAGGGAAAAGGCGCATCTGTTATTTCTGTTTCTGAGGAAAAAATATTTTACATCAGTACAAAACTCATGGAATATGGCCACAGATTGAAGCGTTGAACACTTATTAACAGTACAATGATATTCTAGAAACTCTAATATACAATTACTAATAGATATAGGACACTTATAGCCCAATATGTTGGAGATAAGCAGCTTTTTGTTTTCCTATACAACCTCATATGTTTATTGAAACTAAATCAATGGGTCAAACCACCAACTAATACATGAATTTTAGGGAGATGCGTTGGTTTGACTAACCCATTAACTTTTTATATCTCTCAGGGATGGACAACATGCTACAGTCGGTATGATGAGATTACACATATCCTGGTGGATTTGTCATACTAGTAAAGAAAATTAGAGAAACCACAGTTCCAAAACCTGAGATCTAAACAGCAGGGATCCTATAAGGCCCCCAGCATATCTTCCAAAAACACCAATTTAATATGCATATATATCAAACCAAATCATACTTCCACTCTAAAAAGCAAAGAGTAAGACAACTACATGAATATAATTTTGGGGAGCGGGGGGGGGCAGGGGGGGTTCAGACAGAGCATGGTTACAAATTACCCATTTGTTGTAACACATTTGTTTAACTTTTATTTTTTAATGTTTTAGTATAAATTAAAAATAAGCGAATATTAGGATAGATTGCTTGTAAAAAAGCATCCTCTGTACCCACCCTTAATTTTTCATTTTTTTGTAAAAGGTATTCTTTTTTTTTCTAACAGATGTTTAGTACAATTTGGTTTGAGTGCCATAAAACCCTCTATTGGTGCTTTTGCAAGTTTTTTTTTTTTTTTTTTTTTTAATAAAATTCAAAATGCAGCAGGGAAATTGCAATGCTGCGGAGGGACAAGCAGACCTCCATGGTGAAGGGAGAGCAATGTCAAACCTAAGAGCTATAGGAAGCTATTGGGTAAATTTGTTCACCATCATCCAGGCAACTAACAATTGAGGGCAGACTGACACATTAAAGTATACCCCCATCCACATACAGGAGAGACAATAATTTCGCTGCTCCCTTAAGACTAATGACCCACATCAATGTGGCATGAACTGATAGCCAGAGTTCATGAACAGCAAACAAGAAAGAAATGTGTTGTATCCACTGTGTATGGCTTACAGGCACACTTTAACATACTGGAAACACATTTGCAGAAAATGAATTCACACCTCTTACAGGCCAACAGCAATTAGATCAGAAAGTTTTATGCATTTCATATTATGTATACTTTTTTTTCTTATTAGATATGAGGCCAGAACTCTTACATAGATGCAGCCAATCTTAATACATCAATTTCACACAAAAGCACCACAAACAAAATTAACAATAAAAAAATTGGACCTTTTCATACAAGCCCAGAATTGATTAGTTCCCTTTACTCTTAAACATTTATCAATATCCAAATTACTTACACTCCATATCATTCCAATGGTCAATAAATATAAAGTTAACAGCTCACATTATATCAAAACATTAGCTACACAAATAATGTGTGATAACAATATAGGCCAGAAAATGATTACATGGAAATCTATGTAACAACCATGTATGGCAAAAGAAATAAAAACGTAGCATCAATATGAATACAGGTAAATAGTAAATTTGAAACAAAAAGTAAACTTAAAAATTCTGTTGAACCTTTGACGGAAGCAAAATGCATGGTGCCACTAATGTTTTTGAATAAAATGCAAAATAAATAAAATTAGATCAAATCATAGAGTGTCCACAAAATAAAAGAAAATATTAATAATAAAAGTATAATCTAGAACTCAGCACAGAATAAAAAGAATCTATGTCTCTCAGAAAAGGTCCACGCCCCCCTCTTCTTAAGTCACTGAACTGAATATATAGGATGAAAACTACAGGGAGAGTAGCTGCTATTAAGTGTGGCAACTTATTTTTTCAAATGATGGCAGAGTAAACATTATGGTCTTACATAATATTTAACACGTAGCTACCTTATACTATACATTATCAAAACAAATGCATTCATTTTTAGTTTTCTTTCCTACAACCACATTTTTCTTGATAAAATAACTGGGTGCAGTTTGCTATGATTTATGAAAACAGCACAAAGGGCTATGGTTCTTGTAGCTTTACAAGTCAATTCAATCTAAATTTAGCACTAGCTTACCTGTGACTGGCTGCTCTCAGTTAGTGCACACAATTGCTGCTTGCACAATGTACCGTTAATAAGAAAAAAAAGCAATTTCTCTTTTGTTACTTATTGATACTGCATACTATGCGTTATTTGGCTCACACCATTGTGCTGTGACAAGACAGGAATGAGCTATTGTATCATAACAAGGTATGATTCTGCACAATAGACAGTATCCTTGGGGAGTGTTGTATGGATCACAATTCAGCATGACCACATGATGTCAGCATTGCACAATAGTACATAAAGTGCTGCCCGTGTAATTGAAATCTTTGAGAAGTACTTATTTGGATAAAATAGTGTCTGTACTTTAAATACAATATAACATTAACTTATTTTTAAAAGTCAAAAGAAGTTTTTTCATGGAAAACCTTCACAACAGTTTTACTCTGTTCTGTAAACTGGCCTTTAGATAAATCTCCACTCATTTTCACCATACATTTCCTAAGATGATAATCCAACAAAATCTATTTTGCATAAAACGTAACTAATTCATAAAGGTCATTTCTTTTAGGAAGTAATATTGCAAATAATTTTAGGATCTTCTAAGCCAGGAACCTCTGTTATTTCTAGTGAAGGGAAGCAGAAGAAAGAACCTTTCACAAAATAATTATTTTCCTTTATTTCAAATTCTCTGTTTTTCTCCTGTTATGAAGTTTTTTTAGCAGTCAACTTTACACCATTTCTTCCACTTTAATTTGAAATTGCAACCTTGCAATATATAAAGTAGAAAAAAATGCAGCCAACTAGGATAAACTGCTGCAAAATGAAAATCAATTATTTCACCAATTATAAAAAAAAAAAATCTGCATTATATATTTGTAATTTTTAATTGTTTTGAAAAGTTTTAATGATTGTTTTTTGTTAGCTAGCTAAAGAATATTGTTCCTGTTTCCCACAAATTAAAGTACTTATTTTAATGCAGAAATTTAATTTGCTTGTATGTTGCCTTCCCTGGTTCCTTCCTCAGCTTATCAACATGCACATTACATTTTTAAATAAAACCTTTTCATTTTCATTACACACCGTATTTTAGACCTAGTGACATCATCACTGGGTCCGTGTACTTCTCTTTAAAATGCAGGAAGATCATAGCTGGTGGGAGGGGAAAGCTGAGCGCTAAAAACATTACAGCCCAATGCCTCGATACTTTTCTCAAGAGCTCTCAACTCTAAAGAGCTTCCTCTTTGTAGGAGTTATGCAAGCATCAAAATGCCATGAGGGGTAGAGTGTAGACCATCCAAGACTACTGAAATGCAACTAAGGGGTGGGCCAAGGACAGTCAGGCTGGGGACGAACGAGCCAAATGATTATAAAGGAAATGAGGCTATGTCTGACTTGCAGCTTTAAATAAACACTCTGAACAGCTCACAGTGTGCAGTAAAATCAGCGTAAGCAATTTCAGTATAGGAGAGGAGCCTGTGGGGTTAAAGTTTGTTTTGAGTTCAAATAAAATTCCATGATAAAAATGGGTAAAAGCAGAGAGTGATTCACTTACTATAAAGAAAGTAATACCATACTACTGTACTGACTCTTCTTTAAAGATCTAAAATATGTTGGCAACTGTACCTTTCCACTCACCATGTTTTTCCAAATAAAACCTTATACAGTAGTTGACTCTGCTATTTATTACAAACATGTCTCCAGTTCTACTTTACACAAACATTGACCCACATAACTGAATATTTGTATCCATCTCCCATTGGATGATTTATTTATTTGCATGTCCACCTTCAGATTATTGAACAATTCTAAAACAGAACTCAGATAATTTCTTGCACATACTCCATGCATACTTCTTCACAAAAAAACTGTTACTGTTGATCTAACAGTCGCTTGTATGAATTCACCTCAAGTCCTAGAGAAAAGACTGCTCACGTTGTGAAATGGCCTTTTACTCACACCCTTATAAAAGTATGTCTTGGGTTATGAAGACTTGCTGTTATCAGAATTTCCTGGCACTGTGGGGGAGAACTGGAGTGATCAGCTGTATATTTAAGACCCAATTAGATCAGCTTCTTGAGGAAATGGAATATGAGAAAATGTTAAAAACACTAACCAAAGGAGTGGGAGATAATATTATATTAAACGTGTTGCCCAAATTTACTGCAAATATTATAAGCATAAAGGGTCCAAATTTGAAATTCTAATCTAATGGAGTGTGGACAACCTTTAGGTATACTTACAGGCATCATACCTGTAATATCGGTCATATCTATACTGACTCATGAACACCCTGTAGTTGGACTGTAAATAATGCCGATCTTCTAGGTGAAGATAGTTGTATACACCAAAATCACCACTTACATATGGTCAGTGATGTACTGTATTTCTAGGTATGCTAAACTGAATTATTTTCATTTCTTGATATTCCCTACTGCCTTACAAAACATTTTAGGAATGCTTACGAATAGAGGCAGACCTTGAAGGATATTTCATAGCAAATTGCAACTTGGTAAATTTAATGATAGCCAAACATAATTTAACAGCCACTTATTCGATGAAAGCATCCTAGTGCTCTTGATGCATAAGAGTTTCTAAAATGGTTACAGACGAAACAGACAAAACCAAGAGTGCGGTATTAAGATAAATGAAAGCCTTAAAAGGAAAAAAATAAACAAAAGTAGGAATTGTGCGTTTAAATAATTTTCATCCATGTAACACTTTCCTAATTTTTAAAGAGACCAGTAAATTGTTGAAATGTGGGACATAAATTAACTGGGCATTGTGCGATATGAAACTTGCAAAGTAGAACATTTTATCTTTAACCTTTTCAAATCATTAATAGGTTATTACTTATATGAATATTACTGTACAAAACACTTGCAGGGATATAGACCCTAGGAGGAGAGGGCTATATTATAATAGTATAAAATACTGTGCATTTAAATATTTTGGGGCATTACAT
This sequence comes from Aquarana catesbeiana, assembly GCF_042186555.1. Lineage (NCBI taxonomy): Eukaryota > Metazoa > Chordata > Amphibia > Anura > Ranidae > Aquarana > Aquarana catesbeiana. Next base: position 496,116,722 of record NC_133328.1, on the reverse strand, counting down.
TTATGCACATTGGAGGAAAAAAACCCTAAATGAAATGTTGGCTTCTAAGTAGGTTATTAACAGAAAGGATTACATCAGAAAATTAGAGAACGTGTCTAGTATACATGTACACCTTATATTAGGGGTGTCCAAACTTTTGAACTTCCTGGGCCACATTGGAAAAAGAATGGTCTTGAGCCACACATACATTAACAATATGGCTAGCTGATGGGCAGAAAAAGTTGGGCAATTCAATTAACAATCACACATATAGATAATGTACCGGAGTAACAACATTTTTTTGTAATATTTTTTCATTAAAAAAGTAAAAGAGGCCAACAAAGTGCGATAATTGACAGTTTTTGATAAACTACTGTATCATTACCTGGTTTAATGGATGTAGTAATAATTCTCAAGGTGCTCATCAGATATTTTGGTACTAATTTTGTCCTTTGTGTGCTCCCCTCCCCACAAAAAAAACAACTTTTTAAAGTAAGTTCAATTCTTTGTATTGGCCCACAGGGCAGTCTATGAGCTGTAGGTTGGACACCCCTGAGATATATATATATATATATATACAAACCCCACACACAGTTCTGGTCATAAGTTTACATACCCTGGCAGAATTTATGATTTCTTGGCCTTTTTTTGAGAGAATATGAATGATAACACAAAAACATTTCTTTCACTCATGGTTAGTGTTTGGCTGAAGCCATTATTAACAATCAACTGTGTTTACTCTTTTTAAATCATAATGGCAACAGAAACTACCCAAATGACCCTGATCAAAAGTTTACATACCCTGGTACATGCACAGAAGTTGACACAAAGGGGTTTGAATGGCTATTAAAAGGTAACCATCCTCACCTGTGATCTGTTTGTTCCTGACAGATCCTTGCATCTTTCATCCAGTACTGCACTGACGTTTCTGGATTCTGAGTCACGGGGAAAGCAAAAGAATTGTCAAAGGATCTGCGGGAAAAGGTAGTTGAAGTGTATAACACAGGAAAGGGATATAAAAAGATATCCAAGGAATTGAGAATGCCAATCATGGGGATGTGTGCGCTACAAAGGCACAGGAAATGTGGTCAAAATTGATGGCAAGATGAATGCAGTATGTTATCAAAAGATACTGGAGGAACTTTGCATTCATCAGCCAGAAACCTGTGCATAGGACATACTTGGACATTCCAACATGACAATGATCCAAAACACAAGGCCAAGTCGACCTGTCATTGACTACAGCAGAATAAAGTGAAGGTTCTGGAGTGGCCATCTCAGTCTCCTGACCTCAATATCATTGAGCCACTCTGGGGAGATCTCAAACATGCAGTTCATGCAAGACAGCCCAAGAATTTACAGGAACTGGAGGCTTTTTGCCAAGAGGAATGGGCAGCTTTACCATCTGAGAAGATAAAGAGCCTCATCCACAAATACCACAAAAGACTTCAAGCTGTCATTGATGTTAAAGGGGGCAATACACGGTATTAAGAACTGCGGTATGTAAACTTTTGATCAGGGTCATTTGGGTAGTTTCTGATGCAATTATGACTCAAAAAGAGTAAACATAGTTAATTGATAATAAATGGCTTCAGCCAAACACTAACCATGGGTGAAAGAAAAGTTTTGTGTTATCATTCATATTCTCTGAAAAATGGCCAAGAAATCATAAATTCTGCCAAGGTATGTAAACTTTATGAGCACAACTGTATGTGTGTGTATATATATATATATATATATATATATATATATATATATTATACACCGTATACACTATTATATGATGGGCCATCTGGTTCTTTTGATTAGTGCAAGATTTCAAAGTGTCCTGCAACATCTGGGGTCCTGTGCAATGCATCAATTAAAAAATACCTTGCAGGCCAAATATGAGTATGGTAAATTAGTACTAAAAATACTAGTACATGCATCATGTTAATATGGCCGGTAAAATGGTTTAGGCTGTTGTAATCAATACATGAAACCATGCTTTCCCTTTATTTAGAAGTATATTTTTTGACTCTTGCTCTGCTAGTTGTACACATTGTTTGTTTAGTTCAAGTGAACAACTAAATATTAAAACAACATTTGGGCAACTGGGTTGTTGATATTGGGCATTCACACTGGAAAATATTATGTACTATGTTTCTAAAGGATTGTCAATAGAATGCAATAAAACATGTCCTTGGAAAGAGGCCTTTTTTGATCCAGTAAAAACAGAGCTGTATTGTGCTCAGCTAGAAATGCAAATTAGGTCTTTAAAAGACCTAGTGGGACCTTAAGGGAAAAGCAAAGAGGCAGAAGAACGATGGGAACAATTGAATACTGGAGAAAAATTAAAAAATGCACAGATTTCTTAGTAACAACCATTATCATTTCAGTTCGTTTTAAAATGGGTGACACTGAAGATACAAGTAGTGTTTTGAGAGCATTACATATTGCCACAGTCCAGCTGCAAAGTTTTACCTACTTTTCATCAAAAGTGAATAAAGAAATGTGTTATAGGATTATCAAGCATCTCTATTGTGCAACTGATTAAGCTCCTTTATTTACTGCCACAGTTGCTTGTTAATAGGCTTAAACAACCAACCAGAAATCAGTAAGAAGCATAGAGTTGCACCAATGAATGCACCTGTTTAAAAAGAAAACTTTGCTGAAAACAAGTAAAACTTGTGAAGAAACCTTTCAATTCACCTTGAGGGAGTATAAGTATAATTTGTTAGGTTTACCACTGCTTTTGAAAAGGTCAGGAGTGTGCTTACTGAGTGATTAGAACCAATACTGATGCCTGCCAACTATTACCACCAGTTTTCTAACAATTTGTTTAGTGTAAAGTAGGGAAAAAAAGCAGTATTCATTAACTATATTTTACTTCAATTCAGTAATAATTTATAGCCCCATGTGTGAAAAAGGTATAAGTTACTTTTAGCCATGGGAACACCAACAAGTTACCCTTTGTTATCACAAACATTCTGAACATTTTAATGTTGATTTACTAAAAGTGTAGAGTCTTGTTCACTGTGCAAAGTAAATGTTCAATTGATAAAACGGTGCTTACTTTGAATTCAAAATCATGTGTAAGTGAAGTAAACTTTCTTTTCCACAATTGATGTGACCATTGAATCGTCTTATTTGTTAAATTAAGTAAACTTTTGCAATGGATACCTTAAAAACCAATGTGACCTAAACTACAAAGCTGACCACATACATTATGTACCTAATGTAAATCGTCATGAAGGTGGTATTTCCATGGGACTATGGCCTAACAATTTTATGTTATTAAAAGAATGAGTACCTAACAAAAACAATGTATCTGCTAAAAACAGTGCTCTTTTATATCACCTTTCTTCTAGGAGCCTGTAAAACTCTTATGCATTTGAAACAATGCATACAGAGTCTAATATGAAGTAGTTTTTACTCTCAATTGCAATTGATATTGTGAAGAATCGAACTGTGGAGTTTGTTAATCCTCCACATGCATAAAACAAACTCTCCCTGGGATGTAGACAGAACAGCTGGCTTAATTAAAATTACAATATACAATGCTTGATGTGTTAGAGAGCAAATTGCTTCAGAAACAAGATATCTTAAAGATATTTTCCATCAGCTGAAAAATCAGAGTAATCACGAAAATGACATAATGGAGATCTGTGGGAAACCTAAGGTCTCCAAATCAAATGCAAACAGGTGCTTTGCAATGAAAAATCAAACTGAAACATCACAAATGCTTCACATGATATAGTCTACTAATAACACAATTCAATATCCAAATAGTGAATAAGTTAGAAGGGGGGGGTGAGACCTATTTTTTTTTTCAGAAATATTGTTCTTCTCTGGAAAAACCTAGAATAAAATATAACACAAAAAATGGAGATTTGTTACTGCTCTTGGCGTAGACATATAGGTTGTAAAGGGGATACTCCATCTTAGATTCAGTTTCTATCGAACAACTAAACAAGCTACACATAATTTTGAAGGGCCTATGCAGTCATCATGACAAAAAGCTCCACAGCCTTTACACACAATCATGGCTTTCAGCCTGCAAGAACACTTCAGTTCCAGTTCATCTGCACTACTGCTGTCAGCAAACTTTTGTGCAGGAATGGGAGTGTTTTGACTGCTGAGTCCAGAAACAGGCTTAGAGTTGTTCCCTAAAATTCCAATAGATTTCTCAATAGCAGATGCTGCTCTTTTGAAGCTTGTGCTACCAAAGTGAATTGCTGGATAACTCCCACACTGCTGCTGCTGTTGTGGCAGCTGCTGTGTTTGTGTTTTCTGTGCAACAAGCTGAGAAAAAGGCTTTTGTGGCTCAGACAGTAAATAGGAAGAAAAATCTGCATTTTTCAAGGCAAATGCTTTTAACTGTTCTTTGACTTCACTCTGCTCATAGGAAGATTGTTTCATGGTCAGTTCACAGCTGTTGTTTAACCCATCCTCAAAAGAGATGGGCTCTGACTTTATATTGCTACAGATGCTCGCAGGCTGAGGCCAACTGAGTCTTTTAGTGGTTTCCATAGTAACTGCTGGCTGCTTTTGATCAGATGGGACTTCTGAATTAGATAAGGAAGGATGGACTAAAAATTTATTTTGCAGAGTCTGTGGGGCATTGCTTAGGTCATCGCCTTCTTTAACGTGAATGTTCGGTGAATAGGCATTGCCCATTCTAAAAGGAAGGGATGATACATTAGCCTCACCCAAAACCTTCTGCTCAGGTTGTCTAGAGAAAGCAAAAGTGTTGTTACTGTTCTGGGCCTTTGCAGAACCTGATGATGGCACATACACATTAGGACCTGGTCCTCTCTGAGCCATGGACATTTGGTAGTAATGTTGCCTGTGCAACGTACTTGATTCTGCATGATAGCTGCCATTTTTATCAGCATTAAATACACTTTGTTGGAAGCTACAAGAAGGCAGTGGCCGCTTCTGCTGCTTTATCTCTGGGCTGTGAACCATCCTAGCTGGAACTGAATGCTTATTCATCCACTCTTGCTTAAATGCCTGCTCTTGGCCCACAGAGTTTATTTTGGAACCCATCATGCAAGATGACAAGTTGGCATCAGTGTCCATAGAAAGCTTTCCAGATTCACACTTAATCTGCGCATGCTCACCCACAGTCCTAGCCATTCTTTTCTTAGGATGATTTTCACGCTTCCTCATTTGCAAAGGGTTGAGACTACCCATTGGGTACCCCTTGCTGTCAGGCGTAGGCGAGCAAGAGGGGTTTTCAGAAACCAATCTCTCCGATGAAGTTTTATACACAGAGGTAGTCTGCAAAGGTAGACGACTTATTTCGAGTTTTGCCCCAAGTCTGGGTTGAGGGAGAACCTTTTCTAAAGGCAAGTTACCTTGAAGGAGCTGTGTTACTAATGGATTGTTTGCTTCAACTGATGACAGACGACAACTTGTGTTTCCTGCAGCTGTTACTCTTTTCAAACCATCTGATGTTAATGACAACGGTTCTTCTCTGGATACCCCAATAGGTGTTTTGGATGATGGCAAACCTAAATCCAAGTCAGATACCTGGGGTGTAGTGTTGTGGCCTGAAAAAACTTCTGTTTCCATCCCAAAACACTTACTGGAGTCAGTAGCTTCAGATTTGATGGTAATACTGTTGGCGACAGGTGAACGTGTATGAAGTTTTGAGACATGTGGGTAACCTCCTGGTTCACTTTTTATATTGTCCACAATGTTTTCCTCACAGTACTCTATGTGCTTTTGTGTATTTAAATGGTTGCGAACTACTTCGTCATTGTTCATTTGTTCTTTATCACTCCAGCAGATTCTATTATTAGGAATATACTCAGTGTTGGTCATATTGTCTGTTCCACATTTGTAGGATGAAGTAGAGTGTAGTTGCTCATTAAAGGTCCGTTGGCATGGAACAGAAACGCTTAACTTTTCTTGCTGCATGTAAGGGGTTTCCAAATGGCTAGTGCAAGCGGAGGGCTTGTTTCTGTCATCTCGGTTTAACCTAGCAGCAATGTTTGGGCTTGGCATATGCTCAGCACTTTCATTAATGAGATTCTCTTGTCTACTTATGACAGAGACTTGAGGACATGTTTTACTTTGAATGGATACATCTGTTTTACCAATTCTGTTCTGGGAATCTGTATTTTCAACATTTTCAGTATTGAAAGGATAAGTTGAATTTGGAGTTGTACAGTGATCAACAATCACTTTGCAAGGGATAGATCTATTTGTCTGTATTAAACCAGAAGGCAAGGTTTTACTATTAAGACTGGTTAAATTACTACATGAGCTATTGTGTAAATTATCAAGATGCAATTTGGCAAGGGAGGGATCTGAACTCACTGTTCTGCAATTGGAATACAATGGAACTGAAGATCTACCATGTGAATCTAATATGGTTTCCTCAGGGTTTGACATTCTTCGAACAGAGGAGCAGACATCTTCTTCACATATGGCTGCAGCTAATTTATCAGAGTGTCTACTACTTGAGCCAACTGATGAGCTCAGTGAACTCAAAGAGTTTGTAAGATGAAGATTTGGCAAACTACTCCCCATGGATGAAACTGGCACAGTGGTGTAAGGATGAATATTATTGTTTGATACTGGCACTCGCTTGTCGTCTACAGAGTCAGATACTATGGAGGCATGACTGGTATTGTCATCAGTGCATTTTGGTGTAGCAGTAATGAAAGGAATGTCACTTTCCTTCATGGGTTTTTTCATGCAGACAGGAGATGTAGTGTTTTCATTGTCAACAGACATTAAAACTGCAGACTTTTCAAGTGCATTTGTAAAGGGGGCATCAGCAGAGGGGCAAACAGATACTGAACCTATATTTTTGCTATAATGCATTGGCATGCTGCAATCTTCAGTGGAGGTAGATGTAACAGCTTTGTCAATGGAATGTGGCACATGAATGTTTTCAGTAGAGCTGTGCAAAGATACATCAGAGTCAGTTTCTGATGATGTTGAAGAGCTGAGGGATTGCTGTAACATGGATGTCAATTCTCGGTGCAGGTTGGGCTTACTACTAGGAGATTTACAGTTAGGATTCATGATAATCACACCAGTAGAGCCTTCAACCTTTGCATCAGGAGGGGATAATGGTTCAGCTCCTGAAATACCCTCTTTTGACTTTCCATCTCTGCAGGACTGTTGTGTACTAGCTCTGGCCTGATGCTTAGCAAACAGCTTCACTTTTGTCTGCTCTTTGATGTGGGCCAAGGTTCTAGTCTTGCTGCTTTCTGAAGGACTTCCAACACCACCAGAAACAATACTTGCAGCTGCAGCAACAGCAGCTGCGGCAGCCGCCTCTCTCTGGGCCCTGGCTTGCTGTGCTCTTGCCTTAATATCTGCAAGGGTTCTAGCTCCAGTGTTCCTGCCTCCACTGACAGATGTATTAGAAGAAATCTTGGATTCAAGCTTTGGAGCAGGTTGACTTTTAATGATGAATGGTGGACCAATCTTCGACAATTGGATCTAAAACAACAAAATAACATTATATCAAAAAAGCACATTCATGTATTTGAGCGAATAGATGGGAAATTTGAACAAATGAAAAAGATCTTCACCTAAGAAGTGCTTAATTAGTTTGGAAGATATAAGGGTTGTTCTGTACCTCTAGACACCTGGCATTACAAACTTCAGCTGGTAAACTCCTATGTTTGCCATTTCCTTCAGTATTTTGTATGGGTATCTGGGAAATTTTCCCAGAAACGTGTCAAACACTAGCAGAGGCTACAAGGAGTGGAGAATGTCAGATCTCCTTGTGGGGACCGGCCATGAGATAAATATAAAGGCTGCCTTTCTGATAATGCTAGCTATTTGGATGTGCCTGGATTTAATAGTGGCCCAGAACAAGGATAAATAAAATGAATACTGACTTTCCTATTGGCTTCATTTGCTGCAAGCTTGTTCCATGGCTGCACTGAAAACACAGGCATTAAAATCTAGCATTTTCAAAAGGCAGCCAGGAATAGTATTCCCCATGTTGCTCCTATCACATGTGTATTTTATAACAACAACTTTTAGCACAAGTAAACTCTTGTAATCAAAAGTCTGCAAGTCTGAGCTGGAAAACCCTCTTCAAAAACACCACAATTTATTAATGATTCCTAATAATAAATAGACTAAAATAACTTAAAAACAGTCATAATTATTAAACTGCCCTATTAGCATATTTCATTGTATAATAGCCAAACATACTAACTGTAATATTAGCAAAGCAAACAGGAAAACATATTCACAAATCTATTATTCTAGGAAGGTTCACTAATCACATCCATCAAACTATCAACTAATAAATATCAGAATCTCCCATTCAGATATCAATTTGAGTAAATATATACAAAGGCAACCATGAATGACTTCATAGAAGTAAGAATCATTTTGCTTAACATACACATTTTTAACAGAAGTGGGGGCGCCCATTCACTGGGATGAAAATTTGTTGCCAATCTGGGTGGGCTTGGAGCTCTAGTATTTCTTCCGAAAGAAAGTTTTCTGCTTAGCTCCTGAGCTCTGAAAAGAATGCAAGGGACCCTTCTGGGTTTTGAACAAAGATGGCTTCTGCAATTTCTTTAGAGGTGAAAGAGTGCTCTTCTAATTAGCAACAAAGGTCTGGACACTACTATTATGTGCACTATTTTGCAATCAACAAATGAGAGAAGAGGGTGCTCTTCCCTCCTGTAATCTTCTGGATAAATGTGTCTAAGGCATTGGCAAAAAGGCTTTTGCCCTGAAAGGCATGTGTTCCAGATGTTTTTTTGCAGGGGCGCTCAGCCACAGCACCCACCTCATGTGAACCAACATATGTCCCAGGCAAGAAAGTTACTTCAGGGAATCCCCCAACACATCCACACAGAAATGTAATGCTTTGGAAAAGAGCTCCAAGTGCTGCCTAGCTAAGGAATGTTGCTTAAGAACCCCATGTTCTTTGTTCAAACCAGGAAAGGTTGATAAACCCCCATAGATAAAATAGCAGGTTATATGGATGGAATTGGGGACTCAATTTTTTTTGTCTGTAGGATCCTTAACCACTTCTCGCAGGGATGATCAAATACCACCAAAAGAAAGCTCTATTTGTGGGAACAAAATGATAAAAAATTTGTTTGAGTACAGTGTTGTATGACCGAGCAATTGTCATTCAAAGTGAGACAGCGCTGAAAGCTGAAAATTGGCTTGGGCGGGAAGGTGTCTAAGTGCCTGGTATTGAAGTGGTTATAAACATGGTACATCTTTTACTGGTACTGTAAGTTGTCATCTGTTGGGTATTCTTGCGCAAACTGCTGAAATAGCTTCAACACCTTTTCAGATGGGCCCAGTCCCTTCACAGATCCTTTTCAGTATTAGGATGCATCGAAAAGGACTTAGCTGGCCTGGATGCTTTCCAAGACCCCAAACCCTAAAGCCTTAGGCCCAGAGGGTGCAGTACGTGACAGCTTCAGATTTTTATGGACCACCCTATGAGAAAACTATATATGAGGCTGGGCTGTCCTTCTCCAAGGATTCGTCAACCTCAAAGGGAGTCCGATTCTAAACTTTCCCTCTCTTCCTCCTCCCTTTCCAACCTTAAAAAGGGTGGGAGAGGACCCTCAAAAGGCATCGCCTGCGTTGAAGAAGACCTAGACTGTTTATGGTCTTTCTGCCATAAATTCTTAGTAACATGTGCCAACTGTTCCAGCAAAGTGGGAAAAGCAGTTGTAAATTCCACAAACACACAGAAGTCCTAGAGGAAGTGAATGAAAAAATGGATGCTGCTTTCAAGCTAGAGCCTGTCTTTTATCCCAGAAAGGAGTTTGTGTGAAGTAGACCGTCTCCAAAGGCAATGCTGGAGCTTAGGCACCCTTGTTTCTTGTAACCCGGGCATCAGATCTCTCATTTCTGCTACATCTGGGTTGGGGATTAATGCAGTACAGCACCAGATCATTAGGGGAGTGTTGGACTCCTAGTGTAGACCATCTGGAGGCCAGAAGACCCGGGTTGCTTCCTGGCCCATGCCAAATTTTATGAGCTGCTTCTACTGCATCCTTGCTAGGTTCCAATCTGAAAAGGGCTAAAGGCTAACATGGTGCCCACACCTGTGCAGTGCAACCTCTCGGCTGTGACTGCCCGGGAGGGCCAAGCCACATATATGCAGATGGCAGTGGGCCACACTTGCGCACAATCCAAAGGCCTTCCTCATCTCCGTCTGGATACACTCACCTGGCACTTACAGAGACTAAGAAATGGCTATGCAACACAATGGCACCCTCTAAACCTCATAGCTCCCAGGAGCAGCAGGGACACTGCTGATCACACCAAAAGCCTCTTTCACAGCCATAAGGCAGGGAGCCAACACAAGAGACCACCCACAATAAGGGGCAACTTACTTTGTACACAACAGAGTTGCAAATAGCTTAATCTTTGCCAATCTTGGTCAGGCTACCCAACAGGGTCTTCAGGGACTAGGCTCTGCTGCAGAAGACAACATCCCTGGATCTGCATAGCACCCCTCCAGCTAACTCATGATGCAACTGCCTGCCAAGGTCAGCAACACAAGCAGGATCCAATGCCAGTAATAGCCCTTTCTCTTTTTTCACCACTGTCTGGATAAGGCCCTCTAGGAATATGAAGATCCATAGGGACCAATCCAAATTGCTGCTGCTATAGAGCACCAAGGCTCAGCAAAGCAGTAGTCCAGGTCCATCACCTATGGACACTAGCAAAATATTGAAGCATCGTGGAGAGTGTAGGGGCTATGGAGGGCTGAGGTGAAACATAATCCAAAGGTCTAAAAATGAACTTACTTGGCTATTGGCCACTCCGAACACTGAGACACTGTACTCTGTAGGAAGCAGTAAAAATTTTAAAGGAGGTGACAGTGAATTAGGTCAGTAAGGAACCACAGGGAAGGAATAATACATAATTAGGAACCACAGGGAAGGAATAATACATAATTATTGGTGCCTGCTATCAAGTGAACATGTAACTGAACCCTCACAGTCGATTGAAAACTACAAGCCGTCTACCATGGTGGCAGAAAGGACTTGTAGTTTATACACTCAGATTGCTCTAAATGAATGATATGGCTGTGCGAGAGGAGCCCTGTAAATCGTTGCCCCCACGTTTCAGAAAACGTGTCACATTTTCGGGTGCACAAAACTGCATGGTTCCATGTGGCTTCATTTTTTAAAAAAGGATCAGGACTTTTCCCCCTAAGTTTCCCCACAGGTACAGCAGCCAATTAAAATGAATGGGGAGAGGACTCCATAGTGACCGCAGGGAGTACTGTTAGCAGACAGAAACCAATGCAGTCAAAAATATTTGTTAAAGGTGCTATTTTAGCCAACAGGAAAATGTAATTGGAACTGTAGGAAACAATCCAGAAAATGAAAAGTCAGTACTTATTATTATGCCACATGTGATTTTAAATCGGAGTTCCACCCAAAAATGGAACTTCCGCTTTAAGTACTGGTGACCCCCTGACATTGCACATTTGGTATGTCATTTTTTTTTTGGGGGGGAGCGGGTACTTCCTCCCCTGATGCCGAAAGGAAGTTCACCTCTCCCCCCTCCTCCCTGCGCAGTGCATACCTGGCTGTGAAGCCACGGCTGGGCGCCCACAGTTACAAAGCCAGTGCCATGGAGAGGAGGGGGAGAGGAGCGAGGCTTTGTGCGCCCGCATTGTTGGACCGTGTGACAGGTCTGTTTATTCAAAGTCAGAAGCTACACTTTTTGTAGCTGCTGACTTTTAAATGGGTGGAACTCTGCTTTAAGAAACTTTCCTGCCCACAAGGTGGAGTTGGAGCTTAAACATAGGACTCTGATAGCAAAAAGAACATAAAAAGGATAAGTGTCACTGTTAAAATAAAGTAGGCAGTCTGGAAGACACGTTTTTGTGTTAACACACTAATAAATAATACTGGGTGCTAAATGTTGCAGATATTAACAGAAAAATAAATCCTGTAGTTCCAGTGAGGACCAGAGAGGTGCTGGTGGTAAATCATTCTATTACTAGGATTACAGATAAATTAATCTGTCACAAGGAATTCCTTTTTTGTGTGAAATTAAATGGTTTAGTTTAAGCACAGAAACCAGTCGGAATTTCTCTAATTAAAATGTGTAAATATTAAATCAGAACCTTTTTCTATTCTGAGAAAACTCTTATCAAAAAATAAACACATTGTATCAACTGGTGATAAATAAAGAGTTCAATAAACAAGTGTCCCTGTGTATCAAATATTATTCCATTGGTATTCCACCAATTGGATGTACTATCCACTGTACCCAGTGATAATAAACTATAACAATCCAAAGGAAAAATAAATTGGCCTCTTACCAACTCCCGATGATCTCTAGATTATAAGAGATCATCTAATGCATGAGGTAAGTAAACGCCAGACGCCTAGCCACATCCTCTGTGTGTCTCCCGACCGCCAAGATGGATGGATGGATGGATGGATCCAACGCTCAGCGTCCCCACACCGCTGACTCTGGACTCTGACTTCACACTGAAAGTGTACTCCACAGTGTCCCAGCACAGCTTGCCTCACTCAGGATGATCACTGTGCTTCACTCGGTGTGTGTGCAGGATAAGGGAACACAGAAAAGAAGGCTCATTGCATAGTATGTGATATAAAATACTGAAGCGCTACTATGTGTGTTTTAAGTGAACAGTGTTAAATCCAAATAGAACAGCTGTACCATTAGAATGATCTTTAAGCGTAAATAATTGAAAAATGGTGCGCTTATTCCAATATAAACTAAAAACATAACATAATAAATATAATTGCACAAAGTCCCATAGATATGTAAATATATAAATTATATAAAGTCCTGTTAATGGGTTAATAGTGAACCCTTAAAGAAGTCACGTGATCTGTGACGCAACGCAAAGGATACTCTGAATACCTACCTTCAACAGCAGCACGCCCCTGTTTTTTGGACTATTTAAGATTTTATATCTAAAAGGCACTACTTGACCCAGTGGGGTCATCTCTTAAGGTGAGCGGGCATTGCACCCGGTTGTGGAAGCGGTGTCACTTGTCACGGAAAAGTTTGTAGTGTTGGAGGAGTACTGTATGAACACTTAAGAAGTCACTATTAACTCATTAGGAGGGCTTTATATATTTACATATCTATGGGACTTATATTTATTATGTTCTGTTTATGGTTTATGTTATAATAAGCGCACCATTTTTCAATTACTTACTCATCGCATAGTATGTAAAAACAGGGGGCTTATTTAAGCTAAAATATTCACCTACCGCAGAGATAATATTAAGCAGTAGAGAGAGGCTGCTCTTCATGTCACAGCTCCCGTCTCCTTCCAACACGTTTCCTCTTAACAAGCTATGTCTGGGAATGGAGGATGGAGCTGGGATGTCATGCACTGATTTTTAAAGCAACCGTGACACTGGAAGTGAATTGCATAACCATGTTGACCTGGGTCACATCACATTCAAGTGTGCAACCATAAATTTTGAAGTCCCCAACATATAGAAATTAATTATCCTAATAAGGGGGTTGTTTCCTACTTCACTTTATTATATAAAAATAAAAGTAAAAAATGAAAAATATATTTCATTAAAAAAGTAAAATCGTTTTATATAAAAACTAATGATGATGAGTATTGACTAAATCATCAGTCACATGGATAATGTTATCTATAGAGATGTATACATTTACACAATTAATAACCAATATTACTATCTCATATACATTAGGCTATTTAGAAGACTATGTCAATAAATTGCAAACACATTAATTGGAAATATAAACTGTTCTATCAATGAATATATATAGTAAATAGTTAAAACTATATATCAATGACAAGTATATAGGTGTGATATTTAGCTATTATTTATTTGACCTCTGTACTTTCCGTCTTCATGGCCTAATGTGGAGTGGGACATTAAATATTTATAAATAATAGCTAAATATCCCACATATATACTTGTCATTGATATAGAGTTTTAAAATATTTACATATATATATATATATATATATATATATATATATATATATATATATATATATATATATATATATATATTCTTTGATAGAACAATTTATTGTCCGAAACAGAGACTGCCTTTTCCCTGTATCTTTGGGAACGTTGGACCTCAGAAAACAAGGCGGTGGAAACTCCCCAAATTCCAGTTTGTACCCTAGAGTTATCGTGGAGATGACCCATCTGTCCTGAATTTCCTCCTGCCAGACTTCTGAGAACTGCAGAAGTCTTCCTGCCACCCTGGCGAGCGGGGGTGCCCCTTCATAATGAGGCTTTAGAATTCTGCTTTGCAGGTTTCCGCCCCCAGGACTTCTTTTGTGCCTGGGTCTGACCCTGAGGTTTTTCTCTAGACTCTGACGGTGGAGGCATCGCAACTGCTTAGAGGCAGATGCCCATGGTGCTGGAGAAAGAGCCCGCTTAAAGGAAGGGCGTTTACTCCTTCTTTTGACTGGCAAAAGTACTTTTCCGACTTGAAATCTTTTGGATGTATTTGTCCAAATCATGCCCAAATAGCCGATCCCCATGAAAAGGAAAACCAGTCAGGAGCCTTTTACAAGGTGCTTCAGCTGACCAATTTTTTTAACCACAGGATCCTTCACATGTGCACCAGCACAAGTGCAAGGCGAGACGCCTGGTGGATAGAATCCTTGATGGCGTCAATGGCAAAACATAATGCTCTTGGCAGTTCGGCTAAGTCCTGGGCCTGTTGTACAGGAACCTCCTTAAGGGCCTGTCTAAACTGGTCCTTCAGGGATTGACAGATGCCTATTGCAGCGACTGCAGGCTGAGTAACTGCACCTGCCAAAGAAAAAGAGGATTTCAACAGGAATTCCAATCTTATCTGTTGGATCCTTAAGCATTTGAGCATTGTCTATTGGACAAGTTAGACTTTTATTCACACTGGATATGGCAGCGTCAACTGCTGGTACATTCCATCTTTTGGTGAATTTCTCCTCCATGGGATAAAGTACTGAAAACCTTTTTGGAGGGAGAAAATGCTTATCTGGATGATCCCATTCAGCATAAATAACCTGTTCCAGTAATGCATGGACAGGAAACGCATGCAAAGTCTGTGGAGGTTTTAAGGAACCCAAAGAAGAAACAGAACTTTTAGCTGACTCTATTATGGGCAGCTTGAAAGCAGAACAAACTATTTATGTAAGGGACTGTACCCGCAACTTTTCAGATTGCGAAGCTGAAAAGGGTTCATCTACCGTTGGTTCCTCAGAAGAGGAGTCATTGGATTGCCTTTTCTCCTGATCCCCTGAGGATCCCCCACACACATGCTGTCTTAGCTGCTTGACACAGAGCTGAACTGAGAAGCAACGTACAAAGGTATGTGCATTTACTCCCTCTAGTGGAGAACTTAAGACATGATAACATTTTACGCAAGGAAGAAAAACCATAGGTGGACTTTTTACAGTTCTTAGGCTTCTTCCCTTACCCTATCCTCGCCGCAGGATACTGCTGACAGACAGATCCAAACTTCACCTATCACGGCGGGCTATGTTTAGCAAACCTTCAAGGACTGGGTCCCTTTTTATCGGGGTTCCACTCTCTTGGACCTGTATAGCACCCTGCCAGGAAAAACTTTAGGTAATGTGATCATGACCAAAGCACTGAGTCCCGGGGTCCAGCCCTCCAAGGAGAGGCGTTACAAGCAAAACCTCGCTCTTCTTATGTGAGGCCCGGGTACCATCCACCCTGGCCTCAGTGGCACTTTGGATGGATCCGGTCTGTGGAGGCTGTTTAAATCCAATAGGGATCCTTCCAGCGTGACCAACACCTTAGACACTGGTGAAAAAACTGAGGTACTCCTGGGATGAGGAGGTGCTTATTCAGGGAGTGAACTTCCTGTCTTGGGTGTGCCAGTGTCCATCACCTGAAGGTACCTATATATCCATATAGTTAATACTATGGCTCTGTGTCCCGTGATGTACGATAAAAAAAATTTTTTTTATTTTTTACTTTTATATAATTAAATGAACTTTTGAGAAGTAGGAAGCAACCCCCTTATTAGGGTAATTAACTTCTATATGTTGGAGACTTCAAAAGTTATGGCTGCATACTTGGATGCGATGTGACCCCGGTCAACATGGTTATGCAATTTACTTCCGGTGTCACGATTGGTTTAAAAACCAGTGCATGACATCCCAGCTCCATCCTCCATTCCCAGACGTAGCCTGTTAAGAGGAAACGCGTTGGAAGGAGACAGGAGCTGTGACATGATGAGCATCCAGATTTGTTGGTGATCTCCATGCTGGATCATCCTCTCTCTACTGTCTAATATTAGTATCTCTGTTGTAAATGCATATTTTAGCTTAAATAAACCCCCTGTTTTTACATACTATGCGATGAGCCTTCTTTTCTGTGTTCCCTTATCCTGCACACATACCTAAGTGAAGCACAGTGATCATCCTGAGTGAGGCAAGCTGTGCTGGGATGCTGTGGAGTACACTTTCAGTGTGGAGTCAGAGTCCAGAGTGAGCGGTGTGGGGACACTGAGCGTTGGATCCATCTATCCATCTTGAAGGTCGGGAGACACACAGAGGATGTGGCCAGGCATCAGGTATTTACTTACCTCATGCGTTAGATGATCTCTAGAGCTAGAGATCGGGGGTTGGTAAGAGGCCAATTTAATTTTTATTTGGATTGTTATACTTTATTATCACTGGGAAAGGTGGATAGCACATCCAGTTGATGGAATAATTTTTGATACACATAGACACTTGTTTATTGAACTCTTTAACACCAGTTGATAACACTGTTTGTTATAATTTTAATAAGAGTTTTCTTTATTTATGAGACAGGGCAACCTTTTATATTTTCAAGTTTTTTTTTCCATTATCTGCTTGTATCCAAGGAGTGGTATAAGTGCAGCAGTCTACACTTATAATTAGCGCAAGATTGTCACACATTATTCTTCTATTCTGAAAAAGAAATTTACAGATAATCAGGCATTTTACCTTGAGAGGTGGAACTCGCGGCTCTTCCCTAGGTGGGTGCTCCCTGTCAGCTTGAATAGAATTTGAGGATGATCGAGTTGGGTGGTCATCATCTATTCTTGGTCGTTTCTCTTTGTAGTTACCAAAAGTATGCAGCTCTGCCGTTTTTCTTTTTGAAATTTCAGGTTCACGACTAATTGTTTCAGACTGTTTACTATGTTCATATGACTTGCAATGGGAACTGCTTTGGGAGCCGACTTGCTGTTTATGAGATTTACTTCTGGAAGATTCATAATATCCAGATACTTCTGCCGAGGTACAATAAGGTTTATCATGAGACTTTGAGTGAACAGACTCATTGTTCTTAGAATGGAGTCCATCAAATCCTTCTTGAGAGGGAGATAAATATTTTTTATCAAGAATCCTATAATGACTTGAATTGTTTTTAATTGTTATAGTATCAGGTGGTGACAGTTCAGTGGCAGATGAGACACTTTGTTTCTCTTGGTCTGTCTCAGTCTTATAATGTTTTTGAGTCAAAGCATCTTCTGACAAAGAAGTATCAGAATTTGGGGTTTCTGAATTATATTTGAGGTTTTCAGAGCTTTCATGCTCTGTACCAATGGTGTCTGCTTGTGATGCCTCAGAGTAAGCATCAGTCTCGTCTTTTGAGGGTGATCGAGATTCATCGGATGAAGTTGGGGAACTTGCTTGCCTAAGCAAGAGGTGTTCATTTGGAGGGGGGCTATATACAGAAGACGCATCTGAATTTGCAGGTAAATTTGTTGTATGTCCAGTTTCAGAAGCAAGTGCTATTGAAGATAAAGAAGATGTTTCTGATATTAAAGGTACATCTGACATGGGAGAGGCTTCAGAAGTTAATGGCAAGTTAGATGCTGGAGACGGTTCAGGTGTTAGTGGATGATTAGAGGCAGGAGATGCTTCTGATAACACTGGAGAGGTGGAAAGTGGTGAAACATCTGAAGCTACAGAAGTTGGGGGACTTTCTGCGGTTGTTTTTTGTTGACTTTCTGACTCAGCATTTTCAAAACTTGACACCTCAGACAGAAAAGCAGCTTCAACAGATGCAGGAGTGTAAGGTTCCTCTGAAGCAGACTGTGTGTCACCTCCAGGAGAAGCCAGGCTTACACATCCTCCTTCTGGACTTTGGGAAGAAAAGGATGTCTCAGAAACACATGCAGCTTCAGAAAACTGTTCCTCTGGCTCACTGATCAATTCCATCTCCACAGCAGCAGTCTCCTCAATGCATGTAGAATCAGCAATTGCACTGCAAGCACCATTATCCTCTGATGTAGGTAAATCTTCAGCTGGTGGTGCATCCTGTTCAGCTGGTTCCCCAGGTGAACTATGAGAGGACACAGAAGGAGTTGGTGATCTGCAATCAGTTATATCACTTGTGACTTCCAGGGGGGTTCCTTGCTCCTCATCACATTTAACTTCCTCCTCAGTTTTAGATTCTGAATTAGGCACCAATTCATCCTCCATGACAACACAGGATTCTACATTTTCTGCAGTCTCTTCTTCATCTCCATTCTTTGAGTCTTGGTTTGTCACCTCTTCAGCAAGCTCTACCTCATCTTTATCAACATCTTCATGACACTCACAAATGCTGGTCTCCACCTCTTCTGCAATCTCTTCATGAATTAATGACTCTTCAGATATGAGTATGTCCTCTAATTCTCCCTCTCCCATCATATCCTTGGATGTAACCTGATCCATGTTGCACACAATGTTACACACAGTTTCCTCAACAACTTCAGTTTCCAACACAGCAGGAGTTTCATCACTAGCTCCTGTGCTACTCTCAAACTGAGTAGATGGACCAGGTAAATTCAAAGACGTTTCCAGAGAACTGCATTCATCTTCACTGCTGTTTTGCGCAGAGGTGAGTTGTAACGATTCCTCTTTGGACATTCCAGACCTACATACAAAAGAAAAGGGAAAAGATCTCACAGCCATCAAACCAAATTATTATTAAAAACAAAAGTAGTTTGAAAAAAATCTGAACTTAAAAAAGCTTAAAGTATAACTAATAGCACTTTTTTTTTAACTTTTGGATAGAGTGGAGAGGGATTAGAACACCTGTCCGTTTGTATTGCTGTGTCCTAATTAAGGAGATTCACCCTCTCTATTTGTCCTGTTTACCATTGTCATTGAAAGTGAAAGGAAAAAAAAAAAAAACACAAATTTTGGGTTGTCCCTAGAAAAGCATGAGGGGAAAATCTTCCAATGGGAACAATAGTTCTGGTGACCTGGGGGTCCCCAAAGAATTCCCTTAATTTGCAGGGATTTCCTCTCACTTCCTGTTTGGCTATGGGACAGGATGTGAAGGGAAATCTCCACAATGGGACACAGATGGTGAAAAAAAAAATCTGATGGGTTAGAACCCTCCCATGCTCTATCCAAAATGAAAAAAAAAAAAAAAGAGTTTTGCCTATATTTCTACTTTAAGACCAGAGCCTGGCAAATGTGCCCTACAACAGGAAGTCTGCTCCAAATTCTGACAGCCAGGTAAATCATTCTGTTGCATAAACAGTACTAAAAATAGCAAAGCAGGAGCCATCTAAATCTATGCGTGTCCTAACAAAAAGACAAGACCCAGTTCATTCTGGTAGTAGCGGTAATGTTGTGGTAGTTCCTTCCTGGGTCTAGTTATGATTATAGAGGCAGTCACTGCCTAGTTGTAGCAGAGTTAAAGAGTTGGACACTTCCTGAGATTACTGGCAGGTATTGAGTGGTGGTCCTTACTCAAGAAAGCAATAACCACTTCCTAAGTACAGTAACAATAATTCCCTAGCTAGTTGTTACTGCTCCATAAGTTTAAGCAGTGGTCAAATCCTGACAATAGTTGTGGTTCCTCCTGTTAAATCTTTACAGTGAACTTCTCTTATTTCCTCTCTTCTGATCTGTTAAATATAACAATGAATGTGTTTTGTAATGTCTGTTTTACAAGTGCAAAAAAAAAAAAAAAAAAACCTGTTGATCTTGTCAGAAAATTAGAACTGTCCTGTGCTCTCTGCCTGTGTAATCTTAGAGTGATTGTTTAGTTCTCCCTGTTCTCAACTTGGACCATAAGTCAATTAGTCCCTATGCAGTGGATTAAAAGACAGTGGGAGTGGTACAACAGTTTAGCAAAACACAGTTGGTGGAGCTGACACTACTCATTCTTCAAAATCCTGTGTGTTGTCAGCCCACAATAAGAAAAATAAGAGTGGAGGGACAAAATATGGGCAAATGTGCAGGTGTAGCAGAAATGTACTGCATATGTGTTTTTATTTTTTAAATTAACATACACTTTATGTAGGGGTCAGAAGTAGTAAATACAATTAAGAGCTAAACAATATTTACCACAATTTTTTTGTAAAATGACAAAGAAACTGTTGCACCAAGTAAATAGATACCCAACATGTCACACTTTAAAATTGCGCACGCTTGTGGAAAGGCGATAAACGATGGTACTTAAAAATCCCCATATGCAACACTTTAAACGCCTTTACGGGTTACCTGTTTAGAGTTACAGAGAAGGTCTAGAGCTAGAATTATCACTCTCGCTCTAACCTTTGCTGCGATATCTCATATGTGTGGTGCGCATAACATTTACAAATGCGTGCGTGACTTACAGTGGGGACGGAAAGTATTCAGACCCCCTTACATTTTTCACTCTTTGTTATATTGCAGCCATTTTCTAAAATCATTTAAGTTCATTTTTTTCCTCATTAATGTACACACAGCACCCTATATTGACAGAAAAACACAGAATTGTTGGCATTTTTGCAGATTTATTAAAAAAGAAAAACTGAAATATCACATAATCCTAAGTATTCAGACCCTTTGCTGTGACACTCATATATTTAACTCAGGTGCTGTCCATTTCTTCTGATCATCCTCGAGATGGTTCTACACCTTCATTTGAGTCCAGCTGTGTTTGATTATACTGATTGGACTTGCTTAGGAAAGCCACATACCTGTCTATATAAGACCTTACAGCTCACAGTACATGTCAGAGCAAATGAGAATCATGAGGTCAAAGGAACTCATGAGCTCAGAGACAGAACTGTGGCAAGGCACAGATCTGGCCAAGGTTACAAAAAAATTCTGCTGCACTTAGGGTTCCTAAGAGCACAGTGGCCTCCATAACCCTTAAATGGAAGACGTTTGGGAGGACCAGAACCCTTCCTAGAGCTGGCCGTCCGCCCAAACTGAGCTATCGTGGGAGAAGAGCCTTGGTGAGAGAGGTAAAGAAGAACCCAAAGATCACTGTGGCTGAGCTCCAGAGATACAGTCGGGAGATGGGAGAAAGCTGTAGAAAGTCAACCATCACTGCAGCCCTCCACCAGTCGGGGCTTTATGGCAGAGTGGCCCGATGGAAGCCTACTGCTCAGTGCAAGACACATAAAAGCCTGAATGGAGTTTGCTAAAAAACACCCGAAGGACTCCAAGATGGTGAGAAATAAGATTCTTTGGTCTGATGAGACCGTGACAGAACTTTTTGGCCTTAATTCTAAGCGGTATGTGTGGAGAAAACCAGGCACTGCTCATCACCTGTCCAATACAGTCCCAACAGTGAAGCATGTTGGTGGCAGCATCATGCTGTGGGGGTGTTTTTCAGCTGCAGGGACAGGACAACTGGTTGCAATTGAGGGAACGATGAATGCAGCCAAGTACAGGGATATCCTGGACAAAAACCTTCTCCAGAGTGGTCAGGACCTCAGACTGGGTCGAAGGTTTACCTTCCAACAAGACAATGATCCTAAGCACACAGCTAAAATAACAAAGGAGTGGCTTCACAACAACTCAGTGACTGTTCCTGAATGGCCCAGCCAGAGCCCTGACTCAATTGAGCATCTCTGGAGAGACCTAAAAATGGCTGTCCACCAATGTTCACCATCCAACCTGACAGAACTGGAGAGGATCTGCAAGGAGGAATGACAGAGGATCCCCAAATCCAGGTGTGAAAAACTTGTTGCATCTTTCCCAAAAAGACTCATGGCTGTATTAGATCAAAAGGGTGCTTCTACTAAATACTGAGCAAAGGGTCTAAATACTTAGGACCATGTGATATTTCAGTTTTTCTTTTTTAATAAATCTGCAAAAATGTCAACAATTCTGGGTTTTTCTGTCAATGTGGGGTGCTGTGTGTACATTAATGAGGAAAAAAAAAATTAACTTAAATGATTTTAGCAAATGGCTGCAATATAACAGAGTGAAAAATTTAAGGGGGTCTGAATACTTTCCGTCCCCACTGTAGGTATGCGTTCGCTTCTGCGCACGAGTACGAAGGCATGGGGGCTCTTTAAATATTGTTTTCTCATTTATTTTACTTTTTTTTTACACTGTCCCTTTAACTTTCTATCCCTTAAACATCCATTGTAATAGAGATAAGGATGATATGTCCTCTTTATGGAGAGATCTGGGGTCAAAAAGACCCCAAATCTCTTCATTACCGTTAAAAGCAAAATATTAAAAAAAAAAAATTGTTTACTTCCAGTCTGGACCGGGAGTAATGTCATGATGTCGCTTCAGTCCTCCAAGGCAATCAAAGCGAATCTATTGTTTTTTCACCTGTGTGATCAGCCGGCAGCCTCAGTCGGATCGTTTCTTGGGCGAACGAACGAAAGCCAGAAAAACACTGGCGAGCAGCAAGGGGGGGGGGGGGGGGGGGGTCGGCCATTTCAGCGATTCATGAACCGCCCGGAACACTTTCATGAGAAAGCCAGCCGCCGGCTGTCATAAACAATACCGGGGTTATGGCCGATATCTTCAGCCATAATCCTGGTAAACCACTTACAATCTGCAACGTGTATATACGTATTGCATTTGGCAAGTGATTAGAACTGAAAAATTTGCTCAAAAACGGATTGATAAAAGAGCACCACACCATTAAAAAAAAAAAAAAGATTGGATTCTACATTACCTACTTCCGGACTCCATCCATTTTGCAATTGGAGATCTCCCCTGGTTTATGAGAGCTGCCGACCAGAGCCAGTGAATTTCAGAAATACTTTACCCTGGTGATATTGGACTCAAATAGCAGTTTCAGCACCTCATATCCCTAACTTTTGAATTTAGTGGTATTTGTGGCCACTGTCTGTGTCCAGTTATAGTCAAATACAGTTATTGGTCCTTGGGTCTACCCCGATGCTTAGTGGCCCCTTACTTGTCCTTTCCCCTCAGCGAAAGACTGCTCCCATTTCTCTTCTCTCAGTTCCCAATGGCAGAAGACATAAGAAAACTACATGTCTGCAACAGACTACATGTCTCCAGTCTGCCCATAAATGGGTTGGATGTACAGTATGTTAATGTATTAATGTAATGAAATAAAGTGTAAAATAGGGAAAAAGAAGTGAGAGTAGGAGTAGAGCAAAGCTAGAGCTAATAACTGACAGTGGAACACTAAAAACAGTAACTGGTTTGACGTGAACTGACCAAGTGCACTGTGCATGTTTTTTTTTTACTTTACAAGGCAACCTGGTATACAGTACTGGTCATACATGGCAAAACATTTATTTTAGAATTTTAGAAATGACAAGAGATCAAGGCACTGCTTTATAAAAAAAAAAACACAACCTAAATGCTAGCAATAAAAGTTATATAATTCATGATTATTAAACAACATTATTATATAATCATAATTAGGGCATGTAATTACGGTGTATGTCCAGGCAAAAATATATAACAATGGGGGGGCAGGAGGCGGAGCCTAGCGGAGCAGACATGCATTGTTAGAGCTCCACACCGCTGAGGAGAGAAGAGAAGGACAAAGCGGAGCCTGCAGGCTCAAAAGGTATCCATTTGAACCTTTTTGCCCCAGGGAACAAACTGTGAAAGTTTGGGCAGGAAATATGGTACTGGGAGGAAACCGTGGCAGAAATAAAAATCACCTCACAAAGAGCTCACAGGCACTCACTGCAGCTGAAGCAGCTCCAGTCACCTCACAAGATACAGCATCAGGGCGCTCTCACAGACAGAAAATGTCACAGCAAGACTCTCCATTTGAGTCAGATACAGAACAAATCCTCTCACAAACTTCTCCACAAGCCTCCTCAGTATCCCCAGTAATATTATTACAATTTGAAAAGATGCTTCATAAGGCTTTAAAACAAACCTCAGACCAAATAACAAAAAGCCTAACCAAAGAAATAAGAGAGCTGGGAAACCGCACCGCAGCCTTAGAAATAAAAATGGATGAAATTGAAATTACAACCCAAGAAAATATAACAGAATTGGAACAATTAAAAAAAGAGAATTTAATACTTCAAACTAAGCTCGAAGATTACGAAAATAGAGCCAGACGTTCAAACTTGCGCATAAGGGGAATACCTGAAACTGTGACAGACCTGCAATCTACTATTACTGCTCTATTACAAGAACTAAAGCCAGATATCCCTATTGAACGTTTAGAACTGGACAGAGTACACAGAGCCCTCACAGCCAAAAAGAAAGATGGACCCCCACGTGATATAATCACAAAGTTTCATTATTACAGAACGAAAGAACAAATACTAATTGCTGCAAGAGAAAAAAAGGAACTTAATTTTCAAGGACACAATTATCAAATTTTTGCTTACTTACTACCTTACTTACTAACTTACTATTACTAAAAGACGATCCATGAAACCCCAACTAATGGAACTGCAACGCCACAACATTATGTATCAATGGGGCTTCCCCTTTTCAGTCGGATTTAACTACCAAGGTACAATTTACAGAAGCAGATCAGCAGATGAACTACAACAAACCCTTTTAAAATTAAATCTGACAGAACCCACAAGCAGCAACACTCCCACACGCAGAAGAATGGCGTCATCTTCACCTTCAGGCAGCACCCAGAAAATTTCAGAACAAAATGGGAATCATCATTCTCACAAAAGAGGCCGTTATGCCACATCATCCATGGACCAAGAAGATTCAATGGACTGACATCCTAATTCCTGATATCTCTTCATTTATTATACTAAGAGATGGTTCTCTATAAAAAACCTGTATTTATAACTGAATGTAACTGCATTCTGATAGTCACACACTGTGTGGGATCATGTTACATTCCAGTTATATTTCTTATTACTTCTGATTCATATAGCCTTAGAATATATAAGTGAAATAAGGAAATTCTTGTTCAGTTATATATGATCAGGTAATAACAATAGATTTATTACTTTTTAGGACAAATATGTTCAATAATCCAGAAGTAATGGAAGCTTTTTCTTTCTTTTCTTAAAACAAATATATTATTACCTAACTAGTTCCTAGAATTATGTTTTTGTTTATTCTAATCTGAAGCAATACAACCTTCATTTTATGAGTTAACATATCTAAACAGTTACATATGAATAAAATATGTAATTGTTTACTCTAAAAGGGTTAAAATCCCAAAATAATTCAAACTATCTTCATCAATACCAAAGTTATTAACAGTACCTTTCTAACTGAATTATTTAGCCTAGGGCAAGACTAACCATATACAACCACCCTGGAATAAATAATTTCAACAAAAACTATATTCTGCACTCCAATTAATGAAACATCATTTTGATGTCTTTTGACATAGCACTTCTCCCCTGTAAGCGGAAGATCCGTGTACCCCCATTAGCCCTCCTCATTCTCCCAACCATATTATGTGGGAGTGTGACGAAGGCACTTATTCCCCTGAGAGAGATATTTATTCTCTTTCACGGGTAAATTGTGATTACTTGCAAAAAATAATTTATACAATGTATCATCTAATCTCATATGTTTTTTGTTTACTCCTTACTCCAGAATTCACTGGTTTCTTTTCTATCTATTCATCTCTTCAGTCCACACAGGTTGATCTGCGCAGTCAGCTCTGCATAACAAAAAGTAAGTCAAAACTATTTGATCTATTGCCATGGCACCACTGAATATACTTTCCCTGAATGTTCAGGGAATAAATGTCCCTCAAAAAAGGACCAAAGCCTTCCGTACTTTCCATAACAAGAAGGCTCACATAGTATGCCTCCAAGAAACACACTTCACCAAAGATTCTACTCCAAAATATATTTCTCCTTTTTATCAACAAATTTACACGGCTTCTGCCTGTACCAAGCAAAGGGGAACTCTAACTGCATTTCACCGATCCACACCATTCACCTTATCATCAGAAATTAAAGACCCAGAAGGTAGATACCTGATACTCATGGGTTATATAATGGATACAGCAATCACGGTGATTTCCTACTACGCTCCTAACAAACAACCTACACCATTCCTCTCACATATATTACAAGTGTGGGGATTCGAACCAGGTCCTCCTCCCATTTCTAGATAAATCACCTTTTACACCATCCAAAATAACCTCTAGATTACCTTTTTCTCAACTTCTTTCCAAATACAATCTGGTAGATTCATGGAGAGAAAGTAACCCAATGAAAAAGAAATTCACTTATTTCTCGCACCCTCATCAAACCTTCACCAGAATAGATCATATTTTTCTAACAATAGGAATGATACCAGAAATTATTGCATCAGATATAATTCCGATTCCGTGGTCTGACCATAATGCAGTATACACTACTATAGCCTCAGCCATACCAAAAGCGCATGACCCAACGTGGTACTTACCGGACATAATGCTCAAACACCCACTACATCAGATGGCCATTGAACAAGCTTTAAAGGAATACATATCAATTAATAATACAACAGACATCTCCCCAATAACACTGTGGGAAGCTCATAAGCCTGTCTTGCGTGGTACAATACAAAGACAAATGGCACTATTTAAACGGGAACGCAAAAATCTAGCAAAAAAACTAGAACTCAATTTTAATGCAGCCTACATATCATTTCAAGATAATCCATCTCAGAGTACAAAATCTCATCTGGAAAAATCTAGATTGGAATACGATCTATTTCTCACTGAGTCAGTTGATAAATCCCTCAAACGCTCCAAACACAATTTCTACATGAATACAAACAAACCAGGTACATATTTGGCTCGGGCATTAAATTCAACTAACAAATCTTTCAAACCAATACGTTTGAAATTATCAAAAAATGTTTACACTTGTAATCCAGTTAAAATAGTCCATAAATTTCACTCACATCTCGCAACTTTATACAAGACAAACAATGAATGTAATCCTACAGAAGCTGAATCCTTCTTCTCAAAAATAACCTTACCTGAGTTATCTCAGAATCAAAAAAGCAGTTTGGATGAGCCTATAACTATAGATGAAGTTGCTAACGCCATAAAAGACCTAAAACTTAACAAAAGACCAGGCCCAGACGGCTACTCGGCTTTATACTATAAAACATTCTCAGAAATACTCTCTCCCATTCTCACTGAAACTTTTAACAAACTTCTAGATGGACATTCTTTTCGGCAAGAAACACTAATGGCAATTGTTTGTATGATCCCAAAACCCCTTTCTGATACTTCCTGTGTGAATTATCGGCCTATCTCTCTGTTAAACCTCGATATTAAATTATTAGCAAAAATAATAGCAAAACGCCTCAATAGCATTATAGGAAAATTAATACATAGAGATCAAGTAGGCTTCATGCCAAATAGACAGGCAGGCGATAATATACGCAGGGCAGTGTTATTGGCACATATTGCTAAAAAACGGAAAATCCCATTATGTTTTCTATCTCTCGATATTAAGAGGGCATTTGACACAGTATCCTGGCAATATATGCAATATTCATTACAAAAATGGGGTTTTGGACCCCACTTTTTAACATGGATCAAAGCATTATATAATAAACCCAAAGCCTATATAAAATATGCTGGATACAAATCTGAAGCCTTTAATATCGAAAGAGGTACCCGACAGGGTTGCCCATTATCTCCCTTATTATTTGCCCTTATACTCGAACCCATGGCCCAATACATCAGAACAAACCAAACTATAACTGGCATTGAAGTAGGAGGTATTACACACAAATTATGTATATTTGCAGACGATATATTACTT
Source organism: Aquarana catesbeiana (assembly GCF_042186555.1). Classification (NCBI taxonomy): domain Eukaryota; kingdom Metazoa; phylum Chordata; class Amphibia; order Anura; family Ranidae; genus Aquarana; species Aquarana catesbeiana. The sequence continues at coordinate 496,088,879 of NC_133328.1, read as the reverse complement.
TTTCTATCATCACCACAGGTCTCTGGTCCTAACTTAATGCCAGCTCTTGATGGATTTGCAGCCCTATCCGGCCTTATGATTAATCCTAAGAAATGCCTAGTGCTTAATATTTCACTCACAAACATGGAACTGATCCCGGCTAGGGCTGCACTCCCATTCACATAGGCAGAAAAATCAATCCCATATCTTGGAATTCATTTAACAGCATCTCATTCTGACTTATTCTCAACCAATTATCCTCCTGTATTAAGACAGATCACAAATCTAATAAAACAATGGTCGCAACTTCCTTTATCCTGGATAGGGAAGATTAATGCAATCAAAATGACTATTCTACCCAAATTGCTTTATCTATTCAGAGTCCTCCCTATTCCAATTCCTTCCTATTTTTTGAGAATAGTACAAAAAAGAGCAACTTCGTTTATATGGGGCTCTTCTAAACCACGTATACCTATACACACACTACATCTTCCCAAAAATAAATGAGGCCTGGGATACCCTAATTTTACTAACTACTACAGAGCAGCACATTTGGCCAGTCTGTCCAAATACCATGCAAAACAGGAAATCCCATTATGGGTATTTATAGAGGCTTCAGAAAATGACCCTCTATTAATATCAAATTTATTATGGCTTGATCCTAAAGACCGCTTTAAAATTCATAATCCCATAACTAAACACTTCTTATCTCTCTGGGATAAACTAAAAACCAAATATCAGTTACAATCTCCACACAATCCTCTCATTTCTTTTATCAGAAATCCGGCCTTTTATCCGGCATGGATCTACCCAAATTCTTTTAAAGCTTGGACAACATCAGGCATTCAGACACTAAATGACTTCATAGCATCTAAATCATTCCTTTCATTCCCATCGCTTAGAGAAAAATATGATCTACCAAACTCTGAGATATTTAGATATCTCCAAATCAAAAATTTCTATACACCATTCCTAAAGGGGGATACACCATTATCCCAATTATCCATTTTTGAATCAATCTGTACAAAAGATCCATTTGCTAAAGGTACAATTTCATCACTTTATAATCAATTACATGGAGTAGCAAATCTTAATAGACCCTCTTACGTTCAGAGGTGGGAGGAGGACCTGGGACGAACTTTAGAAGACACGGACTGGTCTAACATATGGCTCACATCTAAGTCATCTTCACCCAACATCTTAGCACTGGAGACAAATTATAAAGTCCTAACTCGCTGGTACCTTGTACCCGCTAGAGTGGCAAAATATTCACCTAATACCTCAACTCTTTGTTTTCGAGGATGCCCAGAAATAGGCACATATTTACACATATGGTGGACGTGCCCAGTAATCCAAACCTTCTGGAAGGAAGTCTTCGTGATTGCATCTAAAATATTTAAAAAAATAATACAACCAGATCCATATATAACTTTACTTAATCTAAAACCGGAATGGTTAACACTCTCTCAATTCAAACTTATGATCCAACTAATAACGGCTGCAAAACAAACAGTGGCCAAGGCATGGAAATCTCCTACATTGGTACTAGCAGAAACAATTCACAGAATGAATAATACAATGTCCCATGCTAAGATGGTAGCCATCGATCAAAATCAAATTCCAAAATTTGAAAAACTTTGGCATCCTTGGATAAAACAACAGTTCCTGTCAAACTTCAATGACTCTGTCCTGTTGCCATGGTAACAGATTAAATGACTTACAGAGACACCCATTCTAAGGCTTCAAAGAGAACTAAAAAGAATAATAAACTGACGAGCGGGACAACCTTGTGGACCATACCTCTACCTTTCAACCCTTTTTCTTCTTTCTCTTTCCTTTTCTCCACCTTACGATTAAAGCTCATTATCAGAATTTATTTGACCTATATACACTCTACTTGTAAACAATATGTATAGTAGGTATAAATCATTTAAATACCTACAAAAGTAACTAAGGAAATTATATATATCTTTAATTTAGGTTTACGTGAACCCAATGTTTAATATTTGAAATTTCATGATATTTACCTATATAAACCCTACTGTAAAACAATGAGCTTACTTTATAGATCCTTTTAAACTTACTTTATGTATCTTTATAACATTGTATACTCAATAAACTTCTTTTGACAAGGAAAAATATATAACAATAATATTTTGTACATCTCTGCAATTAATGTATATTTACCCATGTTTTATACCACTAAACATATCAAGCAAGAAGAGTGATCATATGCAGCTCCACACTCAGATCTAGAGGATATTTCTTAAAGAGATGAGATGCTTGTCAAAGCCTTCTGAGCCGGATCGCACATGCACAGTACACTCTTTGTTCCAAGTCCTTGCTCCAGCAAAAGTTCGAATTCTCCATAGGAATGGAGAGTATACTGCACATGCGTGGGTCTGGCTCAGAAGATTTTGACAAGAGACTTAGCAGCTTCATGGGTGATATCTTAGTGAATTAGGGACATGTGAGTAAAAGACTTGCACGGGGACTTGGGAAAATATGTTATTCAATCTTGTTGGTTGCAATGCATACATTTTACAATACAAATACAATTAATAATTGAAAAAAAACTTCCTTACTTTTCTCCATAAAACTTCTCAAAAAATTTTTCTTTCCAAACTTCTGTCTTCTTTTCCTTTTCAATTTCTTGTCTGATTCGCATTTGCATTTCTGGAGTAAATTCTCCTAAAAAAAAATATGTAAAAAAAAAAGGACATAAGAAAAGAAACCCAGGGTAGTTTGGCAGATTTTTTACTTTATTTTACAAATTCTTGCAAAGTAGTTGCATAAATGATTTTATATGTGTACTGGTGACATCTAAATCTTTAAATATGAAATAAAATGCCTTTTGATACACAGGTCAATATTTAGGTCAAAGAGTTAAAGCTGAAATCCAATACATTTGAGCAATGGTTTTCTATGACCCCCATCTGCATATCATGTATACTTGAGCCTTTATCCTTAACAATCCATTCAGTTTAAAACAGAAATGCAGGGCTATATTATATATATATATATATATATATATATATATATATATATATATATATATATATACACATACACACACACTATATTGTCAAAAGTATTGGGACACCTGCCTTTACACGCACATGGACTTTAATGGCATCCCAGTTTTAGTTCATAGGGTTCTAACTGCTGATGAGAAAAGGTACTTAACAGTTTATATTTACTAAAATAATTGCATTTCCACGTTCTGTGTACTGAGGAAGACCAGATATAGCGAATGAAGGGTCCTGGGTTTAGTAACACTTTAATGGCATCCCAATCTTCGCCCGTAGGGTTGAATATTGAGTTGCCCCACTCTTTGTAGCTATAACAGCTTCAACTCTTCTGGGATTGCTGTTCACAAGGTTAAGAGTGTCTATGGGAATGGTTGACCATTCTTCCCGGATCGCATTTGTGAGGTTAGGCACCGATGTTGGACGAGAAGGCCTGGCTCGCAGTCTCCGCTCTAATTCATCCCAAAGGTGTTCTATCGGTTTGAGCAAGGTCCATAAAGACATGGATGAGCGAGTTTGGGGTGGAGGAACTTGACTGGCCTGCACATAGTAATGACCACAACCCAATAGAACACCTTTGGGATGAATTAGAGCGGAGACTGCGAGCCAGGCCTTCTCATCCACATCAGTGCCTGACCTCACAAATGCACTTCTGGAAGAATGTTAGAACATTCCCATAGACACACTTCTAAACCTTGTGGACAGCCTTCCCAGAAGAGTTGAAGCTGTTATAGCTGCAAAGGGTGGGCCAACTCAATATTGAACCCTACGGGCAAAGACTGGGATGCCATTAAAGTGTTACTAAATCCAGGACCCTGCATTCACTATATCTGGTCTACCACAGTACACAGAATGTGGAAATGCAATTATTTTAGTAAATATAAACTGTTAAGTACCTTTTCTCATCAGCAGTTAGAGCAGTCTTGTGACTTTTATCAGTTTCTAGCCAAGCACTGGTTAAAGCTTGTAGGAGGAGTTTTCTGACTGTCCTATGAAACTTCAAGACACATGAACCACTGTCTGGACAGTGCTGATTGGCCCTGTGCTGATTACATGCACTTTCCCCAGAAAAAAAAACTTCTCTAGCAATATATACCAAACTGAGCATGTGCAGCCTTACTCTATAGACTTTGTGTTATCAGGAAATTTCCAGGGGACAGTGGAAGGAGGGGAGGATCAGAGAAGCCAGGAACAAACATCCTTTTTACACAATGCTGAGGATTAACCCCTTAGGTTCCACAGTGAAAATAATGAGCATGCTTTACTGCATATACAGATTGATTTCACTATTGAGGGTTTAGTAACACTTTAAAGTTCATGTGCGTGTAAAGGTAGGTGTCCCAACACTTTTGTGAGATACTGTGTGTGTGTATATATATATATATATATATATATATATATATATATATATATATATATATATATATATATATATACACACACACTATGTTGCCAAAAGTGAGTACCTCCTCACATTTTTGTAAATATTTTATTATATCTTTTCATGTGACAACACTGAAGAAATTATGCTTTTCTACAATGTAAAGTAATGAGTGTACAGCGTGTATAACAGTTAAAAGTTGTTGTCCCCTCAAGATAACTCAACACACAGCCATTAATGTCTAAAACGCTGGCAACAAAAGTGAGTACACCCCTAAGTGAAAATGCCCAAATTGGGCCCAATTAGCCATTTTCCGTGCCCAATGTCATGTGACTCATTAGTGTTACAAGGTCTCAGGTGTGAATGGGGAGCAGGTGTGTTAAATGTTGGTGTTATCACTCTCTCTCTCTCTCATACTGGTCACTGGAAGTTCAACATGGCACCTCATGGCAAAGAACTCTCTGAGGATCTGAAAAAAAGAATTGTTGCTCTACATAAAGATGACCTAGGCTATAAGAAGATTGCCAAGACCCTGAAACTGAGCTGCAGCACGGTGGCCAAGACCATACAGCGGTTTAACAGGACAGGTTCCATTCAGAACAGGCATTGTGATGGTCGACCAAAGTAGTTGAGTGCACATGCTCAGCATCATAGCCAGAGGTTGTCTTTGGGAAATAGACGTTTGAGGGCTGCCAGCATTGTCGCAGAGGGGGTGGGGGGTCAGTTTGTCAGTGCTCAGACCATACGCCACAGACTAAGGACATGGATTACTGGAACCATGTTCTGTGGTCTGATGAGACCAAGATAAACTTATTTTGTTCAGATGGTGTCAAGCGTGTGTGTGGCAACCAGGTGAGGAGTACAAAGACAAGTGTGTCTTGTCTACAGTCAAGCATGGTGGTGGGAGTGTCATGGTCTGGGGCTGCATAAGTGCTGCCGACACTGGGGAGCTATAGTTCATTGAGGGAACCATGAATGCTAACATGTACTGTGACATACTGAAGCAGTGCATGATCCCCTCCCTTCGGAGACTGGGCCACAGGGCATTATTCCAACATAATAACAACCCCAAACACCCCTCAAGACAACCACTGCCTTGCTAAAGAAGCTGAGGGTAAAGGTGATGGACCGGCCAAGCATGTCTCCAGACCTAAACCCTACTGTGCATCTGTGAGGCATCCTCAAGGTGAAGGAGCGCAAGGTCTCTAACATCCACCAGCTCCGTGATGTCGTCATAGAGGAGTGGAAGAGGACTCCAGTGGCAAACTGTGAAGCGCTGGTAAACTCCATGCTCAAAAAGGGACAAGGCAGTGCTGGAAAATAATGGTGGCCACACAAAATATTGACACTTTGGGCCCAATTTGGACATTTTTACTTAGGGGTGTACTCACTTTTGTTGTCAGCGGTTTAGACATTAGTGGCTGTGTGTTGAGTTATCTTGAGGAGACAGCAAATTGACACTGTTATACAAGGTGTACACTCAGTACTTTACATTGTAGAAAAGTTTAATATCTTCAGTGTTGTCACATGAAAAGATATAATTAAATACCGTATTTATCGGCGTATAACACGCACATTCATTTTAAGAGGGAAGTTTCAGGAAAAAAACTTAAATTTTAAATAAGGAACTTTGAAGTAAAATAAGGGTCAGTGCCCATCTGCAGCCTCACCATTGCCATCAATGCAGCCTGATCAGTCCACATCAATGCAGCCTCACCATTGCCATCAGTACAGCCTGATCGATGCCCATCTGCAGCCCAGAGGGGACAGGGAGGGGGGCGGGACGAGCGCCGACAGATTACATACAGTGAGAATCTCCTATGATAGACAGAACAGTGGTCCAATGGCGGCCCAGGAGACAGGAGTTCCTATTACAGAGGCTGCCAAATAAACAGGAGATTCTCACTGTATGTAATCTGACGGCGCTCGTCCTGCCCCCCCTCCCTGTCCCCTCCGAGGCAGCTAAAACTGAAGTAGTGGCGTATAACACGCACACACTATTTGCACGCAATTTTCATGGTGAAAAAGTGAGTGTTATACGCCAATAAATACAGTATTTACAAAAATGTGAGGGGTGTACTCACTTTTGTGAGATAATGTGTGTGTGTATATATATATATTGTATGATTGGGGTATCAGACTCAAATGGTAGGTGCGTTGTCAGTGAGTACTCCAGTACACAACTGTATTTTTAAGGGCCTGGTAGCCCACTTTTATTTAAAAGCACGGAAAAGTTCACAAAGCCATCAGTAGCCCACGCAGGGGGTTCCACCATTACTGTATCTTGCACACTCAATACTTTAGCCTCCTGGCGTACATTCTTGCCATATGACTGATTCCGGCCTTTAGCCTAGGCCTTAGGTCTGCTCCTCAGACCCAAAAGAGTTTCCTAGAGTGAAGCTCTCTCCTAGCTTACTCCTGCTGCTCTGTCACCAAGTACGTCTGCCTCCTGCAGCTTCTGACTCCTCTCAGAGGAATGGGAGCCCACCTGACTCCCATGCACAGACTTCCTGTCTGTTGGGTGGAACCCTGAGCCATAGTCAGGTCACAATTAAATAGCCCAGCACACAGCTGTGCAATCAGCGTGCCTTTCTCTCCAAAATCTGGCGTAAACCAGCAATCTTCCAGGTAGCACAGGGTCCTACTGCCACATATCCTCCCCCCTTGTTTCGAACCGGAGGGAGGAACACATAAACCCGTCACCATGGATGGGACACCTCTGTGATGGCCATTAGCTGCGTAGGCCCATTTCTTTTTCCGGGTATGTTTCCACCAGCACTTCACCTTGGCACCTCTGTGCCAACTATCAGCAGTAGGAGTCCTAATCTGCCCAACCTTTTCTCTAAAGGGGCACTCCACCCACATCTTCTTCCGGGTGTGCTTCCACCAGCACTTCTTCCTGAACCGTGGGCTCCCACTAATCTCTCTATCCCCTCCACCTTCTGGCCACGGGATCCTCCTTTTTCCTCCCACAGACCTACTCTCCTGGGACTGTTGGGGACCCACTTCCATGAAATCTGTCAGGGACTGACCCCTCTCACTACCTGATGCAACACTAACCAACAACATCCGTTTATCAGGTTCACTGACCCCTGTGTGGTTACCCTTGGCAACCAAATCATCTGAGATCAACACCACATACTTCTGTTTAACCTCAATAGCAATATTCCACAAGGGGTTATTCAACTCAATATTATTATCATCAAGACCTCTTGTCACCTTGTTTGCTAAGACAGTGTCTAGGGAGGGACCATCTACAGGCAAGCAGTTACTCCCTATGGGACATTCCCGCAGTTTCACATCGCTCCCTGTTGTCCAACACTCCAATAGCGACTGTCCTACCAACGCACATTTTTCCACACCAATCTCTTTAACTATTTCTGTGTCCATTGGTACCTCAACCAATACCTCTGAGCTGTCTGACAGTGCTCTACAGTGCTTCTCATACACTTTTTTATTACAGTTACCAACACTGTCATTTCCTGTCAAAGTGTCTCCGGGTACCTCAAACTGCACCTCCCTGAGAGTGATGGATTGAATTCCCACTACTGCCGCGTCTTTTCCGGGCCCTTCCTTTACATGAGGTCTAGCGGGTGAGACAGCACAAGTGCCATGTACCAACCACTGCTCAGCTGCACCTCGGACCGCACCAACAGGAATGCACCTCATCACACCAGCATACGGAGAGACTTCCACTATGTCTATCATTTTTGATTCCTCTAGCAGTTCCCCTGAACGCCTTCCGCACATAACTGTCGCTGGAAGCACTCTCGCAGAGAACTGCGAGACCACTTTCCGCAAAAGTAACCAACATTGCAGTAACCAATTTTTATCAACATTGCTTAACATCGCCTGTACCACGTGTCTCCACTGATTGGTACTACGCAGTACCAGGTCGCCCATCTGTGGTGGATACATGCAGGTATACAGCGGAAAGGTTTTCACCAATTCCAACAACATCTCAGTTATTTCTAGACATGCCACATCTAAACACAGAACTCTAGGGACTTTTCGCTTACTAACAACGTGGAGGGGCTCATTTGCTAAGGCTTGAGAGGCCGAGACACTCAAAGAGACTTCCACCTCAGAGGCCACTGACAAAACTTGCGGCTCCCCATGAGCACCGCTAAATGCATGTGTCACACTCATCGTCTCATTTTCAGCAACACTGAGCCCTTCCAAGTCCCTATCTATTATCCCATCATCCTGACACTCAACATTACTCATCTCTTTTGCTGTGGACAAAACTTCTGCTATATATGCGCCCTTTTCCGATCCTTCCGCCTGGAGGGGGTTAAGTTCTGCAACAGCCAACACACCTGTGTCTACTGGCTTTGCAGCCTCTCCATTTGTCACAGCAGCAATAGTGTCCAGCCTACTATTACCTTCAGAAATTTCTTTCCACCACGCTATCACCTTAATGGCGAGACTATCCCAGTCTATCCTGTCTGTGCTCCAGTCATCAGCACTCTGTAGTACGGCTCCCTCTGCCCATGGAGACACAGGTGGACAGAGTGGTTTAGCAGCAGACAATCTGCACCAGTCACTGTCAACCACATCAGATTGTGATAATACATACTCCCTCATTTGAGCTATTTTCCCATCATTTTCCACCTGAGCAGTATCAGAGCTGTCCGGGAGCCCCGTCGGCTCCAACACAGGGAGTCCTCCTGAGATTTCCTGGGACAACTCTGCTGCACTGCCTGTGGTTACCATGGGAGACACCAAACCATCAACATTGTCAGTAATACACTTTTCAACATCATCATTATCAACCTTCCTGCCTTGTATAGGCTGTGTTATCACATTATCAGTTTGATATTGTAGGATATTTAGTACATTGCTTTTCACCTCATGTGAAACACACTTGTCAGTCGGTGCGGCGACACAGTTGTCCTGGGAAACTCTGAGCTCAGACACCATGAGCTCCTGGGCGGTCTCCAGGGACACCTCTGCTACACCTGCCATGGTTGCTAGGGGCAACGGCACACATTTCTCAGTGATCACCCCTGACATTTCTGGATGCAATATCACATTTTTAATTGCATTAGCAAGCAACATATCTTCATTTTTACCACTTGTCTTCCTGCTAAACAATACACTGCCTGAAGACAAGTCCACCAGTCCTCAAGCTTGCTGTAGGTTCAGCTTCAAACTGGGCTTTGTTACTACACAGGGTATTCACTTGCAAGTCTCTGAAAGCAATTTTTCTCACTGGACTTATTCCCACTTCACAGGGAATAGTCCCATAACCAGTCTCTCTCACATTTGTAACTGCAACAGTCTTACCATTACATTTGGAAGGTGTTGAAAGCTTCAATTGAGGGCGTTGTCCCTTCTTTGCTGTGCTCTCACAAGCTAATGCCCCCACATGGACACAGGGCAACATTGCATCTTTCTTGGATTTTCCAACATCCCCTGCAGGCCAAACAGGTTTTCTGTTGCCAGGGGTAACAGCAGACTTACACATATGGTCATACCCCTTGCAGGATGCTGGATACGGTGCCCTCTTCTCTGGGCTGACCACTTCACACAAGCAGCCATAACTTGAAACCATTGATTTCTTGTGCTCTCCATCACCCCCTGCAGGCTGAACAAAATTTCCTTCACGGTTGCCAGGGGTGACAACAGACACTTTTGCACAAACCTCTTCATTTAGAATTTGAGCCACATCTCCGCTGTAGCTCCTCTTTTCTGCAAACAGACTTTCTCCGGTTGCCATGGGAGACCACTTTCTCCCTGTTGATCTTTTCCAGCGCTCTCTAGATTGGATTGCTCCTAGGAAATTGTCGTAGTCATCTCGGTTATGATACATCCCGCGGTACACCTCTTGGTACTCCTCCATCAAAAAAGGTTGCACCAACTCAACCCAGCGACTTTTAGGCCATCCTCTGTAGGAAGCAATCATCGCAAAATCATCCAAAAAGTCTATAACATGTTCAGAAGGCAGCATAGGCCGTATGAAGTCAGCTGTATGGATTTCTGCTTTGTTGCCATGGACAACCGCACCCATCTGCTCACTCTTTGCACTAAAGGACGGCTTGCTTTCCTTTTTCCTTTGCTCCAGTGCGGCCAAATGCATCTTGCACCAGTCTGGGGCTTGTTCTGTCGGTAACAACCCCTCCAGCCACAAGGTTCTGTCTCTCATCTCAGCAAACATCGCTTCCTTTTTGCGCTTTGACCGCCCCATCTCTGCAGTCAGGCACACAACGCTTTTTAACACAGTTCCTTTTAACACAGGAAAATTTTGCGTACCGTCTCTTTAAGACTTGCAAACAGCACACTTTCACATGCAGACTCCACTGGTTCACATGAGCCGCTCCTCACAGCATTGCTGCAAAACACAGTTTCTTGCTACTCACTGTTTTTGGTATGCGAGGATCTGGAACTCTTCCAAATCTGCCCAAAGCAATATCTCCACCATATGTATGATTGGGGTATCAGACTCAAATGGTAGGTGCGTTGTCAGTGAGTACTCCAGTACACAACTGTATTTTTAAGGGCCTGGTAGCCCACTTTTATTTAAAAGCACGGAAAAGTTCACAAAGCCATCAGTAGCCCACGCAGGGGGTTCCACCATTACTGTATCTTGCACACTCAATACTTTAGCCTCCTGGCGTACATTCTTGCCATATGACTGATTCCGGCCTTTAGCCTAGGCCTTAGGTCTGCTCCTCAGACCCAAAAGAGTTTCCTAGAGTGAAGCTCTCTCCTAGCTTACTCCTGCTGCTCTGTCACCAAGTACGTCTGCCTCCTGCAGCTTCTGACTCCTCTCAGAGGAATGGGAGCCCACCTGACTCCCATGCACAGACTTCCTGTCTGTTGGGTGGAACCCTGAGCCATAGTCAGGTCACAATTAAATAGCCCAGCACACAGCTGTGCAATCAGCGTGCCTTTCTCTCCAAAATCTGGCGTAAACCAGCAATCTTCCAGGTAGCACAGGGTCCTACTGCCACAATATATATATATATATATATATATATATATATATATATATATACACACACATACACACACACATTATATATCTATCTATATAGATAGATACATATATCTATATATACACACACAGTGGAAATAAAAAGTCTACACACCACTGTTAAAATGTCAGGTTTCTGTGATGTAAAAAAAAGAAAATGAGACAAAGAAAGGAGGAGGAGATCTGTAGTACACAGAATGTCTCTCTCAGGCTCCTGCATTAGATATGTAAATCACCTGTCACTCACAGCAAGGGGAAGAAAGGACTCCCATTTCTCTGTCTTTCCACTTTTATCTCACTGAAAAAAGATAAGAGGACTGCTCAGAGCTGGATTAACTCTTTGTGGCAAGACTGGGCACAGATGACATGAAATCTAATACTGTACAAGGTGCAAGCCTTATTTAAAAAACAATAAATTTGGGTTTACATCCAATTTAAAACTAATACTTTGCTGAAGCACATTTTGATTTTATTACAGCACTTAGTGTTTTTGGGTATGAGTCTATCAGCATGGCATATCTTGACTTGGCAATAATTGCCCACTCTTCTTCTTTGCAAAACCACTCCAAATCTGTCAAATTGTGAAGGCATCTCCTGTGCACAGCCCTCTTCAGATCACCCCACAGATTTTCAATCAGATTCAGGTCTGGGCTCTGGCTGGGCCATTTGAAAACTTTAATTTTCTTCTGGTGTAGCCATTCCTTTGTTGATTTGGATGTATGCTTTGGGTCGTTGTCATGCTGAAAGATGACGTTCCCCTTCATGTTCAGCTCTCTAGCAGAAGCCTAAAGGTTTTGTGCCACCATTGACTGGTATTTGGAACTGTTCATAATTCCTTCTAACTTAACTAGGGCTCCTGTTCCAGCTGAATAAAAACAGCCCCAAAGCATGATGCTGCCACCACCATGCTTCACAGTGGGTATGATGTTCTTTTGGTGATGTGCAGTGTTATTTTTGCGCCAAACATCTTTTGGAATTATGGCCAAAAAGTTCAACCTTGGTTTCATCAGACCATAACACATATTCCCACATGCTTTTGAAAGACTTAAGATGTGTTTTTGCAAAATTTAGCCAGGCTTGGAAGTTTTTCTTTGTAAGAAAAGGCTTTCCGTCTTGCCACTCTACTCATAGCCCAAACATAATATTAATATGGGACATTTAATGTTGCTGTAGGCCCCTTGGAAGCCTCCCTGACCAGTTTTCTTCTCATCAATTTTGGAGGGAAGTCCAGTTCTTGGTAAGGTCACTGTTGTTGTGCCATATTTTCTCCACTTGATGATTACTGTATTCAGTGTGTTCCATAGTATATCTAATGCCTTTTAAGTTTTTATGTATCCTTCTCCTGACAGATACCTTTTAACAATAAGATCCCTTTGATGCTTTGGAAACTCTCACAGTGGACCATAGCTTCTACTGTAGGATGCGACTAAGAAAATGTCAGGAAAGACCTACTAGAAGTGCTGAACTTTATTTGGGGTTAATCAGAGGCATTTTAAATGATGGCAGGTGTGTATAGACTCCTAGATAACACGAGTTTGAATGTGATTGCTTAATTCTGAACACCGCTACATCCCCACTTATAAGAGGGTGTGATTCCCCCCCCAAAAAAAAATAGTTTACTTTGCTTTTCAATTGAGTTATTTATAGGTCACATTAAAATGCGAAAAAAATGTTCTGAAATTATTTATCTTTGTCTCATTTTTTTACATCACAGAAACCTGACATTTTAAAAGGGGTGTGTAGACTTTTTATATCCACTATATATACATATATATACACACACTTACACAGTATATCATTCTAAATACTTTTTTCTTTCTTTTTAAGTGATCACATGATCTCTGTTTTCAGAGATCATGTTCTCTGCACAAGGGATGAAGACTCCTTGTGACCATAGAGGGGATGGGACAGCAGCAGCTTGAACAGAAAACAGACACAGTCCACTATAAAACGTTGAGGCAAAAAAAAAAAAAACTGAGAGCTGGGCAGGAGGATGTGTAAGAAGGAGGCAGAGACACAGCAGTACACTAATGTTTCTCAATTAAGAACCGTGCCCTAGCTTGGTCAGTTTGAAACAGGAAAGCAGGAGGACTGGCAGGATGACCAGAATACAGCTCTCTATTATGCCCAATAATGGCCTTTAACCACTTCAGCCCCGGAAGCTTTCACCCCCTTCCTGACCAGAGCATTTTTTGCAATTTGGCACTGCGCTAATTTAACTGGAATTTGCATGTTCGTGCAACACTGTACCCAAACAAAATTGTACTTTTTTTCCCACAAATAAAGCTTTCTGCTGGTGGTATTTGATCACCTCTGCGTTTTTTTTTTTTTTTTTTTAACTTTTTGCTATAAAACACATCCAATAAAAAAAAAAAAAAAAAATCAAATTTCTTCATGCCAATATGTTTTCTGCTACATGTTTTTGGTAAAACAAATCCCAATAATCGTATATAGATTGGTTTGCACAAAAGTTATCCCGTCTACAAACTATGGGGTATATTTATGGAATTTAGATTTTTACTAGTAATAGCGGCGATCTGCGATTTTTAGTGGGACAACGACATTGCAGCGTACAAATCTGTTTTGGGGACCAGTAACACCAATACAGTGATCAGTTCTAACAAAATGCACTGTCAGTGTACTAATGACACTGGCAGGGAAGGGGTTAACATCAGGGGTAATCAAAGGTGTAAATGTTTCTCCTAGGGAGTGCTTGCTAACTGTGCGGGGGATGATTTAACCGGGGTGGGAAGAGAGAGATCTGTGTTCCTGATTAGCAGAAACACAAGATCTCCATCTTCCCCTCTGACAGAGCGGCGATCTGCTTTGTTTACATAGGCAGACCGCCGTTCTTCCTCTCTCGGGAGAGATCGCAGGCAAACTTTGGGTCCGCCGGACCCACTGATTGGCTCCTGCTGTGTCCAATCACAGCGGGTCGGCGGTGGCATGCGCGTTTGCCCCAGACCCAGAAGAAGCCGTGACGTATCTGTATGTGATTTCGCGCTAACGGACTGCCCTGCCACAGTAAAAGTATGTGGGGCCGTCCGGAAGCGGTAAAGTAAAACTAAAAGGCAAAACTTTTTTTTTTTTTAGTTTTGGATAGAGTAGAGATGAATTAGAACATCTGTCAGTTTTTATTGCTGTCAGTGTTCCTGTTAAGCATATTCACCCTCTCTATTTGTCATATTTACCATCATCATTGAAAGTGGAAGTAAAAGAAAATCCAAAATTTTGTGTTGTACCCAGAAAAGTAATAGAGGGGGAATTTTCAATGGGACAGGAAGTGAATGAAAATCTCTGCAATGGGACAAAGATGGTGAAGAAAAAAACTGACAGGGGTCAGAACCCTCCATTGCTCTATCCAAAATGAAAAAAAATAAAAGTTTTGCCTATAGTTCTACTTTAACATTCCGGAGCTGATGTGGTGAATAAAAGTTAGTCAAAAGAACTAATTTTTACTTACAATTAGGGTATTTCATGGAACTGGGAGGGGGTTTATTTCTTTGCAATGACAGTGCATGTAGGACCTATACTGCCTTGAAAAAGTATTCCTATCCCTTGAAATTTTCCACATTTTGTCATGTTACAACCAAAACCTAAATGTATTTTATTGGTATTTATATGATAGACCAACACAAAGTAGCACATAATTGTGAAGTGGAAGGAAAATGAAAAATGGTTTTCAAAATTTTTTACAAATAAATATGTGAAAAGTGTGGTGTGCATTTGCATTCAGCCCCCCCTGAGTCAATACCGTGTAGAACCACCTTTTGCTGCAATTACAAGTATTTTTGGGGATGTCTCCACCAGCTTTGCACATCTAGAGTGTGACATTTTTGCCCATTCTTCTTTGCAAAATAGCTCAAGCTCTGTCAGATTGGATGAAGAGCATCTATGAACAGCAAATTTCAAGTCTTGCCACAGACTCTCAATTGGATTTCGGTCTGGACTTTGACTGGGCCATTTTAACACATGGAATGGTTTAGATCAAATCATATTCATTGTAGCTCTGGCTGTATGTTTAGAGTCGTTGTCCTGCTGGAAGGTGAACCTCCACCTGAGTCTCAAGTCTTTTGCAGATTCTAACAGGTTTTCTTCTAAGATTGCCCTGTATTTGGCTCCATCCATCTTCCCAGCAACTCTGACCAGCTTCCCTGTCCCTGCTGAAAAAAAAGCATCCCCAAAACATGATGCTGCAAACACCATGTTTCACAGTGGGGATCGTGTGTTCAGGGTGATGTGCAGTGTTAGTTTTTTGCCACACATAACGCTTTGCCTTTAGGCCAAAAAGTTAAATTTTTGTCTCATCTGACCAGAACAACTTTTTTCACATGTTTGCTGTATCCCCCACATGGCTTATGACAAACTGGGACTTCTTATGGCTTTCTTTCAACAATGGCTTTCTTCTTGCCACTCTTCCATAAAAGCCAGATTTGTGGAGTGCACGACTAATAGTTGTCCTGTGGAGAGATTCTCCCACCTGAGCTGTGGATCTCTGCAGCTCCTCTAGAGTTACTATGGACCTTTTGGCTACTTCTCTGATTAAGGCTCTCCGTGCCCAGCCTGACAGTTTAGGTGGACGGCCATGTCTTGGTGGGTTTGCAGTTGTGTCATACTCTTTCCATTTTGGGATGATGCATTGAACAGTGCTCCATGAGATGTTCAAAGCATGGGATATTTTTTTTATAACCTAACCCTGCTTTAAACTTCTCCACAACTTTCCTTGGTCTTCATGATGCTGTTTGTTCACTAAGGTTCTCTAGCAAACCTCTGGAGGCTTCAAAGAACAGCTGTATTTAGACTGAGATTAAATTACACACATGTGGACTCTATTTACTAATTAACTTCTGAAGACAATTGGTTCCACTAAATTTTAGTTAGGGGTATCAGAGTAAAGGGGGCTGAATACAAATGCACGCCACGCTTTTCAGATGTTTATTGGTAAAACATTTTGAAAACCATTTATCATTTTTCTTCACTTCAGAATTATGTGCCACTTTGTGTTGGTCTATCACATAAAATCACAATAAAATACATTTATGTTTTTGGTTGTAACACGACAAAATGTGGAAAATTTCAAGGGGTATGAACACTTTTTCAAGGCAATGAACATGTACTTCAAGGAATTCTGGTAAAGTGGACGTTCAGCCTTAAGGCGCTTTCTTCCTTAACAAAATTGTGTACACTTTCTTCATATGCACCAACACAGAGCCCTACTTCCTTGACAAAATTTTCTGCACCCATCCTACTATATAGGGTTCACAGGTGCAATTAAACTAGATCACAGCTATAATGAACTGACATCACAGCTTTACAATTCCATATAAGATAACTTTTAGTTGTGCTATATAATGCATATGTTTGAGCTCAGGCAAGTCAGTGCAAGACAATTGTGTAAAGATCTCCTTTGCAGTACTTAATTGAGATGCAGATCCACAAAAGAAGATCCCCTCTATGCCAAATCCCACTGGCTTGGCGAAGTGTATACATGGTAAGGTGGCAAACCCATTTAACATACAGTTTTCCTAGGGGAAATATATGGACTGCTAATGCTGGCCACCTAGTAAAAGTAATTGTTGAAAGGCTGTTATGTTTACCCTTTGGCTGTAATGCTTTGAGTCGCAGACCAAGAAAAAGCGTGAATATGTGAAAAGTCAGAGTAAAGATTTTAGGTACTGAGGCAAGACTCAGCATGACTCAGCATGACAGCCAGAACACTAACATTTGTAAAATGAGATGACAGTAAAGGCCTACATCAGTAATCACACAAATTAGGAAAAAAAAAAACAACATCAAAACAAAATAAATTATGCCCAGTATATAGCAAGAAGGTTATGAGATCAAAAGTCCCAAATGCATTGACAGAAATCGAATTATGCATTGCATAGTACGTTTCTAACAAACCCTATTACTATTTGTTTACTTCCCTCAAGTAATTTTCATGACAGCTCAGCTGAAGTAGAAAAAAAAAAAGAAGATATGAAAACAAAAGCCCCACCCTTGAGCACCTGGGTTTTGCTCCAGCATGCTGTAAAATCTCTGTGCTGGCATTCCCCTGGTAGTGGCAGGGAGTGACCTTCTTGGGTGCCAATCTCATTTTTCTTTGAGACGAAGCCACTTCATACGTCTGATGCTGCCATCGTGACTGACATTTAGTCCAGGAACTAGTGGGGGCAGGGGAGGTACTGGCCAACAAGAATTTTTAATATTATATTTAAATAAAATAGTAGTTTGGATCAAAACATATCAAATTGGCTTGAGTCAGCTTTTCATCCCACTGGTTCAAAATCCTAGCAGATTTCAGTAGAAAATAGGCTTGGCAAACTATTAATCTATTTTACTTTCATTTCTTATTCCAATGTAAAATATTTTTGACAAATTGTAAGGACTGTATACACACAGTACACAGAGATCTGCACAATACCTGATAATTACACACTGTGTACAAGCCATGAGAAACATGCACATTTAATGCATCACTACAACTTAATTGGTCATACTAAATGAGAAAATGTTTAACTGCTGAATGTTTGAATACATTTTTGAGGCAAGGAAACCCCTAATTTAGATGTCTCTGGCCTGTGCTTATCTGCTCCTATGTTTACATATGCAAGTTAAAAAAACTATTTTACTCCTTATCTCTAGTGTGCTGTTGGTAGACAGGGAAACAGGTTCTGTATTGGATTGGACATTATTCATTGCAAGCACATGTGCAGGCAGGAGTAATGACTTTAAGATTTGTACCCAAGACTCAGATACTACAGGCCACAGTCTTTTATAATAGCATTTCTTGCAAACAAGGTACATAAGGGTAATTATAAGTTTGAGGTCCACACTATTATCTTCCAGTATCAGGCATTAACTTAGTTATCCTTTAAATAAACAGTTCCTAGATCAGATATCTAGTTCTGCAGCTTTGTGTATCAATTACATAGCAATGTTAGCAGAATAAAAAAAAAATGACTTTTACCTTCTGATAGTCTCTGCTTCCAGCCTTGTGCAGCATATGCAAAGAATTCATTATTCAGTGCAGAATTGCTAAGACGTAAAGCCCCATCACTTCCCATCTGGAAGGGGAACAGGAGAAAAGTTATGACTGAAGTGCCCTTTTTGTAACTAGAATGGTTTCTCCATGCATAGCAAAAGGTCTGTTGAATATATTCAGGAATAAATGGCCAACGCATAATATAATGAAATGGCTAAAATTTTCAATTATGTAGCTAGAGTATGAAGTATATGCCATGTTGATATGAGTACATTTTTGTTTTAACTTAAGTCCGTAACCATATTAAATATTAAGATTATATACCTTACAATTATAACAACATTTTGTGACCTGCAATCAATATGTTATTAATGTACACAGAAAACAAAATCAATCAATAACACTTGTAGTAATATACACAAATCGGCCATAACATTATGACCACATACCATGACCTGTGGTCCAGTTCTGAGGCACAAGTACCCATTGTAGTTGCTTTTGGCTGTGGACACAGATCGGCATGAGCACCCCGATCAGTCTATGGCTACGCAGCCCCATACGCAGAAAACTTCAATGCACTGTGTGTTCTGACACCATCGGAACCAGCATGAACTTTTTCATAAATTTGAGCTACAGTAGCTCTTCCATTGCACTGGACTACACAGGCCAGCCTTTGCTCCCCACGTGCATCAATGAGCCTTGGCGCCCCATGACCCTGTCACTGGTTTTCCTTCCTTAGACCACTTTGGGTAGGTTCCGATCACTGCAGACTGGGAACATCCCACAAGAGCTGCAGTTTTGGAGTCATCACTTGCCCATATGGAAGGGGAATGAATGTCTGAAGCAAAGGTGTACAACATGTGCATAGTTATTATCTAGGATGGCTTTCAGACATAGAATACCGTTTCTGTATAGATCTACCTTATTCAAAGCCCAAGAAAATTAGTTATAGAGAGTCATACAATTGGGTCAAAACTAAACAAAGTAAAGTACAACTAGTTAAGAGAAAACCAATGGACTTTCAGGGTACAGGTTTGTACCTTAATATCAATGCTAAGGCTTACTAGACAGGAGCACTTTTATGTCCCCTTCAAACCAATGTGAAGCAGTATTCTGCACATTGGTATGTGGTATTTAGTGCGTTACCATGCTTTGTATAAAGAAACATTTTTTTCTCTGTGACATAAGTGATTGTATGTAAGAAACTTTTTACCTTTATTTTATTAAATTATGTTGGTAGATTTATTTACTGATCTTTACAGCTCATCACACTGGTGGCAACTGTCTAGCAATGGAAGTTCCATATCCAAGACTTCCGTGAGGAAGTACATATATAAATACAAAAATGTTGAAAATTATTAACAATTAAATTATGAAAAGTACATGGGTCAACACATGTATGTATGAATCAAACATGAGTGTCCATATGTGATATTTGCGAATAAAAATAAGTGTCCATATATAGTAACAGAAAATAAAAATGTGAAGTAATGATCTGAAAAACAGTCCAAGACAGACCCCTTGGATGAATCCAACCAGAGTCAATGGTGTACAAAATATAAGTGACAACCCATACAGTATCCGCAAATACCCAATAATTGCGCTTACCGCAAGGCAAGCGTACACCAGCCTGTATCACGTCTTGGGTTGGAGAATCCAGATGGTGCTCTTAGACTGTATACATCGTAGCTGAAAAGATGCAATGAGGACACCAAACTTCCATCACAAGGCAAGCCAACAACAGCTTGTGTTCAGTATTGGTTAACCACACCACACTACGTGATCCACCACCAGGCAAATAATGTACTTACCGCAAGGCAACCCAACCACAGCTTATGTTCAATAGCAGTATGAGAGATCCATTGGCGTTCTGGACTACTTGCGGCAGGAACCGGGGGATACAGCAGAGACTCCAAAATGACATCTCACAAGCATGTAAATAAAAAGGAACTGGCCATAGTGTAATACTGATAATAACGATTTAATAGATAAAGGTAGAAAACTCACATGAGTATGTAAAAATACAGCAAACAGCCAGCCGACATAGCGAGCACCCGTCCACACTGAAAATGGCGATGACGTCAGAGCGTCAACCTCCCGACGTACGTTTCACCACAAATGGCGTCGTCTGGGGAACGGGCGACGCTCTAAATAGTGTACAGCCAAACCACGCCTCCGAGTCCAGAACGCCAATGGATCTCTCATACTGCTATTGAACATAAGCTGTGGTAAGCGCAATTATTGGGTATTTGCGGATACTGTATGGGTTGTCACTCATATTTTGTACACCATTGACTCTGGTTGGATTCATCCTAGGGGTCTTTCTTGGACTGTTTTTCAGATCATTACTTCACATTTTTATTTTCTGTTACTATATATGGACACTTATTTTTATTCGCAAATATCACATATGGACACTCATGTTTGATTCATACATACATGTGTTGACCCATGTACTTTTCATAATTTAATTGTTAATAATTTTCAACATTTTTGTATTTATATATGTACTTCCTCACGGAAGTCTTGGAGATTGTTTCACGTGTTTCACTTATATTTAGCGCGGTTATTTCCTTTTTATTAGTTATTTTAGTGCACATCTCACTGTTTAACTGCTGCTTTTTGGGGGGGTATTTTCTATAGGTAGCGCAGTATTTTTTTTTTTTTTGTGTTTTCTCCAATGGAAGTTCCATGTCTAGCAAGGTAACTGCCCTGCTCTACTTTCTATATGGCAAAATATATTCTCCGTGCTCATAGTTACATAGTAGGTGAGGTTGAAAAAAGACACAAGTCCATCAAGTCCAACCTATGTGTGATTATGTGTCAGTATTTCATTACATATCCCTGTATGTTGCGGTCATTCAGGTGATTATCTAATAGTTTCTTGAAGCTTTCAATGCTCCCCGCTGAGACCACCGCCTGTGGAAGGGAATTCCACATCCTTGCCGCTCTTACAGTAAAGAACCCTCTACGTAGTTTAAGGTTAAACCTCTTTTCTTCTAATTGTAATGAGTGGCCACGAGTCTTATTAAACTCTCTTCTGCGAAAAAGTTTTATCCCTACTGTGGGGTCACCAGTACAGTATTTGTAAATTGAAATCATATCCCCTCTCAAGCGTCTCTTCTCCAGAGAGAATAAGTTCACTGCTCGCAACCTTTCCTCATAACTAAGATCCTCCAGACCCTTTATTAGCTTTGTTGCCCTTCTTTGTACTCGCTCCATTTCCAGTACATCCCTCCTGAGGACTGGTGCCCAGAACTGGACAGCATACTCCAGGTGCGGCCGGACCAGAGTCTTGTAGAGCGGGAGAATTATCGTTTTATCTCTGGAGTTGATCCCCCTTTTAATGCATGCCAATATTCTGTTTGCTTTATTAGCAGCAGCTTGGCATTGCATGCCATTGCTGAGCCTATCATCTACTAGGACCCCCAGGTCCTTTTCCATCCTAGATTCCCCCAGAGGTTCTCCCCCCAGTGTATAGATTGCATTCATATTTTTGCCACCCAAATGCATTATTTTACAGTTTTCTACATTGAACCTCATTTGCCATGTAGTCGCCCACCCCATTAATTTGTTCAGGTCTTTTTGCAAGGTTTCCACATCCTGCGCAGAAGTTATCGCCCTGCTTAGCTTAGTATCGTCTGCAAATACAGAGATTGAACTGTTTATCCCATCCTCCAGGTCGTTTATAAACAAATTAAATAGGATTGGTCCCAGCACAGAACCCTGGGGAACCCCACTACCCACCCCTGACTATTCTGAGTACTCCCCATTTATAGGCAATTGGAAATAATATAGAAGGCCCTACCAGCTTAAAAAGGACCAGTACTATTGTCGCTAAAGAAATAAAAAAATGACTGCAATACAAGCAGCACCACCAGATGCTCAAGTTTACTGTCAGTAGTAGTTTATAATAGTGTTTTAAAAAGAAATAAAAATGTGTTCACTACACAGCACCTTTGCAGTCAGCAATAGAGGCAACACAATTAAATAATTCTTGGAATATGATCAACGTTTTGGTCTTTAACACTTACTTAGAATCTGTTATCTGAAGTCCAAATGAAAATGTACTCTATCTGAAGTGCATTCACTGCACAAGCAGTTTTCCATCCTTATGTTTTCTTTGTTACTTACAAAGCCTTCATAGCATGTACTAGAAAGAATTCAAGTAAATCAACCTTGAGATGCCAAGTAATTGTTACGATCAATATATCTGGTGCGTTTTTGTTGTTCTCACTGCGATAGCTGATCCGAGTAGATCAGGAAAGAGAGCTTCTACAAGTATTTTCAGTCATTGTTACCGCTCTGTTCAACAGAATATTGAAGGAAGGGGCTGACAGTAAAGAGTCCACAGTCTACCTCACACAATTTGCAGCTTTAAAAATGGTTTGTCTATGAAATGCAAAATAAAAAAATAAAAGACAGATAGTGTTGTTATGCAAGTAGAAGGACTCACCTGTCTATCTACTTCCGGGAGTAAGAGAAGGAGATACTGCTGAAAATGCTGAGGTAAAGATGCAAATGTATGCTTGTTTATTAAAGCCCTCAAGTTAGTGTTCACTAAAATTGATCCTGGAGTTTCAATATCAATGTCTTCTGCTTTGGTCCATTTCAAGTGCCCTGGCGTATGAAAAACAAAGTTAATAAGACTAATTACTGCAAGACACATGTATTAGTAGTTTTAAAACGTAGCTCTAATAGGCTTAACCACTTCGCATCCAGGCCATTTCTGACACTTCGCTCCTACATGTCAAAAATCATCATTTCTTTGCTATAAAATTACATAGAACCCCCAAACATTATATATGTTTTTTTAGCAGAGACCCTAGAGAATACAATGGCGGTCATTGCAACTTTTTATCTTGCACGGTATTTGCGCAGCAATTTTTAAAACGCGTTTTTTAAAAAAAAAAAAAAAAAAAAAAAAAACAGTTTCATGCTTTAAAAAAAAACAAAACAGCAAAGTTAGCCAAATTTTTTTGCATTGTGTGAAAGATGAAGTTACGCTGAGTAAATAGATACCTAACATGTCACGCTTCAAAATTGCACACACTCGTGGAATGGCGCCAAACTTTGGTACTTAAAAATCCCCATAGGCGACGCTTTAAAATTTTTTACTGGTTACATGTTTTGAGTTACAGAGAAGGTCTAGGGCCAAAATTATTGCGTTCGCGGCGATACCTCACGTGTGGTTTGAACACCGTTTTCATATGTGGGTGGGACTTACGTATGCGTTCGCTTCTGCGTGCGAGCTCACGGGGACAGGGGCGCTTTAAAAATTTTTTTTTTTTTTTTATTGTTAATTTTACTTAAAGGGGTTGTAAAGGTAAAAATTTTTTCACCTTAATGCATTCTATGCATTAAGGTGAAAAAACTTTTGACAGTACCGCCGCCCCAGCCCCCCCCGTTTTACTTACCTGACGCCTCGAATCTTCGCTCCTCGTCCTCGTCAGCTTCATTGCAGCTCAGCCTGGTCGCTGATTGGCTGCAGTGGATGGATTGAAAGCAGCGCAGCCATTGGCTCGCGCTGCTGTCAATCACATCCGATGACGCGGCGCGCCGGGGGGCGGGGCCGAGTGATACAGCGAGCGGCTATAGCCGCCGGCTGTATCACGGGAGCGCGCCCGCAAGCACTCACCACCGTGCGAGGGAGCTCGCATGAAGGTGGTAAATGCTTGCGGGGAGGAGCTGAAACAGCCGCCGAGGGACCCCAGAAGACCAGGTTCGGGGCCACTCTGTGCAGAACGAGCTGCACAGTGAAGGTAAGTATAACATGTTTGTTATTTTAAAAAAAAAAAAAAACATCTTTACAACCCCTTTAAAATTTTTTATTTTGACACTTTTTAAAAAAAATTTTTTTTGATCACTTTTATTCCTATTACAAGGAATGTAAACATCCCTTGTAATAGGAATATGACATGACAGGTGCTCTTAATAGTGAGATATGGGGTCAATAAGACCTCACATCTCACCACTAGGCTGGGAAGCCTAGAATAAAAAAAAAAAAAAAAAAAAACGACCATCGCTTCCCAGCCGAAGCGGCGCCATTTTTTTTAATGCAGAGGCCGGGCGTGACGTCATAACATCACGCCTGGCCTCCGAACGATCATAGAGACTCCGGCGACCATCTGGTCCGCCGGAAATCTCTATGATCTACATCCGGCGCCGGCGGATCCGCTATCCGACTCACCGATCGCTGAGGTGAGTCGGTAGAAGCACCGGAGGGTGGCGGGAGGGGGGGGCGTCCCCTCTCGCCGCCCGTAAGAATGATCAAGCGGCGGAACAGCCGCTATGATCATTCTTGTGGTGTACGGAATCGCCGGCTGAAAATGCCGGTATCTGAATGATGTCTGTAGCCTCAGGCATCATTCAGATATAACCCCTGAAAGTCGAGGCCGTCATATGAGGACGTCAAGAGGTTAAAGGAATGGTGCAATCAGTCATTAAGAGGAAATAGTTTTTTTTTACCTCATTTTCAGAAGGATAGTACTCATTTTGCGCTCATTACAGACAATACAGAGTCTAATGCCATTTCTTAAATCTTTACATTCAGCTTTGTATGGGTCAGCAAATTTCTGTAACTGCCCCCATCTCAGCTATAGTGGACCTACAGCCAATTAACTGGATTACTGAAATGAAACATGGAATATTTATTATGGGAAAGAAAGTGATTTTACAGGAAGATATAACTGATATTATTTGATAACATAATGGTATGTAAATACTGCCTTATCAAGCTGTTTGAACTAAATCGGTTAATACTGGTTGCAGAAGTCTCAGAATTTGCGCTGCTGTGCCTTTTGAACAGGTTCAGGTCATTTATGGAGATTTTTGAGTACCTTCGTTTTTTGCGTTATCACGGGTGCACACAATTTTAAGACTTAGCATGTTTGGTATTTATTTACCAAATGCAAGCCCTTTAGATTTTACAAAAAAAAAAAAATGGGTATTATATTGTGTGTGTTTGCACCAAAATTAATTTGATTATATTTTTCCTGATAATTTGATAAACAGTCGCACAAATATCAAGCGACACAAAAATCTGCAACTATCATCTTTTTATTCTACAGAGTCTCTGCTTTCAGAAAATGTATAATGATCTAAGGGTTTAAGTAATTTTATGGCCAAGAATTTGTATTTTTATGTGTTTACAAAATTTTAAAAAATTGCCCTAGTGTCGAAGTGGTTAGGCCCATACCGCCAGCACCTCACGGCTCTCAAAGAGGTTTCTGATGCCAGGACGTGGGACAGGGTTTCTGATCAAGTCACCGCCGTGATTGACTGTCACAGTGGTCACATAATCAGAAAGCTCCTGATCGCAAGTAGAGATCGGGAGCTTTCCATCAGCTGCCGGTAACTGTGCTGGGAGCGAGCAGGGCGTGCGCTCTTGGCACAGCTTTGTTTACATTCTGCTACTCATATATGCGGCCACATGTATGCATGCTGCCAGCATGAAGAGGTTAAGATATAAAATCCTGCACTTCACACATAAATATTTTATCAGTAAACACTATTAAAAACACAGTGTCAATATTCTTTTCCTTGATATAAGACCACTATTACACTTTAATAAATTCTGCTATTTCAAATCTCTAAAATAGCATATGGCTGTGGAGATTGTATCTTTTGTGCCTGTCCTATGTTAAGCATCTTTTGGTCAATTTGCAAATTGCATGCCATTTAACAGACATATTCAATACCACAGACTCCCTTTTAGCAATTATAACAAAATATATAAAAATGTATGTAAAAGTGCTTAGTTCTCTGTCACTGAAGCTTACTGCACCCTTAGACTAGGTACACATAGTGACAATCTCTGAAAAGCAGTCTGCGGTGGAATGCTTTTCAGAGTACGGTAGAGCAGCAGCTTCCAGGGCTTCAGAAATTGATAATGCCACCTCCTAGAGGTCTGTTGTTTTTTTTTTTCCTTTTTGCCAATAGGCGATTTTGCAGAACCAACTAGCCACAACTGCAAGCAAGGCGTTCCATTTACATTGATTTTAATGGGCTAGTCTGATAGGTGATGCCTCCTGTCAAACTCAACAAGCAGAGTTAAATTTGCAAAGTATTGCAGCCAGGGCATGTGTACAATCCCCTCCTCGTTGCCTTATTAAGGTTTTGCTGGTGGTCAAGAGGCAGTAAAAACCCAGTCAAACTGTCCATTTTTACCGCCTGAGAGAACAAGGCCTGGGGTTTTTGTCAAAAATATTAAATCTGTCAACAATATTAAATACATGAAAGACATAATTTCTGCTTTGATAATTGTGATTCCACAAAAACCTGGTTCTACAGAAATTAATTTGTAGAATCAAAAGAATATAAATTTCTTCTTCACTGGTGAGAAGACCATACCTCTCTCCTTCCTCAATTTTGCAGGATGGATCTAATGTAGGTGCCTTTTTTCCCCCCTTTTCCGTCTTTATGGCTCCCATATATAAGTTTAAGTTTATTTACCCAAAATATATATGTTTTTTTCTGCTATACAAATTTTTCTTTTTATAGAACAGAAGGTGGCAAGTAGCCAGGAGACTCTGACTAAACCAACTTATAGGTCTTAAGCTTCATGCTGCCATAAACCTGGGACAGAAGCATGATAGTTTTACTCTGTTACCCTAGTAACACATAGTAGCACGTCTGGTGCATTGATTGTTTAACCACTTCGCATCTAGGCCAATTCTAAAACTTCGCTCCTACATGTCAAAAATCATAATTTCTTTGCTACAAAATTACATAGAACCCCCAAACATTATATATATTTTTTTAGCAGAGACCCTAGAGAATACAATGGCGGTCATTGCAACTTTTTATCTTGCACGGTATTTGCGCAGCAATTTTTCAAACGCGTTTTTAAAAAAAAAAAAAAAACAGCAAAGTTAGCCAAATTTTTTTGCATAGTGTGAAAGATGAAGTTCTGCTGAGTAAATAGATACCTAACATGCCACGCTTCAAAATTGCACACGCTCGTGGAATGGCGCCAAACTTTGGTACTTAAAAATCCCCATAGGCGACGCTTTAAAATTTTTTACTGGTTACATGTTTTGAATTACAGAGGAGGTCTAGGGCCAAAATGATTGCTCTCGCTCTAACGTTTGCGGCGATACCTCACATGTGTGGTTTGAACACCGTTTTCATATGTGGGTGGGACTTACGTATATGTTCGCTTCTGCGTGCAAGCTCACGGGGACAGGGGCGCTTTAAAATTTTTTTTTTTTTTACTTATTGTTAATTTTTCTTAAAATTTTTTATTTTGACACTTTTTAAAAAAAAATGGTTTTTGATCACTTTTATTCCTATTACAAGGAATGTAAACATCCCTTGTAATAGGAATATGACATGATCGGTCCTCTTTACAGTGAGATGTGGGGTCAATAAGACCCCACATCTCACCTCTAGGCTGGGAAGCCTAAAAATAAAATAAATAAATAAATAAATAAATAAAAAAAGATCACCGCTTCCCAGCCGAGGCGGCGCCGTTTTTTTGAATGCAGAGGCCGGGCGTGACGTCATAACATCGTGCCCGGCCTCCGAACGATCATAGAGACTCCGGCGACCATCTGGTCCACCGGAAATCTCTATGATCTACATCCGGCGCCGGCGGATCCGCTCTCCGACTCACCGATCGCTGAGGTGAGACGGTAGAAGCACCGGAGGGCGGCGGGAGGGGGGGGGACGTCCCCTTTCGCCGCCTGTAAGAACGATCAAGTGGTGGAACAGCCGCTATGATCATTCTTATGGTGTACGGAATCGCTGGCTGAAAATGCCGGTATCTGAATGATGTCTGTAGACTCAGGCATCCTTTAGATATAACCCCGGAAAGTCGAGGCCGTTATATGACGGCCTAACGATATGAAGTGGTTAATGATGTTAAATCTGTACATGTCTTTTCAAGATGTAGGTTTAATTAGCAATTTGTCATGTACCTACTGTTCTTGTTTTAAAAAAAGGTTTATTTTTTTGAAACCTATATTAGCCTGTGAACACATATTTGGTATAATTATTTATTTACAGTAAGCTCCCAAAACATTTTTATAAAATTAAGGTGCAACTCCACCCACAGCTGATTTATATACGCTGCAGCTTTCAACAGTACCTGTGGCCTTTTTCTGTCACTTTTGGTTCAATTGCTCCCCATGAGAGTCTGTCTTAGTAGTTATTTTTTTCTGTGAGCCATGGGTGCATCCTTCCACTCCCCCTCTTTCTATATTCTTGTACAGTATGGTTCGTCCCCTATCAGTACTACAGCATGGGATTAATCAAATCCCTCTACTGAATGCAATGCTTGTTCACAATACGACCGATTTGAAGCATGTGCTACTGTCCTGTGACATGTAGTGATTGATCGCTAGTAACTTAAAGCTTGTATAACTGCATGATTATAAATTACCTGTGTGCTCCCAGCCATATTATCACCTGAAGAGTTAGGCAGAGGCAGCAAGGCATTCAAAAAAATGGGGGGGGGGGGGGGGGGGGTCTATACAAATAGCTAGAACACTAAAGTGAGAACACTAAAATTATCCTGCCTTCCGAGCACCCCCCTTCCCAGCATTGCCCCACCCCCGCTCCCTCATTATAGGATTTGATGGAGAGCAGCCCAAGTCAATGGCAGCCGCTGCTATAAATCTGCCCTGTAAGGAAGGAGAGAGCTGAAAGAGCCACTGCTCTTGGGCACAGATGTGGATCAAGATCAGACTCGGGTACATAATAGGGGGTGGGGGGATCCTGCAGCACAGAAGTGTTTTTATCTTATTGCAGAGAATGCATTAAGGTAAAAATCCTTAACCACTTCAATACAGGGCATTTTCACCCCCTTCCTGCTCAAGCCAATTTTCAGCTTTCAGCGCTGTCGCATTTTGAATAACAATTGCGCAGTCATGCAACACTGTACCCAAATTAAATTTTTATCATTTTTCCCCACTAATAGAGCTTTCTTTTGGTGGTATTTGATCACCCCTGCGGTTTTTATCTCTTGCGCTATAAACAAAACAATAGTGACAAGTTTGAAAAAAAAACACAATATTTTTTACTTTTTGTTATAATAAATATCCACATTTAAAAAAAAAAAAAAAAATTTTTCCTCGATTTAGGCCGATATGTATTCTTCTACATATTTTTGGTAAAAAATATCGCAATAAGCGTATATTTATTGGTTTGCGCAAAAGTTATAGCGTCTACAAAAAAAGGGGCTAGATTTATAGCATTTTTATTTTTTACTAGTAATGGCGGCGATCTTCGATTTTTTTATCGTGACTGCGATATTGCGGCGGACACATCGAACACTTTTGACACATTTTTGGGACCATTCACATTTATACAGTGATCCGTGCTATAAAAATGCATTGATTACTGTATAAATGTGACTGCCAATGAAGGGGTTAACCAGGAGGGGGCGCTGTAGGGGTTAATTATGTTCCTAAGGAGTGATTCTAACTGTGGGGGGAGGGGACTCACAAGGAGAGGAGACTGATCGGTGTTCCTCTGTACAAGGAACGCACCATTGGTCTCCTCTCCTCTGACAGGACGTGGATCTGTGTGTTTACACACACAGATCCACGGTCCTGCTCAGTTACCAGGCAATCGCGGGTGCCCGGCGGACATCGCGGCCACCGGGCACACGCACCGGGACCCGAGTGACGCGGCGGGCGCGCCTCCTGGAGGGCCTGGAAGTCCATTAGGTCATATGATGGCGGCCCAGGATAACAGCTGCACCATTCCGCCGTCATATGACGGTGGGCAGGCAGCAAGTGGCTAAAGTGGTTCTTTTTTTTTTTCTTCTGTTTTTTTTCTTGCTACTTCAGCGTACTCTAATTGGGAAACTTAAATCACCCAACTGGCTCATTATTATACCAATTCTTTGTCACATCATTGTAGCTTAGTATATGCACTGATAAATTTAATACAAACATGCCTTCCCCAAGGGTAACTGTCCGGGATACCCAATCTAGAGCCCCAACTACCCCCGCACTCCCTCCCACCACCCCCTATCCCACCTCTGCATATTTGCCCTACAAGAAAACCTTTAAATTCTTCTACCACCATAGTAAAGCTATATTCTCAATACCTCAGCAAAACTCCAGGATCTTTTAAACTCCCTCCAGCACGCCCACTTCGCTCTAAACCCTTCATTGTTGTTTTCAAAATTTGTTCTCAATCGCTCCATTTTAAATGTCTCCTCAACAGAATCTATCCAATCCCATATTGATGGACTTTCCTCCTCTTGCCATTTCTTAGGGATGAGTTTTTTGGCAGTATTTAGCAAATGTGGCATCAATGACTCCTTGTATTGCTTCAAGTCTCCCCCTGCTCCGTGAAACAATACTACCCACGGATCTTCCTCTATTTCTTTTTTAGTTATTTCTTTAATGTAGTAAATAATCTTTTTCCAATTTTTTTTGATTTTGGGGCAAACCCACTATAGGTGAACCATTGTCCCTACTTCCCCGCAACCCCGCCAACAGTTAGCTGATTTACCCTTTTGGTATTTGCTAATTTTGTCAGGGGTTGCGTACCATCTCTTTAAGCATTTATAGTTCATTTCCGTGGTTTTGGTGTTAACCGCTGAGCTATGTGTCAAGGTCAGTATTTTTCCAATGCTAATCTTATCTCTATGTGACCCCAAATCCTGTTCCCATCTCTTGATGTATGGCGGCATCTCCATCTCGTTCCCCCTCAGCAAGAGTTTATATAACTTAGATATCGTGTTTTTTGCTCTGTCAATGCAACACAGCCTTTCCAGCGGGGTCAACTCTTCCCCAGATCTAATGGGGTGAGGATGACTTTGAATAAAGTGACTCAACTGGAGGTACCGCCATTCATCAATTGACTCAAACTTGTCTTACATACACACAGTGACACAAAGCTGTCGGAAAATCCAATCGTTCTGAACGCGGTGACGTAAAACCCGTACATCGGGACTATAAACGGAGCAGTAGCCAATAGCTTTTGTCTCTTAATTCATTCTGAGCATGCGTGGCACTTTGTGCGTTGGATTTGTGTACACACGATCGGAATTTCCGACAACGGATTTTGTTGTCGGAAAATTTTATAGCAAGCTCTCAAACTTTGTGTGTCGGAAATTCCGATGGAAAATGTGTGATGGAGCCCACACACGGTCGGAATTTCCGACAAGGTCCTATCACACATTTTCCGTCGGAAAATCCGACCATGTGTACAGCATAAGAGTGTATTAATTTTCCCTTTTTAATTATATCTCTTAACTGTATTGTGTTTTTTTTCCCCCCATTGCCTTTTCCCCTGGTGCAAAAAAATCGTTATCTTTTAACCCAATTAGTGGCGAGTTATATTTCCCATTTAATTGTTTGTACGTTTTGTCCCAGATTTTTAAAACATTTTGTGTAAGTGAGGGTGTGTTTACATCAATCGTTCTGTACTGTGGTGGATTCAAAATGATATTTCCTAGTTGTGCCCTACTAAGTGCTTTTTCAATCTTAACCCATCTTTTTTCATTCTTTTCCTTGACCCATTCCACTACTCTGGACAGCACAATTGCATTATAGTAATTGTGGGTGTCTGGTACCGATAGGACCCCTCTTTTCTTTTCCTGTCTTAGGGTTGCAAAAGAGACTCTCGGTTTTCTATATTTCCATATTGAATTCATGATTATTGATTTTAGTTCTTTTAAATAAGATGGGGGCAGGGACAGTGGCAACATCTGAAACTTATATGTAATCTTTGGTAGGAGGACCATCTTTATAATATTTATACGACCTATCCATGATATAGGCCTCCCTACTATTTTATTACATTCAGTTCTAATTTTGTCTAACAATGTTATAAAATTTATTTTATATATCTTATTCATGGTGTTAGCTAGCTTGATTCCCAAATAATTCAGTTCCTTCCTCCAGGCAAACTTGAATTCCGTTTTCAGTGTTAGCTCTGCTGTCTTGCTTAAACTTATATTGAGATTTCTGATTTTGCTAAGTTGATTCTAAAGTTGGATATCTCCCCATAATATTTCAAAGCGTTTAATAAATTGGGTATTGTGATCCGCGGGTAAGAGACAAAAAACATTACGTCATCCGCAAATGCTGCAAGTTTATGTTCCTCCTCTCCAATCTTGAATCCATTTATATCAGGGTTCGTTCGTACCGATGCCAGTAATGGTTCCAGGGATAGCACAAACAAGAGTGGGGATAGAGGACATCCCTGCCTTGTCCCTTTTTTCATCTCGAAGGATGAGGACAGTGAACCATTTATTCTTATAGTTGCTGTTGGGTGCTGGTATAGAGTTTTGATCCACTGGATCATTCTTGGGCCAATTCCCATGATTTCCAGGGTCTGTATCATGAGCCCCCAGTCTACCCTGTCAAAGGCCTCTGTACAAAGAACACACCATCGGTCTCCTCTCCTCTGACAGGACGTGGATCTGTGTGTTTACACACACAGATCCATGGTCCTGCTCAGTTACCAGGCAATCGCGGGTGCCCGGCGGATATCTCGGTCGCCAAGCACGTGCACCGGAACCCGAGTGATGCGGCAGGCGCGCTCCCTGGAGGGCCTGGAAGGCTGTTACGTCATAGGACGGCGGCCCCGGATAACAGCTGCACCATTCCGCCGTCATATGACGGTGGGCGGGCAGCAAGTGGTTAAAGTGGTTCTAAAGCCTTAAGATTTTTTAACTTAATTCATGCTCTGCATTAAGTTAAAAGACCTTCTGTGTCCAGGATCCCCACCCCTCCAGCCCCCTTATACTTACCAGAGTGCGTCTCTCTCCACTCTCTCCCTCCTTACAGGGCAGATTGATAGCAGCCGGAGCCAATGGCAATGCTCGGGGGGGGGGGGGTTGTGCTCAGAAGGCAGGAGGAGCAAGGAATGCTGGTGGGGACCCAAGAAGAGGAGGATTGGGGCTGCTCTGTGCAAAACCATCACACAGCGCAAGTAAGTATAATGTGTTTGTTATTTTTTAAAAGTTAAAGGTTTAGAACCACTTTAAAGTCAAAATTACTTTGTTAAAAATTTGAAGCTGTGGAATAGGTATACTCAGTGCTGGATTAAATGACACTGCAATGCTTAGACATATATACAATACATACAAGCGGATTTGTTAAACTTTTTGAAGCTCCGTAAATGTATTAGTACAAAGCCTATAAAGGGGTCCACACAGCCAAGGCTCAGTTACCCCAGTAAAATCAGCAAGGAGAAAGACAACAGTTCCCTATCATTCCTTATAAAGGTGATTATTACTTTAACTGTTATAGGCTTCTGGAGTTGTCACAAGATACAAAATGTGTGCAGCAATATTTTCTGTAAAATAAAAAGATAAATGGCAATCACAAAGTATATATTACAAATTTTAGTAGGACAACACGATTTTCAGGTCTTTCTTTTACTTGCACTGTCACAGTGACGTAATGTGGAGGCTAGATAGTAATGTTGAATAAGAAGGCATGCATTACCATCACTTACCTAAACCTGATTTTTTAAGCCGTTTCAAGTGCTGGCTTATTTGTTTGCCAGGGGGTGATTTTTGCCCTTGCTTGGTTTCCTTATCAGAACTGTCTGCTTCACCGTTTTTTGATTCAGACCCTTGGGGAGGAGGAAAGAAAATGCAAATTCAAATTTATATGGCTCTTATAGGTACACAAAGAGGTCATCTTGGTATTGTCTATTATTTGGTCCAAACGATCATTTTTTTAATGTTTAAATCCCTTTCTTTCAGTACACTACAGACAAGAGAGACAAGAGGATGTGAAATCGGATAAAATAACATAATCAATAACTTGCAGAGAGTGTTACAATAGATAAGAGAAATTGTGTCCAGCTAATGCATTGCTTTGAAGACTATCCCCACAGAGGATGTTCTTGCTCCTGGTATTATCCTTGTTAAGCCAGTAGAACAGTTATCCCCTTCCGATCACTGTCATTAACTTCAGTGCCGTTTACACACATACAGTCATGACTTGAGGAGCAGCATTGGAATTCGTGGCATACATGTTACCATCCTTATAGTGTACTTTATTTATTTATTTATAAATTAATAGTTATTAGTTATAAAAGAAGGAAAAAAAAGGATAGGGAAACAGTTTCTGCAAAAAATGTGTCTTGCATCTAATCTCAAAAATCAA
The DNA here is from genome assembly GCF_042186555.1 of Aquarana catesbeiana. Taxonomy (NCBI): domain Eukaryota; kingdom Metazoa; phylum Chordata; class Amphibia; order Anura; family Ranidae; genus Aquarana; species Aquarana catesbeiana. Next base: position 496,054,441 of record NC_133328.1, on the reverse strand, counting down.
AACTGTACCATTCTACCTTTAAAAAAAATTACATTTTTTTACTCATGTGAAGCAAGAACAGTAAATTATGATTAAATACTTATAGGACACAATATAAAAAGGCAGTCACTATAGCCATTTGAAGAAAAACACTACAGTGGTAAAAAAAACTTTAAGCAATCAGATATAATGCTATAAAGTAACAGGTAAAAATACAGGTGGAATATAAAAACATATTTACTTTTCCATATATGGAATACAAAAACAACACTGTGTGTAGCCATGCTTGCATAACGATGAAAAAAGGAAGAAATAGAGAAAAATAATATTGTGATAGCTAGGTGTACATAGTGAATAAACTCCAGCCTAATATCAGTCAGCAACAAGTACAAATACACACATGGTGTATTTGTTAAGGTTCTCAAAGGCAAACACACAAAATAACAGTGTGTAACTGAGCTCTATTTGCAGGCATTTAGCGCCAGCATGTGGTCCGGTATTACATTTCTTCAACCAGCCTACAATGATTGGATTCCTGTATCTTTCTGCTGCAGCCGGACTGTTATGTTATGTGTTCTGAATTCTAATGTATACTTATGCATGTATAGGTGTGAGCCAATATGTACAAATAACTATCTGTGAATTTTAGAAAACTAGGAAAACAGCAGCAGATCTGCCTTATTATTCAGCTCCCCCCTTATCTCACCACCCTCCCCCCCCTTCCATAAAGCTTTAGCGAGTGGATTTTCACATGAAATGTGTAGTCTGTTTCATCTTTACCTGAAGGTGAATCTGACTGCTCATCAGACACCTTTAAAGGCGTCAGGACAACACGAGGGACAGTCTTGTTTACCATCATAGAGACCCCATTTCTTCTTTTCTGCTGCTGCCTCAAAGCCTAAACAAAGGAAAGAATACAGTGTTAGGTTTACCAGCAATACCAGCCGGCACAATATCAAAACAAGCATTCAATCACCAGCACATTAGCTGTATTCACAGCATACTGTCTCTGTCTGTTTTACAGGTGCCAGCCCTCATGAACGATACACTGCTCGACCCTAGACAAAGCAAAACGAAAACTTGGACTTCCAAACACAATCAGACGGCACCTAACTGCATTACTGTCACAGCTCATCACAACAAAGGCATCTGTAGCTGACTGTACTACCTCCAGTTCACCACACCATGATTTTCAAGTCAAATACACAGCGTTAAGTGTTAACAAAAAAAAAAAAAAAAAAGCAGGCTGGAGACCAGTTTGTATATGGCTGCACATCTCTCGCAGGTGCTTCTGCTTCGCTATCCTGCTCAGTCAATCAAGTTAAACAGAGAGAGTGTCATCAGTATGTACAGCATGTAAGGACTACAGTATTGATGCACTTGCTCAGCCGTGTGGAGTGCTGCACAAAAATCACTGAACAAGGCAGGAATCGTTTATTTCAGGGAAGGAATCGCTCCCAGCCTTGGAACACTTGCAGCTCTTGCAGGGCTTCTGTCTGCTTTTGCTTTGGGGATTAACCTTCAAGCTACCAACAGGAGATGATTGGAAAAATCCACCATTTGAAAGGGGGGGGGATAGATTCTTCTCGCCAACAACGAATGACAAAGCACGAAATTGCTACAGATGAGCTAATGTTTTCTAAAGATCTGTTCATTATCCATAACAGGCCAAGAGCTCAATCACTCAAGTGCTCTTTGTTTGTGTTTCTAAGGATACAATTGTAAAAGATTACTAATTCAAGGCAATGTATGACAAGTCAGTTAATTTTTGTTTGTATTTTCCCCAGCAAGCTGTTTTTAACTGAAAAGCGCAAATCAACAGAGATGAACACATCAGCAAATAAACTGACAGGACGATCGCAGCATGGAAAGAAATATTTAAATGACACAACGGACTGCTCAAGTGTGTAACGTTATAAAACCATCAACACATAACAGCACATTTTACGCATAGTTATGCACATTAAGTCTGCTACTCATGTTTTTCAAAATTACCCAACTGTTACCAATATAATCCATGCTTACAAGACAAATTATTCATGCCCTTCAATAGCAGCTCTTTATAAAACAGGCATTTATTGCTGCTTCCATTCCTTCTCAATTTGGGAGGGGAACGCGGGCCAATAACAGTGTATTATGAACCCTTGAGGGTGGTTCAAAAAAGAAGGGGAAAAAAGGCAAACTAAATATGCTTCAATGAAAAGACACAAAACAAAAGTTTAAACTTGACAACAATACATTCACGATCAATGTTCAGATCCAATTGTGCAAAATGTCTCATGGAAATAGAAGCAGAAGAAGTAAAAGCCCCAGGCAGTTTTCCTACAGACTATACTCCATGATAATAAGTTGGATTCTTTCCGTTAACCCTTCGTAATTATTAACAAAGTGGCAATTAATGCGTTGGTCTCTTATTCATTGCTTTTAAACACAACAATTGAACAAAATGCTAAAAGTCATACATTTTTATTAAACAAATCAGATATTTTCATTAAATGTTGACCTAAGCCCGGAACAGAGAAATACAGAAACAAACATTGATTATATGGTTTACGTATAAAGGTGACACATCAATGCCTTATTTATAAAAATGTGATCCTCTGTACATATTTAGTATTTATCAACTTGTATGGTGCTTTCTAAGTAAAGAATTATAATAACTGAAGATTTTGAGGTTGCAATTGTTAGATGTTAATAAGGGGTTCTAGAGATTGGAAAAAGACAGAATAAAATAAAGGGAAAAAAGGTTGGGGGGATGCAAAAGTAGAAAAATGGTTTAAGAGGAGCTACATAAAATAATGAGGAAAGGGAAAAAAGAGAAAGAAAGAAAACAGATTTGTCATTGCTGTAAGGAGTATAGTGATATCAATTACTTTAGGTAAATAAAGTAAAATAAAAGTAAATTCTAACTGGATGAGTTAAGTTTGCTAAAGCACTGTGGAACATCAACAGCTTCTTTGTTTACCTCTTTTAGAAAAGTGTTTTTATTTATTTATTTACATCTCATTGCTGCTGATCCCCTGCGTCCTCTTTCAGTCACTCCCCATCTCCCACTGCAGTGGTGGCTGCATGTCAATACTAGTATATATTTCCTACTGATGGCAACGACAGAACATGCCTATGCATGGCTGTTTAAAGTCTCAACTGAAAGCACCTAACATGGTGACAACTCCGCAAATCAACAAGGAGAGAGCGACAGAGTGTGGTCACCACATAACAGGTAGTGCCTGAACAAGGCATTATTTATATATTTTATAATAAATTTATATTATAATATAGTATTATTTGAATGAAAGAATTAAAAAATGTAAAATTACTTTTGAAATTACAATAACACGGTAAAGCTTATATGAAATTTTATTGATTTGCTTTACATCTACTTAAAATTAGAATCCTTTAAAAAGAATGCAGTATTACCATTCTGCTCTAATCTGAGTGTCCACGATTATGGTTAGATAGATTCCATAGAGCAGGGATATGCAATTAGCAGACCTCCAGCTGTTGCAAAACTACAAGTCCCATCATGCCTCTGCCTCTGGGTGTCATGCTTGTGGCTGTCAGAGTCTTGCTATGCCTCATGGGACTTGTAATTCTGCAACAGCTGGAGGTCAGCTAATTGCATATCCCTGATATAGAGTATAATTTCAGGCTTATTCTCTATTGCAAAAAATGGAACATTCTGATATGGTTCTTCATACCCTGCCCCAAAATGATTAAAGAATTATTCAGCTCTACCATATTTCCTACCTCCATCTGACAACGCCAGTAAATGTTAGAAGCCCAATAGCCAGAAGCCATTCATATTTCAGCTTTAAAAGGAACTTATTTAAAAGTGACTTTGGGCAGAAAATTGTCATGCTGGCAAACAACTCTGTGAAAGAAATGTCTCGGAATTGACCACGATAAATTGGTGATTTGGTCAAAAGAATTCTTATCTTTTCTGTATCAAACTATCATATTTGCCAAAGAGATTGTTTGTAAAGATTGAATGTATGGATGATTATTCATTTATCATTAGATGTACAGTCTACATCAGATACAATATAGTAACCTGTAGAAAGCAACAGAGAAAACAAGAATAAAAAGTCTAAATCTCACTTTTGGTAGCCTGCATAAGAACTAAATAAGATAAGACCCATCTTATACAGTTCCTACTTCAGATTTAAAACTTAGGTTTATTGTATATATTGGACAACCAGCCAACCATAACAGTAAGATGCAGTGTAGGAGCTGAAAACTATTTTCTTTCATTTATGCAATAGTACAAGACAATAGGGCCTCTAAAGTGAAGGCAAAGATATAAATGGAACTAAAGACTTAAAATATATAAAACACTAACAGCTAAGGTTTTTTTTCCCCAAAATTGTTTCAAACTTCTCGACCCTAGATACGTTTCCAGAATGGAAAGCAAGCTGTCAATTTTCTAAGGTGAAACTGACACCATGAAAACAATATGAAGAGCAATTATGATACTGAAAGTGCAGTAACCTACAGATTTCCATTTAACTGGAGTCAACTCAGTAAATAATGAAATCTTACTAGTTGCCAAGGTTACTGTATTTTCCCTCTTTGTTTTACTGAAGAAGTCCATGTCTTGGTTCCAGCCAGTAACGCTAACAAACACTGTATGTTTTAGGAACGTAATGCTCCTGGAACATAGTGAATATTCATTCAACTTTTTTATTTATAGAGCAGTGCTTGTGACATTCACCAAAACTTCACTGCAGGTGAATCAATTACTGTCACTTATAACATATGCAGCAGTAAGTCTTTAACTGCACTGAGTGTTTGGTAATTGTCACATTCAATGCTCTATAAATATACATATAAAGGGTGGATTTTGCTTGCTTCATATAAAATCTAATTTGGACAATGTTTATGATATATTGCCAAGCCGAGTAACCAGATCATTTCAATTGTGGCAATGACAAGCGTTTAACAGTATTTCATGATACTGCAGAATTTTGTTTAAAAGGATGGGGGATGGGAGGATGTGGGATGGGGGGTTGTGCTGTTTTGTTGATAACATATCAAAGCAAGGAAATGTGGCTTTGCAAACCTCTCACACACTTCACTGGGACCTGAGTGTGTACATGGCTCAATCAATGCCTAACTGCCATTACATAAAAACAAAATACTTCTATATTGTAAGATTAGAGAGTAAAACATGTTTTCAGTTAACTGTCAGACCTCTCAAAAGTTAACAGTGTTTTTTTTTTTTCCTCATATAATAAATGATCTCAGGATTTAGGTTCTTGGCTACCAGAAGGCAGGAGTAATCTTTGCTTGCTTTATCTCGGCTACTCTAAGAAAAAGCAATAATAAATTGGAGATTCCAATCGTCTCAGATATAATCATTAGCTGCAGATACAAGTGGCAGATTCATATTTCTTAGCACATATTTATTATGATCTGCCTTCTATGAAATCAATATGTCAGATTACTGTTGCTAAAGAAATGCTGCATGCTAATTGGAAGACATAGGCAGTGCTTAAAAGTCAAATAATAAGTATGTTCAATAAAAGTGGTTTAAAGTCCACACAGCATTACAATAAAAACTTACTTTGACCATTTGATATGCACAATCTGATGAAAAAACTACCTTGATTGAACATAAAATTCACACATGTGGACAAATTCAACAATTATAACCTTAGTGTGTCCACTTCTGACTGTCAGCATGTCATTAGCAAGAAGGTCTGAAACATAAAAACAATAGAAAAAACCCAACAGAATATTTTTCTTCCCGTGCTTAGTTTGTGAATGGTTAGGATATGGTGGGGAGGGGACACAGTAAGGCTGACTTAAAAAAGTTCACACAACAATTGCGTGAAGATTCATTTTATTTATCCAATCATACAAAAAAATCTGTTTTTTTTTTATATACACACGATTGTATACTTGACGTGAATAATCACACAAATTATTGTGAACATTCTCAACTTCAGCCTCAGTTCCACCGACCCTAAATGATTTAGGATTAGTACAGACAACAATTACTGCACAAGTCATTTTTTTTATAGGGCCTCCAGAAAATAAAACAATTTGCTAACATTTCAAATAAGAAACACTTATTTTACAAACAATTAAATGGTAAACCTGTGGTTGATGCTCCAGGGGATGGTACACAGACACTTAGCATGTCTAATTTAGGAGTTCATCTATTTGCATATGAACAGCCTTCCCAATATAAGCAGATAATTTTTATTAGGTTATATTTAGAGAACTAAATCACCCTTCCATTAGAATTTTTTTGCTTATATATGTATTTCTGTAAGCATTTTCATCTTTGGTTAGTCTGCACTACGTATTCCAGTAAACAAGAAATCTCTACAAACGTTGACCTCACACCTTCTTGCCAATGCAAGACAGAGAACAAACATGGTTTACATAATGTGTCAGAGAAGCTTTACATTCACATTCTTTACATTATTTTTGTTCCACTGAACAGAATAGTCAGTAATCTATATTTTTGTTTACATTTATCCCAGCAATGTAAAAAAAAAATGTATGGCCTTGATACATAAAGTGCTAAGGCGTTGTGCCAGTACTGCAAGATGTCTACTCAGTGTAAGTTATGATAGCTTTGGAAGTCCAACTGAGAAATTCCTTCACTGATCATCAGTTCAGATTTGCAGTGCTACCTATGGACATTTCTCCAGCAAGCTCACCACTTGCATGGCTTCACACAGTGTTTCCTTCTTTCTTACTAATGGACTGTGCAAGCAAGACAGATCTTTTCAGTATTAGTTTCAATGTTCATTTTAGACAATACCAGTTGTAGGTTGGTATAAATCAGTAATGTACATTTTGAACAGCTTGCGCTCCAAATATAGCAAGGCTGATCACTGAATCACACAGCAAGGAAGCAAAGAACACAAACATGGGCATTACACATAAATTAATTATGTATGCTTAATTACCAGAATTTCAAACTGTTAAAAATTGGATAATTCAGTATTAAGAGACTAGGTTCCACATAACTAATCAGACTTACACAAAGTCTGTAAAAACAAAAAACAGGTTTAAAATCCAATAGTTCCAGGGAGGATCCACTCTGAGGAAGAGCACCCAGGATCAGACACAACACTTGCAAGCTGGAAAGAGTCAAATTAATTTCTGGAAGAAACTTGTAAGCCTCTGTAAACTTTTGAAACTAAGGTCCCTTTCGCACTTGTGGACCGTTCCCCATCAGTTCGGTCACGTTTTTTCAAAGAAAAAAAAGGTAAAGTTTACATCAGTTTTTTTCCCATCTGCCTGTCCTAACTACTTGAGTCCCAAACCTCGTCTTTAATGCAAAAATTGACCACTTGTCCCTTTGCATCCAATTTTTGTCCAATCCGTTTTTTTTAACTGAAGAAAAATAGGACCATTCCAAAAAATGGATATTGACGGAAGCAGATTTAATCGTCAGTAAATGGATGATCATTCGTTTACATCTGTTTTTCCACAGAGGTGCATTGATGCCTGTTTTTCTTCCGTCAACGAATGGATGAAAAACGGACAAACAGTCCACATGCGTGAAAGGGGCCTAAAGCTGGCCACACACCTATAGATTATCTGCAGATTTTCTATGGTTAGATGGAAAAAGTGCAACAGATTTCTCCATGTTCGCTAAACTGTGTGGATGGAGGAATCTCCCACTTTTTCCATCTAACCATAGAAAATCTGCAGATAATCTATAGGTGTATGGCCAGCTTAAGTCTTGCATCTGTAGTTCCTGCTTTGCTGACAATCAATGAAAAGGATTTTGGCTGCACAGGGAGCGGTTTGAATACGTGAATAAATAGCATACCTGTGAAAGGTGCTCAGGAGATACCAATTAGCAGGCATTTAACTGCTTGCCGACCAGCAGCTGCAGTTTTACTGCAGCAGAATGGCGCGGCTGGGCAAAACAATGTTACCCTATGTTGCTTCGCCTTTTGGCCACTATGGGTGCACTCGCAGCATGTGCCCGGAGCTGATGCAAGCCGGGCACCCGCGCTTGCTCGTGACAGAGCGAGAACCGGGTTCTGGGTGTGTAAACACACAAATCCTGGTTCTTTCAGGGGAGAGGAGACAGATCATGTGTTCATACAAAGTATGAACACCGATCTTTCTCTTCCCCTAATCAGTCCCATCCCTCCTACAGTTAGAACACTCCTAGGGAACACAGTTAACCCCTTGATCACCCCCTAGTGTTAACCCCTTCTCTGCCAGTGACATTTATACAGTAATCAGTGCATTTTTATAGCACTGATCGCTGTATAATTGTAAATGGTCCCAAAAATGTGTCAAAAGTGTCCAATTTGTCCACCGCAATATCGCAGACCCGATAAAAATTGCAGATCAACGCTTACCCATTACTCACCATTACTAGTAAAAAAAAAAAAATTATAAAAATGCCATAAATCTATCCCCTATTTTGTAGATGCTATAACTTTTGCGCAAACCAATCAATATACGCTTATTGTGATTTTTTTTACCAAAAATATGTAGAAGAATACATATCAACCTAAACTGAGGAAAAAATGTGTTTTTTTTTTTTTAAATGTGGGATATTTATTATAGCAAAAAGTAAAAGATATTGTGTTTTTTTAAAAATTGTCGCTCTTCGTTTGTTTATAGCGTAAAAAATAAAAACCACAGAGGTGATCAAATACCACCAAAAGAAAGCTCTATTTGTAGGGAAAAAAAGACATCAATTTTGTTACAGCATCGCACGACCGCCAATTGTCAGTTAACCACTTACCGACCCCCGCACGACGATGTACATCCAAACTTTGAACGGGGATATCGTTGTTATGGCAGCAGCTAGCTGCCATAACCCCGGTATCCGTGTTTTCGTGCGGCGGCCGGCTTCGCTGCAAGATCACTTTTAATCAGTGGCGGGAGGCAATCGCATCTGTCTCTGTCCTGTGTCTGGAGACGAGTGAGGCTAAGATGGCGCCCACTCATCTCCATGACACTGCTGGGCGGAAGCAACGTCAAAGCGTCACTTCCGTCCACGCCTCTTAAAGGCACATTTTTTCACATGTCATTTTTTTTAAATGACTTTTTTTTTATTGCATTTTAGTGTAAATATGAGATCTGAGGCCTTTTTGACCCCAGATCTCATATTTAAGAGGTCCTGTCATGCTTTTTTCTATTACAAGGGATGTTTACATTCCTTGTAATAGGAATAAAAGTGACACAATTTTTTTTTTTTTAAACAGTGAATAAAATAAATAAAATATTGTAAAATAAATAATAAAAATAAATTTTTAAACCCCCCCCCCCCCCCGTCTCGATGAGCTCGCGCGCAGAAGTGAACGCATACGCGAGTAGCGCCCGCATATGAAAACAGTGGTCAAACCACACATGTGAGGTATCGCCGTGACCGGTAGAGCGAGAGCAATAATTCTAGCCCTAGACCTCCTCTGTACCGCAAATATGCAACCTGTAGAATTTTTTTAAACGTCGCCTATGGAGATTTTTTAGGGTAAAAGTTTGACGCCATTCCACGAGCAGGCGCAATTTTCAAGCGTGACATGTTGGGTATCAATTTACTTGGCGTAACATTATATTTCACAATATAAAAAAAAATTGGGCTAACTTTACTGCTGTCTTATTTTTTTATTCAAAAAAGTGATTTTTTTCCAAAAAAAGTGCACTTGTAAGACCGCTGCGCAAATAAGGTGCAAAAAAAAAGTATTGCAACGACCGCCATTTTATTCGCTAGGGTGTTAGAAGAAAAACCATATATAATGTTTGGGGGTTCTAAGTAATTTTCTAGCAAAAAAAACCTGTTTTAAACATGTAAACACCTAAAATCCAAAACGAGGCTGGTCCTTAAGTGGTTAAAGAGACGCAGTGCCGTATCGCAAAAATGGCCTGGTCATTGAGCAGCCAAATCTTCTGGGCTGAAGTGGTTAAATTTGTTAACCACTTCCTGCCCGCCGGCCGTCATATGACGTCCTTGACTTTGTGCGGGTATATCTTAATGATACCTGCAGCTACAGACATCATTCAGATATCGGCTTTTTCAGCTGGCAATTCCCTACACCATAAGAACAATCATAGTGGTTGTTCCACCTCTTGATCGTTCTTGCGGGCGGTGAGAGGGGACACCCCTCCTCCCGCCGCCCTCTGGTGCTTCTACCGACTCACCGCTTCCATCGGTGAATCGGAGACAGGATCCGCCGGCCCTGGATATTTACAATAGAGATTTCTGGTGGACCAGATGGTTGCCAATGTCTCTATGATCGTTCGGAGGCCAGGCGCGATGTTATGACGTCACGCCCGGCCTCTGCATTCAAACAAATGGTGCCGCCTCAGCTGGGAAGTCGAGATCGTTTCTTGTTTTTTTTTTTTTTCAGGCTTCCCAGCCTAGAGATGAGATGTGGTCTTATTGACCCCATATCTCACTGTAATGAGGACCAATCATGCCATATTCCTATTACAAGGGATGTTTACATCCCTTGTAATAGGAATAAAAGTGATCAATTTTTTTTTTTTAAGTGTCAAAAAAAAAAAAAAAATTAACAATAAAAAAGAAAAAATGTAAAGTGCCTCTGTCCCCGTGTGCTCCCACGCAGAAGCGAACACATACATCCCGCCCACATATGAAAACTGTGTTCAAACCACACATGTGAGATATCGCACGTTAGAGTGAGAGTAATAATTCTAGCCCTAGACCTCCTCAGTAACTCAAAACATGTAACCAGTAAAAAAACTTTAAGCGTCACCTATGGGGATTTATAAGTTTGGCGTGTGCAATTTTGAAATGTGACATTAGATATCTATTTACTCTGCGTAACTTCATCTTTCACATTATGCAAAAAAATTGGGCTAACTTTACTTTTAAGCACAAAACAGTTTTTTTCCCCCAAAAAACGCATTCGGAAAACTGCTGCGCAAATCTGTGCGAGATAAAAAGTTGCAACGACCGCCATTGTATTCTCTAGGGTTTTTGCTAAAAAAAAAAAAAACCCATATATAATGTTTGGGAGTTCTATGTAATTTTCTAGCAAAAAAATTATGATTTTTACATGTAGGAGAGAAATGTCAGAATTGGCCTGGGTGGCAAGTGGTTAAGGAAGTGTGGCATTAAGGTGGAGATACTATGTGTGCAGTTACCTCATTGATGGCTGAATAAAAATGCCAAGAATAGCAAATATTGAAGTGCGGCTCTCATCCTTATAAATTCTAGCTTGTAGTTCCTGTTGTCATCCTTATAGATCAAAAAAGCCATTCTGATTGCTCTTCTCTTTGCCTTTCTGATCCTATTCTGACCCGTTTTTCTAATTTAAAAGGTAGGCAGGTTTATTTAAACACAAGGTACCTGGCTAGTTTACAAGTAATATTAACCACTTAAGCCCCGGACCATTTGGCTGGCCAAAGACCAGAGCACTTTTTGCGATTCAGCACTGCGTCGCTTTAACTGACAATTGCGTGGTCGTACGACGTGGCTTCCAAACAAAATTGACGTCCTTTTTTCCCCACAAATAGAGCTTTCTTTTGGTGATATTTGATCATCTCTGTGGTTTTTATTTTTTGCGCTATAAACAAAAAAAGCGACAATTTTGAAAAAAAAACGCATTATTTTTTACTTTTTGCTATAATAAATATCCCCAAACAATATATAAAAAAAACATTTTTTTTCCTCAGTTTATGCTGATATGTATTCTTCTACATATTTTTGGTAAAAAAAAAAAAAAAAAAAAAAAAAATCACAATAAGCGTTTATTGATTGGTTTGCGAAAAAATTATAGCGTCGACAAAATAGGGGATTGTTTTATGGCATTTTTATTTTTAATTTTTTTTTTTTTTTACTAGTAATGGCAGCGATCTACGATTTTTATTGGGACTGCAACATTATGGCGGACACATCGGACATTTTTGACACATTTTTGGGACCACTGTCATTTATACAGCAATCAGTGCCGTTGTCATTTATACAGCAACCAGTGCTATACAAATGCATTGATTCCTGTGTAAATGACACTGGCAGTGAAGGAGTTAACCACTAGGGGGCAGTGTAGGGGCTAAGTGTGTCCTAGGGAGTGATTCTAACTGTGGGGGGCGTGGCTATGTGTGACACGACACTGATCACTGCTCCCGATTACAGGGAGCTGCGATCAGTGTCCTGTCACTAGGCAGAATGGGGAAATGCTTGTTTACATTAGCATTTCCCCGTTCTTCCTCTCCGTGAGACGATCGCGGGTATCCCATGCGGATATCGAGTCTGCGGGACCCACGATCACACTCACGGAGGTTGCGGCGGGTGCGTGCGCCCACAAACCACTTCTTAAAAAGCAATGTACAGGTATGTTAATCTGCCTGTACATGAGCCGGTTGGCAAGCGGTTAATGACACTAGTTGACAGTAGGACAAACATTAATAAATCTGTCCTCAAAATGGCAGCCTACACTTTAAATGTATTAAATGATGCATTGATGTGTGTAAAATATAGAACATAATAGTAAGACATTACGAATTGGAAAAGTATTCTATTCCACACCCAAATGAGAGACCATTATCTAAATTACAGACATAGTTAAAAGTTGCTTTTCTTTATATAAAAGTCAGCATTTCCCAAAATATGTATGAGAGTACCCACAGACATGAGAGATATTTTTAGATTTCTTATGGATACCTCAGTAGAAGAAACTAGATTCCAGAATTGGTAGGAGGCCAGCATGTTAAAATATCTTCTGCAGACATCTGCATTCCCATTAATCACAAATATTTTTTTAAATCAACAGGATTATATAACAATTTTCTATACTTATGGGGGAAAACTAAATACTGTAACTAGACATTTAAAAAAATCCATGTGACCATGTATGTGTATGCCCTTGTGTTTAGCGGAAGAAAACATTGACAAAGGAGGGTCAGCTTTTAGAATAAGGCTTTTTGTATAACAGGCCCTATACACAAATATTTGGCAAAGTCAGAAAATTGATTTAATTAAAACACAAGTGGAAAAAGTTATTGGATTCCTTTAGACTGTAAACACTGAATAATTTACTAGAACATGAAGAGATTTCCTGGGCTCATTAGCGATAAAGATACATGTTTAAAGAAAAAAAAAAAAAAGATTTTCAGTCCCCTTTTTATATACCATCCATGCACAATAGGTGGGCTATTTAGGAAATGTTTTACAGATATACCAATTGCGACTTTTGTTAAGACATCATTCAAGTATTTTTTTTCTTTGCAGTGATAACCGCTTTTATTTTGTCACTACTGTTCCAAAATGTCAATTTAATGTCCCCAGAAAATTAAAAAAAACAGCATGAAAGATAACCTTTGAAATTTCACACAATACTGATCAAAGACAAAGAGCCACGGCAAAGCAACGGGAACTCAACCGTTCTGCAATACGAATAAAGGCTCAAAGTAGCTTGGGAAATTCTTCTATGCTAAATAAAAAAAATGGAAACACAGTGATACATCCTTTGATATTAAATCAATGCAAAAAATGTACCGCTGATAGTTTGCATTCATTTCATAGCATCATGAAATAGGGCTACAAATTCAATCATGATTCTGTTATTATTTGTACTGCCACAGCTTCATTTTTATTGCACATTTTTTTAAACCCTGAACCAATTATATCCAGAGAAGAAAAGTAAATTACAGGGGAATCTATCTCAGGGAAATTATCAGCGCACAGCACGGTAGCAGTCTGTTAAAAGCCAATGAACATTTAGAAGACAAATGATTACATATTACTGGGCAGAACATAAACATATAATAGGATTCTTTTATAGGTTCAGTTCAAGGGCTACATAATAAAATAATTTCAACAGGTGCATTAACAAGGTACTTTAAAAAATTGTGAAAAAACAAGCAGTGTATTCACATTTCATCAGCATGTAAAACAGGTCTGTTGGCACATTTAAAAATATACTTTCTGGGTTCTCAAACTAATCTCAACTGTGGGCAACGTTCAAATGGCCAACCATTCTATAAGCTTTCTTTCTACAGGCATTCAAATAAACATACTCCTGGATCCCTGTGTATATCTGAGCATACACATTTAAATGAATGAAGCAGTAAAGAGAAAGAGTGATCTGTTACCCCAGGCACAACTTGGACAAACCATTCATGACTGGACAGGTTTTTTTAAACAAGTCTAGAAGATCAGGTAAGAATCTCATGGCTATGCTGTGTCAAGCTTTAAAGTAACTCCTGGCAATCTTTGTATGACCACAGCTGTATTACAAAAAAATGAATAGATATTTCCTTAAAAAAAAAATGATGGTTTATGTGGTTTACCAATCCGTCTGTTAAACAAAAAAAACATAACCAGCATAAGGCCAATCCTCCACAACAGTACACCATAGCTGAATAAGCCTAAACGAGAAAAAAAATTCTGACCCTAAGATCCAACAGAAACTTTAGCTATGGTTTCACTGTGCAAGTTGGCATTATGCAGTTGAGAGGGTGAAACAAACCGTATACACATAAACCTCTTTTACCTTGTGTGACCCATTCAAGGCTCAGAAGCATATGGTTCCTGGAATCATTACTTTCAATTTCCTTCACTCAATAACTCAATATTCTAATCTCTAAGTAATCATTTTTTCTTTCAATACCACAGCCCTAATGCCCAGTTCAACAGCACAGGGTCTAAGCAGGACTTCCCCAGAGCTCCTGATAGATACAGGCTAGTGCCAGGTCATGGTCCTCAGGATTGCACTAGGGGGTGAGCAAGTCAGGGTCCAATAGCAGGTAAGGATCAAGCAGAATATGGTCAGTAAACAAGCCAAAGGTCAGTAACAACAAGTGGTTGCAGGTAGGGATTAAGTGTAAGTGTAGTCGAGGAACAAGCCAAAGATCAATAACAAATGGTTGCAGGGTGGGATCAAGTGGACGTGTAGTCGAGGAAGAAACCAAAGGTCGGTAACGAGTGGTAGTGAAGATATGAATGGCAGTGGGTGTGAAAGCAGCATGATATCGGCTGAAGAACAGCAAAATATCTGGCAAACAGAAAGTGCAGAGGGATGGCCTATATCAGGAAGTTCATGGAAGAAGCAAAGAGCTTAAGGTTCATCAGAAACAAGGTGCAAGGGAGGGGCGTGACTTCCGCTGACACAGGCGGATGTGATTAGCGGGAGTTCCGAGATCAGCCTGAGTCTCCGTCAGAATCCTGTGTAGTTCCTGCTACCGAGACCCATAACCCGGAAAACAAACACCCCTGGTGGCTAGATGAGCAGCAAGCAGACGTCGGAGGATCGCCTCAAGGAATTTGCATGATCCGACAGGCAAGATGGCGGGCGAAGCCCTCCACAGACATGGAGAGGCAGAACATCAGCTCTGGAGATCCAGAAGCCCAGCACGCCCCAGCCACAGCCTGAGAAGCCAGAAAAGCGAGAGAAGTTGCCTAAGCTGACACTGGAGCAGATGAATTCACAATTAATGGAGGCCATCCACTCAAGCAATGCAGCCCTTACAGGTAAAATGGATGAGATTAAAAATGACATAGGACTGATCAGGCATGATATGCAGAGTATGAGAGACAGGATGGCAGGAGTGGAAAATAGGATATCTATATTGGAAGATGCAGTTAACCCTATGGCCAAAATAATATTATTAGCAGAAAAACAGATTGCTACATGGCAACAAAAAACAGACGATTTTGAGAATCGCATGCGCCGCAATAATTTAAGAATAGTTGGTTTACCGGAGAAAATGGAGGGGTTTAACTCTGGAGACTTTATAGAAAAATGGTTGAAAAATGTATTTCCAGATATGGAGGTCTCAGCAGCATTTGCAGTGGACAGAGCACACAGGGTGCCGGCAGCATTACCAAAGCCAGGGCTCCCTCCCAGACCTTTGTTGGCGCAATTATTGAATTGCAGAGACAGAGATTTGACTTTGCGGAAGGCAAGACAAAAGGGAGAGATTCATTATGAGAATAGCAAAGTGTCAATATTTCCGAACTTCTCCTTAGAGCTACAAAAGCAAAGGGCAACTTTTTATGAGATAAAACGGAAATTGAGAGAGGCAGGAATTAAATATTCT
This sequence comes from Aquarana catesbeiana, assembly GCF_042186555.1. NCBI lineage: Eukaryota > Metazoa > Chordata > Amphibia > Anura > Ranidae > Aquarana > Aquarana catesbeiana. The sequence goes on along the minus strand of NC_133328.1, from coordinate 496,038,469 downwards.
ATGGTGTACCCAGCACGGCTGAGAGTGGAGGAAGGAGGAAAGACTATGTATTTTAGTACAGCGGAACAAGCCAAAGATTGGATGCGGACTGTTAAATTGCTACCTCGATAAAGGAAAATAGGGGGCTGACGGAAGCCCCCAAAGTACAGACGTTATCGGGAGTCTATGTTTTTTTTTTTTTATTATGAAGGAATGGGGGGAGGAGGTGTTTTTATTTATTTTATTAAATGAAATTTTTTTTTTTTGGTAGGTAGGTGGATTGGACCCCCCCCCCCCCCCCCCCCCCGGGGGCTCCCCAACCCTCTTTTCTCTCCTTTTGGATGTTTTTTTTTAAATTTTTTTATTTTTGGATTGCTGAGATTTTTCTATTTTTTAATGGTTTAATTTTTTTTTTCTTGGTGGACTTTGGGGGGGGGGGGGGGGTGGTTTGGAGCAAGAATGATGCACGGGGTGAGTGAATACCAAGGGATTGAGAATACACGAGTGGATTGAGAAGGAGGGGGAAGGGGAGGTATAGACACTAAAGATTAAAAGTGTAAACACAAGCAAACGCAACACTGAGGAAGGAGGTTGGGGGGGAGGGGGGGTAGATTATAATTAGGGGGGAGGGGGGGTTAAGAGCCGAAGTAACACAAGAGAGAGACCAAAATGAAATATGGATAACACATGAGGATACTCAGGTAATATAGGAGATATATGAAAGCACATAGTAGTGGGAAGAGGGGGAGAGATGTATGTGAAATATTCACATGTATAGGAAGCGATATGGGAGTGCATATAGTTGGGTGGGTATAAGTGCGATAGGGTATAGGTGTGAGTTGAAAAGAAAGGAAATGTATGTATATGTATATTTATATGTGGGTGTATATGTGTACTTATACGGGTGCAGGGTTTTTTTTTCTCCTCTTTCCCCACGTCCTCATACTCTTTCTCAAGAAAAAGAGGGGGGGTCGAGGAGCAGAGAGGTTGAAATCGATACGACTTATCTATATAAGGGTAAAATGCAATATGTCGGTAAAGCCCTAAAAATTTTTAAATGGATTAATGAAGATGAATGGATAAGTGGATGGGGTAGGAGGGAGGGGTATGTAGAAAGGAGAAAGGTCACGAGGGAAAGAATGAGATTTAGGATTCCTGGTGAAAAGAAGGTTAAAACAAAAAAATAATAAACATGAGTAATCAGTATACTTTTTTTTCATGGAATGTGAGAGGTATGGGTACACAATTAAAACGAACACAGGTCTTTACAGAAATTAGTAAAGTGCAAGCTAAAATAATTTGCTTTCAAGAAACACGCTTGACTAAAGAAAGACTGGATTATTTAAAAAAGCCCTAAATACAGTGGTCGAGTCATTCATGTCACACATCATATTCAAGAGGGGTCTACCTTATGGTGCATCGAGCGGTGACATGGGAGTTCATCAGGGTAAAGAGGGACCCGGATGGGAGATATGTTTTCATCTTTGCCCTGATGCACTCACTGCCATTTGTAATTATGGGAATATATAATCCCCCACCTGCTACGATGGGAGTATTGAAGGAAGCAATGTTATTTATGTCAGAGTATGCAGAGGCACATGTCGTTTGCATGGGAGATTTTAATATCTGTTTAAATCCAAAGATGGATAGGTTTGGGAGGAATACTCAAAAAGGAATAGTAGGGTCGAGGGTGCTGGAAAAATGTATAAAGGAAGTTGGATGGGCTGATCTTTGGAGGATTAGAAACCCAGATGCTAGGTCTTATTCGTGGCATGCACCAGGGAGAGGATGCATGTCTAGAATAGACCTGGCTCTGGGGAATGAGAAGATACTCCCAATGGTGCAATCTGCCACTTACAGGCCTAGAGGAGTGTCTGACCACTCTGGTTTGACCTTTGATTTAAAAATAGGGCCTGTAGGAAGACTTCCGGGCTATAGGATTCAATCTCGATGGTTAACCCATATGATAGAATACCGAAGCAGCTGGAAATTTTCTGGTTTCTGGAAGCGCATGGGGACAGGAAAATGGGGGGTATGTTTTGGGATACCTTTAAGGCGTTTATAAGAGGTGTAACGAGATCTACATTATCATATATAAAACGTACTAATAGACAGGATGAAGAGGAATTGGAGCAGTTGTGCGCACAGGCAGAAACTGAGCTCATAACCGATCCTTCACTGAGCTGCTGACCCAACTGTATTGCCCTCCAAGATCTACAAGAACCGCCCATGGTCAAGCTCATCTCCTTACCACAACGGAAAGAGGAAATTCAACAAAGCTGGTGGTGGCAGATACCACTGCCATTCAGAAAGCCTGCCGCAGCAACCCCAAGCAGGGCTAGGGTAGAGATGACTGGACCTGGGAGTTGTGGGGGAGAGGGTTTGGCCACTAGCAAGGGCTGTCCCTGGGTTGCCAATGGCACCAAAACATAGTGGTCAAAATGCAAAGATCCAGCTTCAAGTCCATACACAGAAATGCTGGTGGCCAGTGTTGACTTCAAAATTGACTCAATTTGGGTAGTCAATTTAACTCATAGTTAAATTGCAAGGAGTCTCTTAGTTTACTTAGTCTCTGAAGAGAACATTTTAAGTGGAATTTCAGCTATACACTTAACTAGCCATAAAACTTTTCCCTCTCCCCTCTTAACTCCTATGCTAACTAGCTTGTGTAAGAAAGATGTATATTCTTACCTATTTTCAGGCTGCTCCGGTCCAGTCACATGACCCAGCACCCTCGTGTCAGACAGCATGGCTTAAGAAGAAAGGAGACAGCGCTGACAACAGATGAGCCAATGAAGCCTAAGGGTGACGTCACCACTCCAGGCCTTACTAGCTGTTGTTGGAGAGCTCAAACCAACTGCAGCATGAAAATAGGTAAGTATATGCATCTTTCTTACATGGGTTAGTTAGCATAGATGTTAACAGGAAGAGAGGAGACAGTTTTAAGGCTAGTTATGTGTAAGTAGGAATTTCACTTTAACTGCATCGTGTTTACTGGTGAAACGAAAGTGGATGAAATTGACTGAAAACGGTCATGGATATGATTAGGATTAAGGAAGAAATTTTCCAAAGACTGGCAAACATGTTAAATTACTGGTTAGATACTAGTAGCTATACCATGCTGTGTATTAAATTAGGAATAGGAAGTTGTGAAGACTCCAAAATGGTTAGTTCCCAGGGCTACAGATAGATGTCCTCCTTTTTTATTGTTATAACTTCACTTAATTAACAAAAAATATAGCATGATAGTTTTGCGCATGCTTGAAAATATCATAGCATAAGCTAAAGATTTTTTTTATATGACAAGAACAATGGTAATAATATGTAATAATGTACCAATGTAAACAAAACCAAAACAGAAGATCTGGCTTAATGACATGAGACTATTCCACACAATGGCAAACTGACACAAGACAAGCATTTAGCAAAAATAAATATATCTTAAACAAAATGGTAATGTTTACAGGTACAATAAAAATCCCATCCAATGTGACAAATAATAAAGCAGTGTCAAATAATGACAAGCCCGAAGATTCTATTCTATCTAGGGAGTTTATTTCGCATTTCCAAAAATCTGCTCTCATATTTCAAGTCATAAAAAGCATAAATGACTTTGGCTTGTCACTTCTCTGCCATACCAATCCTTTGACAGTATTTCATATGACATATGAAGTCAAAGAAGCAGGAATTTGCTCTCAGTCAGTATCTCTGAGTGCTTACATTAAATGTGCTGGAAGAACACACATTGTTCTACAAAGTCTGTAGCTTCTGAGCAATTGCACAGCAGGGCCACTAGCAGCTATGCCTCAATTACACTATCAAGTGCAGCAGAAACAAAATATACGGGCCATTTATAGGGAAACTATAGTGGACTTTTTGTGATTATACGATGTATACAGTACGTGTCATTGAAAAGTTTATCTGAATGTAATTATTGACAAGTGTTCATGTTTTTATATTGAGATTTTATCATTCTTACCTTAGTAGTTATTGGCATGTAACAAAAGATCAAATAGCACTTTCTTTGAACAACTGCTGAAATACAACCAATACACAGGTCAAGCTAAAGACCAAGCAGACAGCTAGCCATGCATTGAGCGAGCAAATGTAAAGTACAGTGATTAGACAAGGTGGAAAGCACTGATTGACTTTCTCTAACAATCAAATGCAAAAAAACACACATTTTTTAAAATGGTAACACATATTAAATACCATAAATTACATTACAGCCCTTTTTAATTTAGCAGTCTGTCCAGTCTCACTAGAGGATCCTGGGCCGATCCCGTGCTAGGCTGGATCAGAAGCGTGTGTTTTGAGAATATTCCTCCATGGCAAAAACAGATCCATGCAATTCCTATGGGTGGGCAGATGTAAGTGGACTCCTATTATCTCTATTGCATCTGCCAATATCTGCCCACCTTTGGTCTGGTGAGTAAAAATGGGTCTGAGCCCAAACTTTTTCCACCCAGTCTGACGGACCGGAGTTAACCTGGAGTTGGGCGGATGCATGTCTGCTTAAATTAACCCACCCATAAGGACATATTGGTGTCCATTGTGATCTGTGTAATCACAGGTCAAAAAATAGGTAGATGGACCACCTAAGTGAAAGGGCCCTAAACTAATCACATGTGCATATCCTAAAATATATTTAACTATTACCTTTAAAGAAAAACAGATGCTAAAAAAAAAAAACATTCAAAATTAAAACGTATTGATAAAAGTAATAGCTGAAATAAAATCCTTAAAATCCCATCAACCCGCATTCATTTGTTTTAAGACAATTCCCGCAGGAGTCAATCTCCCAACAGGTTATTCAACTCATCTATTACACAAGCAGGAAGATAAGCTCCTTCTCTTGACAGCCAGACCACATGCTTTAAACCAGTGACATCACTGTAGGTATATCTTAAAGTCACTAACTAAACTCATGCCAGTTCAGACTTAACAGGGTACTCCCCAATATGTTCCCCAAAACAAGCAGGCGACCATTGTACCTTTTTGGTGTTCTGTCAGCACTCAGTCTTTTCTCCAAGCAGCAGGCTCTAAAGCAGAGGAAGCATGAGAGAGAGTCCTGAGCATCAGTCAGCTCACATTTAAAATGGCTTGTGGACAGCTGAGACTAATTAAAGGACAAGTATAGCCAAAGCTTTTTTGGCTATACTTCTCCTATGGATCACAGGAGTGCATTCCATTCTGCACTCCTGTGACCTGTTTTCAGCTGACAGTGGGCTGAAGCTCACCATTGGCTGATGTCAAAGAACCAGTCCAGGCTCTGCAAAGCCTCTCAGCGATCTACCAAGAACCTGAGCCAGCCTCTTCCGCCCCCTCCACAGCTCAGTGCTCCAGAGAGTGCTGGAGGGAAGAGCAGAGAGCCACTGACTGACAGTCACAGCTCTCTGCTCAGAGCAGAGGGGGAGAACTGAGCAACCAGTGGGGTTTGATCACTCAGTTCTCACTGCAGAGCTGGCAGGGGACAGATGCAGCATTAAATCGATGCTGCATCCACCTAGGTCAGTATAATGTTTGTTTTTCTTTAAAAAAGCCATAATTCTTTTAACGAGGTCTGATTACTAGGTAAGATGTTGACATAGGAATAGAAGCTTTTACTACCCAAAGCTCTAAAAAGACTCCAGGCTCCAGGACAGGACTTATTATGATTCTGAGAAAACAAAAAATAGAATTTTTGTACTTGCCATAACATTTTTTCATGGTATTCATTAAAGTACACAGAACACAGTTATTCCGAGATATTTGGGTTATACGGCTGTAGGATTTCAACACTGGCAAACAAGTACAACCAAGTACAACCCCTACTACTGCCTGCATGCTTTAGTTTTATAGAAAGCAGTACTAGACATAGATCACAAATACAGAGGGATGGAACCTATGTCTCTAATGAACTCCATGAAAAAAAAAAAAAAACGCATTTTAAAGCAGTTGCAAAAGTCCTATTTTCTCATTCTTTAAGAGACACAGGATTCGGTAATTTAGAGACAATGGCTATGGCCAAAAGCAGTCCAACTGAGGGGTGTGTAACAGTAACAAAGAACTAACAGGCCAATAAAATAAAAGAGAGGGCAGCCTACTGCTCAAACAGCTGCTTGATGAACCTTTGTATCTGAAGCCATCATCAGATGAAGCCTGAACATTCAACTGGTAAAACTTGTGAACAGAAGGCCAGGTGACAGCCTTGCAAATCTGGGAAAGGAAACAGTTTCTTTTACAAAAAGCCCAAGAAACATCAGAAGATCTAGTAGAGTGAGCATTAACAGGGCAGAAAGTGGAACCCAATCTTTAAGACCTTGAGCTTGGACAGTCATCTGTCTGAGTAATGGTGGAGCAAGAGACTGATTTCTATTTACAAGGAACATCAGGAATGACAAAAAGAGAGTCAATACTTCTAATGAATGCAGTGGCTGAGAGATAAATCTACACATCATGAACTGCATCTAGGCAGTAAAAGGGAAATTTTCTTTTGCTGTACTGAAGCCAAAGAGCATAGAGAACAATGTCCTGGTTGAGCTAAAAGGCCAAAACAGTCTTGGGAAGAAAGGAGACTCTAGGCCTCAACATCCGATTATCCCTGTGTAAGACCAGATAGGTTTCTTTACAGTCAATCAGATATTCCAATCGCACGCGTTCCCGGAAAAATGGCGTAAGAAATTAATGGGTGCTGTAGCGATTACCAGTTGGGTTCTGGAAGCATCAGACAAACGTACATCTTCGCCAGCACACCATGGATCGACAAGGAAAGTTGTCCAAAAAAGGTTCTTTTAATGAAAAAAGTTACATCACAAGGAAGGTGCAACGTTTCGGGGCCGCGCAGGACCCCTTCGTCAGGCAAGTGATGATGGTTTCTTTACAGGACACACTACCTGCTCAAACACAAGCCTTGCAGAGGTGATAGCAACAAGGAATGCAACCGTGTGAGTGAGTAGAAAGAACATCCTTGATTGGTTTGAAAAGCAATCTTTGAAGTGTTAAAAGAAATAGCTTCAAATCTTATGGCGTCACAGGTGGTTGTTCAGAAGGAACCAAGTGAGAGACACCTTATACAAAAGTCTTGATCAATCAATGGGAGGTCAGCATCCTTTGAAATAAGATAGCAAGGGCTGGGATGTGCCTCTTCAAGGTACTCAAGGCCGTATGTTATTCAGGCTTGATTGCAGAAAGGTAAATATTCTTCCCAGCCTTCCATGTGCGATAGTAGATCTTGTGGGAGGTAAACTAGCTTTTAAGAGTTTGGAAATTGCTGAATCAGAGAGACTCCTTTCTTTGAAAACCTGGGCTAAAGCGGCCACACTATTGAAGTCAGCAACCATGAAGCAGGGTGGTTAACCAATCAATCTGAAATATGCACAGGGTGTCTGCCAGAAGTTTGTCAGGTTTGAGCACCACATCTGCCTGGGCCAATTTAGAGCTATGAGGCTCACCAGAATGCCCTCCATATTGCTCCTGCCGTGTAGAGGAGGAAGGAGCTTTAGAGGGGGAAAGGCTTAGATTAGACTCTATTGTTTCCAATGAGCCACCAGAGGATCTCTGCATCTGCAGACAAACCTGTCCAGTTTGTTGTTGAACATGGAGTTTAGAAGGTTCATAAACTGCCTCCCCCACATGTCACACAGGTCCTGAAATGTTTCTGGATGTAGTGAACATTCCCATGGGACCAGATGCTGCTGGCTGAAGTAGTCTGCCAGCCAACAGTCCACTCCTAGAATGTGAATGGTGGACAGGGCTGTAACAGTTTTTCCATGACTAAAATCCTTTCCATCTCTTTCGCCGCAGTAAGACTTTTGGTTTCTCGCTAATGATTGATGTATACCATTGCTGTGGTTTTGTCCAACTATTGTCTAACTGGATCTTGATTGGATGACCCACTTGTGTGGGTATCCAGCACTGCAAGGACTACCAAATCCCTCAGAGCTCCAGAATATTGATTAGGAGATCAAATTCCTCTGGTGACCAAATGCCCTTCACAAACAAGGTGTCTAGGACTCCTTTCCAGCTCTTAAAACTGGCATCCTATGTTCGGCTCTTCTAAGACTCTGGGAGGAAGGATTTCTCAAACTCCAGTTTCTCAAACTTAAAATCTTGAGTCAGTTGAGTTAGTTTGTCTAGAGACTGAACCAATCTGTTCCACAGAAACAGAATGTTGTATTGTAGAGGTTTGGAGTAGAAATGAGCAGATGGTACTGCATCAAAGGAGGCTACCATCAAGCCTAGAATTCTCATATAAAATTGTTGGACCGCTCGTGGACTGTAGAGTCGGAGTGTGGGAGTTGAGGGTTTAATTTATCCTTGCTGTCCACAGAAGCTAGTATCTATGATGAACATAAAACATGCAGCGCTATGATGATTATAAACTTGAGTTACATAAACATAAAAAAATATAAAAAAGTCCTTCTGTGTAAAACAAAAAAGTCCAATATTCCCACTTAATATGTGCAAAAGGTGGTGTCTGACCACCATAAGGATGGAGGCTTACTAGAATTTGTGGCTAAACAATTAAGTACAGCAAACACGCTTTGATAATGCCACTCATGTGGAGTATGATGAATCCTCTCCTTTTATCCCTATCTCTGGAACTCCAGATAGGCTGGAAAAAGAAAAAAAAAAAAAACTAATATGGTGTAATATTGTTACCACTCTGACAAATTACATCCAGGTGAGTAACACTCCATGCATAAATTATAAGTGCAACTGATGATCTCCTCTTAGATTGTAAGCTCTAAGGAGCAGGGCCCTCTGATTCCTACTGTATTAACCACTTGACAACTGGGCACTTAAACCCCCTTAATAACCAGACCAATTTTCAGCTTTTGGTGCTCTCACATTTTGAATGACAATTACTCAGTCATGCAGCACTGTACCCATATGAAATTTTCGTCCTTTTTTTCACACAAATAGAGCTTTCTTTTGGTGGTATTTGATCACCTCTGGGTTTTTTATTTTCTGTGCTATAAATGAAAAAAGACCGAAAATTTTGTAAAAAAATGCATTTTTCTTCATTTGTATTATAAAATTTTGCAAATAAGTAATTTTTCTTCATAAATTTGGGCCAAAATTTATACTGCTACATATCTTTGGTAAAAATAACCCAAATTAGTGGATATTATTTAGTCTGTGTGAAAGTTATAGAGTCTACAAGCTATGGTGCCAATCACTGAAAATTGATCACATCTGATCACACCTGATGTACTGAGGCCTATCTCATTTCTTGAGACCCTAACAAGCCAGGAAAGTACAAATACCCACAAAATGACCCCTTTTTGGAAAGTAGACATTCCAAGGTATTTAGTAAGAGGCATGGTGAGTTTTTTTAAATTGTTATTTTTTCCCACAATTCTTTGCAAAATGAAGAGTTTTTTTATTTTTATTTTTTTTCACACCAAATTGTCATCACAACAGGTTATTTCTCTCACATGGCATGTACATAGCAAAAATGACACCCCAAAATATATTCTGCTACTCCTTCCGAGTATGGCGATACCACATGTGTGAGACTTTTACACAACCTGGCCACATACAGAGGCGCAACATTGAAGTAGCACATTCAGGCGTTCTAGGAGCATAAATTACACATCTAATCTCTCAACCACCTATTTCACTTTTGAAGGCCCTGGAGCACCAGGACAATGGAAACGCCCACAAAGTGACCCCATTTTGGAAAGAAAACACCCCAACGTATAATCTATGCGGCATAATGAGTCTTTTGAATGGTTCATTTTTTTCCAGAAGTTTTTGGAAAATGTGGAAAAAAAATGAAAACGCATTTTTTTTACACAAAGTTGTCCATTTCTAAGATATTTCCGACACATAGCATGTACATAGCAAAAATGACACCCCAAAATATATTCTGCTACTCCTTCCGAGTATGGCGATACCACATGTGTGAGACTTTTACACAACCTGGCCACATACAGAGGCGCAACATTGAAGTAGCACATTTAGGCGTTCTAGGAGCATAAATTACACATCTAATCTCTCAACCACCTATTACACTTTTGAAGGCCCTGGAGCACCAGGACAATGGAAACGCCCACAAAGTGACCCCATTTTGGAAAGAAAACACCCCAACGTATAATCTATGAGGCATAATGAGTCTTTTGAATGGTTCATTTTTTTCCAGAAGTTTTTGGAAAATGTGGAAAAAAAATGAAAACGCATTTTTTTTTACACAAAGTTGTCCATTTCTAAGATATTTCCGACACATAGCATGTACATAGCAAAAATGACACCCCAAAATATATTCTGCTACTCCTTCCGAGTATGGCGATACCACATGTGTGAGACTTTTACACAACCTGGCCACATACAGAGGCGCAACATTGAAGTAGCACATTTAGGCGTTCTAGGAGCATAAATTACACATCTAATCTCTCAACCACCTATTACACTTTTGAAGGCCCTGGAGCACCAGGACAATGGAAACGCCCACAAAGTGACCCCATTTTGGAAAGAAAACACCCCAACGTATAATCTATGAGGCATAATGAGTCTTTTGAATGGTTCATTTTTTTCCAGAAGTTTTTGGAAAATGTGGAAAAAAAATGAAAACACATTTTTTTTACACAAAGTTGTCCATTTCTAAGATATTTCCGACACATAGCATGTACATAGCAAAAATGACACCCCAAAATATATTCTGCTACTCCTTCCGAGTATGGCGATACCACATGTGTGAGACTTTTACACAACCTGGCCACATACAGAGGGGCAACATTGAAGTAGCACATTTAGGCGTTCTAGGAGCATAAATTACACATCTAATCTCTCAACCACCTATTACACTTTTGAAGGCCCTGGAGCACCAGGACAATGGAAACGCCCACAAAGTGACCCCATTTTGGAAAGAAAACACCCCAACGTATAATCTATGAGGCATAATGAGTCTTTTGAATGGTTCATTTTTTTCCACAAGTTTTTGGAAAATGTGGAAAAAAAATGAAAACGCATTTTTTTTACACAAAGTTGTCCATTTCTAAGATATTTCCGACACATAGCATGTACATAGCAAAAATGACACCCCAAAATATATTCTGCTACTCCTTCCGAGTATGGCGATACCACATGTGTGAGACTTTTACACAACCTGGCCACATACAGAGGCGCAACATTGAAGTAGCACATTCAGGCGTTCTAGGAGCATAAATTACACATCTAATCTCTCAACCACCTATTACACTTTTGACGGCCCTGGAGCACCAGGACAATGGAAACGCCCACAAAGTGACCCCATTTTGGAAAGAAAACACCCCAACGTATAATCTATGAGGCATATTGAGTCTTCTGAATGGTTCATTTTTTTCCAGAAGTTTGTGGAAAATGTGGAAAAAAAATGAAAACGCATTTTTTTTACACAAAGTTGTCCATTTCTAAGATATTTCCGACACATAGCATGTACATAGCAAAAATGACACCCCAAAATATATTCTGCTACTCCTTCCGAATATGGCGATACCAAATGTGTGAGACTTTTACACAACCTGGCCACATACAGAGGCCCAACATTGAAGTAGCACATTCAGGCGTTCTAGGAGCATAAATTACACATCTAATTTCCTTACAGTCTATTACATTTTTGAAGGCCCTTCATATTTCTAACACATAGCATGAACATACCATGAATTACACCCTAAAATACATTCTGCTGAGCAAAGGGTAAACAAAAGATTACCTGTAGTTTTAGTAGTGCAGTTGTCCACAGGAGGAGAGCCCTGATCCAGGCAGCAGGCAGGGACGTGGTCATCCACAGTGAATGGAATTGTCCAGGCAGCGGGCAGGAATATTGTCCATAGTACAGGCAGGGATAATGTCCTTGTACAGTCCAGGGTCAGTGCACGTAGAGACATTGCCAGCAGTGCCAAAATATTGGTCCTGGTAGTAAGCAGGAACATGGTCCAAGTAGCAGACCAGGAAAGAATGGGGACAGGGGTAGAGGCTTCTCCCACCCAAATCTCTTTGAAGCCTCCGAGTCTCCAGACCCTAAATCTGGGAATGAGAAAGCTAAAAAGTTAGATTTCTTCATCCAGAAAAACATTTCTGGAGCCCCTCACATATGTGAGACCACTGTGTTCCCACTAGCATAGCAGGGTAAATGATCAGTCCAAGAGGCAGGCAAAAAACGTGGTCAAACAGTCCAGGGTCAGTTCCAGAGCAGGCAGAGGTAGGTACAAATCAGCGTTAGGCATAAGCTTGGTCGTATAACAGGCCAGGGTCAGTTCCGGAGAAGGCAGAGGTAGGTACAGTTTTAGTGTTAGGCAGAAGCTTGGTCGTATAACAGGCCAGGGTCGATTCCGGAGAAGGCAGAGGTAAATCGGGTTCAGTGCAGTGGCATAAGGGGTGTGGAGGAAAATTACAGGAAATGAGAATTACGTTTACCATACTTCCCTAATATTGTAGAGAAGTATGGTAACGGCGGAAACATTCGCTTATACAGAGGCCTGGTTGGGAAGGACAATCGGGACAATAATACGTGGTGTCTCTTCTAATTCCTCTTCTGGAGCACACCCGGCATTTTTTCTGACGTCTGTGGCCTGTTTCACGGGGGGGGATTTTGTCAGGAAAGTGGCGTTCGTGAAGTCTGCTCACGGAATCAGAGCGAATATTTTCTGGTGGGCTTTCAGGGTACAAAAGGGAGGAGATTACTTGTTCCTGGTATTGCAGATAGGATACGGGGGTCTCAGTAGATTCTTGGTAAATTACGTAAGTGTTGTACATGGCCAAACCGAAAAAATAAATGGACACTTTTTTATACCAGTGACGGGATTTTCTTGTGGGAAGGTAGGGTTCAATCATCTGATCGTTAAAGTCCACTCCCCCCATAAATAAATTGTAATCATAAATACAAGCAGGTTTCTGGACTGGGCCGTTTCTTCTTGGGACTTCCACGTAGGTGTCATTGTGGATTGTCGTCAGCATGTGGACGTTTCGTCTGTCCCTCCACTTGACAGCCAATAGCTCCTGGTTCCGCAAAGCCACCGTATCCCCTCGGCGTAGCCTTTCCTTGACCAATTTTTGCGGGAAGCCTTTTCTATTGGTTCTTACAGTACCACATGCTGGGGTGTCCCTCCGGTGAAGATTGCGGAAGAGGGGCAAGCTAGTATAAAAATTATCCACATAAAGGTGGTACCCCTTTCCAAGCAGTGGATAAACGAGCTCCCAGACAACTTTGCCGCTGGTTCCAATATATTCTGGACATTCAGGGGGATGCAGTTGGGTGTCCTTCCCTTCGTACACCCGGAAGGCGTAAATGTACCCCGTGGCTCGGTCGCAAAGTTTATACATTTTAACCCCATATCGGGCCCTTTTGCTGGGGATAAACTGTTTGATGCCAAGCCTGCCTGTAAATTTTACTAGGGACTCATCAACAGAAATATTCTGGTCGGGGGTATATAGCTGGGGAAATTTTTCTGAGAAATAATTTAGGAGTGGCCGAAGTTTGAATAATTTGTCAAATGCTGGGTCATTTCGGGGAGGGCACTGGGTGTTGTCATTATAGTGAAGGAAGCGCAAAATCATAAGGTATCTTGATCTTGGCATTTTTGAAGAGAAGAGTGGCATGTGGTGGACGGGGTTAGTTGACCAATATGAGTACATTTGGGTTTTTTTTGTGAGACCCATTGTAAAAGTTAGGCCTAAGAAAATTTTAAATTCTGCTATGGTAAGCTCTTTCCACTCAAAGGGACGGGCATAACTAGAGCCAGGGTTGCTTACGATGTACTGCTGTGCGTAAAGGTTGCACTGGGCCACAATGGATGATAGAAAGTCTTCCGTGAAAATCAAATAAAAAAAATCGAGCATGACAAAATTATCGGTGTTCACCTGGACACCTGGCTGGGCGGTAAAAGGGGGGATATTTGCTGCTCCGGAATTAGGGGGAAGCCACAGGGGGTTTTGAAGGGCATAGGGTAGGCTGGCATGGCCTCTATCCCTTTGGGGCTGAGATGACACCCTACTGGTGCCTGGCCTTTGTTGCAGTGGCTCTTCGCTTGAGGTGGACGGCACTGCGCTTGAGGTGGACGGCACTGCGCTGGAGGTGGACGGCGCTGCCCTGGAGGTGGACGGCGCTGCCCTGGAGGTGGACGGCGCTGCCCTGGAGGTGGACGGCACTGCACTCGAGGTGGTAGTAGGCTGCTGCTCCACGCCAGAACGCCTTCTTTTCACGGGCACACGTTCCTCTTCTGATTCTGTATCGGACCCGCTGCTTGTCACGGGTTCATAGGCCGAATCCGAATCGGACAGAGACTCAGAGAGCTCCCCGCTGCTCTCATCGGTCATGCTGAGACGCTGGTAGGCCTCCTCGGCTGTAAATAATTGTTTTGCCATACTGGTAGCTGGTGAGGTTGATGTGGCTCTGGCTGCACTGGTGTGGCTCTGGCTGCACTGGTGTGGCTCTGGCTGCACTGGTGTGGCTCTGGTGGGCACAGAGGTGGCTCTGGTGGGCACAGAGGTGGCTCTGATGGGCACAGGTGGCACTGGTGTGGCTTTGGCTGCACTGGTGTGGCTCTGGCTGCACTGGTGTGGCTCTGGCTGCACTGGTGTTGCTCTGGTGGGCACAGAGGTGGCTCTGGTGGGCACAGAGGTGGCTCTGGTGGCACTGGTGGGCACAGGCGGCACTGGTGGGCACAGGCGGCACTGGTGGGCACAGGCGGCACTGACGGCACTGATGTGGCACAGGCGGCACTGATGTGGGACAGGCAGCACTGATGTGGCACTGGCGGCACTGATGGGCACAGGCGGCACTGATGGGCACAGGCGGCACTGATGGGCACAGGTGGCACTGATGGGCACAGGTGGTACTGGTTGGGCACAGGTGGCACTGGTTGGGCACAGGTGGCACTGGTGTGCACTGTAGTGGCACTGGTGTGGCTCTGGTTGCACTGGTGTGCACTGTAGTGGCACAGAGGTGGCACTGGTGGGCTCAGGCGGCACTGGTGGGCTCAGGCGGCACTGGTGGGCTCAGGTGGCACTGGTGGGCACAGGCGGCACTGGCGACACTGATGAGGTACTGTCGTGGCGCAGATGGGCACAGGTGGCACTGATGGGCACAGGTGGCACTGATGGGCACAGGTGGCACTGATGGGCACAGGTGGCACTGATTGGCACAAGTGGCACTAGTGTGGCACTGGTGTGGCACTGGTGTGGCTCTGGTGGCACAGAGGTGGCAGATGGCACAGGTGGCACAGATGTGGCACAGATGGCACTGTTGTGGCACAGTTGGGGCACTGTTGTGGCACTGTTGGGGCACTGCTGTGGCACTGCTGGGCACTGGTAATTTAAAAAAAATCACTGTTCGGCACTGTGAAGCTCTCCTCTCCTCTCACGCTGCATCGGTGTGAGGAGAGGAGAGCGATGAACTTGTGCTGACCCTGCAGCACAGCCTTTGTTGACATTTGTGATCGCTCCGTCATTGGACGGAGCGATCACATGGTAAAGGGCCGCTGTCATTGGCCCTTTACCGCGATCCGTGTTGCGCCGGGTCCCGTGGACCCGGCGAACACGGATGTTCCCGTGTGCGCGCCAGGGGGGGCGCGCGGGACTGTTTCTCCGGGAGGACGTCATAGTACGCCCTCCCAGAGTTATCCAACCGCCCTGTAGCCGTCATTTGGCTATGGGCCGGTTGTTAAGTGGTTAAAGTGTATTGTATTTGTACTGTCTACCCTCAAGTTGTAAAGCACTACGTAAACTGTTGGCGCTATATAAATCCTGTATAATAATAATAATCTCCAGGCTCCACCAGCTTTCACCCAAATGCAGTGCGCACTCACCCAACAAAAGATCATAAGAAGCATCAAAGGTAAAAATGGGTATGTCCAAAGGGTATCAGTGCAAGGATTTCCTCTCATATCTCACGTCACAGGGTAGAGCTCCATTCATACCAAATACCAAAGGCCATAAACAAAAGATATGCCTCATAGTGTAGTATTTATTAAAAGAGCATATAATGAACAGGTAAAATTGCATAAAAACAATATATCATGCAGCTAAACTCACATACAACACCGATGGAGTTAAGGAAGTCTCTGAAGAATGTAGGGAAACAAGCAGGGGACAATGATCCAGTGTCAAGTCCCTGGAACTGTTAATGTGTTGTGAGCTGGGGAGACCCGGTGCAGATTGAGAACAATGGGTAAAAACCTTGGGTAGTTACAATGCAGCTGCTGAAAGCAGTAAGGGCCCATGCACACTAGGCTTAAAAAAAAAAAAAAAAAAAAAGCAAGTTCCCCAGGCAGAAAAAAACGTTCATATAAAGTGTTTTTGTACAAGCATTTAGGAGTGTTTAGTGTTTTTCTTCCAGAAAACTCCTCTCAAAAACACAATCCAGAAGGGTTTTTTCTCTGCCTCTAAACACTGAGCTTGAAATATGCCTCTAAACGTCCTAATGTGCATGGACACATAGGATAACATTGAGCTTCTTCTACAGGCAAAATACAAAACTCCTGTAGAAGCAACATTTTTTAAGCCCAGTATGCATGGACCCTGAAGGTTTAAATGACCATAAGTGCCCAGGTCACTGCAAGCCGCAGCAAAGACTGAGGTGAAATTGAGCGACTCTAAAAACAGGAGCAATGGCAGAATGATGCTACCTCACGTTGAAAAGGCAGGAACAAAGTAAGTAGTGCACACATGTATTGCATTGCAGACTTAACGGCTTCGCTGTTGTTTCCTCAGCCATGAGTGCAAAGGGTTTTCTCTGAGATGGTCGTTCCTGTGCTGAAATATTGGGTACTTTGATGTCCAAAAAATTCTGACAAAATCTGGGTTCAGTGGCTTGAACACCCAGATACTGCTCATGATCCATAAGTTGTACGGATGCCTGGGCAGACTCCCTAGTTGCTTATATATCCCTCCTGTATTTCCACTTGACGAGTGGCTTAAGTACACTTGGGTCCTCTGAGATGGCCTTACGCATTTGTCTGCTTTGCATCCTCTCTTATTGTGGGAGTATGATACACAGTATTGTGTTTGTCTGACTGCAAAATGCAGGCTTCTGGCCTTAAATTCTGTTTCTGTAATCCTGATTTCTTACCTCTGATGTAATCGATGTACCTGGCTTAGAGCAAGAAAAGAAGCTCTAAAAGTTTTTGGTTAGTTGGCAGCTGACTGCTAGACTGCTTTTTTGTATTGTATGTTTTTCTAAATCAATAAAACAGAATTTATCAGAAAAAAAAATACTGGGTAGTCTACCTCAGTGTTTCTCAACTCTAGTGCTCAAGTATCCCCAATAGGTCATATTTTCAGGCTCTCCATTATTTTGCACAGGTGATTTGATCAGTTTCACTGCCTTAGTAATTACCACAGCTGTTTCATCTGAGGGAAATCCTGAAAACATGACCTGTTGGGGGGACTTGAGGACTGGAGTTGAAAAACACTGGTCCACCTCCAACTGGGTCGTCCGTCGTACATATTAGCACTCTTGCCTGTTGTAAAGCGAAAAACTTTGCTCCAGGAATATCTCTATGGGGAAGATCTTGACCAGTGCGCTGGTCATATTGTTCCACCGGGGTTGCATTGGGATACTTGAGTTCAATTCCTTGTTAAAGTTTTTTGTTTTTGCATAGGGGTTATCCTATGCAGCTTTTCCAGTACTCTCTCCTATGACTTTGTTAGATTTTCATGTTCAGACAACAGCCCATAAACGTCCATGTGTGCATGGACACATAGGATAACATAGAGAGGAGTTTATGGGCTGTTAAAAAAAAACAAAAAAAACATCAAAACTCAAAAAAACGGACGTTTATGAGATTCAGTGTGCATGCAGGCACCCCCCCTTCATTTGCTTTTTGTCTATGACTGGCTGTTCTCTAAATGCTTTCTGACCAGCCGAGCTGCCTTTAGCAGAAGAGTGCATTGGCCACCTTTAGTGGATGCCCCTATACCAGGGATATGCAATTAGCGGACCTCCAGCTGTTGCAAAACTACAAGTCCCATCGTGCCTCTGCCTCTGGATGTCATGCTTGTGGCTGTCAGAGTCTTGCTATGCCTCATGAGACTTATAGTTTTGCAACAGCTGGAGGTCCGCTAATTGCATATCCCTGCCCTATACTGTGCTTTTGTCTTGTGGCATTATAACCTAAAAAGGTCAAAGACCAAGACCTCAGCTGTGCCCTTCTATGAACTCAGAAAAAAAGAGTTTTACAGCAAGCACAAAAATCCTATTTTTCAAAGCAGTGCTGTTATATTTGAATGTACAGATGTACTCAGCTTTGGTAATGTAAACAACAAGGTGATAATAGCTTCACTGGCACCAAGACTGTCTGAACAAAAAAAGCCAGTCAGATAACTTGTAGATAAAGTTACAGTGTACTTTATAATTTTCATAGCTAACAGAATTGAATATTGTATTTTAATCAGCACAAAGATTTAGGCAACATTTTTTGGCAAGTGTAGTTTCTGTATTCAAGGTACACTTCAAGTTCAATTACCAATGTTAAAGTCCAGACATGGTAGTCTTATAATAAAGTAATCTGTAGAGACACTACTACAAGAAAATGACCTGGTGATTCCTGTAAATATTCAGAGGATGTGAACTCTAAATCTGGGCAAATATTCTTTTTATCCAATTGACTGTTCACTCTGTCAGTTTAATAAACTGGATGTTGAAAGTAATACAAATTGTAAATTGTCTGCACCGATTGGCAAAAAGTTACTCATCTGTTGTTGTGCACTTTGACTATTTTTTTTTTTTTGTGACAGGAGATTAAAGAAAATGCACTTCTTTTCGGTTAAAAGTGACTCAAATGATGCTTGGACAAATTATCAATGATTAGCATAAACAATCAGAACTATCCAATGTCTGTTTTTAACTTCAATTCAGTCCTGGGAAATCAGTCAAAAAGAGTTGAAACAGTGGTAAAAATGATCCATATTATATGGATTAAGGCCCCTTTCACACAGGTAGATCTACCGGGTCCGCCTGTCAGCTTTTTAGGCGGACCTGATTGGATCATCTATTGCCCTCTATGGAGCAGTGGTTTCAAAAGGCATGTGCCCATTGACAACCGTTGACATTGCATAAGCAGAGCGGACACAGACAAGCCATCTGACTGCTCAGCGGGGATCAGCGGACATGTTAAAGAGTCAGAAAAATACCCATATGGCCAGTATTACATACAAACACTAAATTAGCCAAAATGTAACTCAAGCAACAACTTGATATTCATTCTCAAGAACCAGTTTAACGAAGCAGACATCCATCTATAGCATGGTCATAGGATATGACTGTAGCAACTACTCTCATACATGACATGTGTGCCCAGTCGCAAAGAAAAGCATAGCATATTAGCAGTATTAGTTCACTGCATGTCAATGTCAGACTGTTTGAAAAAAAACAAACAAAAAAAACCAAACAGATTTCGGTACTGTAAAAGCTCCATGCTTCCTGAAGCTCCACGTTTGATCTAAGGTGTGTACACAGTACAAAATATACTATACAAACACACACACACACACACAGTGTTAATAGTTTGTTTTTATCAATTAACAAAATGGAACGTAAATGAACAGAAGAGAAATACAAATCAAATCAATATTTGGTGTGACCACCCTTTGCCTTCAAAACAGCATCAATTCTTCTAGGTACACTCACACGCAATTTTTGCAGGAACTGAACAGGTAGGATGTACCCAACAACCTAACCACAGATCCTCTGTGGATGTAGGCTGCCTCTAATCCTTCTGTCTTTTCATTTAACCACTTCAATACTGGGCAATTTAACCCCCTTCTTGCCCAGGCCAATCTTGCCCAGGCCCTTTAAAAAGCAGCATTGTGGGCACCCGCGCGCCCCTTGCGTGCTCCGCAACCATGAGTCCCGCGGATGAGTGGAAGAACGGGGAGATGCCTTTGTAAACAAGGCATTTTCCCGTTCTGCCTAGTGACATGACAGAGATCACTGCTTCCTGTCATTGAGAACAGTGATTTAGCCCATCCCCCCCACAGTTAGAATCACTCCCTAGGACACACTTAACCCCTTGATCGCCCGTAGTGTTTAACCCCTTCCCTGCCAGGCTCATTTACACAGTAATCAGTGCATTTTATAGCACTGATCGATGTATAAATGACAATGGCCCCAAAATAGTGTCAAAAGTGTCCGACGAGTCCGCCATAATGTCGCAGTTACAATAAAAAAAAAAAAAAAATCGCAGATCGCCGCCATTACTAATAAAAAAAATTAATAAAAATGCCATAAAACTATCTCCTATTTTGTAGATGCTATACCTTTTGTGCAAACCAAACAATATACGCTTATTGCGATTTTTTTTACCAAAAATATGTAGAAGAATACATATCAGCCTAAACTGAGGAAAACGTTTTTTTTTTATATATTTTTGTGGGATATATATTATAGCAAAAAGTTAAAAATATTGTTTTTTTTTTCAAAATTGTGGCTCTTTTTTTGTTTATAGCGCAAAAAATACAAACCGCAGAGGTGATCAAATACCACCAAAAGAATGCTCTATTTGTGGGCAAAAAAGGACGTCAATTTTGTTTGGGCGCCACGTCGCACAACCGCGCAATTGTCAGTTAAAGCGACGCAGTGCTGAATCGAAAAAAGTGCTTTGGTCAGGAAGGGGGTAAATCCTTCCGGGGCTGAAGTGGTTAAATGACAACTGCCCTGTCATGCAACACTGTACAGATATTACATTTTTTATCTTTTTTTTGCTAAACAAACAAAATAGAACGAACATTTTAAAAAGAAGAAACAAATTTTTTTTAGTTTCTGTTATAAAAGTTTGCAAATAAGTAATTTTTCTCCTTCACTGACGAGGCTGCACTGATAATCATTTCCCTGATTATCAGTGTAAATGTGAGCTGTCACAGGATTGCCGGTTATCAGCTTTCCTTTACTCACACAGTGACAGCGCTGAAGAAAGGAAATACTAATAAACGGCATTTGTTTACAGGGGATCAGCTGTGTCTGATCATGGTAAAGGGCCGCTGTGATTGGCCCTTTACCATGATCTGTGATCAGTTGTCTGAAAGACACAACGATCACAGAGTGCACCAGATGTGTGCCCCGGGGGTGTGGTTCTGGGAGGACATCCATGGACACCCTCCCATAACGAGAGAGCCGCGCTGCAGCCGTATTTTGGCTATAGCGCAGTCATGAAGTGGTTAATCCCAGACAGACTTGATGAGGGCTCTGTGGGAGCCAAACTATCACTTGCAGGACTCCTTGTTCTTCTTTAGACTAAAGATAGTCCTTAATGACATTGGCTGTATGTTTGGGGTCTTGCTGCTGAATAAATTTGGGGCCAATCACACACCTCCCTGATGGTGCGGCATGATGGACAAGTATCTGCCTGTATTCCTCAGCATTGAGGACACCATTGATCCTGACCAAATCTCTAACTCCATTTACAGAAATACAGCTTCACTTTTGCCTACACTCATTAGTGTAACGCTCTTCAGCCTTTTTGGAGAACAAACTGCCTTTTACTACAGCCAAATATTTCAAATTTCGACTAATCAGTCCAGAGCACATGCTGCCATTTTTCTGCACTCCAGTTCCAATGTTTTCATGCATAGGACATGGAAACAAGGCTACGTGACTCAACTATGAACGAAAACATAGGAACATGGGTGCAGAAAAATGGCAGCAGGTGCTCTGGACTGATGAGCCAAAATATTTGGCTGTAGCAAAAGACAGTTTGCTAATGAGGGGCTGGAGAGTGCTACAATAATGAGTGTCTACAGGCAACGGTGAAGCATGGTGGAGGTTCCTTGCAAATTTGGAGCTGCGTTTCTGCAAACGAAGTTGGAGATTTCCTCAATACAGTTTTTTCCAAAGCAGTCCCTTTTTACTGTAACCTTATTCTTTCATTTCTCTCATTCTATAAAATAACCATTTCAAAGAGGGTTAGAGCACTGCTATGGCACATCTCCACCAAGATCCTCTTCTGGACTTCCCAGAAAACCATCACTTGTTATATTACTGCTCCAACTAGATGTCAGCAGCTAAGTTGTACGGTGGCTCAGGATTACATCTGATGTAACTGCACCCAAAATAACTGAAAGGTAATAGGAAACTGCAACTGAGTGTTTGACCTTTAGTGGTAGTTTGGAAAGCATCCCTCAGAACTTTTGTTCAGGTTTACTTTTCTCTGCAAGGGAGCTATTGCCTTTGCCTCCCAAGCGACATCTCTAGCAGGTACCTGTGCTGCTGGCATATGCCAGGACCGTCCTACTTTTAAACCGACTGCTGGGCACCTGTTAGCCATTCACCTTCGACCAGAACAATACAATCTCCATTTTATTCAGCTACTGTAGCAGGCACCTTGTCTGCAAATCAGCGCCCATCAGTAATGCCAGTCATTGCTGCCTCTCAGTGCCTGCTCATCAGTGCTCAGTGCCGCACATAAGTGCCATCTATCAGTGCCCATAAGTGCCACCTTATCAGTGCAGCCTCATCAGCGCACATCAATGAAGCAGAAAAATTACTTATTTACAAAGTTTACTGAAAGAAAAAATTTTTTTTTCAAAATGTTCGTTCTTTTTTCTTTTATAAAAAATAAAAAACCCAGGAGTGATTAAATACCACCAAAAGAAAGCTCTATTTGTTTGAAGAAAATGATTAAAAATTAATTTGGATACAGTGTTGCACGACCGTGCAATTGTCATTCAAAGTGCGACAGCGCTGAAGGCTGAAAAATGGCCTGGGCAGGATGGAGGTGAAAGTGCCCTGTATTATAGTAGTTAAATAACTAGATATAATACAGGGGGCTGAATACACAATGTAGTAATCTGATCTGATGCCTGAAAGGACTCAGATGTCTTTAATGTATAGAGATCCTAGACACCTCTCCCTGGTCTGAAAACTGCCACTGTACTCAAACGTCAGTCATCAGTTCCTACTCTTAGAAGTCTAGATCACACACTTTGGATAAGACATAATACAGTACGTCATAAAAATTCCTCCATCATGTACAGACCCATGTACAGCAACATCTTGGGAATTTAAAACAGTGGTTTTAGGTCAGACACACACATTGGCAGATATTTACAAACTATAAAATATGTATAAGCTTTTAAATGTTGCTTGCAGGAAAGTCCAGCCAATTAAGTATAAACTCCCTATGAATAACAAGTACTTATATCATAATTGCTGGATGTCAAATGAAGTTCTGCCAGCAGGTTGTAAAATTTCTGTGGCGATTCAGCAATTTATTTTCCGCGTATGTTTAGAGTGAGATCTTGCCACCATGTGGGTTCTGACAACCAAGTTAAATGGACAGACAGATCTAGCCATGACAGGGCATGCTGCTAGCGAGCAGACGTGGCCTCTATATACCCTACTTGGATTTCCTCGTAAATCTCCTTGTGTTTTTTCACCTTAATGCATCCTATGCATTAAGGTGAAAACACACCAGGCAGTGACCAGCCCACCAGCCCCCCACCCCCCCCCACCCATTTTATTTACCTGAGCCCTGGAATATCCCACGGCGAGGACACGCTGTCCCTCTGTCTGGGGTTCTTGGCGCTTGATTGGACAGATTGATAGCAGCGCAGCCATTGGCTCCCGCTGCTGTTAAACAAATCCAATGATGCAGGAGCCTGGGGGCGAGGCCGAGTCATACATTCGGCAACTATGGACGCCGAATGCTGGACTCGGGAGCGCGCCCGGCCACTCTGTGCAAAATGAACTGCACAGTGGAGGTAAGTATGACATGTTTGTTATTTCAAATAAAAAAATAGAGCTGGCCATGAATCACACATTAATTGTTTATGTTTCAAAGTGACCAGATAATTACCTTTCATGCATAGAGCCTACAGAACAGGGTTCACATTAAAACCTGGGTTTCTGTATAAATTCAGGTGTTAAAGTGTGTGTAACCCTTATAAAAAAACCTAAGATCCTATTCCTTTAAGGCATGAATAACAGCACAGTGCTGTGCAATTCTTCTCTTCCTATCTTGTAATAAACCTGGTTAATCCTGCCAGTTTCTGTGTCCCCCTGTCTGTGCTGATCACGGTCATCATGGCTGCTGAGCCCTGATCACCGTGGTCAGTTTACATGCCTCTGTCATCTGCTGATCACCTCTGACAGTCTCTCCCCTCTCCCCCTCCCTCCCTGTCAGCATGAGAGTGCTTTCCTCCCTGCCCCTAACGCTGCTATTCAGCTGCATAAACAAAAGTGTATGCGTTTGTTTAAAATTAAAAGGCTAAATACCTTTTGTCAGACCGTAGCTGTGCGGTCACGTGACACCTCTGTGCTGGCAGGCCCCGATCTATGGAGAGAAGTGGGAGGGGCCGATATTTCCCCCTGCTGGCCGGCTGACATCACAGTGTAATCTCTGCCCCTCCCGCTTCTCTCCATAGATTGGGGCCGGCCAGTACAGGGGGATCACGTGACTGCACAGCTGCGACGTCAGAAAAGGTATTTAGCCTTTTTATTTTAAATAAACAAGTACACTTTTGTTAAATGGTAGGATACATGTACAGTCACATAGTAACTTTACAAACACTTTAAAGTATACCTACCTGCTTTAGCGCCTTTTTAGTGTGCTGCTGAAAGGAAGACACTAGCTTGCTTTGTACTCTGTTGGAAGATGCTTCTTCAGTGACTTGCTTCAGGCACACTGCACATAAAACAAAGCATAGCAGTTATTTTTAAGAAAGACATTACATTTAAAAAATACTAAACAATTTAAAAGATTATAAAAAGATACCAGAAAGAAAATATTTAAAAAAACTCTACATACCTGCTGTATTATTAAAAATATGATGTTATATACGTGATGTGTAAGCATGGCATTCACTAGCATCGCAGTTACTACTTTAAAGAAAATATTTCAGGGAGCGTTCAAAAAAAAAAAAAAAAGTGAGAACATGATTGCCTTCTATATTACATGCAGCTGCATTATATTATAAAAATACCATTTGCATAGTAGAAACTCATGGCCTGTGGGAACCAACAATTTTGATCCAGTTGAAGGGATATATATATATATATATATATATATATATATATATATATATATATATAAATTTTTACCAATTCTGAAGGCACAACAAACCCCTAGATCCCTTTCACACTGAGGGCGTTTTGCAGGCGCTATAGCGTTAAAAATAGCGCCTGCAATCCACCCTCAAACAGCTGCAGCATTGTCTCCAGTGTGAAAGCCCAATCCTGAAGGCACAAAAAATCCTTAAACGGTAACTCCACTTTCATAGAAGGAAAAATAGCAAAAAATGTATATAGCATACACGATTGCTACACAAGTCATATTGTAATTTAATGTTATTAAAAATGACCTTTCATTTCTAATCTACACTGCTGTAATTTTCTGTAAAATGCAATGCAATATGGCAACCTGGAGGCATTCTGTACACAGGGGTGTACAGAATGCCCCCCAAATATGTAATTTCCTGCTTGTGTGATTGGCTTACTGATTTTCCCAGAAGTCTGCATTAAAATACAAGTCGGATTTCGGGCATCCCCTGAAACAAAAATTGCATTTTTGGCGAGATACGCTCAAAGGGAAGAATCAAGATACCGGTAAGTCTAACTTGATTTTTCCCTCAACGTCTTTCAGGACAGCACCCTGAGAGCATAAAAGAGACTTACCCACTAGGGAGGTAGGGAGGGACCACAGCCTGCAAGACCTTTCTGCCAAAAGCCTGCTCACTTGCTGACAGAAGATCCAGTCTGTAATGACGGACAAACGTTAGGTAACTTGACCATGTAGCCGCCTTACAAATTTGATCTGGGGTGGCACCAGCTATTTCTGCCCATGTAGTGGCCTGAGCCCTGGTAGAATGTGCTTTAATTCCCAGCGGGGGAGATAGCCCCGACTGAGAGTAGGCTGCCAGAATAGCGGATTTAAGCCATCTAGCTATTGACCCATTAGATGCTTGGTGGCCCTTCTTTTTTTGCTGAAAAAAGTATAAACAAAGAGTCCAAAGACCGAAAGTTCTTTGTTACTTCAAGATAATATAATAAAGTCCTTCTTACATCCAAATTGTGGAATTGGCTTTCTTTCTCCCCTGAAGGGTTTGAGCAAAAGGTTGGTAGGATGATCTCCTGCGACTTGTTGTGGGGTGATGCTACCTTTGGCAAAAAAAACCCGGATCGGTTTTGAGTATAATCCTATCTGTGTAGATGGATAAAAAGGGTTTTTTTAACAGATAGGGCGTGCGGCTCACTTATTCTCCTTGCCGATGTTATTGCAACCAAAAATTGTAGTGGTTCAAAAGGTTCCTTCGTGAGGGCTTGTAGGACCACTGATAGATCCCAATTGGGAAAGGGCTTAGCAGGAGCTGGTCTGGATCTAGTAAGCCCCTTGAAAAATCTTGTAACTAAGGGCTCAGAAGAGACTGGTCTTTCCAGAAAAACTCCCAATGGGGCTATTTGCACTTTAAGCGTGCTGACTGACAAGCCTTTGTCTGCCCCATTTTGAAGGAATGCTAAAATTGACACCAAATTTTCTACAGTTCTATTTGTCGAACGACACCAGGAGTTGTAGACTTTCCAATATTTAGCATAGATTTTTCTGGTTACTATTTTTCTACTGGAAAGTAAGGTAGTTACCAAAGGTTGTGACAGACCTTTGTTTCTTAACAACTGCTCCTCAGATACCAGGCGCTGAGGCTTAGACTGGCCACTTCCGAATGATGTATTGGACCTTGTAGAAGCAAGTCTTGCCAGAGAGGCAGCTGCCACGATGGTTTGACTGCCATCTGTAGAATGGTGGTAAACCATGCCCTTTTTGGCCAAAATGGAGTAATTAACATTACTGCCACTTTCTCCCTCTGTATCTTCCTCAATACTAACGGGATTAGTTGAAACGGAGGAAAGGTGTAACCTAGATGAAAGTTCGAAGGCTGTATCAATGCATCTGTCCCCTGGGAACTGTCGTTTCTGTGAATGGAGAAGAACACCGGGAGTTGCATATTTTCTTCTCTACTGGTTCCACTGAACAGATTTGATACCCCAGAAATTGTACTTCTTGGGCTGGATTGAAATTTGACTTTTGCATATTTACGATCCAAACCAAGGCTTCTAGATGACCGCGGGCTTTTCCGAGGTCCTCTAACAATTTCGCCCTGGAAGGGGCAAAGAAGAGCAGGTCGTCCAGGTATGGAATTACAGCGATCCCTTGCAGGCAGATAGGTGCGAGAGCTTCTGCAATCACCTTTGTAAATATTCGCAGGGCAGAAGAAAGACCGAAGGGGAGGGCCTTGAATTGTAGGTGCAGGACCTCATACCCCATGTTTATCGCCATCCTTAGGAATTTCTGAGACTGAGGGGCTATGGGGATATGCAGATAGGCATCTCGAAGGTCGATTGATGCCATAAAGCATTCCCTTGTCAATATGTTTCTGACCGTGAAGATGGAGTCCATACGAAACCTTTTGTATGGGACTGATCTGTCCAGCGTTTTCAAGATGAGGATTAATGGAAAACTTCCAGATGGCTTTTTTTTTATCAGGAATATATGGGAATAGAATCCCCGATAATGCTCTCCCTGTGGAACCTGAGTCACAACCACCTGATCTATCAGATCCTTTAAACAGGTTCTTCATCGCTAGGAAATTTGTTGCATCTCTTGGTAGGTTTGTTATAAAGTACCTTTCTGGGGGGAGAACCGAAAATTCTATTCTGTAACCTTGGGCCAGCATGCACAGAATGTACTGGTTTTCTGTTATACTTGCCCAATAGAGGAGAAAACCCTGAAGTCTTCCTCCCACCTGTAACCGGCTGTCATTGCGTCTTGCTGGTTGACGCAGGAGGATGGAAAAGGACATTTCCTTTGCCTTTTCCCCTCTGACCTGACCAATTTTTCTTTTTCTCTTGAGGCTTGTTTTGTTCCTGAGCCCTTTGAGGATGAAAAAAAAACGTTTGACTGGCTGTTTCTTCTTGACAGGAAAAGATTTCTTTTTATCTGCAGTCCTGTCAAGAACTAAGTCCAAATCGGGGCCGAACAATAAATCCCCTAGAAAAGGGACCCCGCACAGTTTGTTTTTAGATGCTGCGTCCCTCGGCCAGGTTTTTAACCGTTCTGTCTATCTCCCAGACCGTACAAACATGGACACCCTGCTGAAAATATGGAAGATACTTTTACCAAAATATTTTCAACCTTTATATTTTTAATTAAGCAAAACATGGGTTTGTTTTGTAAAGATGTAGTGCTACCTCTGAGCAGTAAAGAGGGGAGAGAGATTTATGAAACAAACTGCAATCTGAGCCTTTACTTGAAAAATTCCTTACTGTAGAACTAGCCCACTGCGGGACACACAAGGCTGATGGCGTCAGTGAGGAGATAGGGGCGGTAACGCATTTTGGAGCATGTGCGGCTCCTTTGTCAGACCTACGCCCATACTCCTCAAGCTGGCTTATGAATGGTGAGGGGGAGGAGTATGGGCAGATGTTGGATACACAATGATAAGGGAAGTGACAGGTATATTACGAGGACAGCCAAGACAACCGTGCACCCGCAAATTGGACCGTTAATGTCAGTGCTACATACAATGAAGTCCTGAAGGAATTTTAAACAGAGGTACAGGGCACAGATGGCAGTGGTTAAATTAGCAATAATAAATAAGTATACAAACCTAAGGTTGACATTGAATCAGTATACAGGTCGGCCGGGTGTCTATATGCACTTGTTATAAAGGCGGCCGGGCGTTTGTACACTTGCAAATAAGGTCGCAAGTCTAATGTTGAGTTGACAATGAATAAACACAGCCGTGTTACAAGGGCGGCCAGGCGTCTATACACACGTGTTACAGGGGAGGCCGGGTGTCTATACATATGTGGATGTTGTGTGAGTTGTACTGATTATGGCAGCAACAATGATAAAACAATGCTGAATATTATTTGACTATCAATAAGTGTATAGAGGTGTTACAAGGGCGGCCAGGTGTCTATACACTAAAGAGGTAGAGGAAAATAGTGGATGCTTATACAAACTGTACAGATTATGCCCGTAGCAATAATCTCACTGTGAGGGGTAAAACTGAACTGTGAATTCGTATATAGAAGTGTTACAGGGGTGGCTATACTTCTATTTAAGTTTGCTTGGGACAATTTCTCCTTTAATGTTAGGTGCTTTCCTATATGAAAATTTGGGTTTATTTGGTATACTGTCTTTAAGATGGGGATCCTGCAGTAGTATTGTCCAATGTTTATGTACTATGTGTTCCATATTCTTGTATTTGTTATGAAATTGAGTCGTGAACTGAATGTCCTTTGATGAATAAAAATTAGACGGGACGAAAATTGGTGTGTTTAACTGCGGGAGAACAATTTAGATGTTGGGTATATAAAAGGGCGTCCGATTCAGGATTATCAGGGTTAAGGAGCGGTCCAGTTCCTTCCTGATATAGTTCTTCTAATACATCCAATGCAATTTTTTTCTCTAGGATGTTGCTATATGCAAATGATAGGTGCATCTTTAGCTGCTTTTATATTATAAAATCTAGAGGTCGACCGATATATCGGCCGGCCGATATATCGGCCGATATTTGGCTTTTTTTACTTAATCGGCATCGGCCGATTGTGCTGATAAAAAAAGCCGATTATACCTTCAGCGGGACTTCTGTAATAGAAGTCAATGCAAGTTGTCTGAAGTTTTCTTCTCTCCTCCTCTGGGCAGCCTGCCAAGTCTGATAAGAAGATACATTTGTATCTCTTTCAGGTTCTTTTATCAATAGACTGAACTCCTGGAGAAGTTCTCAGTTTAACCATTTAAAGACTAAATCTTTTCTGACACTTGTTGCTTACAAGTAAAAATCCTGTATTTTCTG
Organism: Aquarana catesbeiana; assembly: GCF_042186555.1. Classification (NCBI taxonomy): domain Eukaryota; kingdom Metazoa; phylum Chordata; class Amphibia; order Anura; family Ranidae; genus Aquarana; species Aquarana catesbeiana. The sequence continues at coordinate 496,008,739 of NC_133328.1, read as the reverse complement.
CTAGAAAATCACTTAGAACCCCCAAACATTATATATATTTTTTCTAGCAGAGACCCTAGGGAATAAAATAGCGGTTGTTGCAATATTTTATGTCACACGGTATTTGCGCAGCGGTCTTTCAAACGCAATTTTTTTTTAAAAAATACACTAATGAAATAAAAAAAAAAAAAAAAAGCAGTAAAGTTAGCCCATTTTTTTCATCCAAAAGTTTTGATTACCTGTTTTTGTGTATTTAATATTTAAGATAGTTATTTTTTTTTTTAATCTAAATTATACAGAGAAGTGAACTGATTGTTTTGTTTAATAAATGTTTAAATATAAAAAATTTTCTGTATCACTTATTACTTAAGGCTGCTTTCACACTGGAGCGGCCATGCGTTGACGGTAAAACGCTGTTAGTTTTAGCGGCGCTTTACCGTCATTTTAGCGGCGCTATTCGGCTGCTAGCGGGGTGCTTATAACCCAGCTAGCGGCCAAAGAAGGGGTTAAATGCGCCCCTGAAGCGCTGCTGCCGAAACGCTTTGCAGGCGCTTCGGCAGCGGTGCGCATTCATTTCAATGGGCAGGAGTGGTGGAGGATCGGTATACACCGCTCCAAAGATGAGGCTTGCAGGACTTTTTTTTTAACATCCTGCCAGCGCATCGTCTCAGTGTGAAAGCACTCGAGCTTTCATATAGACTGCAGGGGAGCCGTTTTACAGGCGCTATTTTTAGCCCAAAAGCGCCTGAAAAACGCCACAGTGTGAAAGGGGTCTATCTGTTAGATTTTATGCGATGAAGGGAAAAAAAAAAAAGAAATCGGCCTAATATATCGGCCCAAAAAAATCGGCATCATATATCGGCCATCGGCCACTGCGATTTCTAAATATCGGCTTTGGCATCGGCCAGAGAAAAACCCATATCGGTCGACCTCTAATAAAATCTTTTGAGGGTAAGGTTTTTATTTTTTTTAATACAAATAAATATCTGAAAAGTGTGGCATGCATTTGTTTTCAGCCCTCTTTACTCTGATACCCCTCACTAAAATCTAGTGGAACCAATTGTCTTCGGAAGACACCTAATTAATAATTACAGCTCTCCTGTGTGTAATTTAATCTCAGTATACATACACAGCTGTTCTGTGAAGCCCACAGAGAACCTTGGTGAACAAACAGCATCATGAAAGCCAAGGAACACACCAGACAGGTCAAGGATAAAGTTGTGGAGAAGTTTAAAGCAGGGTTCGGTTATAAAAAAAAAAAAATCCCAAGTTTTGAACATCTCACGGAGCACTGTTCAATTCGTCAGCCAAAAATGGAGAGTATGGCACAACTGAAAACCTACCAAGACATGGCTGTCCACTTAAACTGACAGGCCGGGCAAGGAGAGCATTAATCAGAGAAGCAGCCAAGAGCCCATGGTAACTCTGGAGAAGCTGCAGAGATCCACAGCTCAGGCGGGAGAATCTGTCCACAGAACAACTATTAGTCAGGCACTCCACAAATCTGGCCTTTATGGAAGAATGGTAAGAAGAAAGCCATTGTTGAAAGAAAGCTATAGGAAATCCTGTTTGTAGTTTTCGAGAAGGCATGTGGGGGACACAGCAAACATGTGGAAGAAGAAGGTGAGACAGATGAGACCAAAATTTTACTTTTTGGCCTAAAAGCAAAACTAACACTGCACATCACCTTGAACACACCATCCCCACTGTGAAACATGGTGGTGGCAGCATCATGCTGTGGAGATGCTTTTCTTCAGCAGGGACCGGGAAGCTAACAAACTGAAAAATTAAACTGTTAGAAATGCAGGACTGTAATTAGCCATTTGCCAGGTGAATGTGTATCATTACTGCTAGATAAAACTGTACCCATCAATTGCAGCCTCACTGCGCCAATCAATTGCAGCCTCACTGTGCCAATCAATTACAGCCTAACTGTGCCAATCAATTACAGCCTAACTGTGCCCATCATATGCAGTATCACCGTGCCCATCATATGCACCCTCACTGTTTCCATCATATGCATCCTCACTGTGCCCATTATATGCAGCCTCACTGTGCCCATCATATGCAGCCTCACTGTGCCCGTCACAGCAGGCCAATCACATCCACATTTCAAGTAAAAGAAGATAAAACCACTTAACATAAGCTGTCCTCATCAGAGCCCCCTTTTACATCAGATGTCCCAATCAGAGTCCCCCTATACATCAGGTGTCTCAATCGGAGTCCCCCTATACATCAGGTATCTCAATGGGAGTCCCCCTATACATCAGGTATCTCAATGGGAGTCCCCCTTTACAACAGGTGTCCCATTTAGAGTCCCCCTTTACAACAGGTGTCCCCATCAGCGTCCCCCTATACATCAGGTGTCCTCATCAGAGTCCCCCTATACATCAGGTGTCCTCATCAGAGTCCCCCCTATACAACAGGTGTCCTCATCAGAGTCCCCCTATACATCAGGTGTCCTCATCAGAGTCCCCCATACATCAGGTGTCCTCATCAGACTCCCCCTATACATCAGATGTCCCAATCAGAGTCCCCCTATACATCAGATGTCCCAATCAGAGTCCCCCTTTACAACAGGTGTCCCCATCAGCAGCCCCCTATACATCAGGTGTCCTCATCAGAGTCCCCCTTTACATTAGATGTCCCCATCAGAGTCCCCCTTTACATTAGATGTCCCCATCAGTGTCCCTTTTTACATTAGAGGTCCCCATCAGTGTCCCCCTTTACATTAGATGTCCCCATCAGAGTCCTCCTTTACATCAGATGTCCCAATCAGAGTCCCCCTATACATCAGGTGTCCCCATCAGAGTCCCCCTATACATCAGGTGTCCCAATCAGATTCCCCTTTTACAACATGTGTCCCAATCAGAGTCCCCCTTTACAACAGGAGTCCTCATCAGAGTCCCCCTATACATCAGGTGTCCCAAGCAGAGTCCCCCTTTACAGCAGGTGCACCCCTTTACATCAGGTGTCCCAATCAGAGTCCCCCTTTACAACAGGGGTCCCCATCAGCATCCTCCTATACATCAGGTGCCCTTATCAGAGCCCCCCTTTACATGAGATGTTCCCATCAGAGTTCCCTGTACATTAGATGTCCCCATCAAAGTCCCCCTTTACATTAGAGGTCCCCATTAGAGTCCCCGTTTACATTAGATGTCCCCATCAGAGTTCCCCTTTACATAAGATGTCCCCATCAGAGTCCCCTTTACAACAGGTGTCCCAATATGCATCCCCCTATACATCAGGTGTCCTTATCAGAGTCCCCCTATACATCAGGTGTCCCAATGAGAGTCCCCCTATACATCAGATGTCCCAATGAGAGTCACCCTTTACAACAGGTGTCCCCATCAGCATCCCCTTATACATCAGGTGTCCTCATCAAAGTCCCCCTTTACATTAGAGGTCCCCATCAGAGTCCTCCTTTACATCAGATGTCCCAATGAGAGTCCTCTTTACAACAGGTGTCCCAATCAGCATCCCCCTATACATCAGGTGTCCTCATCAAAGTCCCCCTTTACATTAGAGGTCCCCATCAGAGTCCTCCTTTACATCAGATGTCCCAATGAGAGTCCCCTTTACAACAGGTGTCCCAATCAGCATCCCCCTATACATCAGGTGTCCTCATCAGAGTCCCCCTTATACATCAGGTGTCCCAATCAGAGTCCCCCTGTACATCAGGTGTCCCAATCAGAGTCCCCTTTACAACAGGTGTCCCAATCAGAGTCACCTTTACAACAACAGGTGTCCCCATCAGCAACCCCCTATACATCAAGTGTCCCCATCAGCATCCCCCTATACATCAGGTGTCCCCATCAGAGTCCCGCTATACATCAGGTGTCCCCATCAGAGTCCCCCTTTACATTAGATGTCCCCATCGGAGTCCTCGTTTACATTAGATGTCTCCATCAGAGTCCTCCTTTACCTTGTCGATGGCCTTGGAATATAAACAAAAAATCCTAATGCACTGCCACCTAAAGAGAATTGATGCTCACAAACAAATTAAAGAACATAAATAAATAATAAGTGTTGCGATGCTGAGATAAAGGACCAATGAATGTCAATCAAATTAGCTCATTATGTATATGTAGAATATATAAAAAATAAGTGTTTTGCGCTGCTGAAAGGAAAGACAAATAAATTGTGTTAATCAACAAAGTAAATGAATTAGTTTACGTGAAGTATCCGATATACTGTAGATAAACCACACAATAAACGAACATAAGGTGCCAAACAAATAACAGTCCCAGCTAATATCACTGTGCAATGTCCATGTGATTCCACAATACAGTCCAATATTACTTCTGTGTGTTAATGAAGTGATACCACAACTCCAGTGACACGCTTCACATTCAATACTGGTCCACCTCTGTGTAAAGATGTGCTCTCACCTTACAATATGGACCCATAAATATATACAGGTCATGCACACCTTCTCCAAAACATCAGGGTGAACTGAGAGGTGCAGGAGCTCTCGCCAGATCAAATCATGTGTGTACCACTTTAAGGGATTGGTTTCAGCTTGCCCAGTCACTAAAGTGCTCAGATCAAACAAAAGCCGACAAAGTGTGGTATCGCCATAAAATCACTATTTATTTTAATTTAATTACAATAGTTTTCATTAACCACTTGGCGTCCGCACTATAGCCGAATGATGGCCACAGCACGGACCTCAATTTCCAGGAGGCCGTCCTTTGACGGCCTACCCTTTGCGCGCTCTCTGCGTGGCCACGCGCTGTGATCACCGAGTCACCGAGACTCGGGTGATCACAGATCCGAGTAAGGGGCCGATCAGCCAATGACAGCTGATCACATGATGTAAACAAAATCTCGGTAATCGTTTAAAAAAATGCCGATCACCTTATGTGTATCACCACTTATGTGCAAGGGACATCGGTCTCGAAGAGGAAGAGGCAATTCTGCCTCATCTGTGCCCACCAGTATCCCTTGCCAGTGCCACCTGCCAGTGCCCACAGTGCCACCTATCAATGCCCACCAGTGCCACCTATCAATGCCCAACAGTGGTGCCAATCAGTGCCACTTAGCATTGCTGCCTATCAGTGTAACCAACCAGTGCCGATCAGTGCCCATTATTGCCACCCATTAGTACTCATCACTGCCACCCATCAGTGCCCATCACTGCCACCTATCGGTGCCCATCAGTACCGCCTCATCAGCGTACATCAATGAAGGAGAAAAATGACCTGTTTGCAAAATGTTATAACAAAATATAAAAAGATAACATTTTTTTTTTAAATTCGGTCTTTTTAAATTTTTTTTTAACAAAAAATAAAAACCGCAGAGGTGATCAAATACCAGCAAAAGAAAGCTCTTTGTGGGAAGAAATGATACAAATTTCATTTGGGTACAGTGTTGTATGACCGCGCAATTGTCATTCAAAATGCATCAGCGCTGAAAGCTGAAAACTGGTCTGGAGGGGAGGGGGTTTAAGTGCCCAGTAAGCAAGTGGTTAAAGTAACAAGATAGTGTTGTACAAAGCACATTTTTAGAACGATAGTGCAAATAATCCCAAGTACAAAAATGTGTTTCCTTCAAAAGGCTGCCAAGTATAAAACATCTTAACATCAAATAGAGAGAGCCCAACCTTAATTCTCTTAGGTGAGAGTACCAGCAGTAACAAAGGGCCGAGGAATGCACATCCGACCCATTAGGGTCATTTGGGGAGGATTTCTACTGTCCTGGCTAGAACCGCAAGAGATTAGATAGGCAGACAGTACATCAGAATCAATTTTCAAATGTACTGTATATCCAATAGTTTGTAGACTCTAAAACTTTCACACAGACTAAATAATGTACACTAATGTTGGTTATTTTTACCAAAGAAATGTAGCAGAATTAATTTAGTCTAAATATATGAAGAAATATTATTTATTTGTAAAATTTTATAACAGAAAAACATTTTTTTCTTCCAATTTTTATTGTTATTTTTTTATTTATATTGCAAACAATTAAAAACCCTGTGGTGAAAAAATATCGACAAAAGAAAGCTTTGTCTAAAAAAAAAAAAAAAAAAAAAAAAAAAAAAAAAAAAGGAATTTTTCATTTGCGTTTGGTAATGCATGACTGAGTAATTGTGCGGCAGCGATGAAATCTGAACATTGACCTGGGCAGGAAGTGTCCGGTATTGGGGTGTTTAATGACTGGATCACAACATGCAAGATCTGCTCTATGACAATGAGAGATTGAAAACTGTCATAATTAAAGCAGAACTTCACTCTCTCAATCATCATTGACTATTTTGAACCCTTATGCTGCTAGCATTAATGAATAGATAGGAAAGTATATCATATTTACTTGTTTTAAACTTTTTTTTTTTATTTCTTTGGTTACTTCCTTATTTTCATGTGTAGGCAAATGATGTCATACATCCCAGGTGTCTTCAGGAGGGGTTTTCTCAGCTAAGCACACCTTTCTGTCTGCACACCCGAGTTAAAGGCAGATGGATTCCAGGAAGTAAATGCTACATGAATCATCTGCCCTTACTCAAGATGGCCACGGCCAGAAATGCTAGGGGGCGTTTTTCAAAGTGATTTATCAGCAAAATAAAGCATGGAGATGGATGGATGGGTGAGTTTACTTTGATTATTAAAAATAAATTAACCACTTCAGCCCCGGAAGAATTTATCCCCTTCCTGACCAGGCCATCTTTTGTAATATGGCACTGCGTTGCTTTAACTGACAATTGTGCGGTCGTGCGATGTTGTACCCAAACGAAATTGCCGTCTTTTTTTCCCACAAATAGAGCTTTCTTTTGGTGGTATTTGATCACCTCTGCGGTTTTTATTTTTTGCGCTATAAACAAAAAAGAGCGACAATTTTGAAAAAAAAGCAATATTTTTTACTTTTTGCTATAATAAATATCCCCAAAAATATATAAAGAAAGTAATTTCTTCCTCAGTTTAGGCCGATATGTATTCTTCTACTTATTTTTGGTAAAAAAAAAACAAAACAAAGCAAAAAAACGGAATAATCGTATATTGATTGCTTTGCGGAAAAGTTATAGCATCTACAAAATAGGGGATAGATTTTTGGCGATTCGCGCAGGAGTGCCATTGTGCCTCCGTCGATTGACAGCGGGTGGTCGGCAAGCAGTTAAAGAGCGCTTTTGGTTTGTGGTGCTCAGATACAGTGTAGTTCTGCTTTAATAACATTTCCATCAGACACAGCTTCCATTCTTCAACAGGGGTCATCAACCAGCTTACACAATAAAAGCTAGTTGAATCCTCTGAGTTACAGAGTGCAGCCATTAAAATAAGATCTGGAAAAAATAATAATTGCCAAACTTGAAGCGGTTACTAACTTAAGTATTGTCCACCTCGACATCATTTTCTGAATTTTACCAGCCTATTGGTTCATGTAAATGGGCTTTTCTTTCTATTTTAGCTGAATTTCTTCTTCATACAGATCAATGTGAATTACACTTCCCAAGCGCATCCTTTGTATGCATGTACAGGGTTGAAGAAGGGTTATGCTACCCACATAATTTACTACCTTTCAACTGACAAACATATTTCTTTATATTTTGGGAAGATGATGTTTCAGACAAATTCACCATGTTCATACTTAAAGCAGTTTTAAAGGCTCAAGGTTTTTACCTTCATGCATGAAGGTAAAAAAACAAACATTCTGTATGTAGCGGTCCCCCTCAGCCCCCCTAATGCTCACCTGAGCTCCCTTGCGATCCAGTGATGTGTACAAGAGCTGAGCTTCTCCCAGGTCTCTCAATCCTCATTGGCTAAGACAGCAGCAGGAGCCATTGGCTCCTGCTACTGTCAATCACAGCCAGTGAGCCAAAGAGCAGAGAGCAGGAGGCGGGGCAGAGCTGTGGCTTATTGTGTCTGATGAATGTATAGAGCGGGGCTCGGGAGCGAGCACACACCAGTGGCCCCAGAGCAACCAGCTTGTTATTTGGGGCACTGGCTGAAGAGGGAGAGCTCGGAGCATTGGCAGAGGACCCGAAAAGAGGGGGATTGGAGCTCTATGTACAAAACCATTGCACAGAGCAGGTAAGTATGAGGTTTGTTAAGTTTTTTTTTTTTTAATTAACATTTATAGATTATATTCTCATAATAGGGATAATCTGACAACACAGACCCAGCTGCTATAGACTCAAGGAAACAAAAAACACAAAAAGCCTAATGAACACAGTCATTTTCTAGTTATTTTAAATAACCCTATATTGATGCCTATACACTACAGTGTCTACAAAAAGTCATCAATATTAAAAAATATTTGCCTTTTATTGCCATAGAACATTGAATTGTAGTGGACTAAATCTTGTTTTTTTTCCTTTTACAGTTATCAACAGAAATATACTCTTGTCAATGTTATTTAAATTCATTACAATCTTCCATAAAGATTCAACTTGTAAAACACACCAGCAACAAATTGCATAGTCTCTACAACCACAACCACTGTAACTACTTCAGAGTGGTCATAGGTCTCTAGGTGGCCTCTCTCACCGGTCTCCTCCTTACACAGACACTCACTTTTGCAAGAATTAATTAGGGTGGACACAATGTAGGCCCACCATCATGGGCTTGCGGCTGCGGCTCTGATATAAATTTTACCCCCCAGTCAGATGCAAGCCAATTGGGGCAGGTGTGGGGCCATTGCCCCTTGAATTGTAGCAGCTTAACTGTATAGGCGTTATTGATTTCTCCCTTCCTCACATCCTCACAGGCCGTTCTGGAAGTTTCCTTGGCTGGGGGAAGGTTATATAAGCAGCCTTCCCTGGAGAGCGGGCCTTTTCTGACAACCTAAGGAGAGCAAGCACCCACCCACCCTTATCACTGGCAGTGTTATGTGGTTTGTCACCCTTGAATCAAGGGGGGGACTTGTATTTGAAAAACTTTGTTGTTATCTGGCTTGAGTCCTTTGACTAAGCCTAAGTAGAATACGCTATTTGAATTTGTTATTTTAATTCAATCCGTTGGATATGCATTTTATTTTGTAAACCAATAAAGTGCTGCGGCCAATTTTCTGGTCTGTGTATATTTTCTTTAATGGCATTTGTGATATTGTGAGCATGCAGCCTGCAATCCCATGTCCCGTTCTTGGCAGATATGGAGCTGTGCTATACTCCTTATTTATTTCTTATCGATTTAATTAACTGTGCTCCAAGGGAATTCATTGACATGGGAATATTCCCATGCAGTTTTTTTGGAACTTTCCTTTGTCCTTACGGTGTAAGGTTATGCCATTATACTGACTTACATGTGTTTTTATGCTGCAATCACTTGAGACCCATTTGCACACACAGGAGATCTCCATTTCACTAATTATGTAACTGTGGAACAGAATTGGCTGTGCAAGCAATTATTTTGATGTGTTATTGTACAGGGGGTGTATACATGACATCTATTAATTTCTGTTGTACTGTAATTAATTGAAATCACTTTTGAGGGATACATTTAAAACAATCTATTTTTGATGACCAGGGTAAAAGCAGCAAAAAAAAAAAGAAAGAATTTAATGTATGAAATTAAAATAATATGAATTATAAAGAAGTGAATACTATTTATGTTCAGTGTACATTACAGACTTCCCATAAATTAGGATTATTTTTTACAATCTGATCACAATATGTTGGTACCTTTATATTTTAGAAATACAGTATACAGACACACGGAGACGTATGGTAATGTATCATTTATACAAATGCTAAAGGAAAAAAAAACTATACATTGTAAATTGTTAAAAATCGAATCTAATCTAAGTCGTTTTAGCGGCTAGTGGCCAAAGGATTAAATGCGGCTGAAAAGCACTGCTGCCGAAGCGCTTTGGCAGCGGTGCCTATTTATTTCAATGGGCAGGGGCAGTAGAGGAGTGGTTTATACACCGCTCCTCCACCACCCCAAAGACGCTGCTTGCAGGACTTTTTTTTTTAACGTCCTGCCAGCGCAGTGCCCCAGTGTGAAAGCACTTGGGCTTTCACACTGGGGAGGCATGGAAGGTGTTTTTCAGGCACTTTACAGGTGCTATTTTTAGCACTATAGCACCTGAAAAACGCCCCCGTGTGAAAGGGGTCTAAGTCATCAAAGGTTTTGTAACATTGCCATCCATATTTAGAGGAAAAGTGTTGACTATATTCAAGTATGTGTTTTGAAGTTTTATTTTGAAGGATTTACTTTCTATCATTTTTTTAAGATTTTTACATTTTTCATGTCATTTTTTTAACCACTTGCTGCCCACTCACAGTAGATTTGCTGCAAGTGGGTGGCACAGCCAGGCACCGCAACGTACCAGTATGTCACGGTGTACTTCCTGGTTTAGTGGTGCACATGCGTGAGCCCCCTGCTGACCTGTGCCATGATTGGACACAGCACTAGTTTGTCAGCAGGTTACAGCCAATAATTAGTGTTGTACACCTGCTGATCAGCTGTGGCCAATCACAGCACAGTGTTCTGTGTTTACAAACACACAGAACTTTGTACTCAGACAGCGATCTGGCTGTTTCTCCCAGAAATCAGCCAAATCTGTGAATAAAAGCAACACATTACACTTGTTAGACACACATTTAACCCTTTGATTGCCCCTTCCCAGCCAGTGTCAGTGTATGGTATCAATGATCACTGTATTAGTGTCACTAGCAACGTCAGTTGGGCTACTTTCACACTGTGGCCGCGCCGATGATAAAGCGCCGCTCATTTAAACGGCGCTTTACCGTCATTTTAGCAGCATTTTTAACCCCCCGCTGACGGTCCAAGAAGGGGTTACAAGCGTCGTGTTGCGGCACTTCCAAATCGCTTTTCAGGTGCTTCGGAAGACCTGCCCATTAATTTCAATGTCCAGGGGCGGTTTAGGAGCGCTGTATACAGCACTCCCAAACCACCCCAAAGATGCTGCTTGCAGGACTTTTTTTCCCCGTCCCACAAGCGCACTGCCTCAGTGTAAAAGCACTCGGGCTTTCACACCGGGGTGGCACGGGAGGCAGTTTTCAGGCACTTCTTTTAGCGCCAAAACACCTGAAAACTGCCTTCAGTGTGAAAGTAGCCTTAGTGTTCCTCCTAGCCAGTGTCTGTTAGCGCCATATTATCAGTCACACTATAAGCCGCTGATCACCGCCATTACTAGTATAGTGTTTGCACAGATCAGTATCTTGAACACAATCAAAACTATACTGGTGTACTCAATAGAATAGTGTCTCCAAGACATGTAGCAGAATGCATTTTGCCTAAATTTATGAAGACATTTCTTCAAAATTTTCAACCTTTCTTTCATTTATATATTTTTTAAAAATGTGGTAAACAAATACCCCAATGGTCAATATATGCCAAGGCCATGGCACAGTCTAAATGAATCCAGATGGGATGATGGGTAGTTAAACACCACAGAGGTAGTTGATCACCTGAAGTAACAGGACAGTGGACAAAAGATGAGACGCTAACAACGTCAAACTGCCCCACAGCAACAGTGAGCCTAGGGCCTTTCAGCAGCCTGACATGCTGTTATCCATAGTAAAGATCTTCAAGATAGGAAGGTAAACATTTCCAGATTCCAGAGCTGGCTTCCGGACCACAAAGCCAGGAACAACCTGGTCCTTGGTTATGAATTTATCCACACAAGAACCTGATAGACTTGTCCTACAGTGACAGAATAATGCAATGTTAGAGGTTTGGTGATAAACTGAGAAAATGAGACCACCTCAAAGAAGGCTACAATCCAGGCCAAGGTTCTCATGCCAAACCAGAGTCAGGTGATTTCTAAATTAGAGAGCTTGAGACCAGAAAGTTAAAAGTTTCTCCTGAGGAAGGAACAAACGTGCCTGAGCTGAGTCTAAGACTAAAAATCCCCACTGAAGAGTAGCTTCTAGCAATAATTTTGAAGGTTCATGAATCACCTGAACCATTGCATTCTCTGGACAGTCAAGGCCATGGTGGCCAACAGAAACTTGTACTGATTGTTTCTCTCAACAGAAGTTCATCTAAATACCCAACAATGGGTATGCTACAAGGGTGCAGCAGAGCATTTACTGGGGAAGCCATCTGGGCTGAAGGGCAATGTCACAAACATATGGAGTAGAGTTTCCACAGCATAAATAGTAAACACAGAGCACCGGAAGATGGGGACATGCAAATGTATAGCCTTGATGTCCAGAGAAGCCAGGAAATCTACATGGTGAGGGGAGGTGAGGACAAGTTTGGTGGATTCCATGAATATTTTCTGGACTCAAAAGAAGACTTGCACAGCTTATTGATCCTAGATGAAGACATATCCTCTCTTGATTTGGTAATATGAACAGGTTGGGGTAAAACCCCCTGAACAGCTCCCTAACAGAAAAGACATCCTGATCTAGAGGATCCAAGAGAGCTAGATGAAGATAAGCCAACTTGTGCAGTGACACAAGAAGGATGGAAGACAATAAGCAGAGAAGGGATGGGGGAGCGAAAACACATGTGGAGTGCTAAGGTTCCACCTCCTGCACCCAAACACTGGAGATAAGACAGACACCCCACTATAGTTTCAGAACTGTGAACAGGTATGAATAACACTCATGTAATTGTTCCACCACAGGGACTGAGGAATAAAAGATCTGCTTCAGAAGACCCACCAAAGCTGTACGAAGAACTGCTAATCTGTGCTTATGTGTACATACTGAAAATACAAGTTAGTTCCTGTAAGTATTTATTATTTTTATTGAGCATGAAGAAAGTTGAGGATTTACCAATAATTACACACCTTCATTTTCCTCTCCATTGCTGCTTGCTTCCGCCATTTCTGTCCCATCCAACTCAGATTCGCAGCCTATCTCCAGTGTCCCATCAGCTGGACAACTAGACTCTTCTTTCTGATAGAAACAGTAAAAGACAGAAATTATAGTAAACAAACAGAAAAAGTAGATCTGAACAAATTCGAAGATAACAACCTTTATAAATATGTTTTAGTCAACCCACTACTCTACTTCGCTTAAAGAAAAATCCCTAGGCAGAAGTGCACACTTATTTATTTAAAGCCCAACTAAACTTCCAGTTTTAAATCGGCTACATACAATCAAAAGCAAAAAGTGTTAAAAGACCTGCAGTTGGTTTTCTTTAGAAAGCGGCCACAGCCTGAATAGAAAAGCCTCTTCCCTGGCAGCATGCTGCAAAGACAGACAATTTCTCTTTGTGTGGAAGCTCATGCTCCATGCTGATTGGAGAACTCTAGCTCCAACTCACCAAGGGATGTCTCATACCTCTGCAGAAAGACCACTGCTTCCACACATACAGCAAGGGTCGGTCCTTTGCAGCATGCAGGCAGGAGATAGGCATTTCTACTCGGGCTGTAGCTGCTTTCTAATCAAAGCTGACTTTATGACTCTGCACACCCTTTGTTTTTTTTGATGCACCTGAAATCTGATTGCAGTTTAAAATAGACTTTAAGTCATCATGTGCTAACAAACAAATAATAATAATAATAATGTTGTACAAGTTAACTTTAACTGAAAATCCAATAGTAAAAACGGATTTTGTGAACCCATAGGATTGTTTTTGGCTCTTTGCTTAAAATGGACCTTCACACTCTTCACCCACCTCTCCCGTCATACCATTTATTTTCTTATATTTTTTAAAGTAAGCATGCACCTCTCCCCCCCATCCCTTCTGGATTTCTTGCCTAGGTTAGAATGAAGTACCCAGCAGCCAAATGCAGCCCCCTGGAATACTCATGTCATTGAGCCACTCAACCAAAAAAGCATCATTAGGGAGCTGGTTGTCTATTCCTGGTTCTTGCAGCTGGCCACCCAATGATGGCTGTAAGAACCAAGAAGAAACAGCAGTCTCGCAGTGATGCAAGTAGAGAAGATGGAGGTGCAGGACTGGGTGCACAGCAGCACAGAGTGCTGAATTACTCCAGAACGTTATTTTCACTGGGTGTGAGTATGTTTTTGTGGCTAAACCAGCACACAAGGTAAGAGGGGATTAAAAAAATAAAACAGGGTGGCGAAGTTCAGCTTTAAGAGATTCTGTAATGGGATGCCGACAAACTACTGCAGGTGTGAGGTGCATGCCTATACCCACATTTCTAAAACCTTTCTTTATTGGGCACATTTCAGGACAATCCTCCAGTAATGTTGAAGCTTGCTTATAAGTCCTGCTTCTACACATTCCTTCTAGCCCATCATTAAAATGGGCAGCCTCAGTGGCCAATAGGAATTTGCAGAATGTAGGAAGCTTTAGTACAAACAGGAGATTATGAAGCTTTGCCTAAGAAAATCCTGAGAATTAGCCATGACATGAAAGCTTTATAGAATGCTGCAGGTATACACAGCCACCTCTAGATGTCTGCATCTCATGCATGCAGCAGTTTGCCACCTTCCCATCAGTGACAGAAGCTCTAGTGGGATCTGATCTTCATGTTGTAGTGATAAATAAACACAGTCTTATTTAACAAATTACATATATAATGATTACACTGTCATATATTCAAATGCTTAAAGCGGAGTTCCACCAAAAAGTGGAACCTTCGCTTATCTGTCTCCTCCCCTCCTCTGGTGCCACATTTGGCACCTGTCGGGGGGAGCGGGTACCTGTTTTTGACAGGTACCCTGTTCCCACTTCCATCGGACCTCGCCACGGCGAGGTACATCAGAAGTCCGGACCCCTCCTCCTCCCCCTGTCGGGCCAGTAGGAGAGTGCAGCCACACTCACACATGCGCAGGAGGGACCCGGTCGTGAAGCCGAAAAGCTTCATGGCTGGGTTCCCTTACTAGCAATGGCGGTGACAGCACCCAACAGCCGATGGAAACATCAGCTCCGGTGCCGTCATCGCTGGCCTCCAGGACAGGCAAGTGTCATGTCAGGCATGTCTAGCTGCTGACGTTTCATTTTCTGCGGGGAAGGTGGAACTCTGCTTTAAAGAGATCAAGGTCATTAATGCAAAGAGTGAAAAAAAAAAAAAAAACTTTTACATAGCAGTTAGATGGACTGGCTTTATCAGCAATTATTGCAACCAAACAGACCAAGACAATCAATCATAAATAAACTGGCACTACTTCATGCTTCACAGCTAGGGTACAGTATTTGTATGTATGCATTTCTGCAAACACAATTTCATTTTATGTCATTACAGAAAACTGTTCCAGTAGTGCTGTAAAAAAAAATCAATAATATGATCAGGAGACAGAAATGACACTCTGAATTTAGACAAGTACACACTATAGAGAGTTGTGCTTTGTTCATATTTCATGCTAGAGGTTTACAACCACTTTAAGACAAACAGAATTATTTTGGAGTGCAGTGGTTTCCTCCATGATAAATACAAATATCACAAATCTCAAGTCGTTTACTGTATTCTTGCTGCAGATTCATTAAAATAAAGAGATGCCTGCAGATACTTTTCAGCTATCTGCACACTGTGTCCTCTGTGAATGATCTCACTGTGGACTGATGAAGCCATAAGTCTTTAAGAATCTTTAATAACTCTTTATATCCTTATTAGGTTTAAAAAAAAAACAAAAAAAAAAAAACTTTTCTAATGGCCAGTACAAACAATCCGAAAATCGGACGACAGATTGTACGACTTTTTACGCTCAATAGTCGCAAGTAGAAATTTAATAGGTTACTAAAGTCACGAAAATTCTCGTACGACAGAAAAAAAAAATCAGCAGTGATGTCATGTGTTGTAATGTATTTGTATTGTATTTTTGGATGACAACTGTACTGACTAAACGAAAATCGTACGATCTGGTATCGTACAAGGAAAATTTTCGTGTTTGTCCGATCGAATAATATCGGATGAATTGTTGTGATCGGCTCTCGAAAGCTCTGTACTAACGATCCGATTATCATACGATCGTGTCGAAAGCGGTATTTTTTGTCCGATTTTCGGATCGTGCGTACGAGCCATTAGGTCTTCTGCATACTCATTTAATCAGGCCATAGCGTGCATTAACAGAAAATATCAGGTCAGCAAAATTGTGTGTTTTATCTGACAGGACAGGTCAGACATACACCTGAATTGATTAAAACACTTGACTCACTGTTTGCAATAGCCCAATGAACCCATCTTTAAAATGTCTGTGACAGACTCACCCGGGACAGGAGCTTTTGGAGGGGACTGAATGTGAGCCTCTTGCCTACAGATTATGGGCCCTGGCATTTGGGGTACCCTTGAGGTGTTACAATGTCATTAGCAAAAAGGTTTACATTTCCCTTCCCACTAATGACCTTCATCTTTAATGCATTTGTCTAGTAAGGAATTGGCAATATTTGTGGAGTCCAGATCATTATTTAGAAGGCATTCATGCTGGAGTCCAGAATCTTTCTATGGGTTTACAAAATTTTTTTTACAGTTTTAAAATAGGGTAAACACATCTAAACTGACTAACGTGAATGTTCTTCAAATAAATAATTCCACACGCTTTTTAGCTTAGTGTACTATAAAGTTAAGAAAATATGTGAAAGATTTGTCTTAATAGTGCTAGAACCCATGAAAACACCTGGCATTTAGGTTATAACAACGCAAAATACAATGTGAAAATGACAGCATACATATTTGTCACCAATATGGGCAGAATATTAAAATCTTTTAGTGTGCTATGAATTACTGTATCAACTGGCTTTTTTGCCCTTTGGTAAATCATTTCACTTTAATAAATAGTACTGTTTGTATAGTTTAGAGTGAGCCAGATCTTTCATTTGGGCAAATCTTGTCTGGCGCCATTAAAATCTGCCTCAAGAAAATTCCTTATATAACAGTAACATGGTTACATTTAGCACACTCTGCTTTTTAGTTCCTGCATCCTAAAAGATCGGTCTTTAATGCTGATTAATCATTACATTACATTGATAAGAAGCAGCAGAACATAGAATTTGGTCAGTGTCCAAGAAATGTACTTACTTTAAGAGCATAGAGTCCTGACTTCCCAGGGATTTTGAAGAAGGTCCCATCTCCCACACGAGTGTTAGTATGAAGCATTGCATTTAGACAAGCCAACGGAGAAGTACCACTGCAATGCAAGATAACAATAACAAAACAGAGAGAAGAAAAAGCATGCATGAAAATGAGTGTAAAACACGTGAGCTCATCTACATCCTACAATGCCTTCTCTCCCCCCTGGCTTTCTTTCCTCTTCCTTTTTTCTGTTCATGGTTCCCTTTAGAGAAATTCTTCGGAGCCTGAAAGCATCTACATTACAATAAAGGGTTCAACAATCCTAATCAAATGCATCTGCTCCATAGGCTTCAGGGGAAAAATCTGTGCATTATAATTATATTTCTTCCATGCAAACAAAAAAAAAAAAAAAATGAACCATGCGCTTTCAAGAAAGCAGTGTACAAATATTTAAGTAAAATCATTCAGTAAATAACACAGTAAAGCTGTGGATTTTCAACATGCTGCAGACAATGCCACTGATGCACATGAATGATCAGAAGGGAAAAAAAAATCAAGTTCATTGGCAGCTGTATCCAGTGGGATAAAAGGCAACAAAAGCAGAGTGAGAAAAGGCCCCGGAAGAACAGTTTTAAGTTACAAGTGGTAATGATTCTCCCTTTAGAAATCTGCCTCAAGAGTCAAAATTAAGTTGCTTCTGCATGCTCGAGTTTGCAGCCGGTCTGGAGAGATGAGTATGCATCAAAAAGCATCAGGAAAAACAGAAAACAGCTTAGTGAAATAAAAAAAAAAAAAAAGCAAATAAATGAAAAATCCAATCCAATTGGATTGGCCATACAGGCCAGTTTTTTTGTTTTTTTTTTCTGAAAGGGAAGAGAAAAGACAAAAAAGGTTGTAGCTGAAATGGAGACATAACACTGAGCAGGAGAATACTTCCCTATGCAAACACAGACTTGCTGTGCGCATTGCCTTTAGCAAATCTGTCTTTGCAAGAACTGTTGCTTTCCAAGCTGCCCTACTCGGCTCAACATCTATGACACATTTTTCCATACGAAGTACACAGCCCAAACTGAATATCCACGTGCAGTGCACACAAAAGAAACTTCCTGAGAAGAACTCGCATCAGCCATAGCTTCTTGCTAAATTATCAAATGAGACTTATCTGTGAACTGGTAAACTGTGGTATTCAGTCAGCGCTATAGGCAGAGTTAAATGGTAGTAAGAATCAAAAAGTATCAAAATAAAACAGCAGGATGGGTGTTAGAATATCTGTGACGGGATGAGTTCTTTTAGAAGCAGTCAGTGTAGTAAGTCCCTCATAACAAGTATGAATAAAAAAATCATATCGTTCACTCCCTCATCTGGCTGTGTGTGTGGCATCCCACTGTCAAATCGTCATTGAATAATCTAAGTGCATCCTATTGGCAAGAATCCAGCAGAGTAGATGTAGGCAAAGGAGGGGTGAGCCAGACCTGTCTGAGCCTCGGACGCTGGTCTCCTGACAGGTAGCAGCAAGATGATAGAAGCAGAGAGCGCTCAATGTGATGTCACACATCTACCTGTGTCCCTTCTGGCACGTATTGGTTGTAATGCCTCTCTTTATCAAGGTCTAAAAGAAGAGTGTAGAGCCTCCCTAAAAATCGCATCTATCCTCCTCAAAAAAGGTTTAACTGCTTCATTGCTGCATCATTTTTGAGTTCAAGTTTCACAAATTCGCCTGTGAAGTAATGTTTCACAAAAAAATAAAAAGGAAGAAGTACAGTGAAAGATAATAAATAAATAAAAAGATGAACTTTAATTGTAGATACTTAAAAAAAAATGTTTAACATTATTAATAAATAATATTATAATAATAATTACTTTATTTTTATTTTAAATATTATTATTGTTGTAATAATAATAATAAGTGAAAATATCAATGAGACCTGCAGGCATATTTACTTCACAATCCATTTAGGTTCGTATCACGACATCTTTCTGGGCAATAGAAAGCATAAAAGAAAGATTTGAGGGGTGGCAATTTCATCCACAAAATGTTCTGCAGGTCTCAATAACGACACTGAGCTTTTGGGTTTTAATTAGAGTGTTACAAAACCCACAACAGTAAAATCAGTCTGTATATGCAGTAAAGAATGCTTGTTAGCCCCCTTGCACATTGCAGCTTGAAAAGGCTCAGTACAGCTTTTTTTTTTTACTGAGCTAAAATACAGCTCATTAATTGTAATGTGCCTATGCACACAGGCATGAAAACAAGCCCATTCTTCAGTAAAAAAAAAAAAATTAGAAAAACCTGCTTTTCAGTAATTTACACCTCATGCCCGCAAACACGCGTGAATGCTCACAACATGCGCAAATGCTCATTTACATATTATGCAGAAAGAGAACGTGAAAATAAGTTTGTGCGCAAACATACAAAAATGCGCATAAATACGCGCAAATACATACCATAAAAAAGTCTG
The DNA here is from genome assembly GCF_042186555.1 of Aquarana catesbeiana. Taxonomy (NCBI): domain Eukaryota; kingdom Metazoa; phylum Chordata; class Amphibia; order Anura; family Ranidae; genus Aquarana; species Aquarana catesbeiana. The sequence continues at coordinate 495,989,465 of NC_133328.1, read as the reverse complement.
AAAAAGTAGATGCTCAAACAGGAGTATCATGTGCAAGAGGCCTTATACTCACTGTGCAACCTAAAGGGTTAATCTTCTGCAATGTGTAAAAAGGCAGTTTGCTCCTGTATGCACAGATTCTCCCATTTTTGCATTGTTTGCAAAACATCTACAATTATTATTTATTTATTTTTTTATTAGTATCATTTTTCTTTTTTCCCTTTTTCTGTGGAATATTACTCCACTGATGGATTTGTAAAACCTGAAAAGAAGATGCAGCAATGAAGCAGATAAATCTTATTACAGGGCAATGGATGCGGTTTAGAAGGGAGGCTCTACATTTCTGTGTTAGTCCTTGTAACATAATGAGTGGTATTACAAATAAAACGCGTAGGAAGTGATGCAGGTAGATGTTTTAGACCACAATGAGCTTCCCTGCAACACTTTCACCATCTTGCCTGATGCCTGTCAGGAGACTGGTGGCCAGGGCTCTGGCAGGTTTGGCCAACTCCTCCTTTGCCTACATCTACTCTGCCTGGTTCTTGCCAAGGGGATCCACCTTACGATCCAAAATGCTATGAGTTAGCAGGATGCCACATACACAGGCAGATGAGTGAGTCAATATGATTTTTATATTCATGCTTGTTATGAGGAACTTGTAATGCTGACTGCTTGTGACAGAACTCATCTCCTGTCCATTTATATCTTAACAAAGTTACATTCTGCTGTTTTATTTTGTTACTTTTTTAAAATTTCTGCTATTTATCACTGCCTATGACTAGGTTCACACTACCGCAGGTGTGGAAGTGTGTGTAAATCTGTTCCCGTACCCAAAACGCCACCCTTAATGGCACCCCCAGACATCCGAAAGCGCAGCACATTTTTGGTGCGCAAAACTGCATGGTGCCGCAGCAGCACATGATTCCATGCAGCTTTGTTTTGAAAACAGAGTCGAGGATATTTTTCCTGCATTTCCCGCAGATACTGCTGTCCACTCAACTAAATGGGCTGCTGTGTCTACGCAGTTGCGGCATGAAGGACCCGCAATAATGTGAACCGAGCCTTAAGCATTTACTGAATACCGAAGCTAATTTGTTGTGTAGATATTTGGGGGGATCTATCTTTTTCAGTTATAGTCTTCCCTTATATTGCGCTACAGACATATAGATTTTTTCTGTTTTTACATACCTGTGAACAGATTACATTTATATATTTAGAAGACACTTTTCACAATAATGCCCTGTACACACGATCGGACATTGATCGGACATTCCGACAACAAAATCCATAGATTTTTTCCGACGGATGTTGGCTCAAACTTGTCTTGCATACACACGGTCGCACAAAGTTGTCGAATAATCCGATTGTTCTGAACGTGGTGACTTAAAACACGTACGTTGGGACTATAAATGGGGCAGTAGCCAATAGCTATGTTTCTTAATTTATTCTGAGCATGCGTGGCACTTTGTCCGTCGGATTTGTGTACCCACGATCGGAATTTAACGGATCGGATTTTGTTGTTGGAAAATTTTATATCCTGCTCTCAAATTTTGTGTGTCGGAAATTCCAACGGAAAAAGTCCGATGGAGCCCACACACGATCAGAATTTCCGACAACACAATCCAATCGCATTTTTTCCGTCTGAAAATTTGACTGTGTGTACAGGGCATAACAGTTACAAATTTGATACAGACTAAAAGCACAGCAAAAGAACAAAAATGGAGTTGTGCCTGTCACCTAAAACTTTTAGAAAAAAATAACTAAATCAGGGAAGCCTGATACAGTGAAAAAAAAATTGAAAAAATGAAAGTATACATAAAAGGCAAAACTTTTTTTTTCGTTTTGGATAGATTGGAGAGGGATTAAGTTGTTATTGCTTTATGTGCCCCTGTTATACGTAATACGCCCTCTTTACATTAAGTCCCAAATTTTGGGTCGTCTCAAAAATAGTAAGAGGAGAAATATTCCAATGGGGCGCTAGTTCTGGTGACCCTGGTGACAACCAAAGAGCCAATCATTTTGGAGTCATTTCCTCTCACTTCCTGTTGTAGCTATAGCAACAAAAAAAAAAACAGGGGTTGCAACCCTCTCTTATTCTATGCATGAAAAAAAAAGCTTTATAGTTGTATAGTTCTACTTTAATAGAATTAAAAATATAAAAAAAAAAAAAAGTACTGTTCAAAAGTAGAAAAGGTTACCGATACTGCACGAAGAGTCAGTTTGCTTTTAAATTGATTTGTAAACGTTTATATAATTTGGAAAAACTAGCTAAAATGTCACGCTGGGTAACTGTCCTGATGCTGCTATAGTGGTAAAGCAATTTAAATGAAAACTTTTTTTTATATATCTATATGTATTTTATTACATGTAGATTTGAAAAAAAAAAAGTCGGTGCAGTCTGCAACTGAACGATGATATGATCCATTCTGGCCAGCATATCTCTAGAGTTAAGAGAGAATATGTACTTACAAAAACACACATGTTAATCTACCTTACAGCATCTAAACTGCACTGGGAAAATGAAAGATAGAATTTTCTTCGGTACGAGGCACCAAAACTGATGGTGTTTGTGCCCAATTTGTGTAATTGTCAGAGACATCTGTCCGAGTCTGGAACTAAGACTGGCATGTCCATACTGGATACTCCCTCCTCAGTGTCCTCCCTCCCTGGCCACTGTGCCAGTCACACAGACAGGTACATGGCTGAGGAGTTTTGTAGTGTGCCAGGCGAAGCTTGATAGGAAACTGAGGGACTAATACCCATAAAGTCTTTCTTGCTGATTGACAGTGAGCACATAGCAGTGGGCAAATTCACAGCCACGATTCATTTCAACAGCAGCTTTCAAATCTGCCTGCTGCCATCTGCTGTCAATCAAAGGTTAGTTTCTCAGTTCTTCGTAATGCTCTGCCCATCTAACAGACACTGCAGCCATGGGAACCAAGTTCCCAGTAAGGTCAGCCTTCCCTGTGACTCAGCCCATTTCCCGAATATGGGCACAGCCATATCTGCCATATTTCGGTAAAGATCAAAATGGATCCTCTTGGTCCATTTGTTTACATTCTCCCAGAATTTCCCGGCTGACAGACGAAGTGGACCAGGGATAGAGTCCTGTGTGGAAAGTTGTCACATTTATAACAGAGTCCTATCACAGACATGCCCTATAACTCTGAGCACTGGTGTATTTCTGTACACCAGTTTAGAGCTGGTCTTTATTGTGGCCAGTTTTCTAATCTGCGAACTTGCAGTAATTCTTTGAGAACCTGTCGCTGCCGCAGCAAAAGGTTCCTGGCATAAGAGGTGGTAATTTTACTGAAACTGGTACAAATTCTTGCCTGAATTAGAAACAAGTAGTTCTAAATTTAACTATCACCAGAAAATAGCCACAAATGTTTTTTTGAATCTCCCCCAGAGGCTGATTGAAAAAAAAATGAAGGGCAAAACCTCTGCTCCTCGATTCATTTATTTTCATATCCAGTTCAGTATCCACTGCAGCTTGATATGCAAAAAAAAAAACAACAAAAAAAAAAAACAGACCAAAGCATCTTTGTTTGCCTCCTGATTCTTCAAGGACACAAGAAAATCAGTTTTAATTAAATTATTTTCTTTAATGAGGAAGCCCTTTTTTGGCAAAAAAAGGGTTTCATTTTACAGTAAATGTAAAGTTTTTTTTAAAAAAAAAAGACTGTTTTCTGTAGAAGTGCAGGGTCATCAAACCACTTGAGGCTTTCTACATTTTAGGATTATGCTACAAACAGGATTAACTTTAGTGATTTTTATGTTTAAACAGACACAATTAAGCTGTTCCACTTCCAAATCAGTCTTTGTTTTCATGATCTTGGTCTCTGGGGAGAATGTAAACCTATAAGCCTTGTTGTTTCTCTTCTGCTGAATCAAATTTGTAGAGCAGATTAAGTTATCAGAAATTAGCGGGAATTACTATTGAATACATATAAAGCGGACATCTATAAATCTGCTTGTGCTACACTACGGCCAGCTTAATCATTAAAATGTAAAAAAAATCTGCTAGCTGTAGTAACCAATAAACACTTAATAGCAAACACTCCTGCCAAACCTTTAAAACTAAACTCCAGTCAGCAACCGTATAAATTGCTTTCACAGGTTTCCTCCCTGCTGCTCCTCTTTGCCGCTCATCCATATCATGGGGAAAACAGAAAATAAACTGCGCTTATGATAAAAAAACTAAATATACAACTGCAACAATCAAGTGAGATATTATCACAAAACAAAATAAGTAAATAGGTATGTTGCTCTAAATAAAATAAACAATGAATGAATTATATGAAACAAGTGAGTCCAAGAGTCACAAATGTGACAAAAAGTGAAAGTTTAACTGTTGTGTCCTTCCTCCACCTTGTGAGACCAACACCAAAAAATAGGATGTACCCTTACTAAAGAGTGTTGACCACCTATTATGGGGGGATGAATATAGGCTTGTGTATCTGGAATACCCACTTAGCAAGCCACCTCCGGGGAATACATCAGGTTTCTTTCACTCCAACCTGGGTCATATACCCCAAATGAGAGACAAATTCCACAATGGCGTAAAACCTTTTGAACCGGGATTTAATGAAGATAAGGCACTTACATGAAAGACAATTAAAAACAGCATGTACTGGACACAATGGTTTCAAAGCTGTATCCATCCTCCAATCGCAATGACAGGAAATGATGCTATCGCCCGACCGTCTTCGTCGCTAATCTGACTTCTTCCAGGGCACCGGAAGAAGTTGAAAAGGTTTTACACTATTGTGGCGTTTGTCTCTTATTTGGGGTATATTACCAGATGTCACGGTTGGAGTGAAATAAACCTGATGTCTTACCCGGTGGTGGCTTGGAGCTTTTGCTGAGCAGACCTCTTCATAGACGTGGAGCATCCCAGATATACAAGCCTATGCTGACCCCCCGTAATAGGTGGTCAATGCTTTTGGTAAGGGCACATCCTATTTTTTGGTGGTGGTCTCACAAGGTGGAGGAAGTTGGTGACACAACAGTCAAACTTTCAATTTTTGTCACATTTTTGACTCTTGGACTCTCTTGTTTAATATAATTAATGTATTGTTTATTTTATTTAGCGCAACATACCTATTTGCTCATCCATATCAGCCTTTCCTGATGTCATTGCATTCAAATCAGGACCAGTGGTCCTTCATTGTATGCAAGGACATTGAGGATTCTGTCTACACTCCAGAAGCTTCAGAGAACGGAGTAAGGAGAAAAAGTAATAATAGCAGTGTGATGCTGACTGAAAGTGCAAATCTCTTCATCGGGGTCAGAGGCAATAATAAATCCTGACAGAAAGTGCAACCCTTTCTTATTCTATTTAAACTGGTACTTTCAAAAAAAGAAAACAAAATTAGGTAAACTAACAGCAATGAAAAGCATTATGATTTCAAAGTAACAAAGAAAGAACTAAATGCAATTATCAGCATCCTATCTGCGTCTATTAACTTCCAAAATGGTGTAAAGGTAACCCTAATAGTATTTGTCAAAAAACATTTGTCATTGGGACAGAAAATGAGGTGAAATCTTCTGAAGAGGAGCACAGACAGAAAAACAAATGTCACAGGGGTGATGGGCGGCACAGTGGTGTAGTGGATAGCCCTTTTGCCTAGCAGTAAGAAGGGTAGCTGGTTCAAATCCCAACCACGACACTACCTGCCTGGAGTTTGCATGTTCTCCCTGTACTTGCGTGGGTTTCCTCCCACACTCCAAAGACATGCTGGTAGGTTAATTGGAACCTGTCTAAAATTGTCCCTAGTATGTATGAATGTGAGTTAGGGACCTTAGATTGTAAGCTCCTTGAGGGTAGTGACTGATGTGAATGTACAATGCATATGTAAAGCGCTGTGTAAATTGACGGCACTATATAAGTACCTGAAATAAATAAAAAATGTTACGTCTCTTGTGAAAAACATATGCTTGTTTCTAGTTCTGTACACTTCTGATCTACACATGAGTGAAACCGTGAATACATCGCTGGACTGTATTACGCAATGATAACTGCCGACTATCTGCAAGTGTCATTATTTACAGGAGTGGCAACATTTTGACAGCTGCTCATGCTATGTAATACAATGTAATTCTCACCTGTCATTTTGACAGCCGGTAATTGCAATAATAGTGTCGGGGGAGTGGTGGAAGGGGAAGCAGACCTGAACAAAGGGAGTATGCCCATAAACTTTTTTCTAATGTTTTTTTTGGTTCCAGCGAAACTCCACCCAAAAGGAGAAGCTCTGCTTGCCTGCCTCCTCCTCCCCCCTCTGCTGCCACATTTGCCACCTTGTGGAGGGGGGGGGGGGGGGGGTTGACAGGTACCAGCTCCCACTTCTGGCTCAGTTCAGCAAGGTGAAGTGAGCCGGAAGTTCGGCCCCTCCCCCTCGCAGCCGGTCCATTGAGGAAGCGCAGCGCGATTCATGAATTGAGGCTTCACAGCTGGTTTCCCTTAACCAAGATGGTGACATAGGAAACCAAGAGCCGATTCTTGAGGACACCGCTGGATGACAGGACTGATAATCCGAATAGTAAAAGTCAGCAGCTACAGTATTTGTAGCTGCTGCCTTTTCATTTTTTTTGGGGGGGGGGAGAAACTCTTCTTTGTTGTTTAAAAAGAGGGACTGCTAAAATTGTAGAAAGAACTATCAAAGGGCATTTTAAGCAGAATATTTATATAGTACATTGATATATTCTTCTACTAAACAATAACTTACAATTTCTATTAAATATTCTAGCCCCATCACACAATATGCAAATAACTGATCATATGCAACAGGAATTCAGTTTGAAAATATAACCAAAACAACCACAATAATACACTGACCATGTTGCAGATGTATAATCAATGTATACTTAAAATAGGATTTTTATAACAGCTTACCTGTAAAATCCTTTTCTTTGAAGTACATCACGGGACACAGAGCCATAGTAATTACTATGTGGGTTATAGGCCACCTTCAGGTGATAGACACTGGCACACCCTAAGACAGGAAATCCACTCCCTATATAACCCCTCCCACTACTGGGAGTACCTCAGTTTTTGTAGAAAAGCAATACACGTGTATACCAGAAAGAAGGGTGGGACCTCTGTGTCCCGTGATGTACTTCAAAGAAAAGGATTTTACAAGTAAGCTGTTATAAAAATCCTATTTTCTTAATCGTACATCACAAGACACAGAGTCATAGTAATTACTATGTGGGATGTCCCAGAGTAATGCCAACTGAAGGGAGGGAGACACAACAAAATTAGGGCAGTATGAGATCAGAGGACTTATACTGCTGCCTGCAGCAAACTGCGCCAAAAGGCGAGATCCTCATGACTTTTTACATCTACCTGATAGAATCTGGTAAATGTATGGATTGAAGACCAAGTTGCGGCCTTACAGATTTGAGCCATGAAGGCTTGGTGATGCACTGCCCATGAAGCACTAACAGCCCTTGTGGAGTACGCTTTGATTTGAAAAGGTGGAATCTTCCTCTTTAAACCATAAGCTTGAACAATTACTTGTCGAATCCATTTAGAAATAGTAGATTTCGATGCTGCCTGTCCTCGCAGTCGCCTTCAAGTAGACCTTAACTGCTCTCACCACGTCAAGAGAATGTCGTGACTTTTCTTCCATAGATCCGGGTTCTGGAAAAAATGAAGGTAGAACAATATCCTGGTTTAAATGAAAACGTGACACTACCTTCGGTAGAAAGTTAGGATGAGGACGCAATACTACCTTATCCTTGTGAATAATTAAATATGGCTCTTTACAAGAAAGAGCAGACAACTCTGATACCCTTCTTGCAGAAAATATTGCTACGAGAAAAATTTGTTTCCTTGTCAAAAGGACCAAGGGAATATGTCGTATCAGCTCAAAAGGCTGTTTCTGTAATGCTGACAGAACTAAATTCAAGTCCCATGGGTTCAGGGGTGACCTAAACGGAGGAATAAGCCGTGTTACCCCCTGAATAAAGCTATGAACCAAAGAATGCGAAGCAAGTGGTCGCTGAAATAATACCGATAAGGCCGAGACTTGGCCCTTGATAGTACTCAAGGCCAACTTAGTTTCTAACCTCATTTGTAGAAAGTCAAGGATTCTACCTATGACATACTTCCTGGGGTGTCAACCCCTGGATTCACACCAATAGGCATATGCTTTCCAGACTCTATAATATATGATTTTGGAGGCCGGATACCTTGCATTAACAAAGGTAGATACCACTAAACCTGACAGCCCACGCTTCTTCAGAATGTGGGTCTCAATAGCCAAACCGTTAAATTTAGCATTTGTAAGGTAGGATGTAAAACCGGACCTTGCAAGAGAAGGTTTGGACGTGGAGGTAGGGTCCATGGGTCCCCTACCGCCATCTTTATGATCTATCTCTGCAAACCAAGAGCCATGCCAGGGCCACAAGAATCACAGACTTCCCCTCCTGTTTGATCCTGCGAAGAAGTCGTGGAAGCAGCAGAATAGGAGGGAATGCATAAATCAGTGAAAACTGATTCCACGGGAATACCAATGCATCTGTTCCGCAAGCTAGCGGATCTTGTGTTCTTGACACAAAGTTGTCGACCTTTTTTGTGGAACCTGGACGCAAACAGATCTACGTCCGGAATCCCCCATCTTTGACATATTGTCAGGAAGATATCAGAGTGAAGAGACCTTTCTCCCGGGAACGATTGCTGGCGACTCAAGTAGTCCGCCTGCCAATTCTCTATTCCTGGAATGAAGACTGCCGACAGGCAAGGTACATTGTTTTCTGCCCAAGTTAGGATATGATTCACCTCTCTCTTGGCCACACAACTTCTCGTGCCCCCTTGGTGATTGATATAGGCCACTGCTGTGGCATTGTCGGACTGGATCTGGACAGGACAATTCCATAATCTGAACGTCCAGGCCCTCAGGTCGAAGCGCGCTGCTCGAATCTCTAGAATATTGATGGGCAAGGTAATTTCTGACCTGGACCATTTCCCTTGGACAGTCACCTCTTTCAGGACTGGTCCCCAAATCGAAAGGCTGGCATCTGTTGTTACTACCTTCCAGGTAACTGGTTATCAACCACCAACTGAGGCTCTGGCGCACCTTTGGAGACAAACACATTGGGAAATCTAGAGCTTAGACCTTCTTGTTCCAAGCCAATAGGATACCGTTTTGCAGCAGTCTCGAATGAAATTGAGCATAAGGAACGACCTTGAGTGAACCCACCATCTTTCCCAACAACCTCATGCAAAGTCGAATAGAGGATTCTTCTTTGCCTTGACTACCTGAATCAGCTCCCTTATGGTAACGATCTTCAACTGGGGTAAAAATACCCTCTTCTGGGCTGTATCTATGATCAGACCCAAGTATTCCAATTTCCTTGATGGTTTTAAGGAAGATTTCTCTAGGTTGAGAATCCAACCTAGGTATTCCAGGTAGTTAACTGTGGTGAACATACTTTGGTCTAAGCGGGCTACCGACTGGTCTATCAAGAGCAGATCGTCTAAGTACGCTAAAATCGTTATACCATGAGCCCTTATCCTGGCTAATGGAGGGGCCAGAACCTTTGTAACTACTCGAGGAGCAGTAGCTAGTCCGAAAGGCAGAGCTACAAACTGAAAATTAAGATTTTCTATATCGAAACGTAGATATTTCTGGTGAGCGTGGAAAATCGGGCACATGGAGGTATGCATCCTTGATGTCGATTGACGCCAGAATTTCTCCACCTTGTAGGATGGAGACTACTGATCGGATTGCCTTCATGTGAAAAGAGCGGTTTAGATCTTTGAGATATAGAATGGGTCTGACATCTCCATTTGGTTTTGGTACCGTGAAAAGGTTTGAATAAAACCCCAATCCCTGCTCTTCCATGGGGACCACCAATATCACCTTTTGAGACAAAAGATGTTCCAATGCTTGAAAGAGAGACTTCTTTTTCTCTGGATCCCTGGGAACGTTTGATCTGAGAAAAGAAGGAAATGGGGACTCTCGGAACTAGTTTGTACCCTAGATTTATTGAGGAAGCCACCCATTTGTCTTGACACTCTTCCTGCCAGATCCTTGAGAACTGCAGAAGTCTTCTCCCAACTCAAGCGAGAGGGGGCACCCCTTCAAAAGCTTTATAGCTTTAGTATTTGTTTTGTAGGTTTCCTTCCCCAGGACTTCTTTTGTCCCTGGTGTTGACCCTGAGGTCAACCCCACCTCTTGAATTTGACGGTGGAGGCCGTTGAGACTGCCTGGAGGCTCATGCTCCAGGCACTGGAGAAGAGGCTTGTTTAAATAAAATACACTTACTCCTTTTCCTAACTGGCAAAAGGGTATTTTTCCCATTAGAAATTCTTTGTATGTACTTATCCAAATCATCCCCAAACAGCCGTTCGCCGCAAAAAGGAAAACTAGCCAGGAGCTTTTTGTAGGGCACTTTGGCTGACCAATTTTTCAATAATAGTATTCTACGCATATACACCAGTCCAAGCGTAAGGCGTGAGGCCTGGAGAATAGAAACTCTCATAGCGTCTATTGCAAAACATAACGCCCTTGGTAGCTCAGCCAAATCTTGGGCCTGCTGATCAGGAATAATCTTAAGGCACCTGTTTAAACTGGTCTCTAAAGGATTGACATACACCAATTACTGCCAGCTGAGTTACTGAACCTGTCAGAGAAAAAGTGTTTTTTATTAGGAATTCCAACTTCTTATTCTTTGAATCCCTAAGCATTTGAGCATTGTCTACCGGACAAGTCAAACTTTTATTTACAGAGGATATAGCAGCATCAATTGCTGGTATCGCCCATTTTTTAATTAAACTTTTCCTTCATAGGATAAAGTGTTGAAAACTTTGTAGGAGGATAAAAATGCTTATGGGGGTGATCCCACTCAGAATACAAAAGCTTTTCCAGCAATGAATAGATAGGAAAGACATGCACAGCTTGGGGAGTCTTTAGCGAACCCAAACAAGAAGTAGGCTTGTCAACCGACTCAGTTAAGGGTAGCATAAATGTGGAGCGGACCAATTCAGTAAGAGATTGTACCATCAATCTTTCAGATTGTGAACCTGATCCTTCTGCATTTGACCCCTCAGAAGAGGAGTCATCAGCTTCTTCCTGGTCCCCTGAGAAAAATTCATCATCCCCCCGCCCCCGGCTCCTCAGTTTGAGGGTCCTGGGTAACGGAAGGGGACCTATCGCGCTTAGTCCCACTCTGGGATGTGATTAAAGCTGCTAACCTCTGCTCCAATCCTAATATGGCTGAGAAAAAAACTTCTTCAGTAACAGACAGGGGCTGCAGTGTTGGAAACAGTTGCAACACCTGATGTCCCTGATGGCTCACTCTGACCAGCCACTTCAGATCTCTCAGGGGAGGATGCCATTATAGAGATGAGTTTAGGCTTTTTTTGAGCTTGAAGGAGTCCCTCTTGAGCCCTTTTTTTGATGTGTTTCTACCCCCCTTCTGACCATAGCCCGATGCACAAATGCAGAGGTACTACCTAAAGAAATCGCATCCACTGCTTGAGCAAACAGTCCAGCGACTGCCACTGCTATTTAATGATCAGCCTGATGCCTTTAGTAAATGTGCCAAGGAAATGCCTGTCACCAAACCTCTTACATGCCCCTTTTTGCTCTTCTGTCCCTCCGACAGCTGCAGCCAGCAAAAATGGAGCTTTTAAAACATACTCCCGCGCTGGATGTTGCCGCACGCCAATGCCGCACGCCAATGCCACACTAAGCCCTGCCCCCTCCGTCACATCGCGCCCTCCCTCTCTTTTCAAAAGAGCGTCTTTCCCGCGCGGGCCTCCGATTCGATGGGATCGGCGTGTGTGTGGTGGTGGTGGTGGGGTATCGAGGAGGAGACCTGGTAACAAATCGCCATGCAGGGACAGTATAAAACAGAGCGGAGGAGCTTTATCCAGATGAGGGGATTTTTTTTGTAAGACAATCCCCCCAATCTTACCGGAGGCCTGGGCTACTTGCCGGAGGGAATCTGCAGCTTCTGCTGAGACAGCATGATCTTTTAGGGAAAGCATGACAAGGTAAGTGTCCTATACAGCCTCCAGTGGTGACTTTTAGGCATGACAACATTTACTTTTTTAAAGGAGACAATCCATAAGAAACTTAAAAATTCCTTAGAAATCTCCACTTACCTTTCCCACCACAGGGATTTTTGTGGTAAAACCAACAGACCCAATCTTCACCTCTCGTGGTGGGCTCCGTTTAAAAACCTTCAGGAACCGGGCCCCTTTTTTATCAGGGGATCTACACTCCTGGACCCGTAAAAGACCCCTCCAGAAAAACCTTATGGCTGAAAATAACAAAAGTACTGAATCCCAGGGTCCAGCTCTCTAAAAAGAGAGCTAAACCTCGTTTCTTCCGCCACGAGGCCCAGGTACCATTCAATTCGACCTAAAAAGACACTTCGAATGGATCCTGCTGCATATCTAGTCCCAGCAAGGATTGCTCCAGTGGAGCTCAGCACAGCACATCTTTACTCGTGACCAACACCTAAGACACTGGCGAAAAACTGAGGTACTCCCAGTAGTGGGAGGGGTTATATAGGGAGTGGCAGTGTCCATCACTTGAAGGTGGCCTATAACCCACATAGTAATTACTATGGCTCTGTGTCCCGTGATGCACGATTAAGAAAACAAACCCCTTTTTTGCTCCCTTTTGGCCAAAGTAGTGCAGGAGCCTTTTTCAAAGTAGGAAGGACTGAAATCGCTCCTATTAGAACTGTTCCAATGCACTTATTGGGGTTCCACTTGTGCTCTCCATGTCGGCCAGCATGTGCACCAGTGTGAACCGGGCCTAAGGAAGTACTTCTTGCCCCTATGCTATGTAAGCGAGAGGAAGAGGAGGCGGCATTGAGGTTGATTTACTAAAACCGGAGAGTGCAAAATCTGGTGCAGCTCTACATACAAATCAAACAGCTTCCAGGTTTTATTTTGTCAAAGCTTAATTGTGCAAGCTGAAGTTAGAAGCGGACTGGTTTTTATGCAAAGCTGCATCAGATTTTGCACTCTCCAGTTTTAGTAAAGCAACCGCATTGTGTAGTAGCAATACACAACCTGTATAAGCATGATGATGCTCACCTCAGCTCTGTCTCCCTAGGACAGTTAGTGTGTTACTGAAATGATCACTGGGTCATAATAAAGGAATCAATTATAAAACAGAAAACTAATTCAGAAAGCACATTTAAGGAATGATAAAATGCAATGCATCAAATGTTTGTTCTTCGGTTTAAATGTACTTTAATATTACAATTTCTATGTAGAACTTAGAAAAATTACTTACTTTCTGGAAAGGTGAAATCCAAGTGATGCAGGAGACACAAAAAGTAAAGGAAAAGAAGGAGAAAGAGTTTAGTTTGTTTCTGTAAATTCAGAAATATTTTAGCACAATATAAATTATATCATTTCTGCAAACCTTGAGTGAAAGCTTATTTTCTGGATCATTTGAACTACATAGGTTCCGTGTGTTTGGGGTCGCAGCAAATGACAGCTGGTCACTGGTCCAGCAGCAAGATTAATGTTGGCTCTTTTAGGCCTCATGCACACTGGCGTTTTTGGAAATTTTTACAGCAGCTGGTTTTTTGGGCTTCAGACGTTTTTTTCTACAGTCAATAAACTCCCCATCATGTTATCCTATGTGTTCACGCACACATAAGCTGTTATCAGCAGTTTTTGGCTGGGGCGTTTGTTGGCTTTAAAGAAAAAACAAAACTAGTGGGTTCTGAGAGGAGTTTTTCAGCTGTAAAAATGCTCTAACGTTAAAAAACGGTGGTAAACGATGTTAAGTGCTAAAAAACGCATCTCACCAGCGGTTTTTGACGTTTTTGATCCATTTGAAAAAAAATAATAAATAATTTAAAAAAAACGCTAACGCTGAAAAACGCTATTAAAAAACGTAAAAAAAAAACACTGCAAAGCTACTGGTGTTTTTATAATGTTATTGTAACGTTCAGTGTGCACGAGGCCTTAATCTCACACCTGAAGCCAGGAGATGAGGTGTATAGTAATAAAGCAGCAACTCTTCAATGTGCCACTATAAAAATTTTCTTACAGTGTAACAGTCTCCATAGTTGTAATTTTCTTTGGGGTCTGTGCATGTGAGACTTTTGCTCATAAAGTCTCACACATGCACACACATATATTGCTCTGCCTTATATTTCAATTATTTCAGAGAACCTGCTGCTGACTCATGACAAAAAAGCATGTTAGCGCAATATACTATCTTATGACAAAAATTAAAGCATTTTCAGCTACGCAGGGCTCAATTGCTTTACATGGTGTTGCCAGTCTAACAAATGTGGGCATTCATACAGGATGGGTGAGCACGGGGATGATCTGCTGCTCTTTTACTGTTCCTTTACAGGCAGGGGGAGAGGAGGTGTAGAAGAAAACAAGATCTAGAAGCCATAATTTTCTATATTCACCCATCAGAGGGGCAAGTACCCCTACCATAATTTCAAAGGGAGAAATAAGTTGCTCTGTGTATATAGAGGATGTTTTTAACTATAAGAGTGACAAAAGATGGAGGATATACAGTGATGTGAAAAAATATTTGCCCCTTCATGATTTTTTTTTTTTTTTGCATGATGTCACATGATTAAAGTGATTGTAAAGGAAAACATTGTATTTTTAAAATAAATAAACATGTCATACTTACCTGCCCTGTGCAGTGGTTTTGCACAGAGAAGCCCCGATCCTCCTCTCCTTGGGTCCCCCGTCCCTCCCCCTTGCCAAGTGCCCCTATAGCAAGCCGCTTGCTGTGGGGGAACTCGTGCATGCTCACTCCCAAGCCAGCTCTCTGTGTCTAGAAGACACAGAGAGCGTGGCTTAGCCTCGTCCCCCGCTTCACTGGCTATGATTGACAGCAGTGGGAGCCAATGGCTCCTGCTGCTGCATCTGAGCCAAATCAGTAGGGAGAGACTCGGGTCTCGTGCACATCGCTGGATCGAGATCGGGTTTAGGCAAGTATTAGAGGCGGCTGAGTGAGGAGCTGCACACTGAAGGTTTTTTTACCTTCATGCATAGAATGCATAAAGGTAAAAGCCTTCAGTCTTTACAACCAGTTTAGGATCATGAAACAAAATTTTAATATTACATAAAAAATTGTAAATACAAAATGCAGTTTTTAAATGATGATTTTATTTATTAAGAGAAAAAAGCTGTCAAAATCTGCCTGGCTCTATGTGAAAAAGTAATCCCCCCTTTGCTAAATAATGAACAAACTGTAATTAAAACACATTTTTTGGAAAGCCTAGCCACACCCAGGCCTGATTACTGCCAGACCTGTTGAAATCACTTAAATAGAAGCTGGCTGATAAAGAAGAGCATGCTAAAAACCTCAGAGGTGATCACATACCACCAAAACAAAGCTCTATTTGTGGGGAAAAAAGTACATACATTTTGTTTGGGTACAATGTCGCACGACCGCGCAATTGTCTGTTAAAGCGACGCAGTGACGAATCACTTAAATCCAATAAAGATGCTGTGGCATGTTCTTAAACAGGCCGTTCATGCTCGAAAAACCCTCCAATGTGGCACTGTACATATATCCTCTACAAGATCCTTTTTATACTAGTTATTTTATGTTACTTTAATGTTTGTCGTTGGCTCAAAAAAAAAAAAAGAATAGGGAGACCCTGCCTTCTAGTCCCTAACAAAACAAAACCCTCATCCATAAATAAACATTTCTTGCCCTTTATATGTTTCGTAGGAGAAGGTGTCATTACTAACTGCAAGCATTTCTCAACAAGTTCAGTGTGATCTGTCCCAATAGAATTGCTTGAGGTGAGGTACATTTCATTAACATACAATAGAGAAGCCTAGCTTATAAACAAGCGTTGATTTACTAAAACCGAAACGTGTGAAAACTGGTGCAGCTCTGCATAAAAACAAATTAGCTTCCAGTTTTATTGTCAAAGCTTAATTGAACAAGCTTAAAGGGGTTGTAAAGGTAAAAATTTTTTCACCTTAATGCATTCTATGCATTAAGGTGAAAAAACTTTTGACAGTACCGCCGCCCCCAGCCCCCCCGTTTTACTTACCTGACGCCTCGAATCTTCGCTCCTCGTCCTCGTCAGCTTCATTGCAGCTCAGCCTGGTCGCTGATTGGCTGCAGTGGATGGATTGAAAGCAGTGCAGCCATTGGCTCGCGCTGCTGTCAATCACATCCGATGACGCGGCGCGCCGGGGGGCGGGGCCGAGTGATACAGCGAGCGGCTATAGCCGCCGGCTGTATCACGGGAGCGCGCCCGCAAGCACTCACCACCGTGCGAGGGAGCTCGCATGAAGGTGGTAAATGCTTGCGGGGAGGAGCTGAAACAGCCGCCGAGGGACCCCAGAAGACCAGGTTCGGGGCCACTCTGTGCAGAACGAGCTGCACAGTGAAGGTAAGTATAACATGTTTGTTATTTTAAAAAAAAAAACATCTTTACAACCCCTTTAAGTAAAACTGGCCATATACGATTTGAATCTTGGCTGATTCAGCAAGGACCAGCCGAGATTCGAACCATGTATGGGCAGGTGGATTGTACCCAAATTTATTGATCGTTAAACTTGGGTACAACCAGCCTGTCTGATTTTTCATGTGATTATTGCCAGCAGCTATAGCCGCTGGCAATATTTACTGTGTTCTCTTGGCCAGGGCGTCTCTCCCACAAGGAGAATACAATAGCTCTGCAGGAGGGTTTCCCCTAGCAACACAGTCAGTTGCAGGGTTGCGGGAAAAGAAGAAAAAAAAATTGCTCCATCTATGGCCGACTTTAGAAGCCGATTTGCTACCATGCACAGCTGCAACAGATTTTGCAACCTTCAGTTTTAGTAAATCAACTCCATAAGTGTTAATTTTGATGTCAAATTTTGATTTAGTTTTAGTCATAGTTATTTGACTAAAATGCCATTTTAGTTTTAGTCGTATTTCAGTCATGTGAATTGTTTTTGTTTAGTCGTATTTTAGTCTATGAAAATATTTTTTGAGGACGAAATGAACACTGCTGAGGAGGCCTGTAATGCACCATGCTCTGGATGGTCGGGAGGCCTGTAAATGCTGAACAGTGATCTGGACAGTGGTCTGAGGAGGCCTATAATGCTTACACACAGTGCTCTGGACAGTGGCCTGAGAAGGCCTGTAGTGCTGCACAGTGCTCTGGATGTTGATCTGAGGAGGTCTGTAATGCTGCACAGTGCTCTGGATGTTGATCTGAGGAGGACTGTAATGCTGCATAGTGCTCTGGATGGTGATCTAAGGAGGTCTGTAATGCTGCACAGTGGTCTGGACGGTGTGTTCTGAGGAGGCCTGTAATGCTGCACAGTGCTCTGGACGGTGGTCTGAGGAGGCCTATAATGCTGCACAGTGGTCTGGACGGACAGTAATTTAGTTTAGTTTTCGTCACTGGTGACATGCCGCTGACGAAAATTATGATAAAAAAGTTTTCGTCAAGGAAGTTAACGCTGCTTCATAGTGTTCAAATCTAGTATATAACTGATGATATGAAAGCAAAGTATAGGCAGGGTAATTATGGCAAACACAGCTATCCAGGCCCCTCATAAAGAGAACTAGTAGGATTTTTCAGCCCTGGAGTTTCAAGAAAAGAGCATCTAAAAAAAGTTAGCACCAATCTTTAAATATTATTTTATGCTATGTGATTGCCCACATGTCACAATAATACAGTAGGTGTTTTCCTAACTTGGTTTCAAAAGTGGAAATACACTTTAACCAGATGCAGACTGCCCCACGTGCTTCTGTACTTCCGGGTCTGGGGAGCACATGCGTGCCACCTGCTACCTGCTCCGGATGTGATTGGACACAAGGGTCCGGCGGATGCGATGTCCACCGGGACCGGCCGATTGTTCGGGAGACAAGGCAGATTGTAAACAAAGCAGATTGCCGTTCTGTGACAAGGGAAGGCTGTGATCCTGTATTTCTGCTAAGCAGGAACACGGATCTCTGCCTTCCCACAGTACAAGCACCCCCTCCACACAGTTAGCAAGCACTCCCTAGGAACACATTTGACCCTTTGATCGCCCCTGACGTTAACCCCTTCCCTGCCAGTGTCATTCGTACAGTGACTGCATATTTTTTAGGACTGATTACTATATTGGTTTCACTGCTCCCCAAAAAGTGTCTGATTTGTCTGCCACAATATCGCAGTCCTGCTATAAGTTGCTGATCGCCGCCATTACTAGTAATAAATAAATAAATTGCAAAAATATATCCCATAGTTTGTAGATGCTATACATTTTGCATAAACCAATCAATATATGCTTATTGTGATTTTTTTTTTACCAAAAATATGTAGCAGAATACATATTAGCCTATGGCTGAATTCACACCTGAGCGTTTTAAGCTCATAAAAAGCTCGTAAAACGTCTGAAAAACGCCCAACAAGCAAAACCCCATTCATTTCAATGGCACTTGTTGACATCTAAATGTTTTGTCTCCTGAAGCAAAACGCCTGAAAAACGCCTTAAGCTCAAAAGAGAACATGAGCTTCTTTGGGGCAGATTACAGGCGGTTTTCTGCCTTTTACATTGGTGACCTGAACAAAATCGCGGCAAAATCGTGGTAAAAACGCGCGACTTTGAAACGCTTAGGTGTGAATGCAGCCTAAATTGATGAAAAAAAAACTTCCCAACCTAAATTGGGTATCTTTTATAGCAAAATGCAAAATATATTGTTTTTTTTTTTTTCAAAATTGTTGGTCTTTTTTTTGTTTAAATGGCAAAAAATAAAAACCGCAGGAGGTGATCAAATACTACCAAAAGGAAGCTATATTTGTGGGCAAAAAAGGACATTCATTTAATTTGGGTACAGCGTCGCAGGACCGTGCAGTTGTCAGTTAACCACTTCATCCCCCTTCATGACCAGGCCATTTTTTGCGATACGGCACTGCATTATTTTAACTGACAATTGCGCGGTCGCACAACACTGTACCCAAATAAAATTGATGTTCTTTTTTCATCACAAATAGAGCTTTCTTTTGGTGGTATTTGATCACCTCTGCGCTTTTTATTTTTTGCGCTATAAACAAAAAAAAGACTGACAATTTAAAAAAACAAAAAAAAAAAAAAAAAACAATATTTTCTACTTTCTGCTATAAAACATATCCAATAAAAAAAAAATTTCTTCATCAATTTAGACCAATATGAATTCTACTACATATTTTTGGTTAAAAAAAAAGCCAATAAGCGCATATTGATTGATTGCGCGAAAGTTATCGAGTCTACAAAGTATGGGATATTTTTATGGCATTTTTATTTATTTAATTTTACTAGTAATAGCGGCGATCAGCGATTTTTTAGCAGGACTGCGACATTGCGGCAGACAAGTCGACCTAACTGACATTTTTGACACTTTTTTGGCGAACCAGTGACATTATTACAGTGATCAATGCTAAAGATATGCAGAGAGACTGGCAGGATCACCAGGTATTTCACACAAAGGAAGCAATACAAAGGGAACAGGATACTTTTTAACACAAGTACATGGTACAACAGACACATATTATGAATATGAAATGTTGGGGCAGCAAAAACATTAAGTATTTAGGTGGCTACGCTAAAGGGGGGGAGGGTTGGGTGGGAGGTATATTTAAAGGACAGCTTCACTAAAATCAGTCTAATACTGTAAACCTCCTCCTGGTAATCATATGGCTACTTTTTAATGACTGATCTGAATAGTTATTGCTGAATAGATCTTCCATTTCTGTATAATTCAAGTTTGTTTAATTACCTTCATTAAATGACACACACTTTCAAAGCATGCCCCTCAGTAGATCATGTTTAACATTAAATATTCATGTTTATAGAGAATGACTCTCTGCACAGTTGGAGTTTTTGAGCAACGTGCTTAACTATCTTTGCCAATACATTCCTAATGTTGCCAACATGTACATTATCCCAGAGGATTTATGCTGCTGAATCTACTATTTGCAAATGTAAAAACATTTAATCTTGAGTCTTTAGAGAATTTTTTCCCCATGTGCATTTTCCTAAATATTTATATGAGAAAGCTGACTTATATTACATAGGGACGACTGCGAAAAATAGGATATGGGTATGCATTGTTCAGGAAAGATTCTTTGTTTCCCAGGTTAACCTTCACTACAAAAGCAAAATGTTAGAATTCCCAATTTCATACACTTCTGCTATATTATTGGACGAAAAAAAAAAAAAAAATCTAAAAAAACATAACTTTCTCACAAAAAACAACAAATTTAATGTATTCATTTTAAATATTGCAATATCTATCATGATATCAGGCAATAACATTATAATTAGGGCTGTGGAAATTAAAGATTAATTCCTCGATTAATCGATTAATTTTTTTGATCAATCAAAATTCTTTTGCTCGGTACTCACCTCTCCACCAGCTTCTGGGTCTTCAGGGAGTTCCATCCCCCCCTTCCCCAAGTGCCTCCGTCTGCTAATGAAGGGAAGGGGGGAGGAGTCCAGTGACGTTGAAGTTCTGATTGAACGTAACGCGTACGGGGGAGAAGCTACGCATGATGTCACCCGCTCCTGCCCTACGGAACTAACACGATTGTCGGCTTTACATGCTGTGTTTTTATCATCTTTATGTGAGTAGTTTGTGTTTGAACACAAAAATTAAATCTTATACTTAAGTATTGAGCACTTCGATCTTTTCTTTCTACCCATGACCTGGCATCCTTGCTGAGATCTAAGGAGACTTGAGAGAAGTTTATGGTCCGTGTTAACCCTTTTGATACCCGCTTGCATGACCACCTGTTTGCACAGGGGTCCATGCCATAAGGTGAGAGTGATTAGTTAGACTGGCTACAGTTTGAATTTAAAACGTATTTGTGTGAACTGTGAAGTTAAGTCATGGATTGTGGAAACTAACTAGTGTCAGGTGATTGTATATAGTGTACACCACATTTACCACTGACTAATGCAGACTTGCAATGCAAGGAGATCAGCTAAAAGTAGTTTGATCTGTATGTGCGTTATAATTAATCGAAATTAGTCGAGTAATCGATTAAAAAAAAAAAATCGATTAATCGGACACGAAAATTTTAATCAGTAACAGCCCTAATTATAATTGTTATTGGTAGCTATGCCTGCTCTACTATAATATGATTTCATACTATATTATGATGATGCTCAAATAGGGTACATTACAACTGAAATAAAGGTTTTGTGGCTATTTTAATGCAATCTAATTTTTATTAATAAATGCATTTATATTAAATGCGTGCTTCTGATAATGTTTTGTTATGGCGGTCACCAAATGAAAATCCACTGCTACAATGAACACATATACTGTAGCCTCTCATGTGCCTTACCTTCCAACCAGGATTTTCACTACTTCAAGCTGCTGTGCATGCGGACACTTGAAAGAAGTCTCCTATGACATTTCATTTATGTGCTAATCACTGTACATTTCCACTATAGAAGCCATTGGTTGCTATTTCCAGCACACAATGATTTGCCAGCACAAATGATATGCTCTTAAAAGTCAGCTCTACCCAAAAGTTATAGTACAGTTTTGGGTTGGCAATGGTAGGTTAAATCTCCACCTGAATTCCTACAATTCTCAGAGATTAGAATGCAATCATTTTTGCACACTTTTAGCCCTCTAGCCTCCACCATAAAGTCATAGCACAGATTCTTCACTTTACTTCAGTTGGATTCCCCAACTAGTAGTTAATTCTCTAGTATCATAGATCCGTTCATGGCAGTGGCCAAAGTAATTTGGCACAAATATGAACTTTGATGATAGTATCTCACCAATGTTAGTTAGTCTGGTTAAAAAAAAAAAAAGACACAAGTGCATCCATCGAGTTCAACCAATAGAGGGGGGGTGTACAATCCTATACCCACAGTTGATCCAGAGGAAGGCAAAAAAAAAATACACAATAAAGCATGATCCAATTTGCTGCAGCAGGGAAAAAAATCCTTCCTGATCCCCCAAGAGCCAATCAGATGTTCCCTGGATCAACTTTACCTATAAATAATAGTACCCAGTTATATTATGTATATCTAGGAAAGAATCCAGGCTTCTCTTAAAACAATCTACTGAGCTGGCCAGAACCACCTCTGGAGGGAGTCTACTCTGCATTTTCCCAGCTCTTACTGTGAAGAAACCTTTCCATATTTGGAGATGAAATCTCTTTTTCTCCAGGTGTAAAGAGTGCCCCCCTGTCCTCTGTGATGATCTTAAGGTGAATTACGCAACACCAAGTTCACTATATGGACCACTTATGTATTTATACATGTTGATAGTATCCCCCCTTAATCTCCTCTTCTCAAGAGAGAAAATACATTCAGTTCCTCTAATCTTTCCTCATAGCTGAGCTCCTCCATGCCTCTTATCAGTTTGGTTGCCCTTCTCTGCACTGTCTCAGTCCCCCAATATCCTCTTTATGAACCTGTGCCCAAAACTTCCAGATGAGGTCTTACTAATGATTTGTACAGGGACAAAATGATATATCTCTCTCTCTCTGGAGTCCATACTTCTCTTAATGCAAGAAAGGATTTTGCTCGCTTTGCAGCTCGTCATTGCATGCTATTAAACCTATGATCTACCATAACACCCAGATACTTCTTCACCATTGATTCCCCCAGCTGTACTCCCCCAGTATGTATTCTGCATGCATATTTTTAGCCCCCCAAGTGCATAACTTTACATTTATCCACATTAATCCTCATTTGCCACATAGTTGCCCAATTACAGTGCATTGAGGTTGGAGACATCCTGTTAGGATGTTATTTCACTGCAAAGCTATATGTAAAGTGGTCCTAAAGCCTAAAGTTTTTTCTTTAGGTAAAAATCTTCTGTGTAACAGAATCCCCAGGCCCCTTTTAATACTCCCAATCCAGTGCTGTGCATGAGAGCCAAGGCTCTCCCGACTCTGTCCCTCCTCTCTGGGCAGATTGATAGCAGCAGGAGCCTTTGCTGCTGTCAACCAAATGCTGTGAAGAGGAGCGGGAGGCAGGGTCAAACCGCCTGGTCTGTGTCAATAGATGCAGACAGGGTGGCTAGGGATAGCAATAGGAAAAGAAAATGCGGTGCCAGGTGAGTGATGGAACCAGTTAGGCTAGGGAATGGACTCCTCCCAGGGGTGCTAGCCTTGGCTCTCCAGCGGTGCAATTTGGATAAAAGGAATGGATGGTTGCACACCGAGGTAGTGATGAATCTCTTTATTGTAAAATCCGTAACATGAATAACACCACAGGACAGGCAAACATGTACAGGTAGACGCGTTTCACACAGCGACGCTGCGCTTATGGGGGCACGTACCGAAGAGGAGGAGCCAGGAGCACCATCATGGGACCCCACAAGAAAAGGATCGAGACTGCTCAGTGCAAAACCAGTGCACAGAGCAGGTAAGTATGACATGTTTATTATTTTATTAAAAAAAAGAAACCTTTAAGATCACTTTAAGCTTGCCAGAAACCAGAAAATAATATATCAGTTTTGGGTGGGGTTGACTTTTAATATTTGCTTTTGGTTAGGCACACAAAGTCATCATCTAAATCCACAGCTGCATGTGGTTATTTTTCAAACAACAAGCCAAAGAGTTTTATTTCAGAGTTCTATACAACACAGACCCCATACGGTAACCCGCTGTTTAGTCAGGCAGCCAAGAATAATAAGGCATTATGCTATTTTCTTGAGGAACACATAACATGAGCTGACAAGAACAAGCACCATGTGCACTTACAACAACTTTCACTGATGTACTGCACATTGTTTATGACAGTGCAATGACCTTATGTTCATGGCAGCCACCCAACATTTTGGTTATGATAATATTCTGCTCACAGTGCCACTAAGGTGTCCAATTCTTTATGTGTTTGTCACATGTTTAGACTGTTAAACATGAAACATAGATGGTGTATGTGACATGCTGTACACACCTGGTTTCTTTTAGGCCTTCTTTCTGGATGACTTCCAAGATCTGTTTTGCAGTCATTGGTGAATTGGGATGTTTTTCTAAAGCCTGAAGGATAAAAGGAAATTACGGTTAGTAACTGGAATTCTGATCATAAAGGTTGGACACCCCAATGCTTTAGCCAATGTACAAGCATTTAAAGCAAACCTATGGTCTAATTCAGCAATATAAAATGTAACATTGAAATATAAAAGTAGGCAATTGTAGATGCCAAAATGTACATCTATCAATCTTTAAGAGTTTACTGGAGCACCAAAGCCCAAGGAGCACCATCCGAAATGGTACCTTTCTGGATTTGAGGTTGGAGCTCTGACAAGCACCCCCCTTCCCTCCAATCAATGCAACATGCCTTGCTAGCCAATAGAGCATGGGAGCTCAACCTGTGGCACTCCAGCTGTTGCAGAATTACAAGTCCCATGAGACATTGCAAGGCTGACAGGTACAAGCATGACTCCCAAAGGCAGAGGCATGATGGGACTTGTAGTTTCGCACCAGCTGGAGGGCCGCACCCATGCAATAGAGAGTTTCTGTTGTGTACTGGCATACGGAGCCTCAACCTAAGAGATCCTGATTGGTATTTGCCTATTATGCATTTTGGAATCTAGGTCTCTCATGGTGTCTAGAAGTCTGGTAAATATACTTACAAGCACTTAATGGTGCAATATTGCAAATGGTATTTTTTTTAAATAGGTAAAGGTTTTATTGAGTTTGTACAAATAAGCCAACAATCAACAGTTGCACATATCCTTGTAGGACAAATGTTAGGGTTTACAGAGTAGCTTAGCTTACAATAGCATATAATAAAATACAAAGGTAGTATACACGTACAGTAATATAGGTTGACGGCTAGGTGAATAGATTTAAATAACAGATAAAACCTATGGGGTCCTCCATCCAGCAGTGGGGAAAGGAGAGTGGAAAAAGAGAAGGCGGAGGAGATGGGGGCAAGGAATAGAATTAATCACCTGACGACCGCTCACAGTAAAATATACTGCTAGCGGACAACAGGTACAGGCACAATCACACACATGGCCTTCTTCCGGGTTTGCGTGCCCCCTGCCACCCCTGTGATTGGACACAGCATGAGTTTGTCAGCAGATTTCAGCTGAAATCAGCTGATTGGCATCAGCAGAACTCTGTGTGCATTAGAGCTACACGATTAACCATTAAAAAAATTGCGATCTTGATTCAAACAGCCCACCACCACCACCACCACCACACACACACACACACAATCTTAATCCAGCAATTCCACGATTCATGTAACAAGTGCAGAATAGTTCCCTGCTCACAGCTGTCAAAAAAAAAAAAAAAAAAGCAGCTGACAATGATTATCAACAACATTGCTCAATATCTTTCTGTTCATTATTTACAAATCAAAAGGGATGAACTTCAGTCTGCAAATGAGGTCAGTTTAACCACTTTAAAAGACTAAACCTTTTTCTGACACTTGTTGCTTACAAGTTAAAATCAGTATTTTCTGCTAGAAAATTCTTAGAACCCCCAAACATTATATATATATATTTTTTTAGCAGAGACCCTAGAGAATAAAATGGCGACTGTTGCAATATTTTATGTTACACTGTATTTGTGCATTGGTCTTTTAAACACAATTTTTTGGGAAAAAATTCACTTCAATGAATAATAAAAATAAAAACGAACAGTAAAGTTAGCCCAATTTTTTACATAATGTGAAAGATGATGTTACACGCTGAGAATCATGAGAGAATTGTGATCTTTATTCTAAGCAAAAAAATTGTGATTCTCATTTTATCCAGAATCATGCAGCTCTAGTGTGTATAGGAACAGCGATCTGGCTGTTCCTTCTCCCTGAAAAGCAGGGAAAAATAACAGCCAGATCAGAAAGTAAAAGCAGCACACATTACACATCGTTAGAAACATTGCCCCTAGATGTTAACTTCTTCCCAGCCAGTGTCATTAGTACAGTGTCAGTGTACAGTATTATCACTGATCACCGTATTAGCGATATCAGTGTCGGTTAGTGACTCTCCCAGATAGTGTCCGTTACCGCCAGATTGCCCGCAACTCTATCACAGTGCCACTATAAGTCGCTGAACACCACCATTACAGTATAGAGTCTATAGCTGCATAAATTCCAGTACATATACCATAGTTTGTAAACACTATAACTTTCGCACAAATCAATTAATATACACTTCTTTTTTTTACCTGAGACATGTAACAGAATACATTTTGGTCTAAATCTTAATTGGATATGTTTTATCACAAAAATGAGAATATATTGCTTTTTTTTTTTTTCAAAATCTTCAGTCTTTTTTCATTTATATAATGAAAAATAAAAACCTACTGGAGATCAAATACCACCAAAAGATATATACATACAGATATATACATACACACATACACACACATACATATATACACACCATGGCAACATACTTTGCTTCTGGTCTACAGACATTGTTAAGATCCTTTTCTTAAAGTAATTGTCTACTGTATAAGTAGAAAAGGGAGTATTGTTCCTAACATTCTTTCTGGAAAAGTAAATTAATAAAAAAATAAATAAATAAATAAAGATACCTGAATGTCTGTAACCCTTTCGCTGCCAGAGCCTTTTCTTTTTCCATCGTTTTTTTGGCACACGCTAAAGCGGTTGTAAACCCTTACATATACCCAGTGCAGTGACGAGCCTCGGGTGAAACACAGGGATGAAACAAATTCTCCTACATAAGTTGTATCCATTTATCCGCTGTCTTTTCTACAACCATTCAAAATCCAGAAGTTATAAAGCTTGTTTGAGCTTTTAGAAAACAGGTAATGGAGAGCTGAAATACACACAGCAGAGCTCAGTGAGGGGAGCTCACACACCCCTTCACACAGCACACAGGAACAGAGCTGCGGCTATCAATCGCAGGCTGTGTGCTGGAGCTCCTCCCCTGTCACCTTTTATCTCTTGGTGTCAGGAAAACATGTCAGTAGCGATTCATACTGATAGCAGAGGAAGGAAGCAGCAGACAGAAATGACACTTAGTGCTCTTAACTGTACACAGAAGTACACACTATAGGGGGTAGTGATGCACTGAAATTTCGGGAGTCAAAATATATTGGTTAAAAATTATATTTTCGGCCTTTCAGCATGTGGCACTGTAAGGAAGAACCGGAAGGGCTTTCCTCAAAGGTTCGTCAATATGAAGTTGAGAAGAGGGGAGAAGGCAAATCTGCGAAACAAGGAAATTCTGGCAGTAAAGTGGAGGGACAGAAGGGATGTCAACATGCTGGCTTCGATCCACAATAATACCTTCGTGGAAATCCTCAGAAGGAATGGCCCCATCCAAAAGCCAACATGTGTCCATGAATACAATTTGTTCATGGGGGGAGTCGACTTCAACGACCAAATGCTTGAACCCTACCTTGCCACAAGACGGACATACCATTGGTATAAAAAAAGAGCAATTTATTTTTTTCATTTGGCCATATACATATGTGGACCAAAGACGTCAGAAAAAATGTAAGGTGTGTACCAGTGGAGGAGTCATAAGAGACGCATCTTATTACTGAACCCAGTGTCCTCTGCATAGGTGACTGTTTCTGCCATTACCATACTTCAGTAAATTATTAGTGAAGTATGGTAAACGTAATCCTCTGTTCCTGACATTTACCTTCACACCCCTTATGCCACTGCCTGCTCTGTACCTGACCATGGCTTGTTATTCGGCCACGCTTCTGCCTGCCGATTCTGAACATACCTCTGCCTGATCTGGAACTGACCCTGGACTGTTATTCGACCACACTTTTGCCTACCGTTTCTGTACATACTTCTGCCTGATCTGGAACTGACCCTGGACTGTTTGATCATGTTTTTTGCTAGCCTCTTGGACTGATCTTGTACCCTGCTACTGAACTAGTGGGATTCATAACACAGGGGTCTCACATATGTGAGATTTCTTTTCTCGATGAAGAAAACTATTTTTTTTGTTTTCTCATTCCTAGCTTAGGGTCTAGAGACTCAGAGGCTTCAAAGAGATTTGGGTGGGAGAAGCCTCTACCCCTGTCCCCATTCTGTCCTGAATGAGGCCCAACTTCTGCCTGCTGCCTGTAGGACTTACTGCCATCATGCCTCTGCCTGTCGCACTGACCACACCACATGGACCATGTTCCTGCCTACTACCAGGACCAATATTTTGGCACTGCTCACAATACCTCTCCCTGGACTGTATATGCACAGTATCCCTGCCTGCTGCCTGTACTGACTATGGACAACATTCCTGTCTGTTGCCTGGACAATTGTGTTCACTGTTGCTGACCAAGACCCTGCCTGCTGCCTGGACCAGTGCTATCATCCTGTGGACAACTGCGCTACTAAAACCACAGCTAATCTTTTGTTTATCTTTTGCTCAGCATAATGTATTTTGGGGTGTAATTCTTGGTATGTGCATGCTATGTGTCCCTAGAAAACCTGACGGTGTTCCTTGCATGTTGGGCCTTTGTATGTGGGCAGGCTGTGTAAAAGTCTCACACATGTGGTATTGCCATACTCAGAAGGAGTAGCAGAATGTATTTCGAGGTTTAATTTTTGCTATGCACATGCCATGTGAGAGAAATAACCTATTACAATGACAATTTTGTGAAAAAAAAATCTTAATTTTGCAAAGAATTGTGGGAAAAAATTACAACTTCAAAAAACTCACCATGCATCTTACTAAATACCTTGGAATGTCTACTTTCCAAAAAGGGGTCATTTGGGGAGCATTTGTACTTTCCTGGCTTGTTAGGGTCTCAAGAAATGATATACACCGCCAGTACATGAGATGTAATAGATTTTTTATGATTTGCACCATAACTTGTAGACTCTCTAACTTTCACACAGATCAAATAATATCCACTAATTTGGGTTATTTTTATCAAAGATATCTAGCAGTATAAATTGTGGCCAAAATTTATGAAGAAAAATCACTAATTCGCAAAATTTTATCACAGAAACGAAGAAAAACATTTTTTTTTTTCTGTCTTTTTTCATTTATAGTGCAAAAAATAAAAAGCCCAGAGGTGATCAAATACCACCACAAGAAAGCTCTATTTGTATGAAAAAAGGACAAAAAATGCATTTAGGTACAGTGTTGCATGACTGAGTAATTTTCAAATTGTGAGAGCGCTGAAAGCTGAAAATTGGTCTGGGCAGGAGGGGGGTTTAAGTGCACAGTAAGCAAGTGGTTAAGTATGGATAGTGCATGCATAGTTTCATTGGTCTAATATAAGCATGTGACATACCTGGCTCATCCCCGTGGAAGCTGAACATTACTGTAGTAGGTACCACTACAACAGCAATTGTTGCTAGCTTCCAGGTCTCATGCAGAGCAGCTGCCCCGCTACTTGGTGAACACAGGGATTCGCTCACTTGGCACAGGCACCATTCAAAGAATACTTTGCATTTTCTCAATGAGTGCAAAGCGTTCTCTGGTAGGACAAGGTGAAGATTATGACCTGCAATAATTAAAAAATGGATCGATGATGTTGAGATCAATGTTAGAAATAGTCTGCTGTGTAAATGTGGCAAGTATGTAAAGCATGCTTGGAAAAACATAATATATGAGTATCTTCAGAAACTGTGTGCAAGTTCCTTAGAGAATTGCTGCTGTGTTTAACTACTTAAAGACCACCCACCGCAGTTATACTGCGGCAGGGCAGCTCTATTGCACGAAACAACGTATCTGAACGTCATTTCGTGCAATAGACAGAGGGGGAGCCAATCAGCGGATGCGGCAGATGCAATGTCCGCTGGGACCCACCGATCATTCCCCAGAGAGGCAGAACAGTGGTTTTGTAAACAAGGCAGATTGCCATTCTGACAGCGAAGAACACAGTGATCTTGTGTTCCTGCTAAGCAGGAACACAGATCTCTGTGTTTCTCCAGTCAGTCCATCTGCCACACAGTTAGACAGCATCCCCTAGGGTCACACTTAACCCTTTGATCGCCCCTGCTGTTAGCCCCTTCCCTGCCAGTGTCATTAGTACAGTAACAGTGCATATTTTTAGCACTGATCACTGTAATAATGTCACTGGTTCCCAAAAAAAAAAAGTGTCACAAATGTCAGTTAGGTGTCCATATTGTTCGCTGCAATGTCGCAGACCTGCTAGAAATTTATATATATATATATATATATATATATATATATATATATATATAAAAATGCCATAAGAAAATATCTGATAGTTTGTAGGTGCGATAACTTTTGCGCAAACCAATCAATATCACAAAGTTCCGTAAATTCGCAAACGCCATTCCTTCAACAAAAGAAGAAACCGAGACCTCCAGCACAGAGCAGGCTGAGGAGACCACTGGGACCAACTGGGATTTTTCTTACCAAATAGCATAATATATATTTACCTAAATTGATGAAGAAATTAGATTTTTTAAATTTTTTTTTATTGGATATGTTTTATAGCAGAAAGTAAAAAATATATTTTTTTTCCAAAATTGTCAGCCTTTTTTTGTTTATAGCGCAAAAAATAAAAAAAACACAGAGGTGATCAAATATCACCAAAATAAAGCTCTATTTGTGGGGGGGGGCATCAATTTTATTTGGGTACAGCGTCGCACAACCACGCAATTGTCAGTTAAAATAACTCAGTGCCGTATCACAAAAAATGGCCTGGTCATGAAGGGGATAAAACCTTCCGGGGCTGAATTTGTTAAAGAGTAATTGCACTTTTGTTGATAAAAAAACCCTCTGGGTGATCTATGTACATTGCAAGGATTTTAACAAACGTTGTTTCAAGTTCCTACTTATTGTTATTTTGAAGAAATAGCTGTTTGTCTGTGTAACTGAGTGTTATTAAAAATTACCTTTCCTTTTCTATATGCAGCTCTGTAATTTTCTGTAAATTGCAATGCAATATCACAACCTGGAGGCTTTCTGTACACAGATAGTGTACAGATTTCCCCCTAGCAATTTAATTTCCTTTTGTGTGATTGGATTACTGATTTGCCCAGAAGTCTGCAGTAAGATACAAATCAGATTTTGGGCACTCCCTGCAACAAAAATGTCATTTTTGGTGAGCTTTTCACAAAAGGAAAGCATGTTTAAAGGGATACAGACTTTGCCGCTTTCCTAATTAGAGCCCTGCAAGCACACCAGCCGATTGGCAATTTTAAAATCATTCCCATACAATATGACTTGTGTCACCATTGTATACTTTATATTATTTATTTTTTTCTCACCAAAGTGGAGTTACCCTTTAACCACTTGCGGACCGGACCGCCCACCTTTGATATACATCGCTAATTTGACATTAAAAACCGTTATGGCAGCAAGTAACTGCCATAACCCTGGTATTTCTTTCAACGGTGGGCGGTCCGCTTTAGGATAAAAGGTGGATTTGCTGTGAGATCACTTTTAAAGGGGACAGGAGAGGTGTCCCCTCCCGCCACGTCCCGGTCGTCTCCGCCGCTTACTGGAGCCGTCGGTAACGGCAGAGACGATCTCATGCTTTTCCCTGATGGGCAGGAAGTCGAGTGAGGGAATTAAAAGGGACAATTTTTTTTTTTATTGAAAAAAAATGTAAAAAAAAGAAGACATTTTTATTTATTTTTTTTCTTTTAAATATAAATGTGAGATCTGAGGTCTTTTTGACCCCAGATCTAACATTAAAGCGGGCCTGTCATGATTTTTTTTTTTATATTACAAGAATGTTTACATTCTTGGTGTGACAACGTATTGCAACGATCATCATTTTATTCTGTAGGGTGTCTGAAAAATAAAAAAATAAATTAAAAATGTGTGTGTATATATATATATATATATATATATATATATATATATATACACACACATACACATTTTTTTTTGGATTTCTAGTAAAAAAAAATAGGCTTGGTCCCCAAGTGGTTAAGGCAAATGGCATATATTGTTTTCATTTATCTTTGTTCTATTTATTGCACGTTCTGGAAAGTTTCTTCATTTATAAAAACTCTTTGTTGCATTATTTTAAAAGCATTCCTTTGTATCTGCTAGTAGCTGCTTCTGTCACTTCTGAAAAATGGCAAAATAATTCAAAGCGTACAGGGCTTTACTGAGTTCAGACTTTGTGAACTCACTTGCTAGCTAATATTTATTTTAATTTAATCCACACATTTCTACAGCAGCCAGACACCAGAAAGGCCAATTTTGGATAAAAGTCAGTTAACCTAACAATGTGATTTTACAGAAGCATGTCTCAATCGCAGCCACGCAGAAGCATTACATTTTATAACAGATTTTGTAAGAAAGAAGCCAATTAACATGTGTTTTTGGATTATGGGCAGGAACTTACATAAATGTGTAAAGATCATATGATCTCCAAGTAGATGGTGTCCTCTTTGGAATGGAGGTCAGAGTCCCAGATTTCCCGGGCTACAGTGCTTATTTCTAAGCCACCATACTGACATAATATGCAACAACTCAATTAACAGGTTTTAAACATTATTAATCATCCTAAGGCAATGTCTGGTATACTCTATACTCTAATAACTAGCCATTGCTATTTTTTATTAATTGGCCATACAGACTAATTATATTTGTCTTCTGATATAAGCTACTGGATATAACCCTTTCTTGTATCATGAGGTTGGTGTGTAAACATAAATGGAGAAATTAGGAAGTGCTGGTTACATTAAGCCATTCATTTTTTGGCTCAGATTGGAAAACCAAAATAAAAAAAAAAAAAATTAAAGCAATTAGTTGGGTATTTGCCAAGTGCAACCTCAACATATACATTATAATAATTATAGAAGATTTATATACAGTGGAACCTCGGATTACGAGCATAATACGTTCCAGGAGTATGCTCGTAATCCAAAGTACTCGCATATCAAAGCGAGTTTTTCATTGAAATGAAAATAATTTGTTCTGCATTGACTTCAATGGGATGCAATACCGCATGCGGCCAGAGGCGGGGGCGCCGGAGAGCCTCGGAAATGGATGAAAAGGCCTGAGTACACTTCGGCTGACCTCGGCAAACCTCGGAAAGACTCAGTTCACGAGCCTTTCCGAGGTTTGCCGAGGTCAGCCGAACTGTCCTCAGGCCTTTTCGTGCATTTCCGAACTCCGACGATCGGCACTGTTCGGCTATTATTTTCACCTATCAGTGCCCATCAGTGCTGCCTATTATTTTCACCTATCAGTGCCCGTCAGTGAAGGAGAAAACAAAATCTTATAACAAAGTACAACTTTTTATTTTTTTTTTTTCAAACATTTCGGTCTTTTTTACTTTCTATTTATGCCGCCTATCAGGCTGCATATTAGTGCCTCCTCATCAGTGCCGCCTCATCCGTGCCCATCAGTGAAGGAGAAAACAAAATGTTATAACAAAGAAAAACTTTTTTTTTTTCAAAATTTTCTGTCTTTTTTACTTTGTTTAGCAAAAAATAAAAACCCCAGTGGTGATCAAATACCACCAAAAGAAAGCTCTATTAGTGGGAAGAAAATTATAAAAATTTTATTTGGGTACAGCATTACATGACCACGCAATTGTGATTCAAAGTGCGACAGCACTGAAAGCTGAAAATTGGCTTGGGCAGGA
This sequence comes from Aquarana catesbeiana, assembly GCF_042186555.1. Lineage (NCBI taxonomy): Eukaryota > Metazoa > Chordata > Amphibia > Anura > Ranidae > Aquarana > Aquarana catesbeiana. The sequence continues at coordinate 495,956,051 of NC_133328.1, read as the reverse complement.
AGGCAGAAAAGTGCCCTGTATTGAAGTGGTTAATCTCCCTGATGTTAACCCCTTCCCAGCCACTGTCATTAGTACAGTGACAGTGCATATTTTTAGTACTGATCACTGTATTAGTGTCACTGGTCCCCCAAAAAAAGTGTCAATTAGTGTCAGAATGTCCGCCACAATATCGCAGTCCTGCTATAAGTCACTGATCACCACCATTACTAGTAAAAAGAAAACAAAAAAAAAGAAGAAAAGTAAAATAAAAATATCCCATAGTTTGTAGATGATATTGCTTTTGCACAAAGCAATCAATATATGCTAAGGCCTCTTGCACATTGCAGCTTAAAGAAGCTCAATACAGGTTTTACAAACGCTGTGCATTCTTCAGTAAAAAAAATAAAAATAAATAAAAAATAGAAAAATCTGCTTTTTTGGTCAGTAATTTATGCCTCATGCGCGAAAATTCTGATTTACATATTGTGCATAACAAGATAATAAGTTTTTGCGCATCTGCGTGAGTGCGTGCGAAAATAAGCGCAAATACATACAAAAAAATCTGAAAAAGTAGATGCTCAAACAGGAGTATCATGTGCAAGAGGCCTTATTGGGTTTTTTTTTTTAAATATGTAGCAGAATATATATTGGCCTACACTATTGAAGAAATTAGATTTTTGACATTTTTTATTGGATATGTTTTATAGCAGAAATTAAAAAGAATTGTTTGTCTTTTTTAATAGCGCAAAAAATAAAAAAACGCAGTGGTGATCAAATACCACCAAACGAAAGCTGCATTTGTGGGCAAAAAAAAGGACATATATTTTATTTGGGTACAGTGTCGTACGATCGCACAACTGTCAGTTAAAGTAACAAAGTGCTGTGTAGCAAAAAATGGCCTAGTCATGGAGGGTAAACCTTTTCGGAGGTGAAGTGGTTACGCGGTCATGCAAGACTGTACCCAAACTAAATTTATATCATTTTTTTGCACAAATAGTTTTCTTTTGGTGGCATTTGATCACCTTTTTTTTTCCCATTATTTGCAATAACGAAACAAGACCAAAAAAAAAACAATATTTTTTACTTTATGCTATAAAACATATCAAATTTCTTCATAAAAATTTTGGCCAAAATGTACTCTGCTATATGATTTTGATTACAAAGAAAAGTGTAAATTGATTGGTTTGCATGAAAGCTATAGCGCCAACAAACTATGGTATATATACTAGAATTTTCATTTTTTTATACTACGAATGGCGGCGATCAACGACTTATAATGGGACTGCGATCTGACACTGACGCTGGGGGAAACTGACTAACTGCCACTGACATCACCAGTGCCACTAATACAGTGATTGGTGCTAATACTATACACTGTCACTGTACTAATGATACTTCCGCGCGCCCAAAACCTAGAAGTTGGCAGTGGCCGCCCGTCTGCAGATTATTGCGGGTGGATGGGCGCTAAGTGGTTACGTTTATATAATATACAAGATGTAAAGATATTAGCTAGAATGAAAGAGTTCTTGCATGTAAACTGTCTGGGAGAGTTTCAAATATAATACTATAAGCCTTTACCATTCTTTATTTTACTGTGAGTAAGTAAAAGCAATTATTACTCAGGTGAAATTATACACATAGAATAGGGCTTAGTCTCCCAGAGTGGCCAATATAGCTTAATGCCTAATTATTGGTTTATTTGTACCAATAATATTTAGATAACCGTCAGAACAAGGCATGAATACTTCCATTTGGTATTCTGAACCTAAATTTATTCAAAGCACTTTCTTACTTTCTGCAAACAACTGTCATGCCTTTTTCTCAAAGTTTCCCTATATATTTTTTCCCCCATTACGTGTGTAGCTAAAAGAAAGAATTTCCAAATACGAAACTTTCAGGGCTGCTTCACACTTGACCTGTGCACATTCCCATGTGATTTCCGGATGTTCCTGTGTGGTCCGTTTTGACAGCACATTAATTGGAATGGACTGCAAAACACACTGGAACACAGAAAGTAGTGCAAGCACTACTTTTTCAAAACACACTGAATCAAACTACATGGTACTGCATGACCATGCGATTTAGCGGCCACAAATGCGCTGCATTTGCAAGATGCATTTAGGGTATCTTTAAAATGTTGTAACCCTAAAAAAAATGAAAAAATAGCAGCGTTCCTGTTCTCTTATAGCAGTTTAAACAGCATAGTGCTTGTGCGGTCTAATCTGCCCCTCTCTAAACTGTAAAAAAAAAAAAAAAAAAACACTGTCCGATTCTGCCACTTCCTGTGTCCCCCTATCTGAGCTGACCACGATAATCATGGCTACTGAGCCCTAACTACCGTGGTCAGCTTGTGTCCCTCTGCCATCCGCAGTTCTCCTCTGTCTTCCTTTCCCCCTCCCTCCCTGCCAGCTTGCAGTCTGTTAAAAAAAAAACCTTTACAAAACATCCTGGCAGCCCCTCTCCTTTATGCGGTGATAACTCACTCGGTGTTTGTTTGAAAACATGCTTCTAAATACCTTTTTTCAGTTATTTTCAAGCCAGTTACGTGACTCCTGGCCGCTCTGCTACTACGATCCAAGGCTACAGTGGAGGTGCCAAGCGGCCAGCATGGTAGCCACGTGACTCCCGGCCAATGTCAGAAGGAGATTTCGGCTCCTCCTGTAGCCCTGGATCGTAGTAGCAGAGCAGCTTGGAGTCACGTGACCGGCCTGAAGATACTTGGAAAAAGATATTTAAAGGCATCCTTTTAAGCAAACACAGAGTGAGTTATCTCCGGATAAAGGAGAGGGGCTGTCGATAAAAGGCTCTTTTAGGGTTACAACCACTTTAACACTTCATTGGCACTCGCATGCGACTAGCAAGTTCACCTACAATGTGGAAATTGCGCACAGAATGCACCTTTAATGCATCGCATTTTGATGTGAACCGGGCTTCACAGTAAGCAGTTTTGGGCTCGTTATGTATTTAAGATGTGATTTGCATGCACTTTCATCCCAGGTCACCTGGGGAAAAAATTACGTGACGTGAATTAAAAAAAAAAAAAAACAATTAAAAAAACGTGCAGTGCATTTTTCAAACCAAAGATGCAGCAAGCAGGACCCAGCACAGAGATTTGAAAAGATAGAATTTAAAGGGAACTATTTTTCATGCACGTTTGTCACACAGGAAAGGTGCCTTTTACTGCGGCAAAAGCACACCTGTGTGAAAAGGGCATTAGGTCTATTTTCCACTTGGTTCTCCATTTCGGGCACAATAATGCACATATCTTGTATATTTGCTTAGTGCAAAGCTCTGTTTTAAAGCGCTTCTAAACCTATAAACAAAAATGTATAATATTGTATCTTACTGGTCCTTAGATGTGGTGGCTGCATCTGTTTTTTGACACTTTTTCCTGTATTTTTACCCAGTAATCCTGCCATCACTTCCGGTCCTAGAGAAACAACCATACGGAGCAGTATTGTCACCCTAGACAGGGAGTGTGTTAGTATAACATAATATTGTGTCATGACTACATAACACATCCCTCTATTCTCCATAACAGGGAAAAGTGTTTTGTAGTCCACGGAGATGACAGGGAACAATGCTAACTGATGACAGTTCAAAGACAGAAAGCATAGCAAGTTATCAGCCCACAAGACTTCTGGCTAGATAAACAGTTTCTTTTTATTTTTTAATTTTTGTTGCACTTGTTGAACAGCTATAATAAAATGCTTTCAATGATTTGGTATGAGGACACATTGGCAGCTTCCACATACAGCAGTGTGCAAAAGTTATAGGCAGATGTGAAGAAATGCTGTAAGAATGTTTTTAAAAAGAGGAATTTAGATATATGTGTAAATTCCATATCTTGAAGTACAGTACAGGACAGAGGCTGAGTATTCAGACACTGGGTTATAGGCAAGTACCTCTGGGTGATTGGACACTGGCAAAGCTGTGGAGGATACACCCCTCGGCCTCCTTCTATATAACCCTACCCCCACTCTGATGATCAGTGTAGCCCCAACAGTGCCCACCAGTGCTGCCTAAATGTGCCCACCAGTGATACCTGTCAGTGCTGCCTCAACAGTGCAGCCTTATCAGCGTACATTAGTGAATGAGAAAAATTGCTTATTTACAACATTTTAAAACAGAAATTAAGAAAAGCTTTTTTTTTTCGGTCTTTTTTGTTCGTTTAGCAAAACAATAAAAAACCCAGTGGTGAAAAGAAGGCTGTCTCAAAAAAATAATAAAAATTGTTTGGGTACAGTGTTGCATCACCACACAATTGTCATTCAAAGTGCGACAGCGCTGAAAGCAGAAAATTGACGCTAAATCAGAGACATGTCTAAAGCAGTCTTGATAGCAACCAAAAGGACATACTGCAAGAGAGGTCACCAAGGGGATGTCGCAGATGGGTTCAAAGTGTGGTTTCTACCAGGCAGAGAAAACCCAATTAAGGTCCCAAGGAAGCACAAGGGGGCTGCAAGGAAGGCTCGATGTGAGATACACCTTTAATAAAGGTTTGGACAATGGAGAGCGAAGCCAGAAGCTGTCCTTTCAGAGTAATTAAGCCACGGTCTGGTCAAGTCCTGATTGTAGGAAGGCCAGAATGAGAGTCACAGAGAAATCTCTGGGATGCACGTGCCTGTGTCCACACCAAGCAAAGCAGGATTTCAATGTACAACAGTAGATCTTTTTTGGAAGTGGCTTTTCTTGCTTTTAGTAATGGGAAAATGACCGACCTGAGAGACCCCCCCCCCATCTCTTAAGACCTGGGCTTCAGAACAGCCATGTCGCTAAAGTCTGTGACTGAGAAGCAGGATGGAATTGAGGGCCCTGAGACAGCAGATCTGGCCTGTTGGGAAGAGGCTAGGGCTAGTCTCCTAATAGTCCAAGTATGTCTGTGTACCAGGTACATCTGGGCCAGTTTGGCACAATGAGAAATACTATCTTCTTCTTGCACTATTTTGTGGAGCAGGCAAGGGAGAATTCGCATGGGGGGGGTGATATATAGATTAGCCTAAATGAAACCAGAGGATTATCAAAGTATCAGATGCCAGCTTTAGAGGCTCCTTGGTCCTGGCCACAAACAAAAGTAGTTTGTTAAATTTAAAGGCCATGATTTCTGGGGCCCCCACCTCTTATATATCAGGGTGAAGGGCCCCTTACCCTTGATCTAGATGGTGGCGGCTGAGGTAATCCACTTTTCATTTGTACACTCCTGGGATGTGGACCGCAGAGATTGCTAAACAGTGAATCTCTGTTCATGAGATGCTTGCTTCCTTCAAGGCTGCATGACTAAGTTCCAAGTGGTTGCGTTTTAGAACCAAGTTTGAAAAGTTTACACTGTAAAGTGAATACATTCCAAAGATATCCCTGGTTTTTATAGCGACAGTGAAATATACAGGGTGAGCCTGTCTTATATGGCCACAATACTGGGCCCTATATAGAGTCCAGGCTTCACCCTTCACAGCGGGCTTACCTCTGAATTGCATTTCAGGTTCTGGGTTCCATAGGAATGGACCACGGCCCTGGACCTGTAATAGCGCCCTGCGGCTGACTACAGCCATTGGACAAAATGCAGAGGTGCGCTCTTTTGTATCATCCAGTGCCTGAGGCATCATTGAACCAGATGTGCTGCTTGTGGCATTAGAGGACAGTGAATGAGTCGATTGAACAATCCAAAGATAAAATAATAAACTGGTTAAGCTAATAGTGGTTTCTTTATAAAGGGAAAATATCGATCACCTTAGGCCACTATGAAAAAACTGAGGACTGAGTGGAGTAGAGTTATGGGGGAGGCAACCTGGAGGCATGTCCTCAAAAGCTTTGCCAGTGACTAATCACTTGAAGGAATGAGCCTATAACCCAAGGTCTATGAATACTCAGGCTGTGTCCTAGTATGTACGATCAAAATAAATAGACCATTTTATTTTTTTTATTTTATAAAGGCAAATAAAAAATGATTAGCCCGAGTTAGCACATTGTCTGTACTGCACCAGATCATCAATCGGATTCAAGCTTCAGATTACAAATGGTGGAACATTATGATTTCTATTCAGGCATGCCATTCACAAGTAACCTTTTTACAGTTAAAGTGGCTGTAAAGGTAGAAGGTTTTTTACCTCAATGTAAATGTATTCTCCCCTTATATTTACCTGAGCCCGATCTCGATCCAGTGCTGCGCACAAGAACAGCAGCTCTTTCCTCACTAAACAAAGAGGCAGCAGCCATAGGCTCCTGATGATTTCAATCAAAGACTGCGAGGAGAGAGAGTGGAGGGCAGGGCCGTTTAGTGCTGTAAGTCTCTGTACACACACGGCGCAGCTCGGGATCGAGTCCGCTCAAGTGTGCAAATGTGTTATTATTTCACAATGCATTATGAAACATCACAGAAAGGTGAAAAAATTAACATAAATTCATTTTTTTTCCAGAACAGTCATTCTAGGATAAAGTCATGTTTGAAGAAAGGATTTACACGTTCGTTATCCAGTATAATTACGTCACCGTAAAATTACTCTTTATAGTCAACTGATATGGTAAACATAGAAAATATACAATTCAATACTAATCTCAGTATATTTAGAAGAAGCAAAATCAGAAAGGTCATGTTTCAGCCTTTATTCTATAGGGCAAATTTTGTAAGCGGGTACTCAGATGTCCCATTTATAAAAGAGTGTGTGGAATGATTGTCAACAGTATTCCTGGGAATAAACAAATCAAGACATACATGCCTTTACACTTAGTATCGCTTCACTAGATATAGTTATCTTCTATGACAGTGTCCTACAGACATACAACTGAGCTTTCCAAACAAATAGCCAAAACACACAGCACTAAACATTTGCAAGCTATGCAGTCCATGGCATAACCAGGTCACCGTCATCTCTTCTTTGTAAAATAGTCCCATTATCCTCTAGCAAAAATATGCTTCACTAAAAAATAAATAGATTTTCACAGATAGATAGATAGATAGATAGATAGATAGATAGATAGATAGATAGGAACGACATTGCATTACAGTCAGTGGAGCACAGGGGAGACATCCAGGGTCGTCTCATTAATGAGAACCTGTCACCAAAAAATCATCACATACACCCAAGCACATAAAATCCCCCCCCCCCCCCCCCCAAAAAAATAAAAAAATATTTGAGGCCTTCCAACCTCCACATATACGCACCAACAGACATACACACACGTCCGAGTCACCTGCGCATGAAAACACCAATTGCAATACACGTTACATATCGCTGCGCATGTCGGAGTGAAAGCAATATTTCTAGCACCAGACCTCCTATGTAACACTAAATTGATGACACAAAGGGGGCTTTTAAAGTGTCGCCTATGGCAAATATAGGGTACTCAAGTTTGCCACCATTCCATGGGCACATGCAAATCTAAGGTTTGACATGTTGGGCATCTATTTACTCTGTGCAACCTCATCTTTTATATTTTACCAAACAATTGGGTAATTTATTGTGTCTGTGTGCCCTAACTTTAGTGTATTTTTTATTGAAATGTTGCCTTTTCTAGACCTTTACGATAATATTGTGTTGTGTGACATAAAAAAATTGGAACTATCACTATTTTATTCTCTAGGGCAGGGATATGCAATTAGTGGACCTCCAGCTGTTGCAGAACTACAAGTCCCATGAGGCAGTGCAAGACTGACAGCAACAAACATGACACCCAGAGGCAGAGGCATGATGGGACTTGTAGTTTTGCAACAGCTGGAGGTCCACTAATTGCATATCCCTGCTCTAGGGTGTCTGCTTTCAGAAAACATATAATGTTTTGGGGGGTTTATGTAATCTTTAGGCCTAAAATGATTTTTTTTAAGAATGTGTGGTGTGCAAAAAATGCAAAACCTGCTCTGGCAGCAAAAGGGTTAAAATAAGCATTCTATTACAAAACGGAGCTCTGTATAATAATGTACTGTGGACCCTGTGAGGCACAGGGATGTTTTTGCAAAAGTCACTGAAGGTTAACTAACCCTTTAAACTTAGTGGTTCTGTTATTTTCTAAAACAGGTTTCAGGTGAACCATTTTAACATTTTTATAGGTAATGCAAAGATAGTTACAAACAATTGAAAAGAAAAAAAAAAAGAAAAAGGATTGACTTCAAGCTTTAGGGGACCTTCTGCAATTTAAATAATATCACAGCATCCAAGAAATTAATTATAACACAAGTTTTATTTTTGCTTTAGCCACAGGGCAGCAGATGCTACCTCCTGAATTAGAAATGTAAAAAAAAAAGTGGGAAGAGAAAATATTAAATTAACAGTCACAAGCGGGGAGCAAATTAACAACATTTATGCTGCTACTGGAGGAGTGGACGCCAGAGGCAAAGCCAGAAGCTATAATGCAATGAGATATTAATAAAGAGATTAATAAAAGGAGGATATCATTTGAATACAAATTATTTGGACATTATTTTTGCCATTTTATATTTATTTAAAATGATTTGAAAATTGCTTTTTTGGTCAGTGTGGAGGAAAACAGTAGGAAACAAATATATATGAGTTAAAAGGGGTTTTTTTTTTTTCTAAAAAAGCACCCGAGGCCCTTTTTGATAAAAGGTAAACTACCATCAGCGTAACACTTTATTAAGAGAGGTGGAATTGAATTGCATACCTAAATTTATTATAACAGCTACAATACATTTTCTGAGGTCTTACTGTAGAGGGGCTTGCGACGTTCTGGAAAGAAAAAGAAAATAATTTCAGTAGGATAATTATGACACACAAAGGGGTCACCATCCTACTTATCTACCATTTCAGTGAAGATCGAGAGCAGCTTTGAGTCTTCCTAAAGATGAGGAGCTGCTTGGCCTGCTTGGCACAACCTTGTTTCATACCAGAACACCCATTACTTCAGTAGATTTGTGATACTGGCACTACAACATCCTGAAAAACACCAACCAGCTCCCCCGCCAGCTCATTTAGCAAGTCTGGGAACCCCTTTAGCATTTTGTGTCTCCAACCCCCCCCACCCCCCCGTGACTGCAGCATCCTACATTCTTGGTAAGGGTGGAAAATGCTTTAACACATATCTAGCTATCAGCTTGGTAATGTCGCTCTATATAATCCCCTATATTTCTGTGTCCTAACTGTAGTAGCAGGTGCTTTACAGACAGACCCATTTCTATAGGTACCTTAACAGAATTCAATAACCCATGAGGTTAAAGGAAAAAATGCCATGCATACACGTTAGTAAAAAGTTTACTCTGTATGCATATCAACATATAAAAAATGTATTTATAGAAAAAAAAACGCAGCAAAGCACAGCCGATGTGACAAAGTATAGTGTGTCCCTATTTTCTCATTTTGTTAATATTTTTTGCAGTGAGCCAACTCATGCACAGGTCTCATGCACACTGGCGTTTGGCCATCTCTCCTAGACGCCTTTCCTCCTGGCAATGGCGTTTTGGCAGAAAAAAAAAACGCTTGACACTTGTAAATGCGTGTAACGCCTTTAGGCGCATCAAGCGCTTGGACGTTAATTCATTTGATTGGCCAGAACAATAATTTATTCTGGTCAGTGAAATTAATTAACGCTTAAGCACTAAACACAACTTACTGGCGTCAAGCATTTCTTTTGCCAAAACACTGCTTTACCTGGATGCACAGGTAGTGGCCTTTTTTTCCTGCCTCTAAACACCCTGCGTCTAAACTCCTCTGCATGGAAATATAGGCTAATATGTAGGGGCGTTTAGAGGCAGACGCCCCTAACAGCAGTGTTAAAAACGTCCAGTGTGTATGAGGCCTCACAGTGACTGGCCAAAGAAGTTGTAGCTATCGCTGTGTAAAATAGAAAAAAATGAATTTAGCAAAGAGATTAAGGAATGTAGCAAAATGTATATTTTTAAATGTGGTTGTCCTCAGTTTAAAGTGAATGGTGTTATCAAGCGGTTAATGTGTAAAAAAATGTCTGCTTATATACGTAATTATATTTGTATGTGGGGCAGCCATATTTGGTCATGACATTCCAAACTGTTACACTTAGTATTGTAGTAACTGCTTCTCTTACCTCACAGCAATCCTACAAGAACAGAAAAATAAACCATAACTTTGAGGTACTTTGAGTTAAGTCGTTCCGAGTATAAGTCGAGGCCCTAATTTACCACAAAAAAAATGGGAAAAAATTATTGACCCGAGTATAAGACGAGGGTGAGAAATGCACAGCTACTGTAAGTGGAAAAGAGGGTCAACAATGCCCATTTGCAGCCTCACTGTGCCCATTTGCATGCCTCATTGTGCCCATTTGCAGCCATAGGTCCCCCGAACTTCAAACTCGGTAGTTAAGTGTTCCTAGATGCCCCCTAGCTGCAGCCAAAATTTGGGGTCTCTTAACCCAAAGTGTCCCGAAATGACATTGCTGCAGGTGGACACAGTTGACCGACTTTGGGGCCCCGTATCTCGGGGCCACTTAGTACTAGGAACCCCAAATTTGGTGTGCAAGCCCAGTGGAACTAGCACCATAAAATATCCAAAGCTGGGATTTCTAGCACCAAGTGACCCCGAGATACAGGGCCCCAAAAATCGGTTCAGAAAATGTCAAGCACTTTTCTGCAGCAGAGAATTACATTTTCCGAACATATTTTGGGGCCCCGTATCTCGGGGCCACTTAGTGCTATGGTACCAGGTGCACTGTGTTTGCACACCAAGTTTGGGGTTCCTAGCACCAAGTGGCCCTGAGATACAGGGCCCCAAAGTCGGTTCGGAAAAAGAAATTTTTTGCTGCAGAAAAGTGCTTGACTCAAGTATAAGTCGAGGGGGGCACTTTCAGCACAAAAAAATGTGCTGAAAAACTCGACTTATACTCGAGTATATACGGTATATATTAAAATAACAAAATAATTATTCATTGCAAATACTTTTTTTTTTTTTTTTTTTTTTTTTTAGACTTTATGGTCTAACGATAAAATTGTTATCACATGCTTTGTAAGAATATTAAAGTATAACTATAACTATAACTATAGGCAAAACTTTTTTTTAACGTTTTGGATAGAGTGGAGGGGGATAAGAACTGTTGCGGTTTGTGCCTCCATTAGCGAGATTCACGCTCTCCATTTGTCCTGTTTACCATTATGATTGAAAATAAAATTTTGGGTCGTCCCCAGTAAAGTAATAAAGGGGAAATCTTCCAATAGGGACACTAGTTCTGGTGACCTTGGAGTCCCCAAGGAATTCCCTTAATTTGCAGGGATTTCCTCTCACTTCCTGTTTGGCTATGGGACAGGAAGAAGTGAAGGGACAAAGATGGCGAAAAAAAAAAAAAAAAATCTGACAGAGGTTATAAACCTTGCTCTATTCAAAATGAAAATTTTTTTGCCTATAGTTCTACTTTAATCTATCTCTATTTAGGACTACATTTTTATGTGATGAAAACTTAAGTTAAAAAACAAAATAATGGCTACACAGAACATTTTTTAATGCTATTTAAACATCAAGGGGCCACCTGAAGGACAGAAGCACCAAAGCTGGCATCACTAGGGCTTAGATATCCACCTAGTAGAACACGTGAACAGAAAACCTTAAAGACCTGAGACTGAAGCCAGACGTTGGAAGGCCCTAGAAGCAATAAATGCCCTGTACACACGGTTGGATTTTCCGATGGAAAATGTGTGATAGGACCTTGTTGTTGGAAATTCCGACCGTGTGTGGGCTCCATCACACATTTTCCATCGGAATTTCCGACACACAAAGTTTGAGAGCTTGCTATAAAATTTTCCGACAACAAAATCCGTTGTCGGAAATTCTGATCGTGTGTACACAAATCCGACGCACAAAGTGCCACGCATGCTCAGAATAAATTAAGAGACGAAAGCTATTGGCTACTGCCGTTTATAGTCCCGACGTACGTGTTTTACGTCACCGCGTTTAGAACGATCGGATTTTCCAACAACTTTGTGTGACCGTGTGTATGCAAGACAAGTTTGAGCCAACATCCGTCGGAAAAAATCCATGGATTTTGTTGTCGGAATGTCCGATCAATGTCCGACCATGTGTACAGGGCATAACAGTGCTGATAGAATGAGCACGGAAGGGAAAGTGAGGAACCTTTCCCCTAGGACATTGGCTTGAGGTATGAAGTGACAAATCCACCTAGCAATGGTGAAACAAGAAGCAGCCTGCCCCCTACGAGAGCCCTCCAGCAAGATGAACAATGAGTGAGACTGACGAATCGAGGGCGTAGGTGTGCGATACACTCTTGCAGCCTGAACCACATTCCAAACAATGGAAATCAATCTTAACACGTTTAGGAGCAAGTAAGAAAGATGGTAGTGCAATGTCCACTTTTGGAAAAAATGAAAGGCCGAGGCTGCAGAACGAACGTATCTTTCTGAAGTACAATGAACGGCTTAGTAACAATAGGGATGTTAACTTGGAAACTCTACAAGCCAAAGTAATCGCCACGAAGAAGACAACAATACAAGTAAAAATGAGAAGGGTGACATCCCTGGTAGACTCAAATGATGGTTTAGGAAGAACAGACAGACAAAGCCAGGCTGAGGTCTCATTGAGTACACAAATAAGGCTGCTTTCACACTGAGGCACTTTACAGGCACTATAGCGCTAAAAATAGCGCCTGCAAAGCTCCTCTCCTCTCACTCCAGTATGAAAGCCTGAAGGCTTTCACACTGAAGCGGTGCGCTGGCAGGACGCTAAAAAAAGCCCTGCAAGCAGCATCTTTGAGGCACTGTAGGATCAGTGTATACACCGCTCCTAACGCGCCCCTGCACATTGAAATCAATGGGCAGCGCTGCTGCAGTGGCGATCTGCGGACGCTTTTAACCCTTTTTCGGCCATTAGTGGGGGTTAAAAGTGCCCCGCTAGAGGCAGAAAAGCTCCGGAAAAACTACGGTAAAGCGCCACTAAAAATACCGTCGACGCCCGCCCCAGTGTGAAAGTGCTCTAAGGAGTAATGCAAGCAACTCCCTGCATAAAAGCCTTCACTATGTAAAGAAAAGCAAGATTATCTCTAAAAGTGGACCCTCAAGAGTCCTCTTTGATCCTTAAAGTGATATGGTAATATTAAAGTCCTCCATAGCAGTGACGGACTGCGGCTCTTGAGTTAGCATAGCTTTGGTTCTGTGTCCTTCTCATGAAAGGCGCCTGTAAGGTTGTATTTGTAAAGAGAGTGCAGTATGAGGAGGAAGTTCTGAGGAGAAAAATTTGAAAAAAAAAAACCACAGCAAGAGTTTGTAAGTTTTGCTATTAGCAGTTCATTTAGAGGCAACAATATACTCTTGCCCATAGTAATCCTAAGGATAAAGGAATCCAAGGTGCACCTGGTCAAGCTGTTTCCTATAGGGGAGCTCCAAGACCATGCAGACCTACAACGCCTGGCAGACCTCCATTGCAACAACAGAAGACTGCGTGGCTGTACACACCAGGAAAGAAAGACACCAGAGGGCAAAGGGTCCTTTAATACCAGAACCTCATCCACATGAACCATCAGGGTCTTGTTCAGGTACAAGACAGTAAAATCGATAGCCAAAACAGTCCATTGCTTGTAGAAGTCTAAAGCCTCGTACACACGTTCAGATTGTTGGCAAACAAAGTGTCAGACTTTTGTCCGAAGGGCGTGTGCCAGAAACTTGTCTTGCATACAAACGGTACACAACTGTCGGCCAACAAACACAAACGTAGTGCCGTACTATTAGGAATTTCAGCTCTTGAGCGCCACCCTTTGGGCACCTTCTGCTAATGTCGTGTTTGGTGAGCATTGATTCTGAGCATGCGTGTTTGTACTTTCAACTTTTGTGTGACGGACTTGTGTACAGACAATAGGAAAATTTGACAACAGACTGTTGTCCGCTGAAAATGTACTAGCCTGCCATTGAACATTTGTTGGCGTAATGTTGGACAACAATTGTCTGATGGAGAGTACTACCGGTCGGATTTTAGGCAAACAGTCTGTCATCACACAATTGCCTGCCGAAAATCCGATCGTGTGTATGAGGCTTTAATCCATGGGATACTGCTGCATAAAACATTTTGAAAGGAATGAAAACCTTGTCTGGGTGTACCCTTCCGCATATGAGAATGAACTAGAAAGGTTTTAGGAGGCTTGGGAGCCTTTCAAGAACTTAAACCTGAGACCCTGGGCTTTTGCACACCACGCCAATAAGTGTCCCAGACATAGATTTAGAGGTGGAGGTATGACAGATGATTGGACACTCTCCTATGAGGATTCTGTAACAATTCAGTTGGGAGATGCAGCTGCATCCCCCGATTCGTCTTCCTCTGAAGCCTGCCAGACAGTTCAGCTAGAAGAAAATCCCAGGACAAATCTTGGAGAGAATGATCAAGAGTGCTTATGGCTCTTGCACCTAACACCCACCAAGGTCAGCCAACTGCTCCATGACGACTACCATAGTAACAAAGAACTTCTTGCATACAAAGGCGGCAGAGGAAGGTGCCTCTGAGAGGAAGACTAAGGGAAAACACACCGAAGGGAATCTCGATATTTCCTCTTCTTTATAATGAATGCTGTGTTCTGCAATGTAGGTGTCCCCCAAAGGTTACTCATGACCTAGACCCCAGTACATGGAGAGCAAAGTCTTGCTGTGTCCAAACACGTGAAGTCTACAGAGCCCAGAATTACCCCAAAAAGCCTATGCTCTATGCTGCTGAAGTCTGGTAGAGCTGCATGGTGTCTGTGCTGATCAGAAGCCCGGAAGGAAGAATCCGAAATGGCGTGTGCATGCGCAGAATGACCCGCTAGGTGGGCTCGTACACATGATGCAGAGGCCCTGCCCCTCTCTTTCTGCAACAGTGAAAGGTAAACACCGGTGGCAGCATAGCCCTAACCATGGTCAATGCTCCTCTATGCCCCACAAAACAGGAGCAACAGCACATGAGAATGGGCAGTCAGGGGTAATTACCAGTCAGATGTCTTTCAGGTGCAGAACTATTTCTGGGTCCTAGCCTAATCTTTGCCTTTCCAAGGTCAGGTTTATTCCTAACGGGGTCTTCAGAGTCTGGGCTCCACCAGCAGACCTTGACCCTGGATCTGTAGAGCACTCCATAAGCCTCGCAATGCAATGCAGCTGCAAGTCACTGTGAGTGTTTCCTGTGGGGTCCATTGCCAGATAGCAACTTACAGGTCATCCATGCACCGCCAAGCCTCCTCTCTTCCCATAAAAGTAAAGCGAGATGCAAAAAAAACATTGTAGCTTAGAAAGGGGTTAAAGGCAGGTCAGCTGAAGGTTTAGTTTACCTTTCAATACTGAATGATCTAATAAGCATCTCAAACTGATATAAGGCCCTGTTTACACTTGAGCGATTTTCTGCTTGAAGCTTGTAGCTCTAAAACGCTCAACAAGCCAAATCCCATTAATTTCAATTGCCCCTGTTCACATATGAGCGTACTGTTGCCTAAAGCAAAGTGCCAGTCGCTTAAAAAAGTACATGAGCTTCATTTTGGCAGATTACAATAGTTTTTGGCCCCATAGACTTCAATAGAAACGCCCGATTTGAGCATTTTACAAGCGTTTTGTTGCACGTTTTCTGCTCAAACAGCAGCTCCCCACCCCTCGTTTCCTCTCCCTTGTGCTTTCTATTGGCTAAACAAATATGCCTGAAGCTGTAAAATGCTTGTAATACACTTATAAAACTCTTGTAATACTGTTCTAAAAACACTCAAAGACTCACAAAAAAAACCCCAGTAAATCGCTACGCTCAGGTGTAAATGCAGCCTAAAGAAAAAAAAACGTAATGCATCTGAAAGCAAGCTTCATTTGCCCATCAGTGCAAACTGTTGGACTGATACAGTATATTAGGAGCAGGAAATGCACAAGCAGAGCACTAATACATTTTAACCCCAAGAAAGCAATTTATGGATGTTATTATTTCTCTATTTCAAACTAAATCTTTACAGCCTGCAATTATAGATTTTGTCTTTGGAGGTTACAATGTTTGGTTTCCCAGTAAAAACTAAATTACTTCACAATACAAATTAATGTTATGAATATTAACAGTTTATTTATAGATCTTGAATTGTATTTTAGGAAATTACCCAGATGGGTAAGCAATGGCAAGATAATATTATATTTTTTTTTACTCTGCATAACCACTAGTCAAGTCTGCCATAAGTGAAATATTAAAACAATAAGAACATTTACAATTAAAGTGGTGTTAAACCCAAAAGCAAACACGGAATATATTGCAGTTCCTAGTTCTTAGATGTGACGGCTGCATTCGTTTTCTTCTTTAGGTTTTTTGTTTTATTTTCACCTGGTGAGCCTGCCAGTAAGTCTATTGTTTTTCAACAGAGAAAGTCATCCTGCAGATGTAGCAGTCAGAGGGTTGAAACAAACAATTTACCACTTACAGGGGTCCTGACAATAGTCAGCTGTTATTCATTTATGTAAAACATTTTTCCCAAAAGAAACAAAACTGTTGCTGTAACTGCTTTAAAGGTGTTAGCTTGAATTTGGTATCAACATGTTAGTGTATCTAAATCTGCAAGTGCATTTAACACCCCCTTCCCCCCAGATTAACATTGCTGCTGCAAATGTGTCTCTTTTGCTCCTTCATCCAGAGTGTAGGTACGCTAATGCAGGAGAGGTGTTACTGCCCAGATCACCTCTGTAAAAACACAGGAAAACAAGCCAAAAAAAAGAGAACTAATGCAGCCACCATATCTAATGATTGCTAAGCTGCAATATATTACATTTTTGGTTGAATACCAATTTATTACCAAAGAGACAACAATTTAACTATATTCTAAATCAACTAAAATGCTTTATTCAAAAACAACCCGATGTGATCAGTGACCTCCTCGCTTATTTTAGCGGTACGGTCGAATGTAAGTGCTGCTTCTCCCGCCACTAAAGTAGACAAAAGGTGTGGGGTCATCAGATGGCCCTGCCCCTTATTATGTCATTGGCCATATGCAAAATCATAAAGGGGCGGGGTCATCTCGTGACATCACCAGACATCACCACCCCTGTGTTGACCTTTGCTGCAGGAAGAACCGGCAAGCAATAGGAGTAGTCGTGTTCGGCAGGCTTTTTTTTTTTTTTTTTTCGTGGGGGTCGGCGACTGTCATTCATTGCAATTGACATGGATCTACATAGCTGGACAATGTGACTGACAATAGAATTACATTGGGGGACACTTTTTTTTAAAATAAAGGATGAGTAGGGGTAATCTATCTATCTATCTATCTATCTACACACACACACACACACACCTACATACACACATTCCCTTTGAGGAAGAGAATTTGGGGGCCCCCTTATGGGGTAGAGGCCCTTGTTCCTCATCAACATGGAGATAAGGTGATTTGCCATGTTGAGGGCATGTGACCTGATATGGTGAAGGAAGCGGCTGGGCTGCATGCTCAGATAAGGGTCTGCTATGGATTTGGGGGGGGGGGGGATCATACCAAACCCAAACAGCCTGGGGTGGATTGGGGGGGACCCTCCACACATTTTTTTTTTGTTTTAGATTCAGCTCTTTTGTTTACATTGTGCTGTCAGTGGGAAATTCACCACTGACACTAGGGATGACTTACAGTTGTTAGGAAGCCAGTGGGTGCTAATTCCTTACCAACCAATGACTGCAGTTGACAGCAGGGAAGACTCATTGGTTGTTAGGACACCAGCGAGTGCCGGCTCCTAACAACCAATGCGAAAACAGATGCAGAAAAACAGATGGTTATGGAATGCCTGTGTGAAAGAATTCTAAGGGATAAATATGGAAGGCACACAGTTTTTCTTCCTTTTTTTCCCCTTGTATTTAAGAAAATAGTTCTTTTAACAACTGGATGTGCTTGTAAGCCAACCTCCACTCACTGCTGATTCTTTAATTGGTCATACCATCTGTGTTTACTTGGTACAGGCATAAGGCCAGGTTCACACTGGTACGACAAATGCTCCGACATTGGGAGATCATGTCGCATGACGTGTGAAAATCAGTGTTTCCCTATGGGAGCCGTCTTAACTGGTCGAACACAAGTCGGTCCGACTTTAAAAATGCTCCCTGCACTACTTTGGTCCGACTTTGATCCTACTTCAGCCCATTGAATATCACTGAAGTCGGATTGCCATCTTGACTGATCAGACTTTGGCATGTGACTTGAGCTCTGATTATCTTGAAGGGGAACTCCATGCTCATTTTTTTTTTTTAAAATGGCATGGGTTCCCCCTCCAAGAGCATATCAGGCCCTTCGGTCTGGTATGGATTTTTAGGGGAACCTGAAAATTCCCCCAAAATCCATACCAGACCCTTATCCGAGCACGCAGCCCAGCAGGTCAGGAAAGGGGGTGGGGACGAGCGAGTGGACCACCTCCCTTCTGAACCGCACCAGGCCACATGCCCTCAACATGGGGGGGTGCTTTGGGGAAGGGGGCCCCTAAAGCACCTTGTCCCCATGTTGATGAGGACAAGGGCCTCTTCCCAACAACCCTGGCCGTTGGTTGTCGAGGTCTGTGGGCGAGGGAGCTTATCAGAATCTGGGAGCCCCCTTTAACAAGGGGGCCTCAGATCCTGGCCCACCACCCTATGTGAATGAGTATGGGGTACATTGTACCCCTACCCATTCACCTAAAAATAAGTGTCAAAAATAAAACACGTTACATGTTTTTAAAGTAATTTATTAGGCAGGTCCTGCGTCTCTTCTCCCCTCTCCAGCTCTTCTGCCTCCTTCGCTGACGTCTTCTGCCTCTGTTGGTTCTTCTCCCCTCTTTGGGTGTTCTCTGCTATCTTCTCGCTCTGTTGCTGGGTCTTCTCCGCTGTCTTCTCCCTCTGTTCACTCAACATCATGCCCCGGGCGGAGATGTCATAAGGGGTGGGGCCTCCAGATGACGTCACACGATGACCCCGCCCCATGCCTATATAATACCGCGCACCCGGCATTAGAGCGGGAGAGAGCGTTGAGTCGAACATCAGAAAAAGAACAGAAGGAGAAGACAGCAGAGAAGATCGGGCAAAAGAGAGAGCAAAAGAGCGAGAAGATAGCAGAGGAGACCCGGAGAGGGGAGAAAACCAACAGAGGCAGAAGACGTCAGCAGAGGAGACAGAGGAACTGGAGAGGGAAGAAGAGATCGGAAGAGACGCCGGAGCTGCCTAATAAATTACTTTAAAAACGTGTAATATGTTTTATTTTTGACACTTTTTTTTAGGTGAATGGGTAGGGGTAAAATGTACCCCATACTCATTCACATAGGGTGGGAAGCCGGGATCTGGGGGTCCCTTGTTAAAGGGGGCTTCCAGATTCCGATAAATTGCCCACCCACAAACCCCAACAACCAACTGCCAGGGTTGTCGGAAAGAGGCCCTTGTCCTCATCAACATGGGGACAAAGTGCTTTGGGGTGGGGGGGCGCAGGGCCCTCCTGTCCCAAAGCACCCACCCATGTTGAGGGCATGCGGCCTGGTACGGTTCGGGGGGGGGGCGCTCGCTCGTCCCCACTGCCTTTCCTGACCTGTCAGGCTGTATTGCTCAGATAAGGGTCTGGCATGGATTTTGGGGGGGACCACAACGCTTTTTTTTTTCGGCGTGGGGGTTCCACTGAAAATCCATACCAGATCGAAGGGCCTGGTATGTCTTGGAGTGGGAACCCATGCAGTTTTTTTTTTTTTTTACATTGTGCATGGAGTTCCCCTTAAAGATTAATACCAGACACAGTGCCTGGTATTGTCAGGGATCAAAGTAGGATCCCTGTTCTTTGAAGTCGGCGCAGGGCAAAGTCGGATCCAAAATGGTAAGACTATTGAGTCGTACCAGTGTGAACCTGGTCCAATCTTTACAGAGGACAACAGGTGATTAAACATCTGCTAGCTCTTAAGGCAGCCGCTGCTTTGCTGATGACCACCAAGACTCACGTGACAGGTATTAGAAGCACATGCATTAAGATACCCTTCTAACTTTTAATACATCGATTTTAATTCTTTAGGATGACTACAGAATACCGTGTTAAAGGTTACTTTAACACGGTATGCTGTTATAAAAAAAACTATGTAAATAATGCGATTTAAATGCTAAAATACTTACTTTAAGCCCTACAAGAAGTCAATGCAGCAGGTAAACAACATATATATGATTTACGTGTTTGGATATTTACATAATCTCAAAAGAAACTTTGGATTTTTCCCATATTGATGTGTGTAAAATAAACCTGTAAACAGACAACTTGGGTAAAGAAATGTACATTTTTTTTAAGCAACATTCCAATAAAACCTGTAAAAAAATGGAAAACAGAGAGTTTTACATTATACCACTCACTGAATATCCTGAGGTGTCTGCTTTCATAGAGGGAGCAGCTTGCTTAGTGAGTTATAGCCCTTGAACAATAGTTTGAGAGATAGCTAAATCACTTCAGACCAGTAAGCCTAACATCAATAGTATGTAAACTCTTGGAGGGGATGATAAGGGACTATATACAAGATTTTAGTAATGAAAACGGTATCATTAGCAGTAATCAGCATGCATTCATGAAGAATAATTCTTGCCAAACCAATCTATTAACCTTCTATGAGGAGGTGAGTTGCCATCTAGATAAAGGAAGGCCAGAAGATGTGGTGTACCTGGATTTTGCATAAGCATTTAACACAGTTCCCCATAAACGTTTACTGTATAAAATAAGGTCCATTGGCATGGACCATAGGGTGAGTACATGTATTGAAAACTGGCTTATAGGTCGAGTTCAGAGGGTGGTGATAAATGGGGAGTACTCAGAATGGTCAGAGGTGGGTAGTGGGGTCCCCCCAGGGTTCTGTGCTGGGACCAATCCTATTTGTTTTGTTCATAAAAGACCTGGAGGATGGGGTAAACAGTTCATTCTCTGTATTTGCGGACGATACTAAGCTAAGCAGGGCAATAACTTCTCCGCAGGATGTGGAAAACTTGCAAGAAGATCTGAACAAATTAATGGGGTGGGCAACTACATGGCAAATGAGGTTCAATGTAGAAAAATGTAAAATAATGCATTTGGGTGGCAAAAATATGAATGCAATCTATACACTGGGCATGCTGTCCAGTTCTGGGCACCAGTCCTCAGGAAGGATGTACTGGAAATGGAGAGAGTACAAAGAAGGGCAACAAAGCTAATAAAGGGTCTGGAGGATATTAGTTATGAGGAAAGGTTGCAAGCACTGAACTTATTCTCTCTGGAGAAGAGACGCTTGAGAGGGTTTATGATTTCAATTTACAAATACCATACTGGTGACCCCACAATAGGGATAAAACTTTTTTGCGGAAGGGAGTTTAACAAGACTCGTGGCCACTCATTAAAATTAGAAGAAAAGAGGTTTAACCTTTAACTACGTAGAGGGTTCTTTACTGTAAAAGCAGCAAGGATGTGGAATTCCCTTCCACAGGCGGTGGTCGCAGCGGGGAGCATCAATGGTTTGAAGAAACTATTAGATAAGCACCTGAACGACCACAACATACAGGGATATACAATGTAATACTGACATATAATCACACACATAGGTTGGACTTGATGGACTTGTGTCTTTTTTCAAACTCACCTACTATGTAACTATGTAACTTGATATCTAAATGTACAAAACATATTCCGCAAAACAAATCTGCCAGTATGTGTCTGAAATTTTTTATGCATTTTTGGGGTCCCTGTATAGAACTTCCATAATGTCTTTTGCAAAAGTATAAGTTATTAAAAAAAATGGCACGCACTAAAAAGGCTATATACATGCATTTTTTTCACATTTTAGTCAAATCTATACACTTCTAATAAAAATCATATGTAAAGAAGTACAGAATATTATTAGCTCTAAAGCCCCATAACTAATATTTCAAGCCAATACGGGCACGATAAACTAAATACAAAAAAAAAAAATCTGTGCTTACCCTAAACCCTCTTAACCCAAGCTGCTGTATAAATATCTGGTTGGTATCAAACACTTTACACACAACATACAGCACTACTCAAAAAAAAAAAAAAAAAAATCATAACAAATATTCTATACAAATAAAATGTGCATTAAATCAGTACATCAACGCTTCAATAAATATATAAAAATAAAATAATTAATGACAAAAACTATATGAAATCAATAAAGGTTCATAAATCAAAACATCAATAATCCGTCCAACAAGCATTGCTGGGAAAAGAAATTGTGCAAAATCAATCCAATCACATCTGTAAACAAAGGCTGCATGTTGCAAACTTTGAAACATTTCTTCTCACAGCTATCAGATGTGAGAGAAAGGAAAGTTTACTGCAGTGCTCAGCAGAATGAAAAAAAAAGTCGCAGTCAGCAGAGCAGTGTAATGAGGACATTGCACTGCCCTTGCTAGTGATCATAGAGGCACTGGCTTACTGCTTTAATGACACTGTATGCTAGTGCAACCAATCACAGTGTCCCTGATAACTGCCACTATAACGCCTCGTTCACATGGGGCTTATTGATGCGTAAAGGCGCACAGAAATGTAAACGTTTTCTGTGCATCACTGTGCAGGTGGTCCCATTGATGTCTGTTGGGACACAGCAGTTGCGTCCTTGTGGCTGTTGCAAACCAATAGACATCAATAGGACTGCTTGCACAGGGATGTACAAAATAATCGTCACCTCGATTACCACCACACTAATCACATTTTAGCCTGAAATTTATGAAGAAAGTTTATTTATTTGCAAAGTTTTATAACAGAAACTAAGAAAAATGTTTTTTTTTATTCAAAATGTCTTTTTACTTCAACTTTTTTGAATAGTTAATGCTGAGGCACCCAACCCACGCACATGCACTGAATGATACACTGTAATTGGGGGTCTTAGCGACCTATTGACATGAATGATTCCCAGTGTAGAAAATTCTAAAAGATAAAATGCAATTACCCCTTATAAACAAATAGTAAAAAAAAAAAAAAGGTTAGGTTTGAGCAAATGGGCCCTTAACAAGAGAACTCGGAGTTGGCTGTTGACTGGGCACAAAGAGAAGGCAAATGTATTTTATGCCTTCTTCATCCCTGTGTATGCAAGAAAAAATGAGGGCACTCAAGTTCATAATGGGGATTAGTATTGACACAGTCAATACTACACAATGGTTCCAAACGAATATGGTCTAGAAACATTTAGACAAAATAAAGGTGAATAAAGAACCAGGACCAGATGGCTTACACCCACATGTCCTCATAAAGATGAACTCTGGAATTGTAAAGCTGTTGTTTCTAATTTTTAGAGACTATTTTAGGGATCAAAAAAACTTTACCAAGCAAATACAGACCTGATAGTTTAAAATCTATAGAAGGGAAGACACTTGATAAAGTTTGATAAAATTAAAAAAAAAAAAAAACACACATACAAGAGTTTTTGTTAGAAAAAAAATGACTGCAATGTTGTCAAATAAATTTGCTTTCTTTTTATGAGAAAGTAAGAAAAAAAATGAAAAATTGAGATAGCTATAGATAAAGTATATATTTGGACTTTGTGAATGCGTTTGGATGCAGTTCCTCACATGTGCAAGTTAAAGTCTATAGGCTTGGGAAAAAATCAATTTGTAAAAGGGAAAACAAATTGCCTAAAAGACCATATTCAGAAAGTAGTGATTAATGATTCGTACTCTGAATGGTCTAAGGTTATTAGTGATGTATCCCACGGTTCAGCGTTGGGACCCTTACTTTTTAACCTACAGTATTTATAAATGAGCTTGGGATTAAGAGTACCATGTCTGTTTCTGCAGATGACACCAAGATATTTAGTGGAAAAACATCCTTCCAGGATGTCTCCAACCTAAATGCAGACCTTAACCACTTCAATACAGGGCATTTTCATCCCCTTCCTGCCCAGGCCAATTTTCAGCTTTCAGCGCTGTAACATTTTGAATGACAATTGCGCAGTCCTGCAACACTGTATCCATATTAAATTTTTATCATTTTTTCCCCACAAATAGAGCTTTTGTTTGGTGGTATTTGATCACCTCTGCGGCTTTTATTCTTTTGCGCTATAAACAAAAAAAAAAAAAGGGCGACGATTTTGAAAAAAAAAAAAAATTATTTTTTACTTAGGTTAGGCCGATATGTATTCTACATATTTACATATTTTTGGTAAAAAAAAAAAGAAAAAAAAAATCGCAATATGGCTATATTGACTGGTTTGCGCAAAAGTTATAGCACCTACAAAATAGGTTATTGATTTATGGAATTTTGATTATTATTCTTTTTTTACTAGTAATGGCAGTGATCTGCGATTTTTATTGTGACTGTGACATTGCTGCGGACAGATCAGACACTTTTGACAATATTTTGGGACCATTGACATTTATACAGTGATCAGTGCTATAAAAATGCACTCATTACTGTATAAAAATCACTGGCAGGGAAGGAGTTAACACCGGGGCGCAATCAAGGGGTTAAACGTGTTACTTAGTGAGTGATTCTAACTGTGGGGGGATGGGACTGACTAGGGGAGGAGACTGATCAGTGTTCCTATATACTAGGAACACACGATCTGTCTCCTCTCCCCTGCCTTTATACACACAGATCAACGTTCCTGCTCTGCCACGAGCGATCGTGGGCGCCCATAGCGGCCGCCGGGCACGCACATCAGCTCCTCAGTGACGTGGAAGCGCGCGCACACGCCCCCTATACTGTCGAGAACTTTATACGACGCCCGCCCAGGATGGGAGCTCCTATCTGCGGATGTCATATGGCAATGGGCGGGATGTGAATTGGTTAAAGTGTAATTAAAGGCAAAACTTTTTATTTTGGACAGAATGGAGAAGGATTAGAACACCTGTCAGTTTTTAATGCCATCTCTGTCCCTATTAGGGAGTTTCACCCTCTCTATTTGTCCTGTTTACCATTATCGTCAAAAGTGAAAGTAAAAGAAAATTCAAAATTTTGGGTTGACATCAGAAATTTATTAGTGGGGAGATTTTCCAATGGGGACACCAATTCAGGTGACCCTGATGACACAGTGGAATTTTCCCACTTTGGGGGTATTTAATCTCATTTTCGGTTTTGGTTGTGGGAGAGAAGGTGAAGTGAAATCTCCCAAACAGGACATAGATAGCAAAAAAAAAAAATATGACGAGGGTTATAACCCTCTCTTACGCTATCCAAACTGAAAAAAAGTTTTGCCTTTAGTTATATTTTAATTCACTTTTTGATTGGGCAACTATTTGGAAAATGAGATGTAATGTTAACCTGGAAGCGGACTTTATTCCTGGGTGCCGCATATACAGTGGGGCAAAAAAAGTATTTAGTCAGCCACCAATTGTGCAAGTTCTCCCACTTAAAAAGATGAGAGGGGCCTGTAATTGTCATCATAGGTATACCTCAACTATGAGAGACAAAATGTGGAAACAAATCCAGACAATCACACTGTCTGATTCTTGAAAGAATTTATTTGCAAATTATGGTGGAAAATAAGTATTTGGTCAATGTCAAAAGTTCATCTCAATACTTTGTTATATATCCTTTGTTGGCAATGACAGAGGTCAAACGTTTTCTGTAAGTCTTCACAAGGTTGTCACACACTGTTGCTGGTATGTTGGCCCATTCCTCCATGCAGATCTCCTCTAGAGCAGTGATGTTTTGGGGCTGTCGCTGGGCAACACGGACCTCAACTCCCTCCAAAGGTTTTCTATAGGGTTGAGATCTGGAGACTGGCTAGGCCACTCCAGGACCTTGAAATGCTTCTTACGAAGCCACTCCTTTGTTGCCTGGGCGGTGTGTTTGGGATCATTGTCATGCTGAAAGACCCAGCCACGTTTCATCTTCAATGCCCTTGCTGATGGGAGGAGGTATGCACTCATAATCTCACGATACATGGCCCCATTCATTCTTTCATGTACATGGATCAATTGTCCTGTTCCCTTTGCAGAGAAACAGCCCCAAAGCATGATGTCGCCACACCCATGCTTCACAGTAGGTATGGTGTTCTTTGGTTACAACTCAGCATTCTCTCTCCTCCAAACATGACGAGTTATGTTTCTACCAAACAGTTCTACTTTGGTTTCATCTGACTATATGAAATTCTCCCAATCCTCTTCTGGATCATCCAAATGCTCTCTAGCAAACATCAGACGGGCCCGGACATGTACTGGCTTAAGCAGGGGGACACGTCTTACATGCGTGCTTCCTGGCTCGTGTGACTAAGAACAAAAAAGAACTGGACTGCACGTGGTGTGAACTGGCCCTCAGGCATCTGGATGCAGTGAAGACGACTTGCTGAAGTTCAAACTTGAACATCAGAATGGGGAAGAAAGGGGATTGAAAATCTGAGGGTTTGATGCTCAGCTATTGATCCATGGGGAAGAAAGGGGATTGAAAATCTGAGGGTTTGATGCTCAGCTATTGATCCATCTGACATCGAGGCCCCCAACATTTCAACATAGCGAAACTATCTGGTTCTTTGATGGTGGTCCGGAGTAATCATTTCTTAACAGCTCACCCAGACCCTCTGTAGTGGGGGGTCATGGGTCTCTGGTAAGCGGCCAGCATTTATATTGGTGATGGTGGATCTGACACTTCATTCTTAATTATCAAGATTTTCCAACATTTATCAACACTTGCGTGATCATCGTATCAACTTTATGGACTTTCAATATGTAGTAAATTTGTACTGATGCACATGAAAATGCACTTCTGTGTGTTTATTTAATGCACACTTTTTTATGAGCACTATATATATGTTTCATATATCCTTATGAGCTTTTTGCACTTTATGATGGTTAATTGTCATCTACATAAGTTTGTTTTATTAGCGCAGTTCCATTTTTTTCAACATGTCTTACACTGCAAGATCTGAGTCCCTGGCGGAGTAGTGTGTTACTGATGGTAGCCTTTGTCACGTTGGTCCCAGCTCTCTGCAGGTCATTCACTAGGTCCCCCCCGTGTGGTTATGGGATTTATTGCTCACCGTTCTTGTGATCATTTTGACCCCACGGGGTGAGATCTTGCGTGGAGCCCCAGATCGAGGGAGATTATCAGTGGTCTTGTATGTCTTCCATTTTCTAATTATTGCTCTCACAGTTGATTTCTTCACACCAAGCTGCTTGCCTATTGCAGATTCAGTCTTCCCAGCCTGGTGCAGGTCTACAATTTTGTTTCTGGTGTCCTTCGACAGCTCTTTGGTATTCACCAAAGTGGTGTTTGGAGTGTGACTGTTTGAGGTTGTGGACAGGTGTCTTTTATACTGATAACAAGTTCAAACAGGTGCCATTAATACAGGTAATAAGTGGAGGACAGAGGAGCCAATTATAGATGAAGATACAGGTCTGTGAGAACCAGAAATCTTGCTTGTTTGTAGGTGACCAAATACTTATTTTCCACTATAATTTGCAAATAAATTCTTTCAAAAAAATCAGATGTGATTGTCTGGATTTGTTTCCACATTTTGTCTCTCATAGTTGAGGTATACCTATGATGACAATTACAGGCCTCTCATCTTTTTAAGTGGGAGAACTTGCACAATTGGTGGCTGACTAAGTACTTTTTTGCCACACTGTATGTGTTCCTCTGTTTGTGCTGGAAGCTCACTCACTGCACTGAAACCAGGCTTAGTCTTCTACTAACAACTGGGACCCGGGGGAACTGAATCCCAATCACATGATTGCTGTGATAGCCTCTGATTGGCTGTCACAGTGATCATTCATTCTATAGCCCTTCCCTGTGTTGTCTCCTGTGAATAGGAGAAAAACAGAATTCTCTGCTAGCAAGAAGGAAAAGATACATTGTATATATTCCTCCTTTCTGGAAGAGGCATTTGCACACACACAAAAAAAAAAAAAAAAAAAAAAAAAAGTTTAAATAGTTTAGTGCTTGACCTAGTAGTTTATTGAGTGTAAGTGGCAGTGTTAGTGGCAGTATAGGCCTTGTCCCCTATGTGCCAGGTTCAAACCAGAGGTGTTTGGGCATGCTGCGTTTAATACAGTACTTTTTTTTTTTCAGTGAAGCACAGTGTGAGGCAATCCACTGCATTGCACTACATGGTCAGCAACTGAACCTATGAGATGCTGTGGGATATTTCAAGGTAATTTGTTTTAAAAAACAAAAACAAAAAACAAAATAAATAAAAAGGAATCCGTGCAATCTGTAGAGCTCAGCGCATCCTCACTGAGCAGATCTCAGCCGGATTGCAATTAGTGATGGAGCCAGCCCTCAGTATCAGTTAGTGCCAGTGTAAATGTCAGTTAGTGGCACTGTAGGTGTCAGTTAGTGTCAGTGTAAAGCCAGCCATGTATGGATCAAAATTCATGTATGAATTCATGCGGTTGAAAGAAAATTAAATGACTCGTGTGTGGCCAGCTTAAGCATCAGTTAGCCTGGGTCCACACTGCTGTAGTGCAGACACCGCATGTAATTTGCACAGGTATAGGTTTTAGTATCGGAGCATTTACATGAGTAAAAGTATTATACACGTGTTAATCCTTAGTATCGACACCTGTGCCGGTAAAATCGGTATCAGTATCGGTGCAACGCTAATGTGTGGCCAAGATACATTGTACTGGCAGTCATATAAAAAAGATTGTGGACCAGACTCGAAATGGTTTAGAAGTAGTAAGGAAAAATATAGTCCACCAGTTGGTACTATGCTGTCAATTTACCTTCATGAGAATAGGAGAGACACTGATGTTACTGCTGCTTGTACAGATATACTGTAAAATAATTGCAGCTGTTTATTTTGAAGCCACCATTACAGACTTAGGGCTCTTTCACACGGAGGATCCGTATGTCCGTTTTTCATCCTTCCGTTTTCGGATGAAAAACAGACATACATGTATCCCTATGGAGCGTCGGATGTCAGCGGTGACATGTCCGCTGACATCCGACCCACTCCGATCCAAAAAGTGTAACGGAGGAAAACCCTACTTTTCCATCCGTTTTCGGATCGGATCGGGTGACGACAGACACTACGGTCCGTCATCATCTGATCCCCCATAGGGGAGAGCGGCGCTCTGACAGGTCCGTCGCTGCACAGTGTGCAGCGACGGACCTGTCATCTTCCTGCTCAACGGGGATCGGCGGAGCGTTCCCCGCTGAGCAAGCGGGTGTTCACGGGGCGGATCATCACTGATCCGCCCCGTGTGAAAGAGCCCTAAAGGAACTGATATTTATTGCCTAATTTTTGAAAATGCCCTTTACTAATCCCGCTAAGACTAGAAACTTCCCTGTGGCATCGTTTTAAGTGGGCTGTTCTCCAAGCTTTCATGGAGGACCTAATTTTATTACATTCAAACTATGAAGGGACCGCAGCTCTCACAATTTCCACCTGCTGACCCCCTTGTCACTGCTGTATACTGTAATGGGTGGAAAGCTTAAGTTCGATCCTTAGTCGAAAATCTATCAGCATTGGAGCAGAGTTGTGCATTTCCTTTTGATAACAATTTTCAAATTCGTCAGGATCTGGTGTACCCTACAGGTATAGATTTCTTCAGCTACATAATAAGAGATATTCCAGATAAAATTTCACTGTGGGACATTTTTCTAAATTAAACACACTGTATTCAGTAGAGATTTCATTATGTTTCTGACTAGGGTTGTCCCGATACCACTTTTTTTAAGACCGAGTACAAGTACCAATACTTTTTTTCATGTACTCAGCGATGGCGATCACCGATACTTTTTTTTTATGTCACGTGACAGTGTTTTTTGGGGGGTTTTTTTACAATTTTTTGTTATTGTTTTTTTTCAATGCTTTCTTTTTTTTTCTTTTTTTTGGGGGGGGGGGGGGTGGATGGTGTCTGTGTTTTTTATTTTAATTTTTATTATTTTTTACAATAATTTTTTTTATTATTTATTGCAATACTTTTTTTTTTTTAATCAGCCCTGTTGGGGGGCTTTGTGAGATATCAGGGGTCTTAATAGACCCCTGAAATCTCCCCCTTGAGACAGAGAAAGAGACCGGGGATAGAGATTCCCCAGTTCCTTTCTCTGCAGCCTCAGCTACACCGAAAATGAATGGAGAGAAGACAGCGGCTCCTCTCCATTCATAAACTGAGACATCGTAATCACAGGAGATTACAATGTTTCAGTTATGTGAATGGACAGAGTCAGTGATCACTGACTCTGTTCATACATCAAAGGAAGGAGGATGACACGGAGAGGGACAGCAGAACGGAGGTTGACATGGAGGAAAACTGGAGGGGAACAGCAGCAGAACGGCGGGGGACACGGAGGAAGAAAGGAGGGGGACAGCAGAACGGCGGGGGACACAGAGGAAGAAAGGAGGGGGACAGCAGCAGAACAGAGGGGAACAGGAGGAAGAAAGGAGGGGGACAGCAGAACGGAGGGGGACACGGAGGAAGAAAGGAGGGGGACAGCAGAGCAGAGGGGGACACGGAGGAAGAAAGGAGGGGGACAGCAGAACAGAGGGGGACGCGGAGGAAGAAAGGAGGGGGACAGCAGAATGGAGGGGGACGCGGAGGAAGAAAGGAGGGGGACAGCAGAATGGAGGGGGCATGGGGGGGGGACTGGAGGGGGACTGGAGGAGGATGCGGTGACAGTCAGCGCTGATCGTGTGTGGGGGAGTTACAAGCACCGATCACCGCTGTATAGATCATTTCACTAAAGCAGCTGAAGGGGGGGGGGGAGAAGCTTGTAACTCCCCCACTCATCCCTGAGTGACCAGGTATCGGGTAAAGTATCGGGAGCATTTGCCCGAGTACAATTACTCGGGCAAATGCTTGGTATCGGTATCAGGACAACACTATTTCTGATAAATCAAATTACTTTAAAAAGATTGGCCTGGAAAGGCCCACTAAGCTGCATTCCCAAAACAGAGAGTTAACAAAACAAAGCCTTACATTGTCTGGACCAGGCTGATATGTTTTGTCAATTAATAGTCAAAATGGGCTGGATGTATTTCTGCCCCCTGTAGCTTAATCATGGGTTCATATATGCACTTCCTTAAAAAATACATGTGAATTAAGTAAGTTGTTTTTACTAATTCTGAACCTATAATAGGGCTGAGAGATTTTCTAAAAAAAGAAAAATCTGCGATTTTCTTAAAAAAAAACTTGATTCACGATTTGAATCGAGTTTTTTTTTTGGACAACGCGCCGGTCCTGAGGAGCTGTGGGCAGGAGTTTTTGGGCGAGGCCGCGGCTTCGCCCTAGTGCGCGAGGCCGAACGCCGCGGACTAGGCCGAAGCCGCGGCCTCACCTAAAAACTGCTGCCCGCAGCTCCTTAGGACTGGCGCGGTGAAAAAAAAAAAATCTAAAAAAAAAAATAGATTTGCTTATATTTTGAATCGATTTGAAAGCTCAACTCGATTCAAGATTTAAAATCTATTTTTTCCCAGCCCTAACCTATAGTATACTACCCTGAAGTGTCATTCTTTTTCAGTTGTTTACTAGTGGTTTCTGCTTCTAGAGCCATAGCACTTCCAATTCTGCTTCTGTACCAAAAAACAGTAACCCATTTTCAGTACTTAATATTATATTTGTTAGTTCTTCAAAATATTCATCTCAGCGATCTAATATTTTTTATTCAATATCAGTTCCATTTTTATCTCATGCATTGGTTTAACCCCTTTTCTATATACACTAAACTACTTAAATGCATTATTTTTTCCAAATTTTTGGTTTTATTAAACACAAGGCCATCACAAGGTGTACCATATGAAACAATGTATTCTTACAGGAGTTTGTCCAAATGTCTAATAACATGCAATTTAGATATACAGCTGTGCTCATAAGTTTACATACCCTGGCAGATTTTATGGATTTCTTGGCCATTTGTCAGAGAATATGAATGAGAACACAAAAACTTTTTCCTATCACTCATGGTTAGTGGCTGATGCCATTTATTATCAATCAACTGTGTTTAATCCTTTTAAATCATAATGACAACAGAAACTAATCAAATACCCTGGTGATTTTGGCCTGATAACATGCACACAAGTTGACACAAAGGGGTTTAAATGGCTATTAAAGGTAACAATCCTCACCTGTGATCTGTTTGCTTGTAATTCACGTGTGTGTGTGTGTGTGTATAAAAGGTCAATGAGTTTCTGGACTCCTGACAGACCCTTGCATCTTTCATCCAGTGCTACACTGACGTTTCTGGATTCTGAGTCATGGGGAAGGCAAAAGAATTGTCAAAGGATCTGTGGGAAAAAGTAGTTGAACTGTATAAAACAGTAAAGGGATATAAAAAGATATCCAAGGAATTAGAATGCCAATCAGCAGTGTTCAAACTCTAATCAAGAAGTGGAAAATTAGGGGTTCTGTTGAAACCAAACCACGGTCAGGTGGACCAACTGAAATTTCAGCCACAACTGCCAGGAAAATTGTTCAGGATGCAAAGAAAAACCCACAAATAACTTCACGTGAAATACAGGACTCTCTGAAAACATGTGGTGTGGCTGTTTCAAGATGCACAATAAGGAGGCAATTGAAGAAAGATGGGCTGCACGGTAGATTAACCAGAAGAAAACCATTACTATGCAAATGCCACAAAGTATCCCACTTACAATATGTCAAAAAGCACAGACAAGCCTCAAACCTTCTGGCACAAAGTCATTTGGTGCGATGAGACCAAAATTTTGCTTTTTGGCCACAACCATAAACACTACATTTGGAGAGCAGTCAACAAGGCCTATGATGAAAGGTATACCATTCCTACTGTGAAACACGGAGGTGGATCGCTGATGTTTTGGGGATGTGTGAGCTACAAAGGCACAGGAAATTTGGTCAAAATTGATGGCAAGATGAATGCAGTATGTTATACTGGAGGAACATTTGCATTCATCAGCCAGGAAGCTGCGCATGGGACGTACTTGGACATTCCAACACGACAATGATCCAAAACACAAGGCCAAGTCGATCTGTCATTGGCTACAGCAGCATAAAGTCAAGGTTCTGGAGTGGCCATCTCAGTCACCTGACCACAAAATCATTGAGCCACTCTGGGGAGACAGCTCAAGAATTTACAGGAACTTGAGGCTTTTTGCCAAGAGGAATGGGCAGCTTTACCATCTGAGAAGATAAAGAGCCTCATCCACAAATACCACAAAAGACTTCAAGCTGTCATTGATGTTAAAGGGGGCAATACACGGTATTAAGAACTGGTGTATGTAAACTTTTGATCAGGGTCATATGGGTAGTTTCTGCTGCCATTATGATTTAACCACTTAAGGACCAGCCTCGTTTTGGATTTTAGGTGTTTACATGTTTAAAACAGGTTTTTCTGCTAGAAAATTACTTAGAACCCCCAAACATTATATATGGTTTTTCTTCTAACACCCTAGAGAATACAATGGCGGTCATTGCAATACTTTTTTTTGCACCGTATTTGCGCAGCGGTCTTATAAGCGCACTTTTTTTGGAAAAAATTCACTTTTTTGAATAAAAAAATAAAACAACAGTAAAGTTAGCCCAATTTTTTTTAATATTGTGAAATATAATGTTACGCCAAGTAAATTGATACCCAACATGTCATGCTTGAAAATTGCGCCCGCTCGTGGAATGGCGTCAAACTTTTACCCTCAAAAATCTCCATAGGCGACGTTTAAAAAATTCTACAGGTTGCATATTTTGCGCTACAGAGGAGGTCTAGGGCTAGAATTATTGCTCTCGCTCTACCGGTCGCTGTGATACCTCACATGTGTGGTTTGACCACCGTTTTCATATGCGGGCGCTACTCGCGTATGCGTTCGCTTCTGCGCGCGAGCTCGTCGGGACAGGGGGGTTTTAAAAATTTTTTTTTTATTTTTATTATTTATTTTAAAATATTTTATTTATTTTTACACTGTTTAAAAAAAAAAAAATTGTTTCACTTTTATTCCTATTACAAGGAATGTAAACATCCCTTGTAATAGAAAAAAGCATGGCAGGACCTCTTAAATATGAGATCTGGGGTCAAAAAGACCTCAGATCTCATATTTACACTAAAATGCAATAAAAAAAAAAAAAAAAAAAAAAAAAAGTCATTTAGAAAAATGACATTTGAAAAAATATGCCTTTAAGAGGCGTGGACGGAAGTGACGTTTTGACGTCGCTTCCGCCCAGCAGTATCTTGGAGACGAGTGAGCGCCATCTTGGCCTCACTTGTCTCCTGACACACAACGGAAGAGGACGCGATCGCCTCCCGCCGCTACCGACGGCTCCGGTAAGCGGCGGAGGGCACCGGATCGCGGCGGGAGGGGGGGGCCCCTCTCCCGCCACCAATAAAAGTGATCTCGCGGCGAATCCGCCGCAGGGACCACTTTTATCTGAAAGCCGGCCGCCGCACGAAAACGGGGATACCGGGGTTATGGCAGCTAGCTGCTGCCATAACAACGATATCCCCGTTCAAACTTAGGACGTATATAGTCGTGCGGCGGTCGGGAAGTGGTTAAAAAGAGTAAACACAGTTGATTGATAATAAATGGTTTCAGCCAAACACTAACCATGAGTGAAATAAAAGTTTTTGTGTTATTCATATTCTCTGAAAAAAAGAAAGCATAAATTCTCCCAGAGTATGTAAACTTATGAGCACAACTGTATGTTCTTCTATGGACATGATACAACAAGTCTCTAGCACAGCTCTTCCTATTGTTACACATAACATTCTTATGCATTAAACAAATAAAGAAGAGATGACCAAATAAATGAAATTTAAAAAGGGCATGCTCCCTACCCCACCAACTCCCCCATGCCACCATCCCTTTATTGGTTAGTATTAGAGCTGCACGACTAATCGTTAAAACAAAATCATGATTCTACCCCCCTGCCATTCTTAAAAAAGCATTTCCTTGATTGAGACTGGGTTCACACTGGTACGAAATACGCTCCGACATTGGGAGCACATGTCGCATGATGTGTGTAAATCAATGATTCCCTATGAGAGCCGTCTTAACTGGTCCAACACAAGTCGGTCCGACTTTAAAAAGGGTTCCTGCACTACTTTGATCCTACTTCTGCCCATTGAATATCATTGAAGTCGGATCAAAGTAGGATCCTTGTCCTAACCATCTGACTTGTGACATCCGACATGGTGATTAAAGTAGCAGAATTTATGTCACACTGGGATTGTTTTTATTGGTCAAAGGACAAGTCGTACGATCTCAAAGTCGGAGCAAAATCTTATCTTGTTCATTCAAGTAGGATGGAAGTAGGACCGATGTCCCAGGGCAAAGTAGGATGACAGTCGTACAACAGGGTCTTACCAGTATGAACCCAGCCTCAGTGCAGAGCCGTTCTCTGCTCACTGCCAACAGCTGTCAAAAGAAAAAAAAAAAAAGACAGCTTGCCAAGTTTCTCACAACATTGCTTAGGAGATAAAGAGAAACATTGTAATATTTCGTTATTAGATCAAAGGGTTGAACTTCTGTCTGTAAATGAGGGCAGTTTAACCACTTGAAGACTAAACCTTTTCTGACACTTATTGTTTACAAGTTAAAATCAGTATTTTTTGTTAGAAAATTACTTAGAACCCCCAAACATTATATATATTTTTTAGCAGAGACCCTAGAGAATAAAATGGTGGTTGTTGCAATATCTTATGTCGCACTGTTTTTTGCGCAGCGGTCTTTGAAACACAATTTTTTTGGGGAAAAATACACTTTAATGAATTTAAACAAAAAAAAAAACACAGTAATGTTAGCCCAATTTTTTTGTATAATGGGAAAGCTGATGTAACACCGCGAGAATCATGATCTTTATTATAAGCAAAGAAAAATTGGTATTCTCATTTTAGTCAGAATCGTGCAGCTCTAGTCAGTATTATGTTAAAGTGGTATATATTAAATGCTTTTCTTTTACAGCTCATCATGTCCTGGGTTGGGAGCTGGGCGAATCCTCACCAAATCACATGTCCTTAAATCAATACACCTAATAAACAGTGCAGCAACTAATCTAAATAATAAATTTCACCCAGTGACCAGAATCACCTCAACCATGTCATATCGAACACCACCTGAGAGTGATGTGCAACTTATCAATCAGAAAACAAAAATCAGTGAGCCCATTCCATAAACAATATATACATATACATGTATATATGCCACTATAATTCTTTTTTGTGACTCTTCCTTTCACACAATTCAAGCCTGCATGAATAGTGTAGTATACACTCCATTCCACACCACACCGTGTGCTCCTAGCAGGTCCCTTTTGTACCTGACTTACCTTATTATATGGCACCTGAGCTAATATATGTCAGCTAGGTCAGGCGCCTGTATACCTCCAAACACCTGAAATTGTTCTGATTTCTTGGACTTCTCCAGCCTCAGCCCTCTGAGGAAAGCCCATAACAAAGCCTATTACAGCGGTAGACTGGACCCAGATATGGGTCTTTACTGCCAAACCCTTGGCTGATCTCCTGTTTGTTGAGGCAAATTACCGGTATACACTTCTCACATGTTGATATAGAATTCCTTTATGAATCTCCTGCGCTCTATTTCTTGTTATTGCGCTCTTGTTTCTTGTATAACTCACAGCTGAAAATAAGGTGGACATAAATCTGGTTTCTGAAATGATGTTTTAGGCCTCATGCACATGGGGCATTTGTAAAAATTTGTGTCAGAACTCCTGGCATGAAAATAATGCATAAAAAGCCGTATATTGCACACGCATTTAGGCATGTACAGCATCTGAGCGTAAATGCCTTCTATAGGCCAGAATATTTATTTTGACCACTGAAATGCATTAATCTCTATGATCCTTTACACATCAAGTGTTTATGCACGTTTAGACAGTTTAATTCCTGCATGTCAGTCCTGACTTCGGGGGGTGATTTCAGAGACACCTGTGCTGCAACCCGCACAGATGTCTCTGAAATTACCCAAGGGAGTCGGGACTGACATGCAGGAATGAAATGGAAATCGCACCTGAAATCGCCAAAAGTATTACAGAAACTACTTTTGGGAATTGGTGCGGCGTCACACCGATTCGGACGGTGCCATTGCCGCCGATTTGGCATGTCAAATCGCATGCCAGATCGCTCCAATATGAACCAGGGCTTAGGCCTCATGCACACTGGACGTTTTTACAGCTGCTGCTTTTGACTTCAGATGTTTTTTTTCTGCAGTCAGTAAACTCCCCAGCAAGTTGATCATCAGTTGTTAAGGGCGCGGCAATTAAAAAGTCTGAAAAAACAAAAACAAACGGCCTGCGGTTCCCCCCCAGTCAATATCAGGCTGAATAAAAAATTAATATAAAAAAACCACGGCATGGGGTCCCCCCCCCAAAATCCATACCAGACCCTCATCTGAGCATGCAGCCCGGCAGGTTAGGAAAAGAGTGGGGGGGGGGGGGACGAGTGAGCGCCCACAGCCCAAATCTCCTTGTCCCCATGATGGAGACAAGGTCCCTCATGGCCAGTGGTTGTGGGGGTCTGCGGGCAGGGGACTAATGGGAATCTGGAGGCCCCCAGGTCTATGTGCACATTCATTTCAATGGGCAGGGGCGGTGCGGGAGCGCTGTATACACTGATCCCGCACAGGCCTAATGATGCAGCTTTCAGCACCACCCCAGTGTAAAAGCACTCGGGCTTTCACACTGGGGAGGCATGAGAGGCATTTCTCAGGCGCTATTTTTAGTGCTAAAAGGTCTGCAAAGCGCCTCAGTGTGAAAGTAGCCTTATGCCCTGTACACACGATAGGATTTTCCGATGGAAAATGTGTGATAGGACCTTGTTGTCGGAAATTCCGACCGTGTGTAGGCTCCATCACACATTTTCCATAGGAATTTATGACACACAAAGTTTGAGAGCTTGCTATAAAATTTTCCGACAACAAAATCCGTTGTCGGAAATTACGATCGTGTGTACACAAATCCGACACATAAAGTGCCATGCATGCTCAGAATAAATTAAGAAACAAAAGCTATTGGCTACTGCCCCGTTTATAGTCCAGACGAACGTGTTTTACGTCACCACGTTCAGAACGATCGGATTTTCCGACAACTTTGTGTGACCGTGTGTATGCAAGACAAGTTTGAGCCAACATCCGTCGGAGAAAATCCATGGATTTTGTTGTCGGAATGTCCGATCAATGTCCGACCGTGTGTACGGGGCATAAGCAAACGGTTTATAAATGGAAAGCCATTCATGACAGGTTGTTTACATTGTTATCATTTGACCGCCATGACCAAATGCTGTAATTAGAGAGGGGTCCCAGAAGCAAGGCAGAGAGAGACTATGTGCTACCCACACACCCTGTGTACAAAGATGACTTTTTGATGGCAAAGTTGGAATTTTCATTAAAGCGGGGTTCCACCCAAATTTTGAACATTATCTCTATGCATTCTCTTCCTTGCCTAGATGCTGACATGCTGTGTAAAAAAAATTTAAATCGCCGTAATTACCTTTTTTTTCTAATCTTCTTAGCACTTCCTGGTTTTCCTCCCATGGGAGTAGGCGTGTTTCTAGCCTCTCCCAGACATCCCACAGTTCCCTGGGAGCTAGTCTCAGGCTTCCCAGCATGCATTGTGCAACAGCGTCATCACAACATCTCGGTGAATGCTGGGAGCACAGCATTCACCGCATCCAGGAAATACATGCACAATGAAGATGGAAACCGCCTTCAGTGAATTTTATAAGTTATTCTTTACAACGAAATCGGACACAGGCGGACTTATTACACAGAACATGTGAGTAGATAATCATGAGAAGAAAAGTTTGTGAATGAACTCCAAAAAAAAAAAAAAAACAATAGATAGGTGGACCCCCGCTTTAAAACACATAATGATGTCTTATCATTGTAAACATGTCTTCTGCTTCTACATCTATGTCAACGACAGTTCATAATGAAGATTTTTTTTTTCCATTTACACAAAGTAATTCATAAATAAAAGCAGTAGTTTTTATTTATAAACTAGAAAAGCTACAATTTCTGGGGAAATTGTGTGAAGTGTTCTTGCCTCCACCAGTAGTCTACAAGCATTATCAAGCCTAGCAGATGAAGGTATGATCACATACATTTGGGGGGTCTCAGCATCTTGACTTAGAATGGAGGTGAAGGTGTGCTATCTGTTTGATGATAATCAGTGTTTACATTCACTGTTTCCTAGCAACGCACATGTCCTGTTTATGCTTCACAACCACTGCTCAATACACAATACATAGGATCATGATAGCTGTAATAACTGTGCAGTAATTCAAACGGTCGTATTTTAAAAATTATAAATCCTACAGCGAAGATCTTTATATTGTGAGAATCACAAAACCCAGACCTAGATTTTGATGCATAGTATATCTCTGAAATATTAAAAATGAAGGCACAGTCACAGTTTAGATATTGCCCTTCAAATTTGGAGGGGGCTAGAGTGTAGTTTCAATGAATGTCAATGGACGGCGTGAGTTACAAACAAATGGTCATATTGTGAAAACTATCAGGACTATGGCTTAGCCGTGGACATGTTTAGTGGCAGCAGGGATAGCTGAACGTTTTGATATAAGATTTGTGTAGGTGGGCTTGAAAATGAGGGAGTGGTGGCAGTTTAGATATCATGTCCTGATTTTTCAGCTTTTGTCACCTCCCACTCTAGTTTTGAACATTTCCCCATTCATTCCTATGGGACCAATTTCGCCGCAAAAACGACAATATTTTGTGAACCATTTGGGGAAATGTTCCACAAATTAATAGCACACCAATCGGGAACAATCCGCACGTTTCAGTATATTACTTGTCTATGTAGTGTAAAAACTGTGGGAGGAGTTAGGGTGGTAAATTTGGCTATAATAATAATATATATGTGAGATAACAGTAAGTGGTCTTGCTATGCAAGAACACCTAATTAACACAGAGCAAGACCAAGCAGGCAGATAGCCCAGTCATACAGATTACACAGGGAGAGTGTAACCATGAGAGCTCTAACCCTGAGTGCCTCTGGTTACACAGAGAGAGCTGCCATCTCCCAGTGCAATGGTCAGGGCTGCTCAGCCCTCTCCTCTCAGTGCTTAGGTTGCTCAGCTGTTGGTTAATTGCCAGCACTGACGTCCCTTCTACTTCCTGATCCTGTCTGCTGCCTCCAACTACGCTGATCTCTGTCTTCTTCTAACTACTCGCTTTGGCTACGGTTTTGACTACGTTTTCCATTTGTACTATTTTTACCATTATATTAAAAGGTGTAATTTTAACTGCATTTTCTGTCTCCGTCTGATTCATGGTTATTGACAGTAATCCACTGAACTGAGCTGTGAAATTTTACATTTCTGTCCTGCACAATGCAGGATACGGCTGGGAAATGCAGAGGCAGGGAAGGCTCCCACCTCAACTGCACACCCTGCACAATTAGGAAATGGAGACACTAATGCAGGCCATACATTATACAATTATTTTAGATTTACTATAATATGATGTCAAAACCTAAACGCTTTCAATTTGTATGCAATCAGACAGGCCCTTGCACTACATAGTCAAAAGGTAAATCTAAAGGAAATTGAATAAGAAAATTGTATAAAGTATGGCCAGCCTAAGGCTGGGTAAACACACTAGAAGTTTTTTAAAGCGGAGTTCCACCCTAAAACGTGGGAAAAATAAGACAACAGTAAAGTTAGCTCATTTTTTTTCTATGTTGTGAAAGATAATGTTACGCCGAATAAATTGATACCCAACATGTCATGCTTCAAAATTGCGCCTGCTCGTGGAATGGTGACAAACTTTTACCCTTAAAAATCTCCATTGGAGATGTTTAAAATGTCTACAGGTTACCAGTTTTGGGTTACAGAGGAGGTCTAGTGCTAGAATTATTGCTCTTGCTCTAACGACCGCGGAGATATCTTACATGTGTGGTTTTCATATACGGGCGTGACTTACGTATGCGTTCGCTTCTGCGCGCAAGCTCGGCGAGACAGGGTGCGTTAAACTTATTTTTTCCTATTTTACTTTTTATTTTTTATTTTTACACTGTCCTTTAAAAAAAAAAAAAAAAAAAAAAAAACGTTTGGGTCACTTTTATTCCTGTTATAAAATACTATTGTAAACATCCCTTATAATAGAAAAAAAGCATGTCAGGACCTCTTAAATATGACCTCAGATCTTATATTTACACTAAAATGCAATTAAAAAAAATAAATAAAAAAAATTGAAATGTCATTTAAAAAATAAAAAAAAAATTCCCCTTTAAGAGCATTGGGTGGAAGTGACGTTTGACGTCACTTCCGCCATCCAATGCTATAGAGCCGAGTGGGGGTCATCTTTCCCACACTTGGCTCCGGGTGCCGCTGGTCATGGCACAGCTACTGAAGAAGCGGCACGAGCAAGATGTTTCTTCAGTACGCATGTGCCGATGATGTCGGCACATGCGGATATAGTGAATATCTCCTAAACGGTGCAAGTTTAGGAGATATTTACGGTACCTACAGGTAAGCCTTATTATAGGCTTACCTGCAGGTAAAAGTGGTAGTAAAGGGTTTTCAACCACTTTAACCCAGCGGGCTGAATAAAAACAAAAAAACCCCAAAAAAACGGAGATATCGCTGTACTCACACAAGAAAGGTTAGGTAAATTGAATTCCCCAGCTGTGTCTCGACAGGGAGACTGCCCCCGCCAGAACACACTTATCAGCACTTGCAGTCAGTTGGCTGCCAGTGCTGATCAGATGCTGGACGAATGTCAGTTTAACAGAGGCTGGTCGTAAGACCCTTTCTGTAGAACAGACAGCTATATACACACAGGCTGAAAGTCAGCCGGTTTCTTGCTGAACCGACCATTTGTGTGTACTCAGCTTATCAAAGAGTTAATAGTAACTTCTAATGGAAAAGGTCCATTTTAGTTTATCTTGGCATCTAAAAAACAAAACAGCACATATAGGATTGCTGATTATTCAGGTGACCTGCAGGGTATATTTTCTAAGGGTCCTTTCACATGGGCTTGTCTGTTACATGGACTCCGCTTGCTCAGAGGCGGATCAAGCCACTGATCCCCACTGAGCAGGCAGATGACAGGTCCATGTGAGGAGACGGACCAGTCAGAGCCCCATTCTCCTCTATGGGAGAAAGGATGAAAACAGACCACCTGTCCGTTTTCATCCGATCCCATCCTCCAAACGGATAGAAAATAGGGTTTCCATCCATCTGGATTTCACGGACAGGATCAGATAACGTCAGCAGACATGTCACTGCTGACATCTGCTGCTCCATAGAGGTAAATGGAGGGTCCAATCAGGTCCACCTGAAAAACTGACAGGCAGACCTGATTGGAGCGCCCGTGTGAAAGGGGCCTATCAAAATTGGAGTTTTACATTAATGGACTTATTCCACAGGTTACCTGTCCAAAAAAGTAGCTGTAAAATAATAATAAAGTGGTGTTTTATTTGCCACTACAAAACTGTGTAGGCACAAGCACCTAGAATCTTACTGGGCGCTATATAAAAGAGTAAACTCAATGTTTAAAAGGTTTATAAACATCATAAAATGTTCTTCCATTTCTTGTCTGAATGTACTCATAGAATAATGCTCCGTACACACGATCCGAAAATAAGACGACAGATTGTCCGACTTTATTTGCTTATTAGTCGCAAGTAGAAATTGAATAGGTTACTAAAGTCACAAAAATTCTTGTACAACAGGAAAAAAAAATTTTTAAAAATCGGAAGTGATGTCATGTGTCGTAGTGTATTTGTATTGTATTTTCAGATGACACCTGTACTGACTAAACGAAAATCGTACGATCTGGTATCGTACGGGGAAAATTTTCATGCTTGTCCGATCGAATAATAATCCTGTCGTGATTGGCTCTCAAAAGCGGTGTACTAACAATCCGATTATCGTACTAGCGCGACAAAAGCGGTATTTGTCATCCGATTTTCGGATCATGTTTACGAGCCATTAGATGATCAGTAGGTCAGGTGTCTAATTGTGATAACTGTTATGACTATCCGTATCAATGTATACTCACAGCTGATTGTTATCAAGAACAGTTGGACTAGAATTTGGCCAACTGCTACTTTTTCCCAAGATACAACTGACACTAGATGTGCCTCTATCATTGGTGCCTAACGTAGCCTGTTGTGCTCCAGACAGCTGAACAATTAGTTCCGGCCCTCCCAATGGGCTTTAGAGCCAGAACTGCTGGCTGTCAATTACAGCAGAAATCCAGCACTATGTCCAGGAGTTTAATCAATTACCTCCTAGGCTTGAGTTCCTGCTACATAGTGTTCTATAAAATGATCATTGCAAAATAAAAAAAAAAATACATTGATTAATAAAATAATCACAAAAAACAATGAATTCTCATGTCCCAACAAATATAGTAGGAAGGTTGCAGCGCCTATACACCTGTTTCCCAACAAATATGTTGGATGCTCTCAATGACATTTGCTTTTATTGTGTGAGCATTAAACACCTGTGTAATCCAACTCAATGTCCTTCCAAATTGTAGTAACTGCAAACCTGTGAAAATGTTAGCATCATGAATGATGATTTTTGTTCACTGAAATATGAATTGGTCTCATCTTAATGTTACCCTAACAACATTTTTTTTTCTTTTTGTTTGTTGGGATGGGACAACATCTAAAGCTTACAGTTTAAGACTCTTTAAATCATGATTAGGGGATATGCGGTTACCATAGGCCCTAATAAGCCATTCAATGTTTTTGTTAAAGTAGTATGGGGTATTAAAAGGATGGGGTTACATTGTAACCTGCCCTACAATTTTGTGTAATGCATGTGGTTGTGGTGTTGCATATCACTTTCCAGCTGCCAGTCAAGCGCCCTCTGAAATGTGAGTCCGCAAGTACAAATGAGCCCTTAGGTAGGTCAAATATGATGTACACATTTGTACATCATGGCTAAAGATCCTATGGGTTCAATGCGTCAAGGCCATTTGAAAATAAACTCTATCACATAGCTGCATAGACCCACTTCTGGTAACTGACTGCCTGCATCCTAGCAACTCAGTACACTAGGCAGCAGGAGCCATCTGTATACTAGCAACCAAAGACACTAGGCAGCACAAGCCACCTGTGTCTCAGCAAACAAGGCACATTTTCACTGTACACATGTAGAGTTACCACAAACATTACATGCGTACAGTGTAGGTAACAAGATTTTACATAGGA
Organism: Aquarana catesbeiana; assembly: GCF_042186555.1. Taxonomy (NCBI): domain Eukaryota; kingdom Metazoa; phylum Chordata; class Amphibia; order Anura; family Ranidae; genus Aquarana; species Aquarana catesbeiana. The sequence goes on along the minus strand of NC_133328.1, from coordinate 495,912,186 downwards.
TCTTGCTGTCACAAAGATACTTCTTAAAATCATTTGCCTTCATTCATTTGTCAGCATTCATATGGAGATCAAAGCCCCCTAGGTATAGCTGGGCAACATTGGTACGCCCGACCTCCCAAGGTGGCCTGGCATGTCCAGATTTCCATAAATATTACTTAGCTTCTCAGCTAGTAACTACGGCCTGGTGGCTTAACCCAGATACCTCAAATTCTGCTACTCAGATAGAAGCAGCAGCGCTGGGATCCCTAGAGGCGCTGAAATTCTTGATGTTTCGGGGCCCTCGTGCTCCATATTCATTGACACCATCTATGCTTACCACGCTACGTGTATGGGGAGAGGGCCTCAAAATTGAACGGTATCCCCTACAGGCAATATCACCTAATGCTCCCCTCTGGTTAAATCCCACTCTGGAGCATTTCTATTCACTACACGACCCCTATGCTTGGACTAATTTTAAGATAAAAACAGTGACACAGATCATTTTGGATAAATCTTTGATTTCTTTTTCCCAATTAATCTCTGATTTCAATATCCCTCAGTCGTATTCTTTTCATTTCCTTCAACTCTCCCATGCCTTCAGCTGTCAATTCTCTGGCTCTCCTCTACAACTAGCCCAATCTGCCTTAGAGAAGCTTCTTAGGTTGGATTGCACAAAGAATGCCGCATCTAAATTGTATCTTCACTTAACAACTGCCTCTCTACCTGATTTAGAGAAATTAAGATCAAAATGGTCTAAGGATATCCCTGAACTTAATGAGGATGATTTGGATAATATATGGGACTCTCCCTTCAACTCTCTCGTCTCCTTGAGAGACAGACTTATTCAGTTTAAGATAGTCCACAGGGCATATTACACCCCCCATATATTAAAAAAAATTAATTCAGACTCTGCTCCTGGCTGTTGGCGATGCGGGGAGATTCCTGGAGACTTTACCCATATATTCTGGACTTGTCCAGCTATCGTAAGGTATTGGGAAGAAATACTAGCTTTTATATTCAAAATAACATATATCCCACTGCAACGATCAATGCCAATATGTATTTTAGGTCTGATAGAGCAATTTATTCCTACAACAGCAGGGCGCACTTTGGTGGGGCTGCTTTTGTTCTATGCTCGTAAAGCCATAGCTCTCAGCTGGAAGAAAACCACCCCCCCCATCGCTGACTTTGTGGAAACAACTCATTAATAATAGCTTACCATTATACAAATAAACATATATAAATAGGGGTTGTCTCCTCAAATATGAAAAGGTTTGGTCCAAATGGCTCACGGACCCCTCTACAGCCTCAATAGCCTCCTAGAGGAATATGACTCTTTGCAATCTCTCCATTAGTTATTGGGCTCTAGGTGTACATATGTAACACGGGATGACACCTTTCTCTAAAATTAAACTGGCATAGGAACCAGGTATGACCAATGTATGTATGTATGTATGTATGTATGTATGTAGGGTTTGTTTTGTGTTTTTTTTTTTTTTTGTTTTTTTTTGTGTTTTGTTTTCTATGTATATAGTTTCTTTAATTGCTGCAAATATTCATTTTTGTTTGTTGTCTGTTTTTTTGAAAATTAATAAAAACATATATTTAAAAATAAAATCATTTGCCTGTGTGCATTAACCCTAAAAACTGTAAACATACAGTATGTGTAAGCTGCTAGCCTGGAGTTCCACCTTAAACACTAAGACCCCATTCACACAGGGGCAACACGACTTGCAGGTCGCCTCAGCGAGGCGACCTGCAAACGACTGCCCGGGCGACTTGCAAAACGACTTCTGTATAGAAGTCTATGCAAGTCGCCCCTGAAGTCGTACAGGAACCTTTTTCTAAGTCGGAGCGACTTGCGTCGCTCCCCTTAGAACGGTTCCATAGCACAGAACGGGAGGCGACTTGTCAGGCGACTAGGTCGCCTGACAAGTCGTCCCTGTGTGAATGGGCTCTTAGTCTGTGATGCTTTGGGGTAATGCTCGGATTGAGAAGGCATGAACAAAATGTTATTATTAAAAATCTGTTGTCATGGTAACCCAAGTCTTACTCTATAGAGCAAAAACATCCCTGCATAGTCCTCCTTGTCCTTCATAGCACAAGCATGCCAAGAGCAACCAGATTCCTGGTCCACCAGCTCTGATTTACCCTCTTCAGCCCTATATGGTTATCCTATCACTGTGACACCCCATTCACACTTGTGTGAGTTGTCTTTGGACATCAAAGTCGCATGACAACTCATACCCCATATTTTGCAATGATAACCATTCATATATGTGCGAATTAAAGTCGCAACAACTTCAGGAGTAGTTCAAACACTACTTTGGTCCAACTTTGAGGGCCACACCTGAAAGTTTTACATGCAACAGTGGGTCCGACTTTGCAGAGAGACAAGTCACATCCAAGTCCACTCATGGAGCCTGAAGATGGATTTCACCAACTAAAAATTAGGATCGGGAGAACAGATAGGGAGGAAAAGAGCAAGCCACCAGAAAACTGAGGGCTTTAAGGATGCCGGACTGACCCTGGTTTTTAAAGCAGAATTCCGGACAAATTTTTTTTTCCCATATCCTTGTTGCTGCTCTCCTACCTTCACCAACTTTGCCATCCATGTTCTTCTGAGCACTGTAGTTCCTCTGTAATAGGCTGCAGAACTTGCTGAAAAAACATTGCTGCCTGCTGATATCCTGTTTGTAAAACCGCTGGCTTCTATCCCTCTCCTAAGCTCAGCCAGCGGTCTGACATGCCCCGTTTTAGTTCTAGCAGGGAGGAAGCAGACATGTTGTGGGCAGAAGGGGTATCACAGCACCGGTTTGTGCCACCCATGGAGGAGATGTCCTCTCTCCTCCCTCCCCCTCCTCCTCCTCCCCCTCCTCCTCCTCCCTGCCACCAATCCTTCCATCCACTGTCCTCGCCACACCGCCCCCCGCCTGCTATCTCCGTGCACAGTGGGGATTATTATTAGAAAACAGTTGTAGGACACAGCGGGGATGTCCCGCTGTGTCAGGTATAATATCAGAACACTTATTATTTGTGTATTAGTATTTGTGTACTAATGGGGGATTTTTTGAAAATCACGGAGTTCTGCTTTAAGGGTTCTGAGCTGACCCATGAAGTATTGGGAGTGCTATACTGGGAAAGAAAGCTGTATGCCCTCTGAATTAAGACTTTACAGTATTCCCACAAACTGAAAAAATAACTTCCAATTTGAAATACAGAATATCCAAAAAAGAGTACATCATGATTATATTGCACGTGTTGTATATTTTCATACAAAATGATATGTATGGGAATAGTGGAATACAATTCAACATAAACAACTGCACAATTATGATATAAAAGTATAGTAATAGCCGATAAATGTTCTATTTATATACACAACAAATGCAAGGCAGTGAAAACAAAATAAGGCTATCCCAGAATTTAGTTAATGGGAACTAGGCTTTGTTTATATTGTCATGGCAGATTAAATATTTATGTAGCAACTTAAATTATGCAAGTGGGCAGATAATACAGAAAATGAATGCAGAGTCATGCATTCAACTAGGAGGATGCAAATTCTGCCCCTATACATGTATGTGTGTTAATGAGAGTACACATGGTACATGAGACAATAGGAGTTCAAAATAATTGATGACCGATAACACAATATGTGTATAAAATAAGTCATTTGTGTGCTGTGTACTGGTCATATAAGATATTTGTAATAACTGTGTAAATAAAATGAAATATATGAATAAGTAATGGCCTACACAATAAAAGTGAGTTCAATGTATGTGCACAATAACTGTATGGTGTACTAGCTAACCATATACATGATGCAATGGGGTAGATTTACTAAAAATGGAGAGTGCAAAATCTGGTGCTGCTCTGCATAGAAACCAATCAGCTTTAAATTTCACCTTGCTCAATTAAGTTTTGACATAAAACCCGGAAGCTGATTGGTTTCTATATCAGTGTAATGTGGGTAAACAATAAATGTATGAATAATGTACTACCTGGCCATACATGATGCATGAAAATGTAATTATATACACGCAGAAAAATGAATGTTTAAACAAAGTACTGGCTGTACACTGGTCACAAATGATGAAAGACAAAAACAGACCGTTCCATAGCTCAACTCACCAACCAGTCTGCCAACTGACCAAATTAACCTGTCCAACAGTCTGCATTGAAAACAGGGGTTTAGTTAGCATGCATTTGCAACCGCATGCATAAGCTGCAAGGCCTCTTCACGGCACCCCGTTTTTAACGCAGACTATTGGACAGGTTTATTTGGTCAGTTGACAGACTGGTTGGTGAGTTGAGCTATGGAATGTTCTGTTTTTGTCTTTCGTGTGATTGCCCTTCCATGTGCTCCTTGCTGTGAAGGCCAGTTATAGGTGGGGGCAGGGGCCATTTGTTTGTTACTGGTGTAAATATGGTCCGGGGACACATTGTACACCTTTGTGAACCCACGCTTAGGACAGTAACCTATAAGAACTGCAGCCCCCCCCAGAAAAGGAGAACACCAAGGTGAAATCCAAAAGACTAAAGAACTCACGTGGGGGATATGGCGCTGTTCAAAAGTGAAATAAAATAAAACAGTATCCCAAAAAGATGTGCATCAAAGTGTAATAACAAAATATGTGAGAAATACTGTAAATGAATACGTATATGGTAGACAAAAAGTGTGTCATGTGCAAAAACCACATGTGCAAAACATCACATAATATATAAAAAATCAAATGCAAGTAAATACAGGTGTAGCTGGAACATCAATGGTCATATATATATTTTGGGATATTTTAAACTAGCACCAATACTACACCCTTTTATCCATATTATCATTTTCAGGTGTATTTTTTTCTTATATGACCATTGATGTTCCAGCTACACCTGTATTTACTTGCATTTGATTTTTTATATATTATGTGATGTTTTGCACATATGGTTTTTGCACATGACACACTTTTTGTCTACCATATACGTATTCATTTACAGTATTTCTCACATATTTTATTACACTTTGATGCACATCTTTTTGGGATACTGTTTTATTGTACACCTTTGCTGCCACAGTGCTATGTGCTGGGTGTCCAGTGTGCTCCTGTTCCTTTAAGGGGGATTGGGCTGCCTCCAGGCCCACCTGCTCTCATCTATCCATTTAATGCATGTGCTTCCATTGTGGACACGCTTATAAATTCAGTAGCGTTAGGACTACAAGCTTACACAGGGTGCCGTGAAGAGGCCTTGCAGCTTATGCATGCGGTTGCAAATGTGCGCTAACTAAACCCCTGTTTTTAACACAGATTGTTGGACAGGTTTATTTGGTCAGTTGACAGACTGGTTGGTGAGTTGAGCTATGGAATGTACTGTTTTTGTCTTTCATGTGTTTGCCCTTCCATGTGCTCCTTGCTGTGAAGGCCAGTTATAGGTGGGGGCAGGGGCCATTTGTTTGTTACTGGTCACAAATGATGCATGTGGGTATCATTATGTCTTTATAGAAAACGGAATCTATAAATGGAGTGCTGGCTGTACACTGGTGGGAGATAATGCATGGGACTGTACATATGGAAAAAATAATATGACCAAACACTGGTCATAGATGATGTAAGTTGGTATCATAAGGCATTGGTAGAAAAACTAACTGAACGTACACCTATCACACCCAACAATCAGATCATCTATAGGGCAAGCTAGACAGGAGCCTGTACCCTACTGAATGTCCAGGGGCACAGCTACAACCTTCATTCTCCTGTAGTAAACCAGGATAATAGTACAATCATTAAAGTGATTGAAAATGCAGAAGGTATTTTTATCTTAATACAGCCTATGCATAAACATTCAAAACCTTCTGTGTGCAGCAGCCTCCCCAAATAGCCATTGGCTCCCGCTGCTGTCAAAGTTGGTCAGCCAATGAGAGAAAGGGGGCCGGGTCGTGGCTCCGTGTCTGAATGGACGCAGGGAGCTGCGGCTCGGGTGCCCCCATAGCAAGCTGCTTTTTGTGGGGGCACTCAACAGGAGGGAGAGGCCAGGATTACAGAAGAGGGACCCGAGAAGAGGAGGATCCAGGCTGCTCTGTACAAATCCACTGCAACAGAGCAGGTAAGTATAACATGTTTGTTATTTTCATAGGAAAAAAAAATTAGACTTTAGTATCACTTTAACCTGGCTGTCACCGATGCATTTGTAGACAGCTGGTGTCAGTAGAGACAATGCATATGGGGTGACTTCTCTGTGCATATTGCAATCCTCCTCAATGTCACTTGAAGGGATGGGGGAGCTGCTATTTTAAGGTGAATTCACATATTGCATAGGAAAATACGTCACTGCAAAAACACAGAAAATATTTGCTTTCTGTGTGTCCCATTCACAATGTAACATGGTCTAGAGATGCGATACAGCATGCTGCAATGAAATGCATTTTATCGCAGCACACTGTACAGAACCACATGGCACCGTACAGCACCTCCTACCACAGTTGGGAATGGATAGCTGCCAAAGAGGTAAAGTGCTCTGGCAGCTGTCCATTCTAGTATGAATTTGCCTTAAATTAGGGCTTCACTCTACCTTAAAGTGATTCTAAAGGCTTGAGGTATTTTATCTTCATGCATTCTATGCATGAAGGTAAAAATTCTTCTCTTTGCAGCAGCCCCACAATACTTACCTGATCCATATCCTTCTCCAGGGCTGTGCATGGGAGCTGGGTCTCTCCCTCATCATTAGCTGAGAAATTACAGCCAGTGAGCCAATGAGGAGAGATAGGGGGGTGGGGCCGAGCCACGGCTCTGTGTGTGAATGGACACGCAGGGCAGCAGCTCAGGAGGGCGCCTACTCAGGTGCCCCCTTTGCAAGCTGCTTGCTATTGGGGCACTCAAGACGAGGGTGTGCTACCCTGCGCACCAAAAAGCTACTTGTCTAAAACGTTTATTATAAATGTTTATAACTAGTTTTAGACAAGGGGCATTTTGGTGCGCAGGGTTGCGCACCCTTGTCTAGTTTTTGTTTTATCGTTGCCACAGTGAGTGTAATTAATAACACAGGCCTTTGTATATTTGCTATGGGGGCACTCGGCAGAAGGGAGGGGCCAGGAGCACAGAGCAGGTAAGTGTAACATGTTTGTTATTTTTTTTATTGTCTTTATTATCACTTTAACCACTTCAGCCCCAGAAGGATTTGCCCCCTTAATGACCAGGCCATTTTTTGTGATATGGCACTGCATCGCTGTAACTGACAATTGCACAGTCGTGCAACGTTGTACCCAAACAAAAGTGACATCCTTTTTTTCCCCACAAATAGAGCTTTCTTTTGGTGGTATTTGCTCATCTCTGCGTTTTTTATTTTTTGTGCTATAAACAAAAAAAAAAAAAGAGCGTCAATTTAAAAAAAAAAATAAAATTATAATATAAATTATATTATATATTTTACTGTTTGCTATAATAAATTTCCCAAAAAAAAAAAAACAAACAAATTGCTTCATCAGTTTAGGCCAATATATATTCTTCTACATATTTTTTGTAAAAAAAAAAAAAAAAAATGATACCAATAAGCATATATTGATTGGTTTGCGCAAAAGTTATAGCATCTACAAAATTGGGGATAGATTTATGGCATTTGTATTATTTCATTTTTTACTAGTAATGGTGGCGATCTGCGATTTTTAGGGGGACTGCAACATTGCGGCGGACAGATCGGACACTTTTGACACATTTTTGGGACCACTGACATTTATACAGCGATCAATGCTATAAAAATGCACTGATTACTGTGTAAATGTCACTGGCAGGGAAGGGGTTAACACTAGGGGGCGATCAAGGGGTTAAATGTGTTCCCTAGAAAGTGTTTCTAATTGTGGGGGGATGGGACTGACTGGGGGAGGAGACATATCGCTGTTCACAATTACTGCGAACAGCAGATCCGTCTCTACTCCCCTGTCCGCCATACATATACGGCAATTTGCGCAGGAAAGCCATACTGCCGCCATATATGTACAGGAGCTGGTCGCCAAGTGGTTAAAGAAGTACAGCCAAAGCTTTTTTGGCTGTACTTCCCCTGTGGATTACAGGAGTGCCGATTGTTCTGCACTCCTGTGATCCGTTTTCAGTGGACCCTCGTCTGATGTCACAGAGCTGGTCCAGGCTAGGGAAGCATATACCATACCATACCATATGGTTGGGATCCGCCCACATGCCTGGACCAGCACCTGGCTCAGCCACTCAGTGAGCCTAAACCGGCTGCTCCTGCCCCCTCTACAGCGCAGCGCTCCAGTGAGCAGGGGGGTGCTCAGAGAGCAGTAACTGAGTCACCAGTTCTCTGTTCAATGAGCTGCAAGAATCGAGCGATCGTGGTGTTTGCTCAGTTCTCAGTGTTAGAGCCAGCGAAGAACAGATGCATTTCTGGACCGGTGCTGCATCTACCTAGGTGAGTATGATTTAACAAAAAAAAAAAAAATCCCATACATCTCCTTTAAGGACTTCAAGTCATCACGGACTGCGAAAAATTTTGCATTTCATTTTGAAATCTTGGTCCCAGAGTCTGGAGGAAGAGTGGAGAGGTACAGAATCCAAGTTGCATGAGGTCTAGTGTGAAGTTTCCACAGTCAGTTATGATCTGGGGAGCCATGTCATTTGCTGGTGTGTTTTATCAAGCCCAAAGTCAGGGCGGCCCTCTACCAGGAAATTCTAGAGAATTTCATGCTTTCCTCTGCTGACCAGCTCTATGGAGATGCTGATTTTCCAGCAGGACTTGGCACCTGCCCACACTGCCAAAAGTACCAATACCTGCTTTAATGATCATGGTATCACGGTGCTTGATTGGCCAGCAAACTCATCTAACCTGAACCCCAAAGAAAATCTGTGGGGTATTGTCAAGAGGAAGATGAAAGACACCAGACCCAACAATGCAGACGAGCTGGAAGCCGCTATCAAAGCAACCTGGGCTTCCATAACACCTCAGCGGTGTCAAAGGCTGATCACTTCCATGCAAAAGGAGCCCTGACCAAGTATTGAGTGCATACTGTACATGGCCATACTTTTCAGTAAGCCAACATTTCTGTATTTAAAATCTTTTTTTTTTTTTTTGGTCTTATGTAATATTCAAATTTTCTGATATACTGAATTTTGTGTTTTCACTAGTTGCAAGCCATAATCGTCACAATTAAAAAGGAAGAAATGCTTGAAATATATCACTCTGTGTGTAACGCATCTACTGTATATAAAAATATATGCATTTCACTTTTTGAATTACTGAAATATGTTAACTTTTTGATGATTTTCTAATTTTATGAGATGCCCATGTATATGAATGGAGTACAGGTTGTAGAAGATATTTATGAATGTAGTACATGCTGTAGATGGTATAGATCAGTGATGGTGAACCTTGGCACTCCAGGTGTTTTGGAATTACATTTCCCATGATGCTCATGCACTCTGCATTGTAGTTGAGCATCATGGGAAATGTAGTTCCAAAACATCTGGGGTGCCAAGGTTCACCATCACTGGTATAGATGCATGGAGAGCAGGCTATAGATGATATACATATGAAGGGAATGCAGATTGTAGAAGATATTATTCAAAAAGATGGCGCAGATTTCAACTTTTTATTTCAGACAAGCTATGAGTGATAGACGCACATTCCGTACACCACTGGATAGAGGAAGGTTCTGAGTTTTATGGTCCTTGAGGTTGTATGCACTCAACATGAGCTCCATGTGTTACGTGAAATGCATTAAAATGGTAGACCATTTCTTGTCACACATGAATCAACTGGTCACTAGCTATTGAATTCACAGCTTCACCAATTTGATGTCTAAGATCCTGAAAAGTAGCCGGCATAGATGGGACAGACACCCTTTCTTTTATGTACCCCCACAGATAAACATCTCAGGGGATAGGGTCTGGTGACCTGAAAGGCCACAGACAACGAATAAGATCTTGATGTCCACCTCTTCCAATCCATCATCCTGGAATGATGCGGTTCACATAACGCCAAACCTCCAAGTGGAAGTGAGGCAAGGCACCAAATGAAGTCATTCAAATCTTCTTGAAGTTGGGGAAACAACTCGTTTTGTAGCATGTCCAGATATGAAATTCCTATCAGTTTGCTCGGCAAAAAAGAATGGTCCATAAACTTTTGCTTACAGAAATGGCTCAAAGCACATTCAGCTTCTGCGAGTTTCTTTCCTGTTCTATGACTATGCAAGGATTTTCACTACCCCAAATTCTAACATTGTAGCAATTAACCTTACCAGAGAGATAAAATATTGACTCTCATTAGTTGTTCAGAAAAATTATCCTCTTCCACATCCAGCAGAATGGCAGTGCAAAATTCAAATCTTCTGTTATGGTCTGCCTGGATGCAATGCCTGCTGTAACTACAACTTGTACAGCTCCATATGCAGACGGTTTTTAAGAACATGACATACGGTTGTGTGTGATTGAATGGAACTTCTGGGCGGGCTTTGAACCTTCCTCTATCCAGTAATGTGCAGAATCTGCTTCTATCCCTTAAAGTTTGTCTGAAATTAAAAGGTGAAATTTGCTCAATCTATTCGAATAACCCTGTACATGAAGGGGGAGCAGGAGTCTCAAACTGGTGGCCCTCCAGCTGTTGCAAAACTACAAGTCCCATCATGCCTCTGTCTGTGGGAGTCACGCTTGTAACTGTCAGCCTTGCAATGCCTCATGGGACTTGTAGTTTCGCAGCAGCTGGAGGGCGGCCAGTTTGAGACCCCTGCTGTAGAGGATATACATACATGAAGCGCAGTTTGTACAGCGGTGGTGTGTGGTATGCACCATGTGTCATTGTAGCCTATGTGTGGTCATAAATGGCAGTCAGCGTGATGAGGGGAGTGCATAGAGGTGTCAGCCAGCGTGATGAGGGGAGTGCATAGAGGGGTCAGCCAGCGTGATGAGGGGAGTGCATAGAGGGGTCAGCCAGCGTGATGAGGGGAGTGCATAGAGGGGTCAGCCAGCGTGATGAGGGGAGTGCATAGAGGGGTCAGCCAGCGTGATGAGGGGAGTGCATAGAGGGGTCAGCCAGCGTGATGAGGGGAGTGCATAGAGGGGTCAGCCAGCGTGATGAGGGGAGTGCATAGAGGGGTCAGCCAGCGTGATGAGGGGAGTGCATAGAGGGGTCAGCCAGCGTGATGAGGGGAGTGCATAGAGGGGTCAGCCAGCGTGATGAGGGGAGTGCATAGAGGGGTCAGCCAGCGTGATGAGGGGAGTGCATAGAGGGGTCAGCCAGCGTGATGAGGGGAGTGCATAGAGGGGTCAGCCAGCGTGATGAGGGGAGTGCATAGAGGGGTCAGCCAGCGTGATGAGGGGAGTGCATAGAGGGGTCAGCCAGCGTGATGAGGGGAGTGCATAGAGGGGTCAGCCAGCGTGATGAGGGGAGTGCATAGAGGGGTCAGCCAGCGTGATGAGGGGAGTGCATAGAGGGGTCAGCCAGCGTGATGAGGGGAGTGCATAGAGGGGTCAGCCAGCGTGATGAGGGGAGTGCATAGAGGGGTCAGCCAGCGTGATGAGGGGAGTGCATAGAGGGGTCAGCCAGCGTGATGAGGGGAGTGCATAGAGGGGTCAGCCAGCGTGATGAGGGGAGTGCATAGAGGGGTCAGCCAGCGTGATGAGGGGAGTGCATAGAGGGGTCAGTCAGCGTGATGAGGGGAGTGCATAGAGGGGTCAGTCAGCGTGATGAGGGGAGTGCATAGAGGGGTCAGTCAGCGTGATGAGGGGAGTGCATAGAGGGGTCAGCCAGCGTGATGAGGGGAGTGCATAGAGGGGTCAGCCAGCGTGATGAGGGGAGTGCATAGAGGGGTCAGCCAGCGTGATGAGGGGAGTGCATAGAGGGGCCAGTCAGCGTGATGAGGGGAGTGCATAGAGGGGCCAGTCAGCGTGATGAGGGGAGTGTATAGGAGGGGTCAGTCAGCGTGATGAGGGGAGTGTATAGGAGGGGTCAGTCAGCGTGATGAGGGGAGTGTATAGAGGGGTCAGTCAGCGTGATGAGGGGAGTGTATAGAGGGGTCAGTCAGCGTGATGAGGGGAGTGTATAGAGGGGTCAGTCAGCGTGATGAGGGGAGTGTATAGAGGGGTCAGTCAGCGTGATGAGGGGAGTGTATAGAGGGGTCAGTCAGCGTGATGAGGGGAGTGTATAGAGGGGTCAGTCAGCGTGATGAGGGGAGTGCATAGAGGGGTCAGTCAGCGTGATGAGGGGAGTGTATAGAGGGGTCAGTCAGCGTGATGAGGGGAGTGTATAGAGGGGTCAGTCAGCGTGATGAGGGGAGTGTATAGAGGGGTCAGTCAGCGTGATGAGGGGAGTGCATAGAGGGGAAAGTGAGTGTGATGAAGGGGTCAGTCATGCTGACGAGAGAAGTGTAAAGAGGGGTCAGTCAGCATGACAAGGAGTGTAAAGAGGGGTCAGTTATTTTGATGACGAGTGTATAGAGGGGTCAGTCATTCTGATAATAGGAGTGTATAGAGAGGTCAGAAAGTTTGATGAGAGGAATGTATAGAGGGGTCAGTCATGCTGACGAGAGGAGTGTATGGAGGGGTCAGTGCGGTGATAGGAATGTAGAAATGTATAGAGGGGGTCAGTGTAGTAATGGGAATGTATAGAGAGGTCAGTCTGGTGACAGGAATGTATAGAGAGGTCAGTCTGGTGACAGGAATGTATAGAGAGGTCAGTCTGGTGACAGGAATGTATAGAGAGGTCAGTCTGGTGACAGGAATGTATAGAGAGGTCAGTCTGGTGACAGGAATGTATAGAGAGGTCAGTCTGGTGATAGAAGAGTATGGAGGGGTCAGTATTGTGATAGACGTGTATAGAGTAGTCAGTATAGTGATAGGAATGTATAGAGTGGTCAGCATAGTGATAGAAGTGTATGGGGAGGTCAGTACAGTGATAGGAATGTATAGAGTGGTCAGTATGGTGATAGAAGTGTATGGAGGGGGTCAGTACAGTGATGGGAATGTATAGGGTGGTCAGTATGGTAATAGAAGTGTATGGTGAGGTCAGTATAGCAATGGGAATGTATAGAGTGGTCAGTATGGTGATAGAAGTGTATGGGGAGGTCAGTATAGCAATGGGAATGTATAGAGTGGTCAGTATGGTGATAGAAGTGTATGGGGAGGTCAGTATAGTGACAGGAATGTATAGAGTGGTCAGTATGGTAATAGAAGTGTATGGGGAGGTCAGTATAGTGATGGGAATGTATAGAGTGGTCAGGATGGTGATAGAAGTGTATGGGGAGGTCAGTATGGTGATAGGAATGTATAGAGTGGTCAGTATAGTAATAGAAGTGTATGGGGAGGTCAGTACGGTGATGGGAATGTATAGAGTGGTCAGTATAGTAATAGAAGTGTATGGGGAGGTCAGTATAGCGATAGGAATGTATAGAGTGGTCAGTATGGTGATAGAAGTGAATGGGGAGGTCAGTATAGCGATAGGAATGTATAGAGTGGTCAGTATGGTGATAGAAGTGAATGGGGAGGTCAGTATAGCGATAGGAATGTATAGAGTGGTCAGTATAGTAATAGAAGTGTATGGGGAGGTCAGTACGGTGATGGGAATGTATAGAGTGGTCAGTATAGTAATAGAAGTGTATGGGGAGGTCAGTATAGTGATGGGAATGTATAGAGTGGTCAGTATGGTGATAGAAGTGAATGGGGAGGTCAGTATAGTGATGGGAATGTATAGAGTGGTCAGTATGGTGATAGAAGTGTATGGGGAGGTCAGTACGGTGATGGGAATGTATAGAGTGGTCAGTATGGTGATAGAAGTGTATGGGGAGGTCAGTACAGTGATGGGAATGTATAGAGTGGTCAGTATGGTGATAGAAGTGTATGGGGAGGTCAGTATAGTGATGGGAATGTATAGAGTGGTCAGTATGGTGATAGAAGTGTATGGGGAGGTCAGTACGGTGATGGGAATGTATAGAGTGGTCAGTATGGTGATAGAAGTGTATGGGGAGGTCAGTACAGTGATGGGAATGTATAGAGTGGTCAGTATGGTGATAGAAGTGTATGGGGAGGTCAGTATAGTGATGGGAATGTATAGAGTGGTCAGTATGGTGATAGAAGTGTATGGGGAGGTCAGTACGGTGATGGGAATGTATAGAGTGGTCAGTATGGTGATAGAAGTGTATGGGGAGGTCAGTATAGTGATGGGAATGTATAGAGTGGTCAGTATGGTGATAGAAGTGTATGGGGAGGTCAGTATAGTGATGGGAATGTATAGAGTGGTCAGTATAGTGATAGAAGTGTATGGAGGGGTCAGGCTCCTGGCAGTGCACCCCTCACCCCCTATGATAACAAAGCCCACATCCGGCTACAGAGAGGAGGACGGGAAGGAGAGGACATACCAGGCGGGCAGCCTCGGCCCAGGTGCGGTCCTTCTTCTTCCTCTTGTCTTTCATGTTGGCATCTCATTGATGGTTCTGGTGACGTGGGGAATCCACGGGCACAGCAGACAATGGCTCGGCGTGACAAGAAGAGCAGAAGGGCCGCCGCGGCTCTGGCTCAGGAGGCAGCGACACTACTCAGCTGACAGCTCTGGGATGCTCCCGTTCCCCCTCACAACAATACACACTGACGTCACTACGAATGGCGACCCGGTGATCTCGCGAGGAGAGAAGCGGCAGCGGAGGCAGAGGCGGGCAAACCTCGCGAGATCTCCGTGGTCAAGCAGCGCCTGGAATTCCAGTGAGCGGGGCCGGGGTTTCCCTGCGCGCATCTCCCCCCCCCCTCCTTCCCTGGCTTTGGCCGGATCCAGCCGGACACCCGCTCCTTCCTCTCCTTCCCCGCCACCACACAGCGCTAGGAACCCCTGTAAGAGAGCGGCCCGGTCCCTGGAATTGGCCGCCGTTCTCCCGTGTGGTCAGGCTCAGCGAATGGAAGGAGGTGTGACCCCCCATCTGCTCTGGGCTGCCTGAACACTGACCTGCGGAGCTCAGGGGGGAACATGGGGAAGGAATGATCTGAACTGACATTGCTAGAGATTTAATAAATCTGGAGCAGCTGTACATGGGAGCCAATCAGCATGTTCAATTAAACTTTGACAATAAGTCCCGGTTCACATTGGTGGGATTTGACATGTCACATCAGTGGCAATGGCACCGTCCTAATCAGCGTCAATTTGCGGCACAGATTTCCAAAAGTAGATTCTGTACCACTTTTGGCGATTTCGGGGTGCGATTTCCATTGACATCTGTGGAGAATCCTGCAAAGATGTCTCCGAGATCGACACTGACGTGGGAATGAAATCATGCACGCTCAGCTGAACTCGCACCATTTTATTCCCGCACTCCATGTGAACGGGGGCTAAAACCTGGAAGCTGATTGGTTACCATGCAGAAGTGAGTCCGATTATACACTCTCCTGTTTTAGTAACCCCAGAATTCCTCCCAGACCAAGTCCTGTGATCATGGCTTCCTGCACATGGCCATGTGTGCAGAGTCTGTGTTCTCGCTCTCCTGGGACCCACCACCTACACAGTCAACCACTGAGATCAACTAGAACACATATGTCAAATGCAAGGCCTGTGGCCTGATCATGTGGCCCTCGCAACCAGTTTTGAGACCTGGAACATGGCGGAACTCCACTCCGCCGCCTCTGGCTCTCACCCTCCGCTCCCTCTCCCTGCTGTCACTTGTACACACAGAAAACTTTACAAGGGATAGCTTTGCTCTCAGTGATTCCTGGATGTAACAGATCCCTGCACAGAAGATCTCCAGATAGAGAGAGCGATCTCCCTGCACAGCACCCTAAACCCTCCACTATTCAGAGCAAACCTCTGCACTCTGTACATAGCACACTCCTGAACTCTATACAAAGATAGATCCGAGGGGGACATGCAAGGAAAATAAAAAAAACAGCATTTTTGCTTGCAGATGATTGGATGATAAAAATCAGCAGAGCTTCCCCTCATTTCAGATCTACCTCTCAGATTTACAGCAACTGCATTTGTAGCACAGAGTGGATTTGCCTTGATTCAAACCCAGAGTGCCGGGGGTTTCGCTTTGTACAGAGTGCGGGGAAATGCTACTGTACATACAGGGGTTGATTTACTAAAGGTAAATAGTCTTCACTACAAGTGCAGTTGCTCTAGTTCTAAATGGAACATGCATGGTAAATAAAAAACTGCATTTTTGCTTGCACATGATTGGATGATAGAAATCACCAGAGCTTCCCCTCAGATCTAGAGCAACTGCACTTCTAGTTCACAGTATTTGCCTTTAATCAACCTCAGTGCAGAGTACAATTATGGAAATGTGGCGCACGCAAATGTTATTAAACATGTGTGACCAAGTGTAGATGAGTGCAGATGTGACTATACAAAGCAAAAAACATGTAAATAAAGTCCAAATAAATGTGCTGAATGTTCTGATCCGCAATGGAAAAAAACTTTTGAAGTGCAATGGACCACAGACGCTCCAGGACTTTTCAGGTGCAGAAACACCACCCCCACATGTGTCCCCACTCACCAAATGGCGATGACCCCCCAGCTTTGCAGTCTGGGGGTCACTTCAGGCTTATGTGATGGTATCCAGAGAAGCTCCGGAGTGGTGTTGTGCACATCAGATCAAATGATTTCTTGTTGGAATTTCTCAACAGGCACCAAAAAAGGATTAAAAAAATGGAGCTAATAGTGAAAAGTACCGTTTGAAAAGGGATTTATTCCATATACAAATGGGTGCTTACAAAATAATTGATAAAAACAGGCATGTAAAGGGATTAGAGATGGATCTGGACGATGCTCATGGCGTGCGTTCCAGAAACCAGGAAGTGCGTTCCAAGGAGCAGGAAATGACGTCAGTGCCACCGGAAATACGTCGACATGTTTCACCAACCTACAGGGCGTTATCAAAGACCAGCGTACGCTCGCACTATGTACGCGGCATACCCCCCGCACTGTGTACATAGAGTACTCCAGCATTGTGTACGTAGCGTACCCCCTCACTGTGTACGTAGCGTACCCCCACACTGTGTACGTAGAGTACTCCCACACTGTGTAGGTATCGTACCCCCTCACTGTGTACGTCGCGTACCCCCTCACTGTGTACGTAGCGTACCCCCACACTGTACGTAGAGTACTCCCACACTGTGTAGGTATCGTACCCCCTCACTGTGTACGTAGCGTACTCCCTCACTGTGTACGTAGCGTACCCCCGCACTGTGTACGTAGCGTACCCCAGAACTGTGTAGGTAGCGTACCCCAGAACTGTGTAGGTAGCGTACCCCCGCACTGTGTAGGTAGCGTACCCCCGCACTGTGTACGTAGAGTACTCCCACACTGTGTAGGTATCGTACCCCCGCACTGTGTACGTAGCGTACTCCTGCACTGTGTACGTAGAGTACTCCCACACTGTAGGTATCATACCCCTGCCCTGTGTATGTAGAGTACCCCACACTGTGTACGTAGCGTACCCCAGAACTGTGTAGGTAGCGTACCCCAGAACTGTGTAGGTAGCGTACCCCCGCACTGTGTAGGTAGCGTACCCCCGCACTGTGTACGTAGAGTACTCCCACACTGTGTAGGTATCGTACCCCTGCACTGTGTACGTAGAGTACTCCCATACTGTGTAGGTATTGTACCCCCGCCCTGTGTAGGTATCATACCCCCGCACTGTGTAGGTAGCGTACCCCCGCACTGTGTAGGTAGCGTACCCCCGCACTGTGTAGGTAGAGTACCCCCGCACTGTGTAGGTAGAGTACCCCCGCACTGTGTAGGTAGAGTACCCCCGCACTGTGTATGTAGAGCACTCCCACACTGTGTGTGCGTGGCTACGTGGTGTACCCCTGCACTGTGTAGGTATCGTACCCCCGCACTGTGTAGAATACCCTCGCACTGTGTAGGTATCGTACCCCCGCACTGTGTAGAGTACCCTCGCACTGTGTAGGTATCGTACCCCCGCACTGTGTAGGTATCGTACCCCCGCACTGTGTACGTAGAGTACTCCCACACTGTGTACGTAGCGTACTCCTGCACTGTGTACGTAGAGTACTCCCACACTGTAGGTATCATACCCCTGCCCTGTGTATGTAGAGTACCCCCACACTGTGTACGTAGCGTACCCCAGAACTGTGTAGGTAGCGTACCCCCGCACTGTGTAGGTAGCGTACCCCCGCACTGTGTACGTAGAGTACTCCCACACTGTGTAGGTATCGTACCCCTGCACTGTGTACGTAGCGTACTCCTGCACTGTGTAGTTATCGTACTCCCACACTGTGTAGGTATCGTACCCCTGCACTGTGTACGTAGCGTACTCCTGCACTGTGTACGTAGAGTACTCCCACACTGTGTAGGTATCGTACCCCCGCCCTGTGTAGGTAGCGTACCCCCGCACTGTGTAGATAGCGTACCCCCGCACTGTGTAGGTAGCGTACCCCCGCACTGTGTAGGTAGAGTACCCCCGCACTGTGTATGTAGAGCACTCCCACACTGTGTACGTGGCTACGTGGTGTACCCCTGCACTGTGTAGGTATCGTACCCCCGCACTGTGTAGAATACCCTCGCACTGTGTAGGTATCGTACCCCCACACTGTGTAGAGTACCCTCGCACTGTGTAGGTATCGTACCCCCGCACTGTGTACGTATAGAACTCCCACACTGTGTACGTGGCGTACCCCCTTAGTGACACGCATTCTGTATTGGAGCGCTCCCACTCTGGAGGAAGGAGAAACTGAGACATCTTTGGACAGCAGCATTGTTAATCTGGGGGGAGGAGAGTGTTAGACGTACTAGCAGATTTAGATGCGCTAACAAATTGAAGCCAAACTCCAGCTAACACTGCAATTACACAAGCAGTTAGAGCAACAGTTTTGTTCCTTTTAGGATAAAGTTTTTAAATAAATAAAAACTTAACATAGTAAGAACGCCTGTCAGTGTTAAATGGTTTGTCCCATCGCTGTGCTTGTTACATCTGCAGGAAATCTTGTTTTGTTAAAAAAATAACAGACTTATTGGCTGGATAACCAGGTGAAAATAAAATAAAAATTGCTAAAAACGAATACGGCTCTCACATCTGTGAATTGCTGAGCTGAAATATAATAAATATTTGCTTTTGAGTTTAATACTACTTTATTCTGTTTGCCTTTAGACATGTTTAGATTATCTAATCTGCTCCTGGACATGAAGAAAAATGGGGGAAATTTGTTACAAAAATGCAGCAGCAGTTCAGAGGTTCCTGGCGTACAATCAGCTTCTATCTTCAACTTGTTAGTTAAAGCAGAACTAAACCCTCCTATCCTTTACAGCTAAAGAAGATGCAACCTTAGGGTCCTTTCATGCACTTCACATCAGTTCAGTTCCATTTTTTGGCTACGGAGAAACTGATGAATACGGATTCAGTTCGCACATCAGTTCAGTTTACATCAGTCTACGTCCATATTTGCAATTTTTTTTTTTGAAGAAACAAATCATATGTGTCTAAAAACAGACATAAACAAAACAGGCATAAAGGGACAACATCCATTTAGATCCGTTAAATTGATAAGGCCAAAGTTTTGTTCCATTCCATAAAAACAGACCTTACGGAACATGGATTTAGACAGATTTAAATGTATGATCATTTACATCGTCCTGCCAGTAGACATACGTTGTGGTTCAGTCTGGATCCATCTGAAAAACTGACAAATGGATCCAGATTGAAGGCCTGTGTGAAAAGGCCCTCATTCTATGTTTGTTCTGCAGTCGCTATTGGGCTCTGTATACATAATCAGTTATGACACCAGTTATTTAAAAGCTTGATAGTTTAGTTGAGAGCATAAAGCTGCTGTGACAGTTATTATTCATGGCATGCCTTGAAAGTAACTTCTTTGGGAAACCATTAAATCAATGGGTTTAGATCCGTTTTAAAGGAGAATTTACAAACTAAAAAATTGTGAACAGAGGGACTTCTTTGGCCCCTTTCACATATGTGGACCCTTCATTTCATTAGTTCAGTCACGTTTTTTTCAAAGAAAAAACAGATGAAGTTTACATCAGTTTGTCATCCATTATTAAATCAGTTTTTGAAAGTATTTGAAGTATTTGAAGTATTTGTAAGTATTTGAAAGCAGAAATTACACATGGGTCTAAAGGATTGGGTGTACATAGTATCTCATATAAGAAATGATGTTTATTACTATATAAATATATAATGTGTGTCCCAAATGGGTAGAATATATATGGTACAACTATGGTTACTTATGTATCTATGTCTTTAAAGTGAATGTACACCAACATAAGGTTTATCAATAAAAGAGACGTAATTGATATATATGGTTTAGTTTCTGAATATATAGTTTGCATGCGACACTGGAATATCGCAAAGTATTTTCTATTACTGATGATAATACAGATAAGTGCATAGATATACAATTTAAAGAGTCATAAATCATATAATTGTGTGGCATTAGATGTGGCCCAAGAATATATTAACCAATGGTATTAGTGTCAGCATAGAGGCAAGCAAGTAAAAAGACTATAGTCTGCTACCCCAGCTGTAACTCTAAGCGATGTAGGAAAAAGAGCCCCATACATAGGGATTATACATACTTTATAAATAGGCCATATGAACTAGATACTGGTGCATGTAATGCAATTATATGTGCAAATAATGGTTTCAGAGCAAGTAGTTATAGAGCAAACAAGGGGAAGATTGCTCAAGTGTTGTTTAAATGACAATAGATAAGCCATGTTGCACAATATAAAGCAGTTTCCTTACCTGTTTGTGTCAAGTTTCAAATATGCCAGCCACGCATCCCAGCATCCAGCGTGTGTGATGCATGAGCTGGGAGTGAGAGGATCTGGCATTTTATGTCGGTGAACTCACAATCAGCTGGCGCTAGTAACTGCGCTCAGCTGATCTGTGTAGTTCTAAGTAGGGGAAGCCTCGTACTTGCCCCCTGAGTAGTGTATGCGCGGCGCCGCCCCTACCGCGCATGCGCGAGCGCACTTACGTTGGGGCGGCGTCACGCACACCCGACCGACCGACACGGAGAGCCACACCTTATTATCTAACCAAATACTGGATATATACATCCATATTTACATGTCAAGGTAACCCACTCATTATTTCACATTTTAATTACTTTAGATGAATTGCTCTTTTCTGCTACCTCCCTGAAGAAGGACAAAAACACTGTTTATTCCGAAACGCGTTGGTGGTGAAAAAGAGCCCTCGTATAATCTATTGTTTGATAACAACACAATTTTATTGATTCTGTAATATGCTTCATTGTTTGTATGATACATTATGTTTTTAATCTATGGTATGTTGAAATAAAAAATCTTTTTACTCTCTATACTCTGCTACACATACTTATTACGCAAATGTTTGTTAGCAAGTGCCGTTAAAGTCCACCTAGGGGAAACTCTTTTCTTATATACATGTGTGTTATTGGATGTGGCACTGCTTTTCTTGACCTAGGGAAGCAAATCACCCCAGATTAACAATTATTTATAATATAAAACTGCATGCAGGGCACTGGACAGAACACTAGGGACAAAAGGGATGTGAAATAATTTGATACAGTAATGTAATCTGTAAGATTACAGTGTACTGTATATGTATTATGTGTTTTACTTTTTGAATTTGGCGTCGTTCTCCGCCCCCGTGCGTCGCAATGCTCGCAGGGAACGGAGCTTGGCTCTGTGATAGATCGAGCGGAGGACAGCTCGCTCGCAGTGCAGGGAGACATCGCAGGATCCTGGGGACAAGGTAAGTTTGCTGTACCTGGATCCTGCAATGCGATCCTGAGTGTGGCTTAGGGTTACCGCTTTTAGTGCTGAAAATCCACCCCGAGCCAGACTCGGGAATACCGTCAGGGAGGTTAATTAAGCTTTGGCAATAAAACCTGGGAGTTGATTGGTTTCTGTGCAGAAATTAGCCTGATTTTGCACTCCCAACTTTAGTAAATAAAACCCATTGTGTGCTTTAGGCCAAAGTCTCACAAGCTAAAAACCCATAGGACTCCTCCACCACCCCATTCAAGCCACTTTTTCAGATTTATCAACTTTAGTAGCTACCCTGTAATCAGCAGCAAGAAACATGGCACGGTAGAGAAGCTTGTGGGAAGTTCAGTTTACAGGACATCAGACCTTGGAGGAAACTGCTGCAAAATGGGCAGACCCCAAAAAAACAAGTTCAGGATTAGTTCCCCTTTAAAGGAAGAATATGCCAATTTATAAGACAAGTTTTAAGGTTGAATGCTTCGCTTTCTATGTCTATGTCTTGTCTAAGAAAACAGACCTGTATTTTAAAGACTTGAGACTTTAAAAGACCCAGTGGATTGGAAAGCAGAAGATTTCTTAAAAGGGGTCTTGGGAAGCAGGAGATGCTAACTTTAAGCCAGCTTTGGCTACCACCTGCATAGCACATACTCTAGATTTATGGTTGGAACAATTACGGTTGTGTTCAAAATAATAGCAGTCCAACATCACTAACCAGATCAACCACTGTTTTGGGTATAATTTCTATTTCTACATAGCAAATAACTTACTAGTAGGTGTAGTAGAGTAATAGAAAACCAACAGTCATGATATGCATCCTGCTGATTTTGTATAATTGAATCATTAATTCTGTCTGTGAAAAAACAGGTGGCCCTTGTTTAAAGACTAAGGCAGCAAATGTTGTACATGCTGAGTATAGTGCATTTCTCTCTAAAAAATCTGAGTAAAATGGGTCGTTCCAGACATTGTTCAGAAGAACAGCTTACATATAAGAACATATAAAGAAGTGCAGAAACTGATAGGCTGCTAAGGCTAAAATGATCTCAAATGCTTTAAAATGGCAACCAAAACCAGAAAGACGTGGAAGAAAATGAAAAACTACAATTCAAATGGATCAAAGAATAGCCAGAATGGCAATGATCAGCTCCAGGGTGATCAAAGAAGGTCTAAAGTTACCTGTGAGTAATGCAACAATTAGAAGACGCCTATGTGAAGCCAAGGTATCGGCAAGAAGCCCCCCGCAAAGTCCCATTGTTGAAAAAAATGAAATGTGCTGGGGAGATTACAATTTGCCAAAGAACACATTGACTGGACTAAAAAGAAATAGCGGAACATTTTCTGGACTGATGAAAGCAAGATTGTTCTTTTTGGGTCTAGGACCGCAGACAGTTTGTCAGACGACCCCCAAACACTGAATTCAAGCCACAGTACAATGTGAAGACAGTGAAACATAGTAGCGCAAGCATCATGATATGGGGATGTTTCTCATACTATGCTGTTGAGCTTATTTATCGCATACCCGGGATCATGGTTGCATAGATGTTAGCCAAGTCGCACTGACATGCGGCTTTGAAATCGTGCCATTTCAAGTGAGGTAATGCGATTTCAAAGTCGTATTTGGTGTGAACCAGAACTCAGCCAATAAAAGTAAAGGGTTAATACCAATGAACCTTCCTGACAAGGATGGGATTATGTAAAGAGAACTGGGTGGTTCCACAATTTTCACACCTCCCATCCTGTTCTTAGACATTTTCCTTTCCATGGTGATTGGACCGAGGTGCCAATGCTACCTGTGTGGTTATAAATGCTGGAGTATTTGCCTGACACTCTTTGGAGCTGCAGATGTGGTGTGAAAAAGATACAAAGTATCTTGAAAATGACCAAACAAGCCCAGTTGAATGTGACTAACTGCTACTAGATATACCATGGATAGATTGGGATTAGGATAGATTGAGAACCTTTTACAGATATAGGTGGGAGATGATTTCATCATTGTTCCCTGCTCAGTAAACTCCTAGAAGGCTCAGCAGGGTGAATCCTGGGGTTAAAATTAGAAAATGGCATAAGGTCTGCTCCAGTTGCTGCTTTTGTACATTTAATATTCTTAACTGAATGTTCAGTTTACATCAATAAATAGTGCATAAGTGTGGAATTTCTTTACACATTGCAAAACTTTTTAAAAGGCTTTATTTCTTATTTGTTTCCGTTTTTTTAAGAATTACTATCTTATCTCTACCTTGAATTACACAATTTTTTGTCTGCCCTTAAAAGACAGCTCATAGAACACTTAAAGGGTGAGTTCAACTATTCAGTAAAATAGAATATACTGCCAAAGGGCCCCAGTAGGTTAATATCCACTGCAGTTTTGAAAAATTTGCCATACCAGTGGGCCATTTGCTGCACCCCCTAAGTCTAACAGAAAAACGTCCATATTGTTTGCATTCCCCAGTCCGCTTGCATAGCTTTTGAGCTTAGGAGGGTGCTTTCTCCTGTGATACCAAGGGCAAGGCTTTGCAGGGTTATGCAAATGGCCTACATGTATGACAATTACATTAAGCAATATTCACATCAAACACCAGAATAGGGGAAAATGTGATATCAGTAGTTAGACAGTGGCGTGAATGTTGGTGCCAGATGGGCTGGTTTAAATATTTCTGTCACTGCTGATCTGCTGGTTTTCTCAAGTACACCAGGCTCTAGAGTTTACACGGGAAAGGAATGAGGCAGTGGCCATCAGGATGTATTACATTTGGGAACTCCTGATTTATGAGAGAGGTAAGAAGAGAATGGGCAATGGGTTAGAGCAGACGGGTCAGGGTAAACCAGGCAATCCTCTTTTCAACTGTAAGGAGCAGAAAAGAATCTCAAAATTCACAATATCAGTTTTGCTGAACTTAAGGGCCTACGACTTTTTCTATGTACACAAAAGGCCTATTTCTCTCAAATATTGTTCACATATTCATCTGTAAAGAGAACACCTCTCCAAAGTGGCAGCCATCGAATGTGAGCATTTGCCCACTCAAGTTGGTTATGAAGATGAACTGCAGTCAGGTCAAGACCACGATGAGGACGATGAGCATGCAGATGAGGTTCCCTGAGACGGTTTCTGACAGTTTGTGCAGAAATTCTTTGGTTATGCAAACCGATTGTTGCAGCAGCTGTCCAGATGGCTAGTTTCAGACGATCTTGGAGGTGAAGATGCTGGATGTGGAGGTCCTGGGCAGGTGTAGTTACACGTGATCTGTGGTTGTGAGGCTGTTTGAATGTACTGCCAAATTCTCTGAAATGCCTTTGGAGATGGCTTATGGTAGAGAAAGGAACATTCAATTCAAGAGCAACAGCTCTGGTGGACATTCCTGCAGTCAGCATGCCAATTGCCGGCTCCCTCAAAACTTGTGACATCTGTGGCATTGTGCTGTGTGATAAAACTGCACATTTTAGAGCGATCTTTTATTGTGGCCAGCCTAAGGCACACCTGTGCAATAATCATGCTGTCTAATCAGCATCTTGATATGCCACACCTGTGGTGTAGATGGATTATCTCAGCAAAGGAGAAGTGCTCACTAACAAAGATTTAGACAGATTTGTGAACAATATTTGAGAGAAATAGGCCTTTTGTGTACATAGAAAAAAGTCGTAGATCTTTAAGTTCAGCTCATGATACATAGGGGCAAACACAAATGTGTTTGCCCCTATGTATCGTGCGTTTACCGTATGTTTATAATTTTGCGCAGTGTGTGTGTGTGTGTGTGTGTGTGTGTGTATGTATGTATGTGAGTGTGTGTGTGTGTATATGTGTATATATATATATATATATATATATATATATATATATATATATATATATATATACACAGTATCTCACAAAAGTGAGTACACCCCTAACATTTTTGTAAATATTTTATTCTATCTTTTCATGTGACAACACTGAAGAAATGACACTTTGCTACAATGTAAAGTAGTGAGTGTACAGCTTGTATAGCAGTGTAAATTTGCTGTCCCCTCAAAATAACTCAACACACAGCCATTAATGTCTATACCGCTGGCAACAAAAGTGAGTACAACCCTAAGACAAAATGTTCAAATTGGGCCCAATTAGCCATTTTCCCTCCCCGGTGTCATGTGACTCGTTAGTGTTACAAGGTCTCAGGTGTGAATGGGGAACAGGTGTGTTAAATTTGGTGTTATCACTCTCACTCTCTCATGCTGTTCACTGGAAGTTCAACATGGCACCTCATGGCAAAGAACTCTCTGAGGATCTGAAAAAAAAATTGTTGCTCTACATAAAGATGCCCTAGGCTATATGCAGATTGCCAAGACCCTGAAACTGAGCTGCAGTACGCTGGCCAAGACCATACAGTGGTTTAACAGGACAGGTTCCACTCAGAACAGGCCTCACCATGGTCGGCCAAAGGAGTTGAGTGCACGTACTCAGCGTCATATCCAGAGGTTTTCTTTGGGAAATAGACGTATGAGTGCTGCCAGCTTTGCTGCAGAGGTTGAAAGGGAGGGGGTCAGCCTGTCAGTGCTCAGACCATATTCCGCACACTGCATCAAATTAGTCTGCATGGCTGTCATCCCAGAAGGAAGCCTCTTCTAAAGATGATGCACAAGAAAGCCCGCAAACAGTTTGCCAAAGACAAGCAGACAAAGGATATGGATTACTGGAACCATGTCCTGTGGTCTGATGAGGCCAAGATAAACTTATTTGGTTCAGATTGCGTCAAGCGTATGTGGTGACAACCAGGTGAGGAGTACAAAGACAAGTGTGTCTTGCCTACAGTCAAGCATGGTGGTGTGAGTGTCATGGTCTGGGGCTGCATGAGTGCTGCCGGCACTGGGGAGCTACAGTTCATTGAGGGAACCACAAATGCCAACATGTATTGTGACATACTGAAGCATTCCAACATAACGACCCCAAACACACCTCCAAGACGACTGCCTTCCTACAGAAGCTAAGGGTAAAGGTGATGGACTGGCCAAGCATGTCTCCAGACCTAAACCCTATTGCGCATCTGTGGGGCATTCTCAAACGGAAGGTGGAGGAACGCAAGGTCTCGAACATCCACCAGCTCTGTGATGTCATCATGGAGAAGTGGAAGAAGCCTCCAATGGCAACCTGTGAAGCTCTGGTGAATTCCATGCCCAAGAGGGTTAAGACCTTGTAACACTAACGAGTCACATGGCTAACTGGGCCCAATTTGGACATTTTCACTTAGGGGTGTACTCACTTTTGTTGCCAGCGGTTTAGACATTAATGGATGTGTGTTGAGTTATTTTGAGGGGACAGCAAATTTACACTGTTATACAATCTGTACACTCACTAGTTTACATTGTAGCAAAGTGTCATTTCTTTAGTGTTGTCACATGAAAAGGTATAATAAAATATTTACAAAAATGTGAGGGGTGTACTCACTTTTGTGATATACTGTGTATATACACACTCTAGATAAATGTAAACATTTTTAAAATGTAGTAGGGTAGTGGACAGTGTCCGCAGTTTTTTTGTTTTGTTTTTTTATTTTTGTATTATTTTTTACAAATGTATTTTTTATTTTTGTATTATTTTTAAGACCATGCTCAAGAGGGTTAAGGCAGTGTACTCACTTTTGTTGCCAGCGGTTTAGACATTAATGGTTGTGTGTTGAGTTAGTTTGAGGGGACAGCAAATTTACACTGTTATAGAAGCTGTACACTCACTACTTTACATTATAGCAAAGTGTCATTTCTTCAGTGTTGTCACATGAAAAGATATAATAAAATATTTACAAAAATCTGACTTTTGTGACATACTGTATATATATGTCTGGTTCTGCCATCTAATGTTAAAAATAGGAGATGATTCAAAGCCACAAAAGGGTTATTTTGATTTTCCTGAGAGCAGACAGTGGCTACAGTGCTAGGCATATTTCACCCATAGAAACACCCATAAACTGGCATCAGCCAAAGATAGGGAGCGATTACATGTGCGGTAGTGCTTGCTGCACCTCTGAAAAGTGGATTGCTTTTCACATGTGTTTGACAAGAAGTGAAATGTTGCCTCATCACTTGCTTTAACCCTCAAAATGCCGACTCAGTGCACCGAAGTGTGTGCATTGCATATGGGTGCAGGCGGTTGCTGCGTGTCCTTTTTCACTTGAATGGGACGCATTCATAGGCAGAACTGCCTGCCCAATGCAACATGCTGTGGCCACAAAGCAGGGCATCATGGCTGTGGCATGAGTCCAGCCCTGGGAGGCTTCATTGCTCCTGTTTAGGTGGGTGACCAGGAGGCGGTAAAACCATGACTCAAGAGACTGATTTGCTTGCCTGTGTGAAAAGTGCTTTTCTGAGCATGTTTCATGTTACACCCTGGTCACGGTCCACAGTCCCCCATCTCTAAACTGACGCTTCCTTACAGGATCCTAGATTTTTTCTCAGCTCCCTATGCTTCACCTGCACAGTTGCATCATTCATTCATGGGAATCTGTGAATAAATAAGTTAGAAATCCCATATCCCGTTCCGGAGGCCCACGCCGCTGCGGCGCAGGGGTGGGCCCAGAAGCTTGTCTGGGGTCTACCACAGCAGCGGAGGAATGGTCCTGAGCTGTCTATCCAGAAGTGAAGAAGCTGGACAACCGAGGAAATCCCAGGGGAGGACCCGTCATGGAAGGATCACGCAGCGTGCTGGTCTGGAGAGGGGCCTGGTGACTCGGTTGGAGGACGTATCCTAAAAGTAACTACACAGCATAGTGTTGCCAGGTTGGCTTAAACGTTCAAGCACTGTGACTGACGTTCATTGCAGAAAACCAATACATCCTGTGGCAGAGGATCGTACAGGTTTATCCCAAACAAGTCTGTGGCAGAGACTTTTGTTCGTGCTGCGTACTGGCTGCTAGGCAAGTGAGAGAGGCCTATCCAGGTGAGCAAAGAGTGTGTCCCACGAGGGGAGCGCATTCTATTATAATATCCAAATTCTACCAGGACATTTGTCAAGAATCTTACAAGAAGATATTTGAGTTTCTTCTGCGGTTTCCCTTCTGCCTCTTCCCTGCTACTTCCTTAGTAAATCATTTAATAAAGCATTGAAAACGTATTCAAGTGTTGGTGCGTGTATCGCCCAGAGGTAAACTCAACGGAACCCTAGACCCGGTGCCAATAAAACAGAGGGAAGAAGAGTGAAGTTAACAAGCACGTTTAAACCAGCAGCTCCATCGAGAGTTAGTGCTACACCTCTTTCCCCCTCCTCTCCCACTTTAGGAGGTTTTTTATGGGGGGTGGGGGGATGGGCAGGCACCTAGAAAATAAAAAAGCTGTTGGTTGGGGAAATTTAAAAGAAATGGTTGTGATGCCTTGATCCCTTCTCACTGGACTGGTGTCACCACGTTAATAAGGGTTACAGGTACCTAGATCATAGCGGGAAGTTCTACAAATCCCCCCCCCCTCCACACACAACCTTTTTGGACATGTCACAGGTCCCAGAGGGCTGCAAGTCCATTCACAAAGCTCAGTGTGACTTTCACATGTTGCGCAGTGGGAAGTCGGCTTTGAAGCCACAAGGAATCACAGGCGGCTACCCTTAGTAAATATGCTGGTGCCATGGGCCCGAAGACTGGTGAAGAATTGGCCCCGGGTGAGGACAGCGCTGGATCCTTGGACGGGTAAATGTCCTTTTTTTCAAAAGTCAGTAGATACACTATTTGTAGCTGCTGACTTTTGATTTTTTTTGTAAAACTAAAGACCCACTTGAATTTTTGTATCTCGGTATGAACCTGTGATTGGAGCAGTGGCGGTCGGTCCATAAGGGGCGCTGCTGCCCCCCCCCCCCCCCCAAGTTTTGCCAAATAAAAAATCTAATCATAGAATGATTTATTTTTCAATAAGTGATAATATGCCTTTTAATATCTTAAAGAGGACCTTCAGTCATTTTTTCGAACTTTCCATCTATTAAATCTTCTGCCCTTGTTGTTTTATCTTTGGATAGTAAAACATTTTTATTCTGCCAGTAAATACCTTATACAGCCCACTTCCTGTTTCTTGTCTGGTCATTAGCCTAGGCTTATGACATCATGCACAGTTCTCACTCTCATGAGAGTTTTCCAGGAAGGGGGGGGAGTCATAAGAGGGCCAATGAGAGCTGCAGAGCTGGAGGTGTGCCGCTGTATGTCTGTGTAAATCCAGGAAGTGAACGGGCAGCAGCTTCAGCTGCCCACAGTTAATGATTGCGGCCAGACTCAGTGGAAGGAGATTTCTGAAGCATATTTGGCAAGTACAGAATCACTATATATATAAAATAATATGCAAAGTGGTTGGAGGGAAGCTTCAAAATGGCAAAGATGTTTTTATTACAAATTATCCTCTTTAAAGTAAAAAAATGTTAGTCACATTATCACTTACTTAAAAATAAATCGTTCTATGTGTGTGCACTTTTCAGGGCGCCAGACTAATGGCTGTCTATTAGGTCTGTCAATTTTTGACAAGCATGTGATTAAAGCCTGAGGCTCTAATTGGCTTGTCTTAGGTTGTCTTCTGTGCCCCAAACTCTCCAACTTTTAATTTGAGCGAATAAATATTCGCCATCGCGTCACTTCCGGTTTCCGGCTTCTCATCCCGGGCCAATCAGGAGGCTGAAGATTTGGAACCCAGAAAGAAGATCGAGTTAACACGGAAGCCACCGGGTATCAGGGGAGCCGTGACACCTCTGATGAGTGCGGACCTGGAGGGATTTGTTGGCACCAGTGGCGGCCCTTCCATAAGGGGCACAGGGGTGCCACCCCCCTAATCCATGCGCCCGGCCCTCAATCTACATGCAAGGTGCGGAACGCATGGATTTTATTTGGGTTATTTTTTTTTTTTTTTTTAAGCACATGGTTTTAAAAAAGGGTGAGCTTGGGGTGCACTGCGCCCTTAGCCCACCTGGCTGTGTGACAATAGCGAATTAATATTTGCTATTGCCTGATTCTCCTCCCAGGCCAACCAGGAAGCGGATCTGAAGACGCGATTGGCTGAGAGGAGAAGCGATCGTATTGGGCGCCGAGGAGGAGACATAGGGTAAGCTGCCGTAGAGGAGGAGACGCAGGAAGGAGCTGAAGCTGCCCACGACCTAGATAGGGTAAGTGTGGGGTTGGTGGGCGAACGAACAAGCGAGGGAGGGAGGGTGTGTGTGTGTGGCATGTTTGACTGATCGAACGGGGGGAGGGGTGGGTGACAGATGGTTTGTTCGCTGCACCCCCCCAAAATGAAGCACTAGCCGCTACTGGTTTGCACTCCCCCCCAAAAAATTTTTTTAGCACCAGCCGCCACTTGACTGGAGGATAGACAACAGTAGCCTGAGCATTGCACCCCCCACATCCAAGCAGTTGCAATGCAAAAACATGTAATAAATGCATATCTCCCAACTGTCCCTGATTTCAAAGGACTGTCCCTGATTTGGAGCAATGTCCCTCTGTCCCTCATTCCTCCTCATGTGTCCCTCATTTTGGTGATCTATATAGTTGTATATAAAATGCACTTTTTATCTATCAAAAAGTGTTTCCTAGTGCTAAACTTTTCATCTGATTTCTAAATTGCTGCATTTGTAAATTCCACAAGCCAATAAAAAGGAATAGTAGTGGTAGGGGGTGTGTCCTATGTCTACATACTTTTGCTGATAGGTGTCCCTCATTCCCATCTCAAAAAGTTGGAAGGTATGTAAATGTGCTTTTTTTTCTTAATCAATACAAGTGCATTTACAGTATTGTTCTTTAGCATAGGTTGGCACGGCATTTCCCTTTGAAACAATGCACTAATCTGCAGGATGGTCGTACAGTGCAACATAAACAAGTTCTTGTATTGGAATACTAGTTCCTTTCTACAGATGTGTATCCAGAGATAGAAGATTGATGAGGAATGATTACAGAGAGATCTGGATCGTTCAGATGGGGCGGAGTTGAGAGGTCACTGTGCTGTGTGGGCGGGGCTTCGGCGACTATGTTTCCTGGGGTTGCCATGGTGATGTCAGCCGCTGCTGCTCCGGTGATCGGTGCTCCCAGGACAGAGGAAGGTATACGGACGGTCTATGGGGGGGAGGGGCGGCTCTAGGGATAGACAGAAGAATGTTCGTTTGGTGTTACCGAGAAGTAAAACTTCCGGAGCTGTGAGGTGTGTTCTAATCTTGGTCTTCTCTGACAACACTGCGAGCATGCTGTGTACTATAATAATGTATTCATATCCCGATCATCAGTGATCATCATCATCACTCAGCAGGAGGATTCATATTCTGCTGTTACCCTCCATCCATCCCATCTCTATGTCTACTTCACACACTATGACAGGTGATTAACCCTTTCATCATTGGGGGGATTTGTGATTTTGGAGCAATAAAAGTCACAAGGCATTAAATATTTTTTAATACCCAGACGTACACAAAGCAGTAAGGGCCCGTTCACACCTGCGTGTCACGATAACCTGCTCTTTTTGGTGCGTTTTTCATACGGCAGCATACGTCAAACGTGCTAAAAAAATCTCCACACCTTTTCGGATGGTGAGCTTTGTGTGCTTATGTTATTGAAAGATCTTGGCAACAAAAACGCACATTTTCTAGTTGTATTTCGGTGCCATTGAGGCCCCATTTATAACTACGCTTTCTGGGAAAGTGCAGAAAAAGTGCAAAAACTGTGCATCGTGCTCGCCGTGCCATTGATTGTTAAAGGAGAAGCTCGTTTAGCTGGGCTTCTCCTATGGATCACAGGAGGGCAGTCCGCTTTGCACTCCTGTGACCTGTTTTCAGTGGAGAGCAGGCTGAAGTCGTCTCTCTGCTGACGTCACGAATATCAGTCCAGGCACCACGTCTTCCCGACAGTAAAGTCTGCATCCGCCAGGTGCCTGGACTGACATCGGGCTCAGCCTCTCAGAGCAGAGAGCCGCTCACTGACAGTCTACAGCTCTCTGCTCACGGAGCTCGGAAAACCAAGCGATTGGTGATGTTCGATCGCTCTGTTAGAGGTGCCGGGGGACAGATGCTGCATCCAATGAAGTATGATTCCTAAAAAAAAAAAAATTCCTTTACTTCTCTTTTATTGGCACCCCCATATATATATATGGTTAGGAAACAAAAGACAAATGCGTCAGAACCTGGTGAAAAAGCTTGCAAAGCTTACCAGGTTGAAAGAAGCGGTAACCTTTTGTGGCGTGTTTGTCATGCGTAGGGCTTTCTATTCAAGTAAATGGGTTGCCCCGTGCGTTTGCACAAAAAAAAAAATGCGCTAAAAAAAGCATGATAAAAATGCACATTACTGTGACTAGCAGGTATGAATGGGGTCTGCTAATTAATGGCACCGCACACAAGTACAACGTTTTGCACGTTTTCCTGGAATTCGCAGATCTGAATGGGGTCCAGTGGCCATAAAGAGGCAGATGTTATAAGGACTCATTCACACCGATCACATTCACATGCGTTGATTTGCATAGCTCTATGCAAAGGCACATAGACTGCGTTAGGATGCACTGCATACAAATATAGCAGGTCTGAATTTTTTCACAGTTCAATGCACAGCACTGCATGTCACAACCACACAATCAAGCCACTACCTTCTTATTCAGGTGGCAATCACCAGCTAGAGTAGATACAGTATGTTCTGGATCCAGCGCCTGTCACCCTGGTTGTTAGTGGTTACAGCAGTTTACAGCTCCTATGTATATGACATTATGGGGAAGATTTACCAAAACCAATGCGCACAGAATCTGGTGCAGTTGTGCACAGTAACCAAGCTGAAGATAGAAGCTGATTGGATACCATGCACAGCTGCACCAGATTCTGTGTGCACCACTTTTGGTAAATCTCCCCCATTCATGTGTGCAGACTTGACCACACGTCTGTACCAACAGACATGTGCATCTGTGCCAACAGACATGTGCATCTGTACCAACAGACATGTGCATATGTACCAACAGACATGTGCATCTGTACCAACAGACATGTGCATCTGTGCTTAAAGCTGATCTCTGCCTAAAGATTTTTGTACATTTGCTATGTAAATATGAATGACCTCTGCTGATGCCTGTGTCATATGTGGCTGTTGATGTGTTCAGGAAAACTCTTACTTTTATTCAGCCTATAAAGTACTGTAAGCGACAAACATCCAGCACTGGGCTTACTATTCCAGCTGTAGTACAACTTTGATAGCGGACCACTCATTCTCTACCTCCTCCATTCTCAGAATGCCTTGTATTCTTTTCATTAAATCCAATGTCTGTGATTGGAGGAGAGGAAGGTGTGTGTGTGTGTGTGTGTGTGTGTGTGTGTGGGGGGGGGGTTGTGACAACCATTCACACCATTTCCATTCACAGAACATCTTGTATTAAAAACTATTTCAAGACCTTTGTTAATGGACAAGGCAGAGAACCCACTATAAGAGCAAAGCTTTATAGTGCTATATCTACACCATAAGGATTATTTATTGCCTATTGGTTACAATATAACACTGTGGATCATTTGTAAAAGCTGCTTATGCAAGCATCTCTGTACAGTATCCCTCATGACCCTGACCACAGGCGTGCTCAGGGGGTGTTCCGGGTGTGCCTGAGCATACCCTAACTACCCCCTGTGGTGCAGATTCCCCCTGCTGATATTTCACCAAAGCTCTTAAAAAAAAAGTGAAAAAAATTGTACAACAATAAAAAATGAATTTGGAAAAAATAATAAAAAATAAATAAATTGCTGACACCGTCCACTGCCCTATCGACACGTCCACTGCTCTGTGGATAAATGTTTACATTTCTTTAGAGTGTGTATATACACAGTATATCACAAAAGAGAGTACACCCCTCACATTTTTGTAAATATTTTATTATATCTTCTCATGTGACAACACTGAAGAAATTACACTTTGCTATAATGTACAGTAGTGAGTGTACAGCTTGTATAACAGTGTAAATTTGCTCAAAATAACTCAACACACAGCCATTAATGTCTAAACCACTGGCAACAAAAGTGAGTACACTGCCTTAACCCTCTTGGGCATGGAGTTCACCAGAGCTTCACGGGTTGCCACTGGAGTCCTCTTCCACTCCTCCATGACGACATCACGGAGCTGGTGGATGTTAGAGACATTGCGCTCCTCCACCTTCTGTTTGAGGATGCCCCACAGATGCCCAATAGGGTTTAGGTCTGGAGACATGCATGGTCAGTCCATCACCTTTACCCTCAGCTTCTTTAGCAAGGTAGTGATCATCTTGGAGGTGTGTTTGGGGTCGTTATCATGTTGGCATACTGCCCTGTGGCCCAGTCTCTGTAAGGAGGAGATTCTGCTTCAGTATGTCACAGTACATGTTGGCATTCATGGTTCCCTCAATGAATTGTAGCTCCCCAGTGTCGGCAGAACTCATGCAGCCCCAGACCACGACACTCCCGCCACCATGCTTGACTGTAGGCAAGACACACTTGTCTTTGTACTCCTCACCTGGTTGCCGCCACACACACTTGACACCATCTGAACCAAATAAGTTTATCCTGGTCTCATCAGACCACAAGACATGGTTACAGTAATCCATGTCCTTAGTCTGCTTGTCTTCAGCAAACTGTTTGCGGGCTTTCTTGTGCATCATCTTTAGAAGAGGCTTCCTTCTGGGATGACAGCCATGCAGACCAATTTGATGCAGTGTGCAGCGTATGGTCTGAGCACTGACAGGCTGACCCCCCACCCCTTCAACCTCTGCAGCAATGCTGGCAGCACTCATACGTCTATTTCCCAAAGACAACCTCACAAATGCGCTTTTGGAAGAATGGTCAAACATTCCCATAGACACACTCCTAAACCTTGTGGACAGCCTTCCCAGAAGAGTTGAAGCGGTTGTAGCTGCAAAGGGTGGGCCAACTCAATATTGAACCCTACAGACCAGGGTGCACGTGCCGAGCATGTGCACTCAACTTCTTTGGTCGACCATGGCAAGGCCTGTTCTGAGTGAAACCTGTCCTGTTAAACCGCTGTTTCATCTTGGCCACCGTGCTGCAGCTCAGTTTCAGGGTCTTGGCAATCTTCTTTTTTTTTTTTTTTTTTTAATTTTTCACTGATTATTGCATTTCACAGTTTCAGCACAGGGCTTGCTCTCCTGCTCGGCCTCTTGTGCCGCCTCAGCTCCCATGTCAGATTCTGTCCTTGGCTGCCCACGTAACCACTGCTATGCCCTTTCCATTGCCTCACCTGTGAGTATGGGCTGTTGATTCAAGTTAATCCCATCTATTTTTTACTTTTCATATACAAGACCCACTTATTGCCTGATACAATACTCTCGTTTTACAGACATCCGGTTTACATCAGCTCCTGATGAGCGGCAAGTTTAGCCGCGAAACGCGTTGAGCATCAGATGCCAGAATTTACAATCATGCAGTTTTGTAACACATTTTGTACATACTGTTTCACCAATTTATTTGAATATAATCGTTAATGTGCAGTATGCCTCTGTATGTATCAATTAATCATGACGGAAGACGCAATATGTATCAATGCTTTTGATGTATTTTATATTTAATAAATTTAACATTATCAGACTATATAACACATTGTTTGCTTCCAAATCCGCATGCTTCATGCAAAGTCCCAACTTCTTTTCTTGCTTCGGTTTGGCAATCTTCTTATAGCCTATGCCATCTTTATGTAGAGCAACAATTATTTTTTTTCAGATCCTCAGAGAGTTCTTTGCCATGAGGTGCCATGTTGAACTTCCAGTATGAGAAAGCGAGAGTGATAACACCAAATTTAACACACCTGCTCCCCATCCACACCTGAGACCCTGTAACACTAAGGAGTCACATGGCTAATTGGCCCCAATTTGGACATTTTGACTTAGGGGTGTACTCACTTTTGTTGCCAGCGGTTTAGACATTAATGGCTGTGTGTTGAGTTATTTTGAGGGGACAGCAAATTTACACGGTTATACAAGCTGTACACTCACTACTTTACATTGTAGCAAAGTGTCAGTTCTTCAGTGTTGTCACATGAAAAGACAAAATTAAATATTTACATAAATGTGAGATACTGTATGTATACACTATATTGTCAAAAGTATTGGGACACCTGCCTTTACACGCACATTAACTTTAATCGTATCCCAGTCTTAGTCTGTAGGGTTCAATATTGAGTTGGCCCACCCTTTGCAGCTACAACCGCTTCAACTCTTCTGGGAAGGCTGTCCACAAGGTTTAGGAGTGTGTTTAGGGGAATGTTTGACCATTCTTCCAAAAGCTTATTTGTGAGGTCAGGCACTGATGTTGGACGAGAAGGCCTAGCTCGCTGTCTCTGCTGTAATTCATCTCAAAGGTGTTCTATTGGGTTGAAGTCAGGGCTCTGTGTGTAGGCCAGTCAAGTTCCTCCACCCCAAACTCGATCATCCATGTCTCTATGGACCTTGCTTTGTGCTCTGGTGCGCAGTCATGTTGGAACAGGAAGGGGCCATCCCCAAACTGTTCCCACAAAGTTGGGAGCATGAAATTGTCCAAAATGTCTTGGTATGTTGGTGCCTTAAAGCGGTTGTATACCCGCAATTTTTTTTTTTGAACCCTGTAAAGCAAAAGGCATAATGAGCTAGTATGCACCGCATACTAGCTCATTATGAAATACTTACCTTAGAACGAGGCGTCAGTATCTTACCTGGTCCACGCCGAGGGAGCTGTCATGTTGCCTCGGCGTGTCTTCCGGGTATCGCGGTTCCAGCGCTGTGAGTGGCTGGAGCCGCGATTTCTTACTCGGCAAGGTCCGGCAGCTGCCGGGCTTCAGCCGAGAATCCCCTGTGCTCATGCGCCACTGCAGTCAGCGGCGCATAGCAAGGGGAATATCTCCTAAACCGTAAAGGTTTAGGAGATATTTTTTTTACCTACAGGTAAGCCTTATTATAGGCTTACCTGTAGGTAAAAGTAAAAAAAAAGACTATACAACCGCTTTAAGAGTTCCCTTCACTGGAACTAAGGAGCCAAGCCCTGAAAAATAACGCCACACCATAACCCCCCCCTCTACCAAATGATTTGGAGGGGTGGCTCATTACTTTTGGCAATATAGTGTGGATAAGCGAGTTTGGGGTGTAGGAACTTGATTGGTCTAACCTCAACCCAATAGAACACTTTTGGGATGAATTAGAGTGGAGACTGCAAGCCAGGCCTTCTCGTCAACATCAGTGCCTGACCTCACAAATGTGCTTCTGGAAGAATAGTCAAACATTGCCATAGACACTAAAGAAAAAATCAGTGCAAAACCAACCCTAACAGTATGCTGAACACTGAAAGTGAATATAAAACAATACTCCAATCAAACATAAATAAAAAAGCAGTGCAAGCGCCCAGATAAAACTACTAATTGAACACAGAACAACAGCAAAGAGTCCCAGAGTGTGACATTTCTGAAGCAGGGAGGTGTCATCAGCAGGTAAACAAACAGGAAGAAAGAAAACTCCTGGATAGTAAACAGGGTGCTTGAAAACAGTATTGACCACTGTGCATCCACTTCAGTGTTGACCACCACCAGAGGTACAAGCCGCTCACCTTAATGAATGGACCTTTGAGCTAACAGACAGGTCATTCATGCAGTCCCTTAATAAGGGTAATAGTAAAAGTTGAGCGGACGGGTTTCCTGTATAGTCCTTCAGTAGATCCCCACATTCGTTCGATAACCAAAAGTAACACTCTTAGGCATGCATTGTTCATGTAAAAGTCAAACAAAAGAAATATAGTGCTCTCCGTTTGTATAAAAGACACAAATTTAATGAATAAAAAATCCCAGTGTCCCAGTGCTTGGATACAAGACATGTAAAGTGCATAAGAAACCAGGTAGGTGGCTGTACTGACGTCACGTAGTTCCCTGAACGAGTATCGTCCATGGGTAAGGACTCAGCAGATAAAATTCAATTTCAAAATTCAGCACTGGGACTCAGTCAATCAAGCGTAGTGTTCTTATTTGATGTACTATTTGCCCTGTTAAAGATAGATATTCTCTATGGCTGAAGACTATATTTTGTTGGTGCTTCTGCTCATTTTTTGTACTGATCAATAATGTTCTTCATTATTTTATTCTATTTTATAGCTCACATTTTTTATACATATGTCATTAACACTGTATACATCAAGCTTCTATTGGTTGAAGACCCAGTGTTCCTTTTTTCAACATGGAAATATTTTTATATAGTTTACAAGTTGTATTTATTCAGACCTCTTATTATTTGTTTACATTTTGTACAGCACAGTTATTTTTATTGGTTGAGACTTTATCCATTTTTGTCAGTATGTATTTTTTATCTGCCAGTCGGATCGTGTGGCATATTTAGTCATCTCCGACATGGTTTGGTATCAGACGTTTGGCTGCGCCTGCCAGGTAGAGGTTGTGCAGGTATACCGATGGGTCCCGCTTGGGTGACACCTGTGTTTAGTAGCTGGGAAGTGACGGATAATTGTTTCCTGGTGTCACCCAATTGGAGCCTTCAGCGCAGGCACGTGTTCCTGGGATGGATGTTCTCGGCGCGTCATACGTGCCAGGACATCCCGCTGGGTTACGTCACTGGCGCTGTCCAAGTCACATCAATTCGAAATTTAAGCAAATCGATTTTTTTTTTTTCAGGCTAGGCCGAAGCCACGGCCTGGCCTAAAAACTCCTGCGTGCAGCTCCTCAGGACCGGCGCGGTGTCCACAAAGAAAAAAGAACTCGATTTAAATCGTGAGTTTTTTTTTTTTTTTTTTTTAGGAAAATCGCAGATTTTTTTTTTTTTTTTAAGAAAATCTCCCAGCCCTAGTCAAAAGGCGGACTCTCCGTCTCTGCAGGTGTCCGGGCCCCTCTTTGAAACTGATGGGGCTCGGGCCTGGTACAGGAGGGCTGGCTGAACTGCCTTACCAGCGGCTCTAAACTCAGTATTGAACCCTACGGACTAAGACTAAGATGCCATTAAAGTTCATGTGCGTGTAAAGGCAGGCGTCCCCATATTTTTGACAGTATAGTGTAATATATATATATATATATATATATATATATATATATATATATCAGTGAGCTGCACGATTCTGACCAAAATGAGAATCACAATTTTTTTTGCTTAGAATAAAAAGATCATGATTCTCTCACGATTCTCGTGACGTAAAATCTTTCACATTATACAAAAAAAAAAGGGCTAACTTACTGGTTAGTTTTTTTTTTTTTTTATTCATTAAAGTAATTTTTTCCCCAAAAATTGCATTTGAAAGACCGCTGCGCAAATACAGTGTGACATACAATATTGCAACAACCACCATTTTATTCTCTAGTGTCTCTAAAAAATATATATATAATGTTTGGGGGTTCTAAGTAATTTTCTAGCAAAAAAAAAATGATTTTAACTTGAAACCAACAAATGTCAGAAAAAGGTTTAGTGTTTAAGTGGTTAAACTTTTTTCACTTACACACAAAGTCTATTCCATTGACAAATTGTTACAATGTTTACACTTAAGTTCAACTGGTAAAGAATGTTTTGATTCTTGGCAGACTGCCCAGTTTTTCTCTTCCTTTCTTTTGAGGCTGTGACTTCAGAAAAGCAGAGAGAACTCTTGAACTCTTTGCATAGAAAGAATTGTGAAACACTTTAGTCAAGGTGTAGATAACGATTCCTGACGATTAATTGTGCAGCTCTATATATATATATATATATACATACACTCGCATGTGCGTTTAATGCAATACACCTATGACCCTGACCCAATATTACTAGCCAGAACTGCTTTTGCTGTGCCCCTCTATGATTTAGTTTCCTTTTTTTAATGGCTCTTGACACTCCTTGACCTTTTGGCCCAAGGAGTATAGGTGTTCCCAACAGAGAAATAGCATTTGTAGAAGCCTAAAAATGTATGCATTCACTTATTTACATTTGTTTGTTTCAATGCAGAACTCGTGCATTGTGCTGCATGTAAATGCATGTCAAATAGAAATCCCATTCTTTTTTTATGTGGCTGGTTCATACCTATGCATTGTAGTTTAGTGTGGAAGACCTAGGGAAAGTCTGTGGGCATAATCACACCTACATGTGCCCATTACTATATGCGTGGCATGCTCACAGAACAATGTAAACCAAGTCAGGCTCTAGTATAAAAAAAGTAAAATTAGATATGAAGGGCCCATAAAAGGCTTCTCTGGCTAATAATGTTTTCTATTACCCTCTCTGACAGTACAAGTGCTTTTTTACACTAACAAATACATTTTCAAAAAATCTTTCAGTTAGCTGTTGGCAATTATACCCACATATCCTTGGTGTATGTGTCAACTTAGGCCTCATTCACATGGGTGCTGAGGCCTGTAGATCCTGAAGGGGCCATTTTTTATGCAGCTTGAGCTGCCAGGTTCTACGTTTAGGCAGCCCATGTAAGTGTATGGGGATGCATGGACACAGCCACTCATCCTAAATTAACAGCCATGTGACTTAGTGGCCACAAACGTAGACAGTGTGCAATCAATAATGCTTGTCAAATTAGGATGTGCTGCTGTGTTTGTGCAGCCGCTGCATCTCTATAACCTTTCATGGGTTGCCAGCTCATAGCATTTGGTGGCTCAAACAGCATAAACAAGCCTCAGCGCCCATGTGAATGAGGCCCAACTATGGGATTCAATAGAGACTATCACCTACCTTTCTACCACTAGGCTTTTTGCTGCCAAATTTTTAGTAAACATCTTGGTTAATATGGGACTTGTTTGTGCAAGGGTCGGGGTCATATACTATGCATACTCATTTCATTTAAAGGGTAGTGAGAGTTAAGCCTCATACACACGATAGGACTTTGTACAAACTTTCCTGTGGATTTTTGAACAAAGGGCGTTGGCCATAAGTTTGTATTGCATACAGATGGCAGAACTTTTTCAGCCAACTTTCACCAAATCACGTGGTTTTTCAGCTCTTTGCCACCACCCATTGGTCAACTACTGTATTGTCTGATATTGTGTCAATCTCGCCGCTTTTATCAGCGAGATTGACACCTTGCGAGCCGGGTTCACATTGGTGCGGGTATCCGACTTGGATCCCCGCCAATGCCAGGCACTGTGTTCGGTATGAATCATGAGGGGGAACTCCACGCCAAATTTTAAATAAAAAACCGGCATGGGTTCCCCTTAGGTCTGGTATGGATTTTAAGGGGAACCCCCTACGCCGAAAAAACGACGTAGGGGTCCCCCCCAAAATCCCTACCAGACCCTTATCCGAGCATGCAGCCCAGCCGGTCAGGAAAGGGGGTGGGGACGAGCGAGCGCCCCCCCTCCTGAACTGCACCAGGCCGCATGCCCTCAACATGGGGGGGGGTGGGTGCTTTGGGGGAGGGGGGCCCTGCGGCCCCCCCACCTCAAAGCACCTTGTCCCCATGTTGATGAGGACAAGGGCCTCTTCCCGACAACCCTGGCCATTGGTTGTGGGGGTCTGCGGGCGATGGGCTTATCGGAATCCGGGAGCCCCCTTTAATAAGGGGGCCCCCAGATCCTGGCCCCCCACCGGCCTCTTCTCCCGGTGTCCGGTTCTTCTGCCGGGCTCCTCTGGTTCTTCTGCCGGGCTCCTCCGCTATCTTCTGCTCTTTTGCCGCTCTCTTGCTAGTGGTGGCCCGGTCTTCTTCGTCGTCTTCTTGCTTCCTCTCTTTTTCCAATGTTGACACGCTGTTATGCTGTGTGAGCGCCTCGTGATGACTTATATAGGCATGGGGCGTGGTCACCGGGTGATGTCATCCGGTGACCACGCCCCTTATGACATCACAGTCCTGGGGCAGATCTGGCTAAAGTTGAATTAAGCCCTTGCTATAGGTGTAGGCAATTTACATACCTTATGAAGCCTGACTGGAATACTCCCAGGACCATGCTAAGTACTCTTAGGACATTGCTAAGTGAGGCCTAGTCATCACTGCCTACCTCCATCATCATAGGAGTGAGCTCTCAAACACTGAGCTAAGAGCTACTGCATCAAGGAGGGAAAGAACATTTGAGGAGGGGTTGAATCAGAGAAAGAGCTCACTCCTGTGATGGTGGAGGTGAGCAGTGATGTCCTGGGAGTACATAGCAACATCCTGGGAGCAGAGGCGGCTCTAGACTTTGTAAGGTCTTTTTTTCTAAACTTAGACATGAGACCCCACTCAAAAAAAAAAATTCAAGCAAAAAAAGTTGCTGCAGAAAGATGCACGGACCTAGCACACAGGTGATCAGCACCACTTCCAGGGCACCCTCCTCACCCATCAAACATATGCAGCCAATACAACATCTAGGATCCAGCAAGGTGACAACCCCTCTAGGAATTTCCCCTGTGCCTTGGGAGAATGGGGAGGGGGTGTCACTGAGTGATTTCACAGAGGAAGGAGAGTGGGGGGATCCCAGCACAGAGGGGGAGAGAGAAAGGGGGAGGGGGGAGAGGGGGAGGATGAGAGAGAGTGGGGTGGAGGGGGGGGAGAGGGAGGGGGAAGGAGAGAGGGAGGTTGGAGGGGTGAGGGAGGGTTTAGGAGTGTGTGGAGTACAGAGTGCAAGAGAAAAGACGTTCAGGAGAGGTAAGCAAGTGATCAGTGTGCATGAGGCCTAACTGACCTGCCAAGCCATCAAATGGCTGGTGTCATAACTGGTGTCATAAATGATCACATATGCAGCGCCATGGCAACTGCAGATCAGAGTCTAAGATGGCAGCTTCCTTGGCTGTAAAGTATAAGCGGGTTTAATTTGGCTTTTAAAAGCAGAACTAAGCATCTCTAATTTATACCGCCCAGGAAGCTGCTATCATAGCCTCTGTTTGATCTGCAGCTGCCATGTTGCTGCAAATATGATCATCTATGACAACAGTCATTTGATGATTTGACAGTACGGTTGAGATCACAAGTAACTGTAACAGTTATCATTCACAGCATGCCTAGATGTAACTGGTTTGGGAAACAGTTAAATTAATGGGTTTAGTTCCTCTTTATGCATTAAAAATGAAAGAGAAGATGATTGGTTACTATGTTTTGATAAATTCCCCTCATTGCATCTTTTTCTCCTCATAGAGGTGAAGCAGTGCAGGTGTGGGTTCTAACACTAGTGAACTCAGTGTAATTGGCTATTACAGTAATCACATGACAAAGAGCTGGTCTTACCATCTTCTGAACGTTACTCT
The DNA here is from genome assembly GCF_042186555.1 of Aquarana catesbeiana. Classification (NCBI taxonomy): domain Eukaryota; kingdom Metazoa; phylum Chordata; class Amphibia; order Anura; family Ranidae; genus Aquarana; species Aquarana catesbeiana. The sequence continues at coordinate 495,868,446 of NC_133328.1, read as the reverse complement.
GAGATCAAGAGATGACGCATACAGCTCGTTCTCCATGCTGGGGGTGTGTGACTAAGCATGCTTCCAGCACAAACACATGCCGCATATATGCAATGTCACGGAAAAAAAGCCCACTTTCGTGATGCATTTATGTGTTATACCAGCAGCAGGGGTGCTGTCATTTGATACCACCCCTGACCAACCCAGGCGACACCCCAAGGTGCCATGGCACCCTGGTTGAAAAAGGCTGCCATGAAAATTAAAACTTACATGTTATGTACAATAACTGAGCTTCATTGGCATTAACTATTAAATGTGTCATCTAATGCATTTTTTATGACATAAATTAAAATAATATACATTTTTTTGTGAATACTTTTTAAATCTTTAAAATGTAAGACCTCTTTTACGTACTATAGATGAAAAAACAAAACCATTCATACAGATTATCTTCTGGAACAGTTCTTATAGACATATGCGTAAAGTGAACCTCTCGCAGTCATGAGCATTTCACAGCTTGCATGTTGTTAAAAATGAATAAGCATGGGTTAGCTTCAGATAAAATTTCCTTTACAAAGCAATCAATGGATTCAGAGATATAGGCATTCAAAATCTCAACTTTCCTGATGAGGTCAAGCTTGACTCTATACCCTCCCTCCTTTTAAGCCCCCCTATTGGTCCTGTAAAGTGATTTTAGTGATACATTTGGAGGAGGGGATTTAGGGCTAAGAATAATGTTTACAATAATTTAAATAATTGTGATAGAGGGAAAATATGAGTATTTCATGTAAAATTGTGACAGTCACCAGCTCTCTGCTTATGGAGCACTGAGAACTGAACAATCAGCGGTCTTAGAGCCGGCGGGGGACAGATGCAGCATCGGACCGATGCTGCATCTGCCTGACTGGGTATTGTAACTGGAGTCACTTTGGGCGGGGGGCTTGTGGAACCCAGCTTACCTTAGAGAACTCTGGAAACTCCTTGTCCAGCTCCCCTGGCCCCTCCTATGTGTAATTTACCCTGTGTCAATTAGGGGCACAGGGTGACCAAGAACCCCAGTTGGGTCTGCACTAACCAGACTCACTGTACAACCACACCGGACTCAGTATTTCCTTTTACCTCTGTTATCCAGGGTTCTATATGTGTGGTTTGTATTAAAAGAATGAAGGGGCTCTTTTACTCTTTTGACAGTAATATTTCTGAACAATATCCCTCAAGAAATATATGAAGATAAATTAATTCAACCTTTCCAACTGCTGGAATATTGTATGAGCTTGGTCTCATAGACTCTTTACTAGATCGTTTGAGGTAGGACTGTATCCCATTGTTCTATTATTTCTGCCTGCCTTGGGAGCAACCTATTATGGGATGTATATGTGTTTCTAGCATGTAGACTGGGGGCAGGGTCGAGGGAGGGGGGTATTCCTCCAATAGCCCTCCCTGCTGATATGATGGTCTACAAATGAGAAGTTTGAATGTACCTGTGTGTCTCTTGTTACTGATTGTAGTTTAGCCCCTGTGTCATTATGCAAAGAAGGGGGATTGTCCCTGAGTGTATATCTCTTTGTGCCTATGTATGAATAAACAGTTTTATGCTTCTCTTCACCCTACACTGATGCCTGCACAAGTGACTGGGTGGGCTAAGGGACCTTGGATTGCGCTGGTACCGGACAACGGAAGCTTATACGGTGGACTTACTCTTCTTGAGTACGGGGGTCCGTCAAATTGGTGGCAGCAGTGGGATTGTGCTTCCTGGCTGTGAACACGTGCAAACCACCACCGGGATCCAAGATCGGGATAGCAGACTTCCGTCATCCCAACTGAGAAATGGATCTGGCATCAGAGTTGCAAGGGCTGCTGCGGAGCGCCATTTCAGCAATCCACAGGACTGTGTCTGCAGATCAATACCTGAAAAACCAAGCAGCGGATTTGGGTGCAGGCCTGGCTTGGAGCCCTCCAGGTCGGTGGTACACACCAGGGCAAGTGCTTTCCAAACCTAGGGCAACGGGCCAGTGATCAACGGGAGTTGCAGATAGCATTCCTGGGAGAGCAGCCCCAGGAACAATGGGTGTCTGAGTTGGACAGGCTGGTCCAGCAATGGCACGCAGAGCAGGAATATTTAGGGGAGACAACAGAATGCTCTCTAGAGGGATATCACTTTGGCGGCCCTCGATTGCTGTGGGAGAGCCTTACAGATGGTTATGTGTTTGGCTATGAAGGGGAACCTACCCTTGAGGACCTGTGAGAATCCAGAGAGGCTATGCTCGGTCTCGTAGGGGTCTCAGAGCTTAAACCTGATCTTGAATACATGCCCTAGAATTAGCAGCGGAAACTCCGGAGATTGCCGTCCCCAAAGCTGAAGTGCTAACAACAGGGCAGAGCTCTGTTAACCTCTGCCCAACACCGATAACATCTTCTGGGTTCCACAGACAGGAGATGGTAAACCTCTATCCCCAGACACCAGTTCCAGAGACTGGGGATTTAATAGACTTTCCTGCTGAGGAGTAACAACCTAGTGAACCTCCAGCAGAAGAGCTGGCTTCAGAGCATGGCGCTGTTGACCTCTGCCCACAACAAAATATCCTGCCTTTAGAACCATTTTAAGAACATAAAATTTAACAAATTAGCCAGTATGACAATTTTACCTACTGTAATTTCTTTTTAGCAAAAGTTTTTTTTTTTTTAAATACCTGCAACAGTGTTAAAACCAAATTAGTAATAAGTCCAATGTTATTTAAATGATAACCGTGAAAAGTCTCCTTAACATGGTTGAAACAAACCCATATGGTTATTAATTTGGAAGAAATATACATTTGTCATCTTGGACCCAGAGGGTAGAAGACTTCTGATTAAATGTATGCAATTTTAAATTAATCGATATCGAGTTTCTCCTCATGTTCTGGTAGGGTGGAATTAAATTATACTGGCAAAATGAATGCCTCTCCCTAATCTCTGGCGCAGAATTAAAGGATCCTCAGGCGTTGAATGCATAGTATGTATTACTATATGCCAATTCTTTATGCTCATATTCAATTTAAATTCAGTGCACATAAATACAGTATCAAAGCTGAAAAGATTTTGCATGCATTCGTGTGTCTGTAACCTAATGGTACATCAGAGCAGAGAAAATTGTACATTGCGTTATAACCACAAATGCAAATGCTTGATACGCTTGTAAGAGTCTCTACTGAATTCTCTGTGCTGTCACAAATTGATCTGACCAAGTGCCCCATGTTTTAGTAAACATCATCTACTTAGTACACCTTGACAAGCATACGCCCACGGTAGCATCTTATTTTCTTTAACAAGATTTTAATTCCAGCTGTCATATAGAGTACCTGTTACACAAAAGCATGATTTAGCAGATTGATAACATTGTACTGCTTGGCATTGATTTTGTACGCTTTTTGTCTTTTTCATGTTTTACATTTTTTTTTATAAATGTTCACATATTTAACAAACGGAAAGTGATAGTGGGTAATGTTAGCTACTAGTATGAGTGGGTTATATCTACCCCTTACCTCCAGTGGTAGCATGGTGTTAGAGGGTGCCTCCACCTACCATCACAAGGGAAGTCAACCTATCTTCCTGCTGTGGGTGCTGATCAAGCTTTGGGCATGGCTGGCACATATTTGGCCACCAAAGCCTCCCTTATAGGTGTGCATGCGAGTGCCAGGTCTGAAATATATTTGCCTTTCAGCTTTTGGTCTAACTCAATAGGGGCTGAAGGTTTGTGCAATGAATTATAGAATGCAGTTAATTATAGAATGCGTGCTTGCTCCCATTGGAGAAAAGACTGTTGCCAGGCTCAATACTTGTGTGGGATAATATCAGCCACACTTTTGGACACTGAATATGAGGGACTTGGCTGGTAATGGGATTAGGGCAGTTGATTCTTGGTTAAAAAAAGATGAGAGCTTCTCTATAAAAAAAGAATACTATTATTGGTTTGGTGGCCCTGAAAGTATTAGTACATATAAACCCTAACAATGTTGTTCTCTTTTTTACTCCCTTTTGGTTTGTTAACCATGTAAAGTCAGGACACTTTCACCTGCTTCCAGTCCAAGCTGATTTTCAGCTTTCAGCGCTGTCTCACTTTGAATTCCTAAGGCATGCAACACTGTACCCAAATTCATTTTTTATCATTTGCTTTTAGACAGATAGAGCTTTATTTTGGTAGTATTTAATCACCACTGTTTTTTTTTTTTTTTTCTGCCATATAAAAGAAAAAATACCGAAAATTTTGCATTATTAAAAAAAAAAATGTTATAACATTTTGCAAATAAATAATCTTTCTTCATAAATTTTGGCCAAAATGTATTGTGCTACCTTTTTTGGTAGGAAACTAACAAACAAATTAGTATATATTATTTAGACATGTGAAAGTTATAGAGTCTACAAAGCATGGTATATATATTTTAAAATTGATCAGTCCTTATGTTCTGACTGCTTGTCTCATTTCTTCAGGCAATTAAATTCCAGGACAGTATAAATATCTCCCAAATGACCCCTTTTTGGAAAGTAGAGAGTCCAAGGTATTTAGTAAGGCCCATTTCACATTGGCGGACCAACCTGGTCTGCCTATTAGTTTTTCAGGCGGACCCGATCGGACCATCTATTGCTCTCTATGGAGCGGCAGATGTCAATGGACATGTGTCCATTGACATCTGCCAACATCTGATCCAATCCTGTCCGCTAAAAACAGATGGATGGGAATGATCCATTCCCCATCCATCTGGCAGATTGGATCGGATGGCAGTCTGATGAAGATGGACAGGCATTCTGTTTCTATCCAACAGCCCATAGAGGACAGCAGGCTGTTTCGTGTCCGCTCTGAATCAACAGAGCGGACACGATCCTGTCATCTGCCTGCTAATCGGAGATCAGCGGAGAGATTCCCTGCTAATCGGGCAGATCCGCTGGCAGGTTCTGCTAGTGTGAAAGGGGCTTTAGAGGCATGGTGAATTTTTTGAAGTTGTAATTTTTTCTCACAATCTTTTTTAAAATTAGGAAATGTAATACAATTTATTTTTCTACAAAATTGTCATTTTAACAAGTTTAACACACAAAGCATAGGCATACTTACATTTACACCTCAAAACACATTTTGCTATGCCTTCTGAATATGTAGATACCACATGTGTGGGACTTTTTCACAACCTAGATGCATAGAGGGGCCCACAATCCAAGAGCACCTTCAGGTGTTCCAGGGTCCTGAATTACCCATCCAATTTCCTGTCTACCTATTACAATTTTGGAGGCTCTTTAGCACCAGGACAATGGAAACACAAAATTACCTCATTTTGGAAAGCAAACACTCCAAGGTATTTTCTAAAAGGCATAAAGAGTCTTTTGAAAGTGTCATTTTTTGCCACAAGCTTTTGGAATATTCAGGAAAGAAAATGAAAATGTGTTTTTCTTACACAAAGTTGTCAGTTAATAAGATATTTCTAACACACATCATAGCCATACTTAGAAATACACCCAAAAAACACATTCTGGTACTCCTCCTGAGTGTGGTGATACCACATGTGTGAGACTTTTTCACAGTCTAGCCACACATAGGGGGTCTTAAATTTAAGGAGCACCTTTACGCCTTCTAGGGGCATAAATTACACATCCTAAATGTCTATCATATTTTTACTGCCCTGGAGCACCAAGTCATTAGAAATGTCCACAAAATTGCCACATTATGCAGATTAAAAACCCCAAGGTATTTTTAAGAGGCATGGTGAGTCTCTTGAAGATTTTTTTTGCCAAATGTTTTTGGAAATTGCGGAAAGAAAATGAACATTTTTTTTTTTTTTACACAAAGTTGGCAATTTAATAAGATATTTCCTACACACAGCATGGGCATACTTATGATTACACCCCAAAACACATTTTACTATTCCTCCTGAGTATGGTGATACCACATTTGTGAGGCTCTTTCAGTGTCTGGACTTATTATATACCAGACATTATATCATGTGAATCATACATATCAACCAATTGTGTCAAAACCAATGTAGTGTAATGGTCCCCTCTATACCAGTGGTCAGGGATTATTGCTTAGTGTATCATCACCTATAGCAGCCCCAGTTCCATTAAGCCAAGCGAGCCTAGCCTACTGGTACGTGGAAGTTTCCCGATCATCTCCATGGCCTATGAAACCAGAAGCTACAAGCATTTTGTCACTTCCAGTTTCGATTTGTTGTCTACAAACCATTACCGGTTGTGAAAGCATCTGATCAAACTTTCTCGGTTGAGGGCAGAGGCGAGATCTGGGTCTAGTAGACCCCAGATCTCTCCATAAAGAGGACCTGCCATGCTTATTTCTATCACAAGGCATGTTTTTCATTCCTTGTGATAGCAATAAAGTTGATTATAAAAAAATTAGAGACACTGTAAAAAAAAATAAAGTTAAATAAAATTAAAAAATTAATAAAGCGCCTTTGCCCCTCTGTGCTCACGGGCAAATGCAAACACGTATGTTGGTCTCGGGCACATATGTAACCGCCAATCGCACCACACCCGTGAAACTCTACACTGGTAACTTGTAAAGGCTTTTAAAGCGTTGCCTATGGAGATATTTAAGTACTGTAGTATGTCGCCATTCCATGGGCATGCATAATTTTAAAGCGTAATATGTTAGGTATCTGTTTACTTGGTGTAACATCATCTTTTAAACCTTAACAAACAATAGGGTAATATATTGTGTTTATGTGCAGTAAAATGTATTATTGTGTAATTTTTTCCAAAAAAATTGCATTTGAAAAACCGTTGCACAAATATCGTGTGACATAAAAAATTGCAACGACCAATATTTTTTTCTCTGGGGCCTTTGTTTTCAGAAAACTTATAAAGTTTGGTGGTTAAAATTAATTATCTGGTAAAAAAAAAGCTCTGATTTTTTAGATCAAAAGTGTCTGAATATGCTTAGGAGGCAAGTGGTTAACTGGTGTGGTGGTGATCAGGGACAATACAAGTGGTGAGGCGGTGATCAGGAACAATATGACTTGTGTGGCTGTGATCATGGACATTTTGAGTGGTGTGGCTGTGATTAGCGATACTGTGAGTGGGTCGCAGTGATTAGGGACAATGTGAGTGGTGTGGTGGAGATTAGGGACACTGGGACTAGTGTGACACTGTACTACTTTGGGGGTGTGATCAGGATTTTTTTTTAAACTGTGGTTGCTTTTACAGTCGTGATGGCTGTATAAACAATTATTTCTCACTCACTCTGGCTGCATTCCTGAAGCTATTGAGAAATACTGTGAGAGCTGTGATTTGTCACAGCTATCGCATGGTACGTGGCTGCTGTGAATAGCCTTGTACCATGTGGTCTCTGTGACCAATCACAGAGATCACAGTAGTAAACTATGATGCCAGGAAATTATATCTTGTTTACTGCTGTGCATGTGATCCAAGAGAGTGCGCACATGTGGTAGATGCGGGGGGCTCTCCCCCCGCATCTGCGCTGCTCTCATCTGGCCATTTATGTACATGGGCCAGGAAGCCATTAAATATACCATTAAAATGTTTTGATACCTTATATATGTTTGACAAGTGCAATAAAATACCTATTGTATTTTAGAAATTGTCAGAAATTCAGAATGTCATTCAGAATGAAATTCAGAAATGTCAGAAATTCAGAATTTTCACACATTCACTAAGCTAAATGAAAATTTGCCTGAACAGCCTACTTGCCTTTATGAAATCAAGTCAATTGCTTTGTTTCAAGCAGAGTAATTAGCTTACCTAGTTCCTATTTTGGGACTTCAGAATAATTAAAAAAATATATATAAAAAAAACCCTTGCGCTTAGTTTAAATTAATAAACGACTGCTGCCCCCCCCAAAAATCATGAATACCGCACTTTAAATTAAAGCATATAAAGAAAAAAGTGCGCTGTCCCTTTAAATCTTAAATATTCTATATAAAAAAATCCTTATGAAATAAAGTGAACATGCAGTTAATTTTAACACTAAATAAATAACAATAGTGTCACAAAGAATTTTTAAAAGTTCATAAGGCATGTGAAAGTCCAAATCCACACACAATAATCCGAGTTCCATGAAAGTGCTCTGTGCTCAAATCTGAAACAAACTCATGCTCCAGTGTTCAAAGTGCTGATTCTGAAGGTTAAACTTACCGGACAGGAATGATCTCAAATGAAAGAGATCACAAGTGATTTTTCCAAAAGAAGGGCAGATGCTCCCACCATCCGACTTTCAAATATGTTTATGACCCCGCCAGCAAGATGCAGCAATGATGTCTCCACAGGAGCAATATGCAGCTAACTCTTGAGCCACCAAACTCACTCCAACAAAGGCATCAGTTAAAAGAAAAAAAGGAGAAGTCTCATAGTGCAGTATTCATTAAAAACGTTTTAGCTAAATGGTTAATGCACTTGCAAATTAAAGAAAAAAGACAAGTGGTATATCAATCCAGAAAATTATGGCTGTGGGACCTGCTGGCATGCACGTGCATACTGACATCACAGAGCCAGCTCCATCCAACACGTTTCTCCATAATAGGCGTCCTCTGGCATAGGAGGCAGAATGATTAGCCTTTTTTTTGTGGAAATGGAAGAGTAGATGAATGTGAGTAGCTTGGCAAAGCAAGTTTAAAGAAAGCTGGGCAGGGCTGAAAACATATAAATGCTATGTGTTGTCAGCCCACAAGAGGGCTTAAAGTGGTTGTAAACCTAGTTACACCCCTTTTACCTACAGGTAAACCTATAATCAGGCTTACCTGTAGGTACTGGAAATATCACCTAAACCAAACGTCATATGCGCACTGAAGAAAGGGCATGGTTGTGCCGTTTTTAAAGGGCCTGTGGCGCGACCGGCAGCTCCCACGCGCATGTGCAGGAGTGACGTCACGCTACTCCGGCTAGTCACAGAGCTGGAGGAAAGAGGGGTGAAGATGGATGTGGCCATCGATGCACAATAGCCCACTATGCCTTTACTTTGCAGGGAACAAAAGAGGAAGTAAAACCCATCAGGGTTTACTTCCTCTTTAAGAGCTGAGTGCAAGTACAGTCAGTATGGCAGACCAACAGATATTTTTCCTGTATTTGCAGGGTTTTTAACCACTTATAACCACATGTTATAAAACCCTCCCATTTAGCACTGGTGTACCAGAGGTGTAGATAAGGGGATCCAACCCCCCACCCACCCAGAACATCCACACACAGAACACAGGCAGCAGTTCAGAGCAAGGGAGGCTCTTCTTATCTCCTCCGGTTGGAACTCATTATCTGGCAAGGGAGGACTTTCCCTCACTGAGCTCACTCTGAACTAACTGGTCTGGTGAGTTTCATGAAGGGGAGATTTTTACTTGGGGAATCTGTAATAGAGGGAGGGTATCTGTGCTGGGGGGAGGAGAGAGCTATACCGAGTGGAAGGAGATCTGTATTGGGTGTGGGGAGATCTTTATTGGGTGGGTGGAGATCTGTATTGGAGAGGTGATCTGTACTGGGGGGAGATCTGTACTGGGGACGACGACATGTGCAAATGGGGATTTTGGGAGGGGATGAATCTGTACTCGAAGGAAAGAATCTGTACTAGTAGAGGAAGGGAGATCTATACTGAACAGCAAATCTGTACCAGTGGAAGGGGGGGGGATCTGTACTGGGGGTGGGGGATGGGAGAGAGAATCTGTACTAGTAGAGGAAGGGAGATCTATACTGAACAGGAAATCTGTACCAGTGGAAGGGGGGAGATCTGTACTGGGGGCGGGGTGGGGGATGGGGGAGAGAATCTGTACTATTGGGACATGGAGGAGATCAGTAATGGGTAGTGAGTCTATACTAGTGCAGTGGTATCTGTACTGGGGGGTAGGTAATTTTTATTCTACCCTGTCTACTGAGCTGTGCATTACACTCTCCTGTGTTCTGTGCTATGTGCAATCCTGACACCTGCCCTCTGTGCGATATGCACTCCTGACTCCTGCACTCTGTGTCTTATGAACTCCTGACCCCTACACTTTGTGTCTTACTTGCTTCTGACTCCTATGCTCTATGTCTTATGTACTTCTGACCCCTGCACTGTATACACTATGCTGTGTATTTCATACTCCTGAGTCCTGACACTCTTTATATTGTGCAGCCGTTTCTGGTTGCTACGTAGTCACCATTTATGACATTTTTTCTTTCTCACCTAATTATTTTCCTCAATGTGCCCAAGACTAAACCCCTGCCCCCCAGAAAAAAATATATGTCTACAGCCCAGGGTGCACCTATGAGTTGAGGGGTATTATCATCAATATAAAACAAGTAAGTATGTGTGGGAGCTGCAACTGTTCATAGTAGGGGAAAAGCAGTAAGGAGTCCAAAATATTTATAGTAGATAATCCAACTTTCTAATTTTTGGCTCAAATATTCAGCATCTCCAAAAAAGCAAATCCAAACATGTTTTTTCTCTGACTATTTAAATGGTAACTCCACTTTCGAGGGGAAAAAAAATAGCAAACAGAAAAATATAATATAATATAACATATACATTTGGGACAGAAGTCACATTGTAATAATTGAATAATATAAAAAATGACCTTTCCTTTTAAATCTGCAGTGCTGTAATTTTCTGTAATATGATATGCAATATGGCTACCTAGAGGTGTTCTGTACACAGAATGTGTACAGAACGCCCCCCAGATATGTAATTTCCTGCTTATGTGATTGGCTTACTGATTTTCCTAGAAGTCAGATTTTAGGCATCCCCTGCAACAAAAATCTAATTTTTGGTAAGATGCTCCCAATAGGAAATCCCGTCTAAAGGGATGCAGACCCTGCAGTTTTCTCGTTAGAGCTTTAAAGGTGCAGCAGGTGGTTGATAATTATGAAACTACTCCCATTAGACTCACTCAGAACATGGGCAGAGACAAACACACAAGGATTTCTTCAGAATAACAAAAGGCAGGAATCTGCAACAACGTTTGTTAAATTCCTTATAATGTACATAGATCACCCAGAGGAGTATGTTTTTTCTCAACAAAAGTGGAGTTACTCTTAAAGATTTTTGGGCTATTATCAAAATAATTAATTGTTACAATACCTTCTGTTTAAACAGAATAATCCAATAAACAGAATGACAGATATACAGTTACCTCCAAGCAATATAAAATACGGTGAGCACTATTTATATAACTGAAATGTATTTTAATGAATGCTTAATAGTAGATTATGGATCAATTTGACATTTAAATCATACAGATTTGATGCATTAAGATACATAGAAACAGAGATATGAAGATTTGTATATTATAGACCCCAATTTGATGAGTTTTATTTAAATTGTATTGCTGTTTTTCTTTTCTTTTTTGTATCACTCATTTTTTCTTATTTATTATGTTACATACTTGAAAATTTTAAATAAAAACACTATGTAAAAAAAAAAAAAAGAAACAGAGATATGCAGATGTATTTATTTTGGACTTATTGACTTTGATGCAGCGTAGGGGACAAAAGAAAACAAAACAGCTTTACAGTGCCTTGAAAAAGTATTCATACCCCTTTACATTTTCCACGTTTTGTCATATTACAACCAAAAACGTATGTGTTGTATTAGGATTTTTTTATGTGATGGACCAACACAGTTGGCACATAATTGTAAAGTGAAAGTTAAATGATAAATGTTTTTCAAATTTTTTTACAAATATGTGAAAAGTGTGGCATGCATTTGTATTCAGCCCCCCTGAGTAAATACTTTGTAAGATCACCTTTCACTGCAATTACAGCTGCAAATCTTTTTGGGGATGTCTCCACCAGCTTTGCACATATAGAGAGACATCTAGACATTTTTGACAATTCTTCTTTGAAAAATAGCTCAAGCTCTGTCAGATTGGATGGAGAGCATCTGTGAACAGCAATTTTCAAGTCTTGCCACAGATTCTCAATTGGATTTAGGTCTGGACTTTGACTGGGCCATTCTGACACATGAATATGTTTTGATCTAAACAATTACATTGAGGCTCTGGCTGCATGTTTAGGGTCGTTGTCCTGCTGAAGGGAGAACCTCTGCCCTAGTCTCAAGTCTTTTGCAGACTTTAACAGGTTTTCTTCCAAGATTGGCTCTATCCATTTTCCCATCAACTCTGACCAGCTTCCCTGTCCCTGCTGAAGAAAAGCATCCCTACAACATGATGCTGCCACCACCATGTTTCACTGTGGGGGTGGTGTGTTCAGGGTCATGTGCAGTGTTAGTTTTCTGTCACACATAGTGTTTTGCTTTTAGGCCAAAAAGTTTAGTTTTTGTCTCATCTGAGCAGAGCACCTTCTTCCACATGTTTGGTGTGACCCCAACATGTCTTCTCGCAAACTTCAAACGAGATATCGTATGGCTTTCTTTCAATTATGACTTTCTTCTTGCCACTCTTCCATAAAATCCAAATTTGTGGAGTGCACGACTAATAGTTGTCCTGTGGACAGATTCTCCCACCTTAGCTGTGGATCTCTGCAGCTCCTCCAGAGTTACCATGGGCCTCTTGGCTGCTTCTCTGATTAATGCTCTTCTTGCCCGGCCTGTCAGTTTAGGTGGACAGCCATGTCTTGGTAGGTTTGCAGTTGTGCCATACTCTTTCCATTTTCGGATGATGGTTTGAACAGTTGTCCGTGAGATGTTCAAAGCTTGGGATATTTTTTTATAACCTAACCCTGCTTTAAACTTCTCCACAACTTTATTCCTGACCTGTCTGGTGTGTTCCTTGGCCTTCATGATACTGTTTGTTCACTAAGGTACTCTAACAAACCTCTGAGGGCTTCACAGAACAGCTGTATTCATACTGAGATTAAATTACACACAGGTGGACTCTATTTACTAATTAGGTGACTTCTGAAGGCAATTTGTCCACTAGATTTTAGTTAGGGGTATCAGAGTAAAGGGGGCCGAATACAAATGCACGCCACATTTTTCAGATATTTATTTGTAAAAAATGTTGAAAATCATTTATCATTTTCCTTCCACTTCACAATTATGTGCCACTTTGTGTTGGTCTATCACATAAAATCCCAATCAAATCTATTTTTTTTTTGGGTTGTTACATGACAAAATGTGGAAAATTTCAAGGCGTATGAATACTTTTTCAAGGCACTGTACCTGGATGAAATGGTCAGGGCCAGTGTTTAAAATGATAGTCTACTCTCTGACGGTCATCTAGGTCCAAGCATAAAGGAGCCACAGTCCATTAAGGATGCTAAATGTAACTTACTCATGCTAAAGGAAGCTGGTTACCAGGGCTCATCACAGCAGTGACTAATCATGTGTCAGATGGCTTAAGCCTAGTACACACTGGCTGAAAATTGGCTGATTCAGCAGGAAACAGCCAAATTTCAGTACATGTGTACTGCTATTTGTTCAGCAGAACCAGGTTTAATGGAAGCACCATTCCATCAGTGCTTGCAGCCAATGGCTGCATGCACTGATCTGTAAATTATGGCAGGGAGGAGGAAGCCTCCCTGCTGTTCAATTCAATTGAACAGCAGGGGAGAATGCGACACTAACATCGCTTGTGTTGGTACGGGTTGAATGAAAACTGTCATATAATAAATGTTTATTTTATAACAAATATTATTGTTATATTATAACAGTATGAGAATGTATAACTATACAAAAAAGTTAAAACTGTAAAAACATTCATGCGCCCGGTGTCCTGAAAGAGGCCGGATGCACAGATAGGGGGTGGCGACAGGGATGAAAAGGGGAGGCGGTGCCCATGCATGATGACACCATAAATGCAGGGGACGGGCCGCCCCTGCATTTGTGGTGTCATCATGCCCTCAGAAAAAAGGTCATGTATGCCTACTAGTCTGGAGTCTGTGATGCTGAATAGCCACGGGGGGTTTCCCGACTGTAGATCTATACAGATACTTAACAATTAAAAAAAAAATTGAAATTTACCCAAAACAATTATTATAGTTTACCTTAAAAGCAATTTTAGGCTGGGGTATCATACAATATAAGAAACTCATTTTTCTCTATAGGTTAACGTACAAACTTAGTCAACAAAGATTCCTTATAGCTAAACAGACACTGCCATATTAGCAGCTTCTAATTCCCTGCCAAAGTAATTTAACCACACACCAACCAAACCACAGATTTCTTCTTTGACTGTAAAATTGTACGTTCCTTTATAAGTGATATTAAACAATGACTGGTCTAGTTATAGGTCTGATTAAAAGTATGGATTCTGTAGACTCAGCAAGAAGGCGTAGCTGTGAACTGGTGAACACACCATTGCCTTGTGTTAACAAAGCCATTCATCATATTAGGAAGCTGGAAGGGAAAGCGAAAGAGTTGTTTGTGGAGGTAAGTGACAAGACAGGTTAGCCATTATTTTTGTTTTCTTCATATCTATTTTTTAAACTTGTCAAGCTACAGAATTTGCATAAGTTCTAAATGTAACTTTTCTTTAATGTATTATGACCATTATCTTATTTTCAGGGTCGTCATTTAAAACAAAAAAGGAAAACACTATAGTTACAACTAACTAGACCTTACCATTAAGCACTGCTCCTCCATAAAGGGAACATCTTCCATAAGCAGTGGCATTGCTAGGCCCAGGTGACCAGAACATGTCCCTGTGACCACTTTTATATGGTCATGCAGTAGTAATGTGCCTGACCAGAAAGCAGGTTAAGTATAAAGAAATTTGGAAACATGACAACTTAATCGGTACCTCATAGTCTTCACAAACTATAAATTATATTTTAAAATGACAAAACGTTATTACGTAGATAATTTTCATTGTAAAACACAACCAACGTATATGTAAATGAAAAGAGCGTGCCCCACCATCAAGGCATGAAGAACTCCCTAGAAATACATGGGTATATGTGTAAATTAAACCATAATCCAAAGAACTACATGTGGAGTAGACCATGAATCCAATAATAAGATGTTAACAGTAAAGGAGGGGGATCTTGTGTTGTCTCATAAATTCTCCACATGTTTTGCAGCTCCTATCCGCTTCCTCAGGAGGAGAAGGGGCATCAGTTTGAATTCTAAATAAAAAAGACACATGAATAGACAAAAATATTACCTACAGAAATTATGCATACATTTACAGTGTTAAAACTTCAATCAATATTGTAAGGATAGACTTACAAAAACAAAGAAGAGATGCAAGGGCAAACTCATGTCCAAGCTGCAACATCATCCCAGAGGCGAGCATGGGAACATATATTTAAGGAGGAAAGGTGGAGTCCCCAACTGTAGAAAAGTACTCCAATCTTTGCAAGTAAAAGAAGAAAAGAAAAACAAACAGAAAAGGAAAAGTAATGAAGAAGAAATCCCAACTGGGGCTGGTTCTACTTTTGATTGCTGAATCAGCAAATAGCTTTAGCTATAGGCAAATTAACCAACTTGTTTACTGTTATTATATCCGGAGATTGAATAAAGCAGGTGAAACCATATGGTCCTGCCATACTGTACATTATAACTACTTTTGATTACAAAAATTATCATCCTCATACCACTATGGTTGGAAGAAAAAAACGAGTTTAACAATTGGTGTAACAGTATATTTTCCCCAAAATGTTTAACAATCAGTAACATATAATTCGAATTCAAAAAATATATGACATCTTTACCAAAACCTAAAATATCAGTTTTTTGATGTGTTCTAAAATTTTCTTTGTAATGGCAGTTGGCTGAATCAGATGCTTCTTAGCTCTGGCTAGTGTGAATGATTTGTGAAATAGCTTTTGGAAAAAAAGGGACAGCTGTGTCTTACTGATCATCTCCAGTTGTTTAGATAATATATACATTTTTGGTATCAGACAAAAGATAGTTCTGTAAAATTAGATGTTTCTGTATACTCCAAAATGCAACAAATCATCTAATTGAAAAATATTGATAAATACTGGAAAGTGTTTATTTCTCATGAAAATAATTGAAATATCTTTTTTTTTTTTAATAGGATATTGAGCAGAAAAAAAGTGTCACGTGGTAAGAATTATACTAGTCACTAATCCCTGTATTCCACATTTTTAGTTGTCAATGTGTCCACAAAAACATTTGTAGTTTGCATATTATATTTCTTTTGTACATCAAAATATACAAAATAATTTGTATCCTTTGAGTCCGTATTTTGGATCATATGCAATATTAGGAATAGCACAGGGGTAGATTTTCTATGTAATGTAAACAGTTACCAGCTATCTGCTCAGGGAGCCCTGAGAACCAAGTAATCAGCGGTGTTTGATCGCTCGGTTCTCAGTCTTAGAGCCGGTGGGGGACTGATGCAGCATCAGACCGATGCAGCATCCACCTAGGTGAGTATGATTCTTAAAAAAAAAAAAAAATTCCCAAACTTCTCTTTTAAGAAATATAATTCCAAGCAGATTTTGTGTGTGCTTTGTGAGAGGTGTAATTAGACCAAGTATACATAGAACAGCTAGATACAGTATAGTACCAAACAGTGGCGGCTGGTGCTCCATTTTTTTAGGGGGGTGCAAACAAAATCTCAACCAACACCCCCCACCCCCACGTCACTCGCCCGTGATGGGGTCGATAGATAGATAGACAGATATGCAGTCAGAATAGATAGATAGATAGATAGATAGATAGATAGATAGATAGATAGATAGATAGATAGATAGATAGATAGATAGATAGATAGATAGATAGATAGATAGATAGATAGACAGTTATATAGATAGATAGATATACAGATAGTTATATAGATAGATAGATATACAGTTATATAGAGATAGATATACAGTTATACAGACAGATAGATAGATATACAGTTATACAGACAGATAGATAGATATACAGTTATACAGACAGATAGATAGATATACAGTTATACAGATAGATAGATATACAGTTATACAGATAGAAGAGAGAGAGAGATGAGATGATAGAATGCACAGCATGACTCCAGGACGCAGTGCTGGGAGCCCTCCTGATATACACATACAGCAGATGTGTAATGAAGGCTCCAGCAGATTGTCGGGTGAAGGGCTGGAGCGGAGGCTGATTCCTGGCAGGGCAGAGGTGAAGCACGGCTCCCTCCACCCTCCGATCACAGACTAAGAAGAGTATAACACGGTGGACAGACAATTAAAGGCTGTTAGTAACACATTACCTTACCTTGCTTCTCCATTCACACAAGCCGAAACAGGAAGTGACACGCCGCCCAGTTACAGCACCGCCCAGAAATGAAGACATGACGGAGAATGCCCCAATCAGCAAATGAAGCGTTTTGCCTGCAATCACGGGATTGCATTGGCATGACGCTTCCATAGTGCACTGTGTCCGGCGCCCGCCCGGAACACAGTGCACTTCTTAAAGGAACTTTTTTTTTTTTTAAAGGGACATTTTTTTTTTTTTTTGACTGGCCTTGGCGGGGCGGCGCCCATGCGCCCCCTATGGACGGCCCGCCACTGGTGCCAAAAATACACTATGTCTAGGGCATGTTTAGGGGCATTGTGAATCTGATTGCTTTCAGCCTTACTGCCCTGACTAAGAATAGACCTCGTATTGTTAACATCTTTAAAAAAGTTGTCTTACCAAGTTAAAAAACCTTGAGGGTTACCCTAAGTATCATGCATACTGGCAGACATCCTTTAATAAATATTATACAAATTAGTTATATTGGTTTGAAGTAACAGGTTTTCTTTACAGTTTCTTTTATGTGTGATATGAGATAATACCAAAGTTATTTTTAAGGTTTAAATGACCTTTTCCAGGGCAACTTGTGTGAACAATGAAGATGCATCTGTCGATGGCCCAGTGGAATCTCCAATCTTGAATATTAAAGGAGTTGGTCTGTTTGATAAAGGTAAGTTTTATGCAGGGCTAGGGACAGGGAGTGGGCAGAAGGGACAGCTGCCCTGGGCGCTGTACTAATATGTTGTGAAGGGGGCACACTAGAAGCTTCGGCTGGTGCTCCTGCCTCACTGACAGGAGTGACTGTCATTCTCCCTTATAATCAATGCACTGTTATGATCCTCCCTCTATCTTATCTCTTGTACTTAATCACTCTCCTGCAGCCTGGTCCCACTGTGTGTTTACACACTGCACACATGTAGGACAGTGCTGTCCTGGCAGAGCTCTCCTAGGCAGTGCAGTAGTATTCACACAGAACCAATCTTTGAGCTGCAGCCAACATTGACAAGAGCAGCTGAAAGATCAGTTCTGTGTGATTACTACTGCACTGCTTAGGGGAGCTCTGCCAGGACAGAGTGACAAATATGGAAAAAAAAATAAGGCTAGGTTCACGCCTACAGGTGCGACTGAGGTGTGCTCTGCCAGGACAGAGTAACGAAAATAGAAAAAAAAATAAGGCTAGGTTCACGCCTACAGGTGCGACTGAGGTGTGACTGAGCATTCGCATTTTCCTGTTTGTTGGGCAGCCCATTCATATCAATAGGATGCCCTACGTGCAAGAAACATGGAAAACCCCCTAACTCTTTTCCAAAAATGCACCGCACCGAAGCTTGAGGCACATTAGTGTGGCTTGTCCACCTTACATCAATGTGCCCTCTATCCCTACATCAGTGTGCCAACCTTATATCAGTGTGCCCTCCTCCTTACACCAGTGTGCCCCCCTCCTTACATCTTTGTGCCCCCCCTCCTTACATCCGTGTGCCCCCGTACAGTGACAAGAGCAACTGCAGCTGAAAGACCAGTTCTGTGTGACTACTACTGTACTGCCTAGGAGAGGGCTCTGAAACTGTAAACACCCCCCTGTCCTTGGTTACTAGGACCGCCGGCGCCCTAACAACCAATGATATTGCATGTTTGCCGTACCCCACCAGCTCCCAGAGGAGGACAGAACTTCCCCATTCACACTTGCTCAAACTTCCAGCTCCCGCTGTGCTGCTGCAACCATGCTGCTTAAGGTAGGGGGGACACATTGATGTAAAGGGGGCCACAGCACCCTGATGTAAGGGGGAATACGTTGATGTAATAGGGGGCACACTGAGGTAAGGAGGGGAGCACATTGATGCAAGAGGGAGGTGCACTGATGTAAGGAAGGGCACATTGATGCAAGAGGGGGGCACACTGATGTAGGGGGGGGCACATTGATATAAGAGAGGAACACTAATGTACAGGGGGCACATTGATGTAAAAACGGGGGGGCACATTGATGTATGGTGGGCACACTGATATAAAGAAGGGGGACACTCTGATCTAAGGGCGGGGGGGAACATTGATGTAAGGAGAGTGGGCACATTGATGTAAAGTGGGCACTCTGATGTAAGGGAGGGCACACTGATGTAAGAAGGGGGCACATTGATGTAAGGAGGGGGAGCACATTGATCTAAGGTGGGCACACTGATGTAGGGGGGCACATTGATGGAAGGGGGGACATGGATGTTAGGAAGAGGAGCACACTGATGTAAGGAGGGAGGCACACTAATGTAAGGAGGGGGGGCACATTGATGTAAGGTGGACACACTGATGTAAGGGGGGGCACATTGATGTAAGGTGGGTACACGGATGTCAGGGATGGGGGGTGGGGGGGCACAAGCTTCATGGTGCACCATCTGCAGAGACCGCAAAACTGCGCGTCTCTGCAAGACACACTTAGCAATTATTTCTATGTGTTTTGTTCACATCAAAACACAGGTGTAATATTCTGTGTGGAGGGGTGCAGGATTATGCAGCATGACTGCATTTTTACCCTTTACTGACAGGAAGAGGGAGGGAAAGCAAAGTGGTGCTCTATGTCTATACTGCCCGCCTACTTCCCCTCACATCAAATCACAGCTGGGATAATGCTGCTGCTCCGGCATGTCTGGTGCAAGGGGGAATGTTGTTGCCAGGCACTAATGGTGGGGGACAGAATGGTGGCACAGATAAGGAGGAAATAATGACGGGGAACACTGATGGTGGGGGCCTGAATGGTGGACACAGATGAGGAAGACAGAATGGCGGGCACTGATGAGATGGACAGAATAGCAAGGGACAGAATGGTGGGCACAGATGAGGAGGAAAGAATGGCCTCCACTTTTCAGAACTCCCCCCCCCCCCCCGATGTCACATTTGGCACCTTCCAGGGGGGTGTAGATACCTGTCTAAGATCGGCCTCGGTGGTGGGCATTGAATATTCTTGTGCACCTTCGGTAAGGTGTAGATAACCGGGATTCTACAAGCACTGGGGATCAGATATCTTTTCTCTCTAGAACTTATTGCATCTAATCTATATCCCCAATCAACTAAAGTAACCAGTTGTGCTTTATATGTTTCCGTGGGGTCAGATGATAATTTCTTATATGTTGATCTATCTCCCACTAACTGCAGCAACTGATTCAAATAAAACGTTTTATCCAGTAACACCACCCCCCCCCCTTATCAGCAGGTCGTATTATAAGATCTTTCTTTTTTTCTAGCGAACTGATCTCTTCCCTAATGTAATGGGGGTTAACACCCTTCGGTAAAGGAAGTTTATCAATATCACTCAGTACCAGGCTTTTGAACACTTCTATAAAATGATCCCTGGGTTCTGTGGGTTGAAGATAGATTTGTTTTTTAAACCTGAATCTATCCTATTCAGTGGCACCCTAGCTTTAACTGAGGCTTCCACCGGATGGCTTAGGAAATGTTTCTTAATGTTCATGGTTCTAATGAATTTATGCGTGTCTATGTAGACATCAAACTTATTCATTTCCTTTTTTGGGGCACATTTTAATCCCAAGTTCAAAATGTTGAGTTCTTTATGATTAAGCTCAACACTACTGAGGTTGTATATCCCTATGTCTCTACATCCCTTGGTCTTTTCCTTGGATTTCCTGAATCTTCCCGCCCTACACCCCCTTCTTCTCCTCTGGGGGGCTTGTTGTAATCGTGGGGGGGTGCTTGTCTCCCTCCCCCTCTCTGGTAAGGGCCTCTGGGATTTCTCCTCGGTGTTCCCCCTCCCCTCCCTCGTTGTCCTAAAAAAGGACTATTATCTAAACGATCTTCCCTTTCCAGTGGGGAGAATCTATTATACAGAGGGACATTACTATACCCATCCTGATAATGTTGTGGTAATGTATATATGGACCTTGTCAAGTTCCAGTTTCAGTCTCCAATGCTGCTGGGGAAATTTCTCTTTTGAATACATGTAAGTAAAGACATTTTTTCCACCTGTGATGTATTTCTGGATTAATGATAAAATACTTTTTTGGACCTTTTAATGTTCGCGTTTCTTATCTAACAGTATTTGCACCTGGGGCAGACTAGAAACCTCTATCCTTGGAGCAAATACAACCTTATGTGCTTTCCTACCGACGATGGTTTCACTAGACAGGAAGTGAGGGAAAATTCAGACCTAGCAAAACAGAATATCCTTCAGTAGACACTGAACTTTGCTTTTATGTAACTCAAAGATATGAAAATATTATTAAAATACAGTTTACTATATGGACAATATTCGAGGAGAACTATCTTTACACTTTGAAAAAAAAAAAAAAACCTCTCTGGGTGATCAGTGTATATTTAACAAACTTTGTAGCAGATTCCTACCTATTTTTGCTGTGCAGAAATTGCTCTTTATTTCACGAGAATGAAGCGGAGGGTCTAGTTCATTATTAATCACTTCAGCCCCGGAAGGATTTACCCCTTTCCAGACCAGAGCACAGCGATTCGGCACTGCGTCGCTTTAATTGACAATTGCGCGGCCGTGCATTGTTGTACTCAAACAAAATTGACTTTCTTTTTTTCCCACAAATAGAGCTTTCTTATGGTGGTATTTGATCGCTTCTACGGTTTTTAGTTTTGCGCTATAAACAAAAAAAGAGCCACAATTTTGAAAAAACGCAATATTTTTTACTTTTTTGAGATAATAAATATCCCCCAAAAATATATAAAAAAACAATTTTTTTCCTCAGTTTAGGCCAATATGTATTCTTCTACATATTTTTGGTAAAAAAAAATCACAATAAGCTTATATTGATTGGTTTGTGCTAAATTTATAGCGTCTACAAAATAGGGGATAGTTTTATGGCATTTTTATCTTTTATTTTTTTTTTTATTAGTAATGGCATTGATTTGCGATTTTTATCAGGACTGTGACATTATGGCGGACAGATCGGACACTTTTGACACTATTTTGGGACCACTGTCATTTATACAGCGATCAGGGCTATTAAAATGCATTGATTACTGTGTAAATGACACTGGGAGTGAAGGGGTTAACCACTAGGAGGCGATGAAGGGGTTAAATGTATCCTAGGGAGTGATTCTAACTGTGGGGGGGAGGGGCTACACCTCACATGACAGCAATCACTGCTCCCGATGACAGAGAGCAGTGATCTCTGTCCTGTCACTAGGCAGAACGGGGAAATGCTTTGTTTACAAAAGCATCTCCCCGTTCTACCTCTCCGTGACACGATCGCCGGGTGCACCTCTTCTTAAAACCCCTTCACACTGACTGTACGCAAATATGCATTCTCAGCTTGAAGGGGTTATACCAGGGTGATGCATGCAGCTGTACGCATCACCCCGGTACCGTTTTTTAGAGCCATCATTGGCTTTTTAGTGATAACAACCAATGCGGCTAAAAGCCGCTTGTCTTTTATTGTGGGAGTGGGAAGGGATGTCCCCCCCGCCACCTTCCGTGGCTCTCCTGGGCTCTTCTGTCCCTCAGAGAGGCCCGAGCGACCAGCCAACACGTCTGCCGTTTGGTCGAACACTCGAATTAAGCCAGAATTGGCTCTGATCAGGTCTTCTATCTAGTAACCCAGAAACTATCTCATGACATCAGTTTGGGCTTACTCGGCTGCCAATGGCGACAATTTTTAAAAATCCCTAGTGTAGCGCTGGTAGATTTTCATCTACCGCTTATAGGTAAATTTAGTGGGTTAACTGTTTTATACATAGTCAGACAGCCTCTGTTCCAGGCTGTGTTGCATGTAGTTTCACACTGTGCCTGTGGGTGTTGTTGTCACCATGGGTCGGTGTTGGAAAGGCAACGCGCTGAAACGTATGGGTGCTCTTCTGTCCCGGAGATAACTCGGTGGAGGTGGTCCTCCGAGATGCATTCTGGGAGAGGGTATTTATGGGACAGACGCCATGTTTCAGGGTTTTTTTTTCGTTCCACCTGCTGGCCCTCCTGGCCGACAGGTATGTGTTAGGAATACTACTGCGTGGTCCTCCGACCGGGAGGACCACGTTGCTGCAGCGTGTGGGTGGGCACCAGAAGCCTGTCTGGGGCCTACCACAGCGGCGAGGGAATGGTCCTGTGCTGTCTGTCCTACAGGAAGAAGGTGGACAACTGAGAAGATCCCAGGGGAGGACCTGTCATGGAAGGATCATGCAGAGTGCTGGTCTGGAGAGGGGCCTGGTGACTCAGTTGGAGGACGCATCCTAAAGTTAACCTACTGCATAGTACTGCTGGGTCGGCTTAAAGGTTCTAGTGCTGTGTTTGCTGTCCATCGTGAACCATTACATCCTGTGGCAGAGGATCGTATGTCTTCTTTTCCATTGGTACCGTCAATTGTGGGATCTAAGATGTTCCCTACAAGTACCGCTGTGGGTGCTATGCTGATCGGAACCCTGCTGACAGATACCGGCATTCGTTTGAAGCCGCAGGGGAGGTTCGTAGTATACACTGTTGGAGATATCGAAGGGCTGGGCATGCTTTGCCACAAGTGTGAAGGACTGGCCATACATCTCTGTCCATTAGTCCGATGTTTGCAGTGCGGAGAATATTTGTTCACGGTGGAGCAGCCTACCATGTCGCCCCATGCTTATCGTGTGGGTTGGGCTACAGGAATTGCCACAGTGGAAACTACTGCCATTGCTGCTGGAGAGTAACAGGCCGTGATCTCGTCTGCTACCGTGAGTGCTTCTGAGAAAGATGTTGCTGTTACCGCTTCCTCAGCGGACATCACCTTTATTTCCACATCTACTACACCTATCCCCGTTGCACCTGTTCCAAAGAAGGTGGGATATGTGAAGGCTTCCCGCGGCCGTGGTCGAGGCCTACCCCAGAGACTACCGGAACAGGAGCTGGAGAAATACATGGATCCGGAGAAGTCCACGTCAGGAACGGGTGAGAGTTCAAAGGGGAACATGTCTGGGACTCTTTGTAAATATTTGCCAGCAGAAGAGTTGAGAGACTCGGAGATAGATTCTATGTCAGATCTCTCCGGTGATGATGATGTGTTTGAAACAATGTCACAGGAACTGTTGTGGGCCCAGGGTGAAGATGTTGCTTCTGTTTTAACCTTCTCAGAGTGGACAGCCCTGAATTCTGGGAAGACATCACCTTGTGTGGAGCCGCACAGTACTACCAAAGAGACATTGTCTAAAGTTGCTAGTTTGCTTTCGACACCCGTTGGATCTATGGTGAGTAAATAATCGAATTCTTGTGTGCCTCCTGGTTTGGGGAAAAATAGACCTTTGCCTAAACTTGCCCGGTTACAGAGAGTGCTCACCAAGCGAGTTGCTACAGAATATGGTCTGGAATTTCCCTATGTTACTCAGGACATTATGCAGGAAATTGAAGCCAACCGGGAACCGTGGTACCGTGAAGCTGTTTGGGACTATTTGTCTGTGCCAAAACCTTTCCGTAGAGCTGGGTGTTCTGTTGCTATGGATGGACGCTTCAATGGATGTTTCCTGCATTGGAACTATGGTCGGCACATCTGTGCTGACAAAGTGGTCATTTGCAGACCCGGAAAAGATGATGTTGTGTACTTTATCACTACCGTGGATAAATTAAGAAAGAAACTGACATTGCCAGATCCTCGGTTTTATTGGTGATTATGAAAAAGAACTTTGGGGTGTGTAGTTAGAAAGTGTCAGTGTCTAGAGATCTCCGTGGTCAAGAGATAATATTCATCTCAGCGTTTTCAAATCTAAAGAGTCTTTGCTAGCTGGACTTTCTTTATTGAAAGGATGTAATCCACTCAGAGATACGGATGGACTTTTCAAGTTACTTTAGCTTGTTCCCATTAAAAGGAAAATATGTGGGAAGAGAGTGTCATTCTTTTTTGGAATCAGGCTTTGCTCCTAAACTGTTTAGTGATGATACTGTATATATCTAGAGTGTGTTTAACTTTGTTTTTTTTTCAGGAACAATTGGATCTCCTATCAAGCTGTTATTCTTTTCAGCTAGATAGATAGTGGGGTTTGTGACAGTTCTAATGTGATTTCTTTTGAGGATGTGAACATGTTGTTGTATAAATGTTGAAACTGTAATATTTCTATATATTCTTTTCTTCTTATCCAAGTTCTAAGTTAAAATACCTACTCTCAGGCTTGGGAGTTATTTTGACAGACGTTGAGGACAACGTCTATTGTAGTGGGGGGAATATGTAGCCCTGGTAGATTTTTATCTACCGCTTATAGGTAAATTTAGTGGGTTATCTGTTTTATACATAGTCAGATTTAGCCTCTGTTCCAGTTTGGCTGTGTTGCATGTAGTTTCACACTGTGCCTGTGGGTGTCGTTGTCGCCATGGGTCGGTGTTGGAAAGGCAACGCGCTGAAGCGTATGGGTGCTCTTCTGTCCTGGAGATAACTCGGTGGAGGCGGTCCTCCGAGTTGCATTCTGGGAGAGGGTATTTTTGGGACAGACGCCATGTTTCAGGGTTTTTTTTCGTTCCACCTGCTGGCCCTCCTGGCTGACAGGTATGTGTTAGGAATACTACTGCGTGGTCCTCCGATCGGGAGGACCACGTTGCTACAGCGTGTGGGTGGGCACCAGAAACCTGTCTGGGGCGTACCACAGCGGCGAGAGAATGGTCCTGTGCTGTCTGTCCTACGGGAAGAAGGTGGACAACTGAGAAGATCCCAGGGAAGGACCCGTCATGGAAGGATCATGCAGAGTGCTGGTCTGGAGGGGGGCCTGGTGACTCAGTTGGAGGACGCATCCTAAAGTTAACCTACCGCATAGTACTGCCGGGTCGGCTTAAAGGTTCCAATGCTGTGTTTGCTGTCCATCGTGAACCATTACATCCTGTGGCAGAGGATCGTACGGGCTCCTATTCCATTCAAGTCTGTGGCAGAGATTTTTGTTCGTGCTGCGTGCCGGTTGCTTGGTTAGTGAGAGAAACCTATCCGGGCGGGCAAAGTGTCATCTCTAAAAGGAGAGTACATTCATCTACAAGATTCCAATTCATAATTCTGCATCAAGAAAAGGTATTTGAACTTCCCTGCAACTCTTCTTCTGCCTCTTTCCTGCTACTTCCTTCAGTTACTCTTTATTAAAGCATTGGAAAAGATACTCAAGTGTATGGTGTCTACACTGTCTGGTACTAAACTCAACGGGACCCTAGACCCAGTTCTGGGGAAATTTGAGGTAACAAAGGTGACGGTAACAGCCTGCTTTAAACCAACAGCTCCACCATGGGTTAGTGCTACACTAGTATTCCAAAACGCAGATTTTGGTGTTTTGAATACTTTTATGTGCAAAGGAGGGATTTGGGGTCTTATAGACCCCAGATCCCTCTATAAAGAGTACCTGCCACCACCTATTACTGTCACAAGGGTTGTTTACATTCCTTGTGACAGCAATAAAAATGATCAGATTTAAAAAAAAACAAAAAACTGTAAATTAAAAAAAAAAAAGTAAAAAAAAAAAAATTTAAAGCGTCCGTCCCTCCGTGCTCGTGGGCAGAAGTGATCGCATACGTAATTTGTTCCCGCAAATGTAAACGGTGTTCAAACCACACATGTGAGGTATTGCTGCGATCATTAGAGTGAGAGCAATAATTCTAGCAACAGGCCTCCTCTGTTACTCTAAACTAATAAACAGTAGAAATTTTGAAAGCGTTGCCTATGATGATTTTTAGGTACCGTAGTTTGTCGCTATTCCAGGAGTGTGCGCAATTTCAAAGCATGACATATTGGGTATCTATTTACTCAGCATAACATCTTTCACATTATACAAGAAAAATTGGGGATTAGGGAGTGGCTGAGAGGGGAGTGGTTGATCATGGAGGAAGGAGTGTGCTAGACGTGCTCCGTGCTCCAGCTGAGACCGGGACTAATGATTCCCCACTGATCCGCAGAAGCATCACCTGAGATAGGCAGGTGAAAGTCCCAGCTGTCCTTGCAATCTTTGCTGTATGTGCTGTGCGATACCTACTCTGGTAGTTCACAGTGTTCAGCTGTGTCTGTCTGTACATGATCATACTCTGTGGTAACCCACTGCAAAACCAGCGCTATTACCAGTGATCTATTGGCAACCTACAGCTTTTCTCCCCCCCCCCCCCCCGGGGTTCCATGGGACAGAGGAGAAGGCGAAGTGTATCCAACACATCGCGCCGTCCGCCTACAGCTACCACGGTATCTACGGTATCTACCAGCCAGCAAGGCATCCTAGAGTTCTTCCCTGTTGGTGGCCGGACTCGCTCCCGCACATCAAAGCTAGAGTTGGGAGGCTGCAGAGAAGCCGCTTGTGTCCCCGCTTGTGTTCCTGCTTGTGATCCCCTGCAATCACCGGCTTCAACTCTGTTTCTACTAGCTCCGTTTCCAACAGCTGCTATGAGTGCCGTGAGAGCGCAGCCTTCATCTATGGATTCAGCTGAACCCCTGAACCCCGCTGGGTTAGGTGCGGTAAGTGGAACAAGTGCATCAGCATCAGTTATATTAAACAGAGCAAGCACAGCAAATATAAATGTGATTGATCCTATAGAGTCTCCCTCACCTCTTTCCTCCCCTATCTCCACCACCCTTTCTTCAGCTGGGGTTAAATATGATATAAAAGTGGCTGGAGGTTTAGAGGGAGGCTTAGAGGTCTGCTCTGAGTTTAGAGGAGGGAGATCTAAGGGAATATCTTCGCACACTACCTACTCGTAATGACATGGAGGCTTTTGTGCAATGTTTGGAGCAGGGTTGTCACAAAGAGCTTCAGTCTGTTAAAATGGAGCTGCGGGCAACAGGGGTAAAGACTGTAGAGTTGGAGCAGTCCTTAGATGTCTTGACGGGGCTCACTACAATCACAAGAACAACGTTTAGATACACAAGAGGCGCACATCCATACATTGTTCCAATTATTGGAGGACCAGGAAAATCGTAATAATAGGAACAATATCTGTATTAGGGGGTACCAGAGATACCAGGTACCGAGGACCTTATGTTAACAGTCAAAAAAATATTCAACTTTTTGCTGGAAAAACCTGAGACATCAAATATAGAACTTGATAGAGTTCATCAGGCTTTAGGACCTAGAAATATAGATTCAACCAAACCAAGAGATATGATTTGTCGTGTACATTTCTATAGAGAGAAGGAGGAGATTATGAGGAAGGCCAGAGAAAAAGGTCAAGTTAACCTAAATGGGACATCTGTCTATTTATTACACGATTTGTGTCGGTTTACATTATAGATAAGAAGAGCACTAAGGCCACTGCTTAAAATGTTGCAAGATCGCAAACTCGTATATCATTGGAGCTTCCCATTCCAACTCCAAATCAAGAAAGATGGCAGGTGATCCATCCGATATCCCCACTATACAAAAAATCTTTGGTTTGCCAGACCTTCCAACAATAACATGGCCACAGACTTATACACCATTTAAGAGAGCTGAACGTTTGGGAGCTGATGAAAGGACTGAAGCAATGGCCTTATCAAGTGCTGAGACCAGCCTGCCAGCTGTAATAGCTGCAACAATGACTATTAACCAGGAGGGGGGAGGGGGGGGGGGGAGTGAAGAGTTCCATAAGCAACAATAAATAACAAATCAACTGTAAATTCCCTTTCTCTTGCCCCCCCCCCCTCTTTTTTTTTTCTTTTTAATACCTCCTGTAGTATGCCGTGGGTATGACCATCAATGAAATTTCAAAGAACTTATGAATTTTTTTTTAGTTGAGTTATGCAGTAGTATTTTATAGCATTATGGATTTATATATAACATTGACAATTAATTTAGTCAGGATGGGATCAAACCCAGATTATCAACTATTAGGCCTCATGCACACGGGATGTTGAAATAGCGTTATGAAAACGCCAGTATTTTTGCATTGATTTTTTTAAACTTTTTTCAGCTTTTTTTCAATGTTTTTGCAATAGCGGTTTTTTGGCGTTTTATTAGCTTTTTTTAGCGTTTTTCCGCGTTACCGTTTTTTTTTTTGCAATGGATCAAAAGCGTTGAAAGACGTTGGTGAGCGACATTTTTGAGCGTTTTTGAGAGTTTGTCAGCGTTAGAGCGTTTTTGCAGCTGAAAAACGTCTCTCAGAACCCACTGGTCCTGGTTTTTTTTTGCAGCTTAAAAACACCTATGCCATTTGCAGCTCAAGGACGCCTAGGTGGGCATGAAGCCATAGACTAACATAGACAGGCATTTTTGAGCTGCAGAAAATGCTCGGAAAGGTGGCTGTAAAAACGTCTGTGTGCATGAGGCCTTAAGCCACTCAAAAAGAAATGAGAATTTTTTTTTTTTCTTTTTTGCGTTTGTTTTTGTTTTTTGTTGTTTTAATCACAAAGGAAACAACTAAAAAAAAACAGTATCTATTAAAGTGTATGTGATACATGGTGGCACATTGGGGCTATGTATGAAGAGCATTGTTGTGCAATCTGATTAACTTGTTCTATAGTCTTACTAGGGGGTTATGTTACCATTAGGCCTACCACCATGTGCTATGTATGGGGGAGTGGGAGAGAGAGGGAAGGAGGGGGGAAAATAGATGTAGATGATTTTTTTTTTTTTTTTTTAACTGCAGAACGGTCCATAGCGTCACAGGGTTAGACATTGTATGATGCTGTATGTGGTGGGCAAAGGCTACACCAGTCCTATACGTTTGAATCATGTTGTAGTATGGAACATTTGCGATTGCTACGCAACATGATATACGCTATAACGACTGTGAGTTTTGGTTTAGACCAAACTTGGACTAAGGCTATGGAAATCTTTTTAGAGCCCCATAGGAACTGGTTATATGGGTGTTTAAACCTATGTTATCCGATTCACTATTGAAATCAAGGTTTGCTCTGCAACATGCGAACCGTTCAGTCAGGGTGTAATTTACCTGATTGGTTCCCCCAGCGGTTGAGGTGACTAGAGGGGGGTGTGGACGAGCTATGTTGGGGATACCTATCTGGATGCCAAAGGTTACGTAACATAATAATGAGATTAGGGCCCCCTTAATGAGAAACACGTGATAGATGAATGAATGTGCTAGTATCTACATGCTCTTGTTAAATACATATATATATATATATATATATATATATATATATATATATATATATATATATATATATATATATGTGTGTGTGTGTGGCAGCAAATATATCTGGGTAAGCGTACGCACAACCACTGGGCAATGCATGTATGTGTGGGTATGCATAAATGTATATGAGAGAGGGAAAGGGAAGAAAGGGGGGAAGATTATATAAACATAATACTATAC
Source organism: Aquarana catesbeiana (assembly GCF_042186555.1). NCBI lineage: Eukaryota > Metazoa > Chordata > Amphibia > Anura > Ranidae > Aquarana > Aquarana catesbeiana. The sequence goes on along the minus strand of NC_133328.1, from coordinate 495,838,192 downwards.
TCTTGGAAGAAAAATAGAAGGAAAAGAGAAGGGAAAGGGAAAGGATTTTTTTCTCTCTTTTTTTTTCCTTTCTCTCTTGTATCCCTCCCCTCCCTCCAGATGGACTGCTCACACGGCCCATGCTGCTCGGACCACCCCCCCTTTCCCCCCCCCCTCCCACCCCCCTTACATATTATAATTTGTTGGGGATTTTTTTGGGGTTTTTTGTTTGTTTTTTTTCCCTCTCCCGACTCTAATGTATACAATGGGGAGGGGGAGGAGAAACAGAAAAGGAATAATAAACTATGCGGAGGATAAGATATATATATTTTCTTTGTCCCGGGTCTCTGCTGTGAGACAACCTCTGGGTCTACCTACTTAACCCCCTTGTAGGTACACCAGCTCTCTGGTAGGGCTTGGTGATTTTTCTTTTTATTGACATATGTCCATATCCCTTTGTGTTTTTTTTTTCCCGAGTGTTTTGTCCTATTTGTGGACCTTGAGTAGCTCAGGGCCCCTAGAGAGGGAACCTCTCTTTTTATAAGTTTCCCCCCTTTTTTTTTTTTTTTAAGATGGCTAGGGGGTCTTCCTCGGCATCTCTACTGAAACTCTGTATCTATAATGTCAAAGGTTTAAACAGCGAGTCAAAAAGAGGACAGATCTTAGACAGTTTGCATAAAGCTAAGCCAGATATAATACTCCTCCAGGAGACCCACTTCCGCACCGAAGGCATCCCTGCATGCTCAGTTAAACATTACTCTCAATGGTTTCATAGCACTATGTCTGGTTCGAAGGCCAGGGGGGTCTCCATCGCCTTTCATAAAAATGTACTGCCTCAATATTTGGAACATATAGCTGATACCAGTGGTAGATATCCTTTACTTAAATTCCGGATATGGGATAAACTCTTCACAATTGCCAATTTTTACATTCCGAATTATCACCAAACCATGACCATTTCTCGTTATCTTCATCTTTTAGCGGATTTCGCTGAAGGCGTTATTGTTGTAGGAGGAGATCTCAATTTAGCCTTGGAGCCTCAGTTAGACACCTCTGCCCAAAGCTCCAATATCTCTTTTTCCCAGCTGAGGGCCCTGAAGAAACAATTGTTTGACCATAGACTTCTTGATTTGTGGCGGATTCTATATCCCACAGATCGTAATTATTCATATTTCTCATCAGCACATAAATCTTACAGTAGGCTAGACTATTTCTTATCAGGTCCAAAGGTTTTGGGGTGGAACCCCTCAATGGAAATAGGGTCATTTATTTGGTCTGACCATTCACCTGTATTTCTATCAATATATCTCCCTCAGACTCGAGGCACAAGCTGGTCTTGGCGTTTAAACGATAGACTTATGTCTGATCCAATCTGTCATAAAGCAATTATAGAAGCAATTGGTAACTTTGTTTCTGATCATGAACAGGATGAAACTGCACTACCATTAAAATGGGAAGCTCTTAAAGCGGTCCTACGAGGGTTATTCATCCAACATGGCTCTCGTCTTAAAAAAGAAAGATCGGTGGCCATTCAAAATTCCCTGTTAAAGCTTCATACACTAGAAACATTACATAAAGCCTAACAGTCTCCAGAAGTATTAGCCAACATAATGTCTACAAGGGCATCCTTATTGCAGCATATGGCAGAATCGCATAGTTCATACCAACAGAAATGTGCCTTAAATAATTATAGATATGGAAACAAATGTGGGAGACATTTAGCACGAATATTACATCCTCGTCCTCCTCAGACCTTTATAGCTAGCATAAGGAAGTCATCGGGGGAAATTACTTCAGACCCGCAAAGTCTCCATCAAACATTTAGAGAATATTTTTTAGCTCTTTACAACTTGGCCCAACCATCCTTTGTGGAGAACGAGGGATCAAAAACTTGTAGCATTGAAGACTATGTACAAGAAACCTCTATTCCAACATTAGAAGATGACCATAGGGAATTAGTGGACAACCCTTTCTCAATGGAAGAACTACTTGGAGTAATTACAGACATTCCATCAGGGACGAGTCCTGGCCCAGATGGATTCACTCCAAAATTTTATAAAACATATAAAGAATATTTGTCTTCATTTATGCTACAGGTGTTTAATTCCATCTCTTCTACAAACACATTCCCGACCCAAACATTGGAAGCCCATATCACTTTGATTCCCAAACCAGATAAAGACTTAACATTATGTTCTAGTTATTGTCCAATATCTTTAATTGGAGTAGACATAAAAATTTATGCCAAATTGATTGCGTCACATCTCCAATCTTTCATACCTAGCTTGATACATAATGACCAGACCGGATTTGTGCAAGGAAGGGAAAGACACGTGACAATACAATAAAAACTTTCTTACTAATGGGCTATGCCCAAATGGCTAAAATACCAGCATGCCTTCTCTTGGTCGACGCGGAGAAGGCTTTTGATCGGGTTGGGTGGCCTTTTCTCGAGCATTCACTAAAGCAAATAGGGGTGGGTCCAAATTTACTTAAGATTTTGGCATTATACACTAAACCAAAAGCTAGAATTAGGATCAATGGCTCACTGACCACAAGTTTCCCTATAAAAAATGGCACCCATCAGGGATGCCACCTATCTCCTTTGCTTTATGTTCTAGTAATGGAACATTTAGCAACAGCAATCAGACAGAACCCCTCAATTACAGGTATAAAGCTAGACCAACAGGAAATAAAACTTGCTTTGTTTGCCGACAACCTGCTACTTTATATTACCAATCCACATATTTCTATGCCCTCTATTCTATTGGAATTCCAGCGCTTTGGAGCTCTGAGTAATTTTAAGGTAAATGTTTCAAAATCTGAAATTCTCAATGTGTCACTTTTACCACATCAAGTGACGATGTTGAAAAATAAGTTTTCATTCAGATTTTGCTCTTCTACATTAAGGTACTTAGGAATTAATATTCCATCAGATCTGACCCAGCTATATTTGACAAATAATATTCCCTTAATGCAACGTGCTCTACAAGATCTAAAAAAATATGTTTCAAAACAATACTCATGGTTTGGGAGGATCAATATATTGAAAATGGACATAATACCGCGATTTTTATATCTCTTTCAAAATATTCCTGTTACTATTCCTAGATCCTTTTTTTCTACTCTACAATCCACTTTTGTTAAGTTTATTTGGGGTAATAAGAGATCTAGATTAAATTGGAAAACGATAACATTACCTAAAACGAAAGGAGGAGCAGGTGTACCGAATCTCTATTTTTACTATGTGGCGGCAGTCCTGACCAGATTAGTAAGCTGGTTTCACCACGCGGCTACCAAACAATGGGTATCAATAGAACAGGGGCTGAATCAGTTTGACCTTCAGGCTCTTCCTTGGTTAGATTTACCCTTTCAGGGTAACCACCGAGATACGACCCTTTGTCCACCCTCTCTTTCATCTCTCCTATTGAGCCTGTGGTCCAAAATGATCTTGCGGTTAGGGCTTTCTTCACAGATAGGACCAATGACACCTCATATGGAATAAGGAATCTCACCGAAGAGTGAGCCAGATTCTTTGCCAGGGTAAATTACCACCCATATTGAACCTAATATCAACGCATCAGCCTTCATTTATGCAATGGATGGAATATCAACAATTATTGTCATTTCTATCTTCTATTTCTCCAAACCAATCCCTCAATAGAGACCTAAATATGTTCGAGTCCATCCCATTTCAAAGTAACAGGCCAAAACATGTTTTATCACCAACGTATAAGATTCTCATCCTAAAAAACCAGCCTGAGCCCCCAGAATTCACAAATAAATGGGCACGTGAACTTAATAATCAAATTGGAACAGAAGAGTGGGAGAAATCATTTACTTACACACATTGTCTGTCATAGACAATTAAAGCCCAAGAGACAAGCTATAAACTTGTCTCCCACTGGTATCGATGTCCAACAACCATGCAACGAATATATCCAGACACATCAGATAAATGTTGGAGATGTCATGCTGCCAAGGGATCGCTGCTACACATATGGTGGGAATGTCCCCAAAATTCGCCAGTTCTGGGATATGATCATGCAGCTGTATACTACAGTTACAGGGGAGTTAATCCCCAACACACCTCAAATTATTCTGCTATCCATTTTACCAGGTCCATATAAAAATATCAAACAAGGTTTGCTAGGACATTGGTTAATAGCAGCCAGACTGGTTATTCCGCGATATTGGCGAACTACACAAGCCCCTTCAGTTAACGAATGGATAGCAGAAATGGACCTAATTGAGAAGATGGAGACCCTCCTGTCACACGAATTGGACACATATGAAAAATGTTGTCAGAAATGGGCCCCCTGGAGAACATTTAGGGAATCGCCTGGAAATTAGGGGGCAAATGGAACCTTAATCTAAAAAAAAAAATTGGGGTATGCGTAGGAGATGTCTTCATGTTGTACCCGCTGGCCATCCTTTTGTTTGTTTGATGCTATAGTTATGATAGTCTGCAAAATGTTATTTTTGGTGTGGATATACCACCAATGTATGTTTGTATTGCCTATTTGTAAAAACTTAATAAAAAGATTGAAAACTGAAAAATTGGGCTAACTTTACTGTTTTGTTTTCTTTTAATTCATAAAAGTGTCTTTTTTCCTCAAAAAATTGCGTTTGAAAGACCACCGCGCAAATACTGTGTGACATAAAAAATTTGCAACGATCGCCATTTTATTCTCTAGGGTTTCTGCTAAAAAAAATATATATAATGTTTGGGGGTTCTAAGTAATTTTCTAGCAAAAAATACGGATTTTAACTTGTAAGCAACAAATGTCAGAAATATTCTTAGGCATGAAAGGGTTAATCAGCTGATGCACTTTCTGTCTCCTTATGAGGAAAGCTGCAGTGTCTGCATCCCTTTAGAAGTGATTAACACTTGGGGAGTATCTCATCAAAACTTACATTGGCTTGTATCTTAATACAGACTTCTGAGAAAATCAGTGAACCAATCACACACACTTGCAGGAAATTAAATTTTTTGGGGCGTTTTGTATACCAGCTGTGTACAGATGCCTCCAGGTTGTCATATCACATTGAATTTTACAGAAAATTACAATGCTGCATTTTGAAAAGGATACTCATGTGGCTTGTGTAGCAATTGTTTATTATGTATGCTGTTATTTTTTTGCTATATTTTTTTCCCACAAAAGTGGAGTGACCCTTTAGGATCTTTTTAATTTCTTTAATGTAAAACAAGTCACCTTAGCAAATAAACTTTCCTAACCTATGCGGACACTCCTATAGATACTTCAAACAGCTTCATTTGATATTAAGCAGACACATGCTTTTAAATAGGATAAGATCATGTGAGTGAATGTAAAATATCTTCCAATATACTGCCTCTACTCAAAATAGATATGTCCTTTATGTTATCGAATATAATTTCCGAGTGGTACTGCCACCGTCATTATTGAAATCAGTTAAATAGCAGGTGGTCTTTTTCCTGGTAACCTGTGTTCATTACATATATTTTTCATGGAGATGTAATGAAGATTTTTCAAGTTCCATTTATGCTAGAAACATCAGCATGGCCACTAGAGGGAGTTAGAAGACTGATTTTAAGAAGATATCTTAGTTTTTATATATTTTGTAGACTTGATCCAGGAAATCATGGCTTTACCTTGTAGTATGATAAAAAAAAAAAAAAAAAAAAAAAGAAAGAAAAGAAAAAGGAAATGCTGTTACCAAAAACTGTAATTTAACTGCTGATTATTAATTTGTAACATCAATGTAGTAGCTGTATATTATATTTATTTGCTATAGTTAGTAGTAAAACATAAAAGAACTTTGAATGTTAATTATATGCTTGGCTAAAGATTTATGTCATAAGATACACTTCTGAGCACACAAACAGGTAAGAAAGAATCAAATCTGTAGAAGCCTGCTCTGCCAGCAGTTCTCCTGCATTCATTCCACTGGGTTTCTATAGTTAGAAATCCATCTGATCAATCCCTTACTTTTGCTAGCAGATCTCCATTTTTCCCTTTTTTTCACTTTTTGAGATTTTTTTTTAGATAACAAGAAATTCCCCATCACCATCAAAAACGCTATGAAATAAATGAAAGCATGTGAGTTGTCATCTGAGTGGATGCTGGGTACCAAGCTGGGGCTCAGTTCACACATGTCTGGCCGCTGTTACAGTGCGATTTTTAAAAGGAGTCTGGTGCGGTTTTGTTCATTTGTTCATGTGCGATTCAGGTGCAAATTATCACTTGAAATTGCACCTGAACCAGACTGAAAAATGCACAGGATTCTTTTTAAAAATGCACTGTGGCCAGCCCGCAGACGTGTGAACTGACTCCATAGAGAAGACTGCTGGTTCACATGTCATGCAAATTGGATGCGGTTCAAAACACATCCATTTCACATGTATGTGAACCAAGCCTTAGGGTCCTGTTTTATGTTCCCTGAAATATATGAATGTACTTCTCTTCACTCAAACCACTAGAAAAATAAACTGTTGAAATAGAATATGTGAAAGTATAATGCAAAATGGTGGAGGGGTGGTGTAGTGGCATTAAGAATATTGCAGTCACTATGTGCCTCCCATGTACCAGTTGATGTATATGGATAGAGGACGCTTGACCAAACATGAAAAAAATCAAGGGCTGCATGAGTAGACTCGGAAAAAGGAAAGTCTGAGAGCTGCTTCCTAACATGAGGCACCTCCATCCCTGTAATACACAGAGAAACAAAAATTTGCCCATGGGACTTTAAATGAAGTGTCCATGGTGATCACAGGTAAATAAAGAGTATAAAAATGTAAAAATAATGACAAAATGTATTGAAATAAATATCATCCAGTACAAGTCATGAACATAGGTGACAAATACCTAAGAACAGCAGCATGATAAAGTGGTCCTAAAAAGATAGCCATAATGACATAACATCAAAATATGAAGAGTACAGATATACATGATACATCTCTAACTGACGCGTTTCGCGAGCTCTCCTCGCTTCATCAGGAGCTGATGTGTATATCTGATGTCTGTAACAACAAGTAGAGAGTGTATTGGAGTATAGGTTATGATTGGACAACAACATGAAGCCAGAGCTAGTGATCCAGTACCTACTTGTCAGGCAACTGACCCCGAAGGGGTGACCCCAGGCAAGGGTCGGCGGAAAAACATCTCCCCAGGAGCTGAGGGGGAGGAGACCACAAGATGGAGGTCCAGGATCAGACACATGGCAGGCATGGCGAATGAATGAAAAAAGAGAGAGATGGACCCGACTGTCACCCATCATGGTTACAAAGTGTACTCACTGTAATGAAATAAATGTAAAAAATATATATGTATCTGAGATAATGGGGATAACCATATCCTAAAGATGTAATATACTTGAGTATGAGGGGTACAGAGTGTCCAGCAGAGCATGAAAAAAAGGCAAAAGCAAAACAGAAGACAAAGGGAAGATGAGGAAATGTGAGCCCCAGTGTTGCCCATGAATCTAGCAGGGCATACTCCCTGTAATGAAATATATAGATGTATATATATATATACTGAGATGGTGGATGACACGATCTCCTAAGTAACCCCGTAAATCCTACATGGCATGTTCACCATGATAAAGTACATAAATATATATATTGTAAAACTGAAATAGTTGGTGTCACAATATAATGGGAATATAAAGTAGTAGGCTAGGATGCAGGGAATGCAGGAGTGTTCTGCAGAACATGGGGAGGAGTGATGTGAAAGGAAAGGGAAGTATGAGAGAAAGAGTGAGGGGATAGTGAAGGAAAAAAAAAAAAAGCCATAGGTGACTCCCTCTTTCTGCTTGCAGACCTGGCCCCATATGTCTGGCCCCTGGGTTGGGGGTGGCGGTCTGTTTCCCCTGGGAGCTGCGATGCACAAATGGGGTTTTTCTTCCCCTGCTGTCTCCGCCTCTCCACTCCAGAAGGGGCGGAGCCACCAGTGCATCGGCGTCATGCCGTGTGCCTTAGTGGGAGACTTCCGCATGCAGCGGTGTCCCCACCTCTTGAGCACAGTGTAACATCTGGGCGATGGGCGGGGATCTCTGCTGCTTAACTTTCTGTGTTTTTTTAGGCCAAATTTTTGTCTATTTCCTCACTGAATTTGCTAAGCTTAAAGACTGTAACATACTGTACATACTAGCAGTATGTGACTAACCCTGCTGATTGCTTTTGCAACGTCCCTTCCCGACATTCACAGCCACCCCTCCATCCACTTTTTTTCCTACATCCTTATGAGCAAAAAGTAGACAATATCTGTCTTTCATACGTCCTTACTGTCAACTCTAATATTTTCTACCACATACTCTTCTTCCACTAATGCAGATCTTAGCAATTCTGTAAGAATTATGGAATCCTACATACTGGTTGCTTGTTACCAGGGCATTGCTAGAACAATAGTTTAGCGGCATATTACCTATGAAAAGTTCAGTAGTTATTTTTATTATCTTAAACATCATTGTATATGTAATCAAACGCTTCCTACAACCTAACAGGTGGCCAAATATGAAGCTTAATGAAAATTTGTTGTAAAGTGTATTTATAGAAAATAGTTTTTTTTTTTAAGTTAGATCGAGCAATGCTATAACCTCTGTCAGCTTTTTTATTGGTGTCTGTTTCTCTGTTTCGGATTTTCACTCACTTCCTGTCTGGTAAACCATTTTCCCCATAAACAGAAAGTTAAAGAAAATTTCTCTAATGGAGCCCTGGATAGCAGTAAGACCTGACAGGGATTCTAACTGTTACCCATGCTATCCAAAACGGAAACACTTTCAAAACTTTTTGATGGCGTATACTATTGGCTGAGTCACAAGTTGCAAGCCAATTCCAGAATTGTAAAGCAATTGTCCAGCATCAGTGTTGGTGAGGTGGCTGTTTGGCATACACTGGCAGCTTCCAGAGACGTATTCCCTGGAATTCATAAAGACTGATGCAAGCAAATTTTGCCTTCTTTATGCATTCTATAGGTGGTGAAGAATGCATTAAATTAATTTACCTGTCTAGAACTTGTTTTTGAATTTGGCTCATGCTGCACAACTTTTAGAATACACAGGACACTTTTGCAAAATCTGTCTGAGACAGTTTTTCTCTCTACAAGCCAATAGAGTTGGTCTTAATTAGCTCCACTATTACATTTTAGTGCATTCAATGCAACACAATGTAAAAGTGGCTCATTCAATGCAACACAATGGGGTTGATTTACTAAAGGCAAATCCACTTTGCACTACAAGTGCACTGCAAGTCCACTTGGAAGTGCAGTCGCTTTAGATCTGAGGGGGAGATCTGAAATCAGGGGAAGCTCTGCTGATTTTATCATCCAATCATGTACAAGCAAAACTGCTGTTTTTTATTTTCCTTGCATGTCCCCCTCGGATCTACAGTGACTGCACTTCCAAGTGCACTTATAGTGCAAAGTGGATTTGCCTTTAGTAAATAGACCCCACTGTAAAAATGGTGCATTTTAGAACTGCCTGACAGCGGTTTGAGTCGCTGTCAGAACCAAAAGTGTCGCAAATGCTTCATAAATTTAGCGTAATAAATTAACAAAAAGGATTAACGCCAGAAAAATTATGCAGCAGCTTTATTGAATTCCCCCTATTGTCTTTTTAAAACAAATGACTGTGTAAACAGGACAAGAGTAATGCAGTTTTCAGCAAAAACTTTGTGAGGGTATCAGTAGCTAAATTAGACTTGAGACATTCTCCAAAGTACAGTGCCTTACTATATTATGTGCAACATATTGTTTTCTCCAACACTACAGGCACTCTTTAAAGCAGGGGTCTCAAATTGGTGGCCCTCCAGCTGTTGCGAAACTACTAGTCCCATCATGCCTCTGCCTGTGGGAGTCATGCTTGTAACTGTCAGCCTTGCAATGCCTCATGAGACTTGTAGTTTCGCAACAGCTGGAGGGCCGCCAGTTTGAGGTTCCTGCTTTAAAGAGTATGGAAATTTGTGTTCTAAATAAAGCACCCAACATCCTTATTATTTGTCCTGTTTTTCAGATTCCCCAGAGTCTGGAGCAGATGTATCTTTAAAGCCTAACACAGAAGCTGTAATCTCAGAGGTAATAAAGCTGATCTGGCGGTTGGAAGCTGACCGGCAAGAAGCAGAAGAGGCTTTGAAACTGGAAAGGGAAAGAAAGCAAGGTCTACTCAGACAGATTGATGTACTCTCCCTGTGGAAGCTGCATAATCTACCTGAGGCTGTTCAGAAAGGTACAATGTCCTATTTCTTCCTGATGCTAATTGTAATTACGTTCCATAAATTTAAACTATCAAAGAAAAGTGCATAGGTTTTTTATTACATATATTTAATTAAAGCAAAAGTCTATATATAAAAAAAAAGAATGCTGATGTACTGATATAAATTTATTTTTAAATGAAGCTAGTGTAAGTTCTTGACTTTCAGCTGATTTAAACCTCCGAAATTCCCTGGACAGCAGAGTTCTAGGGTAACACTTGAGGCCTGCCAAGCTCTGCTACAGGGAACATAATCTAACTTACTGATAGGAAGAGTGAACATAGAGCTGACGTCATCAATATGTTGCTGCTGGTTCATTTGCCATTTAGCATTGGGCATGGAGGTGACCAGCTGTATTGCCTAACTGCAGTAGACAAACTTTAGTCCCCAGGGTGACTGTGCTGAAGTTTCGGACTGGCTGGACAGAAATACAAAACCTTTAGCATATCAAACAGCTACCTTATAAAGTCACTTGCACAATCACTCAAGTTAGCCCAAATATAATGCACATGCAGTATATGTATTTTTAAAAGTTATCAAACTATAAATTACGTATAAATAAATGTCAAATGATGGAACACAAAGTGTAACGCCATAGGTAGTATTGTAATACGAACACTACAGAAGATCTGCCAAAACAATTATAACTTGGTTACTAGAGGTTCCATAAACAAAATGCTCAATAGGACATATACACGAAATTGTAGATTTTTCTTTACATATACATTACCCCCTTTCTTAATTATTTACATTTTTATTTGTACCTTTGCCATTGTAGAGGATATGTTACAATCCTGATAATCTTTATTTCTTATATTTTCTGTTCTCATGTTGGCCCTTCCCAACTGAAAATATAGAAAATGTATTAAGTGGATCCTTACCATGTAAAACAACCCATTTGGTTTAAAATCTTACCAATGATTGGCTGTGAAAATTGAACAAAAAAGGTCCGGATGGCCGCACTCCAATGAAAACAATTTCTTTATTGTTATAATAAATCCATGCAGCAAGGATAAAACCACTGACGCGTGTCACACCATTACAGCAGGTGCTTATTCATAGCTATGAATAAGCACCTGCTGTAACGGTGTGAAACGCGTCAGTAGTTTTATCCTTGCTGCATGGATTTATTATAACAATAAAGAAATTGTTTTCATTGGAGTGCGGCCATCCGGACCTTTTTGTTCAATTTTTGCATATGGTTGCATATTGAGCTGCACCCACACCTGGAGAGGGGAGAGATCACTAGGAAGTAGACACCTGGAGCGGGTTCTTCTTAATGATTGGCTGTGGGCGGGCGAGGGGTGGAATAGCTTGTTCAGTTAAGCTTTGGAAAAAAAATAACTGGAAGCTGATTGGTTTCTCTGCAGAGGTGCACCAGATTTTGCACTCTCCAGTTTTAATAAATCAACCCCTACTTTAGGTATCCGTTTTTAGCTGTCTTTTTGAAAAAGCTGAAAGTAAGCAACTATACTGGAGGCACATTGGCTACCACTGTCAGGAAAGAAGAAAATTTTATATTCACCTGACGGTAATTTTCCTTTCCTAATGCAAAGCATGACAGCATATACGTATGGGTAGGCTCCGCCCCCTGGCCTATTCCAGGACCGGTTATACTATATAAATAAGTCTCCTCCCTTCAGAAAGGAAAATTACCGTCAGGTAAGTATAAAATTTTCCTCTTTCCTTACACATCATGACAGCATATACGTATGGGATGTACCAAATCACCAAACAAGACGGGTGGGTAATGCTGTACTGTTTATTATATATTTCTCATATATCTATATAGAGATATAGATAAATAGATATAGATATATATAGAGATAGAGGTAGCGATATATAGAGATATATATACAGTGTGTGTGTGTGTGTATATATATATATATATATATATATATATATATATATATATATATATATATATATTACATTTAACTTTGTTTATGTACTTCCCCCCAATACCATACGGCCAAACTGCACTGTCGTTAAGGCAGCGGGGTCCACTTTATAGTGGCTCAAGAATGTATTGAAGGTTGCCCAAGTTGCGGCTCTACAGATTAGTTCAAGGGTAACCGCCCTGGAATTCAGCCCATGGCGCGCTATCCCCCGGGTGGAGTGAGCCCTAAGCTCCGCTGGGGGTTCCAGATCCTTTTGTGATGTAGGCTCTCTGACCTTAATTAGCCACGATGCTAATGTCCTTGTGGACGCTGCCAGCCCTTTTCTGCTTCTTTCTGGAATGACGAACAGATTTTCTGTTTTTCTAAAGGATGCTGTCATATCTATGTAGATTTTTAAGATGGACCCGACGTCCACACTGTGCGGTGTTTCCGATGTTTCCGCCTGGAATGTTGGGAGTACTATTTCCTGATTTCGATGAAAGGGTGTATTGATTTTAGGCCTGTAGTGTGGAAGGATTAGCAATACTACTCTTTAAGGTGGCAGCAATAACGTGGTTTGTAGCCTAAGGCTTGTATGTCTGACACCCTCCTTCCTGAGGTTATTGCCGTGAGGAATTCTGCTTTTGAGGAGACGTTCCATAATGACGTAGTCTGCCCTCCCCCAAAGGGTGCTTGTGACAGTAAGTCCAACATTATCTGAAGGTCCCATGGTGAAACATATGATCGTTCTGCAGGACAAATTCTTGCACATGCCTTTGAGAATTGATGGATCAGACACCGTGAGGCCCACTTAACCCCTGTTAGCGCTGTCAGGGCTGAAATTTGCACCCTCAGTGTGTTAACACTAAAGCCTTTATCCAGGCCCGTTTGGAGAAAGTTCAGTATTTGCGGTTCCTGTGGCGCTCTGGGATCTAACTCCTGGGCTTCTGCAAAGGTTCTCCCAGACCCTCGAATAGGTCTGCTTAGTAGAGGGCGCTCTTGCTTCTAATGCCCCGTACACACGGTCGGATTTTCCGACGGAAAATGTGTGATAGGACCTTGTTGTCAGAAATTCTGTGTGTAGGTCTCCATCACACATTTTCCATCGGATTTTCCGACACACAAAGTTTGAGAGCAGGATATAAAATTTTCCGACAACAAAATCCGTTGTCGGAAATTCCGATCGTGTGTACACAAATCCGACGGACAAAGTGCCACGCATGCTCAGAATTAATAAAGAGATGAAAGCTATTGGCCACTGCCCTGTTTATAGTCCCGATGTACGTGTTTTACGTCACCGCGTTCAGAACGATCGGATTTTCCGACAACTTTGTGTGACCGTGTGTATGCAAGACAAATTTGAGCCAACATCCGGCGGAAAAAATCCTAGGATTTTGTTGTCGGAATGTCCGAACAAAGTCCGACCGTGTGTACGGGGCATTACAGTGTTTTTACCACTGCCGCCGAATACCCTACTTCTTCTAATCTTCTCCCTTCAGCCTCCAGGCTGCTAAGTGTAGTATTCCTGGGTCTGCATGTACCACCTGACCTTGCTGTAGTAGATCTGATATGTCTAGAAGGAACATTGATGGTTCAACCGCCAAGGATTGCAGTAACGGGAACCACAGTCTGCGTGACATACTGGAATTATTGCTATCACCAATCCTGGGTGTGCTCTTATTCTGTTGAGTAGTCTGAAGATTAGTGCAACTGGGGGAAAGACATATGCCGGTCTGCACTCCCACCTGGCATTGAGAGCATCTACTGCTTCCGCTTCCTGGAACCTCGCTCTGGACAAAAATCGTGTGCACTTCTTATTGACTGCGGTTGCCATTAAGTCCAAGACTGGGTACCCCCACTGCTTGCATATCCAGTGGAAGACTGACTGGTTCGGGGACCATTCGTTGGGGTCTAGGGGTTTCTGGCTCAGGGTGTCCATGACAAAGTTCTGCGGGGCTGGAATGTAGACCGCTGAGAGGTGGGCTAGATTCTGTTGAACCCATCCCATTATCGGTGTTACCTCGGTCAGTAGCAAGCGACTTCATGTTCCACCTTGTCTTCTCACATAAGTGACTGCCGCTCTGTTGTCCATCTGGATGACTACGTTTTCTCCTTGAATCTGTGTGTGAAATGCTTTTAATGCACAGAGGGCTGCCCTCAGCTCTATCACATTGGAAACCTCCCTTTGCCTGTGGCCCCATCTGCCCTGGGCTAGGAGACCATTGTAACGTGCGCCCCACCCGGATGCTGAGGCATCCGACGTGATCACTTGCGGTGGCTCCGATACTAGCTGATGGCACTTGCGGAGATTTGCAGGATTCTTCCACCACACAAGGGACTGTCTCATTTCTGGGGTTAGTCAAATTTTTTGTCGGACTGACTGTCTTCGCCATTGGTTGGGGAAGCCCCATCTGGAATACCCTCATCCTCAAATGGGCCCATCTGACCATTGGGATTGTGGCAGAAAGTGTCCCCAGGAGACTGAGGCAGCGTGATGCCGAAAGATAAGTCATCTTCGATGTTTCTTCTATCTTGGTCAGGAGGGTTGCCATCTTCTCCCTCGGATGTTCTATCGTGTTTCTGTGGGTGTCGAGAATCGCACCCAAAAACAGTAGCCTCTGTGTGGTTTCAGCTGACTTTTTTCCCAATTGATGAGTAAGCCGAACTCTTGTAATGTGCTGATCAGTGTTTGTTGATGGTCTAACAAGACCTGTGGACTTCCCGCCACCAGCAGGATGTCGTCCAAGTAGTGAAAGGCTTGTAAGCCTTGCCTGTGTACAATAGCTATTACTGGTAGTAAAATCTTGGAAAATGTTCTGGGCGAGGTGGACAGGCCAAATGGTAGGCACACGAACTGGAAGTGTTGGTCTGACATTGCAAACTGCAGATATTTGTGGAAATGCGAATGCTCCGGCACATGCAAATAAGCATCTTTCAGATCGAGTGACAACATCCAGTCGCGCCTTGTGAGGGCCTGTGTTACTGATTGTAACGATTTCATTCTGAAGCTCTGGACCGAGATTGTCTTGTTTTTTTCTGACTCAAGAAAAGTGGCGAATAGAAACCTTGCATTTGCTCTTGTGTTGGTACTGGTTCTATTGCGCCCTTCTGTAGTAGCGTTTCTATGTACTCGAATATTACCCACACCTTTTGCTGGTTGCATGGTAACCATGTGGGAGAAAAATGGGGAATTATGGGAAGGGATAGAAATTTCCAACGATGTCCCGACTGGATCATGTCTGTGACCCAGGGTTCTTTGACTCGCTCCGTCCAGACATGGGCATATCTGCGTAGCCTGGCACCCACTGCCCCTGTCTGGATGGAGAAATTCTCAAAAGAGTTCAGGAGCTGTCCCTGCCTTTGGCATACACACCACCGTTGTTTGGGGTGCTCTCCCACTTCTTCTGTATTCTTTGAGAGGACTAAAGGGCCTAAAGTCTCTTACTTTGGGTACTGCTTCCTTCACGGAAAGCGTCTCTGCTTTGGTTTCACGTCTTGTGGGAGCATACCTGATTTGCCCCCCGTGACTTTTGAGATTGTTGTTTCCATCTTATTTCAAAACAAGGCAGTTCCGTCGAATGGGATACAACACCAATTAATCTTTGATGAGATATCCGCCGTCCAATGGCTTGAGCCATTACAGATGATTTCATGGCCCTTGCTGAGCAGCGCAAAGAGTTGATCGCTGCTTCGCCCACAAAGTCGCCAGAGTGTTTGATATTGCTGAGTAGATTGAGGGCTGCTGTTGTGTCTGCACCTGACTGCAAATCTGCCTCTATTTTTTCTGCCCATGCGCTAATGGCTTTGGCTAGAGATGTAAGCGCCAACACTGGTCTACATGCGTTGCCTGCTGCTGTGTAGGCTCTTTTGATGTCTGCATCCATTCTTCTATCTAGTGGATCCTTAAAAGACACTGCATCATCCATGGGTAGGGTTACGTGGCGGGCAAGTCTCATGACGCATCCACTAGAGGCGGTGTCTCTAATGAGTGCACGTCCTCTGTCCTGAATGACTATATCCTGTTAAAAAAGTTGAACGGTGACACCTTTTTGTCCACCTTCTCCCACTCTTCTTGAATGATATCTTTCACCTCTTCTATAAGGGGAAACTAGAGTATTGCTCTCTTCAACTGGGGAAAACTTGCTTTAGCAGGTTGTGCCACTTCTTTCTCCCACTCGAGTGCCTCTCTAACTGTCTTCACTAGAGGTTGTATTAGGGAAAAGTTGAATCCTAACCTGTCTTTCTGCTGGGATTCTTCTCCAGAACTGGACCCTGGGGATGGTTCTCTTATTCTTTGGGCCTAGGTTAGGCCCTCGCTGTTACCCTAGGTTGACTGGTTGTGGCCCACAAGTCCTGTAGAGACTCCTTGACTGTCCGTCTGATCATCCGGACCATATCGGCCTTCTCGGCTTCTTTTTTTTGCTGCCGCTTCAAGCAGGCAGGTTCTACAAAGCATTTTTCCTGTAAGGGCCCTTTGCCCACAACCCATGCAGAGATCATCTCTGGGGTCCACCTCCTGCTGTGTGTATTCTACTCTGTGCTGGCTCTGCTGGCGGGCTTTAGAGTGTGCAGCCGGCCTCTCAGAGCTTGAGCCATGGTGCTGTTGCATCTACTTGTTCTTGGAGGGGTGTTATGGCTGATGAGGGCTTTTTTTTTATGACGTCATATAGACACATATACCTACCTGCCCTCACCTTAGATTACGTGGCTGGTCTCTAGGAGAGCTCATCTTGAATCTAGGATTTACAGATAGCGCTGGCTCAGTCATATACAGTAACATTGCTACTGAAAATTTTGACCTTGTATGTCTCCTACCTGTCTTCTGGGTTCGATTCCTGTGGCACCCGACAGGTTCACGCACCCTTGTGCTTTGTTGCCCACTGTGCTTCCTCTTCCTCTGCCAATTAACTGCTGGGGTGGATGAGTCCCCTCCTGCGGCTTCCTGAGCTGCCAATCCTATCCTTTTTGGGACCGGAAGTGACTTGGTCACCATCTTGCTTTAACCGGAAGTCCTTTCTTGTGACTCCTCGTGCCGTTCCGACCACCGGAAATGGCATTTTCGCCATCTTGCTCTACCTGGAAGGCTGCTGGTGCTCTGTGGGGTTGTTCCTGTCCCGGAATTAGTGCTGCCACCATTTTGAGGATGGGCAGCTCTTACATGTTAGCTTGTCCATGACTTGTTGTTTCTGATGGCTCTCCTAGACCAGATGCCTGCACCTCCCTCATCCTGGATCCTGAGGGGGGAGGTCTCTCCCATATAGAAGTTAATTTCAGCCTGTACAGCGAGGAGCTTCGTCACAGGAGAGGCTTGAATCCGGCAAGGTGAGGGGAAAAAAATCCTGCTTTCAGCAACATAATAACTTGCTGTATTATGCATAGCATATGCCCTATTCCAGGACTGGTTATAGTATAACCAGTTCTCGAATAGGGCAGGGGGTGGAGCCGACCCATACGTATATGCTGTCATGCTGTATCAGGAAAAATATTTTTGGCTGATTATATATACTGTATATTTTGGCGATCGCATGTTATTGCTGACATAACCTTGCTGCAAGGGGCTACAGTGCACGTCCACTGTCAGGATAGGGATACCATGCTTAGACTGACAGTCTGGTAATTCTGGCAATATTCTAGAAGAATTGGTGTGTCTGAGAATACCTATAGCTATGTATCAGAACTCAGTCATGTTATAGCCAGGGCATTATACCTGATCTTTGTGAACAGTATAATAACAGGATTGGTATCAAATGATTGGAGAAAAGCCAACATGGTACCAATATTCAAAAAAGGGCAGAGACATATTCCTCGGAATTATAGGCCAGTCAGCCTAACATCAATAGTGGGTAAATTATTGGAGGGGATGATTAGGGACTATATCCAAAGTTTTACTGAGGAGAAGAATATCATTAGTGGAAATCAGCTTGGGTTTATGAGAGGACGTTTCTGCCAGATCAATCATTCTACAAGGAAGTGAGCAGCCATCTAGATAGGGGGAGGCCCGTGGATGTGGTGTATCTGGACTTTGCAAAAGCATTTGTTACAGTCCCCCATAAAGGCTTCATTTACAAGCTGTGGTTTGTTCTTGGAGGGGTCCAAAGGGTAGTGATAAATAACATGTACTCAGACTGGTCTGGAGTGGCGAGTGGGGTACCCCAAGGTTCTGTCTTGGGACCAATTGTATTCAACATTTTCATAAATGATATAGAGTATTGGATAACTAGTTCAGTCTCAGCTTTTGCGGATGACACAAAGATAAGCAGAGTAATAGACTTACAGCAGGACATAGAAATTTTGCAGAAAGACCTGAATATAATAAAGGAATGAGCAGACAGATGGCAAATGAGGTTTAATGTGGAGAAATGTAAAGTAATGCACTTGGGGTCAAAAACATAAATGAAAAATATTCACTAGGTGGAGAATAGCTGGGAGGATCATGGATGGAGAAGGATCTAGGGGTGCTAATAGATGACAGATTGAGCAACAGCATGCAGTGCCAAGCTGCAGCTACCAAAGCAGGCAGAATATTAGCATGCATAAAAAAGGGATATACTCCAAGGACAAAACTATAATTCTTCCACTTTAAAAAAACTCTGGTTAGGCCTCTTCTGGAGTTTTCCATCCAGGTCTAGTCACCAGTCCTCTGAAGGGATGTGCTGGAGAGATTTCATAGAAGGGCAACAAAACTAATAAGGGGACTGGGGGACCTCAATTATGAGGAACGGCTGCAAACACTAAATTTATTCTCGCTGGAGATGAGACGCTTGAGAGGGGACATGATAGCGATCTACAAATATCTCAATGGGGATCCCAGCATAGCAAATAAACTATTCACACCTAGGGAGTGTAAAAGGACATGGTGGCACGCAATGAGACTAGAGGAGAAGCGGTTTAACCTTAAACTGCGTAGGGGGTTCTGCACTGTTAGGGCAATTAGGATGTGGAACTCTCTCCCACAACTGGTGGTGGCTGCGGGGAGTAAGGATATTTTTAAAAGACTCTTAGATGTACATCTTAAAGGACACAACATACAGGGACATGGGAAATAATTATAGACAATGATACACATGCACCTACACAGGTTGAAATGGATGGACTATTGTCTTTTTTCGGCCTTACCGACTATGTAACTAGTTTAAAGTCTTGGGGACTATTCATCCACATTCTAGCTTGTCTTAAAAGAGGAACTTCACCTATACATCTGTTAGTTTTACTTTTCTTTTCATTTTTTTTCCCTGCGTTAACATATTCAACCACCCAGCAAATCTCCAGCATTGTCCTGCCACACTGTGGGACTGCACTTCCCTCCTCTTCTCTGACATCATCAGGGGCCGCCTGTCTTGGGTTCAAACAGCCACCCTCTTTAAGACAGGCACCAGGTCTGCCCTCCTCCTTCTGTGTCCATCCTCCTATAGCGCTGTATATGTAGCATGCTTATCCCATGGAAACTTCAGAAGCATGCACCCTGTGTGTGTGGGGGGGGGGGGGGGGGGATGCAATGCATTACGTAGACCAGCATGAAAGGAAAAAATATGCAAAATAATTGTTTTTAAATTTTTCTTAAAGCTACTTTTTATGACGTTTTAGTCATATTGTGCTCTACTATTTATTGTAATTTTGGTTACATACCGTACATTTCTTAAATACAAGTAGTGCAAGTAAATTCCATTGAAAGATAAGTAAAGTGTAAATATAGTAACATTAGAACAATACAGGTGTCTATTGTAATATTCCAGTTAGAACAATTAATGAATTATAAGCTGCTATAATTTTGACACTGTAGTCTTTTTGATTGAGAAGGGGTCTGTTTATGAAAGTTGGTCTAAGATTATTGGTAATTTAATCCATCTACACCATACTGTATATTTCCAATTTTTTTGGACACACACTGGCTATGTTGGTCACTTTTTTCATTCCTGCCTTTACCATATTTTCTGGCTACCCCAATCCATCACTCAAACCAAATCTGCCACTTCAGCCCTGTCATCAATAAAACAACACAGTGTAGGTTTTTCTCTTTGTTTCTTTAAAGTGCCTGGACAGTTTGTATGTATTTCACTTTCTCATGATGCCATTGGGATCTGCAGTATGCTCATTAGGAAGCAGGTTGCATTTCCATGTGTCTGCTCCAGTGAGCTCATTTACTAAATGACACTTATTAATGCTGATTTGCATGCTCCATTTTGCTGTGCTGTACTTATACAAATATAGGGAAATAATGTAAGAAATATTACTCGAACAAATTACAACATCTTGATAAATTGATTACACCGAGTTAAATGTCTTTTTAAACAGTTTTATCATTTGCACTTTGTTGTCTGTTTAATTTAATTAATAAAAAGTCCGTTAGATGACTAAAGAGCTGCTTGACACCAGTGCGTGTTATATTTAGACTTCAGTTAGCCAAGTGAAACAAACATGTTTTACCCGATAATAGGACAATTAATGACAGAATGATTAATGCTTTATAATGAAGTAAAACAGGACTTTATTTCAGCTGAGTTTCATCGGTTTATGAGGATTTTCAGAAAATAATGAAATTCCATTAGTTTACCCCAATCTGTGATTTGCTAGCCTTGGTTCATTAATTCGCATGGTCAGCTAAGAGCTTTGTGCGATCCAAACCTAGCTTGTGTACCAGCAACTCTGAAACAGTTTGGATGCCTCAGAGGGTCCTAAGCACATACAAACCCATAGACTTCTCTGCTCAATTAACATGTATCTTCATATACAGAGGGGACGGAAAGTATTCAGACCCCTTTAAATTGTTCACTCTTTGTTATATTGCAGCCATTTGCTAAAATCATTTAAGTTTTTTTTTTTTCCTCATTAATGTACACACAGCACCCCATATTGACAGAAAAACACAGAATTGTTGACATTTTTGCAGATTTATTAAAAAAGAAAAACTGAAATATCACATGGTCCTAGGCAAGGCCCTCTTTGAAGCCCAAATCCAAGTTGGGCATGAAGCTTAGCCCCCCAATTTTTTTTTTTTAGAATACATACTTTTTTTTCTAGCCAATTTGTGGTCACTTTAAGCATGGGGTTCTTTTCACCTCTTCTTCCTTTTTGTCTGTGGCCATACTTTTGTCCTGTACTGAACGAACCTCACACAATGAGGTGTAAGCACTGTTCAGTATGGAGTACTGTGGCCCCATGGTGGCACAATGATATGCCCACAGGGAGTGAGCACATGATACCCAGGCTCACAGGAAGAACGTTGAATGAAAGACCATCAGATGCAGGATATATTCGACTTTCTGTGTAGGACAGCTCTGGAAAGGATGTAAGTATCAAAGTTATAGATGCTTCTTTATTTTACACTTAATAGGCAGTTTATTTTTTTGTATTTTTTTTTTAAATCATGGAATTTATCTAAAAAGAAGACAGTCAGAGGTTCAATGTGAACTACATTGGCATTATATAAATACTGGAAATACCATAAAACATTTTCTCACACTTGATGAGAATTACATTTTTGCCTAGTTGAGACACAGATTGTAGTGGAGTTCTTCTTTAACAACCTTTTAAGTGTCAGTACAGCTACAGCATGAATATGAGGATGAGGACATTTCTAGAACTTGCATATTCTTTAATTACTTGCTTTTTTCGTCTATTTTTCCCCTCAAAAAGTGCCTGGCTATACATCAGTAGAGAACTAAAACAATGACAGCTGTCCCACCCCCTCGCATTCTAATGGTAATCCTCCTCATACAAGTCTGTGGTATTCTAGCTGCCTATTGTCGTTTTTATCTGATTATTTCTATGATTTAAAATCTCAGTTTTTTTTTTTAAATCTGCAGCTTTTTATAATACCTGATCCTGCCATAAAGGTCCTTGTTTAGGCACTTCCTGTTATAGGGTGGCAATTCTCTGTCCTTGTCACCCATTTGCACTCCTGCTTTGTCATCCAGTTACATGTTCTTCTATTGGAGACTACAAGCTGCAATGCTGATGCTCATTGCTCAAGCATGTTTTGCTCTTGTCACAATCAGGAAACCCACCCTGAGAAATGACAAACGGCCACTGCTGAGGCATATGCATAAAGACAAGTACTAACTTCAAGAGCCTGGAAGAGATCAGCTGAAATGCAAAAAAGGGTGAAAACAATATTTTCTAAAAGAGAAACAAAAAGGTGGCACATGCGTCTTATACACAGTTCTTTAGCAAACCAATTGTAATTAAAAAAAAAATGACCCATCCTGTTACAGTTAAGGGTTTCAATCTACTTTGGCTTTAAAGAGGAACTGCAGTCTGCTCACATAATTTTGTAATAAAAACATCTTTGCCATTCTGAAGCTTCCCTCCAACCACTTTGCATATTATTTTATATATACTGTGATTCTGTACTTGCCAAAAAGGCTGCAGAAATCTCCCTCTCCTAAGTCTGGCTGCAATCTTTTTAACTGTGGGCAGCTGAAGCTGCTGCCTGTTCACTTCCTGGATTTACACAGACACAGAGAGGCACACCTCCAGCTCTGCAGCTCTCATTGGCCCTCTTATGACTCATCCCCCCTCCCTTCCTGGCAAACTCTCAGGAGAGTGAGATAGAGAGAGAGAGAACTGTGCATGATGTCATAAGCCTAGGCTTAATGACCAGACAAGAAACAGAAAGTCAGCTGTATAAGGTATTTACTGGCAGAAAAAACAACTGTTTTTCTATCCAAAGTTAAAACAAGGGCAGAAGATTTAATAGATAGAAAGTTGAAAAAATGACTGAAGGTCCGCTTTAACCACCAACACAAGAGTTTGAAATCCCCCTAAATTTTTCTTGGCAACTTTTTTCTTTTACTTGATTTCAGTCCTCTTGATCATTTATACTATGTACACAGAGAGACTGTGACATGGTTACACCTATTAGGCTACTCGTGTTTTACTTGAGCGTTTACATTAGTAAATGATAAAGAACTAGAATACACTTGCAGCCATGTTTTAGTAACCATAGCATTTTTCTATGAACAGAGTATGATGCTTGTGCTCTGGATTTTTCTGAACTACGGTGGCATATTTCGCGTAACAAGCAAGAACTGGAAACAGCGCAGGCAAAAGCAGCCAAGACACAAGCAGCCAATACGAAACTACAGGAGGAGGTTGTCTTTATTGAGAAACACCGCCCTCTGCTGGATGAAAAGCTTAATCATGAAGGTGATGACATGGCCAAGATAAGGCAGGCACAGGCAGTAGTAAGTTTTTTATCTTCATTTTAAAATGTGTACATTTTATGTATTATGCACATTGTTTATGGCGTAATCCAGCCCAGAAAAAAAGCCATAATTGATAATTTAATTAATATTTTTTGTCAACAATGAAAAATTCTCCAGCTTTTTACAGAATTTTTGTATCCACGTCTGACCATTGTCATGCCAGAGTTTAAAAGTTGGATATCCTTACTACTGAGATATAAAGAACACAAGCACGAAGGACAATATAAGCCTGGATTCACACCTATGCATTTTTAGTGTTTTTTGCATTTTGCTGATTTGCACTACAGAACGTGTTCCATAGGAAACCATGTTAAATGGACTGTAGTGCAAATCTGCAAAATGCAAAAAGCACTAAAACTGCATAGGTGTGAATCCAACCTAAGGCTAGATTCACATCTATGCATGTTGCTTTTGAGCGTTTCTGCAGTGTTTTTTGCGGTGCTTGCCGCGTTTTTGAACAGCGTTTTTGATGCTGGTCCATTGACTTCTATTACATGCAAAACGATGCATTTTGCATGAAAAAAGTCCCTGACCCTTTTGAAAAACGCAGAGGTACAAAAATGCATTAATGTGAACATGTTCCATAGGAACCCATGTAAAAAAATTCCCATGCATTTCTGCAAAATGCACCAAAAAACGCATTAGTGTGAATGGAGCCTAAAGGGGAACCATGGTGTTATGCAGATGATGTACTGGTTGAAATTAAATCCATTGACACCAGTATTGCCTTCTTTTATTCCAGGACTACATTTAGGTCTGATTCACACTTGTGCAGTTTGCATATTGCAGGTGTATTTTGCATTTTTCAATACACATATTTAAACCATTGAAGTCTATGGAACCAAAAACCAGAAAAAAAAACCCTGGCCCTTTCCCTAAGGCTGGATTCACACCTATGCATTTTTTAGTGCTTTTTGCATTTTGCAGATTTGCACTACAGAACGTATCCCATAGGAAACCATGTTGAATGGACTGTAGTTCAAATCTGCAAAATGCAAAAAGCACTAAAAATGCATAGCTGTGAATCCAGCCTAAAATGCACAGTTGTGAACTACATCCATAGGAAACCATGTTAAATGGACTGTAGTGTGTTTCTGCAAAACTGAAAATGCACTAAAAAATGCATAGGTGTGAACCAGGCCTAACTTCCTATTTTTTTTTTACAATTAATCATCATATTTTTTTGTCATTATAATATCATTATCATCATATTTGTTTTATTGCATGATTCCTTCCATCTGATTATCCCAAACCTTTGTTTTCTCATAAAGGCAACACAATTGCTCAATGAAGCAGAGATTAAACTAAAAGCAGCCACACTGAGTTTTCAAAAGGTTACTGCGGAAGCTAATGAAGAGAGGACTGTAATGGCAGCCCAACTTTCCGAAGCAAAGAGAACCCTGCAGGTTTGCAGGTATGAGCATTAAAGAGACTTTATAGTCAGTCTTTTTTATATATGCTTGATCAGCTTAACCACTTCAATCCTAGGCACTTTTACCCCCTTCCTGCCCAGGCCAATTTTAAACTTTCAGTGCTGTCACATTTTGAATGACAATTGCCCGGTTATGCAACACTGTACCCAAATTAAACTTTTATATTTTTTTTCCCACAAATAGAGCTTTCTTTTATTGGTATTTATTTACCGCTGGGTTTTTAATTTTTTGCTAAACAAATAAAAAAAGACCGAAAATTATGAAAAACTTTTTTTTCTTCATTTCTGTTATAATGTTATAATATTTTGTAAATAAGTACGTTTTGATTGGCACTGATAGATGGCACTGATAGATGGCACTGATAGACAGCACTGATGAGGAGGCACTGACAGGCATTACTGATGGGCACTGATTGGCATCCCTGGTGGGCACTGATTGGAATCCCTGGTGGGCATGGGCTGGCACTTTAGGTGGGTACTTGTGGTCATCCTTAATGGGTCTGCACTGATAACCAAAGTGCTGATTATCAGCGCAGACCCCTCCCCCCACCCCCGTCAGGGGAACTGCTTATCGGCTTTCCTCTACTCGCGTCTTGTCAGCATGAATAGAGGAAAAGCCGATAACCGGCACTGCCTGGTTACCATGTGAGGAGCTGTGATTGGACACAGCTGATCACATGGTGAAGAGCCTACATTATAGGCTCTTTACCAAGATCGGAGATGTGGTGTGTCAGAGCGACACACCGCACTACTGATCGCCACTGCGCAAGCAGCTTATCCTGCTGGACATCATATGGCGCCCAACGAGGATAATAAAACCACCTCTCGGCTGTCATTTTGCTATAGGCGGGCGGGATGTGGTCAAGGCAAATAATCCTATTACTGTGATAGTTTATATAGGAAACTTTTCTGTGTAAAGTCTAATTATGTATGTACATTGGGGCAGTCATATTTGATTATTACCCATGCAGGCTGTTTCCTGTTGTCTTCATTGTTCATTGCAGGACCCAGGCAGGGTCTGCCTGATTGAAGAAATAGACTCTAATTACATTAAACACCCACAATGTCCAGTTTCTAATTACAATAAACTCACACAATGTTCCTTAGGTTTCAGGAAGTTGCTTAGCAAAACGTTTGGAGGCTAATGATACCTTTTAAGTTAAGTTAAGGTTGAACGGAAGGCAAAACTTTTTCTATTTTTTAAAGAGTAAGGGAGGGGTATAACCATCTGTCTCATTGGGGAGATTTTCTTTCACTTCCTGTCCTATTGCCAAAACAAGAAGTGAGATAACATCTCTCCAAAGTGAGGGAAGTCTCTGGTAGCCAGCAGGACCACCAGGACCAATGTCCTCATTGGAAGATTTTCCCACTATTCCTGGTCTGGTGACCATTCACAATTTGGGATTTTTTTCTCACTTTTTGTGATAACAGTCATTATGACAAGTTTAGAGGGTGAATCTCTACAACGGGGACACAGGCAGCAATAGAAATCTGAAAGGTGTTCTAATCCCTCATCACTTTGTCTAAAACGAAAAAAAAGTTTTGCCTTCAGTTATATTTTAAGATAATAAAGAGGAAAGCTTTCTGTATAACTTATAATTGTATAAAGTCTGAAGAAGGGATCTGAGTTATGTCAAAAGCTTGCATCTTTAATAACTTAACTAAACCAATAAAGGGTATCACTTAAACCCCAAACTTAACATAGTACAATACTCTACAGTACTACTGATGCTTGTTCATGGCAAGAGATTTTTTACCTAAAGTATTATTTTGATTAGGTAATGCTGCCATGTGCCCTATTGGTTCATGTGACGTGTGTCGCATTTATCATTTCTATACTGTCCAGATGTAGCTACCATCTTTTTTATTTCTTTGCAATTTGCGTTCACGACTTGAAGGGGTTATACCGGGGTAACACCCCGGTACCATTTTTTTAGAGCCAGCGGTTGGCTTTTTAGCGATAACAACCAATGCAGCTAAAAGCCGCTCAGCTGTTATCCTAAAGGAGCGGGAGGGGACATCCCCCCTTCCGCCGCTCTTCCGCCGCTCTTTCTGGGCCCCCCGTCCCACCGGGAGACCCAAGCGTCCACCTCCTAGGCTAAGACCCGAACAAAGCCAGAATCAGCCTTGATCGAGTCTCCAATGTAAAATCCCGGCAGCAATGTCACAACGCCAATGACGCCGATGTGAAAAAAAATTACAGTGTCCAGAATCACTGATTTTGTTGATCTGAATACTTTTAAGTGCAAAGGAGGGACTTGGGGTAACTGTCACCCCTTATTACTGTCACAAGGGATGTTTACATTCCTTGTGATAGCAATAAAAATGATCAGAATTTTTTTATTAACTGGCTGCCAACCAGCGCACGCCGATTTATGTTGGCAGAATGGCACTGGCAGGCAAAAGGGCGTACAGGTATGTCCCCTTTAAGAAGTGGTGTCGCGAGCGCTTGACCGCGTGGTCTCCGTGACCGCAGGAGAGGAAGAACGGGGAGATGCTTTTGTAAACAAGCATTTCCCCGTTCTGCCTGGTGACAGGACAGTGATCACAGCTCTCTCTCATCGATAGCTGTCATCACTATCTTGTGTGTTGAAGTCCAGCCCCCTCACAGTTAGAATCACTCCCTAGGACACACTTAACCCCTTCACCGCCCCCTAGTGGTTAACTTCTTCTTTGCCAGTGTCATTTACACAGTAATCAATGCATTTTAATAGCACTGATTGCTGTATAAATGACAATGGTCCAAAAATAGTGTAAAAAATGTCCGATGTGTTCACCATAATGTCGCAGTCCCAATAAAAATCACAGATCGCCGCCATTACTAATAAAAAAAAAAATAAATAATAAAAATGCCATAAATCTATCCCCTATTTTGTAGATGCTATAACTTTTGCACAAACCAATCATTATACACTTATTACGATCTTTTTTTTACCAAAAATATGTAGAAGAATACAAATCTGCCTAAACTGAGGGAAAAATTGTCTTTTATACATTTTTGGGGGATATTTATTATAGAAAAAAGTATCAAAATTGTCGCTATTCTTTTGTTTATAGTGCAAAAAAATAAAAACTGCAGAGGCGATCAAATACCACCAAAAGAAAGCTCTAAGACCCAATTTTGTTTGGGTACAATGTCGCACGACCGCGCAATTGTCAGTTAAAGTGACGCAGTGCCGAATCACAAAAAGTGCTCTGGTCAGGAAGGGGGGAAATTCTTCTGGGGCTGAAGTGGTTAAAGGGACAATGTAAAAAAAGAAAAAAAATGAGAAAAATAAAAGTCCCCGCGTGCTTGTACAGCAAAGAAAACGCATACGTAAGTCGCTCCCACAAATGTAAATGGGGTTCAAATTACACATGTGAGGTATCGCCACGATCGTCAGAGTGAGAGAAATAATTCTAGCAAAATACCCCCTCTGTAACTCTAACCTGGTAACCGTTACATTTTTTAAAGCGTCGCCTATAGAGATTTTTAGGTACTGTAGTTTGTCGCCATTCCACGAGTGTGCGCAATTTCAAAGCATGACGTTAGGTATCTATTTACTCAGCATAACATCATCTTTCACATTATACAAAAATTGGGTTAACTTTACTGTTTAGTTTTTTTTAATTCGTGAAAGTGTCTTTTTTCCCAAAAAAATGCGTTTAAAAGAATGCTGCGCAAATACTGTGTGACATAAAATATTACAAGGATCGCCATTTTATTCTCTCTCTCTCTCTCTCTCTCTCTCTCTCTCTCTCTCTCTCTCTCTCTCTCTCTCTCTCTCTCTCTCTATATATATATATAATGTTGTAAGTAACAAATGTCGGAAATAGGCTTAGGCGCGAAAGGGTTAATATTGTTAAGCCTGTATTGTTAAGCCTGTAGCTAAGGGCAGGTATAACTTGGAGACCCTGTCACCTATTTATTTTACCAAAGGTGACAAGGTTATAATGTTATATGTGTATTTAGCATATTTATGCATGTTATTTATGTGTAAAAATAACATGCATAAATATGTTCAAAAGCCCTGTGACTGCTGCTGGGTGCCACCATCTTGGATGGGATGTCAGAAGCCCCAGAAGACTCAGAGTTGTCACTCAAGTGATATACTTTGATACTCTCCCCTGCACCGCCTCAGCTCAGATACAGATCCTTACTACATCTAATGGGAAGGAGAGGGGAGGGGCGGAGGAGCTGGGTCAGCATAGAGAGTAATTAGACACTCCCATAAGAGGGTTGAGAGTGCAACAGGGTCAGGGGGCAGTGGTAGGGCATTGACTATTTGTGGAATAGTCACATTTTCTAGCAAGTTCTATGAAAAGAAGAGACATTGCAAAAAAGCAATTAAAGTAAGTGATTTTCCTGTTTTACCTGCAGTTTTTTAAGTCAGGGACAGGTTCTCATTTAAGTAGTTTTTCTCAAGGATCCTACCTGTATAAGGAGTTTTTAAAGGTGCCAATATATGATATAGCCATTCAGTTTTTGTTCATTGGACTGAACCTCTTTACAACACCAATATTTTTACAAATAGGGCAATCGTAGACATGTATACAGAGGTAGACATTCTGCCTGCAACAGTCAAAAAATGGTAGCTTGGATCAAATATGAATGATTGTCAGCAGACCTTGCTTAAACAAGATAAGAGAGTTTTTTGGTACAGGAGAGGGAAGTTTTGGTGCTGATAATTTCAGCACCTGGCAAGGTAAATGCACATTTCAGGGTTTAATTTAGGGGTTAGAGTAAGGTTAATTTAGAGATGTGGGCATATTTTTTTTTTTTAAATGTATTAAAAAAAGTAGAAGACAAGAAGTACATCTGCAAAACTGCTTTTCTGTTACTTTGTTGTGTTGTGATTTTTCTAGAAATAAAAATAAGCAGCACACTTATGCCCCGTACACACGGTCGGACTTTGTTCGGACATTCCGACAACAAAATCCTAGGATTTTTTCCGCCGGATGTTGGCTCAAACTTGTCTTGCATACACACGGTCACACAAAGTTGTCGGAAAATCCGATCGTTCTAAACGCGGTGACGTAAAACACGTACGTCGGGACTATAAACGGGGCAGTGGCCAATAGCTTTCATCTCTTTATTTATTCTGAGCATGCGTGGCACTTTGTCCTTCGGATTTGTGTACACGCGATCGGAATTTCCGACAACGGATTTTGTTGTCGGAAAATTTTATCTCCTGCTCTCCAATTTCCGACAACACGCTCCGATCGGACATTTTCCATCGGAAAATCCGACCATGTGTACGGGGCATTAGGCTTAATGTACACGGGATGCTGAGGCAACCTCCTCTGAACAAATTTGTTCACAGCTTCAAACCGTTTAAAAACACCCGTTTTGCAGCGTTTGCATGCCACGTTTTGACGCGTTTGCGTCTAGGAGCGTTTATTTAAGATCACATCATAGGACCCTCCCAAAGCCCCAAAAAACAGTATTATGTAACTATTTCAGCCATTCTGTGAGACCAGAGTGAGTAGCAGCAGCTGAAAGAGCAGCAGTATACTTGTATCTACCTCAATTTCGGTGCTTTTACTATGGATCCCATAATGAGCATATGTCAGGAAAAAAATGCTAATTTAATTTTTAAATTGCAATTGATTAATATATTTTTTTTGTTATTCTTTTATGAGCTGTATATGTAATTTCATTTTATTTATTTATTTATTTTGTCTTTTTTATGCAAAATTGAGTTGCATTTTTTTAAAATATATTTCATATTTATATTTTGCAGTTGATTATTAGAATTTTTTGTTTATTTTTTTTTAAAAGCTGTATGTGTAATTTCATTTTTTGTATTAATTTATTTTGCCTTTTTTATGCACATTTTAATTGCAATTTTTAAAATATTTTTAATTAACCCTAACTGGAAACCATAACACATACCATATCCCTAAACTTGTTCTTCAAGGGGAAAACCCTAACCCTAACCATAACCCTGCTAACCCTAATGGGAAACCATAACCCTAAACGGAAACCCTAACGGGAAACCATAACACTTACCATTACCCTAAACTTGTTCTTCAAGGCGAAAACCCTAACCCTAACCCTAACCATAACCCCCTAACCCTAATAGGAAACCCTAACCCTAACCAGAAACCGTAACCCTAACCCTAACGGGAAACCATAACACTTACCATAACCCTAAACTTGTTCTTCAAAGGGAAAACCCTAACCATAACCCCCTAACCCTAATGGGAAACCCTAACCCTAACAGGAAACCATAACACTTACAGTAACCATAAACTTGTTCTTCAAGGGGAAAACCTTAACCCCTAACCATAACCCCTAACCCTAATGGGAAACCCTAAACCTATATGAACATAGCAAGCAATTACAAGTTTTTAAAATATTTTTTTAGTGTTTTTTCATCATTTGTTATCATTTTTAAGTTATGTAATGTTAAAAAATAGGGCACCTGTAAAAACGCTTATAAACAAAATTGCGGCAAAATGCGGTAGTTTAGCGGCATTTTGCGTCCGAAACATCAGAAACTTCAGCGTCTGAACCCATTTTTTTGCCTTCAAAGAAAAGCCTAAAAATGCAGCTGCCTAAAAAGGACATTAAACGAACCTGTGTACATGTACACATAAGATAACATTGGATGAGTTCAGGGGCAGCTGAAAAAAGCAGCCAACTGCCTCTGAACGTCCGTTTACCAGCAGCAGTGTACATGAGGCCTTACTGGCATGTTGTTACCAAGCTTACTATACTTAGAGCGGTCAAATGTAGTTTTTTTAAACTGACTGTACACTAGTAGATTTTTGAATGAAAATTTGTACAAAAATTCTCAGTACGTTTGACAGCTTGAGTAATGTTGTTTGAAAATAGTTCAAAACGTGTGCTTTTAATTTAGGTTTTGGAATGAATGTAATTTCCCCATCAAAACACAGACACACTGTTAGAAATTTGTTCATTCAAGAAAAAATTCCCATCCTGCTCCTTCGAATCTTCTCATCGCTGCAGTTGAAAGCGAACATCGATTTGGCCCCACTAAAGATTAGAAAATCGAACTAATGTCAAAACCAAACATTTTGAATGACATTCTAACAGTGTATACCCAGCTTTAGTACCTTACTCTAAGCCCTTACTCTTTATACATTTGCTAACACAGCTCATTGATCAAGGTCAGCGCTTTCCATGTTCAGGAGTGAGATTAGATAAAAAGTTCTGCATGAGCAATTATCAAAATATACTATCTTTATATAACTTTGAACTCCTTTAAACCTTTTTTATGTGCTCTTTCAGTACCCAGGATAGCTCTCTCGGGTAACTGTTCCAGTGGTGGACTCAAGGTTCATTTAATTCAGCAAATTGTGTGAAGGAGACCTGAAAAAAACAGCCTATAGCTAGCGCCACATGTGGCTCAGGTGCCCTTTATTTATCACGGTCATTTTTTTGCAGCACTTTACATATTTATTATACATTCAAATCAGTCCCTGCCCTCAAGGAGTTTACAATCTAAGGTTTCTAACTGACATTTATACATACACATACTAGGGCCAATTTAGGCAGGAGCCAATTAACCTTCAAACGTGTCTTTGGAGTGTGGGAGGAAACCCACACTGGGAACATGCAAGCTCAATAAAGGTAATGCCATGGTTGGGATTTGAACCAACGACCCTGTTGCCGCTAGGTGTAAGGGCTAACCACTTAACCACTTAACCACTGTGCTCTCGGCAAGTGCTTAGCATCTGTTTTTCAACACTCGTGGCATAATTTATTTCTCGCAAAAATGATTGCAACCATAGTTGTTTAACAAGGTATATAATATATCTATATTATTTAAGTGATTTTCATCTAATGCTTATCTGATCCCATGAACAAACATTTAATATGCTTCCATCAATACACTTTATCTATGAAGCATTAATATGTTAGTAAAGGAAGTGTGTTTGGACTACATAACACTCCCCTCCCCTTCATATCTCAATAGCAAAGGGTAGAGATATTCATTAGTTCACAATGAACAACTGGGAACAATGCTAACAGCAGATGCTAAGGGATTGATTTACTAAATGCAAAACACTGTTACCAAGTGACATTGCACTCTACAAAGAGACGAATGTGGTGAAGTTCTGCTTACTTCCATCATCCGATCATGTGCAAGCAAACATGCTGTTTTTTTTTTTTTTTTAAATAAGATTGAGAATTTTTTGTACAGTGAAGCTTCCCCACATTTGCTAAGCTCTGGGAAACATTTCCTTGGAGAGCACAACTTTCGTTGCAAAATGAACAGTGTGTTTGTATTTAGTAAATGTTATAAGCTCAGTGAATTTTTGCCAGGATCCATAGGTATTTGTACTTATTGAATTCATTTAACAAAATGGGGTTGACTTACTAAAACTGGAGAGTGCAAAATCTGGTGCAGCTGTGCATGAAAACCAGTAAAAAATAAGCTAAACCCCCTTCTACAAGAATCTGCTGTCGTGATACGCTGGGTCCTGTGTCTTCTATCTTCTTCACTGCAGAGGTGGAGAACTTTGCAGTTCAATGTCACTGCCTGGGTGACATGGGCACATCCTGATGACTATTAAGTGATCAAGTCTTCTCAGGTTCCAGGAGACTGTATCAGAGTGATGGCATCACAATTTATAGACTAGTGTTCGCCACACAATGATACATTTTGGTTTTTTGGAGAATAGTCATGTTTTACACACTTTTACACACTGTCTCGCTTCTGTATATAAAATGACAAATGTAATGGCGGAAGATAGACAGTGAGTATTTTTCAATCTTTCTAAACGACTGAAAGTAAGGTCATTTTGGAGGCACATTCCGGACCATGTATACAGAAGATGGTGCTAAATGTATCTTTTCTGTGTGTTTTTTCCTCTTCATATACAGGGATAATTTGAGCCACTCAGAGACTATATGGGCTAAATGTTCTTCAGACTTAATGGACACTGACAGAAAGATTGAAGAGGGTAAAAAGCTCTACAGTGAGTTAATAACTGAAAAACAGCAGCTTACAGAGAGTGAATATTCCTGGAGCCACCAAGTAAGTAATTTAATACATTATTTCTTGTCTTTCTAATGTACCATTTATTTATTTTGTTGTTTTTATATGTTTGGAAGATTCTGTTCTATAAGGAATACAAACTACATACATACATATAAACGATAGACAGAAAAAAATAATCAACTTCTCAGATAAATATTATACCCTTCTGCACTATGGATAAAAGACTATCCACCAATATCCAAACAATTACACTCTAGTGTATGATCAGCTGCTATAGATACATAATCCCTTGAATATCAATAAATATTAGTAAATACAGCTCTGAACAATATTTTCAAATGGTTATCAATCAATCCAACAATGTGTAAAAAATTGAATAAATGTGATAAATATAATTAACCAGTTAAAAAAAAAACAAAAAAAAAACATGATTTTGTGTAAAATCATAAACTATCTCTATGTCCAACCAAGTATTGTCACTCCCCTAAATAGAAGAAAAAGTAGTAGCCCCCAAGTACTATATGAGACTTTAAAGGCAACTAAGAAAATAGCTTGTGAATTTATATAAAACACATCATTTTTTTTATGTTTAAGTCTTTTTTCTGTTTTTTTTTTTTTCTGTTTCTATGTTTCTATTAGATCTAACATATCACACCCACAGCTGCACTGAAAACAGTGAGCCAGCACTAAATCTAACTAATCCTAGCACCTTTCTTCTGCTACATCCTTCACAGGCTCGGGCCTTTGTCCTAACCTGGACAGTACGGTACAGACGTGCACCTCTCACTGTTCCCTTCACACACTGACCCCCTCAGAAGGATGGGGGCCTGCAGTCATTAGTTCAACTTCTGTCAAGTGGGAGCAGCCACATATGGATCGAAAATTCAGCCCGTCCCTGCTGAACTGGCTGAATTTCAGTCCATCTATGGCCAGCCCTACTTTTGGAAGGATTCTTCCAGTACTTTTCATTTTTGTCTTCTGGGTCACAGCATGCATGGTGGTTTGTAGTGGTTTGTGGATAGCTCCTTTGTTGTGTAAGGGTGAAAAATGTTGAGATGTACCACTATATCATATAAGCATTGACATGTTAAGCCTCGTACACATGATCGGATTTTCCGACGGGAAATGTGTGATGACAGGCTGTTGGCAGAAAATCAGACCGTGTGTATGCTCCATCAGACAATTGTTGTCGGATATTCCGCGGACAAATGTTGGCTAGCAGGTTTTAAAATTTTCCGCGGACAAATGTCTGTTGACAGATTTTCCGAGCGTGTGTACACAAGTCCGTCGGACAAAAGTCCAAAGTACAAACACGCATGCTCGGAAGCAGAAGCGGCCGGTCTTGTAGACTAGCATTCTTAATGGAGAATTAACATTCGTGATGTGGCAAATTATGAAATCTCGAAATGCAGCGCACATTCTCTTCTTCTTTAATGGGATAATAATGAAGCTGCTTTGCTGGTGATATTGATTGAGTTATTGCAAACTAATTTTCAAAGGCTTTTTTTTCTAGTGATATCAAGAATAATATTATTGTGCTTTTTTTTTTTTTTTTTTTTTATTTGGGCAAGTTACCACAACACCATTATCCCGTAGTTTTTAAGTTCAAAGATACAACTATGTTGGTGTCCCTTGTCAATTTTACATTGTATTTTTGAAATGTAACTGCCTACTCCCAAGCTGTCATTTGAAGTAAAACACATAGCCAGGTATTATTCTACACAATTTTTTTATTGTTAAAAAAAGAAAACAAATAAAATTAGACGTGCTATCTGCCAGTAGAACTTAACCAAAAGTGCATTCTATGCATCCAAAAATATACCAAATCAAATCATTATTCAACCAAAAAAAAAGTCAAAGCAATAACTCCAAGGCCGATAATAAATAATACGTTATCTCCTCGGATTACACAACATATCTGGTTGACAAACGGCCGCTCAGAAAAGAACTGAAAAACACAAAATTAAAAGCGTGAAATGAAAAGCGCAAATCAACACTCACCAAACTTCTACGAACATGAAATTAGCAGAAGGAGTCCAAAGGGTGGTGCTAAAGAGCTGAAAAACCATGTAGTACGTCACTACGTTTGTGATTGTTGGCCAACAATTGTGTGCCGTGTGTATGCAATCAATTTGATATTCCAGTCGCATACGTTCCCGGACAAATGGCAATAGAACAATAATGGGTGCTGTAACGATTACCAGTTGGGTTCTGGAAGCATCAGACAGAAGTACATCTTCGCCAGCACACCATGGATCAGCAAACAAGATTGTCCAAAAAAGGTTTTTTAATCGAAAACGGTCACATCACAAGGGAGGTGCAGCATTTCGGGGCCGCGCAGGACCACTTCGTCAGTCATCACTTGCCTGACGAAGGGGTCCTGCGCGGCCCTGAAACGTTGCACCTCCTTTGTGATGTGACCGTTTTCGATTAAAAAACCTTTTTTGGACAATCTTGTTTGCTGATCCATGGTGTGCTGGCGAAGATGTACTTCCATGTGTATGCAAGACAAGTTTGGGCCAACGCCCTTTGGACAAAAGTCTACGGTTTTGTTGGCCAACAATCCGATCGTGTGTACGAGGCTTAAATGTAATTTCAAAAGTAATTTTCAATATTTTTAAATCTGCATTTTGTATATAAAATGACTTGGTGATAATACCATGAAGGTCATTGAGCAGGAAATTCTTGTTTGAGGTGAGGTGAATGAAGTGGCAGTGCTCTTTTAGTTTTGAGTGGGGATGGGTCAGACCCTCTGTAAGGGTATTATTGCTGTTTTTTGTGTCAATGTTTGGGAGATTCACCTCTCTATTTGTACTGTTGACCATTGTCAACAACAAAGAAAATCAGGGAAATAAAAATGTTTTGAATTGTTCCCAGAACAATGGGGACATCATCCAATATGAACAACTGTCTAAGAGGGGAACTCCTCTCATTTTGTAGATATTTCCTCTAACTTTCTGTTGTGTCACTAAAACTCAAATAAAAGGGAAATTTCCTCAATGGTACACAGACAGCAAAAAAAAGAAAAAGAAAAAAAGCCTGGCATTACTACTGTAATCTATTCAAAACTAACAAAAAATGTTGGGGCTATAGATACACTATCGCCTGTGCAGTAGATTCTGTGAGTGACGGACATGGGAAATTTTCTGTGCATTTTCTGGTTGGCATGCACCTGTGAAATATTGACATGTGACTCACAAAATGCATCAAAAACGCTTCCACAGTGCATTTTTGACGCATTTTTTATTATTTATTTTGTATGTGTTTTTGATGCACTTTCCAGTCATTTCAGTGAGGAGCTGCATTTTTGGTGCTGTTTTGAAAAGCGCACCAAAGATGCAGCATGTAGGACTTTGAAAAATGCACCGCACTCGCAGCCCAGTATTGTGAACAATCTCATAGGATTTAAAGAGAATTATTTTTATGGCGTTTTTCTTGAATTTTTAGCAAGGTAAAAATGCATCAGTGTCAAAGGGATCTTACAGTGTGGTCAGTCTTATGCCCCGTACACACGGTCGGATTTTCCGATGGAAAATGTCCGATCGGAGCATGTTGTCGGAAATTCCGACCGTGTGTGGGCTCCATCGGACATTTTCCATCGGATTTTCCGACACACAAAGTTGGAGAGCAGGAGATAAAATTTTCCGACAACAAAATCCGTTGTCGGAAATTCCGATCGTGTGTACACAAATCCGACAGACAAAGTGCCACGCATGCTCAGAATAAATAAAGAGATGAAAGCTATTGGCCACTGCCCCGTTTATAGTCCCGACGAACGTGTTTTATGTCACCGTGTTTAGAACGATCGGATTTTCCGACAACTTTGTGTGACTGTGTGTATGCAAGACAAGTTTGAGCCAACATCCGTCGGAAAAAATCCTAGGATTTTGTTGTCGGAATGTCCGAGCAAAGTCCGACCGTGTGTACGCCCTAATAATCTTACCTCTGAGTCTCTGAAAAGTTATTGTGTAGTTGCTTGCTGTTACAGGTCCATTCTTTTTTTTCCTCTTGAACCTCTTGATTTGGGAGAGATGTGCTTTCCCTGTAAAGGCTGTTCTGTCATTCTGTGTTTATTTATTTCTTGTTCTGTGTTAGAGCTCTGTTCTTACAAGCCAGTGCTAGTGCATATTTCTAAATTAAGTTGGGTACACTGTCAGTTTGAACTGTGTTTGGTCTGAATGAAAAAAAGCTGACAGATTCCTACATCTGCAATGTGGATGCAGGAATTTCCACCCCCCCCCCCCCAACATGACAGGGCATTGTATTCTGACAGCGGGGGCTGCTAAAACAGCCAAATTTTGATCTGTGCGTACCCAGCTTTAGTCTCTACCTACTTCATCATTTCAGTCTTTGTCTGTTCCTGTCTGTCTACTGTATATTGCTGTATTTTTCTGTATATTGGTACTTTGCCTCTTCCTGTCTGCCCGCCTGCAGTTACCCAATTAGGCAATCCTGTGCTCTGTGGGCTCTGGGTCCCCCCCAAAGCACCTTGTCCCCATGTTGATGGTAACAAGTAAAAAGGGGCAATGCTCAGATACCTCAATATGGCTATATAAGGTCCATAATATTTCAAAAAGCAGATGTCAGGGGAAATGGGTGAGTCTGTCAGGGCTGCCACCAAATTAGACCAGAAGCAAATTCCAGCAAAGCTAGGAGAAAGACAAGGTGAGGGACGCCTTTGAGTGTGTATCATAAACACTTTAGATTAAAAACAATATCCACTCACATGTAAGGCAGTAAAGCTGGGTGCATATCTGGGCTAGGCAGATGGAACTGCAAGTCAGAGAGTCTGCTTCTTGCTGGCAAAGTGCAGCACATCAG
This sequence comes from Aquarana catesbeiana, assembly GCF_042186555.1. Taxonomy (NCBI): domain Eukaryota; kingdom Metazoa; phylum Chordata; class Amphibia; order Anura; family Ranidae; genus Aquarana; species Aquarana catesbeiana. Next base: position 495,799,694 of record NC_133328.1, on the reverse strand, counting down.
TTCCCAGGAAGGTTTAGGGGCCGTGAGTCGTCAGAGCCTGTGGGAGACAGCGCTGCAGCTTCAAAATCCTGTCCGGTGACCACGAAGATGGAGAACAGCCTGCCCCCCGCTTCACTATAAAACATTAAACTTTGCCCCATCCATCATTCATGACAAAGGAGCGCGGCTACCGTACGATTTGTAGCAGGCACGCTCAGAAACGCATCGCATTCTAGTAACATCACTACCCTGTGCCACGCTGTCTTTTGTTCAAGCTTCGTTTTGGATCCCACACCACACAGCGGTTCTCCATCTTCACGGTCACCGGATGGGATTTTGAAGCTGCAGCGCTGTCTCCTACATGCTCTGACGACTCCCCGCCCCTATCCTCCCTGGTATCTGATGTGCTGCACTTTGCCAGCAAGAAACGGAATCTCTGTGACTTGTAGTCCCTTCTGCTCAGCCCAGAGATGCACCCAACTTTACTGTCTTCCATGTGAGTAGATATTGTTTTTATATTAAAGTGTTTATAATACATACTCAGAGGCGCCCCTCTCCTTGTCTTTCCCCATGTTGATGGGGACAAGGGCCTCATCCCCACAACCCTTGCCCGGTGGTTGTGGGGGTCTACGGGCGAGGGGCTTATCAGAATCTGGAAACCCCATTTACCAAAGGGGGCCCCAAGATCCCGCCCCCCCATGTGAATGGGTATGGGGTACGTTGTACCCCTACACGATATTTAAAGGAATATTTCATTTTTATTGTTTAACTGTTAGCAATTTTAAAATCACTGCTCCTGAAAAAACAGCTTTTTTTAAAAACTTTTTTTTGCATTCATACATGTCCCCTGGGGCATTACCCAGGTCCCCATACACTTTTTATGGCAATAATTTGCATATAAGCCTTTCAAATGTGCACTTTTGATTTTTCATGTTCGTGGCCCATAGACTTTAACGGTGTTCGCATGTTCGCACAAATTTTTTGCATGTTCGCACAAATTTTTTGCCTGTTCGCATGTTCTGGTGCGAACCGAACCGGGGGGTGTTCAGCTCATCTCTAGTAGCCAATCAGCTTCTAACTTCAGGTTGTTCAACTCAGCTTTGACAATAAAACTTGGAAGCTGATTGGTTACTATGCAGAGCTGCATCAGATTTTGCACTCTTAAGTTTTAGTAAATAATTTCCTATCTGTCTTTACAGAGTTTAGAGGCATAAACTCCCCCCCCCCCCCCCCCACACAGCCAGAGCAGTCTTAGAATAGCAGAGTTTTGCCAGAAAAAAACGCTTGTGTAAAAATGTCCAAATGCACCTAAGCACTAGGCCAATTAAGTTACTTAACGCCCAAGTGTCAATCGTTTTTTCTGCCAAAACTCTGCTGCCAGGAGAAAAGGAGTCTAGTGAGTTAGAAAAAGCCCAGTGTGCATGAGGTCTTATACTCATACACAGTGCTAGGATGATTTTAGAAGCATTTTGTTTTGTAAATACCCAGGTCAGTCCACTGTCTTCAGGATCCTGTTGCTTTTAAATGCAGTTTTGTTAGAGTTACATCCTTGCTTTATGCCTTCAAATTGGCCTGAGCAATAAAAACATATTTGTTGGAGTCTGTGTCATTTCCCTAATTGCAGAGCTTTGTAATGGCTACACATGACTTTTTCAAGCTTAAGAGAGCAGCATACATGCAGTATTCAACTCAAGCCTTCATGTCATATTATATATAGAAATATATAATCCCTGTTGAATTTATTAAAGCGGAGTTCCACACAAAAATGGAACTTCTGCTTTTCGGAACCCCCCCCCCCTCCGGTGTCACATTTGGCACCTTTCAGGGGGGAGGGGGGTGCAGATACCTGTCTAAGACAGGTATTTGCACCCACTTCCGGCATAGACTCCCCTGTCCCCACCGCGCTGTCTCCTGGGAACACACAGCTCCCAGGAGAGAGCGGGGACCACTCGGGACGCGCAGCGCGACTCGAGCATGCGCAGTAGGGAACCGGGAAGTGAAGCCGCAACGCTTCACTTCCTGATTCCTTCACCTAGGATGGCGGCGGCAGCTGCCGAGAACCGAGCGGGTTCTCGGCGTCCCCTGCCGACATCGCTGGACCCTGGGACAGGTAAGTGGCCATGTATTAAAAGTCAGCAGCTGCAGTATTTGTAGCTGCTGGCTTTTAATATTTTTTTTTTTTGGTGGTGTGGGTGAACCCCCGCTTTAAGCATGTTCCTTTATCTTGAATAAAAGTTCCAGGTACTATATAATCTAGGACACTTACAGAGACACTAGGGCATACTTTATCATGATTATACCCTTTACTTTTAGGACTAGAAAAAAAAATGTGTGTGCGCTTGGTATATGCTTTGTCTGATGTCCTGTTTGTTGAAGTGATATTGTCTAAGTGTGAAATGTTTCATGTAAATTCAGTCCTGCAGTCTGTTGTGAAAGTGGGAATCAGAATGACTGCAGACTACTAATTTAAGTGCATAGCTCAACGGAATTAACTTCCTTTCAAGCATTAAATTTGAGTTTTGGATTGATAATTTCATATTAGCTGTAAATAAATATAAATTTTGTTCTGCATTTCTACAGACTTGTTGAAATAACATTAACTTTGTAAAGGAAAAGACCCATGGTTAATTTAGTTTGTCCTCCCATCATATGGTGGATAGTGTTCTAGTTGAAGAACATTTATATTAATGCAGTTTTAACAGTTTATGGCAAAAGACCAAAAAGTTCTAGTGAGACTTTCCCAGTCATCCTTAGTTTGTTTATAAATTTTTTTTTTATGGAAATGTAAACATGGAATAATAATTCTTTGCTGAAGGTAAAATTACTAATCACGGTAGGAGAAATGTGTTTTCTAATATACTAATAACCAAAATCTGTCATCCTCACACATCATCTCTTTGCACTTTTGTGCTGCTTCTCTTTCCTAGAATGTAGGTACAACATTAGCTATGTATAGTACTGAGCAACATTCAGAAATTTAGAAATACCATGTCAAAGGACCACAAAACAGGAGAGAGATTTCAGCCCAAAAAATTATATTTATTTACAATCACTCAGCTAATGATCGCAGAGTACATTCCCCAGCCGTATGGTCTCCAGAATTTAAAAAAAAATCTACACACAGGAAGTCTTTTTCTGTATCACCTCTCAGCACACCCATTGTCCCCCTCTAGTCATTTGCATTCCACAGGAAGACCCCTGAGAGGAGGACAGGAACCTTTTCAAATATTTAGGCCACATACACATCCATCCCCTGGCCAAGTAACAAACCATGATAGCAAATGCTTATTTAATATACGGTACTAAATTGGCCTCAAAAACACTTCACAGAATACAATTGAACATCATTTTTAAAACTCATGCTCCATAACAACTCTTTCCAAGGAAATGAACCTAGAGGAAGCCTGCACAGGTTGCTTCTCTGATTCATTTACAAGTATAATAAAAACAATTCCATTAAATTACAATTTCACACATCCACATGCTTTCCTAGAAGAACATCTGCTGGTAAACCTTGCATGATCCCCACCCCATTTCTATAGTTCAAGTCTACGTTTGCAATAGGTATACACCGTTGAATTCCACCAGCAAGTTCATTAATAATTCTTGGGCCTCTCTGAATGGCTTCAGGTCTAACAAAACAGGGGTCCACAATTGATGGAAAGGCTCCACTGTCTTCGAAACCTAGCACTGTTAGCACTGTGAGCAAGGCCTTTACCTGCTGGATAGGGCTTTGTAGCACACCTTGAACCTTCTGTGACTTCTAGAGTGATAATATACGTGTATTTGGCCACAAGTATAGCATATAGCTGTGCATCCCCAGATTGAGCAACAACTAATCGATAAAAATCGACAGAGAATTGCACCCAATTCTATCGGCTCCTACAGCTGAATGACAGGAGTGAAATTGCTAGAAATGTCACTCTCAGCCTCCAAGTACACATGGGGACCAGTGTGATCCCCAATATTATATTATCAATATAAGCAGTAATATAATATATACAAAAGCGCCAGCAGTCTTTTAATATAATAAATAACAGCAGCAATCTTGTAATACTGTATAATATATACAAAAGCAGTAGTCTTGTAATATAATATATACAAAAGCAGCAGTCTTTTAATACAATAATATATATATATATATATATATATATATATATATATATATATATAGATCTATATCGATAGATAGATAGATAGATAGATAGATCTATATATATATCTATATCTATATCTATATCTATATATATATATATATATATATATATATATATATATAAAATATATATATTAAAAGACTGCTATTTTTGTTATTATAATAAAGACTGCTGCTTTTGTATATATTATATTACAAGACTGCTGCTGTTTTTGTGTGTATATGTGTATGTGTATATATATATATGCATCATATACATATGTGTATATGATGACATTTTGAATGCACAGAGATACCGTGATGAAATCCTGAGGCCCATTGTTGTGCCATTCATCCACGACCATCACCTCATGTTGCAGCATGATAAAGCACGACCCCATGATGCAAGGATCGGTACACAATTCCTGGAAGCTGAAAACATCCCAGTTCTTGCATGACCAGCATAATCACCGGACATGTCACCCATTGAGCAGGTTTGTGACGCTCTGGATCGGCGTATACGACAGCGTGTTCCAGTTATCCCAAGACCCCCCAATACAGTAAAACTGCACATTTTAGAGTGGCCTTTGATTGTGGCCAGCCTAAGGCACACCTGTGCAATAATCATGCTGTCTAATCAGCATGCCACACCTGTGAGGTGGATGGATTATCTCGGCAAAGGAGAAGTGCTCACTAACACAGATTTAGACATATTTGTGACCAATATTTGAGAGAAATAGGCATTTTGTGTACATTGAATAAGTCGTAGATCTTTGCGTTCAGCTCATGATAAATAGGGGCAAACACAAAAGTGTTGCGTTTATAATTTTGCTCAGTGTATATTACTAGTCTGCTGCTGATATAATATTAGAGATCACACTGGTCCCCGACACATCTCTTCTCTCTTCTTTCGTCCCTTCCTTCTTCTATTCTCAGCTTTGTGTAGGAAAGGATAGGAACTGACTGCGGCCCGCTCTGTTGTTAGGGTGGGACTGGGAGGAGGAAATGGCACGTACCTCACCTCAGTGCATGGAAGCGCTGCCTGGCAAGCACCTGTCCTGAACTCCTGGCACTGCTGGCAGCCTCTGGCTATTCGCGATCTGGATTGGCAGAGAGAGTCCCAGCGACCATCAACCAATTTAGATCTTGCTCCAATTTACACACACAGTGACATTCAGCAGCACACTGTCTGCAACAGTATGCCAGCCCGGGAGCCGGCGGAGCAGCAAAGTCTTGTGTGGTTGTCCCGGCTGCCGGCGAACAACAGACATGATGTCCATCCAGGCTGGTTGATCCAGCGGAGTCTCGGGAAGACGGGCCGGTCGCACCCTCCCTAGGTGGCAGTTTGCCCTAGGCGGCCACCCAGTTTCCCCAGCGGGAGCGCCAGCCCTGTCAACAATGAATGTAGCATGAAACTGTAATGTTACTCCAGATACTAACATGCTGCTCTATATTTGTTAGAGAATTGCTGTATGTCTAAGCTCCCTTGTAGATGTCTTTATTAAAATAAAGGGAAAACAACTATGCATTATTCAACAGAAGTCAGGTCAGAAAAATCATGTCCTTGTAGTTTCTATTTTGATGGTTTAAATCTGGCTTCTTAGGTCACTTAAGTAGTAATGTACTATTATGAATGCTCCAATGTACAGCTTTGCTTTTGTTGGTGCTAGCATATTAGGCTAAACTGCTAGATAATGCATATGTTGAAGAACATATGATAAGTGTAAGGTTGAGAGCAATTTCACTAACCCAAGACGTGTTTAGTGCCTTAATAAGGGGAGATGGAAGTTTCAACTGATCGGCTTATGTTTTATATCATCTGGCTGTGAAGGATAAAAAGCAGTCACAGCATCTTCTGTGACTAAGAACTAATTTAAATTAGGGCACAGAACAAGAGGCATTAAGTCCAGTAAGCAATCATTTCCACTTCACAGTGGACCTTTTAAACGCTTTACTAGGGGAAAAAATAACTTTTCAGCTGAGTTACACAAAACTGCACTTTCTAAACAAGAAACAATCTTATGCTTTTTTTACATTACATGTAACTTCATAGAACAATGGTAATTATTATGGAATTACACCTAACACTAAACATTCAACCTTCGATGTCACTCAGTGGGGTTGATTTACTAAAGGAGTGTAAAAGTTTCATTCCTAGATTGTAAGCTCTAGTGAGCTCTGATTCCTCCTGTTTTGTATTGTAATTGTACTGCTTTCACATTGTAAAGTGCTGCAAATACTGTTGGCACTATATAAATCCTGTATAATAATAATAATAATTTACCTTTGCAAAGTGACTCTACTAATTTACTATATCAACCCCATTAAAGAATCTACTCGCCCCCCCCCCCCCCCCGCAAAAAAAAAGAAAAAAATTTGCTGTTTAACTGGAAACATAAAGCGGCACTTCCACCTCCTTAATTAAATATCCACACCTGAATGGCCAGTGCACGGATTGCGGTCCACTGCAGAACAGGAGAAATAAAGGAAGATCGCCAGTGAATCTGCTGTTTATTAGTCCTTTGATGTAGTGGCTGCATTAGTTTCCTTTTTCAGGATTTGTTCCTTCATTTTCACCTGGTGATCCTGCCAGTAACACACTTCCTGTCCTAGGTTGACAACTCTCACTCAGTACACTATTTCTTTGGAGCAGGAGCCTTTCCAGCCTAGACTGCTTTCCTGATTTGGACTACATGTTTAAAAAAACATAGCATACAAAGCTGATGACATTGGTGAGATTAAGGGCTGGTTCACACCAGAATCACAAAGGAATGCATCCCGCTTTCCTGTTCAATGCAATTTTGAAGCCTTTTAATTTGAATGGGCTGAAAATCGCACTGAAATGCAGAAAAGGCAGTGCATACAGTACTTTTAAAAACGCGCCACCCCAAATCGCAAGGTACTATGGTACCATGCAATTTCGTGCCCGCAAACGCACTGTTTGGGGTGCCGTTAACAATACATGGGCAGGAGCAGTGGGTCGCAAGGGCAGTCTGAGAGTGGTGCAGGAAACATGCACAGAACACACCTTTTCCACGCCACGTTCTGGTGTGAACCAGCCATTAAAGTGGAACTTAACTGGCTATGAATAAGGCTAACAGCCAAAACGCATATGTATTTCCTTTACTCCACCTGCAATAAAACGTCAACATTCGGAAGAACGCATTGCCAGCTTTTATCTCTCTTCCTCATGGAACATAACTGTATATAAACACCACAGACTGAAAACACAATATAACCACAGATTTTACCCCCTTCACGACCAGGCCATTTTTTGCTATTTAGCACTGTGCTATTTTAACTGGTAATTGTGCGGTCATGCAATGCTGTACCCAAACCAGATTTCTATAATTTTTTTTAACACAAATGAGCTTTCTTTGGTGGCATTTTATCACCACTTGGTTTTTAAATTATTTATTATATAAATGAAAAAAAGGCAAAAATATTTGTTACTTTCTGCTATAAAACAATAGCAAAAAAAACTAATTTCTTCATAAATTTTGGCCAAAATGTATTCTGCTACATGTTTTTGGTAAACAAAATCCCAATAAGTATATATTGTTTATTTTTTTTATACTACTAATGGCAGTGATCAGCGACTTACAATGGGACTGCGATAGTACAGCGGCCAATCTGACACTAACGGTAGCTGGGGTGGAACTGACTGACAGTGACATCACCAGTGACACTAATACAGTGATCAGTGATAATACTATACACTGTCACGGTACTAATTACAGGAAATGGTTAACATCTAGGTCAATCAATGGGTTAAATGTGTGCCTAACAATGTGTAATGTGTGCTGTTATTAACTGAATATCTCTAAGAAGCAGACAGATGGTTCCCTCTGTATAGACAAAATGGCATTTTGGCCTAGGCCAGAAACCAGGAAGAAACTGAATAAATGTAGAAAAAAAAGATTAAAACAAATAAATATAATATACCTTCCTGTCTATTTACTATTGCTAACAGCATAAGGAGTAACAATAGTTAATGCTTATTGAAAGAGTTTTTTTTCTGCTTTCACACAAGCGACACGGACACAAAAAAAAGTGTGCTCTCTGATTTTACTTCAATTAAATCTAAACCCAAGAACAAACATTTAATATATAGTAGCTTACCAGTCCTAAGATGCGGTGGACTGCATGAGTTTTTTTTCAGTACATTTTCTGCAAATACAAAAATACATGTTGATTTTGTCAGAATTTAAGGAGTCTGTTTTTAAAACATTAATTGGACAAATATCACACAAAATCATAAAGGTTGCACAAATTTCTGTAATAGGGTAATTCCACCCCATCTAGTGGCCAAAATGCAATATATCTTTTCTTTGAGGTATTTCAGAATACTATACCGCACTTTGGCCAGTTGTTGGAGCTGATGATCAGAGGAATTATTCTATTACAGAACGTATGGCAAAAATGTGTGCAGCCTGCACAAATATACAGTATATGTGAAATTTGTCCAGTGACAGTTTTAAAATGAGTCCCTTAAATTCTAACAAGATCAACAGAAAATGTACTTAGCCTGAAAAAAAGAAAACAAATGTAGCCGTCACATTTCAGGACTGGTAAGTTGCTATATATATGTATATATGTAATGTATAGCATGCATGGGAACATTTTTATATATATGCATTCACATTACAAACCCACCACCAACTTACCCTGAAAAAAATTGTTTTGAAATCAAAACACATTGGAATTAGACATGTGCAGAACAAAAAAATTTGTTTTGTTTCGTTTCGTTATTTAAATAAATTTGTTTAGTTAAATTTGTTTTTGAAATTTGTTTTGTTTATTCATTTTTGATCTCGATTTGAGTTTTCTGATTTTGGTTGAATTGAATTCAATTTAACCGAATTCAGAAAATTTGAATCGGCTTTCGAATTTGAATCAGCATTCGAATTTATTCTATTCCAAATTTGAGTTTCAGAAGACGGATTATTATATTCTTTCTATTTTATTCTATTCTTTTATTTTCTGTTCTATTCTTTTCTATTCTATTCCATTCAAATTCAAAATGATTCTTTTCGGAATTCAAATTTATTCTATTCAAAATTCAAATTTATTCTATTCTAAATTCAAATTTATTCTATTCAAAATTCAAATTTCTGAAGACTGTTATATTCTTTTTATTTAATTACTTTCTATTCTATTCTAGTCTATTGTTTTTTCTATTCTATTCTTTTCAAATGTATTCTTTTCGAAATTCGAATTTTAAAAAATGGTTATATTCTTTCTATTTTATTCTATTCTGTTTTTTTTTCCTATTCTGTCCTTTTGTATTCTATTTTATTCAAATCTATTCAATTTCTAATTCATTCTTTTCAAAATTGGAATTTTGGAAGATGGTTATATTCTTTTTATTCTATTCTGTTTAATAGTTTTTTTTCTATTCTATTGTATTCTTTTATTTTCTGGTCTATTATTTTCTATTCTATTCTACTATTTTCTATTCTATTCTTTTATTTTTTATTCTATGCTATTTTCTTTTATTCTTTTATTTTCTATTCTATTGTGTTCTGTCTTGGTCTATTCTATTCTTTTATTTTCTATTCTATTTTATTCTATTCTTGTTTTCAAATACGTCGATAAATGCTCAAAAAATGTGGCTCACCATTTTTACGTTTTTGATTCATTGGAAAAAAAATTTAAATAAATAAAATTTCTTAAAAAAAAAAAACGCTAATGCGGAAAAAGGCTAATAAACGCTGTTGCAAAAATGTTAAAAAACTTTGAAAGACTCACTGCAAAGCTACTGGCATTTTTATAACATTATTGTAACGCCCAGTGTGCATGGAGCCTAAAATTATAAAAAAAAAAAAAAAAAAACCCAAAAAACAGACAACACCCTTTACTTGACAAGGTCAACAGATACCCAATAGTGCAAAGCGTGGAGGCATGGATCCTTGGAGGTAGATATAGGTCCATAATTCACACAGAAAAATGATATATGTGTATCAGTGGGTTTGGTCCATGATCTCCTCCATGCTAGCTTGTCAATGCATTTCACAACATGAATTGCTTCCTCGGGACATACTGGGTAGGTGCTGATATAATTAAAATATACAAAAAAAAAGAACTATAAATAAGTATCAACAATCTAACACTGTATATGCATAATTATTAAACAATTGTATATTTGTTGTACATCTTGGAAAAAAGCATAATGGGAGGGGAAAGGGAGGCAGAAAAAAAAAAAACACAACCTACAACACAACACAACACATAACACATAAAAAACGTATTTAATAGACATACATATATTTACCACCACTACACGTATGCTTGCCTGCTTGGCCTTGAACACCAGGTATGGAGTGACATAACATAAATAGAACTGGGAGCCGATTCAATCCATCCACAGGTAGAAGTCTAAATGTTGAGGCATGAAATTCTTCTAGGATACACCCTGAACTAAATGACCAACTTATCTCCAGATTTCTTTACTTGAAACATATTGTTAGGTGGATTTTTTTTTTTAAGAGACTCTCATATGTTGAACTGTTTCCAAAACACTGCTGAAATGTGCTCTGTACAATGTGTTTATCCTTTTGCACTAGTGCAGGGGGTAGGCAACCTTGGCCCTCCAGCTGTTTTGAAACTACAAGTCCCATGAGACATTGCAAACCCTGACAACCACAGGCATGACTCCTAGAGGCAGAGGCATGATGGGATTTGTAGTTTCACCACAGCTGGAGTGCCGAGGTTGCCTACCCCTGATCTAGTGTGCAGCTGCATGCAGACAGCCTATATAAGTGAATAGATCCACAGCGGCTGTACGGATGGACGTGCACAGCAGAGTTTGACATGTGCACAGGGATGGGTGCACGTCCTTGGATGTACAGGCTGTGCATTGGGGACTGCGCACGCGTCCCTTCGTATCTTGTACCATAACTAATTGATACTGTGGTTTATATATGTTGTATCACATGTAATCTGTAGTCTTTATCTTCTTTTTTTTTTTCCTCAGGTAACTGACTTAAAATATGAACTTGATGATCAAGAAAAGAAAAATAAACAGCTAACAAATGTATATGACAGACTTTCACAGGAAGCAAAGGAGAAGGTAATGAAATATGATAGTTTATTTATTAACAATGATGAATCTTGTGCAGGTTTCTATAGCATATAGACCAATAAAATATATATTCTTTTATATATATCCTTATTGAAGAGATCTCCTGTATCACTGATCAGTGTAACTAGGACAGGTATAGCACAGCACAATAAGGGGTATCTCACCTGTGGGGACCATGACAGCAATAAAAACTTAACCACTTCAGCTCCGGAAGGTTTACTAGTCATAACTAGACTATTTTTTGCAATACGGCACTGCGTTACTTTAACCACTTCAGCCCTGGAAGATTTTACCCCCTTCCTGACCAAAGCACTTTTTGCGATTCGGCACTGCGTCGATTTAACTAACAATTGCGCGGTCATGCGATGCTGTACCCAAACAAAATTGACGTCCTTTTTTTCCCACAAATAGAGCTTTCCTTTGGTGGTATTTGATCACCTCTGCGGTTTTTTATTTTTTGAGGTATAAACAAAAAAATAGCGTCAATTTTGAAAAAAACGCAATATTTTTTACTTTTTGCTATAAAACATTTACAATAAAAAAAAATTTAAAAAATCAAATTCTTCATCAATTTAGGCCAATATGTATTCTGCTACATATTTTTGGTAAAAAAAATCCCAATACATGTATATTGATTGGTTTACGCAAAAGTTACAGCGTCTACAAACTTTGGGATATTTTTATTTATTTTTCGATTTTACTAGTAATGGTGGCGACTTATAGCGGGCCTGCAAAATTGCGGCAGACAAATCGGACACCTAACTGGCACTTTTGACACTTTTGGGGACCAGTGACACTAATACAGTGATCAGTGCTAAAAAAATATACACTGTCGCTGTACTAATGACACAGGCAAGGTTTGGTTAACATCAGGGGCGATCAATGGGTTAAATGTGTTCCCTAGGAGTGATTGCTAATTGTGGGGGATGTGCTTTGACTGAGGGAATGTAAAGATTTGTGTTCCTGCTTATGATCAGAACATTCCCCTCTCACAGAATGGTGATCTGCCTTGTTTACATAGCAGACCGCCGTTCTGCCTTTCTCCTGAACGATCGGCGGGTCCCAGTGGACATCGAGTCCCCTGGACACGCTGATTGGCTCTCAGTGTGTTCCATCACAGCGGGAGTGGGTCACCGGCAGCGCGTCTGCGCCCCCGAAACCTAAAACTATCAGATCACGTACCAGGTACATGATCTGGCGCAGAGCGACTGCCCTGCCGCAGTAAATCTACGGTGGGTGGTCGCTAAGCGGTTGAAGTAGAACTACAGGCAAAACGTTTTTCTTTTCATTTTGGATAGAGCATGGGAGGATTATAAACCCTATCAGATTTTTTTTTTTTTGCCATTTATGTACCATTGCGGAGATTTCCCTTCACTTCCTGTCCCATAGCCAAACAGGAAGTGAGAGGAAATCCTTGCAAATTAAGAGAATTCCTTGGGGCCCTCAGGTCACCAGAACTAGTGTCCGCATTGGAAGATTTCCTCTCTATTACTTTTCTGGGGACAACCCAAAATTTGTGATTTTCTTTTACTTTCACTTTCAATAATAATGAGACACAGGATAAATAGAGAGGGTGAATCGCCCTAACGGGGACACAAACAGCAATAAAAACTGACAGGCATTCTAATCCCTCTCTGTTCTAGCCAAAACTAAAAAAAAAGTTTTGCCTTTAACCACTTGCGGACCGCCCGCCGTAATTATGTTTGAAGTGGAATACCATCGTTATGGCAGCAGATAGCCCCCAGTATCCTCTTCAACGGCAGATGGTCCTCTTTCAGATAAAAGTGGTGTCCGTGGCGGCAGATCACTTTTATTGGGGGCGGGAGAGGTCCCCTCCTGTCACGGTCCGGTCGTCTCTGCCACTTACCGGACCCGCCAGTAGCGGCGGAGACGATTGTGTTCTTTCCCCTGTGAGACTGGGTGCCAAGTGAGGGAAAGATGGCCCCCACTCAGCTCCATATCATTGGATGAGGCAAGCGACGTCAAATGTCACTTCCGCCCAGTGGTCTTAAAGAAGAATTTTTAAATTTTTTTTTGCAAAAAAAAAAAAGACCTTTATTTATTTATTTATTTAAATTGCCATTAAGTGTAAATTTGAGATCTAAGGTCTTTTTTGACCCCAGATCTCACATTTAAGAGGCCCTGTGATACTTTTTTTTTCTATTATAAAGGATGTTTACATTCCTTGTAATAGGAAAAAAAGTGACCCAAATTATTTTTATTAAAAGTACAGTGTAAAAAAAAAAAAAGTAAAATAAATAAGAAAAAAAAAGTTGCGCCCGCATATGAACACGGTGTTCAAACCACACATGTGAGGTATCACCGCGATCGTTAGTGCGAGAGCAATATTTCTAACAAAAGACCTCCTCTGTAACTCAAAACTGGTAACCTGTAGAAATGTTTAAATGTCGCCTATGGACATTTTTAAGGGTTAAAATTTGTCCCCATTCCAGGAGCGGGCACAATTTTGAAGCGTGACATGTTGGGTATTTATTTATTTGGCGAACATTATCTTTCACAATATAAAAAAAATTTGGGCTAACTGTCTTATTGTTTAACTCACAAAAGTGTATTTTTTCAAAACAAATTGCGCTTGTAAGACCACTGCGCAAATATGGTGTGAAATAAAGTATTGCAACGACTGCCATTTTATTCTCTAGGGTGTCTGAAAAAAATATATATAATGTTTGGGTGGGGGTTCTAAGTAATTTTCTAGCAAAAAAAAAAAGATTTTAACTTATAAACACCAAGTCTGAAAAATAGGCTCGATCCTTAATTAGTTAATTACACTGAGGTTTTAATCCTTCCCTACTTTATATAAAACAACAAAAATCAAACTGGCTGGAGTCCTCTTTAGGATATAGGCTTGGGTCACACTGCCACGGCTTCAGATCTGATCTGTGAGACCCCAAGTCACGTGACATGTGAAATCCCATGTTAGTCAATGAGAGCTGTCTTAATTAGCACTACTGAAGTTGCTCCGACTTTACAAAAGGTTCCTTTACTACTTCAAGGCGACTTCCATCCGACCCATAGGCTTTAATGGAAGTCGCCTCCAAGTCGGATCCTCATCTATACTGATGTGATTTGGATTCGACATTGCAGGAAGATTACGCAGGCATTCCCTGTGGTGTAGACCCTCCTTCACCCACAGTCTCATTAAGTCCCATCATAGTATAGTAGTACTTAAGTTGCATCAAGTCAACAGCAAATCGCCAGGAAGTTGCCTGGCTAAGTCGCATCGTCATACATAATTAGGTTATTTATTAGATGTTTCATGGAAAGCTGCTAGTAACACCTTATTTCTGTTAAAGGAGTCTGAAATTCAGTCTCAGTTATCACATTTGGAACAGCTGCTTCATAATAAGCTGCATGCACTAAGGGATTTGGAATATGAAAATAAGACCCTCACTCTTGAAAATGAAGACCTGTCAATAAAGATCTCAAACAGGTAAAGTAGCAGTATGTTTGCTATCATATTCCATCTTTTCTTGCTTATTGCTAGTGTAAATAGTTTTGCTCTGCTTCCTCCTAGGCTTCTTCCTAAGAGGCTTCTTCCTAAAAGCTCTCTAAGCCTTGCATAAATGTTCCTATATATTTCCATTGTGTTTCTCTGGGGTTTAGGCTTGCATCTGGACGAACTTTTTGCATCCATTGTTGACACATCACTGTGTCCATGACTGAATGCAATATGGCATAGCTCAGGCCATTGGGTGGCCTCTTTTTTTATAGAGAATTTGTTCATAAATGGTTAGGAAATTTTGCCACAATATAGTTTTATAGTATAGTCACAAATTCACTTTAATGTAACTGGTTGTAACTGTTTTATACATGTTTTGACCAACAGTCAAATGGTCAGAGCAAACAATCCAGCTCATGCTAAGATGAGCTGGATTGTTTGCTCTGTGAGCTGGTGTACTCACTTTAAATAGTTTGCTGGAGCAAGCTGGTCTAAACAAGCAATTACCTTCACTAAAGCCAGCCATAGACAAAGGGTTACAGGAAAGGAAATCACCTGAATCCCCTTCAACACTATTTTAAAATTATTGCTGGTATTGTGATTATTTATGAATTTATGTATGATGGGTTATACATAATATTATTTATTAGCACTTTAGAAAAAATTATTTCACTCATAAATATTTATTTATTTATGCTTATTTATTCACGGATTCAACTTGTTTTTTTCACGATTTTTGTGTCACAGTAGTAAAATAGATTTTTATCATTAGCATATTATTTTAGCACCATCACTCTACCTATAAATAGTGGATATTGCTATATGTGGCTAACATAGAGATCATTGATCCTAGTAATTATAGCTGTAGCAACTACTACCCAAAAGTTTCAATTTTGTTTATGTTTACACAAACCTGCACATATTAAGTATTGGTAATATTGCGCAAAATACATTCAATATCTACTGTATCAAGTGTTGGTGTGAAACACCCCCATTTTGCTGCAATATTGACACCTGTTTTATAGGATTATTTATTAGAAATGATCTAGTCACTATTTATTTGTTTTACATCTACCAGCGCGAAGGAAAATTTTTATTAATTCAAGGTCCTATCACACATTTTCCCTCGGAAAATCCGACCGTGTGTACGGGGCATTAGACTCACCAATTTGTGAGTAGGTCCACCTACTTGAAATAACTTTTTGTTAACCATCTTAGGGAGACTCATTTAGCTACAAATACATCTTTTGCCCTGTGTGTTGCTCTCTGGTAAATGTGCCCCCATATCTGCCTTTATGACCTGTGCGGTCCTCTGCTGTATCTTCATCTGCATAGCTGCTCTGCCCCACTGCCACTCTATGCCATTATTACTTTTATTACATGATTATCTCCTGAAGAAGCACAATTGGTGCGCAAAACTAATAGTACAATCGCACACATCATAAAGGTAAATATGGGGGCGCATTTACCAGAGAGCAACACATGGGGCAAAAGATGTATTTGCAGCTAAATGAGTCTCTAGAGATGGTTAACAAAAAGTTAATTCAAGTAGGTAGTCCTCAAATTGGTGCGTCTAAGGGTTGCCATACAGGAAGGCATGAGAACAAATTAGACATGAACAGATTTCTGTATTAAATGCACAATAGTACAAAGTAGCCCCAAAAGAGAAGGGTGTAAAGGTGACACCCAGTCATCATGGGAATCAGCATAGCATTGCCATAGGTGTAGGAAGAATGTACTTCCTGGCATCCAGCTGGATGGGAGATCCTACTGCCACCCTATGCCCTTATTACTATTATTACATGATTATCTCCTGAAGAAGAACGTTTGGTGTGCAAAACGAGTCGAGCGATCAGTATCAAGCAGTACTGACATTACCTGATGATATCTGTTCAGGTTATTCCCTGTGTCATTGTGGTACCTTTGGGGTACTTATCAGCCCTAGGGATGTTATAAATACAAATTATTTGAGTCTCACTGCCCACTAGCTGGTCAGTGAAAAATTTGTTTTTATTCACAATTTATGGTGTATGTGTTTTTATAATTGTTTACGTCCATTTATATTTTGCTATAATAAAGATTCTATGTAAAAACATGTATCTATGCCTATAAAGTCCATTCCTTCTCCATTTTCAAATTGCTGTTGATCATTATCAGGACGTAGCATATTTTATCTGTGTTGCCCACAGTACCACCCTGTGAGGACAGCACATTCCTTTTTTCTATCATGAATACAGCTTGCTGATAGTCAGGGGGCTGGGGATGTTACAGATGGGCGGAGCTATGAGGTTTAGGTGAGTTAATGTCCCTCCCTTTCATTTTCGTTCTGTTTTCGTTCATTGACAACAATTAGAATTGATTTTCATCATAATTTTCATCAATTGAATTTGAATCAATTAATAATTTGAATTTTTTTTTGTTTCGTTTTTCGTCACTGAAAACAAGCAGCTGACGAAAATTATGATGAAAATATTTTGGTCAACGAAATTAACACTGTTTCACATCTCTTTATTGTAGACTTTGGATCATTGCATGTAGGGTGTAATTCTGAGTAAGACTAAGATTAGCAAATAGTTTCAGTATATTTTTGCATCTTTTCAATGAATGCTGAGCATTCTTTGATTGCACAAGGTGGAGGGAATGATGTCACTGCCCGCCTTTCCACTTTGTCTAATCAGAGTTTGCATCTATTGAGAGAAGGCAAAGCAATCTCCTTGAATGGTCCCCATGCCAAGTGGGTGACCTTCTGTGTTCATAATAGATGAGGGCAGCCACTTGGCACAGACCTGGAAGCTAGTGAAGATAACTGAAGTATATGTGTTTACTAGAGTGATTTCCAGTTTCTAGAGAGATCCCACAGGTATGCTAAATACAAAGTTACATTGGTCCAAGCTGATGTAAAAATATCTTCAAGTAGATTTTCTTCTATTCTTTTTTTTCTTTTTTTGAACTAGCTATAAAACCAGAAATAAACTTGAGGCAAATATTAGGCGAATGCAGAAGAGCTGCATGAAAAATGAAGAACAGACTACCAAAGTTTCCAAAGAACTCTCTAAAGTGTCCGTCACCCACTCAGCATCCAAATCTAAACTGGCTGAACTGGAGGACAAGTCATCTAAAGAGGAAAGACGTCTCAAGGTGCTTTATACAGAAACCTTTTCCCAGTTTTGCCACCCTTCAAATGTATTATACTTAACTGTATAGTAAAACCTTGGATTGAGAGTACCTTGGTTTGAGAGCGTTTTACAAGACAAGCAAAATTTTTAAACAAATTTTGACTTGATATACAAGTGATGTCTTGATTTACAAGTAGCGTCATGTCACAACTGAGTATAAAAGAGAAGAGAGGTTCTGCTAAGTGTAGCAATATGGTTACATTTAATGAAGGTTCTACATCTAGCAACTCACATGGTTGATGATTAAAAGAGGCACATCTAAGTATGCAGGCATCTGGGGTAAAGCTGTCCAATTAAACCATCCTCCTCACCACCATCAACGTCATACCTTCCACTGTGCGCTCCACGAGAAGTTCATGCAACGCTTTCAGATCGCTCTACTGCAGGGTAGTCTTCCCGGTCACGATTGCAGACTGACAGCGGTGCGGAAGATGGTCTATGTGGACAGCTTTACCCGGATGCCAGCATACTTAGATGTGCCTCTTTTAAACATCAACCATGTGAGTTGCTAAATGTTGTACCTTCATTAAATGTAACCATATTGCTACACTTAGAGGCGCCTCTCTTCTCTTTTATACTCTGTAGCTCCTGATGGATTTTGCTTCTAATCCGCTTGTGGAGGCTTCCATTTGTGGATGGAAATTTTATGGTTACACAACCTGGTCACATTGCTATATCTTTTTTTTAGATGGACTATAAACTGAAGGACCTATGAATAAATGGTTGTGGAACGATTCATTTGAGTTTCCATTATTTCTTTTGGGGAAATTTGCTTTGGATTACAAGCATGTTTCTGGAACAAATTATGCTCTCAATCCAAGGTTTTACTGTATATGAAAAATTGATAGTTCTTTATCTAGCCTAGAAGACTTCTGTGCCAATTAATGTGTAATAGATTCATGAAATATTCTGGATTCATAAGAATTTTTAAGGTGTTTTTTAAAGCTGGTTTTGAAAAATTATTTGTGTTATTGAAAATGATCACAAGATGGCAGTATCCTTTAACACTTCGCAGCAGCAAGCCTCACTACCATCAGACTTATTTAAATGATGGAACAACAATTATAAGTTGTAGAATTGCTCCACAGCTACAGAGCCTGTCATTAAATAGTTCAGACTTTCCTATTTTTTTCAAACTCTACATTATTTACGTTAACTGACAAAAGCAATAGTTACTAATAATTTGTTTTATTTGATCCTTTTTTGGCTTTTTTTAATGCATTGACATACTAAAATAGTTTGTGACGTTGCACTGAATTCTGTTCACTATATGGGAGGTCAGTCAGTTATGCACACAGCATTCATTTAGGCTTGGTTCACACTATGGACCACATGTGAATTGCACAGGAACTGCACTGCATTTCTGTTCAGTACACATGCAATTCATTTTGAATGTGCTCAAGTCACACCGCATTGCAACAAAGTCGTACATGCACCAATTTTGGAACCGTACTGCAACCGGATCAGATGGTACTTTTGTACTATGCAATCCAGTGCTGGCAAATGCACTGCATTTGCGACCTGCATTTGGGGTGTCGTTAAGATGACACCCGCTGTGTATGACAAAGGCAGTGCGATTTAAATGCAGTGCGATAAACGCACATGGATTGCGGGTTTTCCCGCACCTCATTAGTGTGAACCTAGGCTTTACTTCAATCTAAATTTATTGGAAAATTATTATACAAACAAACAGTAATTCATACATAGATGGCATAATCATACCATCAAACATATTACAAAACATTACACAAACCAACAACAAATAAAAGGGAAAAAGGCAACATATAAACATCATGTATTGAAACCTTACTTACTGTAATCACATTTGAGTCCTACTCTTCTTCCCATAAAACCTTCTAATTTCCTGTTGATTCCCTGAAAGTCCTCCAGGAGGTCCATTTTTTTTTGGTTTGTGTAATGTTTTGCAATATGTTTGATGGTATGATTATGCCATTTATGTATAAATTCATGTTTGTATAATAATTTTACAATAAATTTAGATTGAAGTGAACCTAGGTTTAAGCTGAATATTATTCTGCTTATATTTTGCTGCACATTCTAATGCACACTGTTAGAAGCTTACACAAAGGTAACTGTTCACAAAAAGTTCAATTTTGAGTAGATTAAACATATCTTGCAAGATGCCCACAACATTCAGTTTCGGTATTGTGGCTAGAATTCGAATATATAGGCCTAATGATTTCCTTTACTAAACCCCTTCTGGTTATTAACTGGCAAGTTTACTTATCTCTCTATTCATTTTAGCAGTTGATTTCTATGTTTTTGGTATGTATGCACACTACTAATATACAGGGGGGGTAACATTGCAGTACCCATATACGTGCAAAAAGAGAAGGTGGAATTTATGCAGACAGCTAGGCAGTGATTGGTACAATTGTTGAGCTTCTTAGTTAATATAGTATATAACTTTTTACATATTTTTTTTTTTTGCATTTTTTACATCTCAACAGTTATGCCGCGTACACATGGGCGGACTTTTCAACGGACTAGGTCCGGCGGACTTTTCTATGGACTTTCCGACGGACTTTCGAATGAACGGACTTGCCTACACACGATCAACCTAAGTCCGACGGATTCGTACGTGATGACGTACGACCAGACTAAAATAAGGAAGTTCATAGCCAGTAGCCAATAGCTGCCCTAGCGTCGGTTTTTGTCCATCGGACTAGCATACAGACGAACAGACTTTTCAACCGGACTCGAGTCCGCCGCAAAGATTTGAAACATGTTTTATTTCTAGGTCCGTCTAACATTTGGGGAAAAAAAGTCTGCTGGAGCCCACACACGGTCGAATTGTCCGATGGAGTCCGGTCTGCCGGACCTATTCCGTCGAAAAGTCAGCTCGTGTGTACGCGGCATAACTTGCACTACAAAGATAGTACAAACCTTTATAGTAATATTTAAGTTTGTTCCCAGCAAAAGTTGGAGTTCCCTTCTACATGCAAAGGGTGGATGGTGAAGCCCACTTTGTCTACTGAATTGGATGGGGGAGTCCACTTTGTCTGCTAGATTGGAAGGGAAGTGACAGAAGTCACTTTGTCTGTTGGGGTGGATGGGGGAATCCACATTGCCTGATGTATTGGATGGCAAAGTCTACTTTGTATGCTGTGGTGGGTGGGGAAAGCTAATGTAGCCACCACATTTAAGGGCTGGCAAGCTGCAACATATTCATTTTTTGTTTTTCTAAGCTTAGATATGCTTTAAAATAAGATAAAGTGTTGTGTAGTATGTACACAAATCAATAACAACTAATCTTTTTTTTATGCAATTGCTTTAAACTAAAACAAGATTGGTTGCTATTATGGATGAGCTTCAGATTTTGGTCGACTATGAGTTCGACCCAAACCCAGGTTCTTCGTGGTTCGCCAAATGGGCAAACTAAGTGGCCGAATGTTGCCCAGTTTTCCTGCCCACCTGAATTTCCAGCTGCTGCAGCCAGAAAGTCATTCATTTAGTGGTTGGTATCATTGACGGGTTGTGAGGATGAGGCCCTTATTCCCATCGACATGGGGAGAATGTGCCAAAGTACTATTCCAGTGTTGAGGGCATGTGGCCTGTTACGGTTGGTGGGAGGTGGTTATGCTTGCTGCCCCCTTTTGCTGCTGAGTTTGGTATAGATTTTGGGTACAGACCGCATGCTTTTTTTTTTGCCTGGGGTTTCTCTTAAAACATTTTAACAGACCCTTATCCAGGCATGCCTGGGTGGCAAGGAAAGGATGAAGCAGAAAGTGTGCAACCCTACCCCCATCCTAAACCGCACCAGGCCTCCTACTGTAGGTCTGCTAAGGACTTTAAAGGGGACCCCTAAAAAAACAAATGACAACCTCCCTTTCCCAAAATTCATACTAGACTCTTACCCTTGATAAGGATCTGGTATGGATTTTGGGGGAGACCCCAGGCACACAAAAATGGCATAAATAAAAAAAATCTGTACCAAATCCATATACAGGCATGCAGCCTGGCTCCCACTCTTGGCCCAGTGTGTATGGGGGTCTGTGAGGAGGGGTGGTGTGGAATTATCAGTCTTAGAAAGCCTCATTTTAAAACGAGGATCTCCAAAAATGCAGCCCTCCTCTATGTGCATGAATAGAGAGCACATAGTACCCCTTGTTTCTCATTACAAGGAAAAGTTGAATAGTAAATAAAAACACAGGCATCATAAAAAACTAATTTTTATTGAAAAAAAAAACATAGCCTGGTATAAATCCAATGTAAATCATTTAATCCAGTAAATCTAACATCAATCATGATATATGATGACACAGCAACCAACCGCTACTCCTGCCTCTTCTCTACCGATGACCTGCCGCTACGCCTATCAAAAAGGACAGTATCTGGCTGGCTGCTAAATGTGAAAAAAAAACACCCAGGGATCCCAGATGACATCATTGTCCTTTTTTTTTCTCTTAAAAGGACAGTATAAATTTTTAGTAAACAAAAATGGGTATGGGGATTTTACAAACAAAGACACTGTCTTTTACAAACAGATTGAAAAAGGCTGGGAGCTGTCATTTAGCAAAAATATATATTTTTTTCTAAATGACTTGTTTGTGGGAGTACAACTTCACAAGCTGGTTTTAGACATCTCCAATGTATGCTATTTAAAACAATTGCGTATTGTTACAGTTGCTTTTTAAGCCGCATTAAAAGACCCACCCACTCCTTCTAAATATAACTTTTTGTTGCATTGGTGTATGTCCCCAGGGTAGTGCCCAGCAACTCCATGTACTTTTTTAACAAAAAAGCTTGCAAATATGCCATTAAAAAGTCCAGGAAAAAAAAACAAGATTCAGCTCCCAGAGACTTTTGTGGATTTCAGGTGAACCAAACATAGCAGCAGGGCTGGTGCAAGGATTTTTGACACCCTAGGCGAAATCTCATTTTGCCGCCCCCCTTTGGCTCCACCCCTGACTCGACGCCCTTTGCCCTGCCCATGTATACCCCATGCCCATCAAATGCAGCCCACCAGCTTCTATCAAATTCAGCCTCACCAGCGCCCATCAATGCAGCCTCACCAGTGCCCATCAAATGCAGCCTCACTAGCACCCATCAAATGCAGCCTCACTAGCGCCCATCAAATGCAGCCTACCAGCACCCATCAATGCAGCCTCACCAGCGCCTATCAAATGCAGCCTCACTAGCACCCATCAAATGCAGCCTCACAAGCGCCCATCAAATGCAGCCTACCAGCACCCATCAATGCAACCTCACCAGCGCCTATCAAATGCAGCCTACCAGCACCCATCAATGCAGCCTACCATAAATGAATTTTTGCTTGCTTCCATTCATTTGAGAATTGGGACACAGACACAGCCGTTGCACCTCTGACACTGTGTGAATGGAGCGACGGCTGTTCTCTAATGCTGAGACTTAGGTGCTTGCTGCAAAGAGAAGAGAGTAGGAAAACCAGTGGCCGGGCACCCTAAGTAGCAGTGCGCCCTAGGCGGCTGCCTAGTTTGCCTAGTAGTAGCACCGGCCCTGCATAGCAGTTCATATCAAGCAAACCAAGCTTTGCTCATCCCTATTTGCTATGAATTACTATACCTTGCATGTAACTATTGTTCTTTGTATTGACATTAAAGCTGATCTCTGGGCACAAAAACCTTCAAAATATATTCCTCAAAATTCACAAAGAATATACAGTCATATGAAAAAGTAAACACATCTGTGGAAGTTATTGGCTTTTTCATAATATTTGAAGAGTAGATCTTCATTCAAACAGTGCCTACAGATAAAGGTGTTCTACTAGTGTAAAAGTCAAGGAAAGATTGCCTTTTCGATAATTTATTCAGCACAAATATCAATAGATGTAATGATGTACTGTAAAACACCCTTGCCTTAAAAAGCTGGTATTGCCCCTCTTTAGCCAAAATGACTTGGTGTTTTGTATAACTGCCCACCAGTCCCTGACATCTATACTGTACAATGTTTGACCATTTCCCCATGCAAAATTTCTTTGGTTGCAAGATGTTTGTGGGTTTCATAAACTGACGATTTAACTCCCCCACAACATCTCAATGGAATTCAAAATGGGACTTTGACTTGGCCAGTTCATAAACCTCCATTTCTTCTTTTGAGCCATTACTTAGTGGATTTTCTAGTGTGCTTTGAATCATTATCATGTTGTAATATCTATTTCCAGTTCAACGTCAACTTTCAGCCAGATGACCACACATCAAGCCACTTTGCTATGATGCACATTTAGCCACCCTGCCTTAAGCAGGGATGCTTATAAATTTAGTTCTGCATAGCTGCAGTCAGCCAATGCCACTTTGTAGTCTATGGTTTGTAAAGCTCCCCCTAACATCTGTCATCTCTGGCACTGTCACCTCTGGTATTAGTGTAAGATCTTACAGTAGATATGGATTATGAATATTCATATCTTTTTCCAGCTCACCACTAGGGTTTTCCCTTGCCATTAGTGCATTATGGGAAAAAGTATAAATATTTGGGTCTGGCTAATGCAAGCTCTTTTCCTCCCCAACTCTTGCCCGGGGAGGATGCATCTGATGGAGCTTCTACTGTAGGCCTGTCTGCCTGAAGGGGCCTGGATGTGATGAAGCCTGGAGTTGAAGCCTGGTGCTGCTGATCTTCACTGGAGGTAGGATGAAGTCACATGGAGGTTGGTCGATTCTTCTGCCGAAGATTAGAAACAGGATGTTGACCAGAGGTGGATCCTACTGCAGGTGTCTTCAAGGTTTTTACACTGGAACCTCATGAGTGGGAGCTGAGTGCCTCCTGAGGAAAAAGGGATGCTGCCGTTACTGGTGATGTTTGCTAGAGAATTGCAACATAGGAGCATCGGTTTTGACTAAATACTTTTTTCCTGTGTTGTGCCAAATGATGTGATGAGATTCTGCTTTAGTCCTGAGCTACTGCAAACCTAACCCTCTCTCCCATGGACTGTGAGTAATAAACTCCTTTTCAGTTTGTCCCACTATGCCTAAGTGATCTTACCCCTGAGGTAAAATGTGAGCCCACCCTGTCTCTGGGGATATTGTCATGCCTCCAGGGGTCAGGGGGTGCTACACCTATTCATAGTTGACTTAATGATGCAAGCTACCCAGCACCTGAATCAGTAAAGCAACCCAAACCACAATATTTTCACTCCATGCTTCATGGTTGGTATAAGATTCTTCATGTCTACTGTCACTGTGGTTATACAACTCTAGCTTTAATTCATCCGTCTACAGCACATTGTTATATAAGGCTTGTTTCTTTCCTATATGTTCAATAGCATACTGTATTCTTGCTCTACTCTTCTTTTTGGAACACCTCCTCCCATGCAGGTTCAATCGATGCAGTCTCTTGATTGTAGTTGCATGAAACCTGCTGAGCAAGATTTAAATGCAGATCCTGTAATGGCATTTTGAGGTTCTTTGAAACCGCTAGACTGGGCAGTCTTTGGCAAATTAGTAGTCATTGTAGATTATTTTCCTTTAAGTGGAATTATTCATTTCACATAATTCAGGCATCGTTTTAAATCCCTGGATTGACATATAGGCATGCACATCTTCCCTTCCAAAGGCCTTAGAGAGCTCTATTGATCTTGGTATCTTAACCTTACACCTGTCAATAGCAAAGAGAACACCAGACCCTAGAAATCTAATGTTTAAATAAAATAGGTTCCACCTGCATACTGTCTAAGGAGGTTCTGTTTATTGGCATCTAATCTTGAACACCTTCTGATTGCATTAATTTGAAGTGGTAGTAAATGTAGAGGTTTTGGCTAGGTTCACACATATCTGGCTGTGGTTTGCAGTCCGAAGTCCAGTGCGGTTTTGTTCATGGGTTCAGGTGCGAGTCAGGTGCAGATTTTTACTTGAATTCGCACCTAAACCAGACCCAAAATTGCACAGGACCCTTTTCAGAAATGGACCGCGGCCGTCCCGGGCATATGTGAACTGGCTCCTTTAAAACGCTTTTGATTCGCATATATGTGAACTGAGCCTTACTCAGTTTTCTATGTGACCAATCAGCATTTTTGTCAAATTGAATTATGAAAATGAACACACCATGTGAGCAATTTGTTAAAGTAAATCGCCTTTATCTGTAGATTACAATAAAAATCTAATTTGTGCTTGTTCAAAAATATTGAAAAAGGCAACAATTTGCATGGCATGTAAATCTTTGTGTGCACCAAATTCCTTTGCAAAGCTTTGACACTATCACTGTATTGCACGTAGAAAGCAGACATGTTGATGGAACCCAACAGGATCGTCCACTACAGGCTGCCCACAGAAAACTACAGGGAGTCGGATACAAGATCAGTCACCTTGCAGAAGGATAAAGAGCAGCATGAAATGGTCTTTATTACAGGAAGCTCTTGCACAGGGGCAAATTGCAGGAGTTTTTTTTTTCTTGCCTCTTGTATTTATATAATATTTATATAGTCTGGATTTCAGCTTTAAATTAGCCCAGTGATGCTTAGTAAAACTCCTGTGTACCCAATAATA
The DNA here is from genome assembly GCF_042186555.1 of Aquarana catesbeiana. Taxonomy (NCBI): domain Eukaryota; kingdom Metazoa; phylum Chordata; class Amphibia; order Anura; family Ranidae; genus Aquarana; species Aquarana catesbeiana. The sequence goes on along the minus strand of NC_133328.1, from coordinate 495,773,383 downwards.
TTTAAAAAATAAATATTTTATTAGAGAGAAACTTGGATGCTCCCATTACTGGGCTATACTTCTGAAAATGCATGTTGGCTGTTTGTCACGCTAATCCTTTGGCCTATTTTCAGTAAATGGCCTGGAACAGATATGTAGACCAAGTTTACTTTGCATTTACTGTAATTTTATATTTTCTCATATCATACCAAAACATGTTTTTTTATGTCCCTTGAGTTTTGAAGTAAACATGTTACTTTCTTCTCATATTGTCTTTTTTTTTCCTTTTGAAGAACTTGGTTGATTCCTTGAGGAAGCAAATTATTGAGGAAGTCAGAATCACTCAGAATACGCAGGTAAACCATTATAGCTGGGTTTGGCAAACCGTGGAACACTAAACTATATTTATTAATGGCTGTGGCATCTAGTCATTTTAAATTTTCATTGGCTTATTCAATGATGCAATGAGGAATGTGAAAAGTTTCCCAAATCATAGCAGCCAATCCGCATTTATCTTTTCCTGATCTGACTGCTGTATACTCTGTAGATTTTGTACTTTGGATATCAGTACAGTTTTGCACTGTCTTTTTGAGTAAGCCTCGCACTTGTATCCCCTAGTATAAGGAATTTTACTCTACAAAACATTTAGCTGCTTATTTTAGCTTTTGGCTTTTCTTTCATTTGTATACTCTTATCAGGCAAGAATAAATGCGCTTATAGCTGACAGACAGCAGAAAGAGAATGAAAACAAGAAACTCAAAGATGAATTGAGCAAGATGGTGAGAGAGATTGAACGGCCAGTTGCTGAGTTAGAATCAGAAATCAGGAAGTTAACAGAATTTCATGCTAAGAAATCAGAGGTATGTTTCTCTGAGGGTAATGCCTTCATATTATACTATGTTTGTGTTTAAAATTTTTGTTTTAAGCGGCTTTTGCATTATGGTCACAAAAAACTGATCTCCAGGTAGATGTAAAATAAACAAGTAAGCACTGCTCTGCATTTATCACTACATTATCACTACATCATTAATTGTTTTTTGGTTTTTTTTTGCCATAAAGCTGGCCATAGATGGAATGAAATTTGGCTGGTTAAGCAGGGACCAAATATATTTCGATCCATTCATGGCTTTTCCTGCTTGACAAAATTTGATCTAACAGTCATAGTAGAAGCGCGGATTCAGTGGACCTGATGTACCCAATGTGGTTGAGCATGTGATCCACCTAGATGACACCTAGTGGCCAATCAAGACTATTGGAGATTACTACCAGCTGATACTAGACACCAGTTTTATCACCTTAGGAAAGGAGATGAAACACATTTTATTCAGTGAAAAGTAATTGGAAAAGTAATTGGATGTTCTACTTAAGCAGAAGACTCCTGCATATCCTTTGAACAACCAGATCGGGTGGCTTTGCCAATCGAACTATCTTAGGGCCCTTTTTGCACTGACTCTTTCTACCACATTGTTCACCCATCTGAGAACCCCCTCAGAGCAGCCAGGTTTGGAATGCCCAAGGCATAGAGAACAACCACTCTAAACCTGCGTAGCGACAGGTTTTCTCCACCCACTCACTAGGAAGGCCTCATGTCCGTCCCCACCCGCTGCGTGACCGCGGCCTCAACAGTTGGAAGTCTATTTTGACATTTTTCCTTTTATTGTGGAAGCACTGCATTCTTGTTTTTTAATTAATCTACTACACTATAAGGCCTCCAGCCTACCTCTCTTTTTTTTTTTTGGTGGAATATTTGAGCTTGACCAGAAACCCCTGGCCAGCTCCTCAGGATTCTTTGGTCCATGACGTACCCTCACACCCTCACACCACAGACCTTTATCAAACAGACGACTTTTGTATAATGGATGTTGGAAAGTTTTAATTTGATCAACGGCTGCAGCACTGATCAGTGTATTCTGTCAGCAGAGAAGTTTCTGGTGTCCGAAAACAATAGCACAGCAGGGAGGACTCCTCCATACACCCTACTTGTGTGCATGGAGAAGTCAGTTTTTTTTATCAGTCCTCTTTTGAAAAAACAACCCATCTATGGCCAACTTAGGTATCCAAATTTGACATGGTATCAGCCTCTTGCTGTCCTGCATGGCAGAGTTGATAATGGGAAAAGAGAAGCAGAACATGGAACCAATCTTTTTTTCTATAGTCATCATGGGATAACTAGGAATATGCTGAGAGAGCAGTGTGACAGAGAGAGCTCATTAGTCTGCTGCTTCTCTCTTTTCACAGGCTGGGGGAGGGGCAAGACCTGTAATTGTTACTTAACTGGAACAGAGAATACCGCCCTATCAGACAGGGCTGTTTTATATGACAGAGCTGTGTATATTTCTGAACTGGTGGACAAAATTACATATCTGTTACCAGTTAACACAACTCCTTTACTGTATGTATTTATTTGCTTGTCTGGAGTTTAGCATTACAAAATAGAAAAACTCTGTTTTTAAATAACACTCCAAGGTAATCATTTATTTAACCCCTTAACCCCGGCGCTCGCAGGCCCTTTAAGACCCCTTTCACACTGGGGCATTTTTCAGGCGCTTTTGGGATAAAACATAGCGCCTGAAAAACACCTCCCCCGCAGTCCCAGTGTGAAAGCCCGAGTGCTTTCAAACTGGGGCGCTGCGCTGACAGGACGTTAAAAAAAGTCCTGCAAGGAGCATCTTTGGGGCGGTGTATACACCGCTCCTCCACCTATCCTGCCCATTGAAATGAATGGGCACTGCTGCCGAAGCGCCTGCGGTTCACACTGATGCGGTGCAAATTGGGTGCGAATTTAAAGTGGTACATTGGGGTTTTTTTTTTCTTTTGCATCACAATGCGAGGGGCTAAAGTCTGGTAGTTAATAAGAGGGTAAACAAAGCTTTAATTTTTCACTAAAAAGGGTGAAAGATACGAACATGTATGATTATTTCTGGGTATCAATTCAATAATAGGATAAGGGAGCCACATATTACATATTTATTTTCTTTGTGGTGTATTTTTCTCCTTGATTTATGCAGTTTCCCCTGTTTGTACAATGTAATTTTGTAAAAAATAATATATACTGGTAGAGCTACATAATCACATTGTGCATACATACAGTGCATATGTATTCTGCATCATAGTAATTTGAATAATTTTATGTTACAACATTTTTCAGGTAGGAAAGAACAGTTTTAGTAGAATATCCCACAAGGTTTATATTTTAATTGATGAATGAATTACATAGTATAGAAGGACTCATTTGTGTAGATGACAGGAGAAACTGCTTTTAGGTTGACATCCAAGGCCTGAAGTAAGTATGGAGTTAACAAATGGGTAGTGAATTTGCTGAAGTGGCAAAATGGACAAAAGTGTGGAAATTGCAGTTCAGTGAAAAAAGGTTCAAAACTATGCACTTGAATAAGAAAACTCAAAAGACAAGCTATAGGATTAATGACACTGTGTCAACTGCCTGTCACATTATGTCAGATTAAGCTACTGCATATAAGACGTGGCTTGCATTAGTGCATAAGACAAGTAATGTGTTCTGTGTACATACAATTTCAGACTCAGTGGCAGAGATGAGTAAAGTTTTGAAAATTAACCCTGCTGGCAATCCTCCCAATCCACAGATAACAATGCTTTCCACTGCTTTACATATTATCAGTATGCCTTGGTTTACTTTCAATAGGTTTTATTGTTGGTTTTACAGGGTTACATTCAACTTGAAAGAAATAACCAATAAATGTAAGATTACAATAAGTAGGAAAATCAACGTGTGCCTGAAACTGAGACAAAATAATTGTCAACTGGTAATAATTTTACAGTTTTTTTTTTTCCCCAACCTTATATTAGAATGTAAATATTGTAAATGTACATACAGTATGTATATAGAATTGTGCACTTTGCAGTGGTGGCTAGTGCTCGCCCACCCGCTAGCCAGCCCGCCAGCCCCAAACTTACCCCATCCAGGCGGCTTCCCCAGCCTCTCCTCTTGGCCAATCTGGTCGCTTCTCCTCCTGGCCAATCTGGTCTTAAGAACCACTTTCTGATTGGCCAGGAGGAGAAGCAGGAAGACAATAGCGAATGTTAATTCGCTAATGTCACAAGTGAGTGGGCTCAGGCACAGTGGTCTCTGCCCAACCCTTTTGAAGCCAATAAGAGCCTCAGGTTCTAATCATGCTTCTGTCTAAAAAAAAACAAAAAAAAACAAAAAAAAAAAAACCTCATAGAAATCCATGCACCGGGTGCCCCAAAAGGATTTTGTACAGAGCAGCTTTGATCCTCTTCTTTTTGGGTCCCCCGCTGGCTGTCCTGGCCTCTCCCCCCTGCCGAGTGACCCCAATAGTAAGCCTCTTGCTATGGGAACACTAGGGCAGGCTCACTCCCGAGTGGCTCGGCCCTGCCCCGCTATATCCTCATTGCACTGGCTGTGATTGACAGCAGCGGGATCCAAAAGCTCACGCTGCTGTGTGGGCCAATGTGGAGAGAGGGACCTGTTAGAGTTGCTGCTCTCTTGCACATGGCTGGATCGGGATGGGGCTTAGGTAAGTATACTGAGGGGCTGGGGGGAGCTGTACCCAGAAGATTTTTTACCTTAATGCATAGAATACATCAAGGTTTAAAAGCTTTGAGCCTTTATTCCCCACTAAAGTATTTGTTAAAATGCTTTCCCCAGCACTTTCAGTTTAGAGCTGTGAATGCTGCTGGCTCCTGCTTTCTCAGTGCAGCTTCCCTAAATTTTCTGAAAATATTTAGCTGTGGACAGTCGCCATTCAGTCTATTAGCTTGGAGAAGGAGGAGTGGGGGCTGAGCAGGAGAGTGCCTTGCCGCCCTAGGCTACGGGGCAGTTTTTCCAGAAAAATGACAGCTTAGTGCTTTGGTACTGTTAAGGCCGAGCATTGCAACAGTACAGAGAAATCTTGGCATTAATATATAAGCATCACCTGTTCTTCCCTCTTCAGATAAGGGAAACTTTCTAGCAACAAAATAAAAACAAGAGAGCACAGAGGCCTAGTGCATCACCCGATTTAAAGTTGATTATAATAAGAAAATGTCAAATGGGTACTCACAAATTTACCACAGATAAATGGTGTTGTACACAACCATCCCAAGTCATAGAGAAGATAGGATGAAGAAACATGTCACCATGACTAAGACATCAAGCAGACGAATATGCTGACCCTTTTTAAGGGACAAGCCCTCTTCCTCAGAGTATCTGAGAATCCTAACACCTAATTCTAGCCATTTCCATACACCTCCAAATTAACTTATTTTTATTTTTTAAAGGTAATTCAACATGAAACCTGCCTAGATTAAATATGTTGATTGTCGTTGAGCTCATCTATCTCAGCTATTGAAAATAACAGATGCCTGTCTGTTATGTTAATCCAAAGACTGTCTTACTTTCTAGTCACTGACCCAGGATAAGAATCCATGTCTGAAATTTGTCCAACCCCCCCCCCCTTTACTTCAAGGTCTGTAAACCAGAAAGAAGGTCAGCAGTGTCAGCTTCTGTATTTCTCCCATGACAGATTGTACATACTGTAACCTACACCTAATCAAACTTGACCTAACCAATCAAGTTAAGCATATCTAAATTCAAAACATTTTTGCTTTAAATAGAGAAGAGAATGGTGCTTGCCCAGTGGCCCAGGTATTCTGAACTGATATCTTTTTGCTTCTTACCAAGCTTGTGGGCCGAGTGATCCCTTGTAGGTCAAAGTTCACTCTTCTATGTGTCAAACCATCCGGCCTTTTCAAAGCCCAGTTTAAACTCATGGTCCTTGTTTTTACTGCTGCAGATCAGATGATTACCAAAGCTTTGAAATCTCCTCCTCTTGCTGTAGCTAAAACAAGGTTCAGAATTACACAGATTATGTTACATGAAAAAATAGAGGCTAAGATATCAGATAAGATGGAGAAATACACAGCTATCTGGTACCCCTGGTTTATGCGTCTCCCCAATTTGTAACAGTTGTTTTTTTTTTTTTTTTTTTTTACAAGACCTAACCACAGCCCTAACCATCCATCCCTCAGCATGTATACCCTACCCTCTCTGTATATACTGTATGCCCCCCTTTTAATACTAAGATTCTTTTCTCCTTCCCCATCTCTCTCACATCATGTCCCGAACCTATATTTTTTCACCTACGATTTGTTTTGTTAACAAAAGGTGTTTTTTTTTTTTCTAGTCTTAAAGTCACCGACTGGTCAGTAGATCAAGCAAAATATAATTACTGTGCTATCAAAAACCAGAAGTGACGTCATGATGTCACTCCAGTCCTCACAGGGCATAGAGATGAGCGGAGGCCATCTTTCCTTCACTTATCTCTGTGCCCAGCCACCATCAGCACCAGATCGTTTTTAGGCTTCCCAATCCACCAGGTAAGCCCAAGAACCACCGAAATGCGGCGGGGGGGGGGGGGATGGTGACCCCTCCCACCTCTTCTAAAAGTGACCCAGCAGAGAATTCGCCACTCAGGCCACTTTTTTTTTTAGAAAGATCAGAGCCTGAGGGAAGAAATGCTATAATGATGGTATGAATATATCTTTTTTGTAGAATTAGCATAAGCAGAGAGTGATCTACTAACCACTGTGACATGTCAGGAATCTGTTTACTCGGCGTAACATCATCTTTCATATTACACAAAACAATTAGGGTATACAGTATATTATTATTATTTTTTTTTTAATTTTAATTCATTAAAGTGTATTTTTTATAAAAAAAAATTGCGTTCGAAAAACTGCTGCGCAAAAACCGTGTGTCAAAAATTGCAATGGCCACCATTTCATTCTCTAAGGTCTCTGCTAAAAAAACATAATGTTTGGGGGTTTTAAGTAATTTTCTAGCAAAAAATATTGATTTTACTTGTAAACAAGTGTCAGAAAAAGGCCTGGTTAGAGACATCCGGGTATGGGAAACTGATCATAAGAAATCTCAAACCCCACAGATAGAGGAGAAACTCTTGCGGTTACGTGAGGAGTTAAACTCATTACTTATAGATAAAGCAAAGGCTAAATTAACTTGATGCAGGCGAACATTCTATGAGTTTGGAAACAAACCAAGTAGGATGTTAGCCAATGCTCTGAGAGAGACGAGGGCACGGAATTATAGTTCCCATAGCAAAATGCAAGGTGATGTGTTAGTTGATTCCTCACAAAGGATAGCACAGGCCTTTAGGGATTATTACGCAAATCTATATCAATTGGAGGGGCAACATCCCCCTGTGCCAACAGACATCAGATTGGAGGAGGCAAGGCGATATTTTCAAGTTTCAGGAATGCTGAAGTTATCGGAAGATATTGTCAGAGAATTGGATGCCCCATTAACGGTGGATGAGTTTCTGGCGGCTCTCAAATCATTGAAGTTGGGTAAGGCCCCCAGACCGGATGGCTATACTCTGTCTTATTATACGATCTTTTCAGATAAATTAGCACAGAGATTTGTAGCCGCCTTTAACTCGCTATGGGAGGGGCAGCTAATACCAACAGAAACATTGTTAGCTCATATAGCAGTTATACCCAAAGAAGGAAAAGATCCATTCCTGTGCCCCAGTTATCGTCCAATATCTCTGCTCAATGTGGATCTAAAAATCTTCACAAAGATCTTAGCTACTAGATTGCTGAGTTATATCCCCATGTTGATAGATCCTGACCAAGTGGGTTTCACTCCAGACAGAGGGCAGAGAAAATACGCAACGGGTTTTGAGTGTTATACATCTCTCTCAAACTCATCATATACCCCTAGTGCTGATAAAGCATTTGATAGGGTTGATTGGAGATTTTTGAAAGCCATGATACAACATATAGGACTGGGGGCGGGGATGCAGAGCTGGTTTTCAAACCTATATTCAATACCGTCGGCTCGAGTTAAGATTAATGACATAATGTCAGATCCCTCCCCCATAGGAAATGGGACACGTCAGGGCTGCTCACTGTCGCCCATTATTTTCATCCTTTGGCTAGAACCTTTTTTAAGAACCATCCGTGCAAATGCGGATATTAGAGGTATTTCAACAAAAGGAGGAGAACATAAAATTGCCACCTATGTGGATGATCTGATATTTTTTGTTACCTCTCCACTAATATCCCTTCCATCCTTGCTGCAGGAGCTGCGCACATGAGGTGCACTGTCCAACTTCAAGGTGAATTATGAAAAGTCAGAAGCAATGGGGGTGGAACTGGGTATAGCCCTCCAGCACCAGATTGCCTCCCAATTTGCATTTAAATAGACAGATTCCCATATTTGTTATCTAGGGACAAAGATACCGAAGATGATACACAGGGTATTTTTTTTTGTTGAAAATTCTGTTTATTAAAATTTATACATATAAACATACAAAAAACCTTGGAATGATCCGGCACAACACCGGCCATTCTTGGACCCACAAGGTCAACTTGAATCTAACATTGGAACAACCTAACACAGGTTACTACTTGTACCAAATCCCCCCCCCCCCCCCTCCCCCCAACATCCCATACCACAGTTCACCACGATCAAAAAAAAAATTGCTTCACTTTAGTTTACCACTGGAGGACCATCTGAAATAAGACCATGTACATCTATATGTATGTGTTCTTTATGCTCCCCACAGCACTGCACCGTAATTGAATATTGGCTAATTTATGATCCAAAGGACCCAACTACCCGTAATTACCACCCCTCCTCATGTACTTGATTATATCAAAATCCCATGACTATTGCTTTACCTCATCAAAGACCTAGAGCAGAACTAACCAGCCGTTACCTCCGATCCCAACCAGGCCTGCCAAACCTTATCAAACTTTTTCCCACACCCTCTAGAGTGGTACATTGCCTTATAATAGGGCATCATGGAATTCACCAGCCCCTTCCAAAATGGAACACCAGGGGGAGCGGAATTCTTCCATTTTAATAATATGGCTTTTCTTTCATAGAAGAATAAAATGTTCCGTAAAGTTCTAAGAGCTCTGGATGGAACCACCTCCTCCACTAAGCCCAACAAGCATACCCTAATGGATAATGGAATACGTATGTTTAAAATTTCTTCTATACATTTTATTACTCCTTCCCAAAAAGTCATGATGTGTGGGCAATCCCAGAAAATATGTTTGGCATCTGCCGGTGAAAAGTCACACCTCCAACAAGCCGAAGAGACTGATGGGTATATTACTGCCAATCTGGCCGGTGTAAAATAAATTCTATGTAAAAATTTAAAATGAATGAGTCTGTCTCTCGCAAAGACTAAATGTTTAAAGGGGTGCACCCATACATCATCCCAGTCCTCCCCATCCATATCAGGGACTTCACTCTCCCAACGCTCTCTGCATTTAGCCATTGCTGCCGGACTATTCTTAAACAGTTCTTTATATGTGACTGACAAAGTTTTAGGGAGGTCTTCTACCATAAGCATGTCTTCCAAAGCCGATGGAATGGACTCAACCGCCCTATCTCTAAATTGGGCCTGAAACGTGTGTTGAAGCTGTATGAACCTGAAGAAATATGAGTTAGGGAGGTCATGCTTAGTCTTCAGCTGGTCAAAAGTCAGAAGTATGCCATCTTGGGTGATGTCCTTTAGTAATTTAATTCCCTTGACCACCCACACCATGGGGTCCTGAAAGGAGTAGAAGTGAGACAACTTGGGATTCCCCCACAAGGGAGTCTGAGGTGAGAAACCCAAGTAGCTCAGACACGCCAACACCACTGCCTCCCCCCAAGCCTTAATAGTGGCCTTCATGGCCAAAGTCAAAGGAAACTCCGATCCAACACCCCTATGAATGGCCAAATGGAGGGTCTCATATGACCCCAAATGAGCCGCCTCCACCACAGTTGCTGAATCTCCGTCGTCAGATGTCAACCATTTATGGACAAATACCAACTGACCAGTTAGGTAATATTTCTTCCAGTCAGGCAGGGCCAAACCCCGCCGCCCCCAAGGCTCCTGCAGCACATTAAGTCCTATGCGTGGCTGTTTGGGGGCCCATATGAATGAACTGGTAATGCCCTCTAGTTTTTAAAAAAGGAGGCCGTACCAGAGCGTGTCTCAAGAAATAAAGTATAACTGGAAGAATTTTCATTTTGAGTAAACTTATCCTCCCTATCAGTGACAGAGGAAGCCTTTGCCAGGCCTGCACCCTCTGCTTAAAAAAAGGACAATAAAGGCAGTAGATTAAGAGTCACATAGTCAGCACTGTCTGCTGTAATTTTAACTCCTAAATATGTGATGGAAGAAACCCACTTCAGCGGCAGACTTTGGTCAGCCTCTTTACTGGCCCTAGTATCTAATAGCAAAATGGAGGATTTACTCCAATTTACCTTAAGACCTGAAAAAACTGTGAAATCATTGAAAATTTTTAGAACCGCCTGCAACGATGATCTAGGATCCTCCAAAAACAAGAGCATGTCATCTAGCAATGCTAGACATTCCTTAATGGAACCCACTCTAATAGCCCTAACTTCACTGGACATTCTAAGTGCTACTGCTAAGGGTTCCATCATAAGCGCAAATAGAAATGGGGATAGAGGGCACCCTTGCCTGGTGCCTCTGCCCACCGAGAAGAAGGGAGAGACATCCTGACCCAATCTAATTGCTACTCTAGGGTTGCAATATAACAACGTTATCCACCTCCTAAACGTGCTGCCGAACCCCATCACCTCCAGCAGCCGGAGCATATACGACCAATCAATTGAGTCGAACGCCTTTTCTATGTAGATCGAAACAAAAATTCTGGTTCCGTCCTCAGACCCCGGTAACTGAAGGTGGGTAAACAGCCTTCTTAAATTAGTGTCAGTGGATTTACCAGGCATGAAACCCGTCTGGTCAATATTGACCAGGGAGGGGATCACCCCGACCAGTCTGTTGGCCAATACCTTCGTCAGGATCTTCAGGTCTGTGTTTAAGAGGGAGATAGGCCTGTATGAAGAACAATCTAACGGATCTTTACCCGGTTTCAGTAATAGTACCATATAGGCATCCAGCATAGAGGCCAGAAGACTGTTAATTTCTAAACATTTGTCCAGAAGTATATTCAGTCTGGGGGCTAGTTCGTCTACATGGTTTTTATAAAAATCCGCAGGAAGGCTGTCCGGTCCGGGAGCCTTACAAGGTGGGAAGTCAAAAATAGCTGTAGTTATCTCTGTGGTGGTGATTTTACTATCTAGTTCCACCTGGTCAGTCTCAGATAAACTCGGGAGGGTCAGCTTATCCAGAAGAGCATTTAATTCTGCCTGATCATACCTCGGTATAGGAGCATATAACTCAGAAAAGTAGTCTCTAAATTCATCCAGTACACCTAAGGGGTCAGTGATCATATTGCCATCCCTCTAACTACTGGGATGTTTGTTATTTGATTATCAACTGCCACCAGTCTTGCCAACAACTTCCCATTTTTGTCGCCTTCTGCAAACACTAAGTTCGCCCTGTGACCCAACTCAGTATGAGCCAGATCCGAGAAATGCAGGGAGAGAAGACGCCTAGCCTCCATCAGAGACAAATAAGTAGACTCAGAAGGACTGCCAGCATGTCTCTCCGCACATTCCTTCTCATCTTCCTGTAGTCTGGCAACCTCAGCATTATGAGCCACCCTTTCAGCTTTTATCGCAGAAATACATTCTCCCCTTATCACTGCCTTAAATGCATCCCAAACCACCGGAGGAACCGCTGTATTCTCATTAGCTTTCCAGTAAGAGGCTATAGACTGCTGTAAGCGTGAAGATACCTGCTCATTTTGCAGCCATCCTGGGGACAGCCGCCAACCCCCAGCCCCCCTTCCAGCCGACAGACTGAGGTCAAGAGACAGAGGGCAATGATCAGATAAACCCCCTGCCAGGTAGGCTATGTCCTTTACAAATGGTAACAAGGCTTGGTTCCCAAACGCCATGTCTATCCTGGCCGACGAGCGGTGGGTCAGTGAGACATGAGAACAGGCTCTGCAAGATGGATTTCTAGCTCGCCACAGCTCTGTCAACCCAGTCACTGCGGCCCAGGATATAAGATCACCAGAACCCACTCTCCCTGGATTGGAGAAGTCCAACGCATCCAAAATGGCGTTGAAATCACCCATCAATATAAGGTGAGCAAAGGGAGCCAATCTGGTAAATAAATCATATAAAATTTGGACATTTATAGGAGGAGGCAGCTATACATTCACTAATAACATTTTGTAATGATAAACATCCAATAGGACAGCCACATATCTACCCCCTGGATCCGAGAACACCTGATGTATAGTACATGGCAGAGCCTTGCTGATAAGAATTGATTCGCCTCAGTCTATTTTCGGCATCTTCGGACCGCGCCATCAGAGTCTTTACTGTGTGCTGCAAGTCAGCAACATTCCGCGAGGTATTAGCCATATTATCTTCTAAGTCGGAAATGCGGTTCTCTGCGGCAGTGACTCGGCCTCTAAACTTGTCCATGTCTTGTCGAATAAGGCCACACTCCATGGCCAATGTGTCTATTCTTCCCATGACCATAGTTTTACTCTCCTCATTGGCCGCCAGGATAGCTGCAGTGGAGTCTGTAGCTACCACCTGCCCCTCACCCGAGCACCACGGCTGGTCTCCAACGCCGTGTTCCATATCTCCGAGTAGCTGCAGTGCCGTCAACGTGGCCGCGGTTCTGTCCACACCTGAGGACCGACCTAACCCCGCACGTGTCCCTGCCGGACTCTGTATCTTAGGAGGCGGCTGTTTCTTTGTTGATCTTCTGGATGGCATCTAATGAACAGACAACAAAGCAAGCAGTGCAGGAGATTCATACAGAGAGCCGGGTTAGAATCAGAATGGTGCAGAGGATGCAGGGCCCCTGGATTTTGTAGCCTGGTCTCACAGGCAGCCTCTGTCAACTATTATGGCTTTTATTCTGATGTGATGATGTGTAGCCGGGGACAGCAGAATCCGCGATCTGGATTGCAGTCCGCGCCGACCACGGCGCTCCTCCGCGGGCTGGCGGCACAGGAAAGTCCGGTGCTTGGCAGGCTTCACTAGGCCGCACTAGGCCGCAACAGGCCGCGGCCTCCACAAGCGGATCACGGTGGCCCCACAGACTCCCGGACCCCGCCGGACACACAGGAGGGTTTACTGGATGATGGTGGAGGTCCCTTACCTCGCTCCCAGGCCAGCTGCAGCACTGTACAGGAAGATGGAGGGCTGATTGATGGCGGCGGCGGGCCTGTAAGAATCCCCGTCTATCCGGCCAGATCTCTGCCAATATACCCCCAGGCAACAGCGGAGGATGCAGAGGGACAGGTAAGTGCTCAAAAGAAGTTGTTAGAACGGCTATTGAGTGCGGATGGCTTCGGATACACGTCCTTCTCCACTCACATCCGGACACGCTCCCCCCCGTTACACAGGGTATTTGAACTTAACTTTGCCCCAATGGTGTGTCAGTTCAAATTAGATTTTCAGCGGCTGAATAGGGAAGTTTTTACATGGTTTGGCAGGATTAATATTATAAAAATGAATGTTATGTCAAGACTATTGTATTTACTTCAGACAATACCCATTAAAATTCCCATAGACTTTTTGAGAGATCTCAGATCAGAGTTTTTGAGCTTTATCTGGGCTGGAAAACCAGCGAGATTGCGTAGAACTATCCTATTGCTTCCAAAGGAGAGAGGGGGGGACTAGGAGTCCCGGACCCAGTTAAATATCATGAGGCCTCGCATTTGGCACGGGTAGTGGACTGGTGTGTTTCCCCAAAGAAACCATGGATCCATATGGAACAAGCAACAATTGCTCTACTTTTGGAGGGGCTAGTATGGCTTCCAGACACGGATATTCCGCAGTCTGTGAAGAGGCACCCAATGGTGGGTACTGCTCTACAAATTGTTAAAAAGATTTTTAAAACCACCACCATCTCACCAGATCCGACTCCCATGAGTCTTGGGCACACCGACCTTCCAGCCAGGACTGACAGATCCCTGTTTTAAGGCCTTATCACGACGGAGCTTCAGTAGGCTTTTACACTTCTCAATGTATAGTCGTGTGATGACTGGTAGAGAGATTGAATGTAAGTTTTCAGCAGACTTAGACTTTCTGCTCCGAACACAGTAGAGTACGTATATTCGATCCCAGCCAAGAATTTCTACTATAATACGAGAGCCCTCCATGTTCAAACAATTATGTTTAAAGGGGGAAGCGCTGAGACATTCATTGTCATATCTCTACGCCTCGCTAATTATTACTGGAGGCCCCACAGGAATTGTGTTTCTTACAATGTTGGGAAAGAGACCTGGGGGTTTCTTTTTCACAGGCTCAAAAGGATAGGATTTTATTATTTGCTCACAAGGCCTCCCTGGCGAGTAGGTACCAAGAAGGAGGTTATAAAATTCTTACGAGATGTATAGACCCCCGGCAGCATTACATCGGATGTTTCCTCAGGTATCGGATGTATACTGGAGATGCCAGGAGCCAGAGGGCACCATGATACATACTCTCTGGGAATGCCCGACGTTGAGGGAATTCTAGATAATGGTGGAGGAAACTGTGGAAACGATTACAGGGGTGTCTTTTGGAGAGAATGTGGCAGCCTTTCTTTTACATTTGTCAAATGAAAAATACAAAAATTCATTGTTACAACATCTGCTTACTGCAGCAAAGGCGTGTATTCCAGCTCTGTGGAAAAGTAGTACCTCTCCAACTAGATCACACTGGATGGCAAGGATAACAGAAAGCCAACAAATGGAGGATCTGACTATGACATTGAAAGAGCAAGAAGAGAAATATTGGAAGATCTTGACTCCCTATTTACAATATAGTGAACAGACCCTCCCAATTGATTAACGATAGAGGATCCGTGGATAGAGACTGACAAAGTTATAGATTGGATAGTAGAGTGCGGTTGACCTGGGCTCACTCGGGGGGATGGGGTGGACATGGGGTGAGAGAGAAAATGACTCCCTTGTTGTTGTTTTTTATTTTATTTTATTTTTTTTCTCTTTCTTTCTTTCTTTCTTTCACTTTTTTCTTCTTTTTCATTTTTTTTCTTTTTGTGTATCTATCTGCCTGTAGAGTTGGAACCAAAAATCTTTCTTGGAAAGGAAAAAGAGAAACGGTGTTTATTTTGTTTATAGATTTTTTTTTTTTTTTGAAAAAAAGAACATGTTTATTGACGACATGTGGATATTGTACAGATACATTACAAAGCATCTTACCGAAAAGTAGACAAAAAAAGGTGGGGATACATGCATTACATATAAATGTGTGTGTTGTCATGGAAAATACAGCGATACAGATAGCCATATATAACATCAGCAGCATTTGTTATAGGTTCCACCAGATGAGTTGGCCACCCCAACTACTACAATTCGTGTGTCTATCATGTATAGTTAGTTAATCCGTGCAAGTGCTAGTTTTCTCCAACCATTTATCCCATATTTTGTGATACTTATTCGGACAGCCCCTGTGTTTGTACATTACTTTTTTATATGGTAGTACCGAGTTTACTTCCCTAATCCAGGCTTGATTCGTGGGAGGTTCTGTTCTTAACCAGTGTTTGGCTATTCATTTTCTGGCGCTGAAGAGTGATTCACTGAGGAGTGTAATCAGGGGTCTATCTTTGTCAGCATCTGGTAGTAGCCCAAGAAGGCATGGCTTGGGGTCGAGTTGCACTGGTGATCCCATGTGGTCATGGAGGAACTTTATAATTTGTGCCCAGAAGCTTTGTATCACTGGGCATGACCAGAGTAGGTGAAAGAATGTGCATGGGCTACCAGAGCATCTTGGACAGTTTAGGTTCTGATGTGGAGAGAATTTTGCTATTCTGGAGGGTGTGAGGTATGATTTGTGTACTATATACAGCTGGGTTAAGCGCTTGGAAATTTTAGGTGATGTGGTTTTAACATTTGCCAGTATGTCTTCCCAGTCAGAGTGGTCTATGGGTCCCAGATCGTCCTCCCATCTAATTCTAGCCGTGTCTATGATCCTTGCCACCGGTTTGGCACGTAGTGTATTGTAAAGGGTGGATATAAGTTTTTCTGGGTTTGATCCTGTAATAATATCTACCAGTGGCAGTATTTGTGGGTTGGGGAGTCCGCAGCCGAATTGGGTTTGGAGTGCATGCTTTAATTGCATGTAGCTAAATTGCATTTGTGGGGGGAGATCGAACTCCTCGCGGAGTGTCTGGAAGCTTCTGATTCCGAATATGGTGGTGACCTGGAATAAGAATACTATTCCCTTGGCTGCCCATCTAGTGGCTCCTGGAAGAGAGGCTAGTTCTGTCAACTGAGGGCTGTGCCATAAGGGTGTGTGTGAGTGAAAGGAGTCGGCTTCAATCAACTGGATCGCCTTTTCCCACACATACCTGTGCTGTGAAAGTAGTAAGTCTCGGTCCTTGTGCTTGTCTTGTTTGCTGCTTTTTCGGAATATAACCTGTAATGGGGAGTGCGTGTCGCTATTTGGTTTTTTACATACTAGAGTTTGGTATCTGATCTCATCTGTTTTGTGGATATAGTATAGATGCGAAAGTTGTGCCGCAATGTAGTATGCGTATAGATCTGGTAGGGCCATTCCTCCCGAGGAGGTTGGGTTTTTGAGCGTATTCCAGGCTAGCTTATGTCTGTTGGGCCCCCATATAAAGGAGTTAATTATTTTGTCAAGTGATTTAAATATGTTAAGGGGTATACGTACAGGAGAATTCCAGAATATATAAAGGAATTTGGGAAGTAGTATCATCTTGAATAGATTAATTCTGCCCGATATTCCCAGGGGGAGTCTTGCCCAGGTTTGTGTGCGGGATTTTAAGTGTATGAAGAGTGGTTCAATGTTGTTACTGATGTAATCTAACGAGTCTTTGGTAATCTCTACTCCTAAGTATTTAATGCGGGCAACTCGTTGTAGGGGGAGTGAGGCTGCGATTTGTGATGGGGGTGACAGGTCTAAAGGGAGGATCTGTGATTTGGACCAGTTCATGCTAAGGCCCGAATGTTTCCCGAATTCTTCAATGGTCGTTAGGGCTATTTGGAGGGAGAGGCCCGTGTCCTCCAGGTAGAGAAGCATGTCGTCAGCATATAAACTTAACGTCTCAGTCAGGGATCCTATACGTAGTCCGTGTATGTCTGGGTTCATTCTAAGGGAGATGGCAAGGGGCTCCACCGCCAGGGCATATAGCAGTGGGGACAATGGACACCCCTGGCGAGTTCCCCGTTTCAATGGAAATGGGTCAGACATCCATCCGTTTACCACCACTCTGGCCATTGGGGAGTAATACAGTAATTGTACCCATTTTAGGAAGTTTGGGCCGAATCCAAAGCCTCGTAGGCATTCCCAAAGGTAGCTCCATTCAACCGAATCGAACGCCTTTGCGGCGTCTAGGGATACTATTGCTCTATCTCCCATGTGTTCGTGGACCGCCTGAATGTTCATGTGAAGGCGTCTTAGATTCATGGCTGTATTTTTCCCAGGCATGAATCCTGTCTGGTCAGAGTGGATGAGGGAGAGGATACTGTTGTTGAGGCGCATGGCTAATATTTTGGCCAATATTTTAATGTCAGCTTGGAGAAGTGAGATTGGGCGATAGGAATCAGGTAATCGGGGGTCTTTGCCTGATTTAGGGATTACTATGATTACTGCTTGGCGGAGGGTTTTGGGGAGGGTCTCGGTTTCGAATATATGTTTATATAGTTTCAACAATTCAGGGGTCAGAATTTATGAGTAAGCTGCGTAGAAATCTAGGGGGATGCCGTCCCCGCCCGGCGCCTTAGCTGGCGCAAGAGATGCTATGGCGAGGGCAACTTCATCTGCCGTGAGGGGAGCTTCTAAATTTTGCACTTGGGATTCTGAAAGCTGTGGGAAGGGGATGCTTTGTAGGAAGGCTCTAGTTTCTTGTGGGGTGACCTCAATCTTGGAGGAGTATAAATCAGTGTAGTATTTCTGGAATACGTTTGCGACCGCCTGGGGGTCTGAGAAGGTTTCATTATTGTGTGGGTTGACAAGAGTTACTGTTATTGGAGGGTTGGATTCTTGGCGGGCTAGGTATGCTAATAATTTCCCTGCTCGCTCCCCTTGCTCAAACAGACGTTGTTTCACAAAGAAAAGTTTCTGTTTGGCTTTCTCATAATGAAGTTGGTCTAATAGACGGGTGTGAAGTTTGATTGCAGCTGCTTTGTCAGGGGAGGGGTCCTGCTGGAACTCCCTTGCCAGTAAGTCTGCTTTAGCGGAGGCTTGGTGGAGAATTAGGTTAGAAGAGGTTTTAATTCTGCGTATACGGGAGGAAAGAATAGTGCGGACATGAATTTTGAATGCCTCCCAGACCTGTCCCACCGGGGCCGTGTTACTGTTGGTCTTAAAATAGAACTGCCATTCCTTGTAGGTGTCCTCCTGGTCTTTCAGCATTGACAACCAGAAAGGGTGAAGACGCCACGAGGGGGGCCCCGACCTCGAATTGAGATGCAGGGTCGCCCAACACGGGGCATGATCAGATAGAGTTCTGGTGTGGTAGCCCGAGTCCGACAGGCGGGGAAGCAGTGTGTTGGATATCATAATGAGGTCGATTCGGGACATAGTGGAGTGGGTTGCCGAGAAGCATGAGTATACGCGAGTAGTAGGGTGATTGTAACGCCATGTGTCGGTTAGTGAGAATTCTTGTAGCAACCGTTCGAACCGGGTCGTGTCTGGGGGGGGGTGTGTCTGGATTTGTCTGTGATCTGTCTTTTTGAGGGTTCAATACCATATTGAAATCATCCAACCAGATGGCGGGTATGTTGGGATACTGCGCCATGTATAGTAGGCCTTCAGTGACCAGGTTAGAGTTGTACGGTGGGGGTATATAGAAAGCCATTATCAGGTATTGCAAGTCATTTATGGTACAGTGCAGGAAAATATATCTACCTTGGGGGTCTGTGCTTATAGTGATATGTGAAAAGGGAGTCGTTTTGGCTATAAGGATTGAGACCCCTCTCGAGTGCGGAGAGTGAGTAGCGTGGAATGCCCATCCTATCCATGGACGCTTTAATGCAAGCTGAAGCTGGCCAGTGACGTGCGTTTCGACTAAGACTGTTATATCTGCTCGGTAGGCTTTTAGGCAGGTAAAAACAGCAGTGCGTTTAATTTTGTCGCGGACCCCTCGGATGTTCCAAGTAAGAAATTTTAGGGTGGACATAATGGTTTAGAGTTTAATTTTGTTTGGGGGGGTAGATATGGGGCTTGTAATGTCACTCTCCACACTAGAGGTGTCTCGTGTCTCCCCACGCTTTCCAGTAGGCAACATAAATATACACATATATCCCTATATCTCAAGTTACAGCACATATCCTTTATCACGTCAATAACTATAACAATTCCCTTACCCTCCCTCCCTGCCCTCAGTCGCCCAAACTTGACTGGGGCTTGTTTCCCAAAACTTGTGCAGTGTGCATGAGAAAGTACTTCTAGCATAATGCTTATACTGGAGGGGAAACCCCCTCCCCTTTCAGGTGCACAATAACCTGATCAATCCTGGTGGTAGCCTATAGGGCAGCACCAGGGTTGATGTGGCGGTCTCCCACCGGAGGCGAACAAATTCTGGATAAAAATATCCAGCGATGGAGTACATGTGGTAGTATTTAATTAACAAAACTAGTAAACTAATGGAACCTGAGTTCACGCGTCACTGTGGCAATTAAGAAGGAGAGGTTAGCTAAGTCCGATTCGAGCAGCTTGGACCTGGTGCGGTCGTGGGAGAACATGCCTTCCTCGGTGTCCTCGCATAACACAGTTCAAGTCCGGCCCGGGTTAGGAATAATAAAAGGGAAAAGGGATGTTAGTGGTGTGCGTCCGGGCACGTATCTCCTCCAAGTGGAGGCATAAAGCATGGAGGCCAGTTTCCGGGAGGGATCCATGGTGTGGTGGGCCCAAAACAGGGGGATCTCCAAATTTTCAACGGCGGAGAATAACGCTCCGTGTTCGGGGCCTTAGTGTCACACAGTCGTTCTCCCCGATTGCCCAGTGATGGTTTGCTTGAGGTCGGTACGTCTTCCTTGGCAAACGTGTGCGGTGTAAATCTTGAAACGCAGTGTACGTGGGAAGCCATAGATTGGAGCTTGCTTCTTTGGTGGGCCAGACTGCGTCCTAGGCAGGTCGGTACCTCTGTGCATCCAGACGATCCACCCATGCTGAGGCCTGGCTAGGGTCCTCAAAGAAGTGCACTCGGTCTTCACCCACTATGCGAAGTCGAGCCGGGAACAGCATGGAGTATTTGATGTGTAGTGCTCTTAGGCGGCGCTTGGTGTCAGAGAATTGCGCTCTTTGCTTCTGGACCTCTGCAGAGAAGTCCGGGAATGCTGAAATGAAGCCGGTTTGATATGGGATGTTTCCTTTTATTCTGGCCAGTCGTAGGACCGCATCTCGGTCTCTGAAATTTAGCAATTTTGCGATGAAAGTGCGTGGGGGTGCACCTTCAGGCGGGCGGCGAGCCGGCATTCGATGGGCACGCTCCACCACGAATGTAGCCGAGAAAGAGTCTCTGCCGTATGTTTTAATAAGGAGCTGCTCCAGGAAAGTGGCCGGATCTGTGCCCTCTGAACCCTCCGGCAGTCCAATGAACCGGAGGTTGGACCGGCGGGTGCGGTTTTCAAGATCATCTTGTTTCTGCGCTAATTGTTGTATCTGACGTCGCAGATCGTCTTGTGTGTGCTGCATGGGGTGTAATATGTCCTCCGCCTGCCCAATCCGAGTCTCCGCCTCGGTTACCCGTTCCCGGAGCTTGGTCATATCGTGTCTAATGAGTGATATGTCCACCTTCACCTCCTCTATCTTAGTTGTAAGTGTGGATTGACAAAGGGAGATTGCCTCCAGTACCTTTGCTGTGCCGTCCGGCTCCTTCTCCACAGGAGAGGATACATGAGGTGTGTCCGAGGCGCCATCTTGGCTCTCCACGTCCCGCTCAGTCCGTCTGTATCGGTCGAGAGACGAGGAGGCTGTGTTCCTTTTCGGTGGAGACATATCGGTCCCGGTCTCAGCGGCAGGCTCGGCCAGGTCAGGGGAGAAAAGCAGGGTTTTAGGCTGCAGGATGTGTATAGAAGGATCTGCCACGAGCGGAGCTTCACTCACACACGTCTGCTCACATCGCTGTCCAGTTGTTTATAGATTTTTATTAGAAGATTGCTGAACCATTTTCTAAGATAAAATAATGAGTAAATGTAAAATAGTAAATAGTACTAACTATGATAAGGACAAGAAATTTAATTGATGTGATATACTAGTATGAATTACTTCATGATATAATTGTAACACTTTTCTATGTGTAAAAATAAAGATTTTATTTAAAAAAAAAAGGCCTGGTCAGCAAGTGGTGTAGAAAGAGAAGGCTGCAGATAAACAGGTACAACTTATGTAGGAGGATTTATTTAATCTCTGTGTATCACCTAAGGCCAGTCACTTTGTTGGGTATTTGTAAGGGTTTACAACCACTTTAACTTTCTTATGTAGCTCAAAGGTGTGACCTTTGATCTGCATATGACATCAGTTAAAGCTCTTCACCTTCCCACTCCCACTTTTTTTTATTAAGCCCTGCTCACTGCTGGGGTCTTGTGCCGCCATGTGTGACATCATTAGGAAGTCCACCTGGTCTTCCGGCTTCAGCCAGCGAGCCTCCCAATGACGCATTGCTAGGCCCGCTCCACTTTTCTTCTGTGAGAAAAACACTAAGGCCTCCTGGGATATGTGATGTACATATTCCAGGAGGCACAGCAGGCATAGTACCCATCATTCTCCTAGGCAAATGACGTGTATTGGAGGCGGGACCAAACCCTTTTTCAGAAAAAAGTGTAAAATTTAAAAAAACTCAAATATTGAGGAAGCGGAGCAGAGGAGGTATGGACAGGAGGGACTTTTAATTTGAGGTTGAAAATCCGCTGTAAAGAAACCTTACATGTAAAAATGTATTTCTAAAAATAATATTCACCTATTTTATCTTGTTTTAACCCCTAGTTAACCCTAGTCAGCTCTAAATAACTTCCTCCTTCCATTATCCCCCTTAGCTATTATTTTTCTGCAGATTTGAGTTCCTTTTTTTGGTTTACCCTTAATTTCTTTTTCTCATTCATTTTCTTTGTTTTTTTTCAATGCTGCAAAAAAAAAGTGCAAAAGTGAAAAAAAGAGCCCTTTTCTTCATTTGTAAATAATCTGTCATGCTATGTAATGAAAACATCAGTAAACTACTACTAGGAAAAAACAAAACAAAAAAAAAAAAAAAAATATTTGAACTGGACTCCTTAATTTAACTTCTGGATAGTAAATGAAGGGAAATCTTTTTGTCTATAGATTGCATAGACGAAAAACATTTTTGGAAGGCAATATTGCCAAAAAAGAGCCTATTCCTCAAATAATAATGTATGTATTGTTTTGGTATGCTTTTATTGGTTTGTTAAGTAATAATTCTTCTTGCCTAACAAACAGGCCCAGAGTGAAAATGTAAAAATTGCTTGGCCCATACTAGGTATAAAGGTACGAGAGCTTAGGTGGTTAAACACCTTAACTCTTACTTTAACCCCAAACCCTTGACTCTCACACAAACTCTAACCTAATCCCTAAAACTAACTTAACTTTGGCACAGATCTGTCATAGTGATTTTGTGTACCTTTAGTTAAAAGTTGAACTTTAGCCTGGCACACTGTAAAGTTGAGTTCCCTGTGCTGGTTTGAAATTTCCAAACAGATTAAAGTTGACATTAGAAGAGCACTTTGTGGCCTCATCTGACAGTTCGAATTTGTGTTGAGTTCTTTTGACAGCGTTTCTCTAACATTGCTCCATGGATATGTCATATTTCAGTGCAGATGCATATAACAGGGTGGTGATAAAGGGCAGAGAGCTTCCCATCTGCTAACATAGCACTGCCACTAGAATTAGGATAGTATCTTGCAGTGTGTTAAAGGGTCTAATTTTGCAGACACAAAACAACCAAGTGACTGAAGTCAAAGCAAGTACAGGTTTTCTGGTCTGGCAGACCTTTAGTAAATCATCCCCAGTTTGATCTTAGTTGGCCTTCACTGCTTTTGTAAAGATAAAAAAAAACAATAAAGTGCAATGGCAGTAAAAGAACAAATGATTCATCAAGTCTGCTACTTTTATTTTATTTTTGTCGTTGCATTTGGTTGTTTTTGATGCCTTTTTTTAACCATTTGTATAGATCAACCATTTATGAAGATTTGTAACCATGGGTATAGATCAGTGTTTGTACCAAGCATATCGCAAGCAAGATATTTTTATTTCACAGTCATGTAATCAGACAAACATAAAACATTAGTGGATGCAATTTAGTTTTACTTTGTAGCCTTTGGATAATGGTGGTGTCAGTGAGTAATGTTGTAGGCCCTTCCCCCAGTAAAATATAGAAGTAAAAAGTGACAAAGATCACATCATTAGTCTTGTAGAGTAAAGGGGTGGGGATTGAGAAATAGATCTCTGTCTTCAGCTGTGAATCTTATTTCTACTTTGTTTTCAAATTAGCAAATATTCTTCTTGTTAAAGGCAGTTGTATAGATAGTGACAATCAAAATATAAGAGGTAAAATGTTTAGGTTTAAAAATTATTTTCCTCCCCAACCACTTTTTTTTTTTAACATGTTTAACCACTTCAGCCCCGGGAAGGATTTACCCCCTTAATGACCAGGCCATTTTTTGAAATACAGCACTGCATCGTTTTAACAGACAATTACGCGGTCGTGCAACGTTCTACCAAAACAAGACTGAGGTCCTTTTTTCCCACAAATAGAGCTTTCTTTTGGTGGTATTTGATCACCTCTGCGGTTTTTATTTTTTGCGCTATAAACAAAAAAAGACAGGTAATTAAAAAAAAAAAAAAATTTTAACTTTCTGGTATAATACATATAAAAAAAATATGTATATAAAAACAAGTGTATTCATCAGTTTAGGCCAATATGTATTCTTCTACATATTTTTTTAAAAAATCGCAATAAGTGTATATTGATTGGTTTGCACAAAAGTTATAGCGTCTACAAAATAGGGGATAGATTTATGTACTTTTATTTATTTTTTAATGTTTTTATTGGTAATGTCAGCGATCTGCGATTTATCTCTCTTTCCTTTGAGGAGAGAGAGCGTGGAGAGAGCTGCTGCAGTCTGTCCTCACTGGGAAGAGTTTAAATCACTTCCTGTCTCTATAGAAAGTGAAGGAAATCACCAAAATTGGGACAAAGATCACAATAAAAAATATAAAGTAATCTAAAGACAAGACTTTTTTTAATTTGGATATAGTGTTGATGAGAACCACAGTCAGGTTTTAATTGCAGTGTGTTAGGGAAAATCCCTTTCTAAATACCCAGATCACCTATGTCCCTGGGAATGAAACTAAGCGTATATCCAAAATTTTGAGTTGCTGCTAAAATAGAAATAGAGAGGAAATTTTTCAACAGGGACACTTGTTCTCATGACAATTGTGTAAAAGGGAATTTCCCTCACATTGTAAAGATGTTCTCTCACTTTCTGTAAAGTCTACAGCACAGAAGGTAAAGAAGAATTTGCCTACTGAGACAAGTCCTATTAGTAGAGAGGTGATACCCCCACTTTCCAAAGTAGGGGACATCTGTTAGCCTTTGCAGACATTGGGACTGACAACATCTCTAATGCCTGAGTAAAAGATATGGTGTCTGGGGGCTACAGGTTAGAATTTCAATCACTGATTCTACCTGCATCATGTTAAATCTTCCAACCTTTCTACAAAGACAATCAGATCTCCATGTTGCCCTGTCAGACCTCCTAGTTAAAGGAGTCATTGCAATAGTTTAAAGTTTCTAGTCTACTACCTCCTCACTGTTCCCTAAGGCAAAGGGGGCATTCCCCCCATACTGGATGTTAAAGAGGTCATTGTTTGCATTCATTTACATGGAATCTAGCAGGTTCGTCATAGCTTCCCTTTACATTTGCCCATTTTTACAACATAACAGCGCTACCTATTATTTGCTATGGCACACAACACTCAATTTATAGTCCTCCATTTTGGTCTTTTTTTGTGCACCTTGGGATCACCAAGGTCCAAGCTATGGTGCTGGCCTTTTTACACTCAAAGGACATACAGATTGTAGGATATCTGGACAATTTCCTGCTAAGAGAACAGTTGGTAAAATCTGGTAAACAGTTGGTAAAGACACACAGGGAGAGATTTTTTTTTTTGAAAATCTTTTTATTTTGCTTATAGCAAACACATAGACAAAACAAACATACAACAATACAGCCAACATCTGGCTAACATCAGGAGTGGGACCTGCGCAGGGGTCGCAAGTCAGCATAACGGAACCAAGAAATGTTCGATTATTTGCGACTACCAGAATATACCATCATCCATGTGCAGACCTGGCTCACGATCCAGGGGTAAGTTGATAGTTAACTAGTTCACCTAAGTTACTGTGCTGGCAAGAGTTGGTTTATCAGGACTTCAAGGGAGGTCATCAGATAGCGAGAAACCTCCTAGTCTGCTGCAGCAGTGGAGGGTTCCGCCAACCACTTAGACCAGACCCTGTCATATTGTTTTGGACAACCTCTATGAATATAGGTATCTTTGTATAGGGGTATCACATTATTGACCAGTGTTTTCCATAGACCTATAGAGGGAGGAGTTTTCCGCTTCCAGCATAGGACGATGGACTTCCTGGCATAGAACAGCAAGAGACCCAACAGGGTTCTCTCAGCAACCCTGGGTACCAGGTCCTCCACCAGTCCCAACAGGCATATTCTTGGGGATGGGACAATAGAGATACTTAGTAGGTCATTCACCTCCATAAGGATTTCTGACCAAAAAACTGAAATTACCGGGCAGCACCAGAAGATGTGAATGTAGTTCCCTGAAGCATGGTCACACCGTCAGCACTCTGGGGAGAGGGAAGACCTCATCCTGTGCACCCGAGCGGGAGTGAGATACGCTCTATGGACAGTCTTGTACTGAATGAGGTGATCTCTCAAGGAAACCAGTATTTTAAATGGGAAGTCCCATACATCCTCCCAGTCCTTGGAGTCTAGCTCCGGAACGTCTTAGCCCCATTGCTGACGGAGCCTGGACAACTCAGGAGATGAGACCCGGAGGAGATGTGCGTAGAGCACGGAGGTGGGCTTGCTGGTGCAGTCAAAGCGCAAAATCCGTTCCAAGTCAGACTGCACCACCTGCCCTCGCCTGCTGGAAACTGGGCCCTGAAAGCATGGGACAGCTGAAGATATCTGAATTTGTGCGAGGGCGGGACATTGTGGTGAGATATTAAATGATCGAATGGGAAGATCAAGAGGTCCAAGGTGACATCTGAGAGAGCTTTGATATGGTACTTGGTCGACACCACAGGATCTTGAATTTTGAAAAGGTGATGTGATGCCAAGCCCTCCCGCCAGGCCCTAAGGGTGGTACACATAGAAGGGGTCAGGTCATACGGAGCCTTTGGACCCCGCAAAAGGAGGTTCGACAAAGCCTCCACAGACCATAACACCACAGCTTCCATGGCCCAGGTCGAGTTGGATCTGTCTGGAACAAGCCTCCAGAATGCAGTGACCAATTGAGCTGCAATGTAATACTTGTGGCAGTCCGGGAACGCCAGGCACCCCTGCGAACAAGGGCGCATTAGAGTGGTTAATTTTAAGCGGGGATGACGTGGGCCCCATAGAAAGGAGGAGAAAATTTTATTTAGATGGGTAAAAAATGATTTAGGGATCCACTGAGGGGAGTTACGAAACAAATATGTAAACTTGGGAAGGATTTTCATTTTGCTAAGGTTGATACGACCCAACAGGGACAGAGGAAGATTCTCCCATGCTTTCAGCTTGGCTTTGACTGAATTGACTACTGGGGACAAGTTCAGTGGAATGAAGTCAGTCACATTCCTCGAAATACGTACCCCCAAGTATGTAAATTCGTCCACCCATTGTAACTGAAGAGAGGCCCAAGCCTCCCTTTTAGCATCTCCATCATTGGCAAGCAATTGCGACTTTGACCAATTGACCTTAAGCCCTGTCACCTCCGAAAATTTTCCTAGGTCCAACAATGCTCCTTGCAGAGAGGTGCCGGTGTTGTTTAGAAAAAGGAGGAGGTCATCTGCATACAGGGCCACCCTCTCCTTCAGCCAGGCCAGACGAAGTCCCTTAATGTGTGGCGAGACACGTAGTGCCTCAGCCACTGATTCCATGGCAAAAAGGGCCAGAGAGAGAGGACAGCCCTGCCGCGTACCCCTAGCAAGCTCAAAAACAGGAGAAAGACGACCCCCCAGACGAATGGCAGCTGTTGGGGAATGATATATAGTCTGCAACCATTGGATAAACACCAGGGGGAATCCCATTCTCCGCAGAATCTCCCACAGGAAAGGCCACTCTATTGACTCGAACGCCTTCTCAATATCGAGAGGGGCGACTACTCTGGTACTCTGATTGTAATACCTTGCATGAAGATTAGTGAACAATCTACGAAGGTTAATATCTGTAGATTTGTGGGTCATGAAACCGGTCTGATCCGAGTCTATGAGGGAGGGAAGTAAGGGGTTAAGTCTAGCAGTGAGGAGCTTAGTTAGAATTTTGAGGTCATTGTTAAGAAGAGCTATGGGTCTATAAGATGCACATAACTTTGGATCTTTACCAGTCTTAGGAATGAGAATAACATGCGCGTGTGCCATGGAGGGTGGGAGAGAGCCCTGCTCCAGGCAATGAGTAAATAGGGCAGCCATCCGGGGAGCCAACATGCTGGCATGTGCTAAGTAGAAATCTACCGGAAGACCATCCGGGTCAGGAGCCTTGCCAGTGGACAGGGAATTAATCACAGCAAGAACCTCCTCAGCGGTAATTGGGGCAACTAGATGGGATCTCTCCAAGTTGGAGAGCCAGCCAAGGGCTATCAGATCCAGAAGGAGTTCCAACCCCTCTGGATCCAGACCCGTGGTTAATGTTGTGGTATAAAGGGATTGATAAAAGTCATGGAACTCTAGTAAAATTGCCTCTGGAGAAGAGATGGCCTCACCTGCGGGGGAGGTGAGTTCAGGAATCACGGTACTCGGGGTGTCATGGTGGGACATCATTGGCAACAGTCTGCCATTCCTGTCTCCTTGTTCAAAGAATTTTTGTTTCGTATGATACAGTTCTGCACAGGGGGAGATTTACTAAAACTGTAGCACCCGGAATCTGACGTAGCTATGCAGGTAACCAATCAGCTTCTAACTTCAGTTTGTTCAATTAATCTTAGGCAAAAAAAAAAATGGAAGCTGATTGGTTTCTATGCAGAGCTTCACCAGATTTTGCACTCTCCAATTGTAGTAAATACACCCCACAATGTCTGCTTGACTGTCCAGACTCTGTGAAGTTTAGTTAGATCCTGAACCTTGAACCTAGACTTTGCACATTCCTGGGGTGACATTTTCTCATCTTGCACCAGGCAAACTATGCTTTCCAGGTGCAATAGTAAACCTTGCACAACATGGATTTGCTAGCTTTTAGAAGCATGGGAAGGATCAAGTTCTGCTCAAGAAAGAATTGCAGTGTGAAGATGCAGGCATCTGACACATCTAAAAGTATTAGATGCTGAATATCAGTGGCAACCGTAACTCTGGAAATGAGTGAAGATTCCATTCAACAAATGTGGTATTGGTAGGTGTAATACATGTATTCTAAACTGCTGATCTTGTGTTCCAGAAGTCAGCTTTCTAGTACAGGTTTTTAAAAGTGTGCTCTATTTTTGTAATTTAGCTCAATCTGGTCTAGCTGGCTCTTGTACTCACTACATTGAGTTAAGTTGCATTGTAGACACGTATATCATTCATTAATAATTCTTTTATGCATTTGTTTTTTCTAGGAGCTTAGTAGTATTCGCCAGAAGAAGGAGCAATGTGATGAGAAGTTCAGTACGAACAGACAGCAGTTAGGGTACCAAAAAAGAACACTGGAGCAACAATTAAACATTACACAGGTAAAGGGGCATATCATTTTTTTGGCATTTCTATATACAAGGAAGATTCTGCAACACAAATGATTAGATCATTGACAAGCAGCATAATGATTGCCATGAAATTTTGGTCATCACATTAGGCACAAATTATAATTGAATATAATGTACATTTTTGTGTATTTTGCATAATTTACAACTCCTTCTAAAATATTAAAATATACCCATATCAGTAAACACAGTAGGAGCTTTAATAATCTTTAATAAGGAAATTTTGCTAACAAGTGCATAGGAAAATTATTGAAATTTGGAGCACTAAACTGATATTGTAAATAAAATAGAATATTTGAGTTTTGGTGAGATAGCACATTGTATATACAGGGATTCTTTAGGCCCCATAAAAGCACTTTTTCTCTGGTTACATAACCTAACCCCCAGTGCATTTCCAGTAAAGTAATAATTCTTTCTATGAAAAAGAGGTTTATGAAGTCCTTTGCCTCTAACATTTAGACACATGGAAGGAAAGTAAAACATTTAAAATAGGCCTGTACTAAGACATATCTTATAGCTGATGGGTTTTTTTTCACAATGCAATAAAAGCTTCTCCTTTAGATGTATGGTAATTATAAAGGATGGATACAGACACAACATTTTTTGGGATACCAAATCCTGGACAGCATTTTGGCTGCTCTACTACTGCATGGAAAGGAAAGAATGTACATGTGTTGAGAAGGTGCATTGAGTACCATCCAGAAATCCAGAATCGTATTGCATCAACACACGTAAAAAGCACATTACCACACCACAACCATGTAAGCAGAGTCAAAGGGGTTGATTTACTAAAACTGGAGAGTGCAAAATCTGGTGCAGCTCTGCATAGAAACCAATCAGCTTCCATTTTTTTGTCAAAGCTTAATTAAGCAAATTAGAAGCTGCTTGGCTACCATGCACAGCTACACCAGATTTTGCACTTTCCAGTTTTAGTAAATCAGCCCCAAAGTGTATTATCCTTCAAGTGTGCTTGAACTTTCTATACAATTATGTGCAGTATCCTGCAAAGATTGTAGCCACTTCTGAAAAAGGTTGTAAAATGAGAATGCTTAAAACAAAAATGAATAGTATTTATTTCTCAATGACCAACTTGTCAAAGTGCAGTGCAAAGATATACTTACCTATTTTGTCCAAGGGCATTGCACAAGACACGTGGGTGTGCATCTTTAGACTCATACAGCGTGGTGCGGCTCCACCCCTCTCTCCCTCCTCAGGGGATTTGACTGACAGCAGCAGGAGCCCATGGTTGCTGCTGCTCTCAGCAAAGTCCATGAGAACAGGGAGAAGAGAGACAAACTCTGCAGATGGGCAAAGCACTGGATAGATGGAGGAGTCAGGTAAGTGTAGGGGAAAGGGGAAGGGAGGGGTACAGATAGTGGAAAACATAAAAATGCAAGTTGACTAACTCAACCCCAACCTAGAAGGAACCAGACTTTATTGGCTCAATATGGGAGACCACTCAAAGTTATAAAACATAATACATTTTACTGTATGCATTAAAATACAGGTTAACGTTTCATCAATTCTGGCTTCCTCAGGACCCTATATAATAGTAGGACAGCAATCAATATGGCAGATCATAGGGCGTCCAATTACAAAGCCTGGGGGACAAAGAGGCACCAGGACCCAACTCCACATGGCGGGATGATTAGGTATACCAATGAATTATAAGAAGAGCATATATTAGGAGGCAGAGGGTGCACGATGAACATCTGTCCCTGACAACGTCTAGTGGAGATGAAACGCTTTGGTCGGGGCTATTGACTGTGATGTCACACCTGCCTACGTCACCTCTGGTGTGTGGAGCGCACATTGGAGATTCCAGGAAGTAGGAAGTAGGGCATCGGGAGCCATCTTAGCCTATTTCTCGTAACACTGTAGCCCATACTCATTCACATAGGGGGAGGGCGGGATGAACATCTGTCCCTGACAACGTCTAGTGGAGACAAAACGCATTGGTCGGGGCTATTGACTATGATGTCACACCTGCTTACGTCACCTCTGGCATGTGGAAAGAACACTAGAGAGTCCAGAAAGTAGGACATGGGGGCCATCTTAGCCTATTTCTGGCAACACATCTGTATTTGATGCTGGCAAATAAGTCCTTTTACTGTAAGTGCCCACTTGGGATTGTTTTTATTTAAGTTTTCATAAAGAATACTGCACAATGGTCCTTTTTTCAGTTGCTCTGTACTATGTACCCCATGTTTATTCACATGGGGGAGGGCGGGATCTGGGGGCCCTCTTGTGGGGAAGAGGCTCTTGTCCTCATCAACATGGCGACAAGGTGGTTGAGGGGGAGTCTTCCTGCCCCCAATGCACCCCCCATGTTGAGAGCATGTGGCCTTGTGAGGTACAAGGGGGGGTGTTCGCCCACCCCACCCCCTTTCCTGGCCTGCGAGGCTGCATGCTCGGGTCTGGTATGGATTTTAAGCCGGAACCCCATGCCATTTTTTGTTTACATTCTGCTGTCATCAGGGAACCCCGCTGACAGCAGATGAGTCATGGTCATTAAGGACGCGGCAGCGTCCGCCCACTCCTTAGCAACCAGGGAAAATCAAACATGTTTCTTAAATATCACATGCCTGGACAACTACTTAAAGTGGAAGTAAACCCTCCTATCACCATCTTGGCCTCTGTTTGATCTTCGACTGCCATGGTGCTGCACATGTGATCAGTGTTGACACCAGCCATTGGACAGTTTGGTGAGAGCACATCCAATGTGACAATTACATTTCCGGCACGTGCTGAAAATGTAACTGTGTTTTTAAATGGTTAAATCAATGGGTTTACTTCCACTTTAATTACCGCATTAATTAATTAATTAATTTCCTTTTGTGAATTGACTTTAACCACTTCAATACAGGGCACTTTCACCCCCGTCCTTCCCAGGCCAATTTTCAGCTTTCTGCGCTCTTGCACTTTCAATGAGAATTGCGCGGTCATGCAACACTGTACCCAAATGAAATTTTTATCATTTTGTTCACATCAATAGAGCTGTCTTTTGGTGGAAATCCAATAAAATGTAATTTTGTCATAAATTTAAGCCAAAATGTATTCTGCTACATGTCTTTGGAAAAAAAAAAACCCGTTAAGTGTATAATAATTGGTTTGTGTGATCACGGACATATGTACGCAGATGATTATGTACAGATGTGCGCAGATGATCACGGACATATGTGTGCAGATCATCATTGGGACATATGATTTTACTGTTACATATGTGGGGGGACAGGTGTTTTTACTGTGACATGTGTGTGGTGAGAGTGTTTTGGAGACACTATTTTGGGGACATTGTGTGGGGACACTGTGTGGGGACACTGGGCCGATGATGAGTGTGTAAAAAGCTGTAAAAAACAGCTCATACTCACTGATCACCGGCCGGCTGCAGCGATCCGCTTTCCTCTCCTCACTGACAACTTCCGTGTGAGGAGAGCAGAGCAACCGGCTCTCTATTTACATCACATGATGGCTGTGATTGGACACAGCCATCACGTGTTCAGGAGGGCCAACCACAGAGCCCTCCTGCCGATCGGAGATGCGCCGTGTTCGACATGAGCTCAGCGGGATCACACCGCTGTGTGGGCACCCACACACGTGATTCCCCTCCTTCTGAGGGACGTTGCTGAACCCACCCGGCCGTATATGTTCAGTGGCCGGGTGGGAGGTGGTTAAAGCTGTACAATGTGATATTTACCAAGTGTTTTTGCTTTATGTGGTAAATACCGCATAAAGCAATAGTGAGTTGACATTTTTAGGATCGCATGCGGTATTTGGAAAAACATCTAAATACCGCATGCAATCTGCTTTTGTGAATTATTATAATTATTATTCTCACTATGTTTTATTTTTTATTTTTTTGCATCGGTCATAAAAAATGTTTTTGGTTGTCACCATTAGTCATATGTTAATTACTGAATTGATGGGATATATTGCTTATTATATTGGTTTACAATTAGCGCAGCACTATTTACACTGGAACTTACTGTCAGGGTACATTTCTGCAGCAGGGAATTGTGGAGAGAGCACGGATAGATAAGTATTAGGTAGGGGTATATCAGGGCACACTGTCACTTTGAATGAACAAGTTAATTTGTCTCTTTAATTTGTATTCATTTGTCCAAGGTTTTAGTTTGTATGTGAATTTCCATGTTCTTTTAAAGGGTAACTCCACTTTCATGGGGGAAAAAATTGCGAACAAAGAAAAAATAATATAGCGTTTACAATTGTAACACACGTCATATTGTAATTGAATTTTATTAAAAATTACCTTTTCTTTTCAATCTGCAGCTCTATAAGTTTCTGTAAATTGCAATATGGAACCTGGAGGTGATCTGTACACAGAGTGTGTACAGAACGTCCCCAGAAACATAATTTCTTGCTTGTGTGATTGGCACTGATTTTCCCAGAAGTCTGCACTAAGATATAAGTCAGATTTCAGGTATCCCCTGGAACAAAAATGTAATTTTTGGTGAGATACTCCCAATAGGAACACACCTAAAGGGATGCAGACCCTGCAAAGTTCCTCTCTAGTGTTCTGCAGATGCAGCAGCTGATTGATAATTATGAAACCACCCCTATTAGACTCACTTTCCCATATGGGCACAGAGAAACACAGAGGAATTTCTTCAGAATAACAAAGGGTAGGAATCTGCAACAAAGTTTGTTAAAATCCTTGTAATATGCATAGATCACCCAGAGAGGGATGCTTTTTTTCTCAACAAAAGTAGAGTTACCCTTTAAACTATGCTTTATAGACATAATGTAGTGGAATTACACTTGTACAATTAAAAGAAAAAAATAATAAAATCTTTATTCTGCAGAAATCGAAATTGTGCTGTATGACATTAGATATCTTTTCTTACACTAACAAGGCCAATATACATATATATGAAAATACACAATAGCTGTTCTATATGTGTGTAAAAAGTTTCCTGCCAACCGTTAGTGATCTACATCCTCCCAGTGCCTAACATGTGCTCCATGGGAAATGTTCGATAGCTGATTAAGTGCTGTGGTGCTGAAGGATGCCCATCCCTGGTTTAAAGTGCATAGGTCAATTCTGAAAATATTATATTAGGCTCTCACGAGAAGCCTGCCATTTCTAGTCAGTTGCCTTGGATGTATATAGTAGTTTTCCTTCTCTTGCTTGACGTAGTCTATTAGGCCCATAGCCTTAAGAGAGGGTAGAATAAAAAGCAAAATTGATATTGGGGTCACTGGAGACACGGCTGTTCTGTTCACTTGCCAAACTAGTGTGGATTGCTTCGGGGCTTTAGGAAAACGACAGAGAAAATCAATAAAGAAAGAAAAAGATTTCACATATAATTGAAATTGCTTGCTTATTACACTTTTGCTCAGCAGATGGCACCTTCTTGTAAATGATGGGTAATCTCAGCCAGTCTATTAGTTACAAGATTGTATCAGCTGCAAGACAGAATTATTTGTAACATCTTCAGACCTTGCTATTAATGTGTCAGTAAAACCCCCAAAAACACAAAAAACACATTTGCACTTTTCTCATATAAAAGACTTTGTATTTAATTCCAGAGAGCAGTATTATTGTGAAATTCATTACTGTACTAAGCATGTTTTCAATATAAAATCACATAACATGACTAATACTGATAATGGAAGAAAACCTGAATTCATACGCTTATATATAGATGAATATTGCAAGTTTATAAAAACTAGAGGGAAGCGTTTATATTGCCCATAGCAAGCAATCAGATTTTTAGTGCAGGTTAAAAAAATACGATTTGGTTGGTTTCAGTGGATAAAACACTGGGGCTCATTTTTACTTGTGTCTTAAAAGCTATAATATGTATTGCCCATCCCAACTGATCATATTCAAATTTCCAATACATTAAACATGTATTGGAAAAAAATAAACATTTTTTTCAATAAATGTGTTTAAAAGTTAATTATGATATTAAAAATGATCAGATGTTTTTTTCACTGATCATTGGTATCACTGGTTTCTGACTGGTGATGATAGATTCTATGGGGGGGGGGGGGAATTTAAGCCATTCAAGGTAGAAATAAAATACCCATTTATCATAGCAAAAGTATAAATTCATAAGATCAAAAAACTTGCAATAGTTGAAGCTTATGCCCAGGCAAAATCAACAAAACATAAGTATATCCCTGCACATTTCGCTGGGGGCGGCATCGTCTATTCACTATGGGAAGTTAGGAACTCACTGGATTTTTTGGGCAGATTAAAAGGTATTTTTCTGGACTTGTAGCTAAATAATTTCAAACATATGCTGCATTTAGGTACGTGAATTGAACATTTTGATAAATAACCCGTTAACCACTCTTCTTACAATGACAACTGGGCGGGACTTTCATCAGGGCGCGATCTGTCACCAGCTGTACCATGTGATCAGCTGTGGCCAATCACAGCTAAACAAAACAAACTGAATAAATCAATTTCATTCTGTAAAATGCTTGCTTATAGCAATGAAATTCATTGTAAAAAAAATGCTGATCACTTCCTCAGAGTAGTACAGTGTTACTATGGTAACATTAAATTGCTCTGGTTAAAGTGTGTTAAAAAATAATACAATGTGTGTGTGTGTGTATATATATATATATTACAAAATAAAAAAATTTGAAAAAAGTATATTATTTTTTCGTACCAGTCACTACACCAGTTATATGACACTGTACTGCACTGGTGACAGTATGTACAAAAAAAAATTATGACAAAAAATTACAACTTCAAAACGCTCGCCATGCCTCTTACTAAATACCTTGGACTGTCTGCATTCCAAAAAGGTCATTTTGGGGCTATCTGTACTGTCCTGACATTTTTAGGCCTCAAGAAATGAGATGGGCTGTCAGTTTGTGGACTGTATAACTTATCTGCAGACCAAATAATATACACTGATTTGGGTTGTTTTCACCAAAGAAATGTAGCAGAATACATTTTGGCTGAAATTTTTGAAGAACAATCTATTTGCAAAACAACATAAACAAAGAAAAACATGTTTTTTTTGTTCAAAATTTTTGGTCTTTTTTCATTTATTTAGTAAAAAAAACCCCCAGTGGTGACTAATACCACCAAAAGAAAGCTCTGGGTGTGTGAACAAAATTATAAAAATGTAGTTTGGGTACAGTGTTGCATGACTGAGTAATTGTCATTCAAAGTGTGACAGCGGTGAAAACTGAAAATTGGCCTGGGCAGGTAATTGGCCTGGGCCTGGTATTGAAGTGGTTAAAATACCTCATACAAGTTTATATACAGTATTGACACTCAAATGGTTAGTGTTGTCTTGCAGTCTGGTGTTCAAATCCCAAGAGGAAAATAGTCTGTGTGAGGGGTTCCTTAGTGTGTGTGTGGTTCATAAATGTCCCAATAACAGAGTTATAAGTTGATGTGACTAAACTTGCATGTATGAGTATGACATTAAACTGTAAACTCCATCATGGGACAAGGACTGATATGTAATCCATACCAGACCCTTCAGGTCTGGTATGGATTTTAAGGGGAACACTGCACAATTTTTTTTTAAAAATGGCATAGGGGTCCCCCTCAAAATCCATATCAGACCCTTATCCGAGCACGCAACCTGGCAGGCCGCAGGAAAAGAGGGGAGCACGAGAGACCGCCCCCCCCTCCTGAACCGTACCAGGCCACATGCCCTCAACATGGGGAGGGTGCTTTGGGGTAGCCCCCCAAAACACCTTGTCCCCATGTTGATGGAGACAAGGGCCTCATCCCCACAACCCTTGCCCGGTGCTTGTGGGGGTATGCGGGCGGAGGGCTTATCGGAATCTGGAAGCCCCCTTTAACAAGGGGACCCCAAATCCCGGCCTCCCCCCCTGTGTGAAATGGTAACAGGGTACAAATTTCACAAAAAAAATGTCAAAATGTTAAAAAACGACAAGACACAGCTTGGGGACAAGTCCTTTATTACAAAATAAAAATGTCCCACAATGTCCATTCATATTCTTCTATTACACCGCCCGGACCGAAAAAGAAAAAAAAATAGAAAGCCGAGATCGATCCACCTCAATGGGAGGCTCCTGCTGTGTGACGCTTCTTGTTTGTGACAGTTCTTATATAACTGAGGGTGGGGCCACTCGGTGATGTACCCGATTGATAGGGAAGTCCCCGTGGCGTCAGAGGGCGGGGTCACCCATTTACGTAACCATAAACAATTTTTTTTGCATTGATACATGTCCCTTGGGGCAGGACCCGGGTCCCCAAACACTTTTTATGACAAAAACTGGCATATAAGCCTTTAAAATGAGCACTTTTGTTTATTCATGTTCGTGTCCCATAGACTTTAACGGTGTTCGTGCCTTCTTGCCAAATTTTTTGCCTGTTCGCATGTTCTGCTGCAAACCGAACAGGAGGGTGTTCAGCTCATCCCTATTCAGAAGTGCAGAGAACCTAGGGCAGCAATGATACACACTCGGGGGTAGGAGGCATTGATGCCCTGGGCGAACTGGAAGTGGGTTATATAATGCTGGGTGGCAGCTGTCAGGAGAGAACATTTTCAAGGGACAGGTCTGCAAAAGGGGTGAGTATTGCAGAAAAGGCTGTTTTTCTATTTTAAGAAGTGGCGGGCAATGCATTTTTGCAATTTTATCTTAAAGTGAATTTGGGTTTTAACAGTCGGCCTCAATCAGTGGCAGCCCTCGTGCATAATATTAAGTTTCAGGTTGCACAAAAAAAAAAAAAACCTGTTACCTCCGGTCAGAGACGATGCACTAACCATGCAAGATTAGTCCAGCAATCTCCCCCGCTGATCTGTTGTGTTCTGACACCTCCCTTCCCACCGCCAGAATACTCCAATCAGCACTCTCTGCCATTGGCCGAGAGGGCTGATCAGGAGTCGATCGACTGCTGATTTTCCAGCATGCACGTCCAACAGAACCTGGCTGAACGGTCGGCTTCTGCCGGACAGACTGACATACACACAGATTGTTCTTTTTATAACCAACATATGTCTCCCGACATTCTTCCCATGTTCTTTAGTTTAAATAAAGTTGTTAGAATTTACATGTAAGTCCAGTGAAGGTATACAACCGGTGCTCTATGCATTTATATGCCCAAGAAACTCTTTGGAGAAGCCTACTGGTCCTTAAATTATAGACAATCTAAATGTAAGGATACACAATATTAAGAAACCTCAAGTTCGCAAGGTGGTGGTCAGTGTTTGCTGTATCTATTTATAATATAATTTTGATCTATAATATTATCACTAGTCTTATATTACATTTTTCTCCCTTCAGATGAAAATATCAGAGGTTTCTGAAGAATTAAAGAATACAATTGAGCGTGTACTACAATTTCAGAAATCAACACAAGATCTAATATTATATGGGAATGTTATTCAGAATACCATGAAGTCAACTCAGAAAGCAATTGTAACACTGGAGTAAGTTATCTCTACTTTTCTGTGCCGATTAAGTGACATTTAATTGTGATTTTTGTTTTTACAAAAATAATTTAAAAGTTAATTTAAGAAAAGCTTTTTTTAACTTCTGTTAATATACCAGTGATTTGCTGTCATTCAGCAGATCACCAATGCTCTTTTTCAAACCACAAATGATGTTTTATTGCATGCTTTTATTTTTTTCCTCCATTTATGTTTTTTAATTATTTATGCAACTATCTAACAAATCCTATCATTCAAACCTGCTTTTTGCACTTGGGTGTTTTTTTTTTTATGTTAAGGAAAAACTAAATGATACATTGTGATGAGAATTCTAGGTTTACTTTGTCAGTCTTTATTGGAGATTAGCAAAAAATTACAAAAGTAGGCTACATAGACTGAGGATGCTTTTGACTTAAAGGGGATTTGTAGGCGGCACTGGACAGAATGGGGAGATAAAGGGCATAGTGGAGAGGTAGTAATAGCGATGCATGCACACCAGACATAGTTGCCAAGTCTAAGTAAAAGTACAAGGCCTGGTACATGCTTATTTTTTTGCATTCAACACAGCAGGCTCAACGAAAAAAAAAAAAATGGAAGAGCACAGGAGGAGCCGCTGTAATAACAAGACAATGTTAGTACAGTGATCTCTCCTGCTGTGCTATTGTGTTCTCACACGGGGGCACTCCCCCGCCAGAATGCATCGGTCAGCCGTTGGCTGAGAGCACTGATTGGGTGCCAATCGGCATACCTTTTTCAGTCATGCCTCTTCGACGGAAGCCAGCTGAGCGACCGGATTCTGTCAGGCCGGCCGCCGTACGCACGGGCCGAATGTCGGCCGGTTTCTATTGAAGTGGGCAATGCCGCCTGATATTCAGCCGTGTGTATTTCTTAACATCAGGAATATGGAATCAATCTTGTTAGTTTCAATGACAGAACAGCTGGTTTGCAACACAAGGGCAAACTAATGTAATGCATTTTTTTTAAAACAAAATTTTCTTGCAGTAATCAGTGTGAATCGACTTTTATGTGGTAGATTGGGGTTGAGCCTAGGATTTAAAGTATAACTGAAAATGTTTGTTTTAAATAGAGTGGAGAGAGTTTAGAACACCTATCAGTATGCTTTATTATTGTCTGTGTTCCTGTTAGGGAACTTCACCCTCTTTACCTTTTTGTCCTGGTGACTGTTATCACTGAAAGTGAAAATGAAATAGAATCCCAAATTTTGGGTTTACATCAGAACAGGAATAGAGGGGACATCTTCCAATGAGGACTTTATGTCTGATGACCCTGTGATCACCAGGGATTTCAGCTGGTTACAAAGCAGTAGTTTAACTGATTGCTTCAGTCCACCAAATTAATCAGAATGTTTGTTTAAAAAAGTTTCAGATTTGTTTGCTTGAATTATTAGCATTTGTTTCATTATCAAGATCCATTCATACAAAATGCTGGTACGATTCAAACATATTTAATAATACCAACTTTTTGCTTTTTTAAGGCAAAATTATAATCTACAGGAGTTGCAGCTGAACAATGTAAAAGATACCTCTGCACAGCTATTGAAAGAAGCCGAATCATACACACAGCGTATGAAAAGAGAGGATGAAGATTATAACATACAATTACAG
Source organism: Aquarana catesbeiana (assembly GCF_042186555.1). Lineage (NCBI taxonomy): Eukaryota > Metazoa > Chordata > Amphibia > Anura > Ranidae > Aquarana > Aquarana catesbeiana. The sequence continues at coordinate 495,733,544 of NC_133328.1, read as the reverse complement.
ACCAGACAGAAGGTGCAGAAACAAAGCATCGTAAGTATGAAATTGTTTGATTTGACTGTATTTGAAATTCTGCCAGTATTAATATATTACCAGTATTAATTAATAAGACAGATGATGTGCAATGTGCAGTAACCCATAGCAACAATATAAACTCTGACAACCAAAGCTGTAGTCAGTTTAGAGATGTCAGATCAAATAAAAAAATAGCTTGTCATAAATGCTGCACATTAATAATAGCAACAACAAAAAAATAGTTATTACTATTTCTAGTTCAAACCTTCAGAAGGTTTTGGGAATACACAATAACTGTAAATGAAAGTGTACTTGAAAATGACATTACATTATATTGCTCATACTGAAAATACTGCTAAAGGTCAAGGTAGCCAAAATGATTTTTGAATGCACCTATTTGCCTGTCAACTTTACTGTGATACACATGCTTAGGAAGAACTTTATGGAAAGCTAGCTATAGTTCACCAATTCCGAACACAATTGTAGATTCCTCACTGTCTGTCTTATGGAAAATTATGTAAGTAACCAAGTGGTCAGTACTTGGTGGTTTAAACACCATTAGGAGTAAACCATACAGAAAATATTACATGGCACAGCCCCCAACAAGTACACTATATTGTCAAAAGTATTGTGACACCTGCCTTTACACGCTCATGAACTTTAATAGCATCCCAGCCTTAGTCCGTAGGGTTTTATATTGAGTTGGAAGAAAGAGCTGGGTACACACCGCTCACAAGCAGCCTGCGAGATCTCACGTACTGCTGTAAAAACCCGGGTGCCTGCCTGGCCTGCAGCCACAGTTGTCCATGGAAAAAGAGAAAGGTGACAGCGCATCCAGGGATTGAAAATAATAGCTTTATCAAAGATCCATAAAAAGATGAAACATTATACACATAAGATCCAAAAGTGCTCAGTAGACATGTTTCACATAGTCATGCTTACTCATTACTAATTACCGCAGGTGGGAAATACTCACTTAAGACAAGTCAACAGGTGGGATCAATCAATCATATGCACATATACACATACATGAAAAGATAATTGGAACCAACATCATAAAACAAAAACAAAAAAGTAACATACGGCATACAGTGCATCCAGAATGTATTCTCAGCGCTTCACTTTTTATACATTTTGTTGTGTTCCAGCCTTATTTCAAAATAGATGAAGTTCATTATTTTCCTCATAATTCTACAAATAATACCCCATAATGACAACATGAAAGAAGTTTTAAATCTTTGCAAATTTATTAAAATAAAAAATGAAAAAAAATACAAGTACATAAGTATTTACAGCCTTTGCTCAATACTTTGTTGAAGCAACTTTGGCACCAATTACAGCCTCAAGCCTTTTTGAGTATGATGCTACAAGCTCGGCACACCTATTTTTGGGCAGTTTCTCCTATTCTTCTTTGCAGGACCTCTCAAGCTCCATCAAGTTGGATGGGGACCGTTGGTGCACAGCCATTTTCAGATCTCACCAGAGATGTTCAATCGGGTTCAAGTCTGGGCTCTGACTGGGCCACTCAAGGACATTCGCTGTCCCGTAGCCACTCTTTTGTTATCTTGGCTGTGTGCCTAGTTTCCTCCAGACATGACGCTTGCCATTCAGGCTAAAGAGTTCAATCTTTGTTTCATCAGACCAGAGAACTTTGTTTCTCACGGTTTGAGAGTCCTTCAGGTGCCTTTTGGCAAACTCCAGGTGGGCTGTCATGTGCCTTTTACTGAAGAGTGGCTTCTGTCTGGCCATACATGCCTGATTGGTGGAGTGCTGCAGAAATGATTGTTCTTCTTGAAAGTTCTCCTCTCTCACAGAGAAACGCTTGTGCCCTGTCAGAGTGGCTATCGGGTTCTTGGTCACCTCCCTGACGAAGGCCCTTCTCCCTCGACCGCTCAGTTTGGCCAGGCGGCCCTCTCTAGGAAGAGTCCTGGTGGTTCCAAACGTCTTCCATTTACGAATAAGGGAGGTCACTGTGCTCATTGGGACATTCAATGCTGCAGAAATATTTTGGTACCCTTTCCTAGACCTGTGCCTCAATACAATCCTAGGTCTACAGACAATTCCTTGGACTCCATGGCTTGGTTTGTGGTCTGACATGCACTGTTAACTGTGGGACCTGATATAGACAGGTGTGTGCCTTTCCAAATCATGTCCAATCAACTGAATTTACCACAGGTGGACTCCAATCAAGTTGTAGAAACATCTCAAGGATGATCAGTGGAAACAGGATGCACCTGAGCTCAATTTTGAGTTTCATGGCAAAGGCTGTAAATACTTATGTACATATGATTTTTGCATTTTTTATTTTTAATACATTTACAAAGATTTCAAACAAACTTCTTTCACGTTGTCATTATGAGGTATTGTTTGTTGGATTTTGAGAAAATAATGAATTTAATCCATTTTGGCATAAGGCTGTAAATAAACAAAATGTAGAAAAAGTGAAGCGCTGTGAATAACTTATGGATGCACTCATTGTACATATTCTATAGAAATAACCCAACCATATTACCATTTAAACAGGCAGTAAAATCCATCCAAAGTTAGGTACTCCTGGAAAAGTTATATATAAATATATATACAGTATCTCACAAAAGTGAGTACACCCCTCACATTTTTGTAAATATTTTATTATATCTTTTCATGTGACAACACTGAAGAAATGACACTTTGATACCATGTAAATGAGTGAGTGTACTGCTTGTAAAACAGTGTAAATTTGCTGTCCCCTCAAAATAACTCAACACACAGCCATTAATGTCTAAATCGCTGGCAACAAAAGTGAGTACACCCCTAAGTGAAAATGTCCAAATTGGGCCCAAAGTGTTAATATTTTGTGTGGCCACCATTATTTTCCAGCACTGCCTTAACCCTCTTGGGCATGGAGTTCACCAGAACTTTACAGGTTACCACTGGAGTCCTCTTCCACTCCTCCATGACATCACTAAGCTGGTGGATGTTAGAGAACTTGTGCTCCTCCACCTTCCATTTGAGGATGTCCCACAGATGCTCAATAGCGTTTAGATCTGGAGACATGCTTGGCCAGTCCATCACCTTTACCCTCAGCTTTTTTAACAAGGCAGTGGTCATCTTGGAGGTGTGTTTGGGGTCTTTGTCATGTTGGAATACTGCCCTGCGGCCCAGTCTCCGAAGGGAGGGGATCATGCTCTGCTTCAGTATGTCACAGTACATCTTGGCATTCATGGTTCCCTCAATGAACTGTAGCTCCCCAGTGCCGGCAGCACTCATGCAGCCCTAGACCATGACTCTCCCAACACCATGTTTGATTGTAGACAAGACACACTTGTCTTTGTACTCCTCACCTGGTTGTCTCACACACGCTTGACACCATCTGAACCAAATAAGTTTATCTTGGTCTCATCAGACCACAGGACATGGTTCCAGTAATCCATGTCCCTAGTCTGTTTGTCTTCAGCAAACTGTTTGCGGGCTTTCTTGTGCATCATCTTAAGAAGAGGCTTCCTTCTGGGACAACAGCCACACAGACCAATTTGATGCAGTGTGCGGCGTATGGTCTGAGCACTGACAGACTGACCTCCCACCCCTTCAAGCTCTGCAGCAATGCTTGCAGCACTCATACATCTATTGTCCAAAGACAACCTCTGGATATGACACCGAGGACGTGCACTCAACTTCTTTAGTCGACCATGGCGAGGCCTGTTCTGAGTGGAACCTGTCCTGTCAAACTGCTGTATGGTCTTGGCCACCGTGCTGCAGCTCAGTTTCAGGGTCTTGGCAATCCTTCTTATAGCCTAGGCCATCTTTATGTAGAGCAACAATTCTCATTTTTAGATCCTTAGAGTTCTGCCATGAGGTGCCATGTTGAACTTCCAGTGACCAGTATGAGAGAGTGAGAGCGAAAACACCAAATTTAAACACACCTGCTCCCCATTTACAACTGAGACCTTGTAACACTAACGAGTCACACGACACCGGGGGGAGGGGAGGGAAAATGGCTAATTGGCCCAATTTGGACATTTTCACTTAGGGGTGTACTCACTTTTGTTCCCAGCGGTTTAGACATTAATGGCTGTATGTTGAGTTATTTTGAGGGGACAGCAAATTTACACTGTTATACAAGCTGTACACTCACTACTTTACATTGTAGCAAAGTGTCATTTCTTCAGTGCTGTCACATGAAAAGATATAATAAAATATTTACAAAAATGTGAGGGGTGTACTCACTTTCGTGAAATACTGTATAAATAAAAACAAAAATGCAAAAAATAACAACACTAAAAATAAAATATAACAAAACCATAATGAAAATAAGCAACATCAATAATTAAACTGAAATATGAATATATAAACATTTGAAAATATCTTTTGACCGTGAATATATTTGCAATAAAAAGTAGGTAGTCGCTACCAACTACACTATATCCCTCACACTCTTGATAAATCCACTCAAAGAACACCAAAGGGGGGGCTACCAATCAAAAGGTGATGAATACCAGCCAATAATCAATAAATGTCAAAAATTTGACAACAATAAATATATATAGATAGAAGTCATATATAACAGAGAAACATCCATAATGATTGATTCCTATAGTAAATGTAAAAGTAAAAAAGGGGGATATTTAAAGATATACAAAGCAACTACCCAATATAAATGTAGTGGTCATGCTCATATGTACAAAATGTGGATACACTTTATATATCATTTCCAAAAAAAAGGACAGTGACTATATCCTCTATTCAAACAAGGCAGGGTGGAGGTGCAGGATCCAAACTAAACAATAGCCTTTTCGAAATAGTGGGAAACATCCCATTCATAATTCATACCAAAAGGAATGCGGGTACATAAATAAATCCAATACCCCGCCTTCCTGAATAATAGTCTGAACAGATCACCACCCCTAGCTGGAAGTTTGAATTTTTCCACAACCTGCACAGAAACTAAACTGCCATTGCCATCGTGATGTCTATTAACATGTTGCTACTTTGGTAGATTTGCCCACTCTAATGTCGCTAAGGTGTTCCCGTAACCTACGAGTGGTGCGTCCCACATATTGGGCCCTAGAGGATTTATATGTAATTACATAAATGACATAAGTTGTATTACAGTTGAAAAAATGTTTTAAATGAAAATTATGTTGTTACTACTTGATGAGACTTCTTGACCCCCAAGAATGTGGGGACAGCAGGGGCAATCCCTGGCACCACATTTAAAGTTTTCTTTGAAGTGTAACCAGGTCGTGGTTTGTCTAGGTGCAGAATGAAAGAAGCTGGGAGAGAGGGTACTAACCAAAGAACGGGCTTTACTTGGTATGATAATTATCCCATCACGCAGAATCCCTGACAGTAACTCATCCTCAAACAAGAATGGCAAGTACCTGTTAACTATATCTCCAATCTGATGAAACTCCTGAGTATATGGAGTGACTAAAGCTGGTTTGTTACCATATCTACACCGGGATTGCCAGGGTTTTTTCAAAAGGTCTTCCCTATTTTTTGCCCTCGCAATGGTGTAGGTGTGTTCCAGTGTTCATATCGGGTAACCACGTCGTCTAAACTTATGATAAAGTAACGCTGCCTCCCTGTCAAAATCAATATCTTCACTGCTTTCTTGCGTATACAGACAAATTGTCCCAGTGGGATCCCTCTAACCACATGTTTTGGGAGATTAGACTGGGCCATAAGAAGGCTGTTCCATATAAATGCGTGATTACACGATCTTGTGATGCCACCAACAACACATCCAAAGAAGAAATCTCCTTTTGTTCCAGGTGTCCCGTGAATGTTAGATTACTGGTGTTAAAATTCAAAAATGACTAAAAGGACTCCATGTCCCCCATTCTCCTGTCACAAATAAACAGGAGCTCATCTACATAGCGAAAAAAGTTATGGATGTAAGGTCTAAAAGGGTTTCTATCTCCATAGATGTGGGACCGCTCCCACCAACCCATAAACAGATTGGCAAATGAGGGCGAAAAATGTTGCCCCCATCGTGGCCCCACACTGCTGGAGATAGAAAACCCCATCAAAAATAAAATAATTATGTGTCAGCAGGTACTCCAACACCAGAACAAAGAGCCTTTGTGAAACAGGCAACCCAGTATGATACTCTAAATAAAATGATACTGCTTCCTTGGCTAAATGATGTGGAATGCTGGAGTACAGACTGGTAACATCACAAGTCACCCAAACCTATTCCTGGCTCCAAACTACTTTCATCATGGCGTTTAACAAATGATTTGTATCCTTCAGGTAACTGGCCACCGAGCGCACTAAAGGTTGTAACTGACCATCCATCCATTGACTCAACTTCTCATTCAAGGAGCCGATACCCATGACAATTGGTCTCCCATGTAGAGGATCTAAACCTTTTTAGGAAGGTGATGGAATGGGGGAAAAATGGGGCACACAGGGATCAAGGACTAGGCATCCGCGGTACTGAAAACACACAGATATACCCCTTTTTGGATCAAGTTATATAGGACACCCTTATAAACTTTGGTGGGATCGCATCTCAGCCTACTATATGTTTTATGATCCAACAACTGTCAGACAGCTTCATCCCTATAAGTACTAGCATCCATCACAACCACAAGACCCCCCTTATCCAAATTCCATATCACAATTGAAGAATCACTATGTAAATTGCGTAAAGCAGATCTATCCTGTGACGTGAGATTATCAATATGGGTCATAGAAGTATGTGAAGCAGTGGCTAGTTGGACCAAATCTCTTTCCACACACTTCTGGAATCTATTCATTCCAGAAGTGCGTGATTGAATAGGATAGAAATCTGACTGAACTTTCACATTGACCTTATTAAGACCCACATTAATAGTATCTCCAAATAGTGAAATATGTGTGCAGGAGAATGGGGGACTTGGAGTCCTTTTTGACATTTTTGAATTCTAACACCAGTAATCTAACGTTCACAGGACACGTGGAACATAAGGAGATATATTTTTTGGATGGTGGCATCACAACATCGTGTAATCATGTGTTTATATAGAAAACCATTGGCTGGTAACAGCTTTCTTATGGCCCAGTCTAATCACCCCAAACATGCGGTTAGAGGGATCCCAGTGGGACAATTTATCTGTACTGAAGATATTGATTTTGACATGGAGGCGGCTTTACTTTATCATAGGTTTAGACAACGTGGTTACCCGATATGGGCACTGGAACGCGGCTGTACCATTGCAAGGGCAAAAAACAGGGAAGACCTTTTGAAAAACCCCAGTGATCCCGGTGTAGATACAGTAACAAACCAGCTTTAGTCACCCCATATAGTCAGGAGTTCCAACAGATTGGAGATATAGTTAACAGGTATGTCCAATCCATTCTTGTTTGAGAATGAGTCGCTGTCAGAGATTCTGCGTGATGGGATTAATATCATACCAAGTAAAGCCCTTCTTTGGCTAGTACCCTCTCTCCCAGCTTCTTTCGTTCTGCACCTAGACAAACCATGACCTGGTTACACTTCAAAGGAAATTTTAAATGTGGTGCCAGGGATTGCCCCTACTGTCCCCCACATTCTTGGGGGTCAAGAAGTCTCATCAAATAGTAACAACATAATTGTTCCTTTAAAACATTTTTAAAACAACATATGTCATTTATGTCATTATATATAAATCCTGTAGGGCCCAATAACACCTTAGCGACATTAGAGTGGGAAAATCTACCAATGTAGCGAAACATTTTAATGGCTTTTTTTCTGTGCAGGTTGTGGAAAAAGTCAAACTTTCAGCTAGGGGTGTTCACTATTTACATACCCGCGTTCCTTTTGGTTTGAATTATGAATGGGATGTTTCCCACTATTTTAGATGTTTCTGTTTTATATGGGACTTCTATCTATATATATTCATTGTTTGACATTTATAGATTATTGGCTGGTATTCATCGCCTTTTGATTATATATACAGTATCTCACAAAAGTGAGTACACCCCTCACATTTTTGTAAATATTTTATCTTCTATGTGACAACACTGAAGAAATGACACTTTGCTACAATGTAAAGTAGTGAGTGTACAGCTTGTATAACAGTGTAAATTTGCTGTCCCCTCATAAATAACTCAACACACAACCATTAATGTCTAAACTGCTGGCAACAAAAGTGAGTACACCCCTAAGTGAAAATGTGAGGGGTGTACTCACTTTTGTAAGATACTGTGCATATATAGATATATCTATATCTATATCTATATATATATCTATATATATGGATATATATCTATATATATAGATATATATCTATATATATATAGATATAGAGAGAGAGAGATATCTATAGATAGATAGATAAATAGATCTATCTATCTATCTATCTATCTATCTATCTATCTATCTATCTATCTATCTATCTATCTATCTATCTATCTATCTGTATATAGAGATATATATAGATATATCTGTATATAGATATATGTAGATATACCTTTTCTATGAGTACCTAACTTTGGATGGATTTTACAGCCTATTTGGTGATATGGTTGGGTTAACTCCCTAGTATGTATGCCATATGTTACTTTTTTGTTTTATGGGTGTTGGTTCCAGCAGCTCTCCCGTTTTTGGTTGTTTCATTTATATCTATTTACATAATATATTTCCTTTCATTGTATATATTTACATTTTACTTTCATCACATACTGTACATATATTTTTTTTCATATATTTTATTGTTATTTGCACATATTCTTTCTTGTTTTCTCATTTATGGAAATGATCTTTCCATATATGTCTATATGTGCATATGTTTGTTTATTTGCTGTTGATTTAGGGTTTGTAGACTGTGGTCTCTCATGGTCGGTGGGTTATTTCCCCGACCATTGATTGATTCCACCTGTTGACTTGTGGTCTTAAGCGAATATACACACCTGGGGTAATTAGTAATGAGTAAGTACAATTGTGTGAAACGTGTTTACTGAGAACTTTTGGATTTTATGTGTGTCATGTTTCATCCTTTTATGGATATTCTAAAACTATCGTTTTTAATCCCTGTGTAAGCTTCCACCTTTCTCTTTTTCCATTCAATATTGAGTTGGCCCACCCTTTGCAGCTATAACAGCTTCAACTCTTCTAGGAAGGCTGTCCACAAGGTGTAGGAGTGTGTCTATAGGAATTTTTGACCATTCTTCCAGAAGCGCCTTTGTGAGGTCAGGCACTGATGTTGGACAAGAAGGCCTGCCTCGCAGTCTCAGCTCTAATTTATCCCAAAGGTGTTCTGTCGGGTTGAGGTCAGGGCTCTGTGCAGGCCAGTCAAATTCTTCCACCCCAAACTCACTCATCCATGTCTTTATGGACCTTGCTTTGTGCACTGGTCCAAATCATTTGGTGGAGGGGGATTATGGTGTGGGGTTGTTTTTCAGAGGTTGGGCTTGGCCCCTTAGTTCCAGTGAAGGGAACTCTTACGGCGTCAGCATACCAAGACATTTTGGACAATTTCATGCTCCCAACTTTGTGGGAGCAATTTGGGGGTGGTCCCTTCCTTTTCCAACATGACTGCGCACCAGTTCACAAAGCAAGGTCCATAAAGACATGGATAAGCCATTTTGGGGTGGTGAAACTTGACTGGCGTACACAGAGTCCTGACCTCAAACTGATAAAACACCTTTGGGATGAATTAGAGCAGAGACTGGGAGCCAGACCTTCTCGTCCAACATCAGTGCCTGACCTCACAATGCACTTCTGGAAGAATGGTCAAACATTCCCATAGACAGACTCCTAAACCTTGTGGACAGCCTTCTCAGAAGAGTTGATACTGGTATAGCTGCAAAGGATGGGCCAAATCAATATTGAACCCTATGGACTAAGACTGGGATGCCATTAAAGTCCATGTGTGTGTAAAGGCAGGCGTCCCAATACTTTTGACAATATAGTGTATCTTCCTGTTGTAGAGCACCTCTCTGAACCCTTGCTCTAGCGGATTAAACAAATCTCAGATTAACGTAAATTAAGTAGACTTTCTGACACAGTCTCAGGTTTTTTTGGGATATCATTAGTAGCTTACTTATTGCTTAAGTTTTTAGTTGGAAATGTGTTCCTCTAAATTCCCCCATGTCTGGTCATAACATGACACATAGTTCTGTGTTGTAATGAACCTTACCTGGTAGAATGTAAAAAGGAATGGTATAATTAAATAATGCAAGACTATAGAATAGCGTGCGGTCAGTTCATAAATAGCGTGGGTTACCAAACAGACAACGAGAGTTAAATCTGCACGATCAGAAACAGTACACCAAACTAACACGCAAGCTGTCACTAAAAAAGTGACCTCACTATACTTTCACAATAACATGAACAACAAAATAGTGCAGAGCTACCTTCAAATATACAAATGTGATAAATGTGAAACAAAAAATGTTCAATTAGATATTCCAGAAATATAAACATACATTTAATATCATACGACAAAAAATGCAAAACGCTAAATCAAAATGCAAACAATGATGTGCAAAGTGAAAATTATGTGCACTGAACCATCAACCATGAATAATTTATATTAAAGCAGAGTTCTGCCAAAAAAAAAAAAATTAAAGGTCAGCAGCTACAAATACATCAGCTGCTGACTTTTAATATGAGGACACTTACCTGTACAGGGTGCCCGCAATGTCCTCACCCGAAGCAGATCTGTCCCTCGGCTCCTAGGTGCAGGCGCTGGCATCTTCAGTAAGCTGCGCGATTTCACTGGTCCCTGCTGTCTTCTGGGACCTGTGTGTCTCCCAGAAGACAGAGGGGGGACGGAGGAGGGGCCGGACATGGTGTAGATTGCCGCAGAAACCTGCGTCGATCTATCGCCAGAAGTGGGAGCAAATACCTGTATTATACAGATATCTGCTCCCCCCCCCCCCCCGAAAGGTGCCAAATGTGACACCGGAGAGGGGGAGGAACCAGAAATGCGGAAGTTCCATTTTTGGGTGCCAAAAAGTGATCTCATTCTCAGATATCACACATATGTTATGTATGTATACCCTCCAGATTTAGTAAATCAACCCCACTGTGTAGTGGAGCACCCTTCACCTGATGACCCTCTGATCTGCTTACCTTAGAATGCTGACCTCAAAGGTGAAAAGAGGTCATAGCAGCCTGTTACCCAGCAGATATAATGATCTCTCTCCTCCAAGTGTAGATCACCAATTCAGCTTATGTCCACACATGTGAGGATACAGAGGAAAAAGTTCAAAAACACTCACATGCAAAGGAATTGAGTACAGCACATCAAAATATACACTATTGTGAGAAAACCTGCAACTGGTGTAGACTAAAGCCCCGTACACACGATCGGACTTTCTGATGGTAAATGTTTGATGACAGGCTGTTGTTGGTAAATCCGACCGTGTGTATGCTCCATCGGACAATTGTTGTCGGAATTTCCGCCAACAAATGTTGGCTATTAGGTTTTCAAATTTTCCACGGAGAAATGTGTGTTGTCGGATTTTCCAAGCATGTGTAAACAAGTCTGTCGGACAAAAGTCCAAAGTACAAATACTCATGCTCGGAAGCAAGGATGAGCCGGAAGCGGTTGGTCTTGTAAACTAGCATTCGTAAGGGAGGATTAACATTTGTGACGTGGCAAATTATGAAATCTCCAAATGCAGCACACATTCTCTTCTTCTTTAATGGGATAATAATGAAGCTGCTTTGTTGGTGATACTGATGGAGTTATTGCAAACAAATTTTCAAAGGCTTTTTTTTTCTAGTGATATCAAGAATAATATTATTATTCTTTTTTTTTTTTATTATTTGGGCAAGTTACAACAAAACACCATTATCCCGTAGTTTTTAAGATCAAAGATACAACTATGTTGGTGTCCCTTGTCAATTTTACATTGTATTTTTTAAAATGTAACTGCCTACTCTCAAAATGTAATTAGAAGTAAAACACATAGCCAAGTATTATTCTCCACAATTTTTTATATTGTGCATTAAAAAATAAAACAAATAAAATTAGACATGTTATCTGCCAATAGAACTTAACCAAAAAGTGCATTCTATGCATCCAAAAATATAGAAAATATACCAAATCAAATCATTATTCAACCAAAAAAAATGATCAAAGCAATAACTCCAAGGCCAATAATTAATAACACATTATCTCCTCCGATTCCGCAACATGTCTGGTTGACGAACGGCCGTTCAGAAACGAATTGAAAAGCGCGAACTGAAAAGCGCGTAATGAAAAGTGCGAAATGAAAAGCACGAATCAACACTCACCAAACTTCTACTAACACGAAATTAGCAGAAGGAGCCCAAGGGGTGTCGCTAAAGAGCTGAAAAACCACGTAGTACGTCTAGTACATCACTACGTTCGTAATTGTTGGCCAACAATTGTGTGGCCGTGTGTATACAAGACAAGTTTGGGCCAACGCCCTTTGGACAAAAGTCCATGGTTTTGTTGGCCAACAATCCGATCGTGTGTACGAGGCTTAACAGATCATGATGTGTCCTCAATCCCAGTGCATGTAGCATAATGATATCAATGGGAAAAGGTTCCACACCCTATTTGCCCTACATCTGTCAGCGGGACTTCCTTAGGAGGTGGGAGCACCATGTAGCCAGCACGCTAATATTGTCTCTCCCATGTTTTACCATAGAAACTTGGTAAACAATCAGCAGGTTACATTATATGGCCTTATCTGGCACAACATATCCTGCCATGTATATGTATATTCACAAGATGTATATAGTGTTTTATGTCCCTATGTACTATTTGACCCACTGTTTGCTTAAGGTTCCCTTGGCAACTGACTTTGCAGGACCTGCCATTAGTTATATTAGATCTGGATCATGTCATATCGTGTGACCCAATGATTGTTTATCAATTTTCAATGGCGACTGCCTGTGTGACACAACATGTTAGCATTTTGATTTAGCATGTTTTTATTGTTTGATATTATTTTATATTTGTGGAATATTTGATTGAACATGTTTTGTTTCACATTGATCACGTTTGTATACAATATTTGTGGTTAGTGCTGCACTAGCTTGTTTAGTGTGTGTTGACACCAATTCTAGAAAAGATCTATCCTACCAGATGTTTCATTGTGACTCGGGATCTCTATGAAGCTAAGGCAAACAAGGCAAACTTGATTTAAAAAAAAAAATATTTGTGCACATGGGGTGAATTGCACAATTATAGCTAATGAAGATAATGCAGCAATCACTTTTATACTTGGTTTGCAATTGAGCATCTTTAACGCTTTTTATATTCTGTTACTACTGGTTGATGATGGTTTTTGGGACCCTATGTACCTTATAAGAAATTTATATCTGTCGGCTTTGTTCACCAAAAAAAAAAGAACAACGTGCTTATAAATTAGCCCAAAACAACAAAATGCATGTTTCACTGATTTGGATTGCATAAGCTGAACTGATCGGATTTATGGCTTGCTTTGGTGGTTGTGCATTAATTTTAGGTATTTATGATTAAATATTTTTGCTACATTCTCATTTGCGTTCTGCAAAGTTAATTATTTGGTCCCAGTAGAGTATTGTAAACATTTTTCAAAAGGTTTTATTGGCTGGTATTAGTAAATGGCCAATGAAACAGTCAAAAATACTTGCTTTCCACATTGTAAGTAATCATTATTTTTCAAGGAATTATTTGAATTTGGAATCTGTTAACTGCATGTGCACAACTTCTGTATATACAGGCTACAAATGACAACATTGCCCATCTTTGCCTATCTTTAAGGTCTCTGATTTTAAAGAATGCAATGATACTTGGGGCAGGTGTGCCAGTGCTTGAGGTATCATTTGTCAAAGCCTGCACCTATTTAGGCTCACAGCAGGGGTCTGGTGCGTGCTGGTTCACCTTTCAGGTCCGATTTCAAGAAATGGACTAAAAGATGCACAGCGTTTTTGTGCAAATGCATCGGACCGCTGCGGACATATGTGAACCGGCTCCTTAGAGATCCGGTCAAAATCTCCTGCTTCGTTTTTACATGGTAATTTTGCCACTTCCAGTCAAAGGGTGAAAACTCTTATGCCCTGTACACACGATAGGATTTTCCAACAACAAAACCGTGTTTTTTTTTCCGAAGGATGATGGCTCAAACTTGTCTTGCATACACACGGTCACACAAATGTTGTCGGAAATTCCAAACATCAAGAACGCGGTGACGTACAACATGTACGATGAGCTGAAAAAAAATGAAGTTCAATTGGCAGTGCGGCTCTTCTGCTTGATTCCGAGCATGCGTGGACTTTTGTGCGTCGGAATTGTGTACATACGCTCGGAATTTCCGACAACAAGTTTTCTTGTTGGAAAATTTGAGAACCTGCTCTCAAACATTTGTTGGTGGAAATTCCGACAACAAACGTTCTATGGAGCATACACACGGTCGGACTTTCCGACAACAAGCTCACATCCAACATTTGTTGTCGGAATATCCTATCGTGTGTACAGGGCACGACTCTGTGTCCTGCATCTATGGAAGAGCACCAATTTCACCATAGGACAAGACTGTGGAACTCCATCCCCATGTTTACTTTACCATGCTTTGTCCAGTTTTATTTCCCTTAGTAAATATTTTTAATAGTCTGAATAAAATAGGCTGACTTCACTCAGACATTCCTGATCAGCATGCTTGATTCTAGTCAGTTTTTTCAAAACTATTAAAAGCAAAGGCAGCCAGGCAACTAGTATTTTTTGATGGAGGTCTGAAGAATTAAACAGACTTTTTCAAGATTTAATGGGTACATATATTTCTTCTTTATCTGCCGGTGTGGTCCCTTAGTTCATATTGTTTCTTATTGTGCCAATCTGTTGAAAAGCAAAAACAGAAAAAATGAGGTGCCCTATTTGTATTCATTAAAATTCCATTATCACCTACTGAGTTCCCAGCCCTTACAGCTGTACGTATACATGCAAATATTGGTGTTCTTAGCCTACTAGGAGAGAAAACTGTAAATGAAAGGCAGCTCACTGCAATGTTGGATAACGTAATACCTAGCATAACTTTTTCAGTTTTAAGGTTTCATGTTGGTGATGCCACATACCCTTTCTATATATTGTTATGTTCATGTAGCTTTGGCTATGGTTGATTTTGTTTGAATTGTCGAATATAGTTTGAATGAGCTATGCTTGATTTTCCTTTTATTTCTTTGGACAAATATGCTTTTCCTGGCATGCTTGAGAAGAAATAAAGACAAGGAAAGCAATTACTACCATTTTGGATCATTGAGCCATCATGCTGTGCTCTGTCAGCACTGCCTGGGTTTTCCTGTAGGCATGTACGCTACGTTATGATAATCCTGTTGTAACCAGTGGTGATTATTATTGGCATGGCTGTAAAGTGTTTAGGGATCTAATAAAGTAAAACTTAGGCATGACCTAATTGGGTCAGGAGTCTCTTGGACGTCATAAAACATCATTTAAGTTTTCTTTTTAAAGTTTGCTGTGTATACAGTTGTATTCGTAGGTTGTTTGGTTTTTTTTTTTTTTTGTGGGGCGGAGGGCAAACAACAAGGCTCTTCTGCTGACACAGCTCTTATAAAGCCCCATACACACTATCAGATTTTCTACTGATTTTTGTCTTCAGATTTACCAAAACCATGTAGTACAAGGGCCTGCCTGATTGCATACAAATTGAAACTCCTAAGGTTTGACCTCATGTTATATGGTTTTGGTAAATCTGAAGACAAAAATCAGCAGAAAATCTGATAGTGTGTTTGGGGCTTAAAGGTTCAGTCTTTATACACTTATTCCCAAAATCCTTATTTCCTTTAATTTGAACATAAGAAAACATACCTTGTAGAATACTAATATTCACCATTTCTCTGCATTTCATGCTATATATTTTAAGTCATGAAACCTAGAGGAACCTGGTTCAGAGCACTGGTGTTAGAGAAGTGATGTCCCTCATGGTAACAGAAACTTTGCAAACATCATTGCAGTTGTGTCTTTGCACCCATAATACCGTGTACACACGAGCGGACTTTTCAGCATCAAAGGTCCGACGGTCTTTCAGACAGACTTTCGAACGACCGGAATGGCCCACACACGCACAGACTAAAGTCCGTTCGAAAGTCCGTTGGTTTGAATGTGATGACGTACGAAGAGACTAGAATAAGGAAGTTCATAGCCAGTAGCCAATAGCTGCCCTTGCGTCCTTTTTTGCCTGTCGGACTAGCATACAGACGAACGGATTTTTCGTCCGGGCTCAAGTCTGTCGGAAAGATTTGAAACATGTTCCAAATCTAAAGTCCATCTGATTTTCGACAGAAAAAGTCCACTGAAGGTCCGATGAAGCCCACACACGGCCGGATTGTCTGACGGATTTGTTCCGTCAGACCAGTCCGGTCGAAAAGTCCGCCTCTGTGTGCGCGGCTTTAGGATGATGTGTCTGTCGCACATATGTTGTCTTTGCTGGTGTGTTGTAGTGAACTGATGACACCACACACTAACCACAATCAGAAATCTTGAGCAACCTTTATTATACAAGAGTTTTCTTTATTCACAGGAGAAAAAAGGCACCACAAACTGTCATTTGGGACTACATAGAATCCCTTTATTAAGACAAATAATGATCACTTTGCTTTGAGAAATGTCCTGTGTGTTACCTTAATTGCAGCTTGCAATGCTTTGTGATTTTCTTTATGATTTAAGTAAAATATCTTGTAATGAGTTTTTTTTGTGGGTTTCACTGGGAAATCTTTGTTGAAAGTATGGTGTGTACCAAATGCAGTGGTGGCTGGTGCTCAAAATTTTTGGGGGGGCGCAAACAAACTGAAAAATTTTGAAAAAAACATCAATTGCAGCCACTGTGCCATCAAACGAGCCACTGTGCCCATCAAACGAGCCACTGTGCCCATCAAATGCTGCCACTGTGCCATCAAATGCAGCAACTGTCCCATCAAACGCAGCCACTGTGCCATCAAACGCAGCCACTGTGCCAATTAAATGCTGCCAGTGTGCCCATCAAATGCTGCCAGTGTGCCAACTAAATGCTGCCAGTATGCCTAATAAATGCTGCCAGTGTGCCCATTAAATACTGCCAGTGTGCCCATTAAATGCTGCCACTGTGCCATTGAATTCCACCAGTGTGACCCCCCCGCCCGTTCGCCGTCTGCCCGGCACTTACCCTGACTTGGTGGGGCAGCAGGTGACGGAAACGAGCGGGGTCCTTCAAGCCAGTATCTCCTGCCATCCTCATCTCCTGACTCCCGTCCTCTCCTCCTGATAGGCATCCAATAGCGGCGCCTGTCATTTCAGCCAATCAGGTGACAGATAACAGACTCGAGCACCTGATTGGCGGAGAGGCGGTTCAGTGTTAGGGAAGCAAATATTAATTTGTTTTCCTAACACAGCTGAGTGAACATTTTTGATGCCTATTAGAGCCTATAGCTCTAATCAGGTGCTTCAAAAACACCCCCCGCCGCTGTAATTCAGGCGCCCGGCACCCGAAAAGGGGCCGGACGCCTCAAAGGGGGATGGCTGCAGCGGCCATGGATAGATTCATGCAATGCATGAATCTATCCATAGTGCACAGAGGGGGTGGCAGGAGAGTCCAAAGACCTGCTGATAGGTTAATTAGATCCTGTCGAAAAAATTGTCCAAATATGTGTATGTTGTATGTGTATGTGTAAGCGTGTCGGGACCCCATGGGGCAAAGGACCGCGCTATACCACAGATGGACACCGGCAGCAAAAAGCGACCTGAGGCGATTCAGTTCACATAGGTAGCGCTATACAAGTCACTCATTCAGAGGGGGCGGCGCCTGTGCGCCCTTAATGCACGGGTCGCCACTGACCAAATGTAATATACCATTTTACATGGTATATTGCCCTTGGAATTGCAAAGCTGCTGATGTTATATGGGTTTTAGTTGCGTTCAGAGCATATTTTGGGTGGACATAAAGGGGTTGTAAAGTCAGAAGGTTTTTCATCTTAAAAAGCCTTCTGTGTGCAGCAGCCACCCCAGCACCCACTAATACTTACCTGAGCCCCCATCACTCTCCAGCGATGTTCACGAGTGTCTTGGCCGTTCGAGACGCTCCTGATTGTCTCCCGCTGCTATCAATCAAAGTCAGTCAGCCAATCAGGAGAGAGAGGGGCGGGGCCGGGCCGCAGCTCCGTGTCTGAATGGACACAGGGAGCTGTGACTTGGCCCAGGTGCCCCATATCAAGAGGAGGATTCGGGCTGCTCTGTGCATTTCCACTGCAACAGAGCAGGTAAGTATAACATGTTTGTTATTTTTATTGAAAAAAAACAGAGACTTTACAATAACTTTACTCATTATAAGTGTATAGTTACATGCACATGCATTCACACACACATACACACACTGTTCTTTACTCTCTACTCCCTTAGCTAGACTGTTATTCAATGTGGAATGCTTTAGTCACTGCCTGAAAAGACACCTATCCTATTTACACCCTATCAGCCAGTCATCTATTACCTTAGATCAGCTTTTCTCAACTTTTATACTATAGAGAAAACTCATGAAATAATGTTCGGGTCTTGGGGACCCCTACTAAAAATTATTATATCTACAACTCATGGTACATTAATGTAATCAATAACTTAATCAGTAGCATTTTAAAATAATAACATTTTTAATAAAAAATAAATATGGTGTACCTAGCATATATGACACCCAGGAAAGATAATTTTTAAGTTTAAGTAATAACCTTGAAATGAAATGGACAATCATAACACAAAAGAACCCCAGTAAAATGATGGTGCCTCCTAACATTAGTTGTCAGTGTAGAAATGACCCCTTACATTGGTGATCAGTAGAAAATTGCCCCCTTGCATTGGTGGCCAGTGAGATGGAAAATCAATTCACCATTTCTCACTGTTTAAGCAACCTCAAAGGAACCCTGGTTGAGAAAGTCAGCCTTAGACTTTTTTTTTTTAAAGATGTTGTGTTATCCACTACTTCATAAAAACCTGCTCATGTGACTTATTTATTGGTGATATCTCTTTATACTCTATCCTTTTTTGAACTGTTGTCTCTGTGTACCTCATTCACTTATTCTTCAGGATGCTTAAGTGATATATAGTGGTCCTCTGTCTTTCAACATATGGTTCATTTTGAGTCTGTAAGTGATGATGTCTCTCTCTCTCTCTCTCTCTCTCTATCTATCTATCTATCTATCTATCTATCTATCTATCTATCTATCTATCTATATGGGTTTATTTACTAAAACTGGAGGGTACAACATCAGGTGCAGCTGTGCAAGGTAGCCAATCTGCTTCTAACTTTAGCTTCTTCAATTAAGCTGTGACAAACTTGGAAGCTGATTGGTTTCTGTGCACAGCTCTCCAGTTTTAGCAAATCAACCTCATAGTTGATCAACCTCAAAATCTTTTTGTCAATGCTTATGTGTGTTTACTGTTTTCCTGACATATTAGGGTGCTAAATAAAGTGTATGATGATAATAAGGAATGTTGATAATGAAATCAACAACAACATCAACAATATTACAACCCACTCGACCAGTGTTGCATTATAATTATCAGCATTTTAAGAAAATTTGCACAACTTTCTACCATACTTGATGACTACAATCTGGAATCTGGAACTATATTGAATATTCTGAGAAGAGATGCTCAGTGAAACAAGCAGCTAACACGGGCATCAATCCAGACTCCCCCTGCTTGCAAAATAGATTAATTTAATATTATACATTGCAACATAGGGCTCTCTCCATTCCCCCAGGCACTGCTCATCCTTAATGTTGCGCATATAAAAATATGTCTATATTAAATACACAATACTTAGGTTAGATTACACTAAATACAATTATTACATTCTATTATCTGGTAGACTATTATATACACACGTTTAAACAGTTCTATAACGTGAGCACATTAGTCTGCATTTTAAATCTATTTCATTTTAGGAAAATGCTGTGCTGTAGCATGATGTAAGCAGCTCTGAATGTCTTCCTAAAACCCAATAATACTAGTGTCACTGAGCCATGTGAGTTGCCTCTATGGGTTGTAAATTGGATCCCCTCAGTGACCAGTTAATGTTTTCTGTATTTACGGCAGGATTCTTGTTTTTTTGCAGCCACCAGGGCACGATGGCAGCATAAAAATTTCAAAATAATTTTTAGCAATCAAAGCGTGCCAATTTTTTATAGTTAAAGGGGCTCATTTAAATTGGAAAACCTGCTAGTCTGAAATTTTCATCTGAAGGATTACCACCAGCCAGAGCTACTTGTCTGATGAGGGTTTCACATGGTTTATCTAATGTGAAATCTCCATGTGGTATATAGTTTCATTAAACGGTGATCAAGAATACATTAGTTCAAAACAAGAAAAGGCAATGGAGCTTAATCCGCCAGGCATCTTGGCGCAACAACTTTAAAAGAGTTATTGAAGTGAAACAATTTGAGAATTAAAAGTCTTCCACTTATACAAGACTCCTGTCAAAAGCTTAAAAGTCACATTTTCCTTTTTTTCTCTTGTTTGTGATGGAAAAACACACACACAAAACATTTCTGAGGTGATACTCTGCAAGACAGCCTGAAGATGAAGTAAGATTACTGTTTGTTAAATAGGTTTATATGATTTTTAATTCATTGTATAGTTCGGATTTTTGTATACTGGGGGGAATATTTTGTTTTATAGGCATGCAACAATTTGTAACTGATATTTTAGTTTAGGGCGAACTGTTAGCAGGTTAAATCACCCAATGACCTAATACATTTGGGAATTATATATTGGGAAGCACATTTAGGAAAAAATATTAAGCGTGCTGTATGTTTAAAGTGTATTACCCCTAAAAACATATTACATATTTTCATTATGTCCACACCAAGCATGGAAGCAGATCCTTGCTGGTGTGGTCAGTTTGCATCTTTCTGCTTCCTCTTTGAAGGTACAGGATGCCATGATGTAGACAACCTGCAGTGCTTAGCACACAATGCAGTTGCATAGAAGGAGAAATTGGAAGTTATTCACTGTATTGTGTTACCCACTGTTACTCATTGTTATACTTGTCTCTAACGTATTTTGGAGCCATGAGTAAATTTAAATTTGGAAATTTTTTGCCCATCTGCTCTCAGAATGATGATGTAGTTGAGAGACATCTCATGACTGGCACATATCCATCCACCATATTTCCTGAGAAACGCACACAGCATGTTTTCCTTCAGTCTTCTGCTACAGAGACATGGTCACAGGCACTTAGTCAACGTTTGGTTTATAGTGGCTCTTGCATTCCAGACTTGCAAAACCCTATTCCTTCTGCATCCATACTGTTAGTACCCCAGCAGGGATTCCCTCTCTTAGACCCCTTTCACACTGAGGTGCTTTAGCGCTTAAAATAGTGCCTGAAAAGTTCTCTAAATGCGCTTCCTGTACATCTCAATGGATGCTTTCACACTGGGGCGGTGCACTGATGGTACGTTGAGAAAAGTCTTGCAAGCAGCATTTTTGGAGCATGTTTGTAGCACTATAAAATGCGCCTCCAAAATGCTCATCACCATTGAAATGAATGAGAAGCACTTTAAAAGCGCCTAAAAAGCGCCCTGAAGCTATGGGAAGGTCACATGACCGAAATTCAGTGTAGGATGCTGGGATACTGTATCACTAAATCCTGTTGAGAGGTGGAGAGGAGAGAAGACAGCATGGAGGCAGAAAACAAGCAGGCAAAGCAGGCCAGAGCAGAGGATGTTGCAAGACATGCAAAAACCTCTGCATTTAAGCATGTAAAAAGAAATTCAATCCGGATGGACACACTTCCAATGATAATTTCTTTTATTGGTTAACAACCATCCAGCAAGAGATGCAATCAACAGCTAACATGTTTCACACCGTAACTACGGTGCTTACTCTTAACTCTCTGCATTTAAACCAGAGGAGTTTATACACTCCCTGCGGACCCACCCTGAATTGTGAGATCTCAACTATCCCCATTATGCTAACCGGAATAGGAAAAACAGTGCGTGGAATGAAATCACTGCACAGCACTTGCCAGACTGGAGTGTCCTTCCAAGAAAGCAAAAATCCAGCAAAGGTGAGTCCCAATCCCCTCATCCTAATCCCAATCCCCTAACCCTAACCCTATGCTAACCCTAACCGGAACCCTATGCTAACCCTAACCCTATGCTAACCGTAATCCTATGCTAACCCTAACCGGAACACTATGCTAACCCTAACCCTATGCTAACCCTAACAGAAACCCTATGCTAACCCAAACCCTATGCTAACCCTAACCCTATGCTAACTCTAACCAGATCCCTAACCCTATGCTAACCCTATGCTAACCCTAACTGGAACCCTATGCTAACCCCAACCCGAACAAACAACATAAATCAACATAAATCAATATTTTCACTTACGTTGCAATGCTCAGCCGAGTGTAATTTCGGAACTTTTCAGGGTGCACTCTCAAGTCCTGATAAAGCAACACAAATTGTCCTCTTGAGGCGTGCGCCCTTAAAGGATGGGATGAACCCCAAAGCGATGTTGCTGCCTCTGTTTAAGGATATTTTCCCAATATAGTAGCACAAACAGCAACAGACGCTCAGCAAACTCCATCTTCTCTCTCTTCCCTCTCTTCCTTACACAAAATACAAGGAAGTACACAGGAAGTCATGTAGGGGTGGATTTGTTAGCTAAAGCCAACACTTCAAAAGCACTTCAAAAATGCCTTAAAAAAAGCCTGCGCGGTGTGCTAATTTTAGCACTAGCGTGGCAAAAACGCAACTAAACCGTGGCAATGGCGCTAGGCGTTTTTAAGGCATTTTTCAAGTGCCTCAGTGAAAGGGGTCTTAAACAATGGCAGATTACAGGGCTGAATAGCACAAGGTCTGCTGGTGGCCTACAGGAAACTCAGAACATTGCTTAGGGTGATAGCTGTTTTCTTGTGCTGGAGCACTGCCCTACTTTGGCACCGCTTCCATCCTCTCATTCTAGCTTTTTCTAGGCACACATAATGCAGCTTATCTGACAAAAGTAGATTCTCTTTCACTATGTCTGGATTCTTTGGAAAACTTTTGGCACTATTGGGACCTTTGGTTTCCAGTGGCCAAAAATTCTAAACTTCTTCCGTCCCCCTTGTTTCTGTTCAGGAATCAGGATAGAAACTACAAACCTGTTTGAGGATGAAATGGAGGAAAGCGAGGAGGCATGTGCGCTAGTATGGATCTGAAAAACTCAAACCTATTCAAAGTTCCCAAACCAAATGGTGGCTTCCGCCCCATATTGGGCTTAAAATCTCTAAACAGATTTCTTTGAGTAAAAAAATTCAGCATGGAAACAGCGGGATCTACCATTTCTTCTTTCAAACAAGGGTGATTTCTGTCAACCAGTAAACATACAAGATGCCTGTTTACACATCCCCATCTTTCACTCACATCAATGCTTTTGCGGTGGGAGACCAACAACTCCAATTTGTAGCACTACCATTTGGGCCCTCCCCTGTACCCTGAGTTTTCATAAAAGGGCTTGCCCTGTTTCTTGTTCTTCTGTGGATCCAGGACACTCATGTTATAGGGTACCTTAATGACCTTCTGCTGTAGCAAACCTCTACCACAACCTTGTCCTCCTACAGCCAAATGATTATTCAGTTCCTTTGGCATGTAAATCAACTTTCCAAAGTCTAACCTTCAGTCTTCACAGCATCCAGATTACCTGGCTCTAATTTTGGACACAGCCCAAGCAAGAATGATCTCCTTAAAGTGTTTGTAAAGCCTTTTTGGTAACTTTTACCTATAGGTAAGCCTAGAATAAGACTTACCTATAGGTAGAGGAAATATCTCCTAAACATGCGCCGTTTTACGAGATATTTCACTTGTAATGCGCCGATGTCGTCATCGGCGCATGCGCTGTGAAGGAACAGACCATCGTGCCATTTCTTACCCCAGCGTGTGCCGTGACTGACGGCTCCCACGCGCAGGAGTGACGTCATGTGACTTCGGCCAGTCACAGAGCCGGAGTCCGTGGCCCCAGAAGGAAGAGGGGCAAAGATGGGCTTCGTTTGCAGGTAAGTGTCATATAATGGGCTAGCATGCGATGCATACTAGCCCATTATGCTTTTCATTTGCAGGCCTTGCGGGGAGCAAAAGAGGAAGTAAAACCCATCGGGGTTTACTTCCTCTTTAAGGTCCCACATGCAGATTCTTAGATCCAAAATACATTCCTCAGTTTGCTTCTGCATGAGGGTTCTGGGTTTAATGGTAGCCTCCTTCGAGGTAGTTCCCTTTTCCCAGTTTCACTCCAGATCACTTTAACTCAACATGCTTATGTTATAGAACAAAAATATTGTCATGTGCATCTATCAAGCTAGACAAAGCTCTCCCTGGCATAGTTGATCTCCAACTTATTACTTCTTATGTCCAACTAGTTTCTTCTTATGCCCTCAAAGGTGGTGAGAAAGGCGCAAATCTTTCAGGATAGGGGGGAGTTTACAGCTCCTTAACCGTTCAGGAGACCTGGTCCTCAGAAAAATGGAGAGACCCCATTAATATTCTGGATCTGAGAGCCATTAAACTGACTCTACAACACTAGACACCCCTTATGAAAGGTCACCTAATCAGGTTGCAGTCTGATAATGCTGCAACAGTGGCTTACATAAACCATCAAGAGGTCATCATAAGTCGAGAATCCCTGGGTGGAAATTTACATTCCAGCTCTCTCTGAAGTCCACATCCCTCGTGTGGACAATTGGCAGGCAGACTCTCTAAGGCACTTTCTCGAGGCTTCATCAGCAAGTCCTCATCTCCTGCTGGTGCCGGTTTCTTCTTTGTGAAGAAGAAGAGTGGTGAACTAAGACCTTGTATTATTTATAGGGTCTCGATCGTTTCACCATTAAGAATGCTTATCCAATACCGTTGATTACAGAGTTATTTGGCCGCCTCAAGGGAGCAACGGTTTTCACAAAGCTGGATTTGAGAGGAGCATGCAATCTCGCGAGGATCAATGAGGATGACGAATGGAAAACTGCTTGTTTAATAACTGTTAAATAACCAGAACAGGCCATTAAGAGTACCTGGTAATGCCATTTGGCCTTTGCAACACTCCGGCATTTTTCCAGGAATTTATCAACAATGTGCTCCGAGAGTTGTTGCAGCTATTTGTGGTGGTTTATCTCAACAATATCCTAATTTTTTCCAAATTCCTAGAGAGAGAGAACAAACTCTATTGTAAATTGGAGAAGTGCGAGTTCCTTCATGAACAGGTTAAATTCCTGGGTTATGTCATTTCACTGCCGGTTTTTCGATGGACCCAGAGAAACTTTCAGCAGTCCTACAGTGGCCCCGACCTGTGGGTTTCCCTCCCCTACAACTTTTCTTGGCTTTGCCGATTATTATCGAAAGTTTATTTGTAACTTCTCGTCTCTGGTCAAGCCCCTGACTGATATGACCAGAAAGGACAGTAACTCACAGAGTTGGTCTCCGGAGTCCTTTAAGACCTTTGAGAGTCTCAAGGCTGCCTTTTTTTCTGCTCCAGTGTTGGCACCTCCTGATCCTACCTTACCCTTTATCCTTGAGGCTGATGCTTCTGAAACTGGAGTTGGCACCCTTCTGTCTCAACGTCCTACCTCTGAGAGCGCTATGCATCCTTGTGGCTACTTTTCCAAGAAATTGTCATCTGCAGAATGCAATTACGAGATTGGAGACAGAGAGTTGTTAGCGATCATTTTAGCCCTTAAAGAATGGAGGCATCTCCTCAAAGGTACCACTGTGCTGGTTCTCATTCTTACTGACCATAAGAATCTCACGTTCTTGTCTGAGGCTAAATGCCTCTCTCCCAAAAGGGCGCAATGGGCTCTTTTCTTGTGAAGTTTTAATTACATTGTCTCATTCTTACCCGGTACTAAGAATGTAAGGGCTGACGCTTTGTCACAACAATTTTTCTTCACTTCCAAGATGGAATCGGTTCCTGTGATTCCTCCTGATCGTATTCTCACTACGGTTTGCACATGTCTCACTTCTCCTTTGAGTGATAAAATTCTTGTTGCTTAGGTCCATTCTCCTCCTGAGAAACCTTGTGACCGCTGCTTTGTCCCTGAGAGTCTCCGTACTGCCGTGCTCCAGACTTACCATTCTACCAAGGCTGCTGGCCACGCTGGGAAGAATCAACTCTTTTGGGTCATTTCACAACATTTCTGGTGGCCTGGACTACGTGCTGATGTAGCCGCCTTCATAGCTGCTTGTTCCGTGTGTGCTCAGAGTAAGACGCCACAACATCTTCCAGTGGGCCTCCTACAACCCATACCTAATGGAGAGAGACCTTGGACCCACCTGTCCATGGATTTCATTGTGGAGTTACCCAACTCTCAGGGCAACACAGTTATCCTTATGGTGGTTGACCGGTTCTTGAAGATGTCTCATTGTATTCCACTTAAGAAGTGGCCCACATCCAAGGAACTGGCTTCCATTTTTGCTCGGGAGATCTTTTGCTTACATGGGCTACCCAAGGTGAACACCTCGGACAGGGGTAGTTGGTTTGTGTCCCGGTTCTGGCGAGCCTTTTGTGCACAGTTGGGAATTCAGCTTTCTTTCTCCTCTGTGTATCACCCACAGTCTAATGGGGCCGCAGAACAAGCCAACCAATCCTTGGAGCAGTTTCTACGTTACTATATTTCTGAACATCATAACAACTTGGGCAGAGTTTGCTCACAATAGTGCCTTGAATTTTTCTTCCCGATTGTCCCCATTTATGGCAAACTATGGTTTCCAACCTTCCATGTTGTCTGACTCATTTGTTCTGCAGAGCATCCCTGCATTAGAGGAGCATCTCTGTGGTCCTCGTTCCACATGAGCACAAGTCCAGGAGGCTTTGCGACATGCCAATGATACGTACAGACTCCTTGCTGACTGCAGACGCCTGCCTGTGCCTTCTTACCAAGTTGGGGACAGGGTCTGGCTGTCATCTTGCAACCTCCGACTCCGTGTTCCCTCACTGAAGTTGGCACCTCGGTTTTGTGCCTTTCCGTATTCTCTGCAGGATTAAACTAGTGGCTTACACTTTAGACCTTCCTTCTAATATGCGTATCTCAAATGTATTCCATGTCTCCCTATTAAAACCTTGGTTCTGCAACCACTTTACCACCTCAGTGCCACGTCCTCACCCAGTACAGGTTGAGAACCTTGAGGAGTATGAAGTACAGTCCATTGTTGACTCCAGTAGGTTCCGTGGGCACATACAGTACCTGGTGCATTGGAAAGGGTATGGTCCAGAGGAACGGACTCATCCCCCGACATCCCCCGACGTACATGCCCCTGTCTTTCTCCGTGCTTTCAATAGATGTTTTCCCCTCAAACCTGGTTGCCCTCTGAGGGGGAGGGATCATTGAGGAGGGGCTACTGTCGGGGCTGGGCTCAGCCCTTCCTTCTCAGAGCAGGCCACTCAGCTGTCGGTTAATTGCCAGCTCCAATATTTTCCACAGTGACTCATCTGATGATATCCTGTTTGTCAGTCCTGCTGGTTACTTAAGCTGTTCAGTTCAGTCCCTCTCTGCCTTCGCCTTGGTCAACACATCCAGAGACTCTCTCCTGTGTACCCATTGAAGACTTGCTTGGCTGACGTCCCTTCTGGTTCCTGATCCTGCTTGTTATTCCACTACCCTGATTCTCCGGTTCTCCGATTTCCTGGCCAGTCCTGAAGTTTGCTGATCTCTGGCTCCCTGACGTCCTGGCTTGTCTGACTATCAATCCTGGTTACCGAACTCTGATTATCATTTGACTATGTTTCTCTGGTTACCTTTTACTACTATTATTATTATTATACAAGTATGATTTTAACTGCACTTCTGTCTCGGTCTGATTCATGGGTTCTGACAGTAATATTGCAATTAACATTTGTTTATGTTTTTAGAAATATAAGCACGATGTCAGACACGTATGCACTCTTGCTCCATCATAGCTCCTCATTCCAACATCCTCGTTTTGCCTGTGGCATTCTCCTTGTTTGTCTGTCTACCTGCAAGGTGATTAATGTGGCCAGACTCTGGGGAAGACCAAACCCGATTAAAGCTAACCAAGCCTGCAGTCTCATGCTTGTGATAAGGTGTGTAAAACCTGATCAAGCTCCCTGTCTGTCTGCCCTGCTCTGATAGATTGGATTTCCCTGTGTTTGAGCTCGGATTGGATAACAGCTATTCTGTGAACTCTGCTTGCCTTCTACCTGGACTGTCATTGAACCACTCTGCTTGTCTGCCAGCCACAAGTACCTGTTTGCTTTGCTCAGTTTGTGCCTGCCCTGGCGTGGTGGCCAGACTCTATAGCATTAAGTTCAAGTCCTGGGGGAAACCGAGTACCGGAAGGCCTGCTTGCCTTATGGGAAAGGGGGCTGCTTTAGGTGAAGAACACATTAGCCAGTTATAGTGTTTGACCACTTGCTTTAGGTGTAAGCATGACATTATTACAAGCCTTTAGGAATACATTTTTTTCTGTGAAGATGGACTCTACACAGGCTCATTTATTTGCTGAGGAGCTTTGCAAACTGACAAGTCCAGGAACTGTATTTGCATGTGAACGCACCTCCAGCAGTAATGCAGGAACCAGAGTCCAAGGTTAAAAAAAAACAAAGAGATTGCCAGTAACTCACTAGGGTATAAATGCTGAAAAGCTCAATGCATGAGCAAGCACAGCGTCCCTTAAAATTGCTGACTCACCATTCAAGGTGTGATCCAGGTAGTCAAATAGTTAAACACAAAAGGAACAAGGTGGGAATGACCTCACCCAGAGATTACTAAGGACCATGCAGCATAAGATAAAGCAACTTTAATACAAAATTACAAATGGTAATACAAAAAACTGGGTAAAAAAATCCCACCACCAGCACCTAAGCCAAAGGAGTTAAAAAAGACAACGTTGTTGACTCGGTTAAATTGATGATAGGCAACTCTTATCCTCATATTGATTAGTGGTTCCAAATTAATAATAACTACTGCAGTAGGGAACAGACACAAAAGATACGCTCAGCATCTTTCCAAATAACTGTTCTGCTTTATTATGACGCAATTGAAGGTTTTTATGCACATGATTACGTAGGTATCACATTAATATTACAATTGTATGTTTATGGTAACAAGGGCGTTACATAGGCAGGCTTATTCTAATCAGGACTCGAAAGAATGTAAACATTTACTGAAAACATTATTAGTGCTGTGTGCACAGTGAGGGCAATGTGCAATACATACAAAATACAATACAATTATATACAGAACTTACAAATTTCCATTACAGTCTCCCCTCTTTTGATCAATATTTTGATCACTAACCATACCTGCTATCACCTTTAACCTGGAACCTCCACATGCTTAGGTAGAGGTAGTCCTGGCCAAAGAGGCAAAAAACTCCATTGTGGAGAAAATAATAGCTGAGCAACTTTTTCATTACAAAATGACTTTTCATTGTGAAAAACAAATGATTGATAAGACATATTTACAGAGTACTGGCTGTACACTCCTGTGGCCAGAATGGCCTTCTAGCTGAATTGTTGGCATGCTGACTTATCAGCATATGTAAACACAGACAATTCTACATAAAATGGAAGACGTACAAAAGACAAATATGACTTCAACATGGCTGAACTACTTTTCAAATATATATATATCCCTCACAATTAAAGTAATTGAATCAAAAAGTCCCCTAGACTGTGATCACAAGAGGGAAACAAATCAAACACAGAGATTTCTTTAATTTAGTCATTTTTGCAGTTTCTGGTGTGGATCCAGGTGACTTTTCCTTCAAGTTTTGCAAAAACTGTACATGAAATAGATGCTGTATTGAGTCTCCAAACTTCTCCTTATATATAAATGTCTCTTAACAATCCACAAGTCACCTGGCTTTAGTTTTAGATCCTTCCAAACTTTTAGGATCTGGAATTGGGGAGAAAACACATAAATGAGTTTGTCAAAAACCTTAAAAGATCAGCAACATTCTCTGTGAGATCCGAATGGAGGACTTCAGCTGCTGAGACAAAATATAAGCAAGTGAGTAACACACTCCCAAACAAAATCCCATAGGGAGAGAGTCCAACATCCCCCTTAGGGGCTTCATAAAATATAAGAAAACATTCAGGCAAAAGTTTTCTAGTTTCTTACTCTACTTTTTCCGCTACATTGTAGACAGTAGGGGGTGTAAAAATAAAACCTCAAAACTTCTAGTAAGGACTCTCCTATAAAAAATGATTTCCTCTGTTACTCTCTGTACTTTCTGGCACTCTGTACTTACAAACTACTTCTGATAACACTTTTTACTGTGACATCCAAAAAACATGTCCATACAGACAAAATGCATACTCGTAAGATCCTAACTTGGGCATCTGGATATATCTTTTTTGTAATCTCTGGAAGGGATGTTCAGCTTTTGGTAACACCTTTGGTAACAGGTAAAACAAGAAGTGGTATGTTATAAAAACAACTGTGGAGAACGCTGGCTCTATCCCATGCTCATTTACTAAAGCAGCCATAACTGCTTGTGACTGATGACACGGTCCATGTGTCAAGCTGAAGGGAAAAGAGTGGCTGGCAGACATAAATGATCACCTTTTCACCTATTTCATAAGAAGTTGCCCCCTGCGGACCACTTGTTCTTCTCGTTCTGGGGTCCTTAAAGTTGAATTATTAATCCCAGCTATACTGGGCCAGAACTAGGGTGGAATCTGTGAGTTGCACAGACCCATCAAGTGTCCGGGACTGTAAATGCAGCATCCTTAGTCACCTAGTCTGCTTCCATGTGTTAAAGTTAATATGGCTACCTCAGCAAGAACCTGGAAGGCTGAAAACAGCCAATCAAATTAACTTGGCATGCTTGATTGGTTTACCTGCCGAAGTAAAAACAAACTTCTGGCCCTTCAAATGGAACCAAAAGCTCTCTATATCTCAACTATCTATATAAATATACATTCTTTTTATAGCTCACAGGCTTTGCTAAAACATGGAGCTCTGCTTCTGGAGCTGGGGAAAAAGGATCCAATGACTTTGAATACAGAGTATCCTTCTGGGTGATAAACTGCATACTCAAATCTACAAAAAATGTAATATCTGGGTCTTCAGGGAGTGTGTCCCACACTGGGCTCACAGCAGCTGATTCCCACATCAATTTAACACACGTGTCTTCCTTTGTCTCCAGCCTCCTCCAATAGAGGCAATAAGGTGGCTGGATTCAAATGTACACATTTTTCATTGTTAGATTTGTACATAAACAAACTCATATTTTAAACCTTTCATTAGACAAACATTTAGTTAGCTGTATATTTGCTGCGCGGAATGTCGGACCATTAAAAATTAAATGTTTGACCAAAACAATATCTAACTTTGTCTAAAAGCACCTTTGCATAAAAGCTACAGCTCTGATATATCGGGGTGAACCCTTCATTACTGGGTCCAGCTACATAAATATATTACAATGGCTTGTTTTCTATCATGCTGTTTGTGTAAGAACTTCAGTTTCATGTTTCAAAACACAACCTTTTCCTGGCAATATTATAATAAATGATAACAATACCCTGCGGTCATGCAGAGATGCCCATAAATTCAAAATATTCTTCTGCTTATACCACTGTACTTACAAGAAAAAGGGGCACATCATTTCACAATCCACACATTCTGCTTTGGATTTCAAAAATAAAAATAAAAACAAAAGGATCAACAATCTGTATGATGGACCAGAAAGTATCAAAAACTATAAAACAACTGGCTGCAAGTGGCATCTATCCTAACAGGGTGTGTGGACTTGATGTGATGGTCTGTTATATTTAAATTTTATTTATTATTACTCTCACATCATGGACCGCACATCAAGTTATTATCAAGAACCTTAAAATTTCATTTTTGTAGAAAAACTTCTTATGTATCCCATCCATCTTGGCTTTGTTAAATATTATGGCAGCTTTATTCAAAATAACAACCTCATCTTAATCTTTTTTTTTCTCTCAATAAGGGCTTATTGAATAAATGTAAAATTACAAAAATTGTTATCTTAATCTAAACGAATCCCATTTTTACAAATTTCCCCAATAACCTGGATTTCATTTCCAACCAAAGGTTGTCTAAACCAGTTTCAATATATCTATATTATTAATAAAATTGTTAAACTCATTAGAAATGAATACTCATTATTACTTCATTTTACTTATTTTCCCTTTTTTTAATGCACTCTCAAAAGATTTTCAATTTGTGTAATACACGGTTAAATGTAACCTTCATTTTACCATGTTTGGAAAATAGATTCAAAATAATTGTGATCACATTGTTTATCATTAGATACGTTAACCCGACACATGTTTTGTCTAAAAAACTGGAATTGGCATGGTGTCCTTCCAGCTTATCACTGACCTCTCAGGGACATTCTTTCAGGAGAGCACAAAGGAGGGGGTCACATCTGCGTACATGACACACACAAGCAATAGAACTAAAGGTCCCAGCATTCGCACACACATACACCAATATCTCTCTAAAATCGCTTACATTTTCCCATTTGTACACAACACATGCATATCATTCTCTCACTTTCTTTTAACTCTCATTAATATTTTCCTGTCTAAATTCTGTTTTCCTTATTTTGTTCAGATATCCTTTATATCTAGCTTCTATGATCAGATGGGCAGCCAGAGTGCTCATCCCATCTTCCCTCTCTGACAACATATAAAGTATTCTGTTTTAATTCTTATTTCTCTGTTTCTGACTTTTACTAGTTGTAGTGCCTGACCCCAAATTCATCCCACAACTTAACATGAAAATGTCCCTTTCTGTCTAGTGTTATTGTCACCCTTGATCCATCCTGCTCACATAGATAGCTGTTTCTCTAGCTGTTTACTCTGCATGATTTTTAGTCCCTGTGGATCTTTGATAACCCAGTTACCCATTGTGGATCCATGTCCACTCTAACCATTAATCTAGGGGCTCAGTATAGGCGGAACCGCACCTTCGGTTCATATATAGCGCTCCTCTTGCACTGGGCATTTTTGAGGGTCTCTTACCCTTCATTCCCTTACTTAATTCAATGCCCATAATGACTGGCCAGTCTTCTCTCTTCTCTACGTGTGCCTATACCCTCTTGCCTCTAAACGACTTTATCTAGCAGATGTACTACATATACCTGTGAACAGCACTATTCTTCCCTTTCTTATCTATAACACTCCAATGGACAATAGACAGGGACAACATAACATATAACCACCAATCAATACAGTTTGATTAAGGGGAGTAAAATAGGTACCCTTTGTCCCGAAAATGCCTTACCGATCAAGGAAGTCTGATAACTCAAATGTAAGCAAAAGGCTTACCTCAGCCGGCTGATTATCAGAAATTCCCGGATCGTCTCAAGCTCCTCGTTTCGGATACTCAGGGTCACCTGGAATCCCCTCCTAAGGCAAAGCTCGCCATGCTGACTCGGTTAAATTGATGATAGGCAACTCCTATCCTCATATTGATTAGTGGTTCCAAATTAATAATAACTACTGCAGTAGGGAACAGACACAAAAGATACGCTCAGCATCTTTCCAAATAACTGTTCTGCTTTATTATGACGCAATTGAAGGTTTTTATGCACATGATTACGTAGGTATCACATTAATATTACAATTGTATGTTTATGGTAACAAGGGGCGTTACATAGGCAGGCTTATTCTAATCAGGACTCGAAAGAATGTAAACATTTACTGAAAACATTATTAGTGCTGTGTGCACAGTGAGGGCAATGTGCAATACATACAAAATACAATACAATTATATACAGAACTTACAAATTTCCATTACATTGTCTAATCAAAATGCAGCTGCAACAGTCAGAACCGCTCTTAAACACATGACACAGTCATAGCCCATAGAGTTATACACTGATTTTATTTAATGAAATAACGATTGATTGGATGTCTGATCAATTGTTAAAATTACTGCCCAGGTTTGGATTCATATGAGCAAATGTGTGGATGTGTGACTCCATGAGTATTTCAGTCAAAAAAGGGATTCTGGGGTCACTGTTTGCCAGACAGCAAACATTCAGTCACTGTGCTGTTTAGTGTGTCTTCTAAGTCTGGAATTTCCCACTAGATACAGGGCTGTAGTGGTATGTTTTCAGTGAGGTCAGGTGTAATTAACACAGTCTCAATATCACTGATAGCGGCCCATAGTGGAACATCATGTTAGTAAACTGTGCGTGACCATCAAGAGTTCACTGTGAATATAAAGTGTGGCACTAGTAAAGCAGATCATCGACAGGCAGGTCCGCTCACCCAGCCTTTGGCAATGTAGACTTGTGTCCGTGAGGACAGGAGATGACCTGCTCACTCATCCAGGCTATGCACTGGGAGTCAGTCAGGGGCAGGGATGGTAACTCCGATCTTGCTCTGGGTCTGGAGCGATAGCCACCCATCAGGGCTGATCTCTATAGCAGCAACTCAGCGTGCCTTTCTCAAGATGGATGCCACAGTTCTCAAGGAGTCCATTGAGCATGTGCAGACGTGCAGGATTGCAATAGGGGTGATGACTGGTCGTCACTCACATGGTGTCATGACAGCCAACATGTTTTGCCTAATCAGCATGAGCTTCTTCCGGGATGAAGAGAGTCCAAGGTTATCCCGCCTGATTGTTTTTCTGGTGACCCCCATATGTTTTCCAATTTTCAAAATAGTTGTATGCTACACTTTACTTCCAAGCCACGCTCTTCTGGTTCTGAAGCACAGCGGAGTAACCTGATTATTACATGGTTGCAGGGGGACCATGAGGCTTTTAGTCTCCCCGCAGATGATCCAGCTAGAGGGTCAGTTGAAGCATTTTTTCAAGGCCCTAGGTTTACTCTATGTTGATCCTGACCGTGCCCACTCAGCAGAAAGTAACCTTAGGTCATTAAGTCAAGGTAAACGCACCGTTGAACAATACTGTTCTGATTTCTGCTGCTGGGCACCTGACTCAGGGTAAAATGACCCTGCTCTAAGAAGCTAGTTCAGGCTAGGCTCAGACTCCATCAAAGACTCCTTGGTACACTACCCTGAACCAAAGTAGTTGAATAAAGCCATGCAAATAGCCATCCGTATAGACAGGCATTTAAGGGAAAGGCGTACAGAGGTTTGTTTCTTTGCCCCCTAGTACGCTGCCCACTTCTTCTCCATCAGACCTTCCTGAGCCCTCTCATCCTCTCCAGGAGAAGGAGTCAATGCAAGTTGGTGCTACCCATTTATCCTCTGGGGAAAAGGCTAAAGAAGATCCCAGGGACTCTGCTTATAATGTGGCAACCACGGCCACTTTGTCGCCAGCTACCCTAATAAGGCGGGAAATGCCAAGAGTGTCTAGTGTGGGTGGGGACTGCTTCTTTAGACTATACAGTGCAAGGTTCCCCCCAAGACAAACTATTTTTTCCTTCACAACTTAGTTCTGCCAAGTTTTCTCATCACCTCTCTGCTTTCATAGATTCTGGTGCCGCTAGCAATTTCATTGATAGGGACTTAGCACAGCGTCTACAAATTCCCTTGACTAATGTGCACAGACCCTTTTTAGTCTTAGCTGTTGATAACTCTCCCTTGTCCATGGGCCTGGTCACCTTATGCACTATACCTATTACCCTGACCTGGCTGCTGATTGGCCAAAGCATGCACCTGACCTGTGTGCTTTGGCCAATCACAGCGCAATGTGCTGTGAGAACCATGATTGGCTAAAGGCATTGTGCCTTTAGCCAATCATGACTCAGGTTCTAAGTTCACACCCCACACTATATAAGTCTGCTTACACAGCGGCCATGTATAGTGTGAATTAAGAGAAAGATCAGGCAGGGTAGTTAGTGGATTGAGCATGCAGTCAGTGTAGTATATATAATACAGTGCAGAGTATATAGTGCAGTTAGTGTAGTAAATTTATAATACAGTGCAGAGTTTATAGTGCAGTCAGTGTAGTATATATAATACAGTGCAGAGTATATATAGAGTGCAGTCAGTGTAGTATATATAATATGGTGCAGAGTATATAGTGAAGTAATTGTAGTATATATAATACAGTGCAGAGTATATAGTGCAGTCAGTGTTGTGTATATAATACAGTGCATTGTATATAGTGCAGTCAGTGTAGTGTATATAATACAGTGCAGAGTATAAAGTGGAGTCAGTGTAGTGTATATAGTGCAGCGCAGAGTATATAATACAGTCTATTGAAGTGGTTAAGGGCAACCCTATGACAGAATTAAGAAAAAAATGGCGTGGGGTCCTCCCCAAAATCCATACCAGGCCCTTAGAGTCTGGTATGGAATTTAAGGGGAATTCCACGTCCACAATCCACCGACAATCCCGCCGCCCGACAGACCTGAAAAATAGCAAAAATGCTCCGCCATGGGAGACCTCCTGCCGACTGCTGTCTCTTTGCTTTGACAGCTCTTATATAGGCAAGGGCGGGGCCACCCGGTGACGTAACCGGGTGACCCGCCTATTTCTGACATGTGACTGAATGGACACACGGAACTGTGACTCAGCTCGGGTGCTCCCATAGCAAGCTGCTTGCTGTGAGGGCACTCAACAGGAGAAGGGACCAGGAGCAGCCAAGAGCCACCTGAGATGGAGGATCCAGGCTGCTCTGTTCAAATCTACTGCAACAGAGCAGGTAAGTATAACAAGTTTGTTATTTTTATAGGAAAAAGCCTTTATAATCTGTGTCACGTCAGTACTTTCTTTTTGGACCAAATAATTCTTGTAAGACCGCTCATGACTCCCTTTAAGATAAATGTGTGACTACATACCATCATGTGTATATAATATATTTCTCAACAATAGATGATAGGTGTGTCATTCCACCTATATGTTGGTATATATCCGTTTACATTATGAAACATAAATATGGTACCTCTGACCAAAAATAAGATAAAAATAATTTTCCCATTAAAGGCTAATTTTGCACCAGAATTTTTTTGTATGAAATTGATATTCTTTTTTTTGCTCAAGCCATTCCTAGTTTATTATATCTCACTTACCTTGACTGCATTGAATCTACATCTTGTCAGCTATCAATTTCAAAAGATGCACTGGGCTACCTGTATCATGTATCCTGTCCACATAACAGTCTAGTGAACGGCAAAGCCTGCACGGCAACTAAAATTCTAATAATTCCATTGTGGGTGGAGAGAAGGGTGGACTTGTGTCTGCTGTCAATGCACATAATAAGAAGAGATCTTTAGGATTCAGCCAACGTTCAGGCTTTTCTGCATTGTGCATGGCATGCCTGACTAGCTACCATTAAGGCATTTTTTAACGCAAGGCAACTGATGGATACAATGGGCCTGGTTCAAGACTTAGCCATTGCTTTGACTACCCTGCAAGAGAAGTACAACATTATTTTGCTGGTGCATTCTTAAGCTGTAAATTACCAAAATGAAAACTTAAGTTGAACCTTGATAAGGTAAAACAACAAAACCAGCTTTCGTGGCAATATTCAACTTCGATCCACTGATTTCCTTCTGCAGTACTTTGTTCTGCCATTAGATCTGATGCCAACATCATTCTACCGATTTCCTGTGAGCCCAGTTCATTCTGGACTTGCCTTAGCCCTTGATTGGATAGTAAAAGGAGAAACTGCACAATGATGGGCACAGTGATCAGCTCTGCCCCTCTGCTTTCTCTTTCTATCAGCTTGCTTCACATCAGCACATGAACTGATTGGTTTCTTCCTCTCACACCCCAGTCCTGCTGTAAGGAGACTGCAAGAGACTGATACCAGGTCATATATATAGGTACTTACATTGCTGGATTTACAAAAAATACATTTAAGGATGCATCAACTCATTGCCAACCAGCGCACGCCGATATACGTCAGAAGAATGGCACTGGTAAGAAAAAGAGCTTACAGGTACGTCCCCTTTAAGAAGCGGTGTCTCAGTGTCCACCGGGTGCCCGTGATCGTGTCACGGAGAGGAAGAATGGGGAGCTGCTTTGTAAACAAAGCATTTCCCCGTTCTGCCTAATGACAGGACAGAGATCACTTCTCTCTGTCATCGAGAGCAGTGATCACTGTCCTGTGTGTTGAAGCCCAGCCCCCTCACAGTTAGAATCACGCCCTAGGACACATTTAACCCCTTCACCGCTCCCCTTGTGCTTAACCCCTTCACTGCTGGTGTAATTTACACAGTAATCAATGCATTTTTATAGCACTGATCGCTGTATAAATGACAATGGTCCCAAAATAGTGTGAAAAGTGTCACATCTGTCCGCCATAATGTCATAGTCCCGATAAAAATCTCAGATCGCCGCCATTACTAATAAAAAAAAAAATAAAAAATAAAAATGCCATAAAACTATCCCCTATTTTGTAGACACTATAAATTTTGCGCAAACTAATTAATATACGAATATATATCTGCCTAAACTGAGAGAAAATTTTTTTAAATATATTTTTGGGGGATATTTATTATAGCAAAAAGTAAAAAATATTGCGTTTTTTTTCAAAATTGACGCTCTTTTTTTGTTTATAGCGCAAAAAATAAAAACCACAGAGGCGATCAAATACCACCAATAGAAAGCTCTGTTTGTGGGAAAAAAAGGACGTCAATTTTATTTGGGTACAATGTCGCACGACAGCGCAATTGTCAAAGCGACGCAGTGCCAAATCGCAAAAAGTGCTCTGGTCAGGAAGGGGGTAAAATCCTCCAGGGCTGAAGTGGTTAAAGATTACAGCGCTGCATTCATTTGTGTATTTTATATCTGCCTAGAGTTCAACTTTAAAAATGAGACAAAATAAATAATAGCTGCTAAAGAAAATTAAATACGCTGCGCTAAAGGTGTAAATACAATAATGTCAATAGTGTGCATAAATAATGATCCAAATAAAATAAAATGAGAATAATAACGTAGTGTGACGTACGTCACACTATGTTATTATTCTCATTTTATTTTATTTTGTTTGGATCATTATTTATGCACACTGTTGACATTATTGTATTTACACCTTTAGTGCAGCGTATTTAATTTTCTTTATAGTGGTGCACGGTGTATGAGACGTGTTCTACGCAGGCAGCTAGGTGTTTCTTTATTATTGAGGCAACATATCATTGTGGCTCGCAAGGTTTCTCTTTACCTAAATAATAGCTGTTAACATAACATTAAAGTGTTACTAAACCCACAACAGTAAAATCAGTCTGTGTATGCAGTAATGCATGCTTGTTATACTCACGGTGGAACCTAAGGGGTTAATGCTTTGCCTTGTGTATAAAGGCTGTTTGATCCTGTCTCTCTGATCCTGCTCTTCTTACACTGTCTCCAAAAAAGAACCTGATATTTACAGAGCCAGGGGATGAGCTGCACATGCTCAGTTTGGTGTGTATTGCTGGAGAGTTTTTTTTTTTTTTGTGGGAGGGTACATGTGGTCAGCACAGGGTCAATCAGCACTGTCCAGACATGTCCAGACAGGAGGATCAGGGGAGAATGAAAACTCCTCTTACGAGCTTTACTAGGAACTGATTGAAGTCACAAGGCTCATATATACTGCTGATGAGAAAAGGTATTTATCAGTTTATATTTACTAAAATAATTTCCATGTTCTGTGTACTGTGGGAGATCAGATATAGTGAATGCAGGTTCTGGGTTTAGTAACACTTTAATCTGGGTTTATTTATTAAAGGGGTGCAATTTCTTTACTTGGAAAGATGAATGTTTGCTAAACTTAGTAAATAATGTGAAGCTTTGTTCACTTCACCTAATCATTTGTGAGGAAAAATCTTGTATGTGTTTTTCGGTGCACATCTTCATCTTTTTACCAAGCTCAAAGAGCATTCACTTTGTTAAGTGAACAGACTCTCCCTAGTAAATCAACCCCATTGAGCCTGATACATGGTTTCTAAGAACAAGCAGGTATAGCACTATGATAATTATTGCTTTAATTTAAAATCAATGGTAAACAAAGAAAAGCTGTTTAATTATTGCGTTGCAGTTATTTGTGTTGTAAGATGTTTATTGCCTACATAGTAAAGAACAGCTTGGCATACTTGCAAAGTCACAAAGAAGACAGGAACACTCTTGAGATATAGGGATTCACTAATTAGTGGTGTAGAAGTACAGGTAGCACTTACAGAACATTACACCCCCAGGGATTCTTGTGAGCTTCTCTGCAACCTTAGAGCGTCATGTAGACTTATGGCTGCCTTTCTATATTTCTTTTCATCCCTTGAAGGCTACATTAGCTTTCTTAGCAATTGTTTATGCTCAGCTCTGTTTCCCACAGAGGAAGCAGAGTAGTGCTGTTTGCAACATTCATTGAACTCTATAGAGAGCACCGCTGTCTTTCTACAAGGGAGCTATGCATCAGCGGTCTATTTAACTCAGTACAAGGAGTCTGTTGACTTGTTCTTTGTGGCACAGACTTATAACCTCCATATAAATGGGCAAGAAATTAAATGTGAATTATTCTTAGGCATGAATTGACTCAACTCACCAGCATCTGCTTATAACCAAAATAACAGTTTTGGTTGGACTCACACTGTAAAGTAAATATATTTCATAATAATTTGTAATTTAGTATAGCAATACACTGTCAATACAATGCATATGTGGTGAAGATGCAGAAAATATTTAGGACCATACCCTAGTCTACTGAATTGAAAAAGCTGCCTTAAACTGGCTTTTTCCATTTGGATGCTCAAGCCTAATACACACGGGCCGAATGTCAGACCACATCGGTCGGCTCAATAAAAACTGGCCGACATTCGGCCCGTGTGTATGGCAGCCAGTCTGACAGCCAAACAGCTGACTTCTGTTGAACGAGCATGCTGGAAAACCAGCAGCCGACCGGCTCCTAATCAGTGCTCTCAGCCAATGTCTGAGAGTGCTGACCAGAGTGTTCTGGTGTGGGTGGGGGTTGGTGCCATCCCCCTGTCAGAACAGGGGGATGGCTGAAAGTGCTGACTGGAGTGTTCTGATGTGGGTGGGGGTTGGTGCCATCAACCTGTCAGAACAGGGGGATGGCTGAGAGTGCTGACTGGAGTGTTCTGGTGTGGGTGAGGGTTGGTGCCATCCCCCTGTCAGAACAGGGGGATGGCTGAAAGTGCTGACTGGAGTGTTCTGATGTGAGTGGGGGTTGGTGCCATCAACCTGTCAGAACAGGGGGATGGCTGAGAGTGCTGACTGGAGTGTTCTGGTGTGGGTGGGGGTTGGTGCCATCCCCCTGTCAGAACATGGGGATGGCTGACAGTGCTGACTGGAGTGTTCTCGTGTGGGTGAGGGTTGGTGCCATCCCGGCTGAGTGACCGGAGTATTCTGGTGTGGGTGGGGGGGAGGTTGGTGCCATCCCCCTGTCAGAACACAATAGAACAGCAGGGGAGATTGCATCAGAGCTGTCAGGTTTTTTTTCGTTCAACCTTCTGGGTTGAACGAAAAAAAAACCTAGTAGTATATACTAGGCTAAAGAGTAGGGGATACATGTTTCTGATTCCAGGCCACAATAGATTATTCTTAGAACAGAGTCTGTCGTCTCCCTGTCAGAACACAATAGAACAGCAGGAGAGATCGCTGTACTAACATCGGAGCTGTCCGTTTTTTTTGTTCAACCCAGCAGGTTAATG
Source organism: Aquarana catesbeiana (assembly GCF_042186555.1). Classification (NCBI taxonomy): domain Eukaryota; kingdom Metazoa; phylum Chordata; class Amphibia; order Anura; family Ranidae; genus Aquarana; species Aquarana catesbeiana. The sequence continues at coordinate 495,692,113 of NC_133328.1, read as the reverse complement.
AGTAGGGGATACATGTTTCAGATTCCAGGCCACAATAGATTATTCATGGAACAGAGTCTGCTCACCTTACTTGTCAGCTAATGTAAAGCTTGCCATGCACATAACAATCTCCTTTACATTCACAAAAACTGTGTAATGTGAGACCCTACATAAATAAATCACACTTTGTTAGAAAGACCCTTGCACTACATAGTAGATTGGAGATCTAAAGTAGATGTACAATCACATTACAATGCGTATGATCATTTTAAGCTTGCCAGCCCCACTAGGGGACTAGAAGAGTGTCACTACTAAGGAGATTTTGCTCACTTTGATGTGGGGGTGTATGAAAATGACTTAAAGTGTTAGTAACGGCTAATTATAACTAATAACTTTCCTGCTCTCCTCCTGCATACCCTGTTTAAAAAGCGTATCTTTTTTAATCTGGTCCAGTCACGTGATTTAGCAGGTCTGGCCCCCCTTTGTCAGGGAGAACCCAACAATGGCTGTGAATTCCCAGAGCCATGACATCACCCATAGGCCTACATGACCCATCTGTTTCCAGCGCTCACTCCTCTCTCCTGCAGCAGCTACTTGTTGACATCAGGGAGCCAGAGCTACTGTATCATGTGACCAGACTGGATTAAAAAATGTAAGTAAGCAGATCTTTTATATATAGGTATTCAGGATAGGTAGGATGGGGGGGGGGGGGGGTGTTTTTAAGAATTGTTATAGTTAGCCCTAACTTTCACTTTAATAAATATTAAAAGGAAACACAAATACATTTCAAAGCAAAAAGGGATATCATTTGGAACCCTGCTGAGCTTCTAATGCCACTGAGCAATGTAAAAATGTATTGAAACTGGCCGTGCCATTGAATTTGCTTTATATACTGTATACAGAATGAATACTTCTAGTAGTCATAGTAAGTTTCTACATTATATTAACCAATGGTAATACTATATTACCATTAACCATACATTATATTAACCATACTGACATATTGATCAAGATAAATATTGCAATATTACCGTTCTTCTGTAGTTTTTGAATTCTTCTCTATTTTCTGATGCTCTGCTTAACTCAATGTTGAGCTTTATGGAAATAAAATCACGCAATAGCTGATTTTGTTAGACAGCCTTTCTTTTGGTAACAATATTTGTTGTTTGAGATGCTAATTTTCCTTCAGTGCCAAGTATTTTTCCTTTATTTTGATTCTGATAACATCTTTTTGGCAAGACATAAAATGTGTCATGTGGACGGCTAACCTGAAATGCACAGTTTTTTTAGATCTGCTCTCTCTAGAAAAAAAATACAAGTAAAACTTGATTTTACACACATATTCAGGAGCTCTTAATATGAATATGCATACCTTTTGAATAGATGAATATGTAAAAGTCTTCAGGTTACTATGCCATTATAGCATGAGTACCATGAATTGTCTTCTATCTTTAATTCATTTAACAAGCTATTTGTTAATGCGTTCAGTGGTTGCTCTTATTCCGCTTTAAAACTTGGTACAGTACTGTTTCTAGGATTTGCCTGTATGAGGTTGGATGTGCATCATTTTGTAATGGAAAAGGGCATCCTTCTGAGTAGCTTTTTCTGCCGGAGGCAGAAGTTCATGCCTCCTGATACTCTGGGTCAGAGAGTGTTCAAGACACAACATGAAACTACAAGTTTTTTTTTCTCCTTTATATTCTATACAGTGAATAGTGAATAGAAGATACCGACTGGATAAGTTATTTGAAACACATCCATGTTATATTTTATGGCACCAATTAGTACTGGTATCTAAGCAACCATTCGTAGCATTGGGTAGGTGTTCATTACTGTCGTTTTTTTTTTGTTAATGTTTTAGATATGCATGTACATTTTAAAATGAATGTTGTAAGTAACTGAAACCGCATAGCAGAAAGTAGGACCAAGGAGCTCAACTTGCAATGTAAATGAATACATTGCTTTATAAAAAAACAAATCAGTGTACAGATGATGTATGTTTCAGAGATATTGAATCCTTCCTCAAAAAGAATTAACTACTTCTGAAATGTATGCCACCTGTATACTGCTTTGTTTTCTGCAAATAATTTCCCCTACCTAAATGCCTTCTCTACTTCACTTTTTGTATATGAAGAAGGCTTTCAACAGAATAGATTGGTGGTATTCAATACTCATCCCCAAAAGATTTGTATTCACTGAGCAGTTCTTACACACATAGCATTTATACAGTTATCCTTCTAAAATCTACCTAATACAAATAAAACTAAACAAAGTTGTCATCTGTCTCCCTTACTGTTTGCTCAGTGCATGGAACCCCTGGCAGCTTAGGTATTCTTCTAACCTTTAGGGTATCCAAGCTGGCAATTGAAATTGTTTGCTAATGATACCATGTTTTTTTCCACTCCTAAAACCCAGCTTCCTGACTTAAGCTAGCCACACACTAGTAGATTTTCCAATTGCTTGTATGAACATTCATATGAACTTTCAGAGTACATTCGATGACTTGATGAATATTTTTCGAAAGTACCTACAAATGAAATTTGCTTTTAACATTTCATTTTGAAATGAATGGACTTTCCCGAACAAAAAGCACATTCAATATTGAAAATGTGTTTATCAAATTTTTTTTTCATCCTGCTCGTTTAAATTATCTTCTTACTGCAATAGAAAATGAATGTCAATTTGATCTGACTAATGTCCTACAATGAAAACTTTTGAACAAAATTCTACTAGTGTTTCATCGGCTTTATTTTACCTAACTTATACATTTTGGAGACATTTACATTGTAATATATAGTGTAAATGTTTTGTACTAGTTTATTATTAAATGATTTAAATTATTCTGGAAAGGGTAAGAAGTATTTGAGAACATGTCTAGCTTCCACCTCAAGAGCTTCACAAATTAATTATACCCCTTCTTTGTCATCTTTGAGTCTCACATGTGTTTATGGAGTCATTTTGTCATGCTCTTAAAGTTATTTTCTAATATTTTTCTTTGGGGGGGAGGGGTGCCTACTTACATATCTTATCGGAATTTCGGCCCGCAAAAGACTGGACTTTTTCTGGCCGAATTCCAGCCCGCAAAAGATTGAGAGCATGCTCTCAATTTTTCGGTTGGAAAAAGTTCCTATCCGAAAATGCGATCGTCTGTGGCAAATCCAGCCCGCAAAATTCCTACGCATGCTCAGAGACAATTCGACGAATGCTCGGAAGCACTGAACTTCATTTTCTTGGCTCGTTGTGTATTACGTCACCGCGTTCTTGACGGTCGTAAGTTCAAAACTTTTGCGTGACCATGTGTATGTAAGGCAAACTTGAGCGGAATCCCGTCGGAAAAGCCATCATATCTTTTTCTGACGAGAAGTCCGCTCGTGTGTACGCGGCATACGAGAGCTCTTGAAGGCCTTCCATCACTTGGCAGAATAGTTGTGTGAAGCTGAAAGACTTTCAGAATTCAGACATTCTTTTTAGTATCATCAAAGAACCAAGGGGATCTGGTCCCCAGTCTACTACTGTCACCATAAAGAGGCTATAATGTTGTGTGGAGCACAGCATCCCTGCTTACCTGAGGATTTGAAAAAAATCATATAATTTGTACGCAGTTTCATTTACTTATGTGTTATGAATAACATTACATAACTACAACTTGGGCAGAAACTAAAATGGCAGAAACATTTCCATTTTTGGGACACACTGGGGGAGGGGCGATTTACAAAAACTGGAGCAGACAGAATCTAGAGCAGTTGTGCATTGTAACCAATCAGCTTCTAGCCTCTGATTGTTCAGAGCTTGTTGAGCTTTGTAAATGAAAGCTAGACACTGATTGCCCTGCACAACTGCTTCAGTTTGTTTGCTCTGGTCTTAATAAATTCCTCTCTACACAATATTTCTGTGGAATATTAAACACCAGCAGAGGCGGCTCTAGGCTTTGTGAGGCCCCACTCACGCCCATAATGGGAAAAATAATTAAAGTGATAAAAATTGACTGTATTAGTTGGGTACAGTATAGGGGGAGGGTAAGTGGACAGTACATGGTGCAGGGGGAGCAGGAGGGCACAGCACGAGGGGAGGTTAGGTGGACATAGTACAGGGGGTAGGAGGGTACAGTACAGGGTGGAGCAGGAGGGCACAGTACAGGGGGCGGGTAAGTGGACACAGTACAGGGGGGCAGGAGGGTACAGTATAGGGGCAGTAATGAATAATACAGATATGGTCTCCTTAAGCAGAGCTGTGCAGGAAAGCTGCTCTCACGGATCCCACCTATTTTGGCAGGCTGTCACTGGGCTAATTCTACACTGGAATGACAACTCCCCCTCTACCTTCCCCTCCAGAGTTTTTTGCTCTGTTGCGGCACTTTTCAGGGGTTAAGGAAGGACCCTGAGGTGGAGCATCTTATTTCTGCTGCTGCTTGTGTGTGTGAGAGTTGTACTGCACCAATCACATAGGATGAATAGGAGAGGAGGCCCAGCAGGGAAAGAAAGAAAGAAAGAGAAAGAAAGAAAGAAAGCCCCTACATCAGTGTACTCACTTGGAGGCAGGAGGGACTGGATGGCTGGATGGATGGATCAGGCTCCATCTTTCCTTTACGTTTGCTGGGCTTGAGCTTGAATCTTCCCGCCCACACATCCCCTTTTCTTAGGCAGCAAATCACTGTCTGCTGGGGAGAGTGGGTGGGGCAGACACGGGAGGAGATGACGGGAGAAGGGGGAGGAGTAGCTCTCTCCTCTGGCTGTGCAGGCAGCAGGGGGAGGGGGGAAGTGTCAGAGCTGGCTCTGATGAGCTGAGCATCTCTCTCTGGCTGTTATCTGCTGCTCTCAGTGAGCTCCAATCACCCAGTGATCTGTCCCACTCGCAGCCTGTTTTCTCTATGTGTAACAGTGAGTGAACGTGGCACTGTGCTGATGGGATCTCTGCTGCTAGAAGAGGCGACTTATTATTTAATATTAGTAAATCGACCCCTATATCTCCATTATCATATAATTGCTTTTCTTTAATATATACAGATATAGAAACAGATGAAAAAATTGTCCTTTTGGACCGCAATTTACAGTACATCCATGTTGTAGTCTCCCGTTGGGTATCAAGAAATGATCAGCCTTCACATATACTGGCTATTTTTAAATATCAAATTTGCCAACCAAAGTACACCTAAAGGAATGGAATTGCATTCTTGAATATAAATCCAGAGTATTGCTGACTGTCCTGAGTGGAAGAAAATCATGGTCCCAAAAACCATTAAAGAATATATTAAACTTCAAAGGAAATTTGCTTTATTATTTGTGCACATACTCTGCTCTGTTTAGTTGTAAATCTTGGGGTTCTTTGTCTGCTTGCCCTGATTTTGCACACAGATTTTTTTCTTGATCCTAGGATGGCACTTTTGAACAGGCCTTTTCCTTTACTGGGCAAGCATCCATACGAATTGGGCACTCTGATCTGCCAGAGAGGCAGATGCTTGGTAGCCAAAGATTGAAAATCTGAAATCTGTCCCACCTACTGTTATATTTGGAAATGTGGGATCAGCCAGTCATATTGGTAAAAACAAACAGTCCTTTTATTTTCAAAACAGGTGAACAGAAAACAGCTTATCTTTAGCAAACAAACAATAAAAAAAGAGTCCCTCAACTTTTGCAACAAACATAAAGGGTCGGCTCACCGCCAGCCACACTCATCCCTTAACAAGGTTTTTGGACGTTACTGTCTGCCTCAGGGGTCCTGAGGAGGAAATTTCCACAGTTTCGCAACTGTGCATCAGCCATAAGCTATCCCACATTGCTCACTCAGCTGTGTTCTGCTCTACCAACACCTCACAGACAGGTGCTGGCTGTTTTCTCTTCCTTTTGTGGACTCTGAAGCAGACGGTTAACCCCTTCAGGACCACTGTTCACATAATCAGGGTTTGGAGGTTCTTTTCATAACCAAAAGGTTTCTCTGAACCTTTGAATCCTGGGTCCCTAATGAGGGACCAGAGACTACTGAAAATCAATCCTCTCCTTTCCAATTAGACTACCCCAGAACCCCTCATCCTGCATGGGTAAATACCCCTGAGTACACAAAAATGTCTTTAAACCATCTCCCTTAAATAGACCACACCCCGAATAGTGGGGAAATATACCTGTTCAGGGCTCACCACTGACATTCTGTACACTACATATGGGATTCACAAGTTAAGTAGATCTGTTATCTAACAAAAAGGCTAAACTTAACCATTTCTTCAGCTCTGGGAAGGTTTACCCCGCTTCATGACCAGGCCATTTTTTGTGATATGGCACTGTGTTACTTTAACTGACACTTGCACAGGAGTGCGGTGCTGTGCCCAAATAAAATGTATGTCCTTTTTTTTCCACAAATAGAGCTTTCTTTTGGTGATATTTGATCACCTCTGTGGTTTTTATTTTTTGCGCTATAAACAAAAAAAGCCATCAATTTTGAAAAAAAAAACAATATTTTTTACTTTCTGCTTTAAAACATACCAAATAAAAAATGTAAAAAAATCTAATTTCTTCATCAATTTAGACCAATATGTATTCTGTTATATATTTTTGGTAACAAAAATCCCAATAAGCATATATTGATTGATTTGGGCAAATGTTATAGCATCTACAAACTATGGGATATATATTTGGAATTTTAATTTATTTATTCATTTTTACTAGTAATGGTGGCGATTAGCAACTTATAGCGGGACTGTGACATTGCGGCGGACAAATCAGACACCTAACTGACACTTTTGACACTTTTTGGGGACCAGTGACACCAATACAGTGATCAGTGCTAAAAATACTGTATTAATGGCACTGGCAGGTAAGAGGTTAACATCAGGGGCGATCAAAGGTTTAGATGTGTTCCTAGGGAGTGCTTGCTAACTGTGTGGGGGTGCTTCTACTGTGGGAAGGCAGAGTTCAGTGTTCCTGCTTAGCAGATACACAGGATCTCTAAAAGTTATATACTATCAAGGCATAATAAATATTGAAGGAAGCATTCAAGCTGATTTACCGCACTGCATTGAAGCTGAGAAGAAATATCACTCAAAGTTATGGAGACATTATCTAAACATAATTTATAACTATTTATCAAGTCTAGAGTCAACATTTTGATTAGATTAACAAAAGGCAAAACTTTTTTTCTTCATTTTGAATAGAGTAAGGCAGGGTTATAACCCCTGGTAGTTTTTTTTTGTTGCCATCTGTGTCCCATAGGAGAGCTTTCCCCTCACTTCCTGTCCAATAGCCAAAACAGGAAGTGAGTGGAAATCCCTCCAAAGTAAGGAAGTCCTCGGGTGTCATCGGGGTTGCTAGAACTAGTGTCCGCATTGGAAGATTTCCCCTCTATTACTGTTCTGATGTCAACTCAAAATTTGGGATTTTCTTTTACTTTCACTTTCGATAACAATCAGAGAGGGTGAATCTCCTTAACGGGGCCATAAACAGCAATAAAAACTCACAGCAAAGGTGTCAGTATGTTGCCTGACCAATATATTAACAATACAAACAAATGGTCACTGCCCCCACCTATAACTGGCCTTTGCAGCAAGGAGCACTGGAAGGGCAACATTTGTCAAATAAAACTAAAGCAATTTCCAAGGTCCTAAAAACTACCAGGTGTTCTAATCCTTATCTACTCTATCCAAACCTAAACTTTAAGTTTTGCCTTTAGTTACATTTTAAAGTGGTTCTAAAATCAAGACATTTTTTAATCCCCTGCATTAAGATAAAAAATATCTCAGTAGTTGTATCACCACCCCTATCTCCCCCACACCTCCCTAAAAACTTACCTGAGTCCATTTTTGATCCAGTGCTGTGCCCATCTGCAGCCACGCTCTCTCCTCTTCCTCCTCTCACAGTACACAGAGGCAGGAGCCAATGGTTCCTTCTGCTGTCAATCAAATCCTGTGACGAAGGAGTGGAGGCAGGGCTGCGCCTTGCTGTGCATGTCTGTGGGCCAGTTGCAGAAGAGGAGGAGCAGAGAATGTTAATGGGGGACCCCAGAAAAGGAGGTAAGAGAGGTAAGAGACATTTTCTTTATAGATAATTTTAGGATCCTCCAGAAGAGAGCGTTTGAAACTATATCATTTTAATAGTATTTAGTTTCAAATTTATTCTGAAGGGGTCCTGAAGCTATATCTTAAATTATGTGGATGGGCGCATGTTTTGATAGGGTCATTGTAACCTCTCAGAGGCTCAAAGTAAAAGCAGAGTATAAATTATGGCTGACCCCTAGATAGAAGAGCCCTATGGACTCCATCAGATTTTATTATAACTTCCATTTCTCAGTCAAGCACTGTGAGAGGAATTTACTAAGATTAGAGCAGTTGTGCATGGCAACCAATCAGTTTCTATCTTTCATTTTCAAAGCTAAACTAAACAAGCTGAAGATAGAAGCTGATTGCGTACTATGCACAGTTGCTCCATATTCTATCTGCTCCAGTTTAAGTAAATTCCCCTATGTATTTTTTTCACTTTCAATACATTTTTATTGAATAATGTCAAGATACAGGCTGTAACATGAGAAAGTATACATTTGTGAGGTATACACAATTCGCTGCCAAAACAGTGACAATTAGTAACATAATTCCATGATAAAAGCCTGTGGGTATACAGAACATTGAGCTCTGGATGTAGAAATGGTCTGTAGGTTCTTTGAAAGGAGTTTGAACAGCTAAAAAATACTGAACAGAAGGTAACCATTGAAATTGTTGAAAGTATCAACAGAGTGGTCCTGTGGATACTCAAAGGGTAAACAGTGCCACGTCCTAATTATATTGAGAAGGAAAAATTGGAAAAGAGGCTTGAACTTTTTAGGCACAATCCGGACAATTTGTACAAAAATATATTTTTATTATTGTAAACATAGAAAATCTATATTTTAAAATCCACATTCATAAATCAAGTATAAGATAAAGTGCAGCTACTGTACATCACCAATTAACAAGTGCATGGAAACTTGGAGATGAATAAGACATTTCCATTATATTGATGGATCCAGGAGTGTGGTCATATTATGTTCTAGGCTCGCTCTACATGTTACGTGCCTTGCTCTTCTTTCTTCAATGAAAATGGAAAAGGAAAAATATGAATAAAAATACAATACAATATGTTATAGCATAAAATAATATAATAAATATTGCGTACTATTTCACATAACCCTGAACAGGTCAATCTAAAGTGTCTACAGACAGGCAGGACAAAGCAGACCAAACAACTATGGGGACGTACATAACATTATAGCCAGCGTAGTCAAAAAGTGTGCATCAAAAAACGAACATTGAATGTCCATAAGATTTAAAGAATTATAAGCTGCTTGTTAGGAAAAGGAGAGGGGGAAAGGTGGAAAAGGATAAGGGGAGGGTAGGGTGGGGAAAAGGGAAAGGAAAGGCGGGGGGGTTTTCCTGACTTGATGACCAATTCCAATATATGGGCCTTTTTGCTAAGCACAGTCAATGATATTAAACGGATGACCATCACTCCTAAACCTAATAATATAATGCAATCACAATTACAGGCGATTCGATGTCTGCAGAATCATCCTGACCTTGAGGTCAAGGCGGCTGATAAAAAGGAGGGAACATCGTCCTAAGGACTAAGGCTAATTATGATAAAATGGTTATGAATATACTACAAAATAAGCACTGGTACTCACGAATATCCGTAACCCATACCATGAAATTTAAGACTGAATATCTATCTTTCATTGGCTCTGCTTATCAGAAAGGTCTTATCGATCAAGACCTCTATAACTGCCCTAATATACGTAACCCCAGGGAGGCAACTTTTTATGCTTTACCAAAATTACATAAGCATCTGTCAGTGCCCCCCCGGTAGACCCATTGTGTCGGGTATTGGCTCATTGACGGAGAATGCGAGCAGTTTGGTTGATTCTATTCTTATGCCTCATGTATTGGGACTGCCGTCCTATACTAGAAACACACTTGATCTCCTAAAACACATTGAAGGCATAGTGGTCCCTCCCGATGCCCTGCTTGTGACTCTGGATGTTGAGGTGTTGTACTCTAGCATCCCTCACGAGCAGGGCATCGGGATGGTTCGTGCCTTTCTACGTGAACAAGATCACTATCGCTGGGATTATTGGGAGTTTATTTTGGATCTCCTTAGGTTCATTCTGACTCACAATTGTTTCAGATTTAAGGAGTCCCACTTCCTCCAAGTGCAGGGGATGGCTATGGGCACTCGCTGTGCACCTGCCTTTGCCAACCTGTACCTGGGGGGTGGGAACAAGCCCTCTTTTCTGATGATTCCCTGTCATCTTTCACCAATCATGTGTTATGCTGGTTGCATTATATCGATGACGTGTTTGTTATTTGGATGGGTACCCCTGCTCTATTGGCCACCTTTGTTGATGTTCTTAACCAGAACCAGTTTAATTTAAGATTTACAGCAAATTACTTTTTTGGATCTCACTATCTTTAAAGATCAAGACAATTGCCTAGCCTCTACACTCTTTAAAAAAGAGACAGCAGGCAATACGTTGTTACACACTGATAGTGCCCATCCTACAGCACTCATTCATAGCATCCCTTATGCCCAGTACCTTAGGTTGTGTCGCAACTGTACACATCTTGAAGAATTCAAAATACAGGCCAATTTGCTTCGTGTCCGATTGCAGGCAAGAGGGTACAGTAAATCCTTACTCCGTATTGCTTTTAATAAAGCACTATGTCAATCACATAATTAATTACTATATAAAACCAAGAAGGTAAAAAATGACCAAACAGTCAAATACATCACTAGGTACTCTTAACACAAAGACCTACGCAATATATTGGCAAATCATTGGCCAATACTCCAGGAAGACCCTATCCTTAACAAATACGTCAGTATACATCCAGAAATTACTTTCAGAAGAGCGAGATCTCTGAGAGACAAACTGACATCCAGTCAGTATTCTGTCAATTCTAATTCTAGACATCCCCATAATGGCATTACTAGGTGTGGCAAATGTGCTTTTTGCCCTTGGATTGCCATAGGTACCTACATAGCTACACACTATCTTTGTGCCAGTATAGTGGCGACTGTTACACGAGCGGGGTGTCCTGTGTTAAGGTACAAACTCTAAGCCATCTTCCCTCTTGCTAGAGATTTTCTCTTTTGACATTATTTAAATTCTTCCATGTCTCTTCAGGTTTTTTACCTATCCATCCGCGGTCTGGGTGTAATGGGGCGAACTATGTTTGGTTTTTTAGAAGCTAATAGGCTCAACTATTCCTCATTGAGAACCCGTTTAATGGTTGGCCCCTACCTGGGATATACCTCGTTATCCCTCTTACATTCTTATATAATTTTTTCTAAAAAGAACCTCCCTCTTGCCCTTTCATCTTGTTAGTGATCTACTGAACTGGTGAGTTCTACTATATAGAACTTTTGGAAACCTGTGTTTCTGAATGTTTCAAGTTCTGGTTAATAATTTTTTATATATTTTAATTTATTATTTCCCCGTATTTGCTCTTATCATAGATATTCTCTACCTAAACCTGAATTATCATGACAGGATTACTACAAAACCCCAACAGCTGCTCTGCATTTTGTTTATCGTACACTAAACTGGTTTTTAATCTGTATTTCCTATGTTCCACATTATTTAGTAAGTATATTACCATCTCTGATTATTATAGTGATTAGGCTAGTTTGGTGCCTTATATTTACCTAGAATAATTTTCCCTAACTTAATAAACACACAGGGTACTAGTGTACCCTTGCCCCCCCTTCCCCCCTTTTCCCCTTCTTTCCCCCTTCCTCCCTTTGTCTCCCTCCCCCTTTCTCCTCTCCTTCTCTTCCCCGCCCAACCTGCACTCCTTCCTCCCCCATCCTTTCCTTTCCCTTTTTGAAGCCCTACCCTTCCCTTATCCTTTCCCACCCCCCTTTTCCTAACATGCAGCTTATATTTCTTTAAACCTTATGGACATTCAATCTTCGTTTTTTGATGCACACTTTTTGACTACGCTGGCTATTATGTTATGTTTGTCCCCACATATGCTTTGTCCTGCCTGTTTTTAGACACTTTAGATTGACCTGTTCAGGGTTGTGTGAAACGGTACGCCATATTTTTATTATTTTATTTTATGCTATATTATATTGTATTGTATTTTTATTTATATTTTTCCTTTGATGCTCCTGAAGAAGCGCAAGGCGCGTAACATGTAGAGCGAGCCTAGAACATTCTTTCATCGCTTCCCTGTAATATGACCACACTCCTGGATCCATCAATATAATGGAATGATCTTATTCATCTCCAAGTTTCCATGCAGTTGTTACTTGGTTATGTACAGTAGCTGCACTTTATCTTATACTTGATTTATGAATGTGGATTTTAAAATATAGATCTTCTATGTTTACAATAATAAAAATATTTTTTTGTATAAATTGTCTGGTTGTGCCTAAAAAGTCCAAGCCTCTTTTTCATTTTTTTCTCCTCAGCAGTTACTCATTGATCTAAGTGGGAGATGCAGTCTACTTCAAGTGAGAAACTAAATGTAGAGAGGCATCCTTAATAGAAAAGCAAAGAAGAATATAACAGGAGGAAGTTGCAGCAGTGTCTGGGAGATATAGAAGGAAAGGAAAGGAAATAGTAGCCAAGGACAGCAAGGAGGTTTGGAGGAAGGGAGGAAGGGCTGGATTAGTTAAGGAAAGCAACGTGTCATCAGTGGGAGTGAATTCAAAGTTTTGTGGTATCAATTGTTAAGAAGGGGCACATTTTGGAAATGATGCAGAGATGGATGTGGCAGGATTCGGAAAGTGATTGGATGTGGGGCTGAAATGACAAGGCAGAGTCCATATTTAAACTTATCACCCTGGCTTGAGAAGAGTAATTGGGTTTGAGGAAGAGGTGTGACATCCATATAGATATGTCAGTAGGTTATGACATGTGAGTAGACAAAAGAGGCGAGCTGAGGAGTGGAGAACTTGATTTGGATGTCATTGGTAAGTGGGCAGCCTTGTTCAGTTCCATTAGAGATATAAAAGATATCTGAGAAAACACCATTAAGTTGAGGGGGTGGAATATATTGCATTTACATACTTTAGCTTGTTCTTCATGGGTCCCACATGGTTAAAGTGTAAGAATCAACATTGATTATTTGCTGCTACCATTAGTTAATAGATAGGAAAGTATATCAATTTATTTGTTTTAAACCTTTATTTTTTTACATTTCTTCAGTTACTTCCTGGTTTCTTGCCTAGACAAATGATGTCATAGTCTTCAGAGGAGGAGAGGAAGAGGGGTTTTCTCAGCTAAGCACACTCTCCTGCATGCTTGCTTGAGCTAAGGACAGATGGATTCCAGGAAGTGAATGCTACATGAATCATTTGCCCTTACCCAAGATGGCCATGGCCAGAAATGCTAGGGAGGGGAGCTTTCAAAGTAATCTCCCGACAAAATAAAGCATGGAGACATGGATGGATGGATGAGTTTGCTTTGATTATTAAAAATGAATAAAATAGTGTTTTTGGTTTGTGGTGCTCAGTTGCAGTGAAGAATTGCTTTAAGAACCTAGGTTTTGAATTGTCTATTCACTCTGTCAAAAACCTTCATGGCATAAGTGATCAATAAAAGACAAGAGAACTTGGAAGATTGGGTTGTTTGGATCGGATTGAGTACTTTAAGCACAGCAATAACTATCCCTCATAAAATGACCTGCAAGTCTTGGTCTCTTTGCAGAGACCTTCCTGTTTTTTTTCTGAAGCCCTCAATTTTCTCCATCCCATTTAGAGGGACATATATTGGTAAAAAAGCATTGTGCCTATCGCCACAATTTAGAGATCAGCTTTTAGCTTCTTTTTGGTAGTTTTCACAATCTTCAGTTCCTCTGTCGTTGTAATTCCGAGCCCTAGTGACAAGCTAATCCTGGTTTTAAAGTATTTTTTAACCCTTCCCACTCACAATCTGTATATAAATGTTCTGCAGCATGATGCCCCATGTTGGAAATATGTTAATAAATGTCTCCTCTTTGAGAACCAACAGCTGATACTTTGCATGACTGGCGTTTAACGATTCCAGTTGTCACTGACAGAATGCATCATCATTATCAGTTGGGAGCAAATACGTGTGGTTTCCTATCATGTGATCTCAGCTTTCACATTGTAATCTCACACAGTCTGGAGGCTTCACTGAAAAAGTGAAAGTCTTCAGCCTGAAGATGAAAACTGCCACTTTCAGGCTGTAATGACATCTACACTGTCATCTGTTTAATACTGTAGTTGTCAGATACATTTACAATATTTATAAAATATTAAATCATTTAAAAAATAAATTTTTGTTAATTTCTTTGCCTCAAATTTAAAATAAACATAGCAAGCAGATTATTAAAACATTATACCAAATAAAAGACTTATATATCTCTAAAAATATAACAATTATTTTGGTGTGCAAATTAGTTATTATTGTAGTTACTGTCAAGTTAACCAAGGCATGTTGACTTTACTAAACTTCACCTGTGAATCTAGGAATCGGTGACCAAAGGTCACTCTCTGACACTTGCTATATGAACCCGAATTTTCCCCCTGTGTATAGGGTCCATGTCTATATGAAGTTTGGACATTTTGAAAGCACTACAATCTTTAGGTGGCTTATACTGTTATGATGATTGATATTTTTTAAATATAAAGCTGGCCATTGGAAAGCGGGATCTCCACTTCTGTATAGAAAACATCCTCATAATTTATGGAATGGCAAGAAAGTAAACTTTTAATTTTAAATGGCTTTGAGAAGAATATTCAGCAACCATGTAGAGTATATAATCTAAAGATACAGTTTTTCTCAAGCTGCACATAGATGTAACAACCACTTGCATAAATGTATGCATACATGCTGCAGATAGGTTCTTTGTGCAAATTGAAATTTTTTTTAACAGATTTTAATAATATATGATTAAAATTAGTTATTAGTTATTAGAGTTTTGCTAGTTCAGCCAAAAGTTTAATAGTAGATGCTTTCAGACCACTTGTTAATAGCTGCAGTAGTTGAGCAGCCAGGAATCTTCAAATGGCAAGGTCACTAAGAGAGTTAAAAACAATTTGGGTGATTAGCCTTTGCCACCAGGGGGCTGCACAGACCATTTTAAATTTATGCTGGATATTTCTACTAATAGAGTAACGCCGCGTACACACGAGCAGACTTTTCGACCGGACTGGTCCAACGGTCTATCCGACGGACTTTCGGCAGACTTCTGACTGACTTTCCGAACAAACGGACTTACCTACACGCAATCACACCAAAGTCCGACGGATTTGTACGTGATGACCGACGACCGGACTAAAATAAGGAAGTTGATAGCCAGTAGCCAATAGCTGCCCTAGCGTCGGTCTTCGTCCGTCGGACAAGCATACAGACGAGCGGACTTTTTGATAGGAACTGGGTCCGGCGGAGTTCCAACGTAAAGATTTGAAACATGTTCCAAATCTATAGTCCGTCATATTTTCAA
This sequence comes from Aquarana catesbeiana, assembly GCF_042186555.1. Classification (NCBI taxonomy): domain Eukaryota; kingdom Metazoa; phylum Chordata; class Amphibia; order Anura; family Ranidae; genus Aquarana; species Aquarana catesbeiana. The sequence goes on along the minus strand of NC_133328.1, from coordinate 495,676,701 downwards.
CCGAAAAAGTCTGCTGCAGGTCCGATGAAGCCCACACACGGTTGAAAAGTCCACCCGTGTGTACGCAACATAAGAGGAACTTCAACCCCTGTTTTAGGTGACAAATAGGAAGATTTTGTATTATTATTATACAGGATTTGCATAGCACTTTACAAAGTGAAGGGAGACAATACAGTTAGAATGCAATTCAACATTAAATTAGTGATGCACATAGAGACTGATGGGTGAGCTGAGTGGCAGAAAGATAGATTTGTGTGTCATCAGCATAGAAGTGGTATTAGAAGCTGTGGGAGGCTATCAGTTGACCCAGGGAGAGGGTGTAGATGGAGACTAGAAGAGATCCGAGGTCAGAACCTTGGGGGACCCCAATGAAAAGAGAAAGAGGAGAGGAGGAGGTAGAGTTGTAAGTGACACCGAAGGTGTGGTAAAAGGAGAACCAACAAAGAGCAGAGATATGAAGGCCAAGAAAATAGAGTTTATTGAGTAGAAGGGGGTAGTCAACTGTATCAAAGGCAGCAGAAAGGTTCAATAGTAGGAGTACAAATAGAGACAAATAGTAAGTTGTTAGTCAGTTTTAGGGGAGCAATTTCTGTAAAGAAAACAAATTGGGTGATTGGTCATTGCCACCAGGCAGCAGCACGGGCAATTTTAAATTTATGCTGGCTATTTCTACTTGGAAACTTAACAAGCAAATTCAGCCTCCATTTTTGGTGGCTACCCCTCTCCTTAGGCACCGTCATAATGGCGTGTGCACAGATATGTCAAGGGGTTCTACCTGGCTATTGGATCCTGACATATCCCTTCAGCATTTCTGTGTACACACAGTATATTTCCCATGCATGTGCAAATAAGGCAACATTTAGGACTTCCCTAATACCCGTCTGTGCTCATATGTGAGGGAAAGCCACATTTGAACAGATGGTCTGATGCAACCTGCTCGTGTGCAGATTTTCCTCAGGGCTCTCAGGATCCAAAGCCCAGTGGCACATCTGCACACATGCAGAATCTGGGAGGAGGGCGTGCGAGGAGAAGCACAATAAACCTTAAAAAAGTAAAAATCTATGTATATCCGGTTGGAAGAGAGGGGTGGGAAGAAAGCAGGGCAGGATGAGATTAGGTTTAGGGTGACGGTCCATTCTAAAGAGCCTGTCAGGCAACACTCTGTTATCCCCTTCCTTCTGCACACATCCATAGGTATTTATAGCAGCTATGCATGCTGCTGGTCCTTCCAAAATGTAACTATATTTCCAGTTACTTAAGCTGGCCATAGACATGTAGTTTCTTTCCTTCACCCAGCGGGCTGAACAAAAAAAGAAAAAAACAGATCCTCCATCCTTACAAACAAGCTGGATGGAGGAATCCCCCCAGCTGGGACATTGTATTTTGACAACAGAAATCAATGTTGTCAGAATACACTGTTCAGCGTCTGTAGCTGATTGGCTTCACCCACTTTTCAACAAATGTTTTCTAACATGTCCCTTCAACAGAAGTCAATCAAATGATCAACTTCTGTTGAGCAGAGACAGCCACACACTAATCAAAATTCAGCTGGTTCCTGCTGAACTGTGACAAATTTTGATCCGAATATGGCCAGCTTTAGACTCTAGCCCCCAGCATGCTAGAGAGAGGGGTAGGACGCATACCCTTTATGGATAGTAGCAAGAAGATTGAGAGTAGGACACAAAGGGACAGGGCCAGTTGATTGTGTCTTTCTAGGCACAGTACTGGGTATGCAGTACTTATTCAGTCTCTGTGGACATGCTTCTGATTGTTTCATAATAGCCCTAAATGTGTTTCCAAGGACATGTTTACTTAATAAAGATCATTTTTTAGGATGTATTTATATTTGTGTTTATTTTTTTTAAGGTTTGGGCAGTCCTGTATTTTTATACCAGTAACAATAGTTTTATCCACTGTGTCTATGATTATTTCTTAATGTATGTATGTATGTATGTATATAACTATGTGTGTTGGGGGGAGGTGATGGCATAAAGTAGTTAGCCTAGGGAAATAAAAAGTATACATCTCTTTATTTTTGATCCAAATGCCCTTTGTGTTTAGACTATATGGCAAAAAGCTCTATGAAAGATCTCTGACTAGTCAACTTCATGGTACAAGACTTTCAAAGTCACCAACCATTGAGTGAATGACTATAATAAAGAAACAAAGTACCAGCATGATCCTTGGTGTGCAGTCACCATAGGCAATTCACTTTGGTAAAACTTTATTGCATGTCACTGGATTTATTAAACATGCATTAAAATCCTAGGGGATTTTGCACATATATTCTAAATGGAAATGGAAGACCTCAGGATTCTAAATATATAGTATATTTTTGTAGTATTTTTTGTGAATATTGTTCCTGGAGAAAAGAATACTCTGCACCATATATACATACTTTGAGTCTGAGCTAGGCAAAAATGGTGTTGGCTTGTGGCTGGCACAGATATGGATACTGGTCAAAATTGAATGTCTTTGCGTATTTAAAATGAAACAATTTTACAATATCAACATTTTAGATAGCAGCGCATCCACAACTTGCATATTATATTCCCCTAGTAACCTAATTTAAAACTGAATCCCACCATCAATATTAATTAAGAAATTGGTATTTTCTTGTAACAAATACAAAATATGATTTTATTTAAACCAGACAAGCAGCTTCTAACATGCCTGACCTCAGGCACATTTACAAGCTCTGTGATCTCAGACTATTATTGTACCAAAGATATTTGCATTTTTACATTTTGTTGTTTTATTACCTTTAATACAAATTCATAAAGTTCACTCCGTTTACAGAATATGTAAAAGTATAGCAACAGCAAACATAGGCAAAGCTTAAATTCAATCAGAGTTTAGATAAAACGCAGAATATATTAATGTATGGGTGCAGTTATAAACTCTATTAATATAGTTGAAAGCCGTCAAGCACCAGTAGCTCCCAGAAACATAAAAAAGTTTGTATTAAAAATCACTGAACAGCACAAAAATGTGAACAATACACATAAATTAAATTCTACACCCAACTTTGCAAACCACCTTTCTTAGTAAAAGATGGCCTTTGCCTGTATTTATAATATAGTCTATTAAATTCCAGATTTCCAGCAGTGATTTGAAATTTATAGTTTTATCTCTTTAATGCACACAAGTGGAGAAATTAGCAGACATTGTAATGAAAAATGTTATTACATTTTTATCTTTTATAATTCTTAGAAGCTTATGTTACAAAACATGGTAATGGGAAGAGCAGTATTTACTGTTGTCTGCATTGAACGGTTCACAGCTGAACACTTCTCCTGTGTATTCAGTGACAAATGGCAATCACTTTTTCATTTATCTTATGACAAATAGGAGATGCAGCCACAAACTGCTGGCCGTAGCAAACTTACAGGATGAAGTTCTTTATTGTTTATGGTTTGTAGATTGATGTATTCATGCCTTGTTTATTTGTGAAATGAACAAAACTTGGTAAGCAGGCATGAAAAGAAATTTGGCCATGCAGTCAATTGTATTTTTACTCCAATCTTTCAAGGACTTTACGAGGATGTTTTCCAGTTTGGAACAAACCTTGTAATCTGCCTTTAGAAAGCAAATATTGAAAAGCTAGACTATGGATGTCACATTGCGTTGTGTTTTACTCACCAAGCTTTGTGTAAAGGTATCTCTAGATTTATATGATTTATATGGTTCATTTATAGTAAGGTGGAGTTCATGGGGATACAAGCCACCAAAAAGCTAGCCATAGATATTGGACTGAGGTGTGCTTAATTTTCCTGCATGCATACATATATGCATGCTGGTATTTGACATGTGCGGATGTTTATGTTACTTAATGAAGACACTTAGGGGTTGATTTGCTAAAACTGGAGAGTGCAAAGTCTAGTGCAGCACTGCACAGAAACCAATCAGTATCCATTTTTGTTTTTTTGGCAAAGCTTAAAGCGGAGCTTCACCAAACTAAACACCCTAACCGTAACATAAAATAAATTATTATTATTATTATTAATAATGTATTTTTTTTGTTCGAGTTTGGGTGTTTATTGTTATTATATTATTAATAATAATAATAATAATAATAATATTAATATTAATAACAATAATACAAATGTATTTAATATTTTTTTTAAGGTTAAAGGTTAATTATTATTTCTGACTGTAGTATCACATATTATGAATTTATTTTACTTATTTATGATGGTTTTTAGTTATTTGTGTATTTATTTGACATTTATTTATTCATATATTATTACTGTTTAATTTTTTTAATTTTTAATTTGAGCAGAAAATCACGACAAAGCGTGTGAATATGCACAAGCCGCGCAAATGGCGTGTTTTCATTAATTTCTATGAGAATAGAAACACGCCAAAAACGCCCAAATCTTTCTGATTTGAGCAACAAGAAAATCTCCATAACTTGTTTGAGCTTCAGGCGAAATGGAGTGGAGATATGAACCATCTCCTTAGAGAATCACTTAATTTTTCTCCTCCAGCGTTTTTGAGCTTCAAGCTTCAAGCTACAAAACGCTCAGGTGTGAATGCAGCCTTATGCCTTGTACACACGATCGGATTGTTGGCCAACAAAACCGTGGAATTTTGTCCGAAGGGTGTTGGCTCAAACTTGTCTTGCATACACACGGTCACACAAATGTTAGCCAACAATTACGAATGTAGTGACGTACTAGACGCACTACGTGGTTTTTCAGCTCTTTAGCGCCACCCTTTGGGCTCTTTCTGCTAATTTCATGTTAGTAGAAGTTTGGTGAGTGTTGATTCGCGCTTTTCTTTTCGCGTTTTTCATTTCGTGCTTTTCAGTTTGCGCTTTTCAGTTAGTTTCTGAACGGCCGTTCATCAACCAGACATGTTGCGGAATCGGTGGACATAACGTGTTATTTATTATTGGCCTTGGAGTCATTGCTTTGACATTATTTTTTTGGTTGAATAATGATTTGGTATATTTTCTATATTTTTGGAGACATAGAATGCACTTTTTGGTTAAGTTCTATTGGCAGATAGCATGTCTATTTTTTTTTTTTAACCACATACCGACCGGGCCATAGCCGAAAGACGGCCACAGCGCGGTCGGCTTATCCTGGGAGGACGTCCATGGACGTCCTCCCAGAATACTGCTCTCGCGCGCCCCCTGGGGCGCGCACCCGAGAACTTCCGTGACCGCTAATCGCGGCCGTTTACCATGTGATCGCTCCGTCAAATGACGGAGCGATCACATGTAAACAAACCGGCGTCATGTCATGACGCCGGTTCCTCCCTCCCCTCTGTGTACCGATCAGTACAGAAGGGGAGGAGCGGGGGAGGGATCGGATGGTAGCAGCGTTGTGGGCTGCATCTGTAGTGCCCACAACGCTGCTCTGTGACAAATACAGTCACATCCAGCCATCCATCCCTCCATGCTCAGCCATCCCTCCATACTATAATACCCCACAATACTCTGCACTACTCTGCAACACCCCACAATGCTCTGCAATACTCTGCACTACTCCCCAATACCCCGCAATACTCTACAATACCCCGCAATACCCCGCACTACTCTGCAACACCCCACAATAACCCGCAATACCCCACAATACCCCGCACTACTCTGCAACACCCCACAATACCCCGCAATACCCCACAATACCCCGCACTACTCTGCAACACCCCACAATACCCCGCAACACCCCGCAATACCCCACAATACCCCGCAATACCCCACAATAAACAGCAATACCCCACAATACTCCGCAACACCCCACAATACCCAGCAATACCCCACAATACTCCACAACACCCCACAATACCCAGCAATACCCGACAATACTCCGCAACACCCCACAATACCCCGCAATACCCCACAATACTCCACAACACCCCACAATATCCCACACTACTCTGCAACACCCCACAATACTCTGCAATACCCCGCAATACCCCACAATACTCCGCAACACCCCACAATACTCCGCAACACCCCACAATACTCCGCAACACCCCACAATACTCTTCAATACCCTGCAATACCCCGCAATACTCTGCACTACTCCACAACACCCCGCAATACTCTGCAATACTCTGTACTACTCCGCAACACCCTGCAATACTCTGCAACACCCCGCAATACTCTGCAACACCCTGCAATACCCAGCCATACTCGGCGATACCCTGCCATGCGCAGCCATGCTCAGCCATGCTCGGCCATATTCAGCTGTACTCGGCCTCTGTATGTGGCCAGGCTGTGGAAGTCTCACACATGGGGTATCGCCGTACTCAGGGGGAGTAGGTGAATCTATTTCGGGGTGTCATTTTTGGTATGTACATGTTATGTGTTCGAAATATTGTATAAATGGACAACTTTGTGTTAAAAAAAAAATGTGTTTTAACCACTTCCTGCCCGCCGGCCATCATACGACGTCCTTGACTTTGTGTGGGGATATCTGAATGATGGGTGCAGCTACAGGCATCATTCAGATATCATCTTTTTCAGCCGGCGATTCCCTACACCATAGGAATGATCATAGCGGCTATTCCACTGCTTGATCGTTCTTATGGGAGGCGAGAGGGGACCTCCCCCCCTTCCCGCCGCCCTCCGGTGCTTCTACCGCCTCACCACTACGATCGAAGCCAGGATCGTTTTTTTTTTGTTTTTTTTTTTTATTTTATTTCAGGCTTCCCAGCCTAGAGGTGAGATGTGGGGTCTTATTGACCCCATATCTCACTGTAAAGAGGACCTGTCATGCCATATTCCTATTACAAGGGATGTTTACATTCCTTGTAATAGGAATAAAAGTGATCAAAAATTTTTTTTTTTGGAAAAAAGTGTCAAACTAAAATAAATAAAGTAAAATGAACAATAAAAAAAAAAAAAATTTTTAAAGTGCCCCTGTCCGTGTGCTCGCATGCAGAAGGGAATGCACACGTAAGTCCCGCCCACATATGAAAACGGTGTTCAAACCACACATGTGAGGTATCGGTGCGAACGTTAGAGCGAGAGAAATCATTTTGGCCCTAGACCTCCTCTGTAACTCAAAACATGTAACCAGTAAAAAATGTTAAAGCGTCGCCTATGGGGATTTTTAAGTAGCGAAGTTTGGCGCTATTCCACGAGCGTTTGCAATTTTGAAGAATGACATGTTAGGTATCTATTTACTCGGCGTAACTTCACCTTTCACATTATGCAAAAACATTGGGACAACTTTACTGTTTTTGTTTTTTTTTAAAGCACAAAACTGTTTTTTCCCCCCAAAAAAGCATTCAAAAAATTGCTGCGCAAATACCTTGCAAGATAAAAAGTTGCAACAACCACCATTGTATTCTCTAGGGTCTTTGCTAAAAAAAACATATATAATGTTTTGGGGTTCTATGTAATTTTCTAGCAAATAAATGATGATTTTTACATTTAGGAGAGAAATGTCAGAATTGGCCTGGGTGCTCCAGAACGCCTGGAGGTGCTCCGTGCATGTTAGGCCTCTGTATGTGGCCACGTTGTGTAAAAGTCTCACACATGTGGTATTGCCATACTCGGGAGTAATAGCAGAATGTGTTTTGGGGTGTAATTTGTTGTATGCATATGCGGTGTGTGAGAAATAACCTGCTAATATGACATTTTTGTGGAAAAAAAAAAAAGAAAAAAAAAATCTTGATTTTGCAAAGAATCGTGGGAAAAATTGACAACTTCAAAAAACTCACCCTGCCTCTTACTAAATACCTTGGAATGTCTTCTTTCCAAAAAGGGGTCATTTGGGGGGCATTTGTACTTTTCTGGCATGTTAGGGTCTCAAGAATATAGATAGTCCGTCAGTAATTTAGGTATGATCAATTTTCAGATATTGGCACCATAGCTTTTGGACTCTATAACTTTCACAAAGACCAAATAATTTACACCGATTTGTACTTATTTTTACCAAAGATATGTAGCAGTATAAATTGTGGCCAAAATTTACGAAGAAAAATTACTAAATTTGCTAAATTTTATAACGGAAACAAAGAAAATTTCATTTTTTTACCGAATTTTCAGTCTTTTTTCTTTTATAGCGCAAAAAATAAAGAACCCAGCGGTGATTAAATACCACCAAAAGAAAGCTCTATTTGTGTGAAAAAAAGGACAAAAATTTCATATGGGTACAGTGTTGCATGACTGAGTAATTGTCATTCAAAATGTGAGAGCACCGAAAGCTGAAAATTGGTCTGGTTAGGAAGGGGGTTTAAGTGCCCAGTTGTCAAGTGGTTAATGCAAAAAATTGTGTAGAATAATACTTGGCTATGTGTTTTACTTCAAATGACAGTTTGGGAGTAGGCAGTTACATTTTAAAAAATACAATGTAAAATTGACAAGGGACACCATCATAGTTGTATCTTTGATCTTATAAACTAGGGGATAATGGTGTTGTGGTAACTTGCACAAATAAAAAAAAAAGCATAATAATATTATTCTTGATATCACTAGAAAAAAAGCCTTTGAAAATTTGTTTGCAATAACTCGATCATTATCACCAGCAAAGCAGCTTCATTATTATTCCATTAAAGAAGAAGAGAATGTGCGCTGCATTTGGAGATTTCATAATTTGCCATGTCACGAATGTTAATTCTCCATTACAAACGCTAGTTTACAAGACCGACTGCTTCTGCTTCCGAGCATGCGTGTTTGTACTTTGGACTTTTGACCAACGGACTTGTGTACACACGATCGGAAAATCCGACAACACACATTTGTTGGCGGAAAATTTGAAAACCTGCTAGCCAACATTTGTTGGCGGAAAGTCCGACAACAATTGTCCGATGGAGCATACACGGTCGTATTTTCTGCCAACAGCCTGACATCCAACATTTCCCGTTGGAAAATCCAAAAAACAGAACCAGTCAACATTTTCTTTTAATTAATTTTGTATATACAGTATAATCCTGTGGGTTAAACCAACTTAAGGGTTTATTACTTGTGGACATGTGCACTGTGAGAAAACACGGGAATAAAAACAGTGTACTAAATTAAATTAAAGGTTTTGATAGCAGGGCACGTGGGGCAGTAAATGGGAAAGCCTTACAATATGTGTCAGTACATACGGTCAAAAATTAACCCTCTTTTTGTCAATCCGATCCTAGAAAACATGCCTCATCACTCAGAAAAAATCACTTCTCTCCCAGTAAAACTTTTCCTCATCCATTCAAAGAATCATCAAACCACAGATACAGTGTTGCCCAGTCTTTGCAGGAAAAAGTAATACAAGGCTTGGGGTATCAGCAACACAGTATCTTGGTACTATCCAAAGTAGGGGTATTGATTTAAAATGTTTGGAGGTCCGACTAATAAGGTTTCTTCCAGCAGAGGTCTGAATTGTGTGTTTGTACAATGTCTCAGATCCTTCCCATCACAGCCCCTTCATTTTATATCACAATCCCATTCTTACATTGGTGTCCTCGGTTCCCCAGACATCACTGTTCCCCACTTCACGTCAGTCTTTGCTTCACATTAGTGTCCACTTCCCCCTTCACATCAACCACATCAACCCCCCCCCACAGCACTGCCCCCCCTTTTTACACCACCCCCACAGCACTGCCCCACTTCACATCAACCCCCCATACAACACTGCCCCCCTTTACATAACCCCCAAAGCACTTGCCCCCCTTTACATCACCATCCAGAGCACTTGACCCCTTTACCTCACATCTCCTCCCCCACAGCACTGCCCCCTTTCACATCACACCCCCTTCCCAACAGTACTGCTTGCTCTTTACATCACATCTCCCCTTCCACAACACTGCCCCCCCCCCCCCCCTTAACGTCACTCCCCTTCCCCCACAGCATTGCCTGCCCTTTACATCACATGCCCCCCCACAGCACTGCACCCTTGACATCCCTCCCACAGCACTGTTCCCCTTTACATCTCCCCCACCCACAGCACTGCCCCCCCTTTACATCTCCCCCCACAGCACTTGACCCCTTTACATTTCTCCCCCTCCACATTACACCCTTCCTGACCACCAGCACTTGCCCCCTTTCACATTACCCCCCCCCCCACAGCGCTTCTCCCCCCCCACCCTTCCCCCACAACACTGCTCCCCTTTCACATCAACCTCCCCTCTACCACAATAATGTCTTCTGCCCCATCCACATCTTCCTCCCCCTTCAATATACCACCCCCCCACACACACACAGCACTGCACACAGCACACACCCTGTCTACCCCCCAACCCCCACAACCTTCACAGTCATGTCCTCTTTTCCATGCTTTCCTACCTTACTCAGAGCAGAAGGCACAACAGCACCGGATGAAGGGTGGGAGCTGCTGGGGTTAACTTTTCATATTAACAAGCTGGTGATTGGTTGCTAGAACAGCGAGGCATTCTAGCAACCAATCACCTGCTAGTTAATCTGGGAAGTTATCTAATGCAGCTCCCACTCTTGTCTACCCCCCAACCCCCACAACCTTCACAGTCATGTCCTCTTTTCCATGCTTTCCTACCTTACTCAGAGCAGAAGGCACAACAGCACCGGATGAAGGGTGGGAGCTGCTGGGGTTAACTTTTCATATTAACAAGCTGGTGATTGGTTGCTAGAACAGCGAGGCATTCTAGCAACCAATCACCTGCTAGTTAATCTGGGAAGTTATCTAATGCAGCTCCCACTCTTGTCCTCCATGCAGTGCGGTTGTGCCTCCTGATCTCTGTTCATTGCTATCCTGCCTCCCGCTCTCCTCTCTGCCTTCAGAATGACAGCCACGGAGGCCAGAGTGAAGGAAGGCCCCTAAATGGCGAGACCACAGGTCCAGATGGGACAGTGGTTCAGTCCGGATCGAGACCGCGGTCTGCAAATTAGTGATGCCTGGTGTAAAAAATCATCTTAATGCCAGCATGACATTTGGTGCTATGATAATGTTAGAACACAGTAAGCAAAACCATTACTTTTTTACTGCTAAACCATAAAGCAGGTCTATCATTAGAATTTTTATTTTACGGTTCTGTCCCCTATGGGACAAAGTACACGTAATACTTTGTCCTATGTTTCTAAAGCCTTGTACACACGGTCAGATTGTTGGATGTTGTTTTGTGTTTGATGCTAGTCTCAAATTGTAAGTGAAGACGGTATTCACCATCAGAAAACTTTCTGATGACAGAATTCAACGTCAGAAGTGACGTAATGTGTTGAATTGTTTTGTATGTGTTCTTGCATTTCTGAGCATGCCTAGTCATGCTCTTCAGATTTTTTTTTTGTCAGAAAACCTTACTAATGAAAAGAAAATCGGATGTTGTGGTCACATCAGACAAAAATTTTCAAGCCTGCACATCCAGTTTTTGTCTGCTGAAAATGCGTAATCAGCTGTCAAAAGCAGCATACTAACGATCAGAAAGCCGACAGATCGTTCATCGGACAAAATTTATCTTCAGATATTCTGAACGTGTTTACGGGCCTTTACTGTAGGTATGAGTACCAACCTGCCCCCCCCCCCCCGTTCTTGCCTTGACCGATCTGACAACAGCTTTGAAGGAGATGATTGACTGTGAACATATTCCTGAGACAAGCAACGAGAGGAGGAAAGCAGAGGAAGGGGGGAGATGTCAGCCTCTACATTCCCCTTGCCGTTGTTTATATTGGGAAATGTTCATTCCTGAGACAAGCTGCAGCTATAGATAAACCATCTCTTTCAAGCTTATGTCAAATCGGCCAGGGCAGAAAGGGAGTGGGGACAAGTTGGTACTCATAACTAAGGTTACAAAGCAATATATGGGACAAAGTATTTCATGCACTTTGTCCCATAGGGAACAGAACTGTAAAATAAAAAACAAAAACAAATGGATATATCTTCTTTAACTACTTCCTGACCAGCTGCTGCAGTTGTACTGTGGCAGGATGGTTCTCCTGCACGAATCGCCATCATTGTACGTCGGGTGCGTATATGGCGATCTGTGGGCGCATGCGCGTGCCTATTCTCTAGCAGGGGAGTCAATCAGCGAGTCCGGTGGGCTCAATGTTAGCGGCCACCTGCGATTACTCCACAGAGAGGCAGAACGTGAATCTGTAAGAAAAGAAATCTGTAAGAAAAGAAATCCCTGTTCTGTCAGGGGAGTAGAGTGAGATTCTCTGTTCCTACTGATTAGGAACAGAGATCTCTCTCTACTCCCTGTCAGTCCACTCCCCCCACAGTTAGAAAGCACCTCCCTAGGGAACATTTAACCCTTCGATCGCCACTGGTGTTAACCCCTTCCCTGTCAGTGTAGTTTATACAGTAATCAGTGTATTTTTATAGCACTGATTCCTGTATAAAGATCACCGCTATTACTAGTAAAAAAAAATAATAATAAAAATGCTATAAATCTATCCCCTATTTTGTAAATGTGATAACTTTTGCGCAAACCAATATCAATATACACTAACTGGGATTTTTTTTACCAAAAATATGTAGAATACATATTGGCCTAAACTGAGGAAGACACAACTGCATAATTGTCCATTAAAGCGACGCAGTGCCGTATCGCAAAAAATGGCCTGGTCAGGAAGTGGGTAAATCCCTCCGGGGCCAAAGTGGTAAAGGGTAACAACTCCACATTTGAGGGGAAAAAAATAGCAAATAAAGAAAAAATAATATAGCGTATACCATTGGGACACAAGTCATACTGTAATTGAATGTTATTAAAAATTACCTTTAGTTTTCAATCTGCAGCCACTGTAAATTTCAGAAAATGCAATGCAATATGGCTACCTGGAGGTGTTCTGTACACAGGGTGTGTACTGAACACACCCCAGAAACATAATTTCCTGCTTGTGTGATTGGCTCACCAATTTTCCCAGAAGTCTGCATTAAGACACAAGTCAGATTTCAAGCATCCCCTGCAACAAAAATGTCATCATGTAGGCCCAGCAGCTTTCCTCATTAGTGCTTGATGCGCATCTGATTGATAATTATGAAACCACTCCCATTAGATTAATTTTCCCACATGGGCACAGAGAAACACACAGGGATTTCTTCAGAACAATAAAAGGTAGGAATCTGCAACAAAGGTTGTTATAATCCTTGTAATGTAGATAGATCACCAAGAGGGGAATGTTTTTTTCTCAACAAAAGTGGAGTTACACTTTAAGGCCATGTCTGCAGCTGCTATGTAAGTGGGGGAGAAAGTTGCATCCACCACTCTGTATATATTCACTGTGGATTGTCTTTAAGGGGAGGACACTATCAACGGAGAGCTTTCAGGAACTGTTAGACAAAGACTAAAGGCAATGACAAAATAATCAAAGATAGAGGGATTAATGGTGCAGAGGTATGCGGCAGAGGAAAGATAATTTTGAGGAAAAGGCTGCTGTTGCCCACTGTTATATTGTGTATTGTTTTAAAAGGAAAACATAACTATTGATCTAAGAGGGCCAAACTGTGAAAAGTAGCACTGTGGACAGTCTTTAATCGCTTGCCGACCAGTGCATGACGATATACGTCGGCACAATGTCACGGCTGCGCAAATGGGTGTACCTGTATGTCCCCTTTAAGACGCGTCATTGTGGGTGAGCGCGCGCCCACTGCATGCTCCGTGACTGTGCCCGCGGGTCCCGCAGACTCGATGCCCTCTATTGTCCTGCGATCGTGTCACGGTGCGGCAGAACGGGAGATGTAAACAAGGCACTTCCCTGTTCTGCCTAGTGACATGACGGGGATCTACTGCTCCCTGTCATTGGGAGCAGTGATCGCTGTCAATGTCAGTGGTAGCCCATTCCCCCCACAGTTAGAATCAATTCCTAGGACACACTTAACCCCTTGATCGCCCCCTAGTGTTTAACCCCTTCCCTGCCAGTGTCATTTATACAGTAATCTGTGCATTTTTATAGCACTGTATAAATGATCGCTGTATAAATGACAATGGTCCCAAAATAGTGTCAAAAGTGTCCGATGTGTCCGCCATAATGTCGCAGTCACAATAAAAATCAATAAAGATCGCCACCATTACTAATAAGAAAAAATAATAATAAAAATGCCATAAATCTATCCCCTATTTTGTAGATGTTATAACTTACGTGCAAACCAATCAATATACGCTTATTGCGATTTTTATTTTTTTTTTTACCAAAAATATGTAGAAGAATACATATCGGCCTAAACTGAGAAAGAAATTAGTTTTTTTTATATATTTTTTGGGGATATTTATTATAGCAAAAAGTAAAAAATATTGCTTTTTTTTCAAAATTTACACTCTTTTTTTGTTTATAGCACAAAAATAAAAACCGCAGAGGTGATAAAATACCACCAAAAGAAAGCTCTATTTGTGGGAAAAAAAGTGGGTGCAACAACGCATGGCCGCGCAATTGTCAGTTAAAGCAATGCAGTGCCGTATCACAAAAAGTGCTCTGTCAGGAAGGGGGTAAATTCTTCCGGGCTGAAGTGGTTAACCATTTGCCGACTGCCTAACGCAGATATACTGCGGCAGAATGGCACGGGCAGGCAACATCACGTACCTGGTACGTGATCGGTTTCCCGCGGGGGGGAAAAGCGCCCCCCCCCCCCCCCCCCCCCCCCGGTGCCCGAGGCGGTCGGCTTCGTTAGGGGAGCGATCCAGGCTGAGGGGAGACCACTCATTCATGGCCACCCCCTCACGATCACTCCCAACGAATGAGAATCTTCCTCTGCTGCTGTAATGTAAACAGCGGCACAGGAAGTGATGTCATCTCTTCTCGGGTCGGTATTTTCCGTTCCGGCGCCGAGGAGAGAAGACATCTGAGTAAGTGCACAACACAACACATATAATAAAACACACTAGGCACACATTTCACTCCCCATCACCCCCCGATCACCCCCCGATCAATTGGGAAAGCATTTTATCACACTGATCTTGGTGTGGTCAGATGCTTTGAGGGCAGAGGAAAGATCTAGGGCCCATTTTTTTCAAAAAAGAGTACCTGTCACTACCTATTGCTATCATAGGGGATATTTACATTCCCTGACATAACAATAAAAATGATAAAAAAAAAAAAAAATGAAAGGAACAGTTTAAGAATAAGATAAAAAAGCAAAAAAATAATAAAGAGAAAAAAAAAAGCACCCCTGTCCCCCCCTGCTCTCGCGCAAAGGCGAATGCAAGCATTGGTCTGGCATCAAATGTAAACAGCAGTTGTACCATGCATGTGAGGTATCACCGCGAAGGTCAGATGGAGGGCAGTCATTTTAGCAGTAGACCTCCTCTGTAAATCTAAAGTGGTAACCTGTAAAGGCTTTTAAAAATGTATGTAGTTTGTCGCCACTGCACGTTTGTGCGCAATTTTAAAGCATGTCATGTTTGGTATCCATGTACTCGGCCTAAGATCATCATTTTTATTTCATCAAACATTTGGGCAATATAGTGTGTTTTAGTGCATTAAAATTTAAAAAGTGTGTTTTCTCCCCAAAAAATGCGTTTGAAAAATCGCTGCGCAAAACTGTGTGAAAAAAAAATGAAACACCCAACATTTTAATCTGTAGGGCCTTTGCTTTAAAAAAATATATAATGTTTGGGGGTTCTAAGTAATTTTCTTGCAAAAAAAAAAAATTTTTCATGTAAACAAATAGTGTCAGAAAGGGCTTTGTCTTCAAGTGGTTAGAAGAGTGGGTGATGTGTGACATAAGCTTCTAAATGTTGTGCATAAAATGCCAGGACAGTTCAAAGCCCCCCCAAATGACCCCATTTTGGAAAGTAAACACCCCAAGCTATTTGCTGAGAGGCATGTCGAGTCCATGGAATATTTTATATTGTGACACAAGTTGCAGGAAAAAGACAATTTTTTTTTTTTTTTTTGCACAAAGTTGTCACTAAATGATATATTGCTCAAACATGCCATGGGAATATGTGAAATTACACCCCAAAATACATTCTGTTGCTTCTCCTGAGTACGGGGATACCACATGTGTGAGACTTTTTGGGAGCCTAGCCACATACGGGACCCCGTAAACCAATCACCGCCTTCAGGGTTTCTAAGGGTGTAAATTTTGGATTTAACTCCTCACTGCCTATCACAGTTTCGGAGGCCATGGAATGCCCAGATGGCACAAACCCCCCCCCAAAATGACCCCATTTTGGAAAGTGGACACCCAAGCTATTTGCTGAGAGGTATAGTGAATATTTTGCAGATCTCGCTTTTTGTCACAAAGTTTTGAAAATTGAAAAAAGAAAAAAAAAATACATTTTTCTTTTCTTTCTTCATTTTCAAAAACAAATGAGAGCTGCAAAATACTCACCATGCCTCTCAGCGAATAGCTTGGGGTGTCTACTTTCCAAAATGGGGTCATTTGGGGGGGGTGCCATCTTGGCATTTTATGGCCTTCGAAACTGTGATAGGTAGTGAGGAGTGAAATCAAAAATTTACGCCCTTAGAAATCCTGAAGGCTGTGATTGGTTTTCGGGGCCCCGTATGCAGCTAAGCTCCCAAAAAGTCCCACATATGTGGTGTCCCCATACTCAGGAGAAGCAGCAGAATGTATTTTGGGGTGTAATTCCACATATGCCCATGGCATGTTTGAGCAATAGATCATTTAGTGACAACTTTGTGCAAAAAAAAAAAAAAAAAAGTTTGTCATTTTCCCGCAACTTGTGTCAAAATATAAAATATTCCATGGACTCAACATGCCTCTCAGCAAATAGCTTGGGGTGTCTACTTTCCAAAATGAGGTCATTTGGGGGTGGGGGGGTGAACTGTCCTGGCATTTTATGGCCTTCAAAACTGTGATAGGTAGTGAGGAGTGAAATAAAAAATGTACGCCCTTAGAAATCCTGAAGGCGGTACTTGGTTTTCGGGACCCTGTACGCGGCTAGGCTCCCAAAAAGTCCCACACATGTGGTATCCCCATACTCAGGAGAAGCAGCTAAATGTATTTTGCGGTGCAATTCCACATATGCCCTTGGCCTGTGTGAGCAATATATCATTTAGTGACAAC
The DNA here is from genome assembly GCF_042186555.1 of Aquarana catesbeiana. Taxonomy (NCBI): domain Eukaryota; kingdom Metazoa; phylum Chordata; class Amphibia; order Anura; family Ranidae; genus Aquarana; species Aquarana catesbeiana. The sequence continues at coordinate 495,659,824 of NC_133328.1, read as the reverse complement.
TTTTTGTAATTATATTTTTTGTCATTATTCAATCACTTGGGACAAAAAAAAATAATATTCAATGGGCTCAACATGCCTCTCAGCAATTTCCTTGGGGTGTCTACTTTCCAAAATGTGGTCATTTGGGGGGAGTTTGTACTGCCCTGCCATTTTAGCACCTCAAGAAATGAGATAGGCAGTCATAAACTAAAAGCTGTGTAAATTCCAGAAAATGTACCCTAGTTTGTAGACGCTATAACTTTTGCGCAAACCAATAAATATACGCTTATTGACATTTTTTTTACCAAAGACATGTGGCTGAATACATTTTGGACTAAAAGTATGACTAAAATTGAGTTTATTGGATTTTTTTTATAACAAAGAGTAGAAAATATCGTTTTTTTTCAAAATTTTCAGTCTTTTTCCATTTATAGCGCAAAAAATAAAAACCGAAGAGGTGATCAAATACCATCAAAAGAAAGCTCTATTTGTGGGAACAAAAGGACGCAAATTTTGTTTGGTTACAGCATTGCATGACCACGTAATTAGCAGTTAAAGCGACGCAGTGCTCTGGTCAGGAAGGGGGTAAATCCTTCCGGGGCTGAAGTGGTTAATGAAACATGGCCCAAATAACTCTTGTCCACAGATCTGAAAATGGGACAGTTGATCCTGTTAGTCTGCAGCTTATAGTTGCCCCATCAGCCCAGTCACCCCTAGTAGTGTTATAGTTTGTCCTAACCCCTGTCACTGCTGCACAGAATGACCCACATAAAAATGTTTTAAAAAATATAAAGGGAGGAATGTGAAAAAAAAATTACTTTATATACTGAATATTTTGATACTCTCATACAGGTAATAATAATAATTTTTTTGGATAATGGTCCTTTAAAGTCACCTTGTTACCAATAATCTGAGTTCCAGAAACAAATAGCTGTGAATATAGAGACCTGATTTTCCCACTGCTGCCAACTGTCTCCACAGCCCCTCGGGCTGAACAAGAGAAATCACTTAATTCCATTATCCATGCTAAACTGCGTGGATGGATTTATCAGAAGTGCTGGATCCTGTATTCTTACATCCAGCACCCACGGCTGTCAGAATACCTGAATAGTGCCTGCATTGACTGAGAATTTTTTTGCAAGGCTTCCTTGACAGAATATGATTGAAATAATGTAGGTGGATGAAGTGCTGCTGAGCTTCTTGGACAGCGAAGGATGGCAAAGTGTTATGCCCCGTACACACGATCGGACTTTCTGCCAACAAAACCGTGGATTTTTGTTCAAAGGATGTTGGCTCAAAGTTGTCTTGCACACGGTCACACAAATGTTGGCCAACAATTACGAACGTGGGAACGTGGTGACGTGCAAGACGTATGACGAGCCGAGAAAAAGGAAGTTCAATAGCCAGTGCGGCTCCTTCTGCTTGATTCCTAGTATGCGTGAACTTTTGTACGTCGGACATGTGTACACATGATCGGAAATTCCGACAAAAAGTTTTGTTGGTGGAAAATTTGAGAATCTGCTATCAAACATTTGTTGGCGGAAAGTCCAACAGCAAATGTTCGATGGAGCATACACACGATCGGACTTTCAGCCAACAAGCTCACATCCAACATTTGTTGATTTGTTGGAAAATCCGATCGTGTGTACGGGGCATTAGTCTAATCTTATCTCTTTATGGCATGTAGCTGTTTGGAGTATCGATTTTTTTTTTTGCTGTAATACCACTTTTCATATGGTTTTATTTCTTATTGTTTTAACAAAGTATTAGTTTTAACATAATAACCTTCTTAAGGCCTTTACAACTAGTGACTTTTGTTTCTGCCATGCATCAAGCCCTTTGTTTCCTCCCTTTACATCAACATTTGGTGCAATGGTTTTATCCTCTGCAGATCCTACCATTTGGAACAGACTTCCTGTATCTCTCTGCCTCATTGAGTCTTCATCTCTTTTCACATCTCATCCTAAAACACATCTTTTCTCGCTTGCCTATGGTTCTTAATTTCTCTTTTCCTCTGTTATTGGCCCCTTGACTGATTGAATGCTTTAATTTCTGTAGCGCACACACCACTCTTTTTCAATAATTATTATCATAAACTCTCTGCTGACTTATATTTTATTTTTTCATTACATAAAGCATTTTGGAATTAAGTTTAAATGAGAGACATGAAAACTATTTTTATGTGATTGAGTGTGTGACTACTTCAATCAATTTATTTCCTGATATTTAGTACAGTTCACTGGTACAGTGAACGTATATGCACATATATATGGTATATCCTGGTTAGTATTTTGTCATTTGCTGAATCTTTACGATAGTCACATTATTTAAATCGCATGTATGCAATAATTAAGTACCAATCTTTTTCTGAATGGTTTGTATTAAATTAGTTAATGTGTGATTTATGTGGTCTTCCCTATATAACATAGCGATTTTATTTTGGGGAATAGCCCAGTATTTTGATATTTTCCACTGTGATTCACTGCTGCTGCCAGTTAAAGGTATGCTATTATAGTAAATCATTTTTCAAAAAACCCCCAAGGTAGCCCTACTCAGTATAGCTTCAGTTTAAAGTTCGACAGATAATATTATGTGCCTAACCTAAAAATATGAATCCCAAAAAATATAAGTTAGATTTCTCATATGTGCATCATTTTGTCATTACAAATATACGAGTGCAAGCTTTTGGGATATAGCTTTTTTCTACATATTTGTGTAATGTTTCCTTTTCTTAAAAGGAAAAAAAAGAGTATCGTTATGTTTGTCATTTAGCCTATATTCACACTAATGATTTAGGGGAAACCCCACAATCCGTGCATTTTTCCCACATAACATTCAAATTGTAATGCCCTTGCAATGCCCAGCGGGTGTCACCTTGCAATCCCACACCAGTTACCATGGTACAAAAGTACCATGCGATCCAGTTGCAGTGCAGTTCCAACATTGGTGCATTCACAACTTTGGTGCAATGCGGTGCGGTCTAAACCCACTCAGAATGAATGGGCTCAAATTGCACCACACTGAAGTGCATGCAAATTGAATGGGAATGTGGTGCGGTTCTTGTGTGATTCACATGCAATTCATTGTGTGAACCGAGGCTAAAGCTTTTCTTTTATTTCCAGTCCATGGTCTGATTTAATAAGAGTAAGCTCATGCTGGCCATGAGACTGAATTGTGATTGCCTCCCTCAATGGAAAAACTATGCTCACGTGCTCGAGCATCTTTGCATGCAGAGCCATACTCATTGGTTATTATGAATAATCAAAGTACAAAGTAGTAAATAAACTATAACTTATTCTGAATATTTTTAAGCAAAATGTTATAACAAATTGTACAATTAGCAATATGTTGAAAATAATTGTCAAGGAAACTTCCAAGACAACAAATTCTGAATGAATCCCAAATGATGGTAATAATAACTGTATGCTTTGTTAATTTTGAAACAATTTAATCCTTTTATAATCTTTTGTTATTTCACTGATTTGGAGGGGAAAAAATGTTTCCTGCACAAGCCATAGTGAATTTTTTTTTAAAGTTACCTTTCTTTTTAATTCAAAAGCCAGCTGTCCAAAATTCAAATGTCGCTTCACTGTAGCCTTGGCAGGCATGGCTAAGCAAGTTTACATTTTGTCATATTGCTTTAACCAGATATGTTAGTTTGATTTTCTTAAAAAGATAGACATTAGTCTTAATTCACAAAGCTAACACACCAGAGATAAGGATTCTTATTGTAAAAAGTAGCAGGTAATTGCAGTTGAGTCCAATGAGATTCGAAAATTACATTCACATGGCTGAAAATAAAGTGCCTTAGACTTGTGTATGAGCCCATTCACACCACTGCAATGTGGTAATGTGCATTTTAACAGAACACATGGTATCTCACCGTTTGCGCCTTGGTATGCTTGAGTGAATATCAAGACACCTTCCCAAGCCACCTGCATTGCCATGCAACACAGTGCAGTGTACTAGTGAGAAAATGCAGCACGCATGATTTTTGGGCCGTTGTGGTGCACTAGACAGCCTTTTCAAAATAATGCATGTCAGCCAACCCTGCTGGTTGAAATGGGCCCTAAAGATTTGCGCATTATGTTAATGGATTGTCTTCTCATCCTATTAAAATTGGATTTCTATGGGATGCCAAGTTCCTCATTGGTCTCCCTCAACAGATACACAAGTAATAGCTGAGATCATTTTTCTTGTTCTAGTGTGGCACCAAAATGGGCACATCCAGTATAAGCATATACAAAAAATACAGTGCTTGTTATCCAAAAATACAATGGTATAATACCCTGATAACTGGAGAAATGAAAAACAGATCATATACAGTGTTTCCCCGAAAATAAGCCCTACCCCGAAAATAATACCTAGCCTGATTTTCGGGGAGGGCTGCAATATAAGCCCTACACCGAAAATAAGCCCTAGTAAAGTCCTTGTAAAAATATATAATCCGTTTTGTAAAGAGATTATATAATGTCCACGTGTTTCCTTTTGTAACTTTATTGTCAAAAATACCTTATTTACTCCTCCCGGCTGACGTTAGCGGCCCCTCCCTCTGCAGTGCTAGGAGCGGGGCTCATGTCAGCGGGGATCTCGGCCCTTCCCTCAGCAGTGCCCGGAGCGGAGAAGAAGAGCTCTGGCGGATCACATGCGTGCCCAGCGGCGCTGTAAATAAGGTATTTTCGACAATAACGTTACAAAAGGAGACTTACTGGACATTATATAATCTTTTTATAAAGTTACAAAAGGAGACACACTGGACATTATATAATCTTTTTACAAAACGGATTACAAACTTTTACAATTACTTTAACTAAGGTTTATTTTTGGGATTAGAGATGTCATAATGATGACTCCTGAGCTCACAGGGGGAGAGGGGGAGAGAACACAGGGGACATAGATAAGACATCCCCTGAAAATAAGCCCTAGCATGTTTTTTGTAGCCGAAATTAATATAAGGCCCGGTCTTATTTTTGGAGAAACACAATAGATATGTTCACATCATATGAAAAGCACTAGTGATAGGGTACTAAGCTAAAGAATATTATTAACAGGAGGCTTATGCACTTTCTGTTGATTAGATTTTGCACTCTTGTAGAATGTAAATATACATACAGTTTCTCACAAAAGTGAGTACACCCCTCACATTTTTGTAAATATTTTATTTCCTTTCATGTGACAACACTGAAGAAATGACACTTTGCTACAAGGTAAAGTAGTGAGCATACAGCTTGTATAACAGTGTAAATTTGCTGTCCCCTCAAAATAACTCCACAGCCATTAATGTCTAAACCGCTGGCAACAAAAGTGAGTACACCCCTAAGTAAAAAATGTCCAAAGTGGGCCCAAAGTGTCACCATTATTTTCCAGCACTGTCTTAACCCTCTTGGGCATGGAGTTCACTAGAGCTTCACAGGTTGCCACTGGAATCCTCTTCCACTCCTCCATGACGACATCACGGAACTGGTGGATGTTAGAGACCTTGCGCTCCTCCACCTTCCATTTGAGGATGCCCCACAGATGCTCAATAGGGTTTAGGTCTGGAGACATGCTTGCCCAGTCCATCACCTTTACCCTCAGCTTCTTTAGCAATGCAGTGGTCGTCTTGGAGGTGTGTTTGGGGTCATTATCATGTTGGAATACATACAGCGGCCCAGTCTCCAAAGGGAGAGGATCATGCTTTGCTTCAGTACGTCACAGTACATGTTGGCATTCATGGTTCCCTCAATGAACTTGGGCTCTCCAGTGCCGGCAGCACTCATGCAGCCCCAGACGATGACACACCCACCACCATGCTTGACTGTAGGAAGACACACTTGTCTTTGTACTCCTCACCTGGTTACTGCCACACACACTTGACACCATCTGAACCAAATAGGTTTATCTTGGTCTCATCAGACCAGAGGACATGGTTCCAGTAATCCATGTCCTGTTTGCAGGCTTTCTTGTGCATCATCTTTAGATGAGGCTTCCTTCTGGAATGACAGCCATGCAGACCAATTAGATGCAGTGTGCAGGGTATGGTAGGAGCACTGACAGGCTGGCCCCCCACACCTTCAACCTCTGCAGCAATGCTGGCAGCACTCATACATCTATTTCCCAAAGACAACCTCTGGATATGACGCTGAGCACGTGCACTCAACTTCTTTGGTCAACCATGGTGAGGCCTGTTCTGAGTGGAACCTGTCCTGTTAAACCGCTGTATGGCCTTGGCCACCGTGCTGCAGCTCAGTTTTAGGGTTTGGCGATCTTCTTATAGCCTAGGTCATCTTTATGTAGAGCAACAATTCTTCTTTTTTTCAGATCCTCAGAGTTCTTTGCTATAAGGTGCCATGTTGAACTTCCAGTGACCAGTATGAGAGAGTGAGAGCAATAACACCAAATTTAACACACCTGCTCCCCATTCACACCTAAGACCTTGTAGCACTAAGGAGCCTCATAACACCGGGGAGGGAAAATGGCTAATTGGGCCCAATTAGGAATGTACTCACTTTTGTGAGCCGGCGGTTTAGACATTAATGACTGTATGTTGACCTATTTTGAGGGGACAGCAAATTTACACTGTTATACAAGCTGTACACTCACTACTTTACATTGTAGCAAAGTGTAATTTCTTCAGTGTTGTCACATGAAAAGATATAACAAAATATTTACAAAAATGTGAGGGGTGTACTCAGTTTTGTGAGATACTATATCTGTAGCTTAAACTGGCCACCTACATTCAGTTGGTCTAATGTTCTAACACTAGATGCATAACTCAAACACTCCAAAAAAATTTCACTGAACTAGTCATAGACATGCATGCTTATAAAACAATAATCTTTATGTCTACGCATTCAGCAGACACCCCCAGTTTTAGCCATACTGTATACCGGTGGAACAAAAGCTCCCTGCTGGGAAACAGCCATTCCACAACCCCTTGAAGAACAAACTTACAGGGGTGTCTGTTGAAGTATTCACTAACATCCTGCTTATTGCCTGACCTTGCTAAAAGCAACATAATCAGTCAGTCATCCACGTCCGGGCTGTATTACGAAACTAGCAGTGGAAATCTCATATCTGATCATTTGTATATAAATGTTGTAAATTTGAAAGTAAATGATAATGAGTGTTTTGCCAATAATCTGGTTATTTATATCTTTACTTTGCACCCACATATCTGTATGGTACCATGCTGTCGGCATTAGATAGCTGTTTCACTTAAATGAAAGACTTAACTACAAAAAGGAGCGCAAACAGATCTCCAACTGTGAGCTAATTAAAGGCAATTCCGTTGCATTGTTCTCCACTAAACAACATTTGTAATTTTTTTTCTTGCATTTAATTTTACTGTCAGTGCAATCAAGCATTATCTAAGCAATCACTTAATTTTTTTAATATGTATATATAAATGTCTTGCATTAAACCAGATATTTGCCCCAAACTTTAATATAGACTACCTTAGCATACATAAATTGCATGCTGTTTGCATGTTGAAAATATCTTGGCAAATGAAGGTCACCTTAAAGTGTTACTGAACCCACAACAGTAAAATCATTCTGTGTATATATATATATATATATATATATATATATATATATATATATATATATGTATATATATATATATATATATATATATATGTATATATGTATATGTGTATATATATATATATATATATATATATATATATATATATATATATATATATATGTATATGTATATATATATATATATATATATATATATATATATATATATATATATATATATATATATATGTATACACACAGTATCTCACAAAATTGAGTACACCCCTCACATTTTTGTAAATATTTTATTAGATCTTTTCATGTGACAACACTGAAGAAATGACACTTTGCTACAATGTAAAGTAGTGAGTATACAGCTTGTATAACAGTGTAAATTTGTTGTCCCCTCAAAATAACTTAACACACAGCCATTAATGTCTAAACTGCTGGCAACAAAAGTGAGTACACCCCTAAGTGAAAATGTCCAAACTAGGCCCAAAGTGTCAATATTTTGTGTGGCCACCATTATTTTCCAGCACTGCCTTAACCCTCTTGGGCATGGAGTTCACCAGAGCTTCACAGGTTGCCACTGGAGTCCTCTTCCACTACTCCATGACGATATCACGGAGCTGGTGGATGCTAGAGATCTTGCACTTCACAACCTACCATTTAAGGATGCCCCACAGATGCTCAATAGGGATTAGGTCTGGACACACGCTTGGCCAGTCCATCAACTTTACCCTCAGCTTCTTTAGCAAGGCAGTGGTCATCTTGGAGGTGTGTTTGGGGTTGTTATCATGTTGGAATACTGCCCTACAGCCCAGTCTCTGAAGGGAGGGGATCATGCTCTGCTTCAGTATGTCACAGTACATGTTGGCATTCATGATTCCCTCAATGAACTGTAGCTCCCCGGTGCCGGCAGCACTCATGCAGCCCCAGACCATGACACTCCCACCACCATGCTTGACTGAAGGCAAGACACACATGTCTTTGTACTCCTCACCTGGTTGCCGCCACACACGCTTGACACCATCTGAACCAAACAAGTTTATATTGGGCTCCTCAGACCACAGGACATGGTTCCAGTAATCCATGTCCTTTATCTGCTTGTCTTCAGCAAACTGTTTGCGGCTCTCTTGTGAATCATCTTTAGAAGAGGCTTCCTTCTGAGACAACAGTCATGCAGACCAATTTGATGCAGTGTGCAGCGTATGGTACGGAGCACTGACAGGCTAACCCTCCACCCCTTCAACCTCTGCAGCAATGCTGGCAGCATTCATACGTCTTTATTTGGGTTAATATTTCCCAAAGACAACCTTTGGATATGACGCTGAGCACGTGCACTCAACTTTTTTAGCCGACCATGGTGAAGCCTGTTGTGAGTGGGACCTGTCCTGTTAAATCGCTGTATGGTCTTGCCCATGTGCTGCATCTCAGTTTCAGAGTCTTGGCAATCTTCTTATAGCGTAGGCCATCTTTAGGTTGAGCAATTATTTTTTTCAGATCCTCAGATAGTTCTTTGCCATGAGGTGCCATGTTGAACTTCCAGTGGCCAGTATGAGAGAATGAGAGTGATAACACCAAATTTAACATGCCTGCTCCCCATTCACACCTGAGACCTTGTAACACTAGCAAGTCACATGACATCGTGGAGGGAAAATGGTGAATTGGGCCCAATTTGGACATTTTCACTTAGGGGTGTACTCACTTTTGTTGCCAGCGGTTTGGACATTAATGGCTGTGTGTTGAGTTATTTTGAGGGGACAGCACATTTACACTTTTATACAAGCTCTACACTCACTACTTTACCTTGCAGCAAAGTGTAATTTCTTCAGTGTTGTCACATGAAAAGATATAATAAAATATTTACAAAAACGTGAGGGGTGTACTAACTTTTGTGAGATACTGTGTGCATGTATATATATATCTATATATATAGATATATATATAGATAGATAGATATATAATATAGGTGAGATGATGGCCGGAAAGTTCTTTTTAAATCCTCTATAAAAATTTGCGGAGCCCACAAATCTTTGCACACCCTTCTTATCCAACTGAGTTAGCCAGTCCAGAATTGCTTGTACCTTTTGTGGGTCCATAGCTACCCCATCAGTGGAGATGATCATCCTTAGAAACTAGCCGAGAATATGAGGATGTAATCCAGGTAGATGATAACAAAGTAGTCTAGATATTCCCGGAAAACATCATTCACAAAATGTTGGAACATGGCTGAGGCGTTACAGAGTCCGAATGGCATCACTAAATACTCGAAATGTCTGAACCGTGTTCTGAACGCTGTCTTCTATTCGTCACCCTCTCGGATGCGGACAAGATTGTAGGCCCCCCGTAGGTCGAGTTTGGTAAACATCTGGGCAGTACGGAACCTCTGAAAGAGTTCAGGGACTAAAAGAAGTGGGTAGCAATTTTTTGATAGTGATTTTATTGAGTTCCCTCTAGTCCACACATGGTCTCAAAGTCTTGTCTTTCTTTTCGACAAGGAAAATAACGACACCGGCAGGAGAGGAAGAAGGACGGATGAAGCCTTTTTCTAGATTCTCATCTATGTATTGATGTGAAGTTCCTAGCTCCATCTCGGAAAGAGGGAATATGCGTCCAAACAGGATTTCAGCCCCTGGGAGCAATTCAATCGGACAGTCATATGGTCTTTGGGGTGGTAGAACATCAGCTTTTCTTTCATCAAAGACATCCAGGAACTCCTGATAAGCTGGTGGTACACTCTGACTGTTGGTGGATGCAGGTTGAACTGTCAGGCAACTGATGGCCCCTTTTGGTTTGGGAACAAGGAAGTGCTGATGGCAATAGGGAGAGGTGAATAGAGCTTCTTTCTTGATCCAATTGATCTGAGGGTTATGCGCCTGCAGCCAAGGAATTCCGAAGTTGACTGGAAACATAGGTGAACACATGAGTGGAAACAAGGAGGGGAGCAGTCTCTTGTGTGACAGGACCGGAACTAGGCATTGAGCCATCTGCCAGATGAACTTCCAGTCTCTGTCTTTTGTGTAGAAGGGGTAAACCAAGGTTCTTTGCCAGGGTCAAATCCAGAAAGCAGCTACATGCCCCAGAATCAATTATGGCCAGAAGCCGGACCTTTTCCTCTGCTACCTGCAGCGAGATGGGCAGAGTAAGATGTGATGGAGAAGCCTGGAGGTATACTGGAGTGTATGAAGGTGGCTTACTGGGCCTTATGGGGCAATTATGTAAGAAGTGTCCGTTTCCTCCACAATAGGCAGAGGTTAGCTTGTCGACAATGACATCTCTCATCAGGGGTCAGTGCAGATCGCACCAGGCCAATTTGCATGGGTTTGACCTCAGGTGTAGATGTACTACTAGAGGCCACTGGCACTAATGGAGTGGAAACTTTAGGCAACATCCAGGTGGGCCTGAAGGTTTGTGACCGTTCGGACCGTTGTTCCCATAGACGTCTATCTAGCTGTATGGCTAATTGAATAAGGTCCTCGAGTGTAGTAGGGGTCCCAACCCTGGCCAATTCATCTTTGAGGGATTCGGAAAGTGCCAGGGGGAACTGGTACTTCAGAGTGGCCTCATTCCAGCCTGTGTCTGCAGACCATCGGCGGAAGTCCACGTTATAGTCCCCCGCCGGCCACCGTCCCTGATGTAGTGAATGCAGAGCGGCTTTAGCGGTGACCACACACTGGGGATCTTCGTAAAGCTGTGCCATAGCCTCAAAGAATGCGTCTACAGTGTTACTAACTAGATCTTTCTGCTCCAATAAAATGTGGGCCTATGTCATGGGTTCATCGGACAACAGGGCAATGATGAATCCAACTTTAACAGTCTCAATGGAAAAAGTCCGGGGTTGCAGGGCCAGGTAAAGTAAGCAGGCATTTTTGAAGGATCTGAAACTTTTCCGATCTCTGGAGAACTGTTCAGGAGTTGGTGCTCGTGATTCTGGAGGTGGAACTACCACAGTAGGAGCGATAGGGGATTGTTCTTGGGTGGATGCTGTGGGACTAGTAAGAGATGGACTTGGGTCTGCTGAAGCAGGTGCCACTGTCAAGTGTTGTAGCTGATCCTCCAACTGGGAATATCATTCCTGTAATCCTTGGACTGCTTGGGTAAGAGCAATGACCTGTTGGCACAGACCCTCTATCGGTGACGCACCTCCGCCAGCCCCAGACATGGCTGGTTTGTACTGTCACGTTTCAGGTGTGAGGCCAGATTTCTGAGAGGGCGCCCCTTGCGGCTAATTGCAACGTATCCCTGTGAGTGATACAGGGAGTGCAGTGCCCAAAGAAGCACGGTTTGCTGGTACTGCTGTTGGATGAGCTTTTTAACAGAGAGCAGCTGGGGTGCGCTGGGTAGACTGTGTTGACAGCCGTGCAAGGTGGTACCACAGGTATAGAACAGCAGTGTGAACCAGGAACAAGTCAGTAGCCAGGCCAGGGGTCATACACAGTAGAATCAGTCTGAGATAGGTACAGGAGCAAGCCAGGTCATACACAGAGGGCACGAGTGTCGAGGCTGGCTCAGCCCTTCCTTCTCTGAGCTGGCCGCTCAGTTGTCAGCTAATTGCCAGCTCTCATCTCTCTCCACAGTTAACCAGCTGTTGTGAATCTGCTCTTCAGTCCCGCCTACTTAAAGATCTCCAGCTCACTTCATTCCTGACTTCGCCTTGGTCACATCACAAGAAACCATCTCCTGCATTCCTGTTTAAAGACTGGCTTTGCTGACATCCTTTCTGGCTACTTATCCTGCTTGCTGTTCCTCTACTTAGATCCCTGACTTCTGGCCTGGCTGATTACCCGATCTGGTTACTGAACTCTGGCTTGGCTGAATACCTGATCTGGTTACTGGACTCTGGCTATGCTTTGACTACGCTTACTCTATTTACCTTTTTATTTTTATTAATAAACAAGTGTGATTTTACTGTACTTCTGTCTCGGTTTGGTTCATGGTTTCTGACAACGAGATAACAGAGTAGTCAGAATGTCCGAAATCAATCACAATGAAGCAGACAGGAGCAGAGGTCAAGACATGAGCCAGGGTTCAAGCCAGAGGTTCAGGATAAATAGGTACAGCAAGCTGGGTCTGTAGCAGGAAGTCCAAAGGATCAGGATACACAAGGCACAGGAGACACAGGAGACACAGGGAGCTGAAGACAAACCAGCAATCTGTATGTGTCAGTGGCAGGATTAAATAGTTTAAGGGGCGCCAACATCTGTTAAGTCATGCGCGCGCATCTGCGGGGAATTCGTCTAGCGCATCCATGACGAGTACTGGCAGGATTGCCCATTCTTCGGCCATTTCCCTGACAGCCAGTATCTTGGCCAACAGTTTGATATCAGCATTAATTAAAGAGATTGGCCTATAGGAGGCACATTCTTCAGGGTCCTTACCCAGTTTGGGCATCAACACCACTATTGCCTCAGACATTCCAGTCCAGAAGGGAGTCTAGGGAGGAAAACTGGGCTAAAAGGAAAGTAAGCCTGGGAGCCATCAACTCCTGGTAAACAGAGTAGAACTTAGTTGGAATTCCATCTGGGCCAGGAGCCTTCCCCCGACTACATATGACTCATTGCCTCCTGCACTTCCTCAAGGGAGATATCCTTGTCTAAAGCTTTACATTTCTCCAAGTCAAGTGTGACAAAGGTAATTGATCTAGATAGCGAGTCAGCTCAGAAGCGTCATAAGTTACCCTGGAGGAGTACAACTCCTGATAGAATTGGAAGAATCTGTCACTGATTGCCGCTGAGATAGTCAGGGAACGTCCGTCTGAATCTTTCAGCCTATCACTATGCGTTATTGTGCATTGTCCCTTGGCCAGCCATGCTAGAAGTCTGCCATTTTTGTCCCCAGATTCAAACACCCTTTGAGCACTATCTAGCACAGATTTTTTAGTAAGATCAATGCGAAGTAAGGATAGTTCCCTCAGGTTGTGCTGCCAGGAAATATAGTTAGTTCGATCCAGAGTCATCACATATGTGGTCTCCCTCAGTTTAGCCTGCTCTTCCAACTGAGTTTACGTTACTTAACCAAAAATTGCACAATGGTTTGGGGGAGAGTTTCTTGAATATCAGGGTCCATTATCCAGTATCTGGACAACCACCATACCCTCCGACCCTCCACAGGGGAAAGTTGAATCGTAACAGCAGAGCATGGTCTGAGATACCTCTAGAAAGGATCTCAGCAGAGACCACCCTTCGCAAAAGAGCAAAGGAGGCAAAGGCCAAGTCTATGCGGGACAGGGTCCTATAAGTTGTAGAAAGGAAGGTATAGTTTTTTTATCCGAGGGGTGAAAATGGTGCCAGACATCAGTCAAATGAAAGGAAGATGCCCACTGAGAGACACGATTGGACAGGAGCAGAGGGGAGGAGCCTATCCCGTTCCCTGGACATTACCAAATTAGAGTCCCCAACAATAAGTACATTATCAACATTATACTGAGTAATATCATGCAACAAGTGGAGTATGGTAACATCCACTGGGGGAGGCAAATAGATACCCAGAATCACATAGGGAACCTCTGCAATTAATGCATGTATGATCACATACCTATCCCCCGGGTCAGATTTCGCCGCCATGAGCCGAAAGGGCAGGGATCTGTGCACCAGTATGCTAACACCCCTAGCATAATTAGAATAGGAAGCATGATAGTGTGCACAGACCCAGGCCTTATTTAAGCTCAGGATTCAAGACCCGATGAGGTGAGTTTCCTGCAGAATGCACAACTGTGGGTTGTGTTTCTGTAAATAGTTAAATTCCAGTGAACGTTTAATAGCAGAATTGAGACCTCTAACAATCTATCATAATACTGTGAACTTAGCCATATTTGAAATATTGAAAGGAATAAAGGATGTAGGGATTCCATGAAGCCCTGTATCCCACCTTATTAGGGAAGTACCCTATATCTGTATGCCCACAGTGAACAATTAAACCGCTGAAACGGGAGATGGTGGCACACCCGAACATTGGACTGATGACATTAAGTGAGAGTAAAAAAAGACCAACAAAATAGAGAAAAAAAACATAAAAACATTGAACAAGTCCAACCATGGTCAGCAACGGTCGACCAACCCCACCCCGTGCACCCCTGAACATTGAGAGGCACTTAAATCCCAAACTTATTTCAAGGACTAACAAACATATGAGGGAGTCGTATAACCAGACTAGGACATTCTCAAGCCTCAGAGACGTGAACAGAGACTTGAAGTAGATATGTTGTATGAGGCATGAAAGTGAACCATCCCAGAGATGCTGCAGTCCTGTGTATACAAGCAGTTTTTTGTTTTTCCTTTTTTTTCACCTGCATGAGCATGTGCACATACTGCTGTTGCAATAAAACAGGGAATAGAGTCTGTTGCAATAAAACAGGGAAAATAAAAAACAGTAAGGCTTGCGGTGAGGGTAAGCTCTTCCAAGAGTCACAGTGATCAGATTATAACATCAGTGCAAGGGGTAAAGTCCCAGCCGCCCCACTAAACTTCCCCATCCAACAACGGTGCTCAAGGGACACCTAAAAAACCCATGAGGCAGTCTCGGGGAACTTGTCAGAACTCACCCTTCCTCTGCAGCGGCCCAGAAGGAGTTGCCCCTAAAGACAGGGGAAGATGAGAATGGCACAAAGTTCTCAAGCGCCAAAATCACTATGGAGGTAGTGCTTCCAGCCATGCACTGGCATCCTTTGGGTTAGTAAAGAATTGCACGGTTTCACTGTCAACCACCCACAGCTTCGTCGGGAACAGAATGCTGTACCTGATGCCTTTAACGCGTAGAGCAGCCTTGATGGTGTCAAAGGGGCGGCATTGTCCGTGGTGTAGTCTGGGAACAACAGGAGCTTGACATTGCGGTTAGGCAACTATCCCGCCACTCAAGCCGCCAAAAGCAGTTCATCCCTGTTTCAAAAATTAAGCAGCCGGAGTATGAGGGTGCAGGGTGGGGCTCCCTTCGGGCCAGGCCTAGGCGGGACACAGTGGACCCTCTCCACTGTGAAATATGGTGAGAGCTGGGCTGCGGGGAGCAGGGAGCGTAGCATTTCCCCAGTAAAGACAATGGGATTCTGGCCCCCTACCCCCTCCAGGAGGCCCACAATGCGGAGGTTGTTTCTACGGCTCCGGTTCCCAGCATCTTTCGCTCTATATTCCAGGGCCCTTACCTTCGTTTGCAAGGCCCGGATGGAGGCAGCGTGGTCGGTCACGGAGACTTCCACATCCCCTCAGCCGCCGCGAGCCTGGTACGGATCTTGCCGCATTAATCCCTCCATTTGAACTGCCTCTATCTTGGAGGTTAATGTAGTCTGACAGGAGGTGATAGCTGCCATCACCTCCAGAATGCCGGGTGGTGCAGAAACAGCTTATTCCTCGTGGTCTGTTTGTGACGCCATATTGCTAAGGCGTGCTGATGATCTCGGTGCACTAGACACTGGGCTGGATTCAGCGGACTCACGCGGGAGGAATCTCAGTTTCTTTCCCCGTTTTTGACGCCCAGATGTTCTAGAAGGCATCCAGAGACCACAGGCACCTCAAAAGCTTAATGTCACCCAGGTGCGGATGATATTTTGGAACACACTTCAGCAGAGCTTAGAAAGCACGTCTGCTCAGTCCGCCATCTTGGCCACACCCCTTAGTAACACTTTTAGTAAAATATTAATGGTCATCTTCTCAAAAATGATGCTTAAGAAGGTAATTATACAGAATAAATAACATAGTCTATTTTGCAGTGGCAATCAGTATTTCATCTTTATTGCTCTTATGTGTATTCTTCCAAGAGTAATGTCTACAAATCTTCCATGACAAGCATATCTTCCAGCTTTCCAAGCCCAATTGTAGGAAGACCGTTGTTTTTAGATGGTTGCAAATAACCATAACGTCACAAGTACACGTGATGTAATGAGACAGGCTCTATATTACATCTATGGTGGGATTGCCCAAAAATAGTCCCCTATAGCAGTGGTCATCAACCCTGTCCTCAGGGCCCACTAACAGGCCAGGTTTTTTGTATTACCTTGGGAAGATGCAGACTAGAATACTACAATCACTGAGCAGCAAATGATATCACCTGTGATGTATTTCAGTTATCTTGCAAACCTGGCCTGTTAGTGGGCCATGAGGACAGGGTTGATGACTACTGCTCTATAGAACTCGGTTAAAACTCTATTACACCAACTAACTAGACAAGCCATCCCTTTCAATTCAACAATCATATACATTACACATTATTTCCAAATTTCTATCAGCCTACAAACAACATGTAGAAATCCACCTACTAAATTCAGCAATATTGTTAATACCTCTACATTGGTGACATAACTCTGACAGATTGGCAATCCTCAATCAATCATACAGCCAAACTAGAGGAACCGAGAACATTAAGGGATAACTCAATGGATAACTATAGGCAAACCTGTATGACATTGTTAAGTACAAAACTGACTATGTATGTAACCTGGCACTTTCAATAACAAAAAAAAAATATATATTCATATATATAGTATCTGTAATAAAAATAGGACAGGGATAGCCCTACAGTCAGGACCCCCCTACCCTACCTAATCCCTTCCACATCTTCCCCCCTCTCCACCCTTCTTATCCCTCTATCCTTTTTATAACACTCTCTAGCAGTTCTTATTTCCTTGTCTCTATCCTCTTCTACATTCTACTTTTTGTCTCTTTTTTTAAAAAACACCTTACTAGTCTGCTCATTAATATTAAATAACAATATTTATATATCCCTTTTACTTTTCTATGTATCATTCTAACTCTCATGCCCTGTACACACGGTCGGATTTACCGACGGAAAATGTGTGATAGGACCTTGTTGTCGGAAATTCCGACCGCGTGTGGGCTCCATTACACATTTTCCATCGGAATTTCCGACACACAAAGTTTGAGAGCTTGCTATAAAATTTTCCGACAACAAAATCCGTTGTCGGAAATTCCGATCGTGTGTACACAAATCCGACGCACAAAGTGCCGCGCATGCTCAGAATAAATTAAGAGACGAAAGCTATTGGCTACTACCCCGTTTATAGTCCCGACGTACGTGTTTTACGTCACCACGTTTAGAACGATCGGATTTTCTGACAACTTTGTGTGACCGTGTGTATGCAAGACAAGTTTGAGCCAACATCCGTCGGAAAAAATCCATGGATTTTGTTGTCGGAATGTCCAATCAATGTCCGACCGTGTGTACAGGGCATTAGCAACATTTTTCTCAGTTTGAATTAGAACACCCCTTTCCTTTATAAGCCACTCAAACCTGTATCATGTTTTTGATATGAGAGTTACAAATTAAATCAGTTGCAGCTAAAAAATGATATCAATACCTAGTCAAAACTGTAGACAGAGCTAGACTTGTTTCTTGCTTATGCTATTGGACATACAGTATTGCTCTATATGAAACAGTACTTGTGTGATAATCAGTGTGGCCTGTTTTTGTAAACCATTTTGATGCCAACAACTGTTATATTTTTGTCTTTTTTTCTAAATAAAGATGTCATAAAGTACATGTTTTATTTCCCTAACTGGTCAGGGTAATAAAATATAGGTGCACATCCCTTTAAAAGTCTTCTTGTGTGCTCTAGTTATAGACCCGAAAGAAGCTGTGGGAAGCTATAGTGGGCTTTCCTGCTTTCAACACTTTGGAAGGTATTGGGGTCTGCATACTAGATTTGAAGCTCTCTTGCTAGGTGCCTGCATTTTAATTTGTGTTTAATTCTTGTGTAAGACTCTGTTACTTACTCATCTGGCATCTGTTCATTTCGAAATTTGAGGTACCTGCATTGCCGTGCTTCCTTTTTACTTAAGCCGCGGAATATCATGTGAACTCACTTTTTCTGACATGATGGGGGAGATTTATTGAAACTGGTGTTCAAAAAATCTGGTGCAACTCTGCATTGTAACCAATTAGCTTCTAACTTCAGCTTGTTCAGTTAGGCTTTGACAATAAAACCAAGAAGCTGATTGGCAACTATGCACAGTGGAACCAGATTCTATGTGCACCAGTTTTAGTAAATCCCCCCGTGTGTTATGGCATATGAGTAAAGTCTCCTTCTCTTGAAACTTGCCTGTTGGCATGCTGGCATCTATCCATGTCTGCATTTTAGTTCTGGGAACAATTTATGCACTTGTGAAGTGCCCTTTTGTAAAAAAAAAAAAAAATGAATGACATGCAGAATATAATTACCACTTAAAATTGTAATTTAACTTTATTGTAATTAGAATTTCCTTATATATTAATAAATACATGTGGCATTTTGCAATTTCACATTATAAAAAAATAACCTTTTCATTCTAATTTTACTTCTTGGAAACCATGTCAACAGTACTCTGTTTCCATAGGGAATGTCTCAAAAATGTAATTTCCTGCTCAGGTGATTAGTTCACTGCTTTTCCCAGATAACTATACAGAGCTTGAAGTAAAAGCACTGTCTTTAGGCCTGCTTCAGTGATGCATCATCTATGGCAATATACGGGCCAAGAGTTCTAAAGGTGAGCAATTTGTGCAGTTTTTCTCTTCTGGACTGGGACTAATCATGTTATTAGAGAAAGCAGACCCTCACACTTATCACTTTGAATACGTTTTTGCAATAGCTTGTCATTTGTTTTTTTGTGTTTTATGTGAGAAAAACATAATGTAGAAATAAAAGTATTTTAAATAAATAAGGCTATTCCTTAATTTCTGATTTTTTTACATTTTTTAAAAATTTTTTAAAATGAAAACAAAAGTTAGAAAGTATTCCAGACAGGACTAATAACAATAAAATAAATAAACTACCAGTGTTTTGATTTGAGGAGAAATTCATAAAGAAAAAGCTTAACCACTCAGAGCATGGAACATCACAGCTAAAAGTATTTGTTGTTATAGCTGAATTCCAGGCAAACATCTAAATGCAAGGATGAATTGCATATATGGGACCTAATTCACCTGCCAAAGTATTTTAATGTGTATCCCTTTAATGTTACCTCCCTGCCTCAAGTCTGTTGATTGGACAGTGAATGAACAGCAGCAGACTGATGAGGTCATCTTTCTGTTCACTCTACTGTATCTGCTTATGCTTTTATACTCTATCCTCTTGTCAGCTTTTTCCTTGTCAGCACATTTGTATGCAGCAGATCCTGACTGGCTACCAGTCCTGCTCCTCCTCTACCGTGTGAGTGTTGCTGTACAAGAGATTTTATGAGGCTGAAATCAAGTCATTTAGGCTGGGTTCACACTAATGCGAATTGGATGTGACAGGAGACTGTGAATGGCTCTCAGTGGAGCCAGTTCACACATCTCTGGGGCGGCCACGGAGCGCACAGCAGAAGTGTCCTGTGCGTCTTTGGCTCCGTTTCAGGTTTCGAATTCAGGCAAAAATTCGGACCTAATTCGCCCCTGAAACAGAGAACAGGGTTGCATCGAACCCTGTGCTGCGAGCCAATCCAGTCTTAACCACTTCAGCCCCAGAAGAATTGGCTGCTCAATGACCAGTCCGTTTTTTGCGATATGGCACTGCGTCGCTT
Source organism: Aquarana catesbeiana (assembly GCF_042186555.1). Taxonomy (NCBI): domain Eukaryota; kingdom Metazoa; phylum Chordata; class Amphibia; order Anura; family Ranidae; genus Aquarana; species Aquarana catesbeiana. Next base: position 495,639,852 of record NC_133328.1, on the reverse strand, counting down.
TAACTGACAATTGCGCGATCATGCAACGCTATACCCAAACAAAATTGATGTGCTTTTTTCCTACAAATAGAGCTTCCTTTTGGTGGTATGTGATCATCTCTGCGGTTTTTATTTTTTGCCCTATAAACAAAAAAAGCAACAATTTTGAAAAAAACACAATATTTTGTACTTTTTGCTGTAATAAATATCCCCAATTTTTTTTTTAAAAAAGTTATTTTTTCCTCAGTTTTGGCCGATATGTATTCTTCTACATATTTTTGGTAATAAAAATCGCAAAAAGTGTGTATTGATTGGTTTGCGCAAAGGTTATAGGGTTTACAAAGTAGGGGATAGATTTATGGCATTTTTATTATTATTATTTTTTACTAGTAATGGTGGCGATCTGCAATATTTATCGAGACTGCGATATTATGGCGGACACATTGGACACTTTTAACACATTTTTGGGTGGATTGACAATTATACAGCGATCAGTGCTATAAAAATGCAATGATTACTGTATAAATGTCACTGGTAGGGAAGGGGTTAACACTAGGAGACGATCAAGGGGTTAACTGTGTTCCCTATGTGTGTGTGTTCTAACTGTGGGGGATAGGACTGACTATAGGAGATGAGAGATCCCAGCTCGTAGGAACTCACGATCTCTCTCTCCTCACAGAACTGGGATGTGTGTGTTTACACACACATGTCCCTGTTCTGCCTCTCGTGCCCGCGATCGCTCGTGGACAGCGGTCATTGCGACCGGCAGTCACAAGCATCGGCACCCCCGCTGTGCAGCGGGCTGTGCAGCGGGCGCACACCTCCGGCGGCGCACGCGCCTGCTATCCCGCTTAAAGGGACCGGTGTATAGCTACGACGGTTCATGGGATCGTGCCGACCTGCCGCAGTGTAATGACTGATATTAACTTCATTTAAAAAATACATTTCATGATTTATTAAGGGGGCCTAAAAATCCAACTGGAGTGGGCACTGTCACCCACTCCTATTTTCAACGTGCTGAAATCCAGCACTGAAAGTAAAGGGATCATATCTCAATGCTACCAAATGCTACTTAGACCTCACTTACAGACATACCCCAATAGGGCAGTGACTTTGTGGGAGAGAGACCTGGGGAAAATTACGGGAGATTAGTGGGAGGAGGCCCTGCAGTCCATAAATACTTACTCTCTGAATGTGGCACAAAAAGTTTCCCAACTCTATATTATACTAAGAGCACACTACACCCTGACGAAACTCCATAAAATAGGCAGACTGGTGGACCCTCTGTGTTGTTGGTGCTGACAGCACAACAGGGATCTCATACATCTCCTGTGGCGCTGCCCAAAGCTCCACCGCTATTGGAGCAAGGTGATTGGAACACTCAATCGGGTGTTTCAAACAAAGGTACCCATAAACCCAATATGTTGTATACTAGGGGTCCTGGAGGACGTGATCCCTGAGGAACTGGATTGCATTCTCTAGGGCACTATTTCAAGCCAGAAAGCTTATTCTAATGGAATCAACCTCGCCACCCACTACCACTTCCTGGATAACACATATGGGGAATACCCTTATTATGGAGCGGTATGTCTACCAGCACAGGGGATGCCCGGGTATGTTTGAAAAGCTATGGTCACACTGGCTGGACACACCTGGACTAAGTCCCAGAGAATTGGTGCTGTCTAGACTTCTACAATGTCCCTAGGGGTGAACATGCCATCTATATGACCCATGCATGAAGTGGTTTGTGTCCATGAGGGGGCAGTGTGGAAGTGAGAAAATGTATGATATGTTTAGATATGTAACAACTGCAATGTTAACTCGACTGTGTAACCGTCAATTTTGAAAAAATCTTTGGCTTGTGCATTGGAAGCTATTGTATATGTTCAATAAAAATCTTTTTGATTAAAAAAAAAATCCAACTGGAGCTACCATGCCATAAAAGAAGTATTATAATCAACTCTCTGCTGCCCAAGGCTCTGATCGTCACTCCATTCCAGTGCTTCAGCCTCCGCTCTTCACTATTTCTGAACTCCAAGGATGTCAGACTCCTGTGTCCCTTGATGCACAGTGAGGTTCCATCCTTTAGTCCCTGTACTGATGTTGGAGTCAGAAGATGAAACCACAGCACATGGTGGGGAGGACACTGGCATCTAACCCTCCTGGAATTGGCAAACACTGAAGAGGCCGCAGCACTGGAAAAGAGTGTGAGTAGGAGACATAGGCCATCGGAGAAGTGAGTGTAACCCCGCTCTGCTTCAGGTAATCCCCAGTTGGATTTTTGTATGCAACTGACAGGGTCCCTTTATTGAATACATATCTTCAATAATCAATTTATTTTGTATCTGTCTGGAGTTGTTATTACAAATACAAGGCTTTGTTAGTATTGAAATTTAGTACTGTAGTTAAAGCATTTTTCAGTTGTACTGAAACTTTGAAATATTTATTCAACGTTTACACTAAATGTTTTTGTAGACCTTCAAAAAGACATAATGGAGGTTATAATTCTATTTAGACAAATGACAATCACTTATGTAAACCACATTGCAGACTGCTTAAATCATCTAATTTGCTGGCACTGATTTATACAGGTCTGTGTAAGTAATTTAGCCATAGCTATCATTTGTATTAATTTAATGGCATACCTTTTATGACATGGCCCAAATCTCAAGATGCATTATTGTAATCTATTTTAGATTATGGGTCACTCAATCAAATACCGGTATTTTAAATGACATGTTGTTTTTGTATTTGTAGAGATGCCATAATAAAAATAAATAAAGCTGGCATCACAGTTTTCAGTTAGATAACTTTTACTAAAGAATGTCCATTTCAAACATACTTTTTGTTGCCAGTAGAATAATGATCAAATGCTGGCATTGATAAATATTGGCATCTTTAAAAAAAAAAATACATAAATAAAACTCATCTATAAGATACTTTTAAGGCCCAAGTTTAGGCAAAACAGCACAAGGGATGTTACTTACATTTAATGCAAAGTGTCCCGTATGCTGGTGTTGGCTGTCATGGTGGAAATCTGAAATCCTGCTCCCCTTCCCTCTCCCATACCCTGCAGCCATAATCTTTCGGAGTACCAACTATGCCCGCCCTTTCCAACCCCTTCTTCATTTAAAGAAGCCATCTATGAATGGAGGACAGACGGCTGAATGAAAGGTCTATCTCCTCCATTCATAGATACTTTTTTATTAATGGAAGCTATTTTGCAGCTTTTATGAATGGAGGAGGATGGAGGAAAGAGAGGGCATGGGCAGCACTCAGCAATGAGTGCCAGTCACAGGTCCAGTGGTGATATTAACTCCCGTAGCCTCAGAAGGTTATGGCTGCCAGGTAAAAGAGAGAGGCAGAGGACTTTGGATTTCTACTATGACAGCTGGCAGGTGGCAGCAGCACAATTTAGTTATCCACTTGTGACATAGGATATTATTTTACAGTTTTAGGTAATTGTGCTGCTAGATGATCATTATTAAATGTTGCTCTCTGTGTCCTGACAGCTAATGTAGCTTTTGCCATTCTTTGTAGGGAGTTGCACTGCATTGTATAATCTATACATTGCTTCTTTTGGATAACATCAGTCTTCACATATAGTATAGCTTCCTTTCAGCTCAGCATGAAAAGCAAATGATTGACTATATATGCATACATAATTCAAATATTTCCATATATCAAGTATATTATTGCAGGCATAATTCTCCTTGTAAACACGTAGTGTGTCAATTGAGGCATATTCTCGACTGTATAAATGGTGGTGTTAGATGTAAATCCTTATTGAGAGAAATGACGAATCTGTTTTGATGTAATTTTTTTGATAGCTAATGAAGCATTTACAAAATGCATTCCATTTATGTGGTATATCTATAGCATGAGAGATATTAGTACTTACTGGGTGTTGCAGTCTGTGGTACATCACATTACATGTTTATTCTTAGTGAAATAAAAGTTGTCTACAGAGGGACTGATGTCATTGTGCTGATAGTAGTGATAATGTGCAAAAGGCAAGCAAAAATCACATTTCATTTTACTTTAGTCAGGATGAAACATACACTATATTACCAAAAGTATTGGGGCGCCTGCTTTACACGCACATGAGCTTTAATGGAATCTCAGTCTTAGTCCGTAGGGTTTAATATTGAGTTGGCCCAACCTTTGCAGCTATAACAGCCTCAAGTTTTCTGGGAAGGCTGTCCACAAGGTTTAGGAGTGGAAGAGTTGAAGCTGTTATAGCTGCAAAGGGTGAGCCAACTCAATATTGAACACTAAGACTGGGGTTCCATTAAAGTTCATGTGCGTGAAAAGGCAGGCGTCACAATACTTTTGGTAATATATTGTACATTTTGATTGAGTGATACATTTTACAATGTGTACGGCACTTACTGTATCCCTGTCTATACATTTATTGCTACTGAGTGAATGAAAGACTTTAAGGGTGGAATTACACATAATACTAAAGATTTGAGAATCACTGATGAAAGTTCAGGCTGACCATCAGTGGCAGCCCGTCCATTAGGGGCGCACTGGCGCGGCCCCCTCATCTCTGCGTCCGGCCCCCTGATCTACATACAGGGCGCCGGACTATGGATTCCAATGGGGGGGATTTTTTTTTAAGCACGTGATTAGAGCCAGAGGCTCTAATAGGCTTCAAAAAAGGGTGGGCTCGTGGGCGCAGAGCACTGCTCCCTGATCCCACCCAGTTGTGTGATGATAGCGAATCAATATTCCCTATTTTCACACTAAATATCCTCCCCACCAATCAGGAAGTAGGTCGTGAGACACGTTTCACGATGGGCCAAAATGTCAGGCGATCCTATTGGATGCCTAGTGCCTAGGAGGAGGAGAGAGGAGATGCATGGTGGAAATCATCATGCTGGAGGAGAGGACACCGGAGCCGCAGCCCGCCACCTAGATGGGGTCTGCCGTGCTGGAGGACACAGGAGCCACCTAGATGGGGTAAGTGCCGGGGGGGGGGGTTGGTTGATTACCGCCCCAACCCCTACAAAAAAAAAACATCCGCCACTGCTGACCATGTCACTAAAACATGTATGTCAGCAGAGGTTTGACTAACCTATTAATCTAAAATAATGTTTTTGGATTGTCGGAGATAAACTAAAAACTCAGAGCTACCCCTTGCCTACACGAGGGAAATATATACGTTTCAGCTAGATACCAGTGGGTCCCGAACGTAAGCCCCAGTCCCTAAAGTGAAATTGAACTCAAAAAGTGAAGATTTGCAATGTTATAGGGAACATAAATGTTAATTGTGCCTAAGAAGTAACCTGAAAATGTACATTTTGTATGAAATTGCTTCTAAAAAAATAGCAGTGCACTTTCTGGTATGTTAGAATGTCTAGACATACTGCCATACAGTTTTATAGATATATATCTCTAGTGTGAGATCTAAGACACTGTTGCCTCTGAGCACCAGCACCTTAGATTTCTGTCTTATGCCATTTGGAGTGAGATTTGGTGATGTCGCTACTGTGCTGCTCACTGTTCTTCTTGAAGCTCTGACATGAGAAAGTAAAACCTTGCCTTTACTAAGATGGTCTCCATACAGAGACACAGTACAGAACAAGGCATGATGTCAGTAATGGGCAAAGATCAACTGCTGAGGGACCACAGACAAAACTGGTGACTAGTCCTTTGCTCTCTGCCTGTCTTTTTTGGGGGGAACAGTTTCTAGGGTTCAGTTCTAAGTCTGTATTGCTAACACAAAATTGTCATACAAGTCCTTAATCTATAACCATTTATGGTCAGCTTTAAGTTGTCTCTATTAAGAACCAATATTGCACAGTATGAAAATCTTAGCTGCAACAATAAAACAGTCCTATTGTGTTTGATAGGAAAATTAACACAGCTGTAAGGCTAAACTGGCAGACAGTGAACAATGGATGTCAGTGTTAGGAAATAAAATAATTTGGATCCTTAACCCTTTCATGACTAAGCCTATTTTTGAAATTTGGTGTTTACAAGTTAAAATCCGTATTTTTTGCTAGAAAATTACTTAGAACCCCCAAACATTATATATATTTTTTTAGAAGAGAGTCTAAAGAATAAAATGGCGATTGTTGCAATATTTTTTATCACACGGTATTTGTGCAGCAGTGTTTTAAACGCAAATTTTTGGAAAAGTGACACTTTCATGAATTTTAAAAAATCCAAACAGTAAAGTTACCCCAATTTTTTTGTATAATGTGAAAGATGATGTTACGCCGAGTAAATAGATACCAAACATGTCACCCTTTATAATTGCACGCACTCGTGGAATGGCGACGAACTACGGTACCTATGAATTTCCATAGGCGACGCTTTAAAAATTTTTTACGGTTACCAGGTTTGAGCTACAGAGGAGGTCTAGAATTATTGCTCTCGCTCTGACGATCGCGGCGATACCTCACATGTGTGGTTTGAACACCGTTTACATATGCGGGCGCGACTTCCGTATGCGTTTTCTTCGCTGCGCGAGCTCGCGGGGACGGGGGCGCTTTAAAAAATTTTTTTTTTTTTATTTATTTATTTTATTTATTTTTGTACTTTTATAAATTGTGTTTAAAAATTTTTTTTTTTTTTTTACTTTTATTGCTGTCACAAGCAATGTAAACATCCCTTGTGACAGTAATATGTGGTGACAGGTACTCTTTATGGAGGGATGGGGGGTCTAAAAGACCCCCCATCCCTCCTTTACACTTCAAAGTATTCAGATCGCCGAAAACGGCGATTCTGAATACTGTGTACTTTTTTAAATTCGGCGCCATTGGCAGCCGAGTAAACGGGAAGTGACGTCATGACGTCGCTTCCGCGTTTACAATTAGAAGGCTGGAACGAAGCCGCTCACAGCTTCGTTCCAGCCCGCCCCCAGCCGCCGGAGATTCCCGAATGGACACCGGGCCTCCCGATCGCACGGGAGGCCCGGTAACAGCGGCAGAAGGCGGCGGGAGGGGGGGGATGTCCCCTCCCGCTCCTCCGGTATAACAGCCGAGCGGCTTTTAGCCGCATCGGTTGTTATACTCGGGTAGCCAATCGCCCGCTGAAAACAATGGTACCGGGATGATGCCTGCAGCTGCGGGCATCATCCCGGTATAACCCCGGAAAGCCGAGGACGCATATGTGCGTTCGGTCGGCGGGAAGGGGTTAATAACATTGTTATCTGAAGGCCCGAAGTTTGTGTATTCTTAAGGTAAGATGACCATATTTTCAAAGTGAAATCCAGTGACACCCTACTGGCCACACTTATTATTAATAGGGTGGGTTGGGACAGAGCAGGGGAAGGGCTAATAGCAGCACACACCCTTTGCCACTCCAAAAGGTGGGAAAATTGTGCTAACAGTGGGAAGGGCTTAAAACAGTATACTTAAAGTGGTTGTAAACTCTTACATATACCCAGTTAAGTGACTAGCCTCAGGTTACACAGAGAGATAAAACAAATCCTTCTACATAAGTTGTACTTGTTTATCTGCAGTCTCCTCTTCTATTACAATCTTTACAGCTGATTGGAAGGAAAGGACCCCCCCTTCACACAGCAGACAGAAACAGAGTTGAGGCTGTCAATCAGCTGGAGCTCCCTCCCCTGTCATCTTTTTTTCTCTTGGTGTCAAAAGTCATTCATGCTGATAGCAGAAGAACGAAACAGCAAACAGCAATGATACTTATGCCGCGTACACACGAGCGGACTTTCCGGCATACTTGGTCCGGCGTACCGGAGTCCGTCGGACAATTCGATCGTGCGTGGGCTCCAGCTGACTTTTTTTTCTCAAAAGTTTGACGGACTTAGATTTGAAACATGTTTCAAATCTATCCGACGGACTCGAGTCCAGTCAAAAGTCTGCTTGTCTGTATGTTAGTCCGACAGACAAAAAACGACACTAGGGCAGCTATTGGCTACTGGCTATGAACTTCCTTATTTTAGTCCGGTCATATGTCATCACGTACGAATCCGTCAGACTTGGTTGATCGTGTGTAGGCAAGTCCGTTCATTCAGAAAGTCCGTCGTAAAGTTTGTCGAAAAGTCCACCGGGCAAAGTATGCCATAAAGTCCGGTCGTGTGTACGCGGCATTAGGGGTTGATTTGCCATTACTGGAGACTGCAAAATCTGGTGCAGTTCTGGTGCATAGAAACCAATCCGCTTCCATTTTTTTTTTGTCAAAGCTTAATTGAACAAGCTGAAGTCAGAAGCTGTTTGGCTACCATGTACAGCTGCACCAGATTGTGCACTCTACAGTTTTAGTAAATTAACCTCTTAGTGCTCTTAACTGAGACAAGTACACACTATAAAAGCAAATGCTTTGTTTATATTTCATGTTTGAGATTTACAAACACTTTAAAGCGGAGCACCGCCGAAATTTTTTTTTTAAAAGTCAGCAGCTACAAATACTGCAGCTGCTGACTTTTAAAACATGGACTTTACCTGTCCAGGGTGCCCGCGATGTCGGCACCCGAGGCCGAACCGTCTCTCCGTTCTTGGGTGCTGCCGCCTCCATCTTCGGTAAGGGAATCAGGAAGTGAAGCCGTGCGGCTTCACTTCCCGGTTCCCTACTGCGCATGCGCGAGTCGCGCAGCGCAATACGGATGGTCCCTGCTGTCTCTGGGACCTGAGTGTTTCCCAGCAGGCAGCGGGGAGGGAGCAGGAAGTGGCGTAAATAACCGCAGATTCTGCGGCTATCTATGCCGGAAGTGGGTACAGATACCTGTAATATACAGGTATCTGTACCCCCCTCCCCCCTGAAAGGTGCCAACTGTGCCACCGGAGGGGGGGAGGAATCTGATGAGTGGAAGTTCCACTTTTGGGTGGAACTCCACTTTAAATAAAGCATGAGTCTACCCCAGTGGTTCTCAACTCCTGTCCTCAGGGCCCACTAACAGGCCAGGTTTGCAAGATAACTGAAATACATCACAGGTGATATAATTTGCTGCTCAGTGATTGCAGCATTTTAGTCTGCATCTCCCCGAGGTAATACTTAAATTCTGGCCTGTTAGTGGGCCCTGAGGACCGGAGTTGAGAACCACTGGTCTACCCTGTTCTTAGAGTGCATGAAGCCCAGAGTGCAGGATCAGGGGTAAGTAATGCATAAAGGTCAAGAGTAAGAAATGTACAGAATGCAGGGGTCAGAAGCAGTGGCGGTAGGTGTTTTTTTGGGGGGGCAAACAACCCCCCCATCTGCCGCCGGTAGGTCTGGCACTTACCTCATCTAGGTGGCAGGCAGTGGATTGCAGGCAGCTCCAGTTTCCTCAGCGCGGCGGGTGACTGGCGGAGAGCTGCGAGCAGCGGCTCTGGTGTCCTCAGCGTGGTGGGTGGCTGAGGGCGGGCTGGGAGCAACGGCTTCAGTGTCCTTTTCTCCATGGCTCCTGCCATGCGTGTTCTCTCTCCTCCTTCTCCTAGGCGTCCAATAGGATTGCCTGACCTTTTGGCAAATCGGGAAAATGGGTCTCAGACCCGCTTCATGATTGTTGGGGAGGAAATTTAGTGTGAAAATGAATATTCGCTATTGTCACTCTGGAGCAGTGCGCCTGCAGGATGTCAGAAAAAGTCCTGCAAGCAGCATCTTTGGAGCAGTTTAGGAGCGGTGTATACACCGCCTGCCCATTGAAATGAATGGGCACCCTTGCCGAAGTGACAGCAAAGCGCTTCGGCAGCGGTGGTTTTTGGGCGAATTTAACCCTTTCTTCGGCTGCTAGCGGGGGTTAAAAGCGCCCCTCTAGTGGGCAAAAAGCGCGGAGCGGTACCAGTGTGAAACGGGTCTTAGGGTTAGCGCTATAAAAAACACATTTGTGCAAGTGTCAAGTCTCCCTTACTGTACGATAATTTTCCTAGTCTGTATTCATTTATGCCTTCTGGCCTTTCTAGCCATTCCTTGTTTCTAATCTTTCCTAATATGCTTTAGTTTGTTTTTATGACTTCTTTAGTCTACATTTAGGCTGGTTTTTGCTTTATAATGGTGCTACAAATTTTGCCATTGTGCTGTCACTTTACTACCATATATGCCTTGCAAGACCGTTTTACTTATTTTCATTTGTCTGAATCTTTTTATCCTCTACCTATTATTGTTAGCTTTCTCTATTATCATTACTATTTTCTACTTATTATCACCTGTTTTCCTTCTGCCTCAAAGCAATTCCTGCAGGGGGATCCTGACTTTGCCCCAAGTGGTATTTTTCACCGGCGTGTAGTGCAATTTATGAAAACTGCATTAGGTTATGTTGGGGGTCAGTTTTGATAGAGCTTAGCAAAGTTCTTCTTTAATGTCATTTTTCATTTTAGCAGATGGCATATTAATGGCAATGTTCACAAGTTCATAGTTGCTCCTATCCTCTCTGTTTCTGAACTGAAATTCCTGTTTAAGAAACAAATACCTTTCCTTCTTCATGATCTATTTGCCCTTCACAGACTATAGTCAATTTCACGGTCCTTGTAAAATTTGTTACCTCTGAAAGTTCTGTCTCTGAAGATATAATTCTGATTTTAGTATAACATATTCATGCTCCACCAATCATAAAAAGACTGCAGACATGTAGCTGATAAGATTAAGTAGGGAATTAACATGCTGGGTTTGCCCCCACATTATCCACATATTGTGAATGTTATCATTTGCAGCTTCTTCTAATTTCTGATACTTGTGACACTTGTGGAGAACTTGAAATGTTTACAAATTTCTGGATTTTTTTACTTTCACCCTTTCTCCCTAAAAGTTGTATTTATTATTCTGCAAAAAGACAGCAAGTCTTCTGATTTGATAGGAAAACCCAAACGACATTGTCAGTCAGTAGTGTATTCAGGTTTTGTGCTGCCCTAGGCCTGACTAAACTCGTGCACCCCCTTAATTAAATATGACCCACCCCTTCCTGTCAAGGCCACACCCCTTGCTGTTTAAGACCCGCCCTGACATTTTCGAGTGGGGACACTAGTTCTGAGAGCCTGGTGGGGGGGCAATAGATTCCCTTAATTTGCATAGATTTCCTCCCACTTCCTGTTTGGCTATGGGGCAGGAAGTGAAGGGAGATCTCTGCAATGGGACAGGGATGGTAAAAAATAAACGGCGCAAGCACTCTTTCCGTGCTGCCCCCCTGCAAAGTGCTGCCCTAGGCCTTGTAGGCCTAGGCCAGGATACAGCGTTGTTGTCAGTACCATGATGTGCTCTTTTTAGACAACATAAGGCTTCCACATGTATCTTGGGTTTTCTTTTCAATCTTTTAATCTCAGTTTCACCTTTGAGTACTTCATAGGCATGACACTGTGTAGGGTACAGTACCTACAGGTAAGCCTTATTATAGGCTTACCTGTAGGTACAAGTGGTGTAACTAGGTTTACAACCACTTTAAAGTGTTACTAAACCCACAACAGTAAAATCAGTCTGTATATGCAGTAAAGGATGGTTGTTATACTCACTGTGGAACCTAAGGGCTTAATCCTTCACATTGTGTAAAAAGGCTGTTTGATCCTGTCTTCTCTGATTCTAACCTTTTTCCACTGTCCCCAATCCATCTCCTGATTAGATCCTTTGGAGTCACCTTGCACATGCCCAGTTTGGTGTGTATTGCTAGAGTTTTTCTTTTTCTTGAGAAGGTGCATGTGATCAGCACAGGGCCAGTCAGCACTATCCAGACAAAGGGTCAGGGGTCCTGCAGCCTCATAGGACAGTCAGAGTAGAATGAAAACTTCTTCTACAAGGTTTAACTAGACACTGACATAAGTCACAAGGCCGCTAGATACTGCTGATGAGAAAAGGTATTTAGAAGTTTATATTTACTAGAATTATTGCATTTCCATGTTCTGTGTACTGTGGGAGACCAGATATAGTGAATGCTGGGTTTAATAACACTTTAAAGAATATAAAGGCTGACAACATCAGTTATAAACTTAAAGTATAACTAAAGGCAGTTTTTTTTTTTAGTTTTGAATAGAGTGAAGAGGGATTAGAAACCCTGTTAGGAAGATTCCCCCCCCTCTCTATTTGTCCTGTTTACCATTATCATTGAAAGTGAAAGTAAAAGAAAATCCCACATTTTGGGTTGTCCCCAGAAAAGTAATAGAGGGGAATCTTCCAATGGGGACAATAGTTCTGGTGATCTGGGGGTCCCTAAAGAATTCCCTTAATTTGCAGGGATTTACCCTCACTTCCTGTTTGGCTATGGGACAGGAAATGAAGGGAAATCTCCGCAATGGGATAGAGATGTAAAAAAAAAAAAATCTGACAGGGGTTATAACTCTCCCTTATAATTATCTCTATATGTCAGGATTCAATGCTGTATACTACTGTATACTGTATATACCATGTTGAATACTAAGACATTTTGTTAGAGAAGTTAAAACTGTTGCCCCAATCCACCAATAATCCCAATTACACTTAAAGTAGAACTATAGGCAAAAAAAAAATTTCCTGTCGCATCTTCATGGCAGCATACACGTTGGGTTGTGACTCCGCCTCCACAACCTGATAGGACCACATAGCTATAAATTAGAGAGTAGACGCCCGCCCCAGTATTCTCTTATTTTTCCTCACCTGTCAGGACGCACGGATCAGCACCCCCTTACTGCTTCGCCCCAGCCAGGTTCTAGCCTCTCCTGGGTGGAAGTCCTTCTTGTACAGCCTCTAAACGAGCTAAATGGAAGGAGCCCCACTCTGGTGATCTCAGGGGCATTCTCTCATCTCACTCAGCTGTCTGACCACAAATATAAGCCTTAAACAGGCTTCAAGTGCAGCAGCCCACAAAAGCCTTAAACAGGCTTGCTGGAGGAATGGCCAGGAAAGCTTCAATGTGGCCTCATGAAATAAGCCTTAAACAGGCTTAGTTGTGTGCAGCGGTCTCCCCCCCCCCCTTTTTCCCCCTCTCCTACCAGTACCTCTGCCCATCTGCTGGACTCTGTGGTTCTCTAGATCTGCTGTCCGGAGCGCTGAGCGTTCTCGGCGTCCTCGCGCATGCGCGGTGCGTCGTTTGGGCACCTCTGGGCCGCTTTCCAGCTTCCAAGATGGCGCCGGGTGTCCCGCGGCGCTACTGCGCATGCGCGAGCGTCCAACGCTGATGGCGGCGGATTTAAAAGCCCAGCAGTAGCTGTATTTGCTGCTGCTGGTTGTTTGTGCATGACAGATCGTTTTTTGGACTCCAAAGCGCTCTACAAAGGTAAGTGGCCTTCCTTTACACTGCCTTTAAGTCAGGATTCCTGCTCCCTCTGCATAGCGCTGTTTATTCTTTCTCCCTGCAGGTTTCCAGTCCGCTTTCTCTCCATGGAGACCGCTGCCCCAGCAGATCACCGTCAGCCTATTAGGTAAGGGGGGGAAGACAAGTGTAAGTATTGAAGATTGAAAAAGAGAGCACTACTAACGCTGCCTAAATTGGTCAGCCCTGCCAGGTCTTCAAGAACGTCTGCTTCAAGACAAAGAGAGTCCTCACGCAGGAGAAGTCGCTCCAGACATAGAAGGAGCCGTTCCTATCATAGAAGAAGCCGCTCGAGAGGAAGCCGCAGAAGAAGCCGCTCCCGGTCGCGCTCTAGACACGGCCGATCCCGCCATAGAAGATCGCCCTCACGCAGGCATCGTTCCCCCCGCACGCCACTCCCGTCCTGCCGGGAACGCATGCTGGGTTTGCGGCGCAGTGGCTCTTCCGGGGAAACTGGTCTGTCAAAAATGCCTGGAAGAGGCCACAAGAGAGAGAGTCTTGGAGGTCGGAGATTCAGCTGGGGCCGTAGCCCCCCCAGGCCTCGATATCAGATGTGGATTTCTCCACTACTACCTCTCCAGCCCGGGCTAGCACATCAAAGGAGCAAGACTCCCTGTCTGATAATGAGGGTCTGGAGGTATCGGCCGGTTTCGACTTCAGTCTGATAGAGCCGTTTGTTAAATCGGTTAAGTAGGCGATAGGATGGGAGGAACCCCAGGAAGCCCAACCGAAAAAAGGAAGTATTTTCCTCAGCTCAGAAAGGATCCAGAATCTTTCCCGTTCATTGACGAACTTGAGGACCTGATCAAGGAAGAATGGCAGAGGCCAGAAAAGAAGTCTAGTCTGAATAACAGACTCCTGAAACTATACCCACTCAAGGAGCCTAAGGTGAACCCTCTAGTGTCCCCTCCGGTAGTGGATGCATCCCTGAAGACGCGGTAACGTTTAGAGATGTCCTCGACAGAAAGATCGACACGGATCTCAAGCGGGCTTACCTGTCGGCTGGAGGCGCCTGCAGGCCTGCAATAGCACTTGCTGCAGTAGGAAGAGCTATCTCGAGCTGGTCCACAAGCACGGAAAAGCTTGTATCAGAGGGGGCAGACCAAGAAACAATAGTAAGGGAGTTGCAAGAGTTAAGCTTGGCGGGCGACTTTGTGGCTGAAGCTTCAGTCGACACCATCAGGTCTGCGTCTAAATCTATGCTGGCCTCAGTAACAGCCAGAAGAGCATTGTGGCTGAAGCCCTGGACGGCGGATCCAGCTTCCAAATCTAACTGGTGTCGTATTCCGTTCGATGGTGAGCACCTCTTCGGAACAAAATTAGACACAGCCATCTCCAAAGTAACCGGCGGAAAGTCCGGGCTCATCCCCTCAGACAGGAGGCCCAAGCAACAGAGACCCCCTCCCTTTAAGCGGAACCTCCCAGAGAGATATAGGGACGCGAGAGCATACAGACCAGGCAAGGAGTATCGAAGGAGCTGGAAGAATCCTCAAACCTCCTTTATGAAGTTTCAGAAGCCTAAGGCGCCTGCTTCCAGTGACCAGAAGCCCTTTTGAAGGTGCGCCCGTCCGACCAGCGGTAGTGGGAGCAAGACTCTCCAGTTTCAAGCTGGTCTGGGCGGAAACCATAAGGGATACCTGGACCCTGGCCACTGTCACCTTCGGCCACAGGTGGTCCTTCAAAAACCGGCCCCCAGGGGATCAGTTCTATCCAACCCGTATTCCCCCATCTCGGGAAAAAAGGTTGTCGTTACTGAACTACATCCAAGATCTTCTCCAAAAACGAGCAATAGTAGAGGTTCCACTAGCACAACGAGGCAGGGGATTCTACTCTCCATTATTTCTCGTCAAGAAGAAGTCAGGGGACTTTCGTCCGGTTCTAGACCTAAAGAACCTCAACAAGTCCATCAGAGTGGAGTCATTCAGGATGGAGAGCTTGCAGTCTATCCTACAGGCCAT
Organism: Aquarana catesbeiana; assembly: GCF_042186555.1. NCBI lineage: Eukaryota > Metazoa > Chordata > Amphibia > Anura > Ranidae > Aquarana > Aquarana catesbeiana. The sequence goes on along the minus strand of NC_133328.1, from coordinate 495,624,750 downwards.
AAATCTGGGAGACTGGATGCTCTCCATAGATCTCCAGGATGCCTACCTGCACATTCCAATCCACGGGGCATTCCAGAAATTCCTGCGATTCTCGGTGGGTCAAGGGCACTTCCAGTTTCGAAGCCTTCCCTTTGGCATCTCAACAGCCCCCAGAACATTTACGAAGGTGTTACTTCCAGCAATAGCCTTTTTGAGGGAGAAAGGTCTAAGGGTCCACCATTACCTGGACGACATCCTCCTCCTCTCAAGCAGCCAGGAATCACTCGTCCAACATCGCGAGATCCTGGTTTCCACCCTAACGAGTTTAGGATGGATAATCAACTGGCAGAAAAGCAACACCCAGCCTACCCAAAGGATGGTCTTCCTGGGAGCCGAGCTGGACACCAGAGCAAACACAGTGGAACTGCCAAGGGAGAAGTTGTCCCTACTCATTCAGAAAGTGAAAGAGGCTATCCCAGCGTCATGTCTACCGGCCAGAGCATACCTCAGCCTCCTAGGTTCCCTATCAGCAACCATTCCAATGGTCAGATGGGCGCAATGGAATACCAGACCCCTACAAGCCTCCTTCCTGCGCCAGTGGGATGGAGGGTCCATGTCCCAATTGATTCGCATCCCAGAGGAAGCCAGGCTATCTTTACGGTGGTGGACCCACCCCGACAACCTCAGCAGGAGCAAGCAGATAGTCATCCTCCACCAGGAGGTAGTAACTTCAGACGCCAGTCTGGAAGGATGGGGGGCACACTACCTACACTATGCAGCTCAGGGCCGCTGGCTCTTCAAAACCAAGGATGTAGTATCGAACGTCCTAGAGATGAAGGCAGCCTTCCAAGCCCTCTTGGCATTCAGCTCACTTCTGAGAGGGAAATAAGTCCTCATTCAAATGGACAACCGAGTGGCGGTAGCCTACATCAACAGGCAGGGGGGTACCAAGAGCATCTCCATGATGCGGGAAGTCGGTCCAGTGATGCAATGGGCTCAACTGAACCTGTGGGACCTGAAGGCGACCTATATTCCGGGGGTTCAGAACTTACTGGCGGATTCTCTCAGCAGAACATTCGTTTCCAACAACGAGTGGTGTCTAAGCCCACAGGCCTTTGCCCTCATATGCCAGACATGGGGCCATCCAGACATAGACCTCGCAGCAACACCAGAGAACAGGAAGTGTCAGAGGTTTCTGTCGAGGAACCCCTTCCCCGCAGCGGAGGGTACGGATTGTCTCCAGCACGCCTGGAACTTTCGCCTAGGCTACATTTTTCCACCGACCCCACTGATAGCCAAGTTCCTTCTGAGGCTCAAACACTCAACAGCTCTAGTACTGGCTGTGATTCCTTTTTGGCCACGGAGGCCTTGGTTCACCACCCTCCTGCAACTGAGCACAGCGGATCCACTTCCACTCCCGGTAACAACGGATCTACTAACCCAGGGCCAGCTACTACATCCGAATCCAGAGAGATTGCACCTAGCGGCCTGGAGACTGAAAGGTCTAGGTTCCTAGATCAAGGATGTTCTCAGAAGGTAGTCGATACCCTGCTTCAAGCCAGGAAATCCTCCACGAATAGCACCTACGAGAGAATCTGGGAAAGGTTCTCTTCCTTTGCTCAGGAACAAGGTTGGGACCCTTCTTCCCCATCAGCAGTACAAGTGCTTGAGTTCCTTCAGTCAGGTCTAGACAAAGGCCTTAGGTCTAGCACCCTGAAAGTCCAAGTCTCTGCCATCTCTGCCTTGACAGGGGTTAGGTGGGCACTTAACCCTCTGGTGGTGCAATTTCAAAAAGCCTGCCTGAAGCTAAGACCGCCCAGGAAACCTTCATTTCCAACATGGGACCTATCAACTGTCCTAGAGGTTTTATCCGGAGAACCATTCTTCCCACTTGAGGATACCTCCCTCTGGGACCTGACTCTAAAGTTATCATTCCTAATTGCCATCACATCAGCGAAGAGGGTCTCAGAAATGCAAGCCTTGCTGATCAAAGAACCGTATCTGATGGTTTACCCAGACAGACTAACCCTAAAGCCTTCAGACAGGTTTATCCCAAAAGTCTCCTCTGCGTTCCACTTTAACCAGGAGATTGACCTCCCGGCTTTGATCACGGATCAGGGTGTCCCTCATCCCCTGGATGTCAAGGGCAACATTCTCCATTACCTTTCGGTAACCAAGCAATTCAGGAAATGCGAGAACCTTTTAGTCATCCCACATGGGTTCAGGAAGGGCCAGGCAGCTTCTGCCCGTACCATCGCCTCATGGCTCGTGAAAGCTATCAAGAAGGCCTACTCCTTAAGCACCTTGCAGATTCCGGGAGATCTAAGAGCGCATTCCACCAGGGCAATGGCTACTTCATGGGCAGCTTACTGTAAAGTTTCAGCGGAAACCATTTGTAGAGCGGCCACTTGGTCTTCGAGGAACACCTTCATTTCTCATTATAGAATAGACGCTGCACGCTTAGCAGCAGTCGAATTTGGGAGGGCCGTTATACAGGCCAATTCTTCTGTTTCTTGTCAATAAATTTTGATTTTGCATTCCCACCCAGTTTGGCGAGTTACTCCCCAACGTGTATGCTGCCATGATGCGACAGGAAAACGGAAAATTGTATACTCACCTTTCCGTAATTTTCCTTTCCTGTCGCATCTTCATGGCAGCATACAATCACCCACCCTCTAAGGTGACATGTGTATGTATTTACAGAGAATACTGGGGCGGGCGTCTACTCTCTAATTTATAGCTATGTGGTCCTATCAGGTTGTGGAGGCGGAGTCACAACCCAACGTGTATGCTGCCATGAAGATGCGACAGGAAAGGAAAATTACGGAAAGGTGAGTATACAATTTTCCGTTTTGCCTATAGTTCTACTTTAAGTGTAATTGGGATTATTAGTGGATTGGGGCAACAGTTTTAACTTCTCTAACAAAATGTCTCAGTATTCAACATGATATATACAGTATACAGTAGTATACAGCATTGAATCCTGACATATAGAGATAATTATGGTTTGGGATATATTAAACTGGAGTTCAGCCCAAAAATGAAACTTGTGCTTATCTGTCTCCTCCCCCCCATTTGCCACCTTTCGGGGGGGGGGTGCCACTGTCCCCACTTCCATCAGATCTCGCCACAGCGCATTACGTCAGAAGTCAGTCCCCCTCCTCCTCCCTCCTTCCCCTGCTGTCGGGCCATTAGGAGTGCACTTCGCGCATAAGCAGTGAAGACCCAGCCTTGAAGCCGTAATGCTTCATGGCCGGGTTCCCTTACCAGCAGTGGCGGTGGCAGCACCCGACATCTGAAGGAAACATAGGCTGCGGTGCCAACATCGCTGGACTACAGGACAGGTAAGTGCTCTAACATTAGAAGTCAGCAGCTACAGTATGTGTAGCTGCTCACTTTTCATTTTTTGAGGGGGAGACGGCACTCTGGTTTAAGAAAGTGTTTAACCGCTTTCCGACCAGCCCCTGTAATATACGGAGGCAGAATGGCTCTCCTGTGCGAATCGCCATATATAAGTTGGCTCCTTTAAGAGCCATAGCAGGCATGTGCCCTCTGCACGCCGGAGGTCCCGATGCGCGTGGCTGTCGGGCACGATTGCCGCCGGCCACCCGCGATCGCGGGCACAAGAGCAGGAACAGGAATTTGTGTGTGTGTAAAGGAACAATGATCTGTCTCCTCCCCCACTCAATCACATCCCCTCACAGTTAGAAACACGCCTAGGGAACACATATTTAACCCCTTGATCACCCCCTAGTGTTAACCTCTTCCCTGCCAGTGGCATTTATACAGTAATCAGTGGCTATTTTTAGCTCTGATCGCTGTATAAATGTCAATGGTCCCAAAAAAGTGTCAAGTGTCCGATCTGTCCGCTGTAATGTCGCAGTCCAGATAAAAAACGCTGATCACCACTATTATTAGTAAAAAAATAAAAATGCCATAAATCTATATCCTGTTTTGTAGATGCTAACTTTTGTGCAAACCACTCAATATACGCTTATTGCGTTTTTTCCCCAAAAAATTTGTAGAAAAATACATATTGGCCTAAACTGATGAAGAAATTTTTTTAATTTTTGGGATATTTATTATAGCAAAAAGTAAAAAATATTGTGTTTTTTTTTTTTCAAAATTGTCACTCTTCTTTTGTTTATAGCGCAAAAAATAAAAAACGCATAGGTGATCAAATATCACCAAAAGAAAGCTCTATTTGTGGGAATAAAAGGAAGTAAATTTTGTTTGGGTACAACATCGCACGACCACACAATTGTCAGTTAAAGCGACGCAGTGCCATATCGCAAAAAATGGCCTGGTCAGGAAGGGGGTCAGTTCTTCCAGGGCTGAAGTGGTTAAAGCTGAGGTTTAGTTAAAAACATTTTTGTGAAGACTAAAGATCCAAAGGGAACACTTATACTCCTTCAAATGTTCTTCAATGATTATACAGCATGTTACACGATCTCTAAATGGGGGAGAGTCTGATCAGTCACAGAATTCTGTCCCCCATTAACATATCATTTTACAGGCAGTGTAATCAGCAAAATAACTTTACTCAGGGAGAAGAGGGCTAGGAGGAGGTGTGTGTAACTGAGCCTGGAGACCCAGTGCTGTTTAGCCCCACAGTCCGGAAGTTCGGCAGCTGGAGGAGGACAGGGCAGCCCTGCAGTGATGATTTCTACAGAATCTAGCAGTCTGCACATTGTGGAACATACTTCATTACAGGTTAGAATGTAACTAGACGCTGCAAGACCTCCTAGTACGTTGTGGTGCCTTGCAGTAAAAATTTAGCGACACATCCAATTTTTGAAACGTTTTGGTGCATCAGAAGCCCATAGATTTCAATGGAGAACCCTAATGCAACACAATGGACAAATGTAAATGAGCCCTAACCAAAGACTGGGTGGCAATTATTTATGTCCCATAAGCTATAGACCTGCGACTGTCAAAAAAGCAGGTGTAAAACCATCACAGATCAGTGGCTCTCAAGTGACTAAGGGCAGCAAGAATTTTATACAATGTAGCACTATTATCTATACACAGAAAAACTATGTGTTTTATCTACAAATCCATATACTAGTAGAAAAAAGATGAGATTCGGATACTGTATATTCAGAATTCAATAAATAAGAACAAAAGATAAAAATATAGAGCATATCCATTTTAATGACACAGAAAGAGAAATAAGTTAACATAAGTCCACATTGAGAACGTTGTACATACAGTATGACTCATCTGGGTTTGCTGTGTGTTCATTTAAGGGCTGTTTTTTTTTTTTTTAGTTTGACGGAGGGTGGTTGGCCTGAAACCATCAACCAATGGACAAACTAACTGTTTCTCTATGCATATGTGAATACTGAATAATAATACTATTATGTGGCATGTGCATACCTCCCAGCTTTCCAAAATGGGAATGAGGGACACCTATTAGCAAAAGTATGTAGGCACAGGACACACCCCCTGCCATGCCCCCCCCCCTTAAAGGAGAATTGTATAAAAAAAATGATTGGTTAAACCCACAAGCGCTTTTTAACACTACTATTCTGTTATATTGGCTTTTTGTATTTACAAATGCAGCAATTTAGAAATTGGATGAAAGGTTCAGAATTGGGAAACACTTTTTGAAAGATAAATAGTACATTTTATATACAACTATATAGATCAGACCAAAATGAGGGACAAATGAGGAGGAATGAGGGGCAGAGGGACATTATTCCAAATCAGGGACAGCCCCTCCAAATCAGGGACAGTTGGGAGCTATGCATGTGTTTATACTGTATACAAGTGCAAAATTCTTACTAGTCCATAAGCTGCTTTATGATATTGTTATATTTCACTTCTCCTTCAGTTTATCTCTGTAAACTACAGAACACCACCCTATGTTATGGGTAAGAGGAGAGGGGAAGGTGTCCTGTAGTACTGTCCAAGGATAATGATGTTGCTCCTCCACAGATAGAGTATGGTGAGTGAGCATTGTCAAACAAGGACAGGAAGTGTGGTGGTGGCATCAGGTGGAACTAAAGCCTAGAAGAAAAAAAAAAACGAGTGCCACCAGCACATCAAAGGATTGGTAAACTGTGATATCATATATATTTCTTAGGTTTTAATGTGCTTTAAAGGAAACTTGTACTGAGAGAAATATGTAGGATTCCATTGCGGTTTATCTCCTGAAATTGCTGTTTGCCTTCTTAGTTCTACCTTCAGTTCTTTCTGAGTCACTTCCAAGAACCAGCATGTGGTAAGTGAAATTAGAGAGAATTTGGAACCCAAGATCTGCATCCTTTTTCTGCTTCAGTGACTGAGGAAGTATTCAGTCCTTTGGATCAACATGACAACCGGCAACTACAATTAGCAGAAGAAGAGGTCAGCAATGGCAACCTCCATTTCCCTCTAAGCACAGGTTTACTTACAATCATATCTTTACATACAAATAAGGATATGTATTACCTCCAAATCTATATGTTAGACAGTGTGTATGCATTCATAAATCACAATATAATTATTAAAATAATTATGTTATGTTTTACAATCAAGAATCAAAATATTATTTATATAGAATGGCATGGGTACATTTTATTGTTACTTTATTACCAAGTTGCAGCGTAACCAGCTGCACACTGCATGCAATCGCATGCTTAATTTGGACTGTAGAACAGCCCGTAAGAAAAACAATTCATTAACTTAGCGTAGGAAATACAAATGTGAGAATTAACATACTATCATGTCATCAAACAAAGGTCACACAGAGTCCAATGGTTTTAAGAAGGGAAATGCAGATCTTACAGCATTAGAAATCTGTTGCTTGAAGGAGAAGATGAGCATAATAGCTATTAAAAGATCTACATCTCTGAAAAAAACAGGTTTTGGGGAGATCTTAACTAAACCTAATTGCAACCACAGACTTTGGAATCTATTTATTGCATGGGGAGAACCCATGATTAGGAATTCAGATGTACTTTTCTTATAGCAAAAGTAATTTACAGAACCCTAGGTTAGCATGTTTCTTGTTTAGTTCTTAAAGCAACAATAAACTCTGGTTTAAAAATAAGAATTATATTCAAGTATGTTTGCATATTTCAGAAAGGTACTTTCTATTACTCTCAGCCTCCTCCACATCTCTTAATATTTTTTTCTGATGCCGTTATCTTACTTCCTGTTAGAGGGTGGCTACGTTTGTTCTCCATGGTCCCAAAGTATGTAGGAATGTAGCCACGCTCTCTTGCTCACTCCTGAGACAGACGAGGTTCTATATGATGTGTAGTGTGCACAGAGCGGATTGCAACTAATCTGCACTGCTGGTTCCAAACAAACAGAAGCAAGAGGAGAAGTTTGAGAGCTCACAAAAGACATCACAAGGATGCAGACAATCAGAAAAAAAGACTACAGGGCCATTAGTGCATGTGTATTGATTTTTATTTTTAGAATAAGGATATTGTTTAGTGTCACTTTAGGCAATTTAGTCAGCTATCACTACATCACAGCATAAACATATTGGTACAAATAAAATGAACAAGTGTACTGTCATCTACAATAAGAATTTTTTTTTTATTCGTGCTAATTATTATTATTATTATTATACAAGATTTATATAGCGCCGACAGTTTGCACAGCGCTTTACAACAGTAAGGCAGGCAGTACAATTACAATACAATTCAATACAGGAAGAATCAGAGGGCCATGTTCGTTAGAGCTTACAATCTAGGAGGGAGGGTCAAGTGATATGAAAGGTTAATAACTGTGGGGGATGAGCTAATGATGAAAATAAAAGAACAGTTGATAGGTGGAGGCAGGATAGGCTTCTCTGAAGAGAAAAGTTTTCAGGGATCGTCTAAAAGTAGATCAATTTGGAGATAGTCTGACAGATTAGGGTAGGGTATTGCAAAGGATGGGATAGGCTCAGGAGAAGTCCTGGAGGTGAATATGGGAGGAGCTGATGAGGGAGCAAGAGAGCAGGAGGTCTTGAGAGGAACAAAGAGGATGATTAGGTTGGTATTTTGAGACTAGGCTAGTGATGTAGCTGGGGGCAGAGTTGTGGATGACTTTGTAACTTATTGTTAGTATTTTAAATTTAATTCATTGGGTGAGTGGCAGCCAATGGAGGGATTGGCAGAGAGGGGTAGCAGAAGATGAGCGGTTTGTAAGTTGGATAAGTCTGGCAGCAGTATTCATGATGGATTGAAGGGGGGATAGTCTATTTAAAGGTAAGCCAATGAGGAGGGAGTTGCAGTAGTCGAGGCGAGAGATAACCAGAGAGTGAATCAGGAGCTTTTGTGGTTTCATTGGTTAAGAAGGGATGTAGTTTGGAGATGTTGCGGAGATTGAGGCAGCATTCTTTAGAAGGGGATTGGATGTAGGGCAGAAAGGAGAGTTCAGAGTCCAGGATAACACCTAGCACCCTGGCATGTGGGGATGGGTGGATGGTTGTGCCATTGCTCTTGACAGAGAAGTCAGAGGAAGAGGCACGTGGGGGAGGAAATATTGTGAGCTAGGTTTTGAACAAGTTGAGTTTGCAAATGATGAATCAGATGACAAATATTTGGACGTTAACTTATAATCCATGTACAATTATAACTATAAGTTGTGTACAAATAACCCATTAATGGGGTATTATGATAAAGCCAAATAATACTGAATAATATACTGTAAGTTTATTGGCTGAAAATTTTCATATGAAAGCCTACAGCTGAACTCCAGGCATATATTAAAGAGATACCCTTTTAAAGCGCTGTACAGTATATTGTAATACATCATTACAATGCATTTTCTCTTATGTACATTGTGAGGCATAGCTTTGATTAAAGATCATTCAGTGCCAGTGGGTTATGCTTCCTATACCCAGGAGTAGGGCACTAGGTGCAAATAAAAACCAAAGAGAAAACAAAACAAAATAAAACTGAACAGGCAGCTAGGATGATAGCTCACCTGGGCAATTTATGCAATTCTAAATGATATAATTAAGAATCTTACAGGAGGAAAAAGTATCTTTTTTACCCCAGCACAAAAAGTCTTGCGAGAACAAGTGTAAGACTAGACCCTTCTTCAAGTCGAAGCTTGACCTCCTAACTCAAGGCATTATCATTACAGTTCTCCACCAGGAAAGGTTTAGGATTTACAATCAAACCTTTTTACCATTTCCAAAAAAGGGGTATTCATCCCATCCTGGATCTCAAAGCATGAAATAGTTATGTGAAAATCAAAAGATGTAGAATGGAGTCTATGTATTCTCAAGTATTTACAAGGTCAAGAAAGGTCCTTGTTCTTGTTCTTCTCTGCCTCAAGGAAATCCCAGACTTTTCAGGACAACACTCAGGTGACATTTCATACTTTGCAGGATTTCCGTTGCATAGTAAATGCCAAGAAGTTCAGTCTGATGCCAACTCCTCATCTTGAGCATTTGGCTTTAATCTTAGCGACCAAGGTGGTGAAGGATTTTCTTCTCCTTTACAAACTTCATAAACTTCAGGACCATGTCTGAAGTCTGTCACAGCTACCATCCTCTCTTTATTTCTTTTGTGTGGTGTTTAGGCCTGATGGTTCCTCCTTTGAAGCATTCTCTTTTGCTCAGTACCACACTTGAACCCACCCTCCAGCAGTAAATTCTGTGCAAGTGGAATAAATGACTGTTGCTAGACAAAGAAATGTATCTCAGTTCCTGCTCGAGTGACTCTGTTCTGGTAGCTGATGTTCCTGTCTTTCTGTGCAGGCAAGTTCTTTCTTATCCATCAACAGCTGATAGTTACAGCTCAATGCAAGCCTTTTCGGCTGTGGGGGGGGGGGGGGGTTCTGAATTGTCTGTTCAGGGTCAATGGTCCAAAGAAGAGACTCACCTTCATATCAATGTTCTGAAACTCCGAACTCCGAGCCATCACGTTGTCTCTTTTCCACAGGACAGATCTTCTGCAGGGTAATCCCTTGAGGATACCATCAGACAATGCCATGGCAGTGGCAATTGTGAAACACAAAGTTGCCACCAAAGAGCTCAGAAGCAGCAAAGGAGGTTCATCACATTTTACTTTAGGCAGAGTGGTGTGTTCATGGTCTATCAGCGATCTCCATTCTGGGTGTAGACAACTGGCACGCAGATTTTCACAGCCGGCACAGTCATGGGCATCTGCAGAACTTTTTTCAGGGGGGGGCATCATTTTAAGGTCACCCATGCTCTGTCCTTTTTCGACTGTCATTATCACGGCCGGAGACTGCAGACATAGTACAGTTACACCCAGATACATTAAACCTCCCATACACACAGATTACACACAGATACGATACACCCCCATACACAGATACAATACACTCCCATACACCCAGATACATTACACCCCGATACGCCCAGATACATTATACCCAGATACATTACACCCTGATACACACAGATACATTACACCCCCATAGACACAGATACATTACACCTACATACATTACACACACAATCATTAGTATGGAGAACTCCCCTCCAATCAATTTCTATGTTGCAAGCTTCAGATGACAGAGAGAATTAAATGGATTACTAACCCTCTAAAAGGCAGATGGAAGGCTCCAACAACAGCTGCACATGCCAAGCAGCTCAGATGAGGCTGGGGCCCCATACGTGGGTGTTCTTGGGGTCCCTATCTAGAAGGGAGCGCTGGGCCTCTCACACATGTCCAGGCAGAGCACACACAGCCGGCAGTCCGAGCCAAGGAGGAGGAGTGGAGATAAATCATTAGTGATCTGGTCGGGCTGAGCATTAGCAGACGCTGTCCAGGCAGCAGATGAAATGTAATAGGCAAGCTGCGGGAGAGATTTGTATTCCCTGCCTCTGGCCGCGCTGCCTCCCCTCAGCTCAGGGGTAGCAAACACCATCACTCCCTGACACTCCATGTTGTGTATGTGACTCCCAGCCCTGTGACAAGCAGGGCGGCGCCCCGGACTGATTGTGTGCATTTGCCTATAGGTAGCACCAGCCCTGCCAGGGGGGGAACTTGACCCCTCTTGCCCCTACCTGTGGACGCCCATGGGCACAGTCGAGATCCGGGGGCGTGATCCATTCAACTGGACATGTTCAGACAGATGTGCTCAAGGAACCCTGGATGGGGATATCCTAGCCTCTCATCTCAATAACAAACTATACAGGTTGTTCATGAGATTGAGGGATCTCCAGACTTTCATGACTTAAGCCTTAGTGGCAGCATGGGACAGATTTATTCTGATCTATGCATATCCTCATGTACATTTTCTTTCCAGACATTATTAAGACACAATTAAGTTCAAAAGAATTCTGGTAATCCTATTGGCTGCAGACTGGCTTCAAAGAGCTTGGAACACAGAGCCAATTCCTCTGCTAGGTGACAATTCTTTGTACCTTTGTAATCATCCAGATCTCCTATTGCAACGCCCAGTCTTCCATCCTGCTTCTAGATTGCTGGCTTTAATGGCAAGTGTTAAGGGATAGAGAGCTGTCTGAGTCTGTTTGTATTATGTTGCAGACTCCTAGGTCTGCTTCGTGTAAGATCTATCAACACTCTTGGAAATCATACTTCAGATAATGTGAATCCTTAGGAGTTCCTCTTCTGTTTTTTCTGTGAGTAGGATGCTTTTCTTTTTGCAACAAGTTGTGGATCAATATTTAGCTCTTTGTAGAATTAAAGATCAGGTTGCGGCTGTTTTGTTTCAACAGCATTTTGGCCAATAATTTTTTTTATCTGTAGCTTTATTCAAGGAGGTACCCATGTTGTTCATCTTGTCAGACTGCCACATCTTTTGTAGGACCTTAATTTGGTTCTCAGAAAGACCTCCTTTTTAAGAATATTCTAGAGATTCTCTTGAAGATGTTGTCTCAAAAGGTGGCCTTTTTGGAGGCCATCACTTCAATCAGACAGGTGTCTAAATTGGCTTCCCTGTGAATTTCTTACCCTTTCTTTCTACCTAAGGTAGTTTCTGCCTTTCACGTTAAAGGCTATTTCACCTTTATTCACTTTTTTTATCTAAATTCCAGCTCCCCTATACCCTTACCAATAAAGCATTAATGTACTTCTTTTGCAAAAAGAAAACAGCTTTCCATTTATTCTACACACGCTAACCTCACTGTCTTCATAGCTGTTTAAAAACACTGCTTGATTACTTCTGCCTTACTTCCTGGACAGACTTTAGGTCATAACACAGGAAGAAGTCGACCTGATCTTATTAGCACACACCCTGCATCCTCTACCCTCAGCTGGTCAACTCCTTCCTGTGTCATGACCTAAAGTCTGTCCAGGAAGTAAGGCAGAAGTAATCGAGCTGTTTTGTTTTTAAAGATGAAGACATGGAGGTAAGCATGTGTTGAATAAATGGAAAGCTGTTTTATATTTGCAAAATAAGTACATTAATGCTATATTGGTGAACAATGTGAACTTAGCCTCTACTGAAGATATTGTACTTCCATATCTATTTGTGACCCCTTCTCTCCCCAAGCAAATAATTTTACAGGATTTCTACATATTTAGATGTTGTCAGGGCTATTAGGGTTTACTCTCAGACTACTTCATTCTTCCATTGGACTGATCCTGGTTTGTTGTGGTTGATGGTCCTCATAAGGGGCTTTCAGCTTCTTTTGCTATCAACTTCTAATTTGAAAAAACTATATGTGAGGCTTATGCCCTTTGACTTAAAGAATCGCCTTTTCCTGTTACCACTCATTCTACTTGGTCAACAGCATCTCTTGGGCCTTCCGTCATCAGGTCTTAGTTTTGCCAGTTTGCTCAGTTTTGCAGTCTGTAAGGCCATGACCTGGTCCCCTGTTCCATCATTCACTAGGTTTTATAAGTAGATGTGGTCATATCGGCCAATGCTAGCGTTTGGTTTTACAGCCAGCGGCAAACTTTCTTGATGGGAAAGGCTCACTGTGTTTTAGTTTTCATGCTGGTGTATTGCCTGCCCCTATTGTTGGATACTGCTTGTTGAAGTCCCATTGGTACTGGCTGATGTTCAATCAAAGCTATTTATCTCAATGAAGAGAAAATATGATATTTGATCCCTGGCACCTAGCCTAAAGTTTATCGTTGGGCCTCCAGGAGGTGAAATTAGATGGGGATGGTCCTCCTGTCTCTCCTGACTCCCTCCCTTCCCTCTCCTATCCCCTCTTCTTCTCTCTTTGCCTGGTCTTTCTCTTTCTCTTTTCTCCTTCACTTCTATTCTCTTCCTCCTTTCTACTCAGTTTTTCTATTCAGTTTGTTTTTTCTTCATGAGCTTTCTCCAACTGAGTCAGCTCCCTTTAAAAATATCCACCCCCCCCTTTTTTCTGCTTCCACTTCCCCCCCTAATTTTTTTAATTCACTTTAGTTATTTACTCTGACTTGAATGTCTGGGGGTTTTTGCCCGGTGTTTGACAATTCTCCTGACCTAATTGAATGATTTAAATTATATCTTGCTTTGTGAGAGAGCACAATATTAAAAGTTGTTTTTTCCTCTTGTTTTTTTTTTGTTTTTTTTAAACTGAACGAAACTGTGGATTTCAGTTCTGTGTCAAGCTGTATTTTATTTATCAATGCTGTTTTCTATCTTGCTTTCATAAAAACACAGTGATAGAAAGAAGAAAAATATATACATACACACCCACCATAAAACAATTTTCTCTGAGTTCATTGACAGACAATGCTCCCACCCCTTTTTTTGGTCGGGTCTATTACCTTCTTTTGTTATTTTGGTCTATGCCTATTAGCTTATATGCATATTCCTCTTTACTGCTTGCTATTAAGGCTTCATGTACACTTCTGCTGGTAAACGGACGTTTAAGAGCAGTTGGGAATTTTTTTCAGCTACCCCTGAACTCTCGTCTATGTTATCTTTTCAGTACATGTACACAGGGTAGTTTATAGTAGTTTCTAGGCAGTTGAGTTCAGAAGCATTTTTTTGGAAAGCAAAAAAATACGTTCAGAATGGATGTTCAGAGGCATTTGAAGCGCCAAATGCCTGTAACAGCTTGTAAACGTGTGTAAACGCGGTAACTCTCATTTATCCACATTTTGTTTACAGGCGTTTTTAATGGAGATACATTTTTGACTATTTAAAAAAAAATGTTTGAAATGCTCCTAAACGCGAACGCGGCTAAACGTGGCAAACGTTTTTTGAAAGTACAATTATGTACATGCCCATCCTAAATGCTATAAAAAATGGCAATAAAATTATTTTTTTTCTTTGTAAATACCTCTTTTTTTCTTTTCTCCTACAGCACTTCTGGCTTCCCCGCCTAGGTGGTTACTTCACTAGGCGATTTGCAAGGGCTCCTGGGATAGCGGCGCCATGTATCCCAGGAGCCCTTGTGAATCGCCTAGTGACGAAATCTTGCATTATTTCCAGACCGCAGCAGAGTGGATATAATGATGAAAAATAGAAGGGCTCCAATAGTGTAAAACCGTAAAACTTTTATTAAAATATGTAAACAAAAAAGAATGCACTCACATGCTGATAGTATAAAGTAAGCGCCTGAAAATGTCTGGAGCGCTGGCCGGAAGCTCACAGACAACCTGTCCTACTGGTAACCGCAGCAGCGATGAGAGGTGACGCGATCGCTCCAATAGTGTAAAACCGTAAAACTTTTATTAAAATATGTAGGAGGGTATTGGCAGGGTGATCCTGGGAGGAATCCAGGCGTTCATTATCCTGGGAACTCCCGACAGGATTACATCCACCCGGGACCACCCCAATACTCTGGCCCCCCTGGTGGTAGAAACCACCAGAATTGGGGTTTTCCCAGGGATTCACAGGCCATCAAATGTCCTGTGGAACGAAAAGAGGAGTCAGAGGGGGGAGGCGGGCCAAGGCACTCAAAAAGAAAAAGGACATAGGAACTGGTATTTTCAATTTATCCAAACAGACTCTGACTGACTCTGAGAAGATACTGTTGGATAAAGGTTTGAAGTTTGCTCCGCCCAGGGGCTTGAGCAAATTCCAAACCCACATGGATGTGCACAAGTTTACCCGAAAATTGAACATTAAACGTTACATGTTATCTAACCCTATCAGGGCCAAGAATGTGATTAGAGGAGAATATCAACATTCTAATCTCTCTAACGCATCCCTCTTCAACCCCCCTGGTTCCTTGGCTCCAGCCATCCGGGTGTTTAGAGATGTGGTATTACGAGACCTTGAACAGATCAAGGTTAGGAAGGTGAGACTGCATAGGGATCTACAAGTTGGATTGGAATCCCTCTGCAATAACAAATCCCTAGTCATCAGACCAGCTGACAAGGGTGGGGGGATTGTGGTCCTAGACCATTGCGATTATCTGAAGGAAATGCATCGGATAGTTGATGACACTGAGACTTACACCGTCTTGAATAGAGACCTACTTGTTAAATACAAAAAGGAGCTGTAATTGATTGTAGATGTGGGTTTTCGGAAGGGTATACTGAATGATAAAGAGAGACGTTTTTTGGTCCCCAGTGCTCCCCGCACACATATCATTTATTGTGGGTGGGCAAATATATCGACCATATATCGACCATTTCCTGCAACCCCTGGTTTGCAAAATACCATCATACATAAAGGACACCAAACAGGTGATTAATCTGCTTTCTAACATCACCCCCAGGGACGGGCTTTGGATGGTGACTGCCGATGTGTCTTCACTCTACACTATTATCCCTCACCATCTGGGTCTGCAGGCGGTGGAACTATATCTCACTCGTGACTCTGGCCTACCCCCCCACACAGATTAACTTTATCATGGAAGTGATTTTATGTGATAGACTAACACAAAGTGGCACATAATTGTGAAATGAAAGGGAAATGATCAATGGTTTTCATTTTTTTTTACAAATATCTGAAAAGTGTGATATGCATTTTTATTCAGCCACCTTTACTCTGATACCCCTAACTAAAATCTATTGGAACCTATTGCCTTCAGAAGTCACCTAATTCGTAAACAGAGTCCACCTGTGTGTAATTTCATCCCAGTATAAGTACAGCTGTTCTGTGAAGCCTTCAATGGTAGGGATAAGCCAAACAGCGAACATTATGCGGTGTTGGTGGCAAATTCGAAAGCCGCGGAACACCATTAAAGTTTATGGGACATTAACATGAAAAACCAAAAATTCTAATTGTAATGGCTTATATGCAATTTATTGCCATCAAAAGTGTTTGGGGACCTGGGTCCTCCCCCAGGGAACATGTATCAATGCAAAAAAAAAGTTTTAAAAATGGCCGTTTTTTCAGGAGCAGTGATTTTAATAATGCTTAAAGTGAAACAAAAAAATTAAATATTCCTTTAAATACGTGCCTGGGCGGTGTCCTTAATATGCCTGTTAAGTGGCGCTGTTTTCCCGTGTTTAGAACAGTACCACAGCAAAATGACATTTCTAAAGGAAAAAAGTCATTTAAAACTGATCGCGGCTGTAATGTATTGTCGGGTCCTGGCAATATAGATAAAACTCATTGAAAAAAAAAAGGCCATGGGTCACCCCCAGTCCATTACCCAGTCCAATCAGTATAATCAAACACAGCTGGACTCAAATGAAGGTGTAGAACCATCTCAAGGATGATTAGAAGAAATGGACAGCACCTGAGTTAAATATATGAGTGTCACAGCAAAGGGTCTGAATACCATGGGTCTGAGGACCATGTGATATTTCAGTTTTTCTTTTTTAATAAATCTGCAAAAATGTCAACAATTCTGTGTTTTTCTGTCAATATGGGGTGTTGTGTGTGTATATTAATGAGGAAAAAAATGAACTTAAATGATTTTAGCAAATGGCTGCAATATAACAAAGAGTGAAAAATTTAAGGGGGTCTGAATACTTTCCGTCCCCGCTGTATAAAGCTTTTTGGTATGGGGCATTAAGGGGATTGATTTCATTTAACGCCTGGTATAAAAAATTTCTCTGCATAATTATTTGGGTTGTTTTAAGTGTTTATATCCATTTTTTATCTATCCAAGTATATTTATATTTCATATGAAAAATACAAGCTTTCAAGGTAACTCAGAAGACCCCCCTTATCAGGCTCCATAGCACAGTTCAAACATTTTCCTATATTAACAAACTTGGTGTCAGGAGTCTACAATAGACATCACAACCTAGGCAAAATGCTTAGACCTCAATCAGAAATAAATGTATTCTTGAGTAGCTAGCTGTAGTATGTGTATGTTTGCATGTGAGGTAGGGACCTTACATTGAAAGCTCCTTGAGAGCGGGGACTGATGTGAACTTACAGTATATAAATAGTAGGTGCTATAGAAATACCAATAATAAACTATCTATTGTTATTCCTGTTGACTTTTGGATTCTATTTTCATTGGTTTTCTGCCTGTTTTGACCTTTGGTTGTACCCAAAATGCATTCTTGCACCAACCATGCATTTTGTAAGGGCGCTGGGACTTTTTTCTCAGAGATTTACATCTAATTCTAATTTTGAGTACAGTTTTTCAGCTAGTTTTTTTCTGCTTAGTGTTGTTTTTTTCTTCTGTCTCTGGTATATTTTCACACTTTGTTTCCTTGTTTTTTTTGTTTTCTTCTTCTAAATTCTTATTTTTTGTTTGGTGTGTATACAGTATCTTTTGCCTTTGAGCTCTTAGCATTGTTTACCTGTGAGCATTTGGATATGTCTGTTGTTGTTAAAACTAATTTTACAATGTAATATGAAATTCAGTTTCAGCAAAAGTATCAAAACTTTAAATTAAAGACACCAAAAACTATGGGCGGCACAGTGGTGTAGTGGATAGCACTTTCGCCTAGCAGTAAGAAGGGTCAGTGATTCGAATCCCAACCGCGACACTACCTGCCTGGAGTTTGCATGTTCTCCCTGTGCCTGCGTGGGTTTCCTCCGGATACTCTGGTTTTCTCCCACACTCCAAAGACATGCTGGTAGGTTAATTGGATCCTGTCTACATTGTCCTTAGTATGTATGAATGTGAGTTAGGGACCTTAGATTGTAAGCTCCTTGAGGGTAGGGACTGATGTGAATGTACAATGTATATGTAAAGCGCTGCATAAATTGATAGCGCTATATAAGTACTTGAAATAATAATAACTGCTGATTTTTAATAACAGCTTGAATTAGAAAGTAAAAATGGCTACTGCAGTGTCTCGGCCTGTACTGCACCACTGCAACCTTGTCCCACATTTCATTTTTGGGACACTGATGGGTTGAAGTGGCACCTGCCACATTTCTCAGTACAGCACAATTTTGTGACACAGCACACTATAAAGGGAATTTATATTTGTCTTTGGTCAGTTTATTTATTTTTGCATGTTTAAAAAAATATTGTATGTAATTTTTCATTATCTTATTTAATAAAATGCAGTCATCATGAGGGAGATCTTGATGAAGCTATCTGTTCAGTCAGTGACCGTCCCGATATACCTTGCTCAGAACATTTCGCTGTACACTGGGGTGTGCAAAATCTGGTGCAGCTCTGCATATAGAAACCAATCAGCTTTCAGGTTTTATTGTCAATGCTTAATTGAACAAGCTGAAGTTAGAATAACCACTGGGAGCCAATTTTAGCCTACATAAAGTGTTCTCCTAAGCACTTCAAAATGCTTTAACTGAATGAAGATAAATAACCACATATCCAAGATGAGCTGAAATATTTGCCCAAAATATCTGGCCAAAATGATAAAGTAACATCTTAAAACAAGAGGCCTCACAAATATCTTAAAACAGAAAAACCTAACACAATGCAGCTGGCACAGATGCCCCAATGGCAGATGTGTTACTTACAAAAGGGCAAGAAAAGCTTATAGCAACTATCCACAGCAGATGCACAGTCACATTCTGAAGAGATGGTGGTCAACATATTGCTCCTCCACCAAGATATTCACAATATCTGAAAGTGCTGGGCACCAGAAAAACAATGAGCATCACGATTGAAAGGATATTGTGCCCTTCTTGAAATTTCACTGCAGAATATGTTACCAGCACACATTCTCTGTTCATGTATTAGTCACCAAAAGTGAATTGCAATGGTTTTTGATTTTGCCAGATCTGTCCCCTGCGTAAACACAGACCCCTTCTATTATGGGTCCTCATTCCACTTGTGGTAGATTAACTCTGATGGCCTGAAGTAAAACTATTTATAATTCTTAAGAATACCGGAGCCTGTGGAGGGACAGTCCCCAGAAGACCTTATCAAAACCTGGGTAAATGGTTTTATTGGAGTAGATAGCTTCTCTCTATGCCCATCTTCAGAGCCCATTGGGTTCCAGCATATAGGTTACTACCTGGAAACTCTCAGAAACCTCTCCTAACCAACTCCTAATAATGGTTGTGGTAGGTATAAAATCCAGAGGTTAGGAAAGTCAAAGGTCAAAGTCAAGGGAGGTTTGTGCAGAGCTTCTTGATTTTAATATTCCCAGAATTCTTCTTGGAGTTACAGAAAGAACATTTGGACAAGTGTTGAGAGTGTGGGTGTTTTCCCTCTGTCTCAAGCATTGGCGTGACCCTACCTGGAAGTGATCACTTTCCCAAAGAATGGAGTCTAAATGATAGCTGTTGTCCTGTCAGGAACCCCCTCACAGAAGTTTGGAGTTAACTGCAAGCTAACACCCAGGTCACCCAAGGTACAGATGCTCATAGAGTAGACCCAGTAGTCGACTATAGCAGGCTGAATGGTAAAAAAAAAGGTTTACATTTGGTGCTTGGGCTGCTGCTAAGGGAGTGGAGAGGGTTAATAAAATGTGCCATGTTTGAAAATCTGAGGACAACAACCCCAACCACTGTGCAGTCTATGATGAAATATAAAAGATCTGTGATGAAATATATAGACAGGTGTTCCCAGGGTTCTTTGGATACAGGAAGGGCCATCATTGGTCAAACTGGTGCATAAGATGGTACTTTGGTCTGGGCACAGATGGTGCAAGCTGCTGCAAAGTCTATTACATACTTCTTGATGACAGTGCACTGATAGTGAAAGGTCAGGAAGGCAAGAGTTCTGAAGACTACAGGATGACCTTCCAGCTTGGAACTGTGGGCCTAGTGGAAGGGTTTAGTCTTGGATGAACTAAGGTCTTGCATTGAGGAATAGGGGCTTTCATGAGAGAGAGAGAATCCAAAAATGTGGAACAATTGGTTTTAAAGTGGTCCAGGAGGTTGAAGGAGTGGGAAAGACCATCGACTTGGGCATTGCAGGAACCAGGTTCATACACAATGACAAAATTAAAGTGTGAAAAGAAAAGGGTCCAGCGGAATTTCCTGGGATTGAGGTGTTGGGTGGACGGAGGTACAGCAGCAGACTGGCAGATACTCTAGTAGACTTTGTAGACTGCGGTGGACTGGGTAGACTGTAGCTAACTGGGTAGAATTTAGCAGACTGGGAAGACTCCAGCAGACTGGGCAGATTGTAGCAGGCAGACTGAGGAAGCATGTGTGCACTTAATCAACTACACCACAAATCTACTAATTCACTATCTGGTTATTTCTCATCTCAACTGTTAAAACTTTTTCCTTGTTGGCCTACCTTTACATAGGTCACATCCCCTTCAGTCCATCAGAAATGCTGCTGCCAGACTCACCCACCTTACCTATCGCTCAGTGTCTGCTACCCTTCTCTGCCAATCCCTAAATTGGCTTCTGCTCACCAAGTGAATAAAATTCAAAATACTAACAACAACCTGCAAAGCCATCCACACTGCTGCCCCGAGCTACATCACTAACGTTGTCTCAAAATACCAAATAAACTGTTCTCTTCACTCCTCCCAAGACCTCCTGCTCTCTAGCTCACTTGTCAGTTCCTCCCATGCTCACCTCCAGGACTTCTACAGCTCCTCACCCATCATCTGGAACTCCTTAACCCAAACTGTTTGACTACCTCCTACTCTGTCCACCCTTAGGCATTCCCTGAAACCTGCCTTTTTAAGAAGGGCTATCCTGCCTCTTACTTGACCCTCCCTTTTAGATTAGTAGCTCTAACGAGCAGGGCCCTTTGATTGCTCTTATATTGAATTGTATTATTACTGTACTGCCTTCCTTCCATTAAATTTTAGAAATGAAAAAAAGTGAAACAGTGTCTTGCGTTGTACTACTTCCAGACAAAGATGGAATGCTTTTCGTTGCAGGTAGTGTGAACCCGTCCTTACACCATGTACCTTCACACCATCTGCGCTCCACACTCCTCTCATGAACTTGATACCTCCGACTCCTCTCTTGAATGTACAGCTGCATCATACACTCACACTCCTCTCCTGAACATACAGCTGCCAACATACTCTCTGCACTCCTCTGCTGTATGTAATAGCTGCTGTCATACACTCCACACCCCTCTCCTCTAAATACTACCTGCCATCATACACTCCACACTCCTCCCCTGTAGATACTACCTGCTTTCATACATTCCTCACTCCTCTCCTGTACATACTAGCGGCTGTCATACACTCCGCACTCCTGAGCGTACTACCGGTTCTCCTCCTCTCCCTCCCGCAGGCATTCAGCGGCTGCAGGAGGAAAATAGAAAGATACATTCCTTTATATGCAACCATCCCCACCGCTCCTCCTATCCAGCTTCTTTCTGCTGCCCCCTTGTGTGCTCTCCAGCACCCTTGTGGTCTTTCTCAGCTCCCTCTCATCTGTCGGGATGGAGAGCGGGGAAGGGGCCAGTAAATGTTTCTGATTAGTCAGTGTACCGATCACTGACTCTGTCCATTCATAACTGAAACATAGTAAACTGCATTTACTATGCATCAGTTTGTGAATGAACGGGAAGCTGTGTACAGAGATGTTCCTGTAGATTCATTCTGTGCAGCTGAGGCTGCCGAAAAGGAGATTGAGGGCTATGTTCTCAATCTCCTTTCTCTGTATCAACGGTGTAATATCATAGGTCTGTTTAGACCCCTGATATCTCACCAAAGCCCTACAATGAGCTCCTAAAACATTTTAACAAACAATAAAAAAAATAATATTGTAAGATAAAAAAAAACAAAACAAAACAAAAATGTAAAACTAGTGACATCAGTGGTGGAGCTACCAGGGTCACAAAGGTTGCGCTTGCAATCGGGCCCTGGTGTTCTTCCACCAGTCCTAAAGGGAAGGTCCTTGACCAGGGGTAAGAGGGGCACTTCATAGTTTCTTCCACCCTGAAGCTTCTAGTTAGGTCACTGCTCCACACTCCTTTCCTGTACACACTGTCATACACACTGCATTCCTTTCCTGCACCCTGCATCATGCACACTCTTTTTCTGAAATTATCAGCATACACACTGCACCCCTTTACTGCACATACCCTCACACTTTCCTTATTTAAATGAATGCCTCTTAGATAAAGTACATTTTAGAATGGCTTGCTGAAAGGTGTCTCTGGAAATGTATTTGAAATGTTTGAACGTTTGCCCCCCTGTCTGTTCACAGCACAGACCAATTTTGGTGCTTTCACATAGTGAGGTTGATTTACTAAACAAATAGTCTTCACTTATTCAAGTGAATGTTTACCTTGGATATCCAATTATGTGCAGATTTTTGGTGGCACCATTGGTTAACTGAAGTGAATATAGCTTCATTTTATTTTCAAAGCTCAGTAAATATGCACTTGCTAAGTGATCAGTCTTTATTCCCTTACTGAATCAACCCCAGTGTATCTCTCTCCCTCTGCCTCAGTGCCACCACCCCAGACAGAACTCCACCTGAAGCATCTTCCCCCTGACTATGGAATAACCACAATCATAATTTAATTAGGCCTGAATATTCCAGATTGCTCCAGTTCAGCAGCCTTTTCATGCTTAATGAGTGCTCATAAGATATATTCCTGTATCTATAAAGTGTGTATATAAAAAAAATATCCAATATTACATTCTCCAGTGCTGGACTAGCAAGGCCTGTCTTGGCCACACTGTAATCATTATAAGCTGGAGTCTGGAGACCAGACATCCAATGAAGATTTTATAAATTGTTTTATGTAATAAGCATTGTAAGTTGTATACACTGAGGATAATTAGCTATATTTTATGTATGCCCAGCATTTGCTCAATGAAAACATAACAAAGTAATTGGATTATCAGATCCCATCACATTTTGCATGCTACTAATCTTGTCATGTCAGTGTAAGAAATAGACAGGATTTTATTCTTTGTAATGGTATCATCCCCATCAGTATTTATTTTAATTAGCATGGTAAATGAGTGCCATGAAGCAAAGGCCATGAAGGTTTGATGTATTTGATTTTTTTACAATGCGTCAATTAGCATAAGGGCCATGTTTCTGTAAAAATATAAAACATGTGGCATCTTTATAATAATAAGGATAATAATAAAAAAATAATGATAATATTATTATAATAGCTGTATAGTCATGATACTTAACCCCAAACCATTTTTATTTTTTTGCATTTATTTGGTGTGTCAACTTTTAACATATCTGTTCACTTCTCTCTTAGTCCTGTGTGTACCCTCTCTTCCTGGATTCTTGTTGATCCTCTTGTTTTACTCTTCATTTTTTTTCTTTCACCTTCTTCTCTGTCCAGAAAAAATTATGTAAATGACCACACTGAGCTGAACAGTGGGCATGACCTGAATATACATGATTAAATAGAACTGTATGAACTGCACACATTTGTAACAGTTTATCTATCCAAAAATATATACTTTAATTACTATTCCACCTGTGCGAATCTTACAGACAGGCATACACCTCGAGATTAAGGGTATTTAAAAAATGAGAAATTCAGTTGTGGGTTTGGGACCACTAGCAACCAGCAACTGTTAAAAAATGAGTATAAATTTTGAACATGTTTGGAATGCACAGCACATTTTAAGTGCAGTCATCAGTCATGTGACATATATCATGACATACAGTGTGAAGCATTCAGAAGTATGCATAATACAAAATAACACACAGAGTGCAATAGTCAGGATTATGTAATGTAATAAAAAATAAATAAAACTGCGCAATCAAACAAAACTATACCATACCATATACACAGCATATAAATCTCTTTCAAACGCATGAAAAAAAATATTATCTGAATATCTTCCACCACAAACTATAAAGTGCCAAGTCCAAAATGCAGTGTAACATCCACTTATATGCAAATGATAATGAACAGTAAAAAAAATATATACAGTTAGGTCCATATATATTAGGACACAGACACAATTTTCATACTTTTGACTCTGTATGCCACCAAAATAAAATTAAAACAAAGCAATTCAAATGAATTTCAGCTTTAATTCAAGGGGTTGAACATAAATATCAAGTACAAATTTTAGGAACTGCAACCATTTTTATACACAGCCCCCCCATTTTCAGGGGCTCAAATGTAATTGGACAAAAGAATATAATCATAAATAAAATGTTTATTTTTAATATTTTGCTGAGAATCCTCTACTGGCAATGACTGCCTGAAGTCTTGAACCCATGGACATTACCAAAGACTGTGTTCCCTCCTTTCTGATGCTTTGCCAGGCTCTAACTGCAGCTGTCTTCGGTTGTTCTTTGTTTGTGGCACTTTCTGCCTTTAGTTTTGCCTTTAGCAAGTGAAATGCATGCTCAATTGGGTTGAGATTAGGTGATTGACCCAGCCGTTGCAGAATATTCCACTTCTTTTCCTTTAAAAGCTCCTGGGTTGCTTTTGTAGTGTGCCCTGGATCATTGCCCATCTGTACTGTGAACTAAAGAACCTCATTGCACAATATATCAGCTTACCAGATCAATTTATTCAAACAAAGGGTTAAAATCTCACTCACAAAATGAGTAAACTTCATCCAGTGTACATAGAAACGATTGCTTCTTTAAACAAGCATTTCCCCCTTAAGGTTAAACTTTGGCTTCCGATTCCTATCCAAGATGGCCGACTTCCATTTTCTGTCAGCGTGATAACATCATCCAGCCACACCCTTGACACGTTTCATTATCCAATCATGCCTGCTTCAATAGGAAACAAGGGAGTGGCCAGATGACATCATCACGCAGACAGGATCATTTTTGGGTACATCCATCAGAATCAACTTTCACATCTATTTTTAAATGTCTTCCCGTTGTCAGGAGCGTCTTGCCCTCTTTCTCCTCATTTCAGAAACCTGGTTTTGGCTATTGCATTCTCCTTGTTTGTCTGTCCACCTGATTTAAGCCAGCCAAACCTTCAGTCTCACGCTTGTGATAGAGTGTGATTACGTTTGCAATATCTTATCAAGCTCCCTGTCTGTCTGCCCTGCACTGCTTGATTGGATTTCCCTGTGTATGACCTTGGACTGGATAATGACTATTCACTGAATGCTACCTTTTTTTTATCTGGACTGTCATTGAACCACTCTGCCTTTCTGCCAACCGCAAGTACTTGTTTGCTTTGCTCAGTTTGCGCCTGCCCTGGTATTGTAGACAGGCATGATAACATTGTGTATATGTCCTGGGGGCAACTGAGTCCAGTAGAACTACTTGCCTTATGGCAAAGGGGGCTGCTATAGGTGAAGAACACAGTAGCTAGCTATAGTGTCTGACCACTTGTGTTAGGGGATAAGCATGACACCCACTTATAAAGTGCCCACAGGTATTAGATACCAGCATCCCCTCCTATTATATTGTTACATATTGAATGTATTTAGAATATACAGTCATATATTATGACTCTGGGCAATTCGCTCCCCAGAATACACTTTGATTTTAAAGCCATTCCTGGCTGGGATCCCCCTTACTCCCCAGATAAAGGGTGGGATGTTACAAGCTCTAAAGCTGCACTCATTTTTGGATGACCCAGTCAGGTATTGGGAGTTCCTACCATTACAGAGTTATTGTATGAATAGTGTAATCCCCATGTTGTTCATGGCCTGATGTGTGTTTGATATTTGCGAAAGCTAGTTCTGATGGCTGTACCTGATGGTGATTTTTCCTTCAAAGAAGCAAATCTGTGGTTGAAATATTGCATAGGTTGACCCTGTTTTGGTCCTAGTCTACTTCCTCCCTGATAGCAACAATGGAAGTGCTTGCCAGATGGTAAATTCTTAGATGCGTATTGAGGAGCGCCTGGTACAAAAGTTCTAGCATATTCCCAACGCACACATTCCTGTAGAAATGGCTGTGTATGTAAATGGGTTGTGCAATGACTATCGGCTGGAGCCAAAGACAGTCAGAGTGAAAGAATATCACCGGCATACCACAGATCTCCAAAATGGGTTCAAAGCTTTAATTGGCGATCACATCGTTACAGTAAAAGCAATGTTTTGGAGCCTCACAGGACCCCTTCATTAGGCATGTGACGCTTGCCTGATGAAAGGGTCCTGCGAGGCTGTTATAATAGTTCATCTCACTTGAAGGACTTTTTGGAACATTTAATAGTTAAAAACATCAAATACAGCCAACACAGTTTGGGGGGGGGGGAAGCCTTCCACTTCATTAGGGCTTGAGCTGTCAATGTGAGATGAAGTTTTGTACCCGGTGCCCCATGTAAGAATATTGTTCTGGGGGGAAGATTCACATGGTGTGCGCTTCTCTGATTAGGTAGTAGCCTACTTGGGTGCAAGACCTGATATGTAGTCAAACTGTCTGATCAAAAAGGAATAGGCTTTGGTGAGAATGTATGTTGACCTGAAGATAGTTTTCACCTATCTTTGCAACCTAGATTCATCTTTGACCCATGACTGCATGCATTCCACAGTTCCCTTCCCTGCTTTTCTCATACATTTTTAAATCGTATTTTTAAAAATAGTGTATTTAATGTTAGAAGCTGGTTTGAAATATTCCAGTAACTATTAAGTGGCTGTCATAAATTAAAGATTGTTAAATGATTAAATTATATTTAAATGCATTGTTCCCCAGTGCCTCCTCACGTTTCAACTTGGTAATGATGCAGATGAGAAAAGGTTTCCTCTAAAGCACTCCTTGGTGCTTTATAAATAGCATTGGCAGCTATCAAAACATTGCATTTTACAGCCCTAATAGCAATAATAGTGAGATGCAAAGTGAAAAAATGATAGCACATTTTATAATTAGACTCCCAAGTGTTAGATGTTGCTATATCTGAATTGAGCACGGTGAGCATTATTATACAAATCCAGTTGGCAAATTTGATGTGGTTATTGTTATATATTATTAATATTATTATCATCATCATCATTGGGTAATGGCATTATTTACTTTTTAATAAACTAAGCTGATAAACACATATATAGATTAGACAGATAACATGAATGCATTCATCTTTACACATATATTTATATTAATAAACCTACAGTGTTTGTGTTATTTTAGGTTATATCTTTTAGATTAAGTGTTTACAGATGGTAACTTGTAGGGGATTTACAATTTTAGTTATTTAGGACTTTAGAAAACGGTGATTTTATCCAGTGTGTGATTGGAACAGATGTGAGCGTATCAGGGTTCCACTTCTTTCAGAGAAATAAAAAATGTCATGATTTGCTGTACAGTGTGACTTTACTTTCTGCCGATTTGTCTACAAAAGTTGTTGTGCAGAAGCATTTGCCCTGCAGCTCTGAGCCATTATAACACAGAGCTAATGCTTTATTCTGTATTAATGCCATTAAATGCTTTTAATATTAGAGCATGTGTTGCTTTATAGCATTAACTAGTGTCTTGCACTTAACTGTATTTCCTCAGTTTATGACACTGCTTACGGCATTAACAAACAGCTGTTGGAATTAAATGAGCACTTAAAGACCCTGTTCATTAACTCAAAAGTTTCATGTGTTTTTAATTCTTTCATTGCAGTTGTATTTTTACTCCAGAAAAAATATGTTTATTAGTGTATGTGCTAACCACTTGTATCACAAATACACACCTATATGTACACAAACGCGATGTTTGATACTTCACTAGTCAAACACATTGGGTTCTGATCATTTGCACAACAGTATAGCTGCTCTCATCATAAAACACAATATTAAACACTTGTGCTACAGCTGTCCTCCTATTGCTTTCTTACAGATAGCTATCTTTAGAGAAATTGTCAAAATATAGACATGATGCTTCTTGCACAGAAGATGCCAATTAGGTAGTTTTTTTTGTATTTAATGGAGAAGTGTGGGATATACAAAAAACATATATATTCACTTATATGGCTGTAGCATTGGTGCGATGCTGCAATTATCCCCTGCCGCCTCTAAGACCGAGAACTGAGCGCTGATCACTTAGTTCTTGGTCTTCCCTGAGCAGAGAGCGGTGACTGTCAGTCACCGCTCTTTGCTCTGCTCCTCCAGCGCATGTGGTGGGAGCAGTTGGCTTAGGCTTTCATCGGCACGTTGAGAGGCTGAGCCAGCTGCCAGTCAGGCATCTGGGTGGATCTCGACCTTAAAGTCAGTATCCTTCCAGAGCCTGCACTGGCTCTGTATTGTCGACCGACAGCTGACTTTAGAACGCTGTTGGCTGAATCTGGTTCACAGGAGTGCAAAAATAAGGGCACTTCCGTGACCCAGAAGAGAAGTATGGCCAAAAAAGTTTTGGCCATACTTCTCTTTCAATGTCCAACAAAAACTGATATTGTAGTTTACATCACTGGGAAAGCATATCACAGTTAGCGAAATATGTTTAGCAGACAGTGGTCCACAACCAATGGCTTGGGAGGTAAATGTTACTCTCAACTACCTTTTAATGTTGGTCACGGCATCTTCCTACCAGGTGCACAGAATGTGTCTATTGGAAAAGCTGGTGTGCCATGTACTTTTTATATCCACGAAGCCAAGCAAAAGTTAATTCATTCATTTTAGTAACAGTAAAAGTAGTTTGCATTAATATTTTTAGGAAAGCAAAGGTAGCCATGACATTCAGCAATGCTGAATTAACTATTAGCCTTTTACCTGTATCAGCATATGATCATGTGACCCATTTTATGCAAATATTCTAAATTAACATCCAAAACAAATGTTTAAAATTTAACTTGCTTGTTTTTTTTGTCTTCTCTTTTTTGTCTTCCCCTTTTTCTTTCCAACCATTCTTCCCTATGTTACCAAAATAGGGGAGGGGAAAGAAAGGAGAAAGAAAAAAGAACATCTAGCACTGAAATCGGTAGTTTTTGTTATTGGATGTAGTAATACAAGAGTGCATTTATCAAATTTTTTGTAATACATATGTTTTCACTCACATTGACTGCACTCATTCAACAAGAGTGGATGATTGTAAACATGTATATGTGATGGTTTGCCGCACGAGCCAATAATTTTGACATTTTTCACATACATGTTATATAATCAGCCTTTTTTGCTAGAAAATTACTCAGAACCTCCAAACATGCTTTCTAAAAGGAGAGGTCCTGGAGAATAAAATGGTGGTTGTTGCAGAATATTTGCTTACTGTTTATTGTATGCAAATTTTTAGGAACATTTTTTGGTAAAATGTAAAAGATGATGTTACTCCAAGAAAATAGATACCAAACGTGTCAAAATTTACAATTGCACCTGCCTATAAAATGGCAACTACGGTAACTAAAATTAGACTTAGGCGATGCTTTAACCATTAGACTTAGGCGATGCTTTAACCACTTCCTGCCCGGCAGTCATTCTGCTATAGGCCAGACGGGAAGTGGTTAAAGCATCGCCATATGCCCTGTACACACGACCGGTTTTGCCGTCGGAATAAACTCTGAAGGTTTTTACAACAGAGTTCTGATGGAATTCCGCTCAAGCTGTCTTGCATACACACGGTCACACCAAATTCTGACCGTCCAGAACGCGGTGACATACAACACATACGACAGGACTAGAAAACGGAAGTCAATAGCTTCCGTCTTGTACTTGCTTCAGAGCATGCGTAGTTTTTGGTGCGTCGGAACAGCATACAGATGAGCGTTTTTTCTAAGTCCGTCTGAATTTCGACAGAAAAAGTCCGATGGGGCATACACATGGTCGGAATATACGATGAAAAGCTCCCATCGGACTCTTTCTGACGGAAATTCTGCTCGTGTGTACGCAGCATAAGTCTAATTTTAGTTACCATAGTTGCCATTTTACAGGCAGGTGCAATTGTAAATCTTGACACGTTTAGTATCTATTTTCTTCAGTGGTTCAGTTATCCTGACTGGGCATCATATGACATCCAGTAGGATAACATGCCGTGGGGGCACGCAGCGTGGCTATCAGTGGTGCTGTGTGTCATTTTGACACACTGCATCTCCTATCGTAGTAAGGAGCCTCTGACGATTTTATATTGTTTTTATTTTGCTCTGGCTATACATGATTGTCTTCATTGAAGGTAGGAATCCCTGATACAATGGATACAATGGATACCTGTATATACAGGTCTGTCCTCCTCCAAATGTTAATGCTAACATTATGTATTGATATGTTATAGATGTCCACACCCCCATTAAGAAGATCGCAAAATAAATATGATTGAAACGCATTGGGATATTTTTAAACAATAACATTGACTGAGACATATTTCTTGTGTAGCCCCATCAGATGTTCCACCAACAGTGCCAAACAGTGCCCATCAGCTGCCAGTCAGTGCAACATCAGAAAGGCCTGTCAGTGCCCATCAAAATGCCAGTCAGTACCCACCACAGTGCCAATCAGTGCCCATCAGTAAAACCTGTCAGTACCTCATCAGTGCTGCCCATCAGTGCCATCTATTAGTGTCCATCAGTGCCGCCTACCAGTGCTAATCAGTGTCGCCTATCAGTGCCCATCAGTGCCACCTGTCAGTGCCCATCAGTTCTGCCTGTCAGTGCCCATCAGTGCTGCCTCTCAGTGCCCAGTGCCACCTATTAGTGCCCATCAGTGCCACCTATCAGTGCCCACCAGTGCTGCATATCAGTGCCGACTATCAGTGCCCATCAATTCTACATATCAGTGCCTCCTCATCAGTGCCCATCAGTGCCGCCTCATCAGTGCCCGTCAGTGAAGGATAAAATGACATTTTATAACAGAAACAAAGAAAAACTTTTTTTTTTTTCAAAAATGTAAGTCTTTTTTAGTTTGTTTAGCAAACCCCAGTGGTGAGCAATTGTCATTCAAAGTGCGACAGTGCTGAAAGCTGAAAATTGTTCTGGGCAGGAAGGGGGGAAGTGTCCAATATTGAAGTGGTTAAAAGCTTTCACAGATTACCATTTTAGAGTTAAACATGAGCTCTGGTGCTAGAATTATTGCTTTCACTCAATTGCAGTGATACCTCACATGTGTGGTGCAATCACTGTTTACATATGCATTCGGGACCAACATGTGCACTTGCATTTGCACATGAATGCGAGGGTACAGAGCTGCAATACATTTTCTTTAAAACAATTTAAATTTATATTATTTTTTTTTTCCTTTTTTATTTCATTTTTAATTTTTTCTTTCATTCAACTTTATTGGTATCATAAAGGATAAACAACATCCCTTATAAAAGCTTGGGCACTGGCAGATCCTCTTTATGGAGAAATCTGAGGCCTGTTAGACCCTTGATCCCTCTTCTGCCCTCCAAGGCAGCGAATCAAAGAGAAATCCGATTTCCTGCTTCAAAGACCAGTAAAGGTTCACAGCACTGAAACCGGAAATGACAAAATTCTCATTGCTTCCAGCTTCATTCTTAACAGAGAAGATGGGGGAATGAATGCTCCCCCATCTTCTCTGTGGGCAGCTAGCCCAACCATTGTAGCAATCCTGGGCTCCCTGGTGGAATGGTAGAGCCCAGTAACGGTGGCAGATCCCTTCTGAGCCCTGTAAAAGTGATTGGGGGGCTCAGCTCTCTTTTACATGAAAGTCAGTCGCCAGGATCATGGCTGCAGCTCCAGGTTGTATATATATATATATATATATATATATATATATATATATATATATACATTCTGGATGGAAAGCAGTTAAATAAGGATTTTTTTTTAAATGTACTTGTTCATATTCATTTATCATGCAGTAATTAAACAAAACTATATAACAATAATAATATGAACTATTATAGATATAGAGAGATGCCCCCCAATTTGTGATAATATACTATAAAATTCACAAGAGTATGATACCTCAAATTATACTATGATTTAAATATTATACAATTTACAACCAGACTATGGTAATAATTTCACATTGTCACAACATGTACATATGCAACCATTGCATCCAAAGTCCAAATTTGTTAAGCGTATTAAACAATGACTGTTTTTATTCATTCATTATTGTACAGGATTTATATAGTGCCATCAGTTTGCATAGCTCTTTACACAATACAGGTAGAAAGTACATTCACAATACAATGCGATACCAAAGGGTTAGTATCATATGCGCATATGAGTTTACTTACTCTTAAAGTGAGGAGCAAGAGATAAGTGTAATAACTGTTAGGGATGATCTGATATAGAGAGTAGAAGTACAGTTTTTAGGTGGAATCCTACAGATTAGTAAAGGGAAACTGAAATTTAATGCACCGTTCAATGACCTCATGTAGTACCAGAATTGTTTGTATGAACAGCTCCTGAAATAGAACAGTGGAACATAGGCTTCATATGCATTCTATGTTTGACTATTTTAAAAGTCCATTTTATTGTGACTAGGTGTGGGTGGCATCCTGTGGGATTGCTAAGTTTTAGCAAAGTAATTCCTTTATTTTAAAATGGTCCTTCCACTTACCATTTTATTTGTATTTTAATAGGGAATGGTTCTATATTATGTGTGACTTCTTACTATTTAGACCTGATGAGTTGTGGCATAATATATAGTGGTCATGAACTAAAATTTCCCTGCAGAAAGTTAAAAGGATTGGGCAACAGTTACCTTGCCACATAAAGGAAAAGGGATAGGGCAACAATTACTTTTGAACATGAGGTTGTGAGGTTAGGTTTTCTCTTTTTTTTTTTTTTTTTTTTTTTTACTGGTGGTAAGGCAGCATATCAGGGTAACAGAAGAGCATGCTAAAAATTAGAGCAAGCACCTTTTGGTTCCTGCTACCAAATCTGGGAAAACCTGTACTCATTATATGATAAGTGTATTTATCCCAGTACCTCAGTCATTCATGCTTGCACAGCCAAACTCAAATTACATTAATGGACAACTCATGAACCAATTAATAGGCTTTCCATTTCAGTGAATAGAGTGATACTGTTCATCTATGAAGATTTTGGAAGATGCTGAGCAGGCTTCACAGAAAAGATTTCAGGAGGGAAGCATTGTATGTAAGTATATGCTACTGTATATACAAATGTATATACAAATGATTAGTAAGTGGAGAAAGCCACCTTCAGGATCACTTAAAGGACATACAGTTGTGCTCATAAGATTACATACTCTGACAGAATTTATAAATTCTTGGCCATTTTTCAAAGAATATGAATGAAATGAAACACAAAAACTTTTCTTTCACTCATGGTTAGTGTTTGGCTGAAGCCATTTATTATCAATCAACTGTGTTTACTCCTTTTAAATCATTATGAAACACAAAATGACCCTGATCAAACGTTTACATACTCTGTTGATTTTGGCCTGATAACATGCACACAAGTTAACAAAAAGGGATTTAAATGGCTATTAAAGGTAACCATCCTCACCTGTGATCTGTTTGCTTGTGTGTGTGTATAAAAGGTCAATGAGTTTCTGGACTCCTGACAGACCCTTGCATCTTTCATCCAGTGCTGCACTGACATTTCTGGATTCTGAGTCATAGGGAATACAAAAGAATTGTCAAAGGATCTGCAGGAAAAGGTAGTTGAACTGTATAAAACAGGAAAGGTATATATAAAGATATCCAAGGAATTGAGAATACCAATCAGCAGTTTTCAAACTCTAATCAAGAAGTGGAAAATGAGGGGTTCTGTTGAAACCAAACCACGGTCAGGTAGACCAACTAAAAGTTCAGCCACAACTGCCAGGAAAATTGTTCGGGATGCAAAGAAAAACCCACAAATAAATTCAGGTAAAATACAGGACTCTCTGAAAACATGTGGTGTGGCTGTTTCAAGATGCACAATAAGATGGCACTTGAAGAAAGATGGGCTGTATGGTCGAGTCGCCAGAAGAAAGCCATTACTACGCAAATGCCACAAAGTATCCCACTTACAATATGCCAAACAGCACAGAGACAAGCCTCAATCCTTCTGGCACAAAGTAATTTGGAGTGATAAGACCAAATTTGAGCTTTTTGGCCACAACCATAAACACTACATTTGGAGAGGAGTCAAGAAGGCCTATGATGAAAGGTACATCATTCCTACTGTGAAACACGGAGGTGGATTTCTGATGTTTTGGGGATGTGTGAGCTACAAAGGCACAGGAAATTTGGTCAAAATTGATGGCAAGATGAATGCAGTATGTTATCAAAAAATGCTGGAGGAATATTTGCAATCATTAGCAGGAAACTGCGCATGGGACGTACTTGGACATTCCAACATGACAATGATCCAAAACACAAGGCTAAATCAACCTGTCATTGGCTACAGCAGAATAAAGTGAAGGTTCTGGAGCGGCCATCTCAGTCTCCTTACCTCAGTATCATTGAGCCACTCTGGGGAGATCTCAAACGTGCAGTTCATGCAAGACAGCCCAATAATTTACAGGAACTGGAAGCCTTTTGCTAAGAGGAATGGGTAGCTTTACCATCTGAGAAGATAAAGAGCCTCATCCACAAATGCCACAAAAGACTTCAAGCTGTCATTGATGTTAAAGGGGGCAAAACACGGTATTAAGAACTGGGGTATGTAAACATTTGATCAGGGTCGTTTGTGTAGTTTGTGTTGTCATTATAATTTAAAAAGAGTAAACACAGTATATTGATAATAAATGGCTTCAGCCAAACACTAACCATGAGTGAAAGAAAAGTTTGTGTTATCATTCATATTCTCTGAAAAATGGCCAATAAATCATAAATTCTGCCAGGGTATGTAAACTTATGAGCACAATTGTATGTGCTGAGAGTAATATGTAGGCTTCATTGCTGAATCCCTAATCCAAACCAAGCATGTAAATCAGGAATATGGACTTCACTCTGACTTCGCTGACCAGCGTCTCATGTATTGAAGCCAAAGGCAGCACAACAACTATTGTTATTCCCAAGTGAACAACAATACCGGTATACCTATTGCACCTAGTATTGTTTAAATACTCAATGTTGCCTTCATATTAAACTACTCTACCACCTTACAGCAGCACATACAATGGAACAGGGAGTACTGGGATTAGTTCTGTAATGTGCTCCAGGACCTGGATCTGAGAGCTAGCAGAGGTTTCTACATCACAAGATTGACTGAATGGGGTTGCAAATCCTTTGGTTGGTAATATGGTTCCATAGATACCCTGCCTTAAAGTGGATCTAAACCCATTTCATGAAATTTGACCTGGGCACATATATCTGCAGTGTTTTGTTATCTATTCTCAAAGCCCTATGCTCCGTAGCTATCTCCTGCTCCGTTCTTCTGTTTTCAGCCTGATAACTCCAGAAAAGTTCTCTGTCACATATGATAAAAGCAGACAGAGTTTTGTGTTGGGGAGGATGCTATAAATAGATTAGCAGCATTCTGAACAATTCAAGGACAAAGATGTAAGTCTCAACCTATGAGGAGGGGGGTGTGTGTCTTTCCTCCAATCAGCTGTCTTGGCTGTATGCCCAGGCTTCACTGCAGTAGTAACCAGGAAAAGTAAATCTCCTAACACGATGTGCACTTTCAAAACAGTATATAAAGATGAAGACAGCAGATATACGTATACGTGTAAAACTTATGTAGGGAGATTTGTTTCACTCCTGTGTATCATCTGAGACTGTTCATTTCACTGGGTATATGTGAGGGTTTACGTCCACTTTAAGTAGAAGTCTCTATTTAAATTTAGTATTTGCAAGGCTGTATTCAGCCTAAGCTGCACAGATAATCCAGTTTTAGCAACAATTCTTTTTTTCAGATCCTTAAAGAGTTCTTTGCCATGAGGAGGAACCTGAGACCTTGTAACACTAACGAGTCACATGACACCAGGAAGGGAAAATGGCTAATTGGGCCCAATTTGCACATTTTCACTTAGGGGTGTACTCACTTTTGTTTCCAACAGTTTAGACATTAATGGCTATGTTATACAAGCTGTACTACTTTACAATGTAGCAAAGTGTAATTTCTTCAGTGTTGTCACATGAAAAGATATAATAAAATATTTTAAAAAATGTAAGGGGTGTACTCACTTTTGTGAGATACTGTATGTTTATTTTTATTCGCCTGGTCAGTAACTAGGAGGTTTATCGCCAGTGGTGCAGGCTTGGAAAGGTTAAAATTGTTTAGTATTGATCTTTGGAAGTCAATCCTACCTGGGGGAGGAATGTGTATGCCTTTCTGATTCTCCCAGACCGTCTGCCTTGGGAGAATGGCCATGTGCCCTAATGGAGGCCTAGGTTTTGGGCCTAGTATGGCGAGCATATGGACTGAAGCACCATGGAGAAACTTCTGTCTGAATGGGGATCCTGAGAAGCTTGGTCCTCAACTTATTTATTCCCCAAGGATTCGGTAGCTGAACCAACAAATGTCTTAGTCAGGTACTGCTTTCACAGAATGTGGGGCCAGCTTAAAGGTTCTTCACCTGTAAAGACTGTAAGTAATTTTGTCACCTTATCAGGAGTCTGTTATTCCACGGGTTGCCTGCTCCTTAACCCTCTCTCCCAGGAGTGTTGATTGAGAGTCAATAAATTCAATTTCTTGGAACTAAAAGTAAAGGGTGCCCATCTGTACACTTCCACTATTGTAAAGGACGAGATACAGTACCTTATATGCTTTGGAGATAAGGGGGAGGGGCTACAGTTCATATGTGTAATGTATTTAGATGTTTGAAGTTCAGCTTTAATCAACGCTAAATGCAATGCTCTCTCTTAAGCAATATAAAGCCTAATGTAATTTTGAGTTATAGTAATTTAAAATGGATATGCTAAGGCCTGACCTCAAAATGGCATCAGTTTTAAAAGAAAAAAAAAGAAAAATTTTCTTAATATTTATTGAAATTGTGCTATATGTTACATGTACAAATTTTATGAGATTTGGAAGGTCACCTTTATACAGTTTGTTTGTGTTCTGTACAGTAAGGTATTTCAGTAGGTCAGCTCTTGCTTGTTTGACAGAATTGTTTTCTACAAACTTTATGAAACACTAAATGATTATACTTCATGCAGCTGTATATTTTTTTTTCGTGAAGTTAAAAATGAATCAATTGTTAATGCCCTAAAGGGTTCCCAAA
The DNA here is from genome assembly GCF_042186555.1 of Aquarana catesbeiana. Taxonomy (NCBI): domain Eukaryota; kingdom Metazoa; phylum Chordata; class Amphibia; order Anura; family Ranidae; genus Aquarana; species Aquarana catesbeiana. The sequence goes on along the minus strand of NC_133328.1, from coordinate 495,587,788 downwards.
TATATTAAGCTGCAGAAGTCATAGGGGAATCCCAGTGTCAAATAGTGACACTGGGATTCAAATAGTGACAAATAGTGACATAGCATAAAACAGTGACGTTCAGATCAAAGACAAGGCTGATGGCCTCACAGAAGATCCCATTTCTCCACCACCTTTATATATTCCCTTGCACTGCCTCCAGGTAACAAATGTGTTATTGAAATGTTATGCACAGGCAAAGCAGTATCTCTGGGGGAAGTAACAGAGCCAAGGGTGCACACACAAAATCAAAGTCATAATGCTACACAGAGGACTTAGTTGAAAACAACAATATTTACAAGACATTCTATTTGTTCAAACAGTTTCACCATCTGACGTAGGATGGCCACACTGGTAACAATCTAATTCTAATATAACTTGAAAGCTCAATTGCAGGCAACACTTTTGTGTAGCTTTGGGCAGAGTGAAGAAAAGTTTGAACCTATCCCAGTTGGAGGGTTGCTGAGTGATGGTCCAATGATGGGAGACCTGTTCAGTGGTGGTGTCACCCTGCAATACAGCAAAAGGGGAGAGGTTATAACCTTTATCAGGTTATTATCACTGTCTCTTTCTTTCTGTCTTTCTGATTAATAAAAACTTGACATGCTCTTAATGGGTGGACTTCCAATATATTCCAAAATGCAGAGCTCTAGTATCACAACAGAGCTCCTGAGCAATGTGAGCCTTTTTTTCTAAAATAGGTAGATTTGAACTTTCCATTTATCTGCCTTTCTCCATTCTATTTATGGTTAATGGCGTCTTTTCATTTTCCTTTCTCGTCCCACCTGCTGTGGACTATATCATTTCTTCTGTTTGAGCTTGCTTTATTATTTAATTTTGCTTAATCTCTGGCCTCCCCCATTTCCCCAATTCCACTACATTTTTTTTCCTTCTCACTTTTCCTTCCTTCCTTCTTTCTGCCCCCATTCTCTTTGGGACTTGGATTTTGTTGACCATTTTTGACTATTATCAGACCCCTTTTTATCTTTATTTTTTTTTTTTTCTGTCAGCATTACTGGAAATTTACGTGGATTGGAGCAGTTAAGGATCGGAGGCCAACAGGTGGATCACCTCTCCCACACCAAATACTTAAGTAAATGTTTTGATATAGATCAAAAACATTACACAGTTGAATTTTGACAAATGCTCCTGTAACTCTGGGTTTCTGCACAAAGTGTATCTTTGTATGGGCCACTTCACCTTTATGAACTTCTTCAAATAAAAAATATAATCTGAAAAAAAAAAAAACGAAGAATTGACAAAACTAGTTTCCCTTCCCAAGTCTTCCCACAAAAAAGTTTTGGCAGGGGTTGTGCGTTAATACCCATCAAATAAGTTATATTTTGGCCTTTTTAAGTAATCTAGTTAATTGATATTAAATCAAGTAAGCCCTTGCATAAAATTGTTAGTCTTGCTTCCTATTAACTTTGTTCATCTAAAGATACCATGTTATATCAGCGTATTACCAAACCTTCAAACACGTTCAGGAATAATTAACAACACAAATGTATCATCCAGTATTTGTCATTTATTACATGGAAGAAACAATATATACTCGAAAACAGGGGGTTGTCATAATCTCAGTATAATTTAGATCAGAATAAAACACATAGACAGAATCTTATCTAGGCATTTGTCATCAAATAATCAACTCAAAGCATCCACAGAGCGAGCAATGTTCATGAGACATGGCAAAGTGAATACATTTCCTAAGGTGTGACTTCAGCTACATATTCATAGATTAAAAACATTTAACCATTAATAACTATGAAGTGTTCTGGACAAACAACTATTATGAGACGTTTCTTTGTTATACGTAAAATGGATACTCATGACAAAATGGCCATTAAAGCTTTTAGTCTTTACACAGCACTTCCACTGTTTCCACTAGGAGCTGTCACAACTGCCCCATGTACCACCATATTTCTCCTTACATATAGACTGCTAAAGCAATGTAATCAGGCAATGTGAATTTAATAGCCAGCTGTAGCTCACCATCTTCTGAAGGGTTTCCATCGATGCATAGTTCCCTAAAACCAGTCCTAAACACCTGTAAAATAACAGCTACTCCTGCATTAGGCACTAATGCACAACATTTTGGGCAAAATCAGCCCTTTACCAAGTGAATAACCCGATGAAGGAAGGGCTAATGTTGTACAAAATTGATCTGTGTCAGTAGAATAAATGGGATAGTTGTACAACAGCTGTGATATACTCCAAGAGTTTTTGGACTAATACTGTAGACATCTGAAAGAGCCAATCACAAAACAACAAAAAGGAGTATACTTCCGTCAAAGTGCAGCTTGGAAGGTAAAGAAAAATATGTGAAGAAACGATTTAGAAAGATTCTTGTGGACTTACAGTATGAATGTGTACACATATACTATATATATCTTCTTAAAAAATTCACGGCAGTCCATTATACTGAATGGGAAGACTGTAAAACATTTTCCCATTGTCACTGGGCACTGAATGGTAGTAATCTCCAGATTCTGCAATAAAACCAGGGAGCACAGTAGTTTGTTGGAGGTTAGTAGCACTTGTTAATTTGATCAAGGCTGAAGTTTACGGAGGATAAAGTAAACAATGCAAACTGCAGACACCATCAGTTTCCTCTGGTCAGTGAAGTGTGGTCTGTTCCATTTACACTTCACAACAACATCTGATGGGCTTTGTCAGTGCTGCACAGAGTAATTAAACCTGAAATCAATAGCAGGCATTTGTCATGTTTACAGCCGCTCTTTCTGCTGGGTTAAACTCATCAGTTTAGTGCCGTTCTGTTTTACTGCTGAGACACGCTCCATTATTTCTTCAGGTACAGTTGAGATATTCAGTTACAGTACAGGTCCAATAGTTTGAATACATCAGTAAGATTAAAAGGGGCACAAAATGAACATTTTTATTTAATTTATCCCCTGTATTCTCAAGAGTTCCATCTTCATTTTTCTTTCCTCCTACACTTTTACAAAAATATGATTGCGCCGGCTTCATATATTCTCAAGCTCCTCTATTGACAGCTTGAAGGTGAGTGCAGGGGACAGGCCAGTGGCTGATGATCAGTCTATATTTCATGCAGCTACAACCTTGTTCTGCTTGTTTTTCTCAGCATGTTGAGCAGAAGAAGTGAAACTTTAATGAAGAAAGTTTATTTACTTATTAGTCTCCCTACCATGGTTATCGATCATGCTTAACCACACTTAGGGGGTGATTTACTTGGGGGGTGAAGTGAAGAGCAGTGGTCACTGTACTCATCCAGCGAGGGAATTTAAGAAATAAAAACTTTTCTTACACAAACCTGCATTTTAGTGTTACTAAATCGCTACCCTTACTATAACATGCATGCACAGATTGGCACATTGGGACCCTGAGTGATGCTCAGTTATAAGCATCCTTATTTAAAGGAGAACTTTACTGCATATTATCTGCTGCAAAATAGGGAAAAAAAACATGGCTTTTTAACACCATTCGCTTGCAGCTATATGAATTTTGGACATATTTTACTGCATGAAATCAAGTGTGCTTTTAACATGCTTTGATGTACATTTTTTAGGGCGCCTTAACCCTTTTATGACCAGAAGTCACAAGAGAATGCCCAGACCACGTTTAGCAGTGGGAATCTGTATAGGTTAATGTGCCAATAGAAAAACTAATTTGCCTACCTAAATAATTTTTTTTAAGTTTTTTTAAAGCTAATTTCACCATTGTAATACATCTATTGGAGCGGACTTGCATTTCTGTCTATCCATTCTTAAGATTTACATAGACAGCATATCCAGGTTGGTCACCTGATTTGTGATTGGACAGGGAATGAGAGGCACAGGCTGATAATGGTAATTTATCTTGGAAAAGAAAGGAGAGGGGGGGGCAGGAAGGGGGAAAAGAAAGTGAAACTGATTATAGTCCCATGTGGAAATGGTGGATATGGTAAATGTTATTCCATTTAATATAATTAAATAAATAGATGGTAAATCAGGAGGCTGTTTTAAGTATAGCGCTTTTCAATAACATTTAAATCTTTCCATAAGAGAGTACGATACACTGATGATAGTCCATCAATAAAAAGTGACACTTAAGCGATCTGTCAGATAACATAAACCCACATCCAATATATCACCAAATCAGGGGAGCAGAGCAATGAGCTTTTGCATCACCTGTCCTGGCTGTAAGGGGGTGTGCGCGCATTACCACCTAACGCGTATGCGCGGCCAGCACGGATATGGAAACAAGCCGGCCGCCACAGAGCTAAAGCAGGAGAGCGAGCGTCCCGATATGGGACAGAAAGAGTGAGAGCTCCCTCTAGTGGAACCTCCACACCAAGCACACAATGAGCCGCAAAGCGCATGACAGCCCCTAGGAACAATGGCTCCGGGAGCTAAATGACAATAAGTCACTAGGTAGAAGGGGTGTACTGGAAAGAGGCCACCTCAAACTAGTCCCGCAATGCCGCAGCCTAACCCGCATCAAGGATGCGTGGAATATAGCCGGAGCTACCCGGCTGCACATTCACCCACAGTTCTCTACATGCAGTTAGGACACTGGATCACAGAGACAGACAAGACAAACATTTCACATCTATGTTAGAAAAATAAAGAAAATCAGAACATAATGTACAATATAATAACATCACATACTATACATACAATATTGAATCAAAAAATGTTCAATGCACTATGCAGGTTGAGTAACCCGTTTAATATACTAGAACTAAATAAACAGTTGAGTTGGAACCACCATTGACCACATGAGAAGTTGGCAAATAGATACCTCACATGTCATGCTTTAAAATTGCGCACACTCGTGGTATGATGCCAAACTTCAGTACTTAAAAATCTCCATAGGCGAAGCTTTAAAAACGTTTACAGGTTACATGTTTAGGGTTACAGAGGAGGTCTTGAGCTAGAATTATTGCTCTCGCTCTAACTTTCACGGTGATACCTCACATGTATGGTTTGAACATCGTTTACTAATGCGGGCGCGACCTACGTATGTGTTTGCTTCTGCGTGCGAGCATGCGGGGATGGGCACTTTAATTTATTTTATTTTTTTGATTGTTTATTTTATTTTATTTTTTTTATTTTTACACTTTCCCTTTAAAAAAAATATTTTTTGATCACTTTTATTCCTATTACAAGGAATATAAACATTTCTTGTAATAAGAATAGTGTGTGACAGGTCCTCTTTATGGATGTGTTGTCTATAAGACCCCACATCTCTCTAGGCTGGAAAGCCTGAGATAAAAAAAAAATGAACAATCTCAGACTCTCCTGCTGAGTCCCTGGCATTGTTTACTTCCGCCGGCCTGGACGTGGCATCATAACGTCGCGTCTGGGCCTCCGAAAGTCATAGAGATTGCCGGGGACCATCTGTCCCTCGGATTTTTCTATAACTTTCTTCCAAAGCCACCGATTGCATCGGGAGAAGCCTGGAGAAGCACTGGAGGGCGGCGAGAGGCGTCCCCTCCTGCCACCTGTAAGAACAATCAAACGGCTGAACAGCCGCTATAATTGTTCTTATTGTGTAGGGAATCATCAGCTGAAAAAAAATGATATCTGAATGATGCCTGCAGCTACAAGCATAATTCAGATATCCCCACTGAAAACCCAGGACGTCATATGACGTTCAGCGGTATGGAAGTGGTTAAAGTGGCTCTAAAGGCTGGACATTATTTACCTTAATGCATTCTCAGCATTAAAGTGTTTCTAAAGCCTTAAGGTTTTTTTACCTTTATGCAATTATGCCTATAATATCACTTTAACACAAAGGCAGGTCATTTGTTTCATCCTTCCTTTTCTGAAAGAAACAAAAGCCAGAAAAAGAAGCAGACAGTGAACATTTTAGTGTTCCCTTACATTGGTGGTCAGTTGAGAAGGAACCACCCTATCTTGATGATCAGTAGGAGAGAGGCCCATTTACATTGGTGTTCAGAGGAAGAAGGACCTTTGGTGGTCATACCGTAGTACTGTTCCCTTACATTGATGGCCAGTAGGAGATGGCTCCCTTACACTGGTGGTCAGGGAGAGGAAGAATGCCTCTCACATTGGTGGTAATTGGGAAAATGTCACCTTTATAGATAGCTAAAAAGATCACTTGTATGAGTGGTTACCTAGGGAAGAGGGGAAAAACTCTATTGGCCCCACACCACTTACTCTGCCAGGTGAAGTTGGCCTCATATCTGCAGGCACCAACAGGCAGTAGGTCAGTTTGCCACTGCTCACTACCTTTAGCGACCTCTGGAGGAACCCAAGTTGAAAATAGCTGCCTATGTAAAGCATTCTCAGACAAGAATGGGCTTGTCCTTCATATCGTTATTAGTAGTAGTAAAAATATGTTTGCTTTTACAAAGTAAGTAATTCATATAGTGTACATTGCCTTTTCTATGGGATATAGAAAAGCCTCAAAAAGTGTAATGTGCAAAAAAAAGTGTTAGAATTAAGGAAATTTACTATACCTTTTAACTTTTCATGTACAATCTAATTTTTCATCTCCCTAATAGAGCGGACTGAAATAAGGAGATAAATTCCACTGATTGGTTATCAGTCTTAATGTTGGGAGGCTATGAGGTAGTGAGATTTTACTTAAAAGGCTTTTGTTTGCTGTAGCTAAGCTCTGTGATTGGTAAAATAACTTGAGTAACCAAGTGGATCGGTTTAGCTTACTAATGAATTATGTGCAGTATTAAGTGTAACTGAAGGAATGAAAAGGAGATTTTTGTACATTTTATTCGTATAAGGTCATTATATATTGCAATAAATATACAGTGGGGACAGAAAGTATTCAGACCCCCTTACATTTTTCACTCTTTGTTGTATTGCAGCTATTTGCTAAACTCATTTAAGTTAATTTTTTTTCCTCATTAATGTACACACAGCACCCCATATTGACAGAAAAACACAGAATTGTTGAAATTTTTGCAGATTTATTAAAAAAAGAAAAACTGAAATATCACATGGTCCTAAGTATTCAGACCCTTTGCTGTGAAACTCATATATTTAACTCAGGTGCTGTCCATTTCTTCTGATCATCCTTGAGATGGTTCTACACCTTCATTTGAGTCCAGCTGTGTTTGATTATAGTGATTGGACTTGATTAGGAAAGCCACACACCTGTCTATATAAGACTTTACAGCTCACAGTGCATGTCAGAGCAAATGAGAATCATGAGGTCAAAGGAACTGCCTGAAGAGCTCAGAGACAGAATTGTGGCAAGGTACAGACCTGGCCAAGGTTACAAAAAAATTCTGCTGCACTTAAGGTTCCTAAGAGCACAGTGGCCTCCATAATCCTTAAATGGAAGACGTTTGGGATGACCAGAACCCTTCCTAGAGCTGGCCGTCCAGCCAAACTGAGCTATCGGGGGAGAAGAGCCTTGGTGAGAGAGGTAAAGAAGAACCCAAAGATCACCGTGGCTGAGCTCCAGAGATGCAGTCGGGAGATGGGAGAAAGTTGTAGAAAGTCAACCATCACTGCAGCCTTCTACCAGTAGGGTTTTATGGCAGAGTGGCCCGACGGAGGCCTCTCCTCAGTGCAAGACACATGAAAGCCCGCATGGAGTTTGCTAAAAAGAACACCCGAAGGACTCCAAGATGGTGAGAAATAAGATTCTCTGGTCTGATGAGACCAAGATTTTTGGCCTTAATTCTAAGTGATATGTGTGGAGAAAACCAGGCACTGCTCATCACCTGTCCAATACAGTCCCAACAGTGAAGCATGGTGGTGGTAGCATCATGCTGTGGGGCTGTTTTTCAGCTGCAGGGACAGGACGACTGGTTGCAATCGAGGGAAAGATGAATGCAGCCAAGTACAGGGATATCCTGGATGAAAACCTTCTCCAGAGTGCTCAGGACCTCAGACTGGGCTGAAGGTTTACCTTCCAACAAGACAATGACCCTAAGCACACAGCTAAAATAACGAAGGAGTGGCTTCACAACAACTCTGTGACTGTTCTTGAATGGCCCAGTCAGAGCCCTGACTTAAACCCAATTGAGCATCTCTGGAGAGACCTAAAAATGGCTGTCCACCAACGTTTACCATCCAACCTGACAGAACTGGAGAGGATCTGCAAGGAGGAATGGCAGAGGATCCCCAAATCCAGGTGTGAAAAACTCATTGCATCTTTCCCAAAAAGACTCATGGCTGTATTAGATCAAAAGGGTGCTTCTACTAAATACTGAGCAAAGGGTCTGAATACTTAGGACCGTATGATATTTCAGTTTTTCTTTTTTAATAAATCTGCAAAAATGTCAACAATTCTGTGTTTTTCTGTCAATATGGGTGTTGTGTGTATATTAATGAGGAAAAAAATGAACTTAAATGATTTTAGCAAATGGCTGCAATATAACAAAGAGTAAAAAATGTAAGGGGGTCTGAATACTTTTTGTCCCCACTGTAGGTGCAATGGCTATAAGTTAGGTGATTATCTTCTATCCTTGGCAATATGCAGAACTGATTTGTATAAAATGAAAAATGTCTAAGCGACTACAAAATAAGTATTGAGGCTGGTTTATTTATGTAGCCTAAATTGTGTGAATATTCACTTCATTTATCCAATCATGTGAAAAGTAAATCCATGTTTACTTATTTCATCTGCACATGATTGGATAATTGAAGTGACTATTCAATTCACTTCAATTTATTGTGTAAAGATCCTCAACTCAGCTCAGCATTTCTAGGTGAAGTGGAATGAAGTCAAAAGTTGATCTAAAGTAGAACTATGGCCTCCCATGAAAAATTTGCACTGCAGCACTTTTATTATAGGTACATTTGTGCTTACGGTTTTCTCTTGGTCCCCCTGCAAAGTCCCACAAGTACATGTTGATGTTGCAGAGAAATTCACTTTATTACAACTTCCAAGTGGCATTGATGCTGGATTGTTCCTGTATTCAAAGCAGAGTTGCCACTCTGATGTAGTCTGTGCCTAATTGCACTACAGTGGGATAAATACATGTAGCAGGTACATGGCTATGACCATTGTTACTGCTGATTCATAAGCATGTAGCTTGTTAGTCAGCATTTGACCAGGTCTAGTCATGCCCACTGCTTTCTGGATTGATAGCTTTGTTGCGTAAACCCTCTCACCGTGAGCTACAGTGTCTGGTAGGGGGAACATGAGACACAAATGAAGTAGGATTTATCTTACTTAGGGAAGGTAAAAGAGGCTTGTGCATCACATAGTAACTGGACTTGGTACTAGTATAGACGATTATGCAACAGCTTTCAGTTGTACATTAAGAATTAACAGATGCCGTCACTTTTTTCTCCAGTTTTTCACTTTTCCAGTTTTTCACTTTTCCAGTTTTTCACTTTTAATGATTGTTTCCAGTTGTCTCACAGATTGTAATTATAGTCACACATTTTCACATTTATATACAGATTGTAATTACTCTGCTGAATGGATGCATTTATTAAGACAGTGCTTAGTCCTATGATGATGTTAACACAAGCAGTTAAAGTGCAGTAATCCATCACCACCAAAGGGACTCACATTTTAAACTGTGAATACTGATGATTAAAGTGATTTATAAATTGGGAGACTCTGGCAAATTCATCAAATTGCATCTTTTTCATTAAGGTTGATTGTCTGCAGAAGTAGGTTCAGTTTGCAAAGTGAATGTTCCCTTAGCTTGGTGAATGTAGTGAAAATTCGCTTTGCAGATAATACCCAATCACAAGCAAAGAAAGTGTTAAAAATGTGTTTGCATATAATTGGATGATGAAAGTCAGCAGAGCTTCACCTCATTACCTTGGTGATTGAACAACCTATTTGCCTTTAGTAAGGTAGAGGACCACTTGCCATTTACTTTGTTGTTTGGAGCATGGCAGTGAACCTCCCAAGATGCAAATTTGGTGTGCTCTCTGCTCCTGGGGTGACCTCTAGTCACCTGCCAATGGGATCAACTGTTATGGCCAAAGGGGGAACTGATGAGAGAATACCCATTCATAACTCTTATGTCTTGCTGAGGCTCAGTTATGCCCCGTACACACGGTCGGATTTTCTGACGGAAAATGTGCGATCGGAGCGTGTTGTCAGAAATTCCGACCGTGTGTGGGCTCCATCGGTCTTTTTCCATCGGATTTTCCGACACACAAAGTTTGAGAGCAGGCTATAAAATTTTCCGACAACAAAATTCGTTGTCAGAATTTCCGATCGTGTGTACACAAATCCGACGCACAAAGTGCCACGCATGCTCAGAATAAATAAAGAGATGAAAGCTATTGGCTGCTGCCCCGTTTATAGTCCCGACGTATGTGTTTTACGTCACCGCGTTCAGAACGATCGGATTTTCCGACAACTTTGTGTGACCGTGTGTATGCAAGACAAGTTTGAGCCAACATCCGTCGGAAAAAATCCTAGGATTTTGTTGTCGGAATGTCCGATCAATGTCCGACAGTGTGTACGGGGCATTAGAGCGCAGGGTTCCTGTTTGGCGGCATGCTCTGCTGCACTGAATAGTGAATTGGTATTAAATTAAATAGCATGCCATAATGTATTTTCAGATTTTGTACATATTTCCAGTTTTATAAGTATACCTAAAATGTGCAGTATGAATTATATATTTGTAGTTGTCCTTGCAACCTTTGGAAATCTGTCAATATGCTGGGGGACAGTGTCCAGAGTTGTATTCACATACTGCATCCAGGAGACAGGCTGCTCATGTAATCCAATACAGAGCAGCTCTCCTGCCTCTAAACAGCACCTTCTAGTGGTGGCCAGGAACTTTTTGGGGGGCTGCAGGGGCAAATGCATAATTCATTGTTATAGTCCATTTATTATTTCATAGAAATCAAATATGTTTAAGTTATTCTTTTTTAACTCTCTAATGCAGGCAGCACTGGAGGCAGCACTAACAGAAAATACCACACTAGCTTCCGAATATAAGACTTTTCAAGAAAGCTATTTGGATGAGAAAGACAAGTTATTGGTCAATTATGAAAGCAGGCTGAGGAGAGAAGCAACAATACGAGACTACTTGCAGGTAAGATAGGATCATCTTGAAGGTATTACTAGAATAACCGTGTCTACTTATAGGGTTCATATAATGAATGCAGGAATGTGTATTGCCTCTAGTAAATGTGTGCAAACATATCCTGAAACAAGACAGAAGATCGTTCTGGAACTAAAGTATCACTTCTTGCTGACATTATATTCTCGGAGTTGAATGCAACTCGAAAGTTGCATGTGACATCCCTAAGGCCCCTTTCACACAATGTGGACCGTTTGTTCGTTTTTTATCCCTCCGTTGACGGATGAAAAACGGACATCAATGCATCTCAATGGAAAAACGGATGATCATCCATTTACATTCACTTCTGTCAACACCCGATTTTTTTGGAAGGGATCAAAGCCCTATTATTCTTCCATTTAAAAAACGGATTGGACGAAAAATGGATGCAAATGGACAAAAGGTCAGTTTTTGCATGAAAGAATGGCTCCGGGACTCAAGTTGTTAAGAACTCTAGCAGGCAGATGGAAAAAACTGATGTAAAAGCTGATGACAAACTGATGTAAACTTCATACATTTTTTCTTTCAAAAAAGTGACTGAACCGATGAAATGATCCGTATGTGTAAAAGCGGCCAAAAAGATCATTTAGTCCTAAAAGGCTTTCTATTTGCCTAAGAACAGTGGGACAGATTTATTTACACTGTAACAAGAAAAGAACTGTTGGTAGGAACCAATAAAGTTAATTTTTCAAATCTGAATCATTTAACAAAAAAAAAAAAAACACTGTACTCTTATAGTATTTTCTAAGCAGATTTCCTGCTTACATAGATACATAAATCTGTACCAGCATACATACAGCTATCTACATGCAAATGTTGCTCAGCAGTAACTACTCCAGCAGCCGAATGGGCACCAGCTAGTGGTGGTTGGGTACCTGGAAACAAAATGCATAGCAGAGCAGACACGGACCTGTCACCCGCCTGCTTAGCGGGGATCAGCGGAAAGATCCCCCGCTGACCAGGCGGATCTGCTGGACAGAGGTTGAAGGAAAACCTTTGGTAAGACTTTGCACATCTTCTGTGTGTCTCTTGGCCGCAAGAGTCAACTTCTTCTAAAGAGAGCTAAAGTCCATGCACCTGAAACGTATTAAGGTGATTTAAACTGAAAGTTAGGCTGTCACAAATGTAGAAAAAATGCATTAACAAAAACCCAGAGAAGCAATCTAGTGATTTGTTTAAAATATTCAGATCAGTTAAGAGAAGAGTTGTGACTGATTGCTGTGGGTCACTACCTTGTGACATTGCCATAGCTGTTTTGTCTGTTGATTGATTACCCCAGATTGTGTGTTTATGTACATTTATTTGTTCATTTTGTTCAATTTATTACAAATCTGTGATATAAGTGAACAAAAAAAAAAACATGCAAATATAAAGACAGGCTAGGAAGAACTTTTATCAAGTATGCTAGAGCGGCCCTTTCATTCTAATATGAAACTATTGTAAGGATCATTGCACTAATGCAGGAGGATTTGTGATAATGTTGCAGAAATTTTTACTGTCAAAACGGAACTGCAGTGTAATGGCTTTTGTTATCATGGCTTCTAATAACTACTCAGCATAAATTGACCCCACATATGTTAAACTGAAATAATATGTCAAGCACATAATAAGATAAAGGAGACATGTAAGATGCCTTGTCAATTCTGTTATAACGCGTGGGATAATTTATCAGACATTTGTTAGCAATTTCTACTACATTTAGAACAAAACTTTACTATAGAGAAGAAAGGGTCAAAGCACATCTCTAAAATGTAAAATGACTTGTTAATGTATAACTAAAGGCAAAACTTTTTTTTTTTTAGTTTTGGATAGCGTGGTGAGGGATTAGAACTAGGGTTGCCACTTTTTCTTCAAGCCAAACCTGTACACTTTAGCTGAGCACAGTAACATTTTTTTCTTTAGTATATATTATAAGATTGTAACGAGCCACAGTCCTGTCTGAATAATGTGTCCAGTTTTCAGGTGGATTGAAACCCGGACACATGATTCAAAACCCGGTCTGTCCGGGTGAATCCCAAATTAGAACACCTGTCAGTTTTTATTGCTGTCTGTGCCCCTGTTAAGAAAAATCTCCCTCTCTATTTGTCCTGTTTACCATTAATATTGAAAGTGAAAGTAAAAGAAAATCCCAAATTTTGGGTTGTCCCCAGAAACATAATAGAACGAAAATCTTCCAATGGGGACACTAGTTCTGGTGACCTGGGGGTCCCCGAGGAATTCCCTTAATTTGCAGGGATTTCCTCTCACTTCCTGTTTGGCTTTCAGACAGAAAATGAAGGGAAATCTCTGCAATAGCACACAGATGGCGAAACAAAAATCTGACAGTGGTTATAACCTTCCCTTGCTCAATCCAAAATGAAAAAATAAATGTTTTGCCTATAGCTCTACTTTAAGTAGATGACCCCTGCTGTGTAAAACACACATATGTTGACCTGCTTTAAAAGGGAACTATAGACTAAGGAATTTAGGTCATTAAAAATGCATGGTAATTGTGTTAAATGAGAACTGAGCTTCTTAACTAAATGGCAATAAGAACTTTGTATACACATTCTCTTCTGCCCAAAAAGATAGAATTCTACTATCTGCTCGCAAAGCCTCATTGGCAAATACATACCAAGAAAATGGATATAAAATACTCACTATGTGGCACAAAATGCCTCAACTTTGATTGTTACACATTTTCTGGGAATGCCTAGTGCTTACCACTTTTTGGTCATAAATTCAATCCTCCATCAAAAATCTAACCGGATGGTCCGTACAGACTCACCCACCACCTATCTTTTACATAATACGCAAATATCATATAAACACTACAAAAACTCACTCCTGAGACATCTTCTGAATGAGGCAGCTCTATGGAAAACAACTGATCCACCTACCGTAGTACATTGCTGCACTAGAGTGTCAGGCATTCAACTTATGGAGCAATTGACCTAATTTCTCAAAGACCAATCTGAGAAACATTTCAAAATTTGGACTCCCTGGCTGTTACACAAAGACACCCTATAAGCTGCATTGTCACTGGTCTTGGGGGTGGTGTAGGGGGGAGAAAGGCTCCCCTCCCACCCCCTCTTTTTTTTTTTTCTTTCTTTCCCTAGCTTTTACATTTTTAGTCTTCCTCCCGCTCTTACTCTTCTACCGGTTTACTTATTCCTTCCCATGGTTCATTTAATTCACTTAATCCAAATAAAAAGACTGGGAGGGGGCCAAGATACAGCTGTTACTGATGAGCAGCATAACTACATCACTTGATGGACTTTATACGCAAACGGTATACTTGACCTGATTGTTGGAATGTATGCTAACGCTTCTGTATACAGTGAGATTTCTGGACACTGTGTTACTAGTCCTTTGTCCTGGTCTATTTAAATAAAGAATAAAAAAAAATGCATGGTAATTATGTAAGCAACAGTCTGAAACAATATTTACTATTGCATATGATTTAAGTCACTTTTCACATTTTCACAATTATTTTTTTGAAGTATTTCACAAAAAAGAATACAAATTTAAAACAAAGAATGTGTATCTTCTGCAATGTAAAATACAGAGTGAATGGGTAAAAGTCTAAACATTATTAAACATAAAAAAAACATAGAGTAAGGCCTCGTACACATAGTTTGACTGTTGGACGACCGAGCGTCTGATTTTTGTCAAAAGCGCGTGTGCAGGATTTTGTCTAGCATACTAACTATCCGCAAATTGTCGTTTGACAAACACAAACATAGTGATGTACTATGAGAGTATAAAGAGGAAGTTCATTTCTCAAGCGCCACCCTTTGGGCCCCTTATGCTAAATTCGTGTTAGTAGAAGTTAGTAGAATTTTGGTGAGCACTGATTTGCGTTTTTCAGATCGTATAAAACAAATGCCTTTTAAAATATGTTTGGCATAACTACATCAGTATCACCAGCAGAGCAGCTTGATTATTATCCCATTAAAGAAGATGAGAATGTGCACTGCATTTCGACATTTCATCAGCTACGAATATTAATCTAGATTACGAACAGTAGTTTACAAGACCAAACTCTTCCGGCTCGTTCCTTGATTCCGAGCATGTGTGTTTGTACTTTTGACCTTTGTGCAATGATTTCTATACTGACCATCCGAAAATCAGATGTTGAGTTCACATCCGACAAAAATTTTATAGCCTGCACATCCAGCTTTTGTCTGATGAAAAAGTCAAATCGGCTGTCGAAAGCACCATACTAATGATACGAAAATCCGCAGACAGCTCGTCTTCAGACTTTTCCCTTCTGATTTTCGTACCGTGTGTACGAGGCCAAAGACACTTTTCCAAATAGGAATCTTCAGAGTCAGCCGAGTGCACCATCAATGTAGGGTAACCCCATAACTTGTTCAAAACTCTAAATGATGCATTAACAAGGCGCATTTCAGGCTAACTGTGCAATAAACATCAGACCAACTACAAATTGTGCTTCCAAGCTTAGGGTCAGCTCATAAACCATAATGGCTTGGAGATGCACTTGTTAATAACTGTATATTTTCAGAGAAGAGGACCTATACCTCTAGGAAAAGGAAACTGCATCCCTCGTCACCCAGAAGCTGGTCTTCACTACAGTTAGTAGTAGCTTTTCTAGGTTTAGAGGTAGTAGGCGAGAAGACCCAGGAGATAAAATAGCAGAGACAAAGTAGAGAGAAAGAGGAGAGGGGAAAGGTTAAGATTGAAAGTAGGGTATGACCTCACACGCCGAGTCCCACCATTCTAAAACTGCCTGTATCGGGTATGAATCTTGGATCTCTAGTCAGGTACTTGACCCATGGGTCCCAAACTTTCTCAAACATCCGCATTTTATCTTTCAAGATCGCTGACATGTGCTCATTAATCATAATCCAAGAATGTTTATGCTTGAGCTGTTCGAATGGCAAGACTGCCAGTTTCCAACATTTTGCAATAATAATTTTTGCTAATATGAATATAAAAGCATTGAGACGTCTCTGGGGTATTGAAGCTGACTCCACCCTACAGCCCAGCAGAGCCTGTCTCTGGGATTTGCCCAGGTTTACTTGGGTGAGGGTGTAGATAAAGTTGTACACCCTAATCCAGAAACACCTTACCTTAGGGCACTGCCACAATATGTGGTACATTGTCCCTTTGTGTCCACATCCCTGGAAACACAAGAGAGATAGTTGGCCATCCTTGCCGGTACTATGTACCATCAAAGTAGCTTTATAATTTGCTTCAATAACAGAGGTATTAATGAGAGATTTAGAAGCTTCCTGGGCTGTAGAGTGTCATTTGTCTAGCTCAGTGGTTTCCTGGAGGTAAAGTTCCCATTTTTTCAATGTAACCATGTTTAACAGGGGTATTTGTTAAAATAGTATGGATTTCTAAAGTATTCCCCCGGATTTTATCAAACTTCTGACACAAAAATTCCATGGAGGACTCACATTGGGGGTTTACAAGAAATTCTTACCTGTGAAGGTAAATCCCTCAATTTATATGTTATCTCTTGTTGAACCATCACTATGCGGTCAGCCCACCTTTCTATTCAATTGTAAGCAACGTTCAGAATTCTTTTTTTTTTTTCCGCTTTATCGAATGCCCATAGAATATTATTTCATAGCTTTGCTTGTCAGAGGAAAAAGTGCATCCTGTTCATGTGCTTTGATCTTTATTTGTAGTGTTTACTCATGCATATTCAAGAAAAGACTCTTCCTCCATACACACTTCTGAGCATTGAGTTCACCTGTAGTAAAATAAGTTGAATGTGCACAAAATCTGTATATACTAATGGTGCCTCCCACAATTGTCCTAAGTGGTCTGCAGTCATGTGCCCACAGATGCTTAGTCACTGCAAATTGATCACAATGTCTAAACTGTCTTGTCTTTCTTAAAATGGACCAGTGGAGCCAAAATGGCGTAGCTGGAAAAAATACAAAGTGATATTGCCATTTATGCTGAAGACAAAAAAATTATGTAGAAATATCAAGCTCACTAGGATATGGACATACAATATTATAGACAATATTACACAAAGGCAATAAGAGAAATTAAAGTAAATCTAAAGCCCACACTTTTATTTTAGTTTTAGATAGAGTAGGGAAGGATTAAAACCAGATTTATTTGCTGTACATGCCCTATAGAGGATATTTCACTATGTTACATAGGCAGAGCAAGAGGAAATCACTCCAAAATGAGAAAACCCCTTTTCAGACAGTTGCCATTGAAACAAGTGCCTCCATTGGAAGAATTTCCCTGTATTTGTGCTCTAGGTACAACTCCAAATTTTGGATTTTCCCTCGCATAAAGTTCTGGCATCAATTGTCACCAGTAGTGTGAATTTCCACTGTAGGAACACAGACAGCAATTATAATGGATTCAAAAAAGATTCATCCTCTCTATTTGTCACAGAGGATCTCTTATGCCCCGTACACACGGTCGGACATTGATCGGACATTCCGACAACAAAATCCTAGGATTTTTCCCGACGGATGTTGGCTAAAACTTGTTTTGCGTACACATGGTCGCACAAAGTTGTCGGAATTTCCGATCGCCAAGAACGCGGTGATGTCAACCACGTACAACGAGACTAGAAAAGGCCATTTCAGAACTAAGAGCGGCACCCTTTGGGCTCCTTTTGCTAATCTCGTGTTAGTAAAAATTTGGTGAGAGACGATTCGTGCTTTTTCAGACTCGTGGCTTTCAGATAGTTTTCTGCGGTTCAGTTTGTGCTTGTGGGTTTGTATCTGCTCTTCAGTGCATGCAAACAAGCTACGCGTGACTTATTTATTTATTTTATTTATTTATTTCAGGTACTTATATAGCGCCGTCAATTTACGCAGCGCTTTACATATACATTGTACATTCACATCAGTCCCTACCCTCAAGGAGCTTACAATCTAAGGTCCCTAACTCACATTCATACATACTAGGGACAATTTAGACAGGATACAATTAATCTACCAGCATGTCTTTAGAGTGTGGGAGGAAACCGGAGTACCCGGAGGAAACCCACGCAGGCACAGGGAGAACATGCAAACTCCAAGCAGGTAGTGTCGTGGTTGGGATTCGAACCAGCGACCCTTCTTACTGCTAGGCGGAAGTGCTACCCACTGCACCACTGTGCCACCCACGTGACTTGGATTAGTGTTCTTGTTCGTTCGTTGCTGATTTCAGGTCGCTCTTCACAGGCCTTGCTGTTCTTCAGTGCGTTCTGTTACTTCGTTCTGAGCAGCCGACCGTTTTCTAGCCATGTTGCGTATACATACTCCTCGTAGAGTTCGTGCTGTGCGGGGGCTTGGTGTTGGGCTCCTGACCTTGACACAAGTCCAGTCCATGAACAGGGTGGGAAGGAGTTCATGGACCAAGAATTGGTTGCTTCAGCGTGACCAGTTCTCTCATATGCCTTTGCTCCGTGAGATCCGTGAGAATAATCCTGATGATTTCAGGAACTTTCTCCGGATCACAGACCCCCTATTAACCCTGTATTTCACCTTTTGTTGGCTTCACTGACCCCCTATATCAGCAGGCAGGATACCTGCATGAGGCAAGCCATCACTCCGGAGCAGAGGCTCGTCGCTACCCAGCGGTACTTGGCGACAGGGAGAAGCCTGCAGGACCTCAAGTTCTCGACAGGCATCTCCCCCCAGGCTCTGGGTATCATTATCCCAGAGACCTGTTCTGCCATCATCCAGGTCCTGCAGAAGGAGTATATGAAGGTAAGATTTTTATCCTTTAATATCACATTTTATTGTATTTAATGTTTGATAATATATTGTATTTCTTTCCTCATTCCCTAATTACCATGATTGTAATATGCTGTGAATGTCCCCTTTGTCCTCATGCATGCTGGAATTTTTTTTTTTCTCCTTCATACATATTTGCCTTCACTTACCTCCCCAGCATGGTCTCCTGCCCTATATTCACATCATGTAGTCACTTAACAATGTATTTTATCAGCTCCATAGTAGTGCTTTACCCCAAACACCCCTAAAATGTTTTGAAATCTGATTTGTGCATTAAATTCAGGCAGAGTGCCAGAGGCTTTTTTTTGTGGTGTCCCCAAATCATTTTTAACCCTCCCTCCCCCCAACTGCTAAGTCAGCTGATCCCAATTCTCTATCTATCCTCAATCATCTATCTGCTGACTTTGCCAAACCCATACACACTATACCCACCTCTTTTGTGGTCAGATGTATGGATGAATTCCGCAAAGCATGTAGTGCAAGGGCCTGCCTGAATACTTTTAAATGGTACTGTTTAAATTTTTTGTATCCTATTATTATCTTGCTAGGTAATAACAGAATGTCCAAATGTGCTCAAATGTGTACAGTGTGTATTTATATCTTTGTATTATGACACTTCTTACCTGTCCAGTGGTCTGCCAATAGTGTAACTAAGGAGGGGCTGTTCCAAGTAATACCCATTATTTAGGCATTCATCTCTCGATGAAGTGGAGAGGGTTACCTGTCGAAGATCCCCCCCTATAATGTTAGAAATGGCCCATGAGGGGGGGGGGGGATATGATAGGTGTACCTTATACTTTGGTATTGTAAAATTCCCCTTAATAAATTTTATCTGGATGTTGGCCAAGAATGTTTGTGTCTAATCTGCTTTCCATGTTTGTGCAAAAATACTAATTTTTGTTTTCCTCAAAAGTTTCCTTCCACGCCACAGGAATGGCAGACTGTGGCCTCCCACTTTGCCCAGCGGTGGGACTTTCCTAACTGTGGAGGGGTAATTGATGGGAAACACGTCCACATTGTCCCACCACCCAACTCGGGGTCGTACTATTATAATTACAAGGGGTTCAATAGTATTGTGATGTTAGCGGTGGTGTCGGCTAATTACGAGTTCCTGTATGTGGACGTGGGGAAGAATGGCCGGATGTCCGATGGTGGAGTCATCGCCCAGGCGGAGTTTTACAGGCATCTCCAGAATGGCAGCTTGGACTTGCCACCTCCAGAAGAGAATGTGGAAGGACTCCCATTCGTCTTCATTGCAGATGAAGCATTTGCGCTGGGGGACCATCTTATGCGGCCATTCCTGATGAGGACCCTCACCCCGTAACAGAGGGTTTTAATTACCGGCTGGCCTGAGCCAGAAGAGTGGTGGAGAACACATTTGGAATCATGCACTGTCAGAGGTGAAATGCCCTGGATCCACAACATCACGATCACCTAAAAAGAGAGAAAAACAAAAAAAAACAGGTATTATAAATATGCCGGCATCCATCTCTTACCTGAGTCTGTGGTCGCAGACACTCACCTGTTGTGGTGCCAATTTCCACCACGTCTTCTTCCTCCTCCTGCTCTTCTTGGGTTGGGGGTATTTCCCCTTCTTCCCGAGGTGGGGGATCTGTGGTCTCCTCGGATGAGGGGTGTCCTCCGAGTCTTTCCTTCCCTATGTAAAACAAAAATGGTATAATTAGCACACAGATATTTGATGGCCGAAATATAAAGATGACACATTGCTTGGAAGTGTGGTACAATTGTCTATTTTGACAGAGTTCCAAGATGTAGCATTTTTATTGTCCGTTGTCAAGCTTCAAGACTTTACCTGTCTTGTACAAGCTTCACAGATGGAGACCCCCCTATAGTATACACTGGAGCACCTGTGTGGGCCCCCTAATAAAAAGGGTGTTCTGGTGTCCCACACTAGTGCTCCAGTGTCCAGATGTGAAAACAGCTGCTGAGTGTCCTCTCCTTACACAGAATCTAGTTTGCATTTCATTCTCGTCACAAACCCATCTACACAACCCAATATTTTTCATACAAGTAGGCCCTAAAAAATGTGGGCAAATGCATATGGCCTAAACGATGGTGTTTTATAGGCCAAAAGAAAAATGTTTGATACGAACGAATAATGGGCCCATGAACATGAAAGTTGCCATTTTAAACTGTACAACACTTAAGAAAAGCACATGGAGCAGCACGAACGTAATAAAGACAAAAAGAATAGGACCACAGCACAACTACTTACTTTTTTGCAGCACTCTCCGGATCTTTCTGTACTGCTCGGGCTCTCTTAATTTCAGGTCCGACCACCGCTTCCTGAGCTGATCTTTCGATCGTCGTACCCCGAAATTCCGGTGCAGACTTTTGACCACTTTCGCCATGATCTTGGCCTTTCTGATATTGGGGTTGGGGTAAGGTCCATACTTTCCATCATAGTCGGCCTTCTTCAGGATGTCGACCATCCCCAACATCTCCACAAAGGACATATTTGAGGCCTTAAATCGTTTCCTTCTGGATCGGGACGTTTCCGGATCCGGGCTTTCCTCCTCCTCGTTGCTATAATTAGCACGCACCTGCTCTGACTCCGCCATGTGCTCTTCACCCACTGCGCCGAACGAAAAGGGGCGGGGAATAGGCTAGAAAGAACGTCAGGGGCGGGCGGAGTTACACGCATGCGCAGTGTGTATAAAGCGTAACACGCGTGCGTAGTACGTACAATCTGTGAGCAGAGGAAGGAGTATCGGAGGCGCTGATCGTGATAACGAAGGTAAGAGCCAAACTTGGGCCTATACTGCTTCTAGATTGAGGCTTATATTGTAACTAGATTAGGAGAGTTTTACCTGACATTAGGGTTTGTCTTGTGTTGTGTCTTGCAGTGAAAATGGATATCTTGAACGATACCAACTTTATGGCAATCTTCATTGACATGTTCAGGGAGCTGCCTTGTCTGTGGCAAATAAACCACCCACATTATAAGAACCAAACAAAGAGGAAGGCAGCACTGGATCAATTGCTGGAAATTGTGAAGCAGGGGATCCCCACGGCAGACACCACCTATTTGAAAATCCTAATTGTTGGCCTGAGGAGCACTTATCTAAGGGAGCACAAGAAGGTCCAGGATTCGCAGAGATCCGGAGCAGCAGATGACATCTATGTCCCCAGGATGTGGTACTATGACAGGCTGCATTTTCTGGCAGGTCAGACTGAACCCAGGTCATCACTCTCCAGTCTTCCTTCCACGCTTCCTTCTCCCCCAGCTGAGGCTTCTGACGCCCAACCTGGGCCTTCCAGGCAGCAACATGTGGAGGAGCCCAGCTTGAGCCAGGTATAGCATTCCTCTAAATAGTTCAGGTTGTCCAGTCAATGATGTTAACTAGATGTTAGTTTGGAGTACTAATTTATGTTTGGGATTGATGATGCAGAAACTAAAACCATGTCCCTTTTTCATACACAGGGAAGTCTCAGCCAGGAGGTGGCCGGGCCGAGCAGGCTGCCTGATATCCAGGTCCCTCCCCTACACCCGCAAAGAGAAAGTGGCAAGAAGAGGAGTACCCTAGAGGAGGCTGCCATAGGTCTCTTTTGGAAGGCTACAGAGGCCCTGACAGCCCCCCACACTGTGGAGAAGGACTTTGCTGGCATAATTGCCTATAAAATGCAGCGGATGGAGAAGGGCCAATAACTCATGTGTGAGTCATTAATGTTGGAAGCTCTCAATAAGGGGTTGAGGGGCCAAATAACATCTGCTACCCACATTTGTGACCTCACACATGGTCCTCCTCCTCCAGGTCCTTCTACTTCTCCTCCTCCTCCTCCAGGTCCTACTAGTCCTCCTCCTCCTCCAGGTCCTACTCCTCCTCCTGCCACATCTCCAACAGCAGAGCCACAGCCGGGAAGGAATCGTGGAAAGAAGACCAGAAAGTGATGACCCTGGGTCCAGTCTGGTCTGGCAAAAGATGCAGCCTCTTGTGGTACCACAGCCTGGGGACACAGATGTCATCTGCTGCTTTCCGGATCTCTGGGACTTCTGGACCAGACTGCACTTCCTTACATATGGACTCCTCAGGACACCAATTTTGATGTTAAAGAATTGATGTCTGCCCTGGGGTCCAAGGCTTCGCTAATTTCTGCTGTTTCTCCAGTGTTGCCTCCCTCTTTGTTTGGTTCTGAGCCCTTAATAAAGGATTTTTGGTTTCAATTATACTCTCCTATGTGTGTTTTCCTTCAAAAAGGACAGTTTGTTTATGAGGATTCAGGTACATTTCTAAAGTACAATGTGAAATTAACAAGGGACACCAACACCAAACAATCTCCTTGAGATTAAATAATATAAGATATCAATGGTGTTGTGGTAACTTGACACATAAAACACACACAAAAATATTCTGGAGTAAAACTAAAAATAAAATAAAACAAAGATCAGACTTGGAAAAAATAAAAACCTAAAAAAAAAAAAAATGTCTTAAAAAAGAAAAATGCCTTTAAAAAAAAAACAAAAAAAAATATTTTTGTCAGATGTGACAAATCAAAATATATTGAGGGAATCCCGATAAATAATAAAGAAAGAAGTTTGTGAGAAGTCTGTGTGAATATGAGCAGCAAAACTACTTCATTCTTCTCACATTATAAAGAAGAAGAGAGTGCGCTGTATGAAACCATTTTTAACATTGCACTGTGACGAAAGTGTTGTATCCATTGCGAACGCTAAGTTTACCAGAGCTGTTCCGTCTCGGAATTTCTTCTGAGCATGCATGGCACTTTGTGCGTCAGAACAGGCCACACACGGTCGGATTTTGTTGGCGGAAAATTTTATAGCCTGCTCTCAAACTTTGTGTGTCGCAAAATCCGATGGAAAATGTCCGATGGAGCCCACACACGGTCGGAATTTCTGACAACACGCTCCGATCGGACATTTTCCATCGGAAAATCCGACCATGTGTACGGGGCATTACAATGGAAACATCTGTTGCAGTGACAACTTGAAAAAAGTTGAAAACCTTGGGCACTGCAATGTAAGATAGAGAAAATTTGGACAGAGTTCAAAGACAGAATGCTAAATAATTATAAGAGATGGTATATCTCACTTAAATGTAAAGGTTACAAAAACTAGACTTGATAACCTGAACCTGTGCCCAGATTATGCTCATTTAAGCCTAAATTTAGCCTAAATTACAAGCATAAAAATCATCAGAAGGAACATAACCTTTATTTAGCATGATGTGTCCCTTGTGCTGATATGTTTTGGTTTAGATACCCTGTGTCATTCATAGAAGTTGCAGTATGCTTTCCTATGAATAGCAGATCTTACATAGTTACATAGTAATGCCCCGTACACACGGTCAGATTTTCCGACGGAAAATGTGTGATAGGACCTTGTTGTTGGAAATTCTGACCATGTGTAGGCTCCATTACACATTTTCCATCGGATTTTCCGACACACAAAGTTTGAGAGCAGGCTATAAAATTTTCCGACAACAAAATCCGTGTGTACACAAATCCGACGCACAAAGTGCCACGCATGCTCAGAATAAATAAAGAGATGAAAGCTATTGGCCCATTCCCCCGTTTATAGTCCCGACATATGTGTTTTACATCACCGCGTTCAAAATGATCGGATGTTCCGACAACTTCGTGTGACCGTGTGTATGCAAGACAAGTTTGAGCCAACATCCTTTGGAAAAAACCTAGGATTTTGTTGTCAGAATGTCCGATCAATGTCGGACCGTGTGTACGGGGCATTAGTGTGTCTGAAAAAAGACCATCTAGTTCAACCAAAAAAAGGTAAAACATTTATTTTTTACAATTTTATATACACAATCCTATACTCACAGTTGATCCAGAGGAAGGCAAAAAACCCCAGCAAAGCATGATCCAATTTTCTCCAGCGGGGGAAAAATTATTTCCTGATTCCCCAAGAGGCAATCGGATATTCCCAGAATCTGCCAGGAAAGGACAGGCATAGTCATGCTTTTTGATGGGAGCTTCTGACATTCCCTAAGTTGTATTAACCCCCACCAAACCAGAATATTATGGTGGCGGGGTCAGAGTTGAGGGGGTGGGGGTGGATGTAGTAAAGACAACAATTTCTCCTAAACCAAAAAGTATCAGCACAAGGGACTCATCATACTAAATGTAAGCCATGTGCTGATTTTTATTTTTGCAATTTAGGCTAAGCTTAGGCTTTAAACTATTTACACATTCTGAGCAAGCAGTAAAAGGACCGTAAAACATGCCCTCGCCTCTGTATCTATAGGCAATGTGAAGAAAATCAACTTCAAATTTTACAACAGAGGCACGTAAATCACAGCTTCTTTCTTGTTATCTTCCATGGAAACAAAGTCTTGGCAGCCTGGCAGCCCTGTAATGTAAACAAACACCAGTAAGCTTGTAGGTTTGTAATCTGCTAGAAACCAACTGAAACCTGAATTTAAAGGCTTTGCTGTGGTCTTTGAGGATCTCTGAAGATGAATGAATTAAAGCAGAACTAAACCCACCAATTTAACTCTTTCCCAAAACAGTATCACTGAAGGCATGCCATGAATGATAACTGCCACAGTTGATTGTGCTCACCACCACAGATTCAAGCCATGAAATGGTTGGTGTCATAGCTGATCACATGTGCTGCACCATGACAACTGCATATCAAACATAGGCTAAGATAGCAGCTTCTGTTACTGTAAAGGACTAGGGGGTCCAGCACGTATGACGGGACTAGAAAAAGGAAGTTAAATAGCCAGTAGCTAATTTATTATTATTTATTACATTTTTTTTTATGATTTTAGGGTCTATACTTCTGACCTTTTTTAATGCTATTTCCATTGTAAATGTATTTTACGTCTCAGGTCTGTAGTGTACGGCTTATACTGTCCTGATTTATATCCCACCTAGAAAACCTGGACATGGACTAGTATGGAACTTGGAATAATCAACTATCCATCACAGGACATCCCCTCCTACTAGCCACTCCTTTCATTGTACACATGTCGGCCTACCGGCCCATACAGACTGTGCTCCTGTTCTCCTGGCTCTGATGAAGTGGTTACCCTCGAAACACGTCAGCCCTTTTTAAATACCTGCCTCTACATGGGCATACCCCAATTTTAACTTTTTAGTGCCTATTTTGTTACCTGTGTTTATGCAATGTAGTATTTGTATGATTCAATATTTATATGTTTGTATTCCCTATACCTGATTAAACCATACATGTTTTGATGTAAGCGTCTGATCACGCGCCTTCCATCTACCTCCTAAAATACAGTAGCTACTAGCTGCCCTTGCGTCGTTTTTGGCCCGTCGGAATAGCATAAAGATGAACGGTTTTCCCGATAGGAACTGATTCCATCGGAAAGATTTAAAACATGTTCTATTTCTAGGTCCGTCAGAATTTTCGAAAGACAAAAGTCTGATGAAGCCACACACAATCGCAATATCCGATGAAATTATTCCATCGGACCTTTTCTGCCGGAAAGTCCGGTCATGTGTATGCGGCATTAGATGTACTAATAGTCCTCTGCTCACTTTGCTGTCTCTTTCTATCAGCATGTTCTTTATTAGCACATGTGCACTGCAGCATACATGTTTGACTACTGCTGTTGCCCCCCTTTCTCTCAGTTCTGCTGCACAGTGGATTACAAAAAGGCTGATGCCATATGTAATTTAGGTATTTAAATTAATTGCAGATGAAAACACATTTAGCTGTTTTTGTTTGTTTTTTTAAATAATACATAACTGCATTAACTAAGTTTTTTACATACTGTAACTGCATAAACCAAATATATATATATGTCCGCCGTTTAGCTTTAAAACTGATTTACAAGCAAATCAAATTATGCTTCCTTACCATACCCCTGTAATTTAAAATAAATACTTTTTCTTACCTTGCCCTTTTGTTGAAATACAGCATAGTAAAAACCCTGTGACATCATCAATGAATGTTCCTCAGAACACTTTCAGCAGCCGGGAAAAGAACAAAATGTGTGATGCTGTTATGGGGTGGGGGGTTGTGGGTGAGGGTGTGCGCAGTGACAAGGGAGCAGCGAACTCCCCTGTCATAGATGTGGCATTGAGCTGGCCAAATCACGACAAAAGTAGTGTCAATGCTGGAGCTTTGCAGTGTAGATGTGGGAAGGAGTATTGTGGTAGGAATATAAGATGTTCACAGTATCTGTTGCTGGGCTGATGCAGTCAGGAGTGTCAGTTAACTCTGTCCCTTCTGGTCCTGGATTCTATAACCTGTTTTAGCTTAGGGCTTGATAACCAGCATAGGCTAGATTAGGCCTTAGATGGCCACTTCAGGATCATTAGCTTAGAGGTCCAGGTTGCAAGTCAGATTAGAAACTATTAGGGAGCAAATAAAGAGCAGAGTAGACACATCACCGTTCCCGCTGGTGAGTAGCTGCGCTCCATGCTGGTTGTTCAACAGTTAGAGGATCTCCCCATGAACAAAGATCTTTTTAGGGCCAACTCATGCATATTTCCTCATCGTTTGTTCTTAAGGACCCTAAGAATGAAAGAAGAGGTCAATTGGATGTGCCATATATGGAAGCAAGCATGTTGACACTCAACATTTCTTATCTGGGATCTTTACTGAGTTCACCTAGCACTGCTGACAGCTGGGCATCAGTTCCAGCACCGAAGTGCCAGGACACTGATGATGTCACTGTGTCGTTAATGTGACAGACAGAAAAGCAGAGGGCTTCCCTATCATACCTGCAGCATTATTTAGGGTAAATAAACTATACCTGATTCTAACAGTACCAGTGCTAATTCTAAAAAGTATTCTATTCTTATCTCCACTGTACCATTTTAAGTACAGCACTGCATTCTTAGATCAAGGAATATCTTTTAAGCCCAGGACAATTCTTCAGAAATGATAGGAGAGTCTTCTGCTCCCATGTCACTGCACATAAAGCCACCTGCAAGCTTACCCACATGAACAGATCCAGTCATTGATGCCTAACTGAGCAACATTGGGGTCCTTAGCCATTAAGTGCAGCAAGGCTCAGTGGGCTACAGTCAGGCAGAGAAAGGCAGGAGAGAATGGACAGCAAAGCCACTGTACTGTCACTTTCCAGATATCTGTTAATATCTTAAGCCACTAGGTGACATGCAGCTTTAGGACACTAAATACTCCAGTAGGGAGGACAGGGACAGGAATATGGGGTGAAGAAACTTCAATCAGGGTGGTGCTGGGTGGTCAGAATCTCTGTTAGCATCGGAAACTAGGATCTGTACATTAAGCAATGCTGAAATCAGTGCTGCCAGCTTTGTATCATTGAGGGGTGTTGAGGGGACCGGTCACTGAGCCCTGAGGCTTCTGGTCACCATTACAAGAAGTAGACACCTTTTGGCTAAGAGAAGACCAATTATGAATAGGCTGTCTGGGACATTAGAACTATTTACTGAAAAACAAACAACAAAACTACAAATAAGACAAACAGGTTTAATTATTATAAAAAATTGTGTGTGCCTTGAGTTCAGATTTAAATGAGGCCCATAGACTGGTACATTGTTTTTCTGTTGTTTGTAGCTTTTGTTTTTAAAAAAACACACAAAACTCTCTACGCTAAACTTCTGCAGATCTTTCCAAATACATGTCTAATAGCAGAAATAATGCAAAGCATGTTTTTAGTGATCGGATAATGAATTTGAACCCAGACATTCACATCCTATGCCCTTAAATATGATGCTGTGGTAGTATAGAGTCAGATTTGTAAATGCATCATTTTAACACAGAAAATGTGCTTGCATTTTAATATGAGCTGCTTATATTAAATGACAATAAACCTAACTCTTTAAGCATCATTTAGAAAGTCTGCATACTTGTCACTTATTTTTGTCTTTCTTGATGATAAGAATTGCTTCTAGCTGAGGCTGAATAGCAATCTCCCCTTTGTTTACTAATGTTCTACTTTTCTTTTCATCTAATATAATTTCTTGTTTCTCTAGTTATAGCATAGATGAACCTACAGTTAGCTGGGAACATTTGCTATTAGCTTCTTTTTCTATAAAAAAAAATTAAATTTGAGGATAATCCTACCTCCAGAGCTTATTCTGTTCCTGGTCATTGACTGTGACAGTGAAAAGGCTCATCTGAACGCACTGGAGCATCCAATCTAAAAGCATAAAACATATTACATTTCATGAAAAAGCTAATTCAGATTGTTTAATTCTGGTAATATTGCCTCTGTCACCTTCAAAATCAAAATGTTCTTTCCTGTTATTATAAGGAAAACAACCAAATTGCTAGAAAACCCATTTGAATATACAGCTGCCTTATGTTGCATACTAATTTGATGAAAAAGCCTCTGCTATCTATTCATGCACTGTACACTGTGAAAGGTGTTTTAGTACATTTTGGTGGTGGACAGCAGTCCTGGACTTGCTTCAGAAAATGATTGCTGGACAGTAAAGCAGCTGTCCTCGCTTATGTTGTTTATTCATTCATTTTTTATAATACACTAACCTTCATACCAATAGCAATAATATTAAACCAATATCACTATCCTAGTGTTTGATTCTTTTTTTTGTTTTGGCTATTTTAGCTGTGACTCTTGATTTAAAGTGGACCTGTTACTATTTTAAACTCCTTTTTATTAAGTATTTCACGTTTAACATAACAACAAGGTGGCGATTACAATAGGAATTGCCTTGAGTTGGCCACGCGGGGCCGTACAACAATAACAATTTGTAGGTATCCTAGAAATCAAATACCTTCTATCTACCCAGTAAAACCTATTCTCACCCCCTCCCTTCCATACCAAAACTTGTCTCCCTTCCAACCTTGAAGCCCCGCAAGGCTGGAGCAATGAAGTGTTGTAATTCAATTTCTATAGCAATTGTATAGTAGCTGGATGGGTCCTCAGGTGATCTGAACCCAGAAGTACCTCATGAAGCGGAGTCAAAACCCAATACGGTAATCTCTGAGGACCAATAAAGTAGAGGGTTCTATTGGTAATTCTATCTATTGGCCAATTTTAACCAAATACTCTTCTCACCTGGTGCATAAGTATGTATCAGCAGGTAATTCCCAGCCCTTAACCGGAATTTACCCTGCAGTGGAGAAGGAATACAACAATGCCTGCCAAACCCTGGTAAATTTCTTTTCACAACCCCTGGAGATGTATGTCGTTTTCTAGAAGGGGATCATGGAATTGACCAAACCTTTTCAGAAGGACACAGTTGGAGGAGCAGGCGGGCAAAGAATAATAAATAAGGATGGCTTTAAAGCATATGTACAAAAGTAAAAGTGACACAGATTCATTTCCCTATTCTCCAATAATCCACACACACCTAATGGCCCTGTAATCTATTTTTCATTAAATTGTTTCTTACTGTATTTTTCTGCTTACTTGTAACGTCCTCTGTCAGCTCCTGAATCTCTCCTTTCTCCCTTCACTTCTGTTTGCTTGAAATGAGTAGTGCATGTTAGTTGCAGTCAGGTGTACTGCTCTATACACACCAAATCCCATAGTCCCCAGTCTATCTCATGAGTGAGCAAAAGAGGGTAGCTATTTTCCCATACAGTGAAACCATGGGGAATGAATGTAGCCACCCTCTAACTGGAAGATAGCTGCAGCAAAGAAAGAATTTGGAGATTTGGAGTAGGATCAATAGAAGGTACTTTTTTGAGTTAAAGAAGAAGTATAGCCAAAGCTATTTTGGTTGTACTTATCCTTGGGATCACAGGAGTGTAGTTGGTTCTGCACTTCTGTGACCCAGCTAAAGCTCTCTGTTGGCTGATGTCACTCAGGCGGTCCAGGCTCTGAATCGATCCCAACTTTACAGTTGGGATCCACCCAGATGCCTGGACTGGAAGCTGGCTCAGCCTCCTAGCACACCGCTGAGAGCCTGAATCAGCCGCTCCCACCCCCCCACAGGTCTACACTCCAGTGAGCGCTGTAGGGGCAGAGAAGAGAGTTGGTGACTGACAGTTATCGGCTCTCTGCGCACTAAAGGCTGAGAACTGAGTGTTCAGCGGTCTTTGATCACTCAGTTCTCAGTCTTAGAAGTGACTGGGGACAGATGCAGTATAGGATCGATGTTGGATACACCTAGATGAGTATAAGTGTTTTTTTTTTTAAACCCATACTTCCCTTTCCACCATTTTGTGACCTCCACATGGCATGTGCTCATACTGTGGATATTTCTCATGATTTGACCATCTGTGTACCTGAACTCAGTGGTTTTGGGGTATGGCTGTACACATCACCCCCTAACTGGACCCTCTAATCATTGACATCAAGGTCCTACCAATGTTTGCACTTTGAGATTATATCCATGTGATGGCTCTTCTATGGTGGCGATTTTGTCTCTCTATTTCTATCTATATGTCATAGATCATATATTTCAACTCTGGTTGGTGTGCTACTGGATATCTAGCATATACCTACATAATATGTTTGATGCTTTTTGATTTTTGTCTGAGTTGTAAACTCTGTTAATACTGCAAGGTGGATCTTGAAGAAGCTCCCCTCTCGGGCGAAACGTATTGATCCATATACCTTCTGCTAGCTATCCAAGCACAGATGGTTGTATTATATATCTATGTTTTGTATATACCAATTGTTTTTAAAATAATTTTGTATTGACTTGGTTAAATTGATGATAGGCAACTCCAATCCTCATATTGATTAGTGGTTCCAAATTAATAATAACTACTGCAGTAGGGAACAGACACAAAAGATACGCTCAGCATCTTTCCAAATAACTGTTCTGCTTTATTATGACGCAATTGAAGGTTTTTATGCACATGATTACGTAGGTATCACATTAATATTACAATTGTACGTTTATGCTAACAAGGGGCGTTACATAGGCAGGCTAATTCTAATCAGGACTCGAAAGAATGTAAACATTTACTGAAAACATTAGTGCTGTGTGCACAGTGAGGGCAGTGTGCAATACATACAAAATACAATACAATTATATACAGAACTTACAAATTTCCATTACAGTCTCCCCTCTTTTGATCAATATTTTGATCACTAACCATACCTGCTATAACCTTTAACCTGGAACCTCCACACGCTTAGGTGGAGGTAGTCCTGGCCAAAGAGGCAAAAAAAAAAAAAATCCATTGTGGAGAAAATAATAGCTGAGCAACTTTTTTCATTACCAAATGACTTTTCATTGTGAAAAACAAATGATTGATAAGACATATTTACAGAGTACTGGCTGTACACTCCTGTGGCCAGAATGGCCTTCTAGCTGAATTGTGGGCATGCTGACTTATCAGCATATGTAAACACAGACAATTCTACATAAAATGGAAGACATACAAAAGACAAATATGACTTCAACTTGGCTAAACTACTTTTCAAATATATATATCCCTCACAATTAAAATAATTGAATCAAAAAGTACCCTAGACTGTGATCACAAGAGGGAAAAAAATCAAACACAGAGATTTCTTTAATTTAGTCATTTTTGCAGTGTCTGGTGTGGATCCAGGTGACTTTTCCTTCAAGTTTTGCAAAAACTGTATATGAAATAGATGCTGTATTGAGTCTCCAAACATTTCCTTATATATAAATGTCTCTTAACAATCCACAAGTCACCTGGCTTTAGTTTTAGATCCTTCCAAACTTTTAGGATCTGAAATTGGGGAGAAAACACATACCGTATATACTCGAGTATAAGTCGAGTTTTTCAGCACATTTTTTTGTGCTGAAAGTGCCCCCCTCGACTTATACTCGATTCAAGCACTTTTCTGCAGCAAAAAATTTCATTTTCCGAACCGACTTTGGGGCCCCGTATCTCAGGGCCACTTTGTGCTAGGAACCCCACATTTGGTGTGCAAACCCAGTGGAACATAACATATCCAAAGCTGGGGTTCCTAGCACTAAGTGGCCCCGAGATACGGGGCCCCAAAATCGGTTCGCAAAATGTCATTCTCTGCTGCAGAAAAGTGCTTGACATTTTCTGAACCGACTTTGGGGCCACGTATCTCATGGCCACTAGGTGCTAGGAACCCCAAATCTAGTGTGCAAATCCAGTGGAACTGGTACCATAATATATCTAAAGCTGGGGTTCCTGGGACCAAGTGGCCCCGAGATATGGGGCCCCAAAGCCGGTTCGGAAAATGTCATTCTCTGCTGCAGAAAAGTGCTTGACATTTTCTGAACCGATTTTTGGGGCCCTGTATCTCAGGGACACTTGGTGCTAGAAACCCCAGCTTTGGATATTTTATGGTGCTAGTTCCACTGAGTTTGTACACCAAATTTGGGGTTCCTAGCACTAAGTGGCCCCGAGATACGGGGCCCCAAAATCGGTCAACTGTGTCCATCTGCAGCAATGTCATTTCGGGACCATTTGGGTTCAGAGACCCCAAATTTTGGCTGCAGCTAGGGGGCATCTAGGATCCCTTAACTACCGAGTTTGAAGTTCGGGGGACCTATGGCTGCAAATGGGTACAGTGAGGCATGCAAATGGGCACAGTGAGGCTGCAAATGGGCATTGTTGACCCTCTTTTCTACTTACAGTAGCTGTGCATTTCTCACCCTCGTCTTATACTCGGGTCACTAAGTTTTTCCCATTTTTTTGTGGTAAATTAGGGCCTCGACTTATACTCGGAACGACTTATACTCGAGTATATACGGTAAATGAGTTTGTCAAAAAACCTTAAAAGATCAGCAACATTCTCTGCGAGATCCGAATGGAGGACTTCAGCTGCTGAGACAAAATGTAAGCAAGTGAGTAACACACTCCCAACCCAAATCCCATAGGGAGAGAGTCCAACATCCCTCTTAGAGGCTTCACAAAATATAAGAAAACATTCAGGCAAAAGTTTTCTAGTTTCTTACTCTACTTTGTCCGCTACATTGTAGACAGTAGGGGGTGTAAAAATAAAACCTCAAAACTTCTAGTAAGGACTCTCCTATAAAAATGATTTCCTCTGTTCCTCTGTTACTCTCTGTACTTTCTGGCACTCTGTACTTACAAACTACTTCTGATAACACTTTTTACTGTGGCCTTTGCAGTAGCATTTGCCACAGGACATCCAAAAAACATGTGCATACAGACAAAATGCATACTTGTAAGATCCTGACTTGGGCATCTGGATACATCTTTTTTAATCTCTGGAAGGGATGTTCAGCTTTTGGTAACACCTTTGGTAACAGGTAAAACAAGAAGTGGTATGTTATAAAAACAACTGTGGAGAACCCTGGCTCTATCCCATGCTCATTTACTAAGGCAGCCATAACTGCTTGTGACTGATGACACGGTCCATGTGTCAAGCTGGAGGGAAAAGAGTGGTTGGCAGACATAAATGATCACCTTTTTCCAAAGTCCTGTTTCATAAGAAGTTGCCCCCTGTGGACCACTTGTTCTTCTCGTTCTGGGGTCCTTAAAGTTGAATTATTAATCCCAGCTATACTGGGCCAGAACTAGGGTGGAATCTGTGAGTTGCACAGATCCATTAAGTGTCCGGGGCTGTAAATGCAGCATCCTTAGTCACCTGGTCTGCTTCCATGTGTGAAAGTTAATATGGCTACCTCAGCAAGAACCTGGAAGGCTGAAAACGGCCAATCAAATTAACTTGGCATGCTTTATTGGTTTACCTGCCGAAGTAAAAACAAACTTCTGGCCCTTCAAATGGAACCAAAAGCAATCTATATCTCGACTATCTATATAAATATACACTCTTTTTATAGCTCACAGGCTTTGCTAAAACATGGAGCTCTGCTTCTTGAGCTGGGGAAAAAGGATCCAATGACTTTGAATACAGAGTATCCTTCTGGGTGATAAACTGCATACTCAAATCTACAAAAATTTAATATCTGGGTCTTCAGGGAGTGTGTCCTGCACTGGGCTCACAGCAGCTGATTCCTACGTCATCAATTTAACACATGTGTCTTCCTTTGTCTCCAGCCTCCTCCAATAGAGGCAATAAGGTGGCTGGATTCAAATGTACACATTTTTCATTGTTAGATTTGTACATAAGCAAACTCATATTTTAAACCTTTCATTAGAGAAACATTTAGTTAGCTGTATATTTGCTGCGCAGAATGTCGGACCATTAAAAATTAAATGTTTGACCAAAACAATATCTAACTTTGTCTATCTAATAGCACCTTTGCATAAAAGCTGGAGCTCTGATATATCGGGGTGAACCCTTCATTACTGGGTCCAGCTACATAAATATATTACAATGGCTTGTTTTCTATCACGCTGTTTGTGTAAGAACTCCAGTTTCATGTTTCAAAAGACAACTTTTTCCTGGCAATATTATAATAAATGATAACAATACCCTGCGGTCATGCAGAGATGCCCATAAATGCAAAATATTCTTCTGCTTATACCACTGTACTTACAAGAAAAAGGGGCAAATCAATTCACAATCCACACATTCTGCTTTGGATTTCAGAAATAAAAATAAATAAAACAGAAGGATCAACAATCTGTATGATGGACCAGAAAGCATCAAAAACTGTAAAACAACTGGCTGCAGGTGACATCTATCCTAACAGGGTGTGTGGACTTGATGTGATGGGTCTGTTATATTTAAATTTTATTTATTATTACTCTCACATCATGGACTGACATCAAGTTATTAGCAAAAACTTTAAAATTTCATTTTTGTAGAAAAACTTCTTATGTATCCCATTCATCTTGGCTTTGTTAAATATTATGGCAGCTGTATTCCAAATAACAACCTCATCTTAATCTTTTTTTTCCTCTCAATAAGGGCTTATTGAATAAATGTAAAATTACAAAACTGTTATCTTAATCTAAACTAATCCCATTTTTACAAATTTCCCCAATAACCTGGATTTCATTTCCAACCAAAGGTTGTCTAAACCAGTTTCAATATATCTATATTATTAATAAAATTGTTAAACTCATATTAGAAATGAATACTCTTTATTACTTAATTTTACGTAATTTCCCTTTTTTAAATGCAGTTTCCACTATAAAAGGATATTCAATTTGTGTAATACACAGTTAAATGTAACCTTCATTTTACCATGTTTGGAAAACAGATTCAAAATGATTGTGATCACATTGTTTACCCATTAGATTCATTAACCCGGCACATTTTGTTATAAATGTTTTGTCTAAAAAACTGGAATTGGCATGGTGTCCTTCCAGCTTATCACTGACCTCTCATCCCAGCCACATTCTTTCATGAGAGCACAAAGGAGGGGGTCACATCTGCGTACATGACACACACAAGCAATAGAACTAAAGGTCCCAGCATTCGCACACACATACACCAATATCTCTCTAAAATCGCTTACTTTTAACTCTCATTAATATTTTCCTGCCTAAATTCTGCTTTCCTTATTTTGTTCAGATATCTTTTATATCTAGCTTCTATGATCAGACGGGGAGCCAGAGTGCTCATCCCATCTTCCCTCTCTGACAACATATAAAGTGTTCTGTTTTACCTCTCATTTCTCTGTTTCTGATTTTTACTAGTTGTAGTGCCTGACCCCAAATTCATCCCACAACTTAACATGAAAATGTCCCTTTCTGTCTAGTGTTAATGTCACCCTTGATCCATCCTGCTCACATAGATAGCTGTTTCTCTAGCTGTTTACTCTGCATGATTCTTAGTTTCTGTGGACTTTGGTAACCCAGTTACCCATTGTGGATCCCTGTCCACTTTAACCATTAATCTAGGGGCTCAGTATAGGCGGAACCACACCTTCGGTTCATATATAGCGCTCCTCTTGCGCTGGGCATTTTTGAGGGTCTCTTAACCTTCATTCCCTTACTTAATTCAATGCCCATAATGACTGGCCAGTCTTCTCTCTTCTCTACATGTGCCTATACCCTCTTGCCTCTAAACTACTTTATCTAGCAGATTTACTATATATAGCTGTGAACAGCACTATTCTTCCCTTTCTTATCTATAACACTCCGATGGACAATAGACAGGGACAACATAACATATAACCACCAATCAATACAGTTCGATTAAGGGGAGTAAAATAGGTACCCTTTGTCTCGAAAATGCCTTACCGATCAAGGAAGTCTGATAACTCAAATGTAAGCAAAAGGCTTACCTCAGCCGGCTGATTATCAGAAATTCCCGGATCGTCTCAAGCTCCTCGTTTCGGATACTCAGGGTCACCTGGAATCCCCTCCTAAGGCAAAGCTCGCCATGCTGACTTGGTTAAATTGATGATAGGCAACTCCTATCCTCATATTGATTAGTGGTTCCAAATTAATAATAACTACTGCAGTAGGGAACAGACACAAAAGATACGCTCAGCATCTTTCCAAATAACTGTTCTGCATTATTATGACGCAATTGAAGGTTTTTATGCACATGATTACGTAGGTATCACATTAATATTACAATTGTACGTTTATGCTAACAAGGGGCGTTACATAGGCAGGCTAATTCTAATCAGGACTCGAAAGAATGTAAACGTTTACTGAAAACATTAGTGCTGTGTGCACAGTGAGGGAAGTGTGCAATTCATACAAAATACAATACAATTATATGCAGAACTTACAAATTTCCATTACAGTCTAAATAAAATATTTTGTGATTTTATGTATCTTATCATAGTGGTTTACTGTTTCTGGGCACTTTAAAATCCCCATCTCCCACAGTCTCCCCCTTGGGAGAGACATGGGAAACTTGAAGTTCCAGACATTTTTTATTTATCCCCCTTATCTGAATTTTAAAAAAGCACACCTTTCAATTTGAATCATACACAGAAAGACAGGTGGAACATAATTTGGTTGCTATGATACAACAGTTTTTATTTCAGAATCCTATGTTGACAAATATAGCCCAGAATGTATGAAATGTAATTCAAGCAGATTGTGAATGGCAGGCAGTTTATATCTCTGTATGAAAGTAAAGTAGTGGAATTTAAATATGTGCCTAGTCAGTTTTTAGTGTAATAATTTTATTTGATGAGATTTTTCATGAGTAATGCTCAATGGGTTTTCATTTATGACCTAATTTATGTTTAATTTGAACTTTTTTTACATAAATGTATT
The DNA here is from genome assembly GCF_042186555.1 of Aquarana catesbeiana. NCBI lineage: Eukaryota > Metazoa > Chordata > Amphibia > Anura > Ranidae > Aquarana > Aquarana catesbeiana. The sequence continues at coordinate 495,550,110 of NC_133328.1, read as the reverse complement.
CCAATTGCTGAAATTTTAATGTTTTTTCCATGCCTGAATTATACATTAAAGTGCAACATCAACAAAACAAAGCATCTCATATCAACAGTTGACTAAGCCCAGGTTCACACTGAGTGCGGGAATGAAATTGTGCAAGTTCAGCTAAACTCGCACGATTTCATTCCCGCATGTCAGTCCCGATTTCGGGGACAATTTCAGAGACATCTGTGCGGGTTTCTGCACAGATGTCAATGAAAATCGCACCCGAAATCGCCAAAAGTAGTACAGAAAATACTATTGGAAATCGGTGCGGCGCCGCAAATGCGCCGTCGCACCGATTAGGACAGTACCATTGCTGGCACTTGCCTCCGATTTGGCATGCGATTTGACATGTCAAATTGCATGCCAAATTACACCAATGTGAACCAGGGCTAAAACTGACATTTATGGTATGGCAGGGTGAGACATTTTACAGAACTAAGCAAATAGTTTGGAAAAAAATATAAAGGGGCTTATTTGTGAAAAGTGTGCTTTTTTTTCAATTTTTAGAATCCTCTTTTAATTTTCATGTGCGATATGCAAAGATACGGCAAGTTCTAGGCTTCATGGGTATGTCAGATCAGTGTCGCTGGTGAGGGGAAGGAAGAGGCAAAGGGGGATAGGGGGGGCAGGTGTGTTTTTGAGGGGGGACACAAGGGAACATGTCGCGTCAACTCCTCAGGGAGTATGAGGAGATGGCTGGGGCAAGGTCGGGTATGTTTGTGAGTTTCTATAATGAGTCCAACAGGCCCAGGTGGCCTGAAATTTGGTAGGGGTATCAGCGGCTTGGGAAATGAGTTGCTCCATCTCTGCTATTCGGTCTACCCTGCGGATCCAGTCCTGTACTGTGGGGGGGTGGTATTTCTCCACCGTGCAGGGATACGAAGGTTGGCTGCATTGATCAGGTGAATAGTTAGGGATTTTTTGTATGCAGTGGGGGACCCTTGTATGTAGTGTAGTAAATAGCGGGCGGGGGAGAAGTCCGGAGTGTATGTGGTGATTTGGGAGATTAGTCGGTGGATTTCTGACCAGAAGGGTTGTATAAGGGTGCATTCCCACCAGATGTGGAGCAGGGTACCTCTAGTGTTATTACACCTCCAGCAAGTAGGAGGAACAAAGGGATGAAAGTGGTGGATTTTGTCGGGAGTCTGATACCATTTTGAAAAAATTTTGTATCTATTTTCCTGTGTTGTGACATTAATGGAACCCTTGTGCATGAGGGTAAATATGTGATCCCAATCGGTGGGGGTGAGATCTAAGGATAGGTCTTTTTCCCATTGTTGTGTAATTTTGTCATCCTTGATCTTGTGACTTGAAAACAGTAGGGCATAGTTTGCGGAAATCAGGTGGCCTTGAGGTTCTGTAGAGGTGCAAAGAAATTCAAGCGGTGTGAAATCCCTGTGCCAGTGAGAGGATTGGTTAGGCCATTGAAGGAAATGTCTCAGTTGCAAGTATTTGTAAAAGGGTATGTCATGGTTAGGCATTGTAGTCACTAGCGTAGGGAAGGAGAGGAGAGTCCCATTTTGGAAGAAATTCTGTGCTCTAGCTTGTGAGGTGTGGCTCTCTAGGTTAGGGTCTTTTAGGGTGAGTCCCGGGGGAAAGTCTGGGTTGTTGTCCAGAGGGGTCAGGGGGCCTGGTGAGGGTGTGAAGGCCAGCAGTTTGCATGTTCTTTTGAAAAGTGAGAGTGTGGTACCAATGAGAGGGTGAGCGGTGAATCCCCTGGGAACATTAGTGTGGGTCACCTAAGGCGTGTTGGCTAAGGGAAGTTTTGCAAACGATGCTTCCAGGGTGATCCAGTCCTTAGAGGGACGATGTATATGCCAATCCACCAGTCTAGTCAGGTGGCAGGCCCAGTGATATTTCTGGAGATCTGGGAGACCCAGACCCCCCAGTCTTTTAGGGAGAACTAGTCTGTCCCAGCCAATACGCGGATGTTTGGAGGCCCAAACAAAGGTCCGACAAAGAAGTTTATAGGAGGCAAAGAAGGACGCTGGTAACATGATCGGAATGGCTTGAAGGAGGTAGAGGAGTCTGGGTAGAATATTCATTTTTAATATTGCGATTCTGCCCAGCCAAGAAAAGGAAACTAGATTGCATTTCTGTAGATCACCTTGGATGGAACGGATCAGAGGGAGAAAATTTTGGGTGTAAAGATCTCTTAGGTGGGTTGTGATTTTGATCCCAAGGTATGATATTTCGGATTTCTCCCAAACTAACGGAAAATTACTACGACACAGGTTCACCATCTCCATTGGCAACGTGATATTGAGGGCTTTGGATTTCTCAAAATTAATTTGAAGGTTGGATAAGGTTTTGAAAAGGGTAAAGTCCGCCAGAAGGTTAGGGATGGTTGTTATCGGGTCCGTCAGAAAAAGTAGGATGTCGTCCGCGTAAGCAGCTAGCTTATACTGTTTTTGGTGGATGTCAATTCCTCTGATAGCGGGATTATTTCTCAGTTTACGGAGTAGGGGTTCCATTGTCATAATGAAAATAAGGGGTGATAGGGGGCACCCCTGTTGCATCCCATTGGATACAGAGAAGGCGTCCGACAAGCCGCCGTTAATCCGGAGCCTAGCGGTCGGGGAAGCATATAGGGCTAAAATCATTTGTAGCATGTGCGGTGGTAAGCCCGCCACTTGCAAAGTAGCTTCCATGTAATCCCAGGCGACCCGGTTGAACGCCTTCTCTGCATCCAACGAGAGAAAAAATCCTTGTGTGGCTGTTTTGGTAAGCCAATGGTGAATGTTGAGGGCCTTTGTGGTGTTGTCCCTGGCCTCGCGGCCCGGGACAAAACCAACCTGGTCCAAAGAGACCAGAGATGGAATAAAGGGGATGATACGATTGGCCAAAACTTTCGCGTACAGTTTTAGATCGACATTGAGGAGCGAAATGGGGCGATAGTTGGGGACTAATGTGGGGTCTTTGCCCTGTTTGGGAATGAGGGTGATGTGAGCTTCTAGTAGATCTCTGTGAGCTACTGAGGTTGTTGTAAGATTATTAAGTGCTTTGGTTAAATGTGGTAGGAGGGTGTTCGGAAATGATTTGTAATAGGCAGCCGTGAGGCCGTCTGGCCCCGGGCTTTTGCCTGTCTTCATTTGGTTTAGGGCAAGGAGGATTTCATCCAATGTTATTGGGAGGTCTAGTGTCTGTGAATCTTCCGGGGTGAGCGGGGTGGAGCCTAATTGTGCTAAAAAGTCAGTCAGGGTCTTCCTACGATTAACCGCAGCGTCAGTACTTTGGGTAGTCGGGAGGTTATATAGCTTGGTAAAATATTGTACGAATTGCGCAGAGATGCCTTCATTGGTGACTACTGCCTCTCCTTTGGGATTAATGAGCTTGTGAATGGTGTGAGAGGCTTTTTTGGTTTGGAGAACCCTCGCCAATAGTTTACCGGCTTTGTTGCCGAATTCATAATATAGTTTCTGTGACAGGGTGTACTTGCGTTTAACCGCTGTGGTCAGTGTTTCTAAGAGTTCTTCCCTCGCTTGAGAGAGTTCTGCTAGGGAAGAAATGGCGAGGGAGGCCTTATGTGTCTGCTCTAGTGTGCGAATGCGGGCCGTTAACTCCGCCATGCGAGAGTTCTTGAGTTTGTTTCGGTGTGCAGCTATGGCAATCAGTTCTCCGCGAATGACACATTTGTGTGCTGCCCATGTGACCGTGGGAGCCACGTCTTGTGTCGAATTATCCCGGAAAAAGTTGGAGAGGCAAGTGGTCAGTCTCTGAACGTGTATCTCGTCAGTCAATAAGGAACTGTCCAGGCGCCAAATACGTGTTTTTCTGTTGGGTGAATTCAATTGTAAAGTCATGGAGATGGGATTGTGGTCCGAGAGTACTGCCGGATCAATGGTTGCTTTGGCAAGGTGTGAGAGTTCTACCTGAGAGAGAAAGAAGTGGTCAAGTCTTGAGTACTTATTGTGTGGTGTGGAGAAGAAAGTAAAATCTTTTTCTTTGGGGTGCAATGTGCGCCACGTATCGTGGAGCAGTAGATTATGAAATTGTTGCTTGATCGACCTTAGGGCCCTGTATGAAAGGGAAGAGGTCCCATTTGAAGTATCAATGGAGGGGGATAGGGAAACGTTAAAGTCGCCGCCCACGATAAGGGTTCCTGATTGGAAGCTGGAGAGTTGCTGAAGAATATTACGGAAGAAGGTGACCTGACCTGTATTAGGAGCGTAAATATTGGCAATGGTGATGGGTAGTTGGTTTAAGGTGCCTTTGATGAAGAGGAAACGTCCCATTGCGTCTGTTTGTACTTCCGATACGTGGATTGGGCAATTTTTAGAAAGGAGTATGGTAACACCTTTTGATTTAGCTTCCGAGTTGGAGGAATGAAAGGCTGTGGGGAAGTAGTGATTTTTAAGTTTGGGGATGGAGCCCGACCGGAAGTGGGTCTCCTGTATGAGTGCGATGTGAGTTTTGGCTTGTTGTAGGGAGTGGAGGAGCTTGGATCGGTTTTCAGGTACGTTGAGGCCCCGAATGTTTATAGAGTATAATTTGAGTGAGTGTAGCTGCTGTGGAGATGTGTCCATAGGAAGGTTGGTGTCTTGCGTGCCCGCCATTGGTGGAGGGGGGGGTAAGAGGGGTGTAGTGAGGAAAGGGGGGTGTAATCCGGAAGGCCGTATAGATATGTGAATCAGGTGTGAGCGTACCCGGATAGTGTCCGAAGAGGTGTGGAGTTACGTGTCCAACAACCTCGAGGGCAGTAATCGGTGTGGAACGAAACACGGGCAGTGAGAGAGTCCCAACGGGGGGGACTACACTCCTAACCGGGTCCGTATGGGGGTTGACCAAGACCCTGGCAGTGAGGGACTAAGTAAGGGTAACGTTCAACGAACGGGATGTGAGCTGCCACCACAGGATAGTTTGTAGTGCGAAAATGGAAGGTATTACCAATGAAACACCCATAGGGGGTGCGAAACCGGCCCAACGGGCAAGGGCAAGAACAGGGCAGTGCGTCGGCAGCAGTAGAGTATTGATAAATGACCCAGGCTATGGATATTGTGTACGTTTTCAGTGGGGAGGCCCAAGTATCGACAAGACTCCCTGGCTAAGGTAGAGGGTACAAAACCAACCACTCCCCACCCCCCACGCCAACCTCAGTTGCCGTGAATGGTGGGGAGGGGGTGGTGGTGTCATTCAAATATTGAAATCTGCAACACAAATAACACACAGCAGGGATAATTGCCTAACCTTGGGGAGGTGTGTAGATCAGAGTATACCTTCACTATCATAACAACATAGCTAACCTCTAGCAACGAGCATGGTGCACTGAACAACTATGAAAATAAACTGGTGCAGGTCAGATGTGGAGCTAGCAGTCCGCTGTGATAAAAAGGAAAAACACAAAGAAAGGAAAAAAAAAAAAAAAGGAAAAACCAAAAGATAGTACTTATACTTAGGATCGCATCATGACGGCTGGTGCGATGAGATGACAGTACCGGAACAGTGCAGATGTGAGACCGCGAACAACTTGAAAGCGAGGTCTGTAGGCATCTGTTGCGGCAGAACCGCCGATCGGTTCTTTTTGGACGGTATATCCTGAGCCGAGGGTTTAACAGGAGGTTGGAGTAGGAGATCTTAAGTCGGCTGAAGGAAAGCAGTGTTGCTGCAAAGAGAGAGGCAGTTCTTATCCTTCAGGGCAGAGATGTAATGCTGGAGTTTGCGTAGTCGAGAAATCCGTGTGTGTCCGCAGCAGGAGGCGCAGTTTCAGAGACTCAGCAAGTGTCACGAGGCGGAGCCCAAAGTCACTTAGGCTTGTGGGAAATGTAGTGCCAGGCCAGGTGCAGCTCATTACTGTGTCCTAAGGCTATAGCCAGGGAGTCATAAGCGGTTGAGAGGCGCAAGAACTGCAGCTTTACATATGGGCATGACCGTGTCTGAAGGTGCCCGGTGTAGATCTTGTGACCTATCAAAAACATAAGAAGTTGGTTGAAAAGACAAAACACAGTCTTTAGATTACTCATATCTTGAGCGCTGCACGGAAGTTAAACATTGGAACCTAGAGTAAAGGAATGTCAGATAAGGCACTGAGCAGTGCTAAACAAGATAAAACTGATAAAACTGATAATGTGAGGAAGAGTCCCATCGCCCCAATGTTAGCGGTCCCTGCGCGTCCTCCTGGACCGTGGGGAGGTGATGATGTTTTCAGCTCCAGGACCGCTCCGGTAGTTGGTCTGGGCCCTGTGGGTAGAGGGTGAGCGTCTTCTGCGATGTCTAGAATTTTGAGCTTCCATAGGTTCTTCTCTCGGCCGGTCTAGGTGCGCCGGAACCATGCGGAAAGCGGCATACCATTTAGGCCCTGGCACCAAGGCAATTCCAAGCGTAGGGCAAAAATGAGGCAGATCCTCTGGTACTTTGAGGAGCGCTGTGCGGCCGTTATTGGAAGCCGAGAGACAAAAAGGGAACTTCCATTTGTAGGGAATGCGTTTCTCCCTAAGGACGTCCAGAAATGGCCTCAGGTCTCTTCTATGCTGTAGGGTAATTCCGGATAGGTCTTGGTAGATTTGGATATGGGCACCTGCGTGTAGAATCTGCTGACTGCCCCTGGCTTGTTTTAAGATTTCCTCTTTTCATTTATAATCCACTATGCAGCAGATTATGTCCCGTGGGGGATCCGTCTCCCTTCCTTTGGGGCGCAGTGCGCGGTGTATTCTCTCCATTATGATAGGAGTTTGCGGGGGTCGGTGAAGAAGGCCGTTGAAAAGACTCACTACTTCTTGAGAGATCTGCTCCCCCTCAATGGCCTCTGGAAGGCCTCTGACATGGAGATTATGCCTCCGACCCCTGTTGTCGAGGTCTTCTAAGTGCCGCTGCATGTCACGCATCTGCAGCGTGTGGGAGTCAAGGCAGTCAGTGACTGTGTGAATGGCGGTGTCATGGCGCTCAGTCACGGTCTCCACCATCAGGACTCACTCGTTTAAGGCGCGAAAGTCCAGCCGCAGCTCTGAGATGGCGGCGGATAAGGTATCCTTGATGTCATCAGCTATCGATCTTAAGTCCTGAATGTTGATCAGCGGTTGGGGGGTGAGTATAATCCCATCTCCCCCGCCGTTAGAGCGGTTGTGATTAGAGTCAGATGTGTTCGGTTCGCTCAGCGGCAGCAGCTGTGCTCCAGAGTGTGCAGGGCCGTGATGGACAGGCGCCATATTGCCTCTGCTGGCTCTGAACATCTCCGGTATATGGCGGCTCCGTGACCCGGTGAGATCCCTGGGGGACCTCGAGCGGGAGGCAGAGGAGGATCGGGAGGCAGTGCCCATTATCCTGAGGTAGCGTGATGTGAGAATACCTCCAGGCTTCATTGAGTATCTCCTGTGGCAGACGGAGCTCCGAGCTCAGACGTCCGTCTCCATGCCAGGTCAGGCCACGCCCCCAAAATTAGTTTATCTTTATAACCTTTAAATGATTCCTATTAATGTTCTCCACCATAAAAGCATAATGTTTACCTATTGTCTGCTCAGAAAATTGTTTTTTCTTTTCCTCCTCTCAGTAAAATGGTGAGACCAACATCTAGAGTTTGGAGACTTTTTCTACAGTGCAATTTCTGCTGAGAGCAAAGCTGCAATTCGCAAATATTGTGAGAACAAATATTATTTTCCAAATGCTACAAGGATGACAAAACATATTCTTGCATGCCAGAGGTACCCTAAGGACATAAAAAAATACTTATGAAATTAAGTGATGAGGACCATAATGAAAGTGCAAGTAGCTTTTCCCGCCAGAGCTCTCATTCCAGACACTTTTTATGCTGCTTCTGGATCATCACAAAGTGTTTCTTCACCAGCAGCATCTTCAAGTAAGAACGTGTTACAAACCACAGCCTCCCAAAAACACACAATACTTTAATTTATAGAGAAAATTACACATGAAAATCTGGAGAAAATTGACCAAGCTCTTTTAAAAGCAATATATGCTTCTGGATCAGCATTGTCAATAGCTAAAAATGCATATTGGCAGGAGGCTTTTCAATTATTATAAGGGAAAGAGGTGGTTACCTGTTCTCTTGTATAGGTGAAATGTTCTTTACATATACAGTCCTTGTTAATCCATTTGTAATAAAAATATTAACATTTTAAATAGAAAGTTTAATTTATTTACTGAATAAGCTGTGCTTTTATTTCAAGAATAAAATACTTTTAAATATACTGCATTTCACCTTCCCAGTGTAACAAAATTACTTCAATTTGTAAAACTAATCCACAGAGATTTTTTTTTTAAATTTTTCTGAAAATGTTTTTTCCCATGACCTCAAAATTTCTGTAAATTTTACATCTCTATTTAGGATACAAGTGAATTAGATAATTTATTGGTAAAGAACTGTATTCACTGATGATTCCCAAGTCATTTTTACCATTTCACGCTCATGAAGACACTTGTAGGAAAGAACAGGAGAAAGGGTTGACTGGTTGGTGATGTCTAGACCAAGGCTGAATTTATACTCACCTGGGTCCAGACAATACAAGGTTAGCTGATATGTCTCCAATTCAGTTTGTTGCAATAAGATGGGTACATTGTTGCGAATGAATACCTGACCTAACATCTGAAGAAATAACTATACTTTAGTCCATAGAGCAGACATTTTACTTTTACTTTTTGACTGAACATATTCTTGTAAATGATAAAACAAAGGAATATGGCATGGACATACTATATGTATTAATAATTACTGATATTCCAAACATAATATTTCATAGCACACCTTTTTGAGGAATAACTACAATGAAGCACTTTCTGTAGCTGTCGTTCTTAACTGGCAATTTGTCCCATTCTTCAGCAAACTACTCCAGTTGTCTTAGGTTTGATGGGTTCCTTCTCTCGTAACTGAGTTTCAGATTTTTCCATATTTGTTCTATTGTATTTAGAACAGGAATCCACTGGCTACTTCCTAAAGGTCTAGTGCTTGTTTCAGAACTATTCTTGGGTTATCTTCTAAATATTTTTTCTTCTAACACCGGGCATTAGGTTTTGCTCCAAAATACCTTGTTTATCTTCCAGCATGATAGTGCTCGTCACAGGTTCAAGGCCCCTGGTGCCATAGACAGCAAAGCAACCCAATAAAATAGAGGTGTTCAATTTAAAAGAACCTCAATTGTATCCACATTTAAAACGGGGAGCTACATCTAAATGAATCTTTTTTTTGTGACTTCCAAAACACTCTAATTTTGGGCATTGATATATGTTGCACCTAAATCTTGGAGGTCAGCCAGAATGTATTTTGAAGTTTCCCTTGGTTCTTCCTCCTCCATTTGAATGATGCATCTTTTCAGTCTCGTGGCTATGGTCCCATGAACCTTCAACCTTTTGATAACATTTCCAACCCTAGTCAGAGGAACATGAAGCTCTTTGGAGATAGTTTAGTAGACATTACCTTTACAGTGTTTGTCTGTTACCTTCCTTCTTTCCTTTCCAGACTCTTTTATTCTCTTGTTCGAGTTGGCTGTAGTGCGCTAAATGACATACCATTCCTGAGTCTAGGTTCACATTTATGCGGCTGCACTTGATGAATTTTTCAGGCACGTTTTTCAGTGCATTTTGCGTTTTCAAACCAGTGTTTTTTATGCGTTTTTTGCATTCAGTTTTCATGCATTTTGCATTTAATGTTTTTTTTTCTCTTTAAACACACTGTAAAACACACTGTATATAGCTGGTTGCTAAGGAGGGGGACGGGAAGCCGGCTGCTGCATCCTTAGCAACCAATGAGTCATCAGCTGTCAGCAGGGTTCTCCGCTGAAAGCTGAATGTAAATAAAAATTTTTTTTCTGGCAAAACAAAATGAAATGGGGCTCCCCCCAGGTCCATACCAGGCTCTTCAGTTCTAGTATGGATTTGGAGGGGACCCCCACACCAATTTAAAAAAAAAAAATGATGTGGGGGTCCCCCCCAAAATCCATACCAGACCCTTATCCGAGCATGCCGCCCGGCAGGTCAGGAAATGGAGAGGACGAGCGCCCCCCCCCCCTGAACCATACCAGGCCGTATGCCCTCAACATGGGGGGTGGGTGCTTTGGGGCAGGGGGGCTCTGTGCCTCCCACCCAAAAGCACCTTGCCCCCATGTTTTTGAGGACAAGGGCCTCTTGCTGACAATCCTAGCCGGTGGTTGTCAGGGTCTGGGGGCGGGGGGGTTATCGGAATCTGGAAACCCACTTTAACAAGGGGGCCCCCAGATCCCGGCCCCCTCCTATGTGAATGGGTAGGGGTACATCGTACCCCTACCCATTCACCAAAAAAGCAGTGAAATGTAATAAAAAGAGACGGTTTTTGACAATTTCTTTATTAATAGCTTTGTCTTCTCTAGTCTCCTCCTCAAACTGTATCCTCCCGCTGTCTTCTCCTTCCTGTCGATCTCTTCCTGACGTCTTCTCCTTCCCACTGTCTCTTCCTGTTGTCTTCTCCTTCCCACCGCCTCTTCCCACCGTCTTCTCCTTGAGCTATCTCTTCCCACGGCTGCCGTCTCTTCCCGCTGCTGTCTTCTTCCTCGCTGCCGCTTACCCGCTAAAAAAATGTAAAAAGTCGATTTTATTCTGTTGATGTCTTCATCCGTTTTGTTGTCGCCCGCTCTCTGCCGACTCTTATAAAGCAATTGGGTGTGGCCCTCTGATGTGGCCTGGTATGGTTCAGGAGGGGGGGCGCCCGCTCGTCCCCTCCCCTTCGGTACCTGCCGGGCGGCATGCTCGGATAGGGATCTGGTATGGATTTTGAGGGGACTCCATGCCATTTATTTTTTACATTTTGGCGTGAGGGTCCCCTCCGAATCCATACTAGACCTGAAGGGCCTGGTATGGACCTGGGGGGAGAATCCCACGTTGTTTTATCCATGAATTTTTTTGAGGGCAATTTTATTTTTATTTTTTTTACATTCAGCGGGGAACCTGAATGACAGCTGATAACTAATCGGTTGCTAGGCATGCGGCTTAGCAACCATCTATATACAGTGGTAAAATAAGAACTGCAAAACGCAAAACACATGAAAAATCACATAAAAAAGGCACCACTTGCGTTTCTAGTGCAGCTCCATTGAAGTCTATTAGCCACAGATCGCGGGAAAAAAGTCCCCGACCCTTTCCAAAAACACACTGGCCACAAAATGCATAGATGTGAACTAGTACCATAGGAAACCATGGTAAATGGACTATAGTGCATTTCTACAAACTGAAAAACACACTAAAAACGCATAGGTGTGCAAATAGGGTAAGTCAGTACTTTTCTCCATTCAAATAGGCTGACTGACTAATTAAGAGATTATATACACCTGTGATGTTAATTAAAGTGAATTGTATGCCTGGAAGATCACTAGAATTTAATAATGTCTTTCAGGTTCTCAGGGGTACCAGTATTTATGTCTATGCTATTATTTCCAAGAATATGTCATAAGTGCCCATTCACATCAGAACGTGGTGCTGGAAAACTGCGTTTCCAGCACCACATTCAAAATGCAGTAGGTGCCAATGTTAGTTTAATGCCACCCAAAATGCAGGTTGCAAACTCAGTGCGTTTGTCTGCATTGGATTGCATGGTACAGAAGTACCATGTGACCTGGTTGCAGTGTGTTTTTTAAAGCAGTGCATGCACTACTATTGGTGCGGTCCAGTGCGATTTAGCCCATTTAAAATGAATGGGATCAAAACGCACCATGCTGCACCACATGTGAATTACACAGGGATGATCAAAACGTTCCTGTGAGGTTCCTGGTATGAACTGTCCCTAAAGCTAAAACAAAGGGTTTGTAGATTTGATTATGGGACAAAAGAATGTTGGATGCTTATTTATGTCAATTTCAACTTAATTTATTTTTACCGCACATTATGGTTTGGGGAAAAGTAGAATGGCACTAATACTTTTGGCCATAGCTTTACAGCTTCCACTCACACTCTGGTTAGAATTAGACATCTTGTAGGTAGGGGCAGTAGAAATAAATGAACACTGACAATTACTGCAGCTCATTTTCATTTTAATACTGCCCTTTTGTGCACTGAGCAAAATGCCTAACAGCATGTGCATGCATTTACTGTATATTTAGAAGCAGTGAACGTGATATTCACCAGACATTTGCGGTAGGTGAACATTCCTGGTGCATGTGTTTTAAATGACAGTGATTGATTTACCTGCCATAACTGTTTGGTGAATTTACATTCACTGCTTTATAAATATGCTCCATAATGAACATAAGATTGATGTCTATAGGGTGAGTATCTTTGCTTGTAAAGTCATATTCTAATCTCTAGGCACAGTGACTTATTCACTTTCCCAGAACAACTGCAATACATTAGCAAAAACAGAAGCATTTCAATAATTTTTACATAATATAGAATATAATCTGTCAATAATGACTTTAGGAAAATTTGAGGAGCAAAGCTGCACTGTAAAATATTTTGATTTTTCCTTGCCATTTTGGAAAGAAAAGACTTGCGCCATGAGGGACTCAGTATTTAATGGTACTGGGCATTTCTGAGGAAGTGTTATGTCATTCAGAACTGAAAAACTGCTGAGCAAATTAAAATGTGGCAGCACAAGGTAACCAGTGTAATAAATGGATTGTCAAATTAAATCTGTGTGGAAAAAGATATGTTCTAAGATGATGTGACCATGAATGATTAAGATGAAAAACTTTTTTTTTTTTTTTTTTTAAATGAACAAACTGTTTATTTTTCCATTAACACTGGGGGTTGATTTTTAAACTTTGGCACCCTAGTGCAATCTGCATTAGCACACATTTCTTAGTGCATTAAAATGTGTTGCAATAAATGCAAGGGCTGCCCAAATTGCCTGGGTCCCCTCCCCTTTACAGATTACCTATTGTTAGTAGGTGTAAAAGGTGTTGCTATATCTAAAGAATGTAGTTGAGAGTCTGCACAGCGTGCTCTGCCCGCTCCCGCCCCGCTTCCCTCATTGGCCGATCCCCTGCTCCTCCGTGCCGCTCATTGGTCCGCCTGCCTGTCCGTCACCCTCCAGAGCTGCGTCACCCGCGTGCCCGCTCTAGGCTTCAAATATAGCAACAGCGGGAAAAAGAACAACGCGAGGCCTGCCAGGAGAAAGGGGCGAGGCTGAGAAAAGAGCGTGCACCTAACTGACTGATTGAACCAGTGAGCGCCATTCACCGTATATACCCCGATCTAGAGGAACTGATTTTACCCTGAACAACCGAAGATTGCTCCTTGCAGATGAGATCCAGGGTAGCTGTTCACCAGTGGCTCATTCAGGCTTGTCTGACCCCCTGTAATTAAGGGGTCCACCCTGTCCGGTAAGCGCACTCTCAGGATTAAACATACCACATCTGATGCATTATGAAAAGGGACTTGCCTGCTTGTGACAAGAGGAATTGAATTTAAAGTTTGAATATATGGACTTTTATCAAATACACATTCTTTAGATTTTTTTGCTCTGCACTTATTTGTTTATTGAATGTGTATGGTAAAGTGTGGTGTTAAAAAAACAAGAGATGGTTTTGGAAAAGTCCTTTATTAAAAATTAAGAATGTCTCTTTTTCGAAGCGGAGGGAGAAGAACCGGGAGATGAAGTGGAGGGAGAAGAACCAGGAGAAGAAGCGAAGGGAGAAGACCGGAGGAAGAAGACACAGAGCCACAACAGGGAACATGCCTCATTTTTAATAAGGACTTATTCCAAAACCGTCTCTTGTTTTTTGTAGCACTACACTTTTTTGGTGAATGGGTAGAGGTACAATGTACCCCATACTCATTCACACGGGGGCAAGGGAGGGATCTCGGGGCCCCCTTGTTAAAGGGGCTTCCAGATTCTGATAAGCTTCCTGTCCACAGAACCCCACAACCACTGACCAGGGTTGCCGGGAAGAGCCCTTGTCCCCATCAACATGGGGAGAAGGTGCTTTGGGGTGGGGGGCCCAGAGCCCCCCTGCCCCAAAGCACCCACTCCTCCATGTTGAGGGCATGTGGTCTGGTATGGTCAAGGAGGGGAGGTGCTCGCTTGTTCCCCCCCCCTTTTCCTGACCTGCTGGGCTGCGTGATCAGAGAAGAGTCTGTTATGGATTTTGGGGGATCCCACTCCGTTTTTAAAAAAAAATTGGGTATGGGTCTTCCCCTCAAAATCTATGGTCTTGGGAGGGGAACCCCACGCCATTTAAAAAAAAAATTGTTCACCCTCAAGATCCTCAGAGCAGAAGTCGCATGCCACAAGTCAGACTTGAACGCGACTTACATTCAAAGCAACGAGAGGATCGTGCCTAATTCGGGCCAAAGTTAGTGCAGGGAGCATTTTCAAAGTCGGACCAACACAAGTCAGGCCAGTTAAGATGGCTCTCATAGGGAACCATTGATTTTGACATGTTATGCGACTTGTGCTCTAGAAGTCGGAGTGAGCGTATGTTGGACCAGTGTGAACCGGCCCTTAATGGTTTTTCTATTGGCCCCATTACAAATAGCTATGGCCCTGACCCCATATGTGCTAAACAAAAAATATGGAGGAAGATCATTTTGGTACACAAAGCACCTAAAAGTTATTGTTAAAGTAATGTATTCACTATTTATTTAAAGTTTAGGTAAAGTAATTTTTACATAGTTGCATTGGTTCAGCTTAGATCTATGTAAGTATGTATGTGCTATACCTGTGGGATGCTCATAAAAGCTAGAAATCACTGAAGTAGGCATCGCTACTACAGTTATCTCCATTAGCTTCGAAATCCCATGCCGAGTGGCTATCGTGCTGCATTGTGAACACAGGAACTTGCTCTCTTGCCATGGGTGCTAATGCGGAAACACTTTACATTTTCTCAATGAATATAAAGCCTTTAATTGGATGAGGAGGAGAAGCAGGGCAGTGACGTCACAGTGTCCACTTTTTTTAATCAGAAAACACTCCTGTATTCATTAAGCAGCAGGACAGGCACTCGGCTTGGGACCCAAAAGCTAGTTGCAATCAGAAATGCCTACTACAGTGATTACCAGCTTCCACTGGATCCTACAAGTATGGCACATGCACACTTACATTGGTCCAAACTGGACCAATTTAACTATGTAAAAACTGCCATACCTAAACTTCTGCTTTAAAAGTTTATTAGTGGCATTCTTTCAAACAAATGCTTCCCACATCATCAAACCTTGCAACGTTTAAGAAATAAGGTAGCTATTATACTTTTCTTGATTTTCTCGCATTTAATCTGTGGGTAGGGTCTATTCGCCCTGCACACGGGGGTACCTTTTTCTGTGTGCGGGTCATAAATGCCAGGGACCAGACGGGGCCACATTCATGTGAAATTCCACATTATGGACATGTCCCCGCCTTAGAGATGAGCCCTACACAGTGTGCAGTAGGTAAATGTACAGAGTCTCTTTGTTGAAGTCATGGCCTGTGTTACTACACACCTTCCTTGATCTATGTTGCATTTAGGAGGGGCACTGCTGAGCCTGTGTCCTCTCCACCAGTCCAGCATACTTCTTTCACCTCTCTCCCAGTGACAGAATGGGGTCCCACTGAACACTAACACAGACATTATGCATGCTCTCACTTAACTCCTTCACTATCCCGCACCATGCGGTTACTTTGGTAGAACCGATTACTGACCCCCTTGCTAACGGAGGACCTGTCACCTTCGCCAGGTACCACCCTTAATGACCTGCATTTCCCACCAGTTCATGGTTACCTGCAGCAACTGCTCTTGAATTCCACTCTCCTGCTTAGTAAACATTTCATAGTGACCTTGCTTCATGTGACCTTGCTTGCTTCATGTGTGCTTTTGTTCTTCTAATACGCCATATGTTACTGTGCACCCCTTGAATAACTTCAGACCAGGCTTAGTTTATTTTAAAAACTTTACTATGAACTCTCTCATGGCAATGTCCATACAAGTGTCACACAATTCTAACCGCATTATACCTTAAAAGGTGCGGTTCATAACTGGTTTCCTCCCAGCTGACTGATTCCTCCGAAGCTCTATTATTCTCAGCATCCCAGGCTCACTCTGAGACCCGGCCTTTCACCTATTTAAATATGCACTGGGCAGGAAGGCAGGGTACAAAAAGCCCAAGAAAAGGGTCCAGACCCAATTAACCCCTTCCCAGCCTGAGCAGATCAACTAACTTACTTGTACACAAAAAAAAATCCTCTTTGTAGGCAGCTGCCTATAAGCCCAAAGGCTAAACAAGAGAAAATCAATCAATTCCCCTATTCACACTACCAGCATGAATAAAGGATCTCCACTACTGGCTATTGAATTCAGGTAGCCAAGGTACCAGTGGCTGCCTGAATACCTGAACACTGACTGCACTGATAAATAAGATGCAGTCACTATTTCACCGATAATTTTCTACCCGGTTCAGCACATTTTTTATTCTACATTTTTTGAGCCAGGTGCTTGTAGGGCCAGCCATGGTTTGACTTTCAAGTCGTCTATGACCAGCCATAATCTTGCTGAAAGATCTTCTACATTTGACACTTCCAGTAATCTTCCATCGGCTGACCCATACGTCACTGCAGGACACAGGGACCTGCAGAAGACACCAAACAGCTTGGCCCAGATCAGGTATCTGACACACCTGGAAGTGTTCTGGTTGCTGAAAATCTTTTAACATTATTATTGTTATATTGGTATGCGTACAATTCATCGGTGCAGGCAGCGATACAGGAGAATAGTTCCTTGCTTTGCCGGAAATGTCACTGTTCCACTTTTAAAAATAGCGACAGAGTCACTTTAGGAACTGCTCTATACCAAAACTTCAAAACTTAGTCTGGTCATAAAGATTTGTTTACCACTGGACATGAAAACTTTAATAGGGTTTCAAATCTTTACGCTTTTTTTTTTACTAACCTTGTGCTATACCAACTGCACAGAAATGGATTAGAAAGCACCAATTGTGTTATCCTGATGCTATGACTGTTTGGGAAGCTAAGGAACACAACTTTCATTCTCTTCTATTAATAGTGACACTAAAGCTCCACTGTGTGCTGGTTATGACAGCAGAAGGCCTTTACAGTGATAATCAACCTAGACCTTAATTCAACTTTTTTCCTACTGATACCTTAAAGATTTCCTGTCTCTGGAAGCAACCTGTTTTATCAGAAATTCAATACAAGACATGATTCCTTTATTTGGAATACAATTCTTCCCAAGAGTTTGTTTAGTGGCTGGAGGAAAAGAAATAGAGATGTAAATGAGAATGTTGCTTAAATGAAAATGATTGTGTAGATGTGAATTGTTATGAAAGAAACTAACTGAATCCATGGTAATGCATTATTGCTACATGAAGAACAAGGAAAAACAAATCACAGAAATTTCCCACTTAATTACAGTGCTGCAAATGCACTGTGATATCATTGACCTATTTGGTCATGCCCCAGTTAATCATATCTGAACCTTTCCCAGTGGGAAATCAGCTTGTTCATTTCCTCCTAGCAAGTTGATCAAGTAAAATTCAGTCACATATGTAACTACACCGATTGCAGCGGCCCTTTACAGCCTGCTCTCCAGCAGAGTGATCCATATGAGGACACTCGCGGTAGGTGGAAGGCTCTCCGTTCAGTAATTTACAATGTAATCCACCATTCCATACATTTGGTTGTAGAGCCCTCTCTTGCCTTTTGTTTGTGCAGAGCTGTTTTGTCATACTGAAATAGAGCTTATGTGCGGTAACAGCCTAATAAGCCAGCAACTTTAGTCGCTTATTAAAGTCAAGCATGTGTCTTTGTTTCATGTTGCTAATGATGTGGAACCATAAAGGCCCAAGTATATTTCGCCTGGACGATGTGGAAGCGAATGCTGAGAGCTCATTATTTGGCTCCCCATTGGAATCCTGCAGGCTTCTGCTCATTGAGGAGACTGTGGGGGCTTTGACAGAATTATTATACTGAATATTTTTAGACTCATTAACTATATCACCAAAGCAAAACATCTCTTCCTTAGATGCAAATGGTTGTAGCGAGTGTGACTTTGCTTTAGTTATAGTGGGGGAAAAAAGAAGATGAAGCTTGAAAATAACTTAAAGGAAGACTGTCATGCATGAGTATTGGAGTGTGCCACTTTCACTCCAGCTTTCTGAGAAAAAGAGCTCTGACATTGTAATGTGAGGAAAGAAATGTTATTTTCCTATAATACAATAGAATAAAACAGAGTAAAGGGTTGTCAAGGTAAATACTTTTAGAGACAAACTTAATATTGTGTTTGTTTGTACAGAAGACTGCAAGCTGATTCTGTGCTCTGTTTTATTGGCATGTCCTTCATGTAGTCTTTGCAGAATCCATAAGAACCAAATTCATTTTCATTTTCTATACCAAGCATATAAAGGGTTATTGTTTAAAATAACATTATATTTAAAATTGGAAATGAAACCTTTCAATGCCTTTCTGCCTGAAGCCTACGTTTGTTTCTCATCCAGAGTGTGATAGACCTTCCCTTTTCACGAAAACATTGATTGTTGGAGCAGGAGGTGGAACTTGATTGGTTGCTATAGATTAACACAGATTGTTCTGTTAAAGTGGTTGTAAAGGCACAAGGTTTTTTACCTTCATGCATTCTATGCATGAAGGTAAAAAACATTTGGTGTGCAGCAGCCCCCCAGACCCAATATAATACTTATAATACTTACATGTGCCCCTTCTCAATCCAGCGATGTCCATGAGAGCCTTGCCTCTCCGGGGGCCTCGCACTCCTGATTGGCTTTTGGCAACCACTGCTGTCAATCACAGCCAGTGAGCCAATGAAGACATGGAGGGGGGGGGGGGCAGAGCCACAGCTCCATGTGTGAATGGACACCCAGAGCTGCAGGTTGGGAGCGCACCTGCTTGGGTGCCCCCACAGCAAGCTGCTTGGAGGGCTGAGCTAGGAGCACTGGCGTGAGATCCAAGAAGAGGAGGATCAGGGCTGCTCTGTGCAAAACCATTACACAGAGCAGGTAAATATACCATGTAACATGTATAACATGTTTGTTATTTTTAGAAAAAAAACCTAAGGCTTTAATATCACTTTAGTAATAGATAATAATTCCTCCTGTGCGCAAGTGTGGTACTCAGAACTTATAGACTCTTGCTTCCCTGTTCCAGTCTTGACCCAAATGGAAGCACCACACTTTGCTGACCTCCTAAGACAATAAACATACAGAGGGCGCACCAGCCTAGTGCATGATCCTTTGGTACCTTTTTATTAGTAAAATCAAAGTACAAATTATACTCACAAACTAAAGTAAAAATTATACTCAAAAACCAAAATACAAATTATACTCACAAACCAGCATGAATACAAGCTCATCAGAACAAATCCAGGAACAGAACGCCAGAATTCCTACATATCATCTCATCCTATCACAAGGAGAAGCTGCACAGGTTTAGAAGGCTGACACGTTTCAAGGGACATGCCCTCTTCCTCAGAGCCAAAGTTTTTCTGGCGTTCTGATGAGCTTGTACACGTTGGTTTGTGAGTTTTTTCCACATTGCAGTTATAGTAAATAATTTGGGATATTCATTGTGTTTAAATTTACCTTTTACATATATATTTTTTTTACATAGTAATGCTTCATGACAGAATTTCAGAAATATGCATACCTCTGTCTTTTTGAGAACAAAAATTAGGTGATAAATTTAGTCATTTTAGGCCAGGGACGTGCAGTCAGGGGAGGCAGGTAAGGCAGAGCCTCACCTGCCATGAATATTAAAAAGTAATCGAGCTTCGAGGGTCGTAGCTTGGAGGTAGGTAACCTAAGTCCTACCCCACCACTGGTACAAATTTGGGGCTCCTACGACCTATGGTTCCGGAGATACAGGGCTCCTTGCGCAGCCTGTCAGAAGCTACATACAAAGCAGCCAGTGTAAATACAAGCTGGCACACTCTGTTTGCAGCAGACTGAGAGGTTGAGCTCACAGTGATTCTCTTCACTTCTTGTCAGAGGCACTGAGCTCAATGGACAGCTTGGAGTCTTGGACCAATGGTAAAGTACCATTAGCAAAATGAAAAGAAAAAAAGGCGCCTCTAAGTGCAGAAGTAAAACTTTATATTTCCCAAAAGGGTTAAAAACACTTACAAAAGGGTGGATGGGTAGGAGCACATCATATTAGTAATATGGCAGGTGGTCCGACGTTCTGGTAGTCCCAAGGAGTCTCAGGGATATCCAAAGGTGTAATTCTATGGCAGCATATTCTGAAGTGGCTGGCAGATGGAAGCCACAACTCTTCTGGATACTGGGAAGACAGCTAGGCTGTCTGAGACAGCGTGGAAGCCGAATCCAGGAAGTGACATCAGCGGGAAGGGACCAGCAACCAGCGTGGACCGCAAACCGGAAGTGATGTCATCATCATGGGACGCGTTTCAGAACAGCTAAATGGTTCCTCTTTCAAGCAATGACTAAAGGTTACTAGAAGCAAAGCTTCTTATGGTCTGTGGGCGGGCTTTGGGCAGGACTATGGGCCCTGAGAAAATGGGTTCTGAGTGTTGCATGCACACACTTTGTGCTTTTTTTCCACCATACAGCAAGAGGTAGCACCTTCCCCCACTGCTCCTTATTGCAAGATACATGGGGTATCATCTTGATGAGACCTTGCTGCCGCCTACTGTGACCTGGTTACCTGTAGCCATTTGAATCTCTTCTGCATCCAGCAGTCAGTTCGTAAGTGCTCAAGGTTTTTACCTTGTTTTAGAGCTAAGTTGTTCCTATTTGCGGTGCAACATGTCAGATCACAAACCAAAGAGGAGTCATCTTGCTGAATTCAGTTCATGATTCACTAACAGCTCTGCTCAGGGACCTGACACTGACAGCCTTGTTGTTCCCTGCTTGAGTGCTTACAATCGTCAGAGCCCTCCTTGGCTCCTTTGGGTGTGGCCCCCTCCTTAGGTTTAACTAAGGAGAATTTCACTGCAGATATGCTCGATTTCATGGCCCAAATTGCAATTTTAATTGCTGACTCTGAATGCCGAACAGGGCTGAACAATGTACAGAGTACCAAGGGCTCTATGCATTCTCTATGTGAGTATGACTCAGTACAGAGTTCACACCCGTCCAGCATATTTCAGCCTTTCCTAGATTTTTGACAGGCTGCAGGCATCTGGGCTGGATGTTGCTCTTGTGCCTCTTAGGTGCACTGTAGTACCGGGGTTGGAAGCACAGCAGCTAGATGCCCCATGTGCAACAGGCCTTATGAGGAGATACTGTTGACCCTATGTCACAGCTGGAAAGTATGAGGAATGGGTCAATGGGAGTCCATGTACCTTACTAATGTATTTCTTGAGCTGCATCCAATGGACAGGTATCATTGGACAAGTCAACACAGCCACAACAGGAACAAACAGTAAATATGATGATCACTTTGTGAACTTTGTACATCTTCACATAGGCATGATTGCTTGGGTTGAGATTCTGCTGTATGCTATGGAGTGATTCTTCAGTAGGGAGGGGGTCTTGTGGGGATGAACTCTTTGTTTAAGGGAGCGATTTTGCTGTGGGGAGGGGGGTCTTGTGGGAAGAAACTCTTTGCTCATGGAGGGGTGATTCTGCTGTGGGGAGGGAGTCTTGTGGGGAGTAATTCTTTGCTAGTTTGGAGTAATTTTGCTTTGGGGGTTCAGGTTTTCAATGGGGAGGATGTTTTTGCTAGGGGAGAATGTGATTCTGCTGTGTGGGGTCCTATGAAGAGTAGGTCTTTGCTGGTGGCAGTGGGGGGGGGGGGGGGATGTTGAGTCTACTGTGGAAGTGGGGTCATG
Organism: Aquarana catesbeiana; assembly: GCF_042186555.1. Taxonomy (NCBI): domain Eukaryota; kingdom Metazoa; phylum Chordata; class Amphibia; order Anura; family Ranidae; genus Aquarana; species Aquarana catesbeiana. Next base: position 495,528,448 of record NC_133328.1, on the reverse strand, counting down.
TGGGTAGAAATTTTCTGCTGATGAAGTGATTTCTGCTGTTTAGGGGGTTCTGGTAGGAGAAGGTATTTGCTGGAGAGATGTCTGGTGGAGAGGAACTATTTGCTGATTTTTTTTTTGTGGGGGGTTAATCTGGTGAGGAGGAGGTCTTTGCTAGTGTGCTAGTGGGGGCACATTCTGCTGTGGGCATTTATTGTGTGGTTATTTTTGCTGTGGGGAAATGGCGTCTTGCTTTTATGAGGGGTTGCTTATTGGAAAGGGGGGGGGGGGCTTGCTTTACAGAGAGGAGGATTTATGTTATGGAGTTTATTTTGGGAGAATGGGGGTGCCGTTTGTTTTTTCCTGAGGAGAGGAACGATGAGATTTTGCTAAGGAGGTTTAGTTAGAAGCGAGAGAGGAACATTTTTACTAGGGGGAGAGTATGGCAAGTGTTATGGAATTACATGGAACACACGCCTTTACTTCTGCATCTTATATGCTCGAAGTGGATGTGTTAGCAGTGTGCAACATACAATATACAGTATCTCACAAAAGTGAGTACACCCTTCACATTTTTGTAAATATTTTATTATAGCTTTTCATGTGACAACACTGAAGAAATTACTCTTTGCTACAATGTAAAGTAGTGAGTGTACAGCTTGTATAACAGTGTAAATTTGCTGGCTCCACAAAATAACTCAACACACAGCCATTAATGTCTAAACTGCTGGCAACAAAAGTGAGTACACCCCTAAGTGAAAATGTCCAAATTGGGCCCAATTAGCCATTGTCCCTCTCTGGTGTCGTGACTCGTTAGTGTTACAAAGTTTCAGGTGTGAATGGGGAGCAGGTGTGTTAAATTTGGTGTTATCACTATCACTCTTACTGGTCACTGGAAGTTCAACATGGCACCTCATGGCAAAGAACTCTCTGAGGATCTGAAAAAAAGAATTGCTGCTCTACATGAAGATGGCCTAGGCTATAAGAAGATTGCCAAGACCCTGAAACTGAGCTGTAGCACGGTGGCCAAGACCATACAGCGGTTTAACAGGACAGGTTCCACTCAGAACAGGCCTCACCATGGTCGACCAAAGAAGTTGGGCGCACATGCTCAGCGTCATATCCAGAGGATGTCTTTGTGAAATAGGCGTATGAGTGCTGCCAGCATTGCTGCAGAGGTTGAAGGGGTGGGGGGTCAGCCTGTCAGCGCTCAGACCATATGCTGCACACTGCATCAAATTGGTCTGCATGGCTGTCGTCCCAGAAGGAAGCCTCTTCTAAAGATGATGCACTAGAAAGCCCGCAACAGTTTGTTGAAGACAAGCAGACTAAGGACATGGATTACTGGAACCATGTCTTGCAGTCTGAGACCAAGATAAACGTATTTGGTTCAGATGGTGTCAAGCGAGTGTGGCGGCAACCAGGTGAGGAGTACAAAGACAAGTGTGTCTTGCCTACAGTCAAGCATGGTAGCGGGAGTGTCATGGTCTGGGGCTGCATGGGAGCTGTCGGCACCTAAGAGCTACAGTTCATTGAGGGAACCATGAATGCCAACATGTACTGTGACATACTGAAGCAGAGCATAATCCCCTCCCCTTCGGAGACTGGGCCGCAGGGCAGTATTCCAACATAATAACGACCCCAAACACACCTCCAAGACAACCACTGCCTTGCTAAAGAAGCTGAGGGTAAAGGTGATGGACTGGCCAAGCATGTCTTCAGACCTAAACCCTATTGAGGGTCTGTGGGACATCCTCAAACGAAAGGTGGAGGAGCGCAAGGTCTCTAACATTCACCAGCTCCGTGATGTCGTCATGGAGGAGTGGAAGAGGACTCCAGTGGCAACCTGTGAAGCTCTGGTGAACTCCATGCCCAAGAGGGATAAGGCAGTGCTGGAAAATAATGGTGGTCACACAAAATATTGACACTTTGGGCCCAATTTGGACATTTTCAGTTAGGGGTGTACTCACTTGTATTGCCAGCGGTTTAGACATTAATGGCTGTGTGTTGAGTTATTTTGAGAGGACAGCAAATTTACACTGTTATACAAGCTGTACACTCACTACTTTACTATATCGAGCAAAGTGTAATTTCTTCAGTGTTGTCACATTAAAAGATTTAATAAAATATTTACAAAAATGTGAGGGGTGTACTCACTTTTGTGAGATACTGTAGTATACAGTTCTGAGGTTAGAAGTATGCCATTTCCTTTATGCTGTGCTGATTGGTATACAAGCATTATTGTTATATTTTACATATTTATGGCCGCACTCGCTGGGCCATATGTTGCGTACTTTTGACCGCTGCACCATATACCACTATTTTGTGCAGTATATTTTTCTTACCTCTGCACTCCGTTTGTTATATTGTAATGACACACTCCTAACTAAAGTGTTCATTGTCTCAGCAGTTGCTTGTTGCTATGTGATTCCCAACTTTTTCCTCGTAACGTTTCCTCTAAGTCCCCCCCCCCTCTGCCAGCACAATGTGGTCACACTCACCATTCACCATGTAAAGTGCACTGTTTTATTCTTCTCCTCACAGTGTCCCACGTTGTTCCGCATCTTTCACAATCCTAGTAATGTTCCTGTGTTTTGTTTTTTTTTTTTTGGGGGGGGGGAGGGGCTTTTTTAGACTTGCTGTACTCAAAACACAGTATTCACTTGTTGGTGATTAGAAGAAAGGATCAGTACTAACCCACTCTCTCTGATCCTCCAACAAGGTACAGGGAAATGCTTTTTAGTTGCCCAGCCAACTACTGTATAGTAGGGATGAGCTTTGTGTTCGAGTCGAACCCATGTTCGACTCGAACATCGGCTGTTCGATCGTTCGCCGAATTGCGAACGATATGGGCCGTTCGCGCCAAATTCGTGTGGCGCGTCACGGCCCATAATTCACTGCGGCATTGCAGTGCATTGCTTGCTGATGATTGGCCAAGCATGCACTATGACCCGCATGCTTGGCCAATCACAGCGCCGCCTTAACAGAGAGCCATAATTGGCCAAAGCCAAGGAGGCTTTGGCCAATTATGGCTCAGGGGATTTAGTACACGCCCCACACTATATAAGGCCGCCTGCACGGCGGCCCTGTGCAGTGTGTTCCGGTGTGCTTAGAGAGAGAGAGAGACAGTGTCATTTCATTTGAGTTAGCTAGATTAGGCAGGACAGTCAGTCAGTTAGCTGCACTTAAAGTGTATTGTGTATATATATGCATCCCAGGTGTTGCATATATATATATATATATATATATATATACACTGTATTCAGTTTAGCTAGATCCGTTCCTGTTATCTTCTAGACTATTTACATTTAGTGCAGTGCGTCCTGCTCACAGTGTTCAGCTAGATCCGTTCCTGTTATATTCCTACTGACAGGCAGGCTTGTCTTGTTACAGTATTTTGAAGAAAATTACTGGTGTTCTTTTGATCCTATTAGTACCACAGTCAGGCAGCTAGACTATTTACATTTAGTGCAGTGCGTCCTGCTCACAGTGTTCAGCTAGATCCGTTCCTGTTATCTTCTTACTGACAGGCAGGCTTGTCTTGTTACAGTATTTTAAAGAAAATTACTGGTGTTCTTTTGATCCTATTAGTACCACAGTCAGGCAGCTAGACTATTTACAGTTAGTGCAGTGCGTCCTGCCCACAGTGTTCTGCTAAACCTACAAGTAAGTGGGGTGCGTCCTGCTCACAGTGTTCAGCTAAACCTACAAGTTAGTGGGGTGCGTCCACCTCACAGTGTTCAGCTAAACCTACAAGCTAGTGGGGTGCGTCCTGCTCACAGTGTTCAGCTAGATCCGTTTCTGTTATCTTCTTACTAACAGGCAGGCTTGTCTTGTTACAGTAAATACAGCTACCTGAAGAAAATTGCTGGTGTTCTTTTGATCCTATTAGTACCACAGTCAGGCAGCTAGACTATTTACAGTTAGTGCAGTGCGTCCTGCTCACAGTGTTCTGCTAAACCTACAAGTTAGTGGGGTGCGTCCTGCTCACAGTGTTCAGCTAAACCTACAAGTTAGTGGGGTGCGTCCACCTCGTTCAGCTAAACCTACAAGCTAGTGGGGTGCGTCCTGCTCACAGTGTTCAGCTAGATCCGTTTCTGTTATCTTCTTACTGACAGGCAGGCTTGTCTTGTTACAGTAAATACAGCTACCTGAAGAAAATTGCTGGTGTTCTTTTGATCCTATTAGTACCACAGTCAGGCAGCTAGACTATTTACAGTTAGTGCAGTGCGTCCTGCTCACAGTGTTCTGCTAAACCTACAAGTTAGTGGGGTGCGTCCTGCTCACAGTGTTCAGCTAAACCTACAAGTTAGTGGGGTGCGTCCACCTGACAGTGTTCAGCTAAACCTACAAGCTAGTGGGGTGCGTCCTGCTCACAGTGTTCAGCTAGATCCGTTCCTGTTATCTTCTTACTGACAGGCAGGCTTGTCTTGTTACAGTAAATACAGCTACCTGAAGAAAATTGCTGGTGTTCTTTTGATCCTATTAGTACCACAGTCAGGCAGCTAGACTATTTACAGTTAGTGCAGTGCGTCCTGCTCACAGTGTTCTGCTAAACCTACAAGTTAGTGGGGTGCGTCCACCTCACAGTGTTCAGCTAAACCTACAAGCTAGTGGGGTGCGTCCTGCTCACAGTGTTCAGCTAAACCTACAAGCTAGTGGGGTGCGTCCTGCTCACAGTGTTCAGCTAGATCCGTTCCTGTTATCTTCTTACTGACAGGCAGGCTTGTCTTGTTACAGTATTTTAAAGAAAATTGCTGGTGTTCTTTTGATCCTATTAGTACCACAGTCAGGTAGCTAGACTATTTACAGTTAGTGCAGTGCGTCCTGCTCACAGTGTTCTGCTAAACCTACAAGTTAGTGGGGTGCGCCCTGCTCACAGTGTTCAGCTAAACCTACAAGTTAGTGGGGTGCGTCCACCTCACAGTGTTCAGCTAAAGCTACCTGTAGAAGGTTGGTGGTGTTCTCATACTACAGGCAGGCAGTTGATTTTGCTAGCTGCAGTATCAGTACATATATATATATATATATATATATATATATATATATATATATATCCCAGCTTAGTGCAGCTACAGGCCATTAGTATGTCTGGAAGGCCAAGAAGGAGAGGCAGACAGTCACAAGCCAATAAGAGAGGGCAAGCAGGCTCTGTGTCTAGTGCTGGTCGTGGAGACGGTGCATCCTCATCAGCACGTGGCCATGGGACACGCTTGGCCTTTTTTTCGGCAGCTGGCCATGTTGAGCCGCAACATGCGGAAGACTTGGTCGAGTGGATGACCAAGCCGTCCTCATCCTCCTCATCCTCTCTCTCCCATGCCCAGGGTACTTTGTCTGGCAAAGCAGCGGCCTCTTCCCTTGGCTCAATGTCATCAGTGACTCCTTCCCTAGCCCCACCATGTCCTCCTGAGGAGTCCCTTGAACTGTTTGACCACAGTGTTGGGTACATGCTCCAGGAGGATGCCCAGCGTTTGGAAGGCTCTGATGATGATACTGAACTCGATGAAGGCAGTAACACGAGCACGGACAGAGGGGGTGCCCAAGAAGGACAGCAATCTGGCAGTCATGCTCCCCCTGCTGCAGCATACTGCCAGGTTTGCTCCAGTGATGAGGAGGGAGGGGATGATGAGGTCACTGACTCAACGTGGGTGCCTGATAGGAGAGAGGAGGAGGAGGAGGAGGAGGAGGCGGCACATCACCAACGAGGCAGGATGCCCTCCAGGGGCCAGCCTAAGGGCAGCACATTGACTGCATCACACCCCAAAGCTCCACATGTGCAGGGCGCTGCAGTCTCTGCGCGTTATTCAAAAAGTTCTTTGGTGTGGGCCTTTTTTGAGACGAGTGCATCAGATCGCACCGCTGCTATTTGCAACATATGTCTCAAGCGTATCTCGCGTGGCCAAAACATCTCCCGCTTGGGTACCACATGCTTGACCAGACATATGTTGACCTGCCATGCAGTTCGTTGGCAAGCGTATCTAAAAGACCCACACCAAAGAACAAAGAGGACCTCTGCTTGCTCCTCATCAGCTGAGATTTCCAACCCCACTAGACCTTCAGTCCTCTCTGAGACCTGCACTGAGAGGAATGAAGGTGTAGAATTAGGTGTGTCACAGCCACGTACTTGTGGGCAATCTGATTTTGGTACACCGACGTCAGATTGTACCAGGCAAATTTCCTGCCCCAGCTGCTGCACCGCCGAAAGAAGTTTGCTCCCAGCCATCCACATGCCCAACGGTTGAATGCTAGCTTGGCAAAATTGCTAGCACTTCAACTGCTGCCTTTTCAGTTGGTAGACTCTGCCCCCTTCCGTGAGTTTGTGGAATGTGCGGTTCCTCAGTGGCAGGTACCCAAACGCCACTTTTTCTCACGGAAGGCGATTCCGGCTCTCTACCAGCATGTGGAAGGCAATGTCCATGCCTCGCTGGACAGGGCGGTCAGCGGTAAGGTGCATATTACCGCTGACTCATGGTCCAGCAGGCATGGACAGGGACGTTACCTAAGTTTCACGGCGCATTGGGTGACTCTGCTGGCAGCTGGGAAGGATGCAGGACAAGGTGCAGTAGTGTTGGAGGTTGTTCCGCCACCACGCCTCCAAAATGCTAATGATTGTGACACACCTCTCTCCTCCACCCCCTCCTCTTCTTCTTCCTCCATGGCCTCTTCCTCAGAACCAGCGGTGCTCCGTAGTCGTTCAAGGGGCTACGCAAGTACGCAGGCCAAAAGATGCCATGCGGTGCTTGAGCTGGTGTGCTTGGGGGACAGGAGCCACAGTGGGGCAGAGGTTCTGTCAGCTCTGCAGGGGCAGGTTCAGAGGTGGTTGACGCCACGCCAACTTAAGGCAGGAATGGTGGTTTGCGACAATGGCACCAACCTCCTCTCTGCCCTCCGACAGGGACAAATGACCCATGTGCCCTGTTTGGCTCACGTCCTTAACTTGGTGGTGCAGCGGTTCTTGGGCAGGTACCCGGGCTTACAGGATGTCCTGAGGCAGGCCAGGAAAGTCTGTGTGCATTTCCGCCGGTCATAAAATGCCAGTGCTCGGCTGACGGACCTCCAAAAGGAGTTTAACCTGCCCAAGAACCGCCTAATCTGTGACATGCCCACCAGGTGGAACTCAACGTTGGCCATGCTGCAGCGGCTGCACACGCAGCAGAGGGCCATCAATGAGTACCTGTGCGACTATGGCACCAGGACAGGGTCAGGGGAGCTTGTTTTTTTTTCCCCACGCCAGTGGCCCATGATCAGGGATGCATGCACTGTCCTGTCACCATTTGAGGAGGCCACGAGGATGGTGAGCAGTGACAGTGCATGCATCAGTGACACTGTCCCCCTTGTCCACCTGTTGGAGCACACGCTGCGTGGAATAATGGACAGGGCACTTGAGGCAGAACAGAGGCAGGAAGAGGAGGACTTCCTTAGCTCTCAAGGCCCCCTTTATCCAGACAGTGTTCCTGCGTGCCCGCCGATCACACAGGAAGAGGACGAGGAGGAAGAGGAGGAGGAGGAGGAGGAGGAGGAAGATTGTGTCAGTATGGAGGTGGAGCCTGGCACTCAGCATCAGCAGCAGTCTTTAAGGGATCAGTCCCAAGAAACACATGGACTTGTACGTGGCTGGGAGGAGGTGGCTGCGGACCATGTCGTCCTTAGTGACCCAGAGGACTCCGGACCGAATGCCTCAGCAAACCTACGCTGCATGGCCTCCCTGATCCTGCAAAGCCTGCGTAAGGATGCTTGTATTCGTGGTATCAAGGAGAAGGACCAATACTGGCTGGCAACCCTCCTTGATCCACGTTACAAGGGTAAGGTTGCGGACCTTATCTTGCCATCGCAGAGGGAGCAGAGGATGAAACATCTTCGGGAGGCCTTGCAGAAAGGTCTGCGCGTTCCCAGAGACTGGGAGGTTACAAACTCCTGTTTCTGAACAACGTGTTGCTGAGGCTTCGGTCAGTCAAAGAAGGAGCGGTGGAGAAGGTGGCCGTCTGACCGATGCGTTCAGACAATTTTTTGGTCCGCAGCCCCAAGGTATGATCGGTTCCAGCAACCATCGCCAGCGTCTGTTTTACATGGTGCAGGAATACCTAGGGGCAAGATCAGACTTGGACACCTTTCCCACCGAAAATCCTCTGGGTTACTGGGTCTTGAGGATGGATCACTGGCCAGAGCTTGCACAGTATGCAATTGAGCTACTGGCCTGTCCTGCATCCAGCGTTCTTTCGGAACGAACATTCAGTGCTGCTGGAGGCGTGGTAACCGATCACAGGGTGCGTCTGTCCACTGACTCGGTCGATCGACTGACCTTCATAAAAATGAATGAGTCTTGGATCACCACCAGCTACCAAGCACCTGATGCTGATGTAACTGAATAATTTTTTTTGAAATCTCAGATCCCTTCAAAGACTGCCTATGCTGATGCTGAGTGACTATCCCTGAGTAATTATCCTCTTCCTCCTCAATCATCACGCTGATAGCTTGTAAGAACATTTTTGGTTCTGGGTGCCACCACCAGTGCCTAAGGCACAATTTTTCAGCCCCTGTTTAACAGGGGTGTGTAATTACGATTTTTGATGTAATACTTTGCAGCAGGGCTCGTTCCTGCATTCCAACTAGAGTGTCTGTGAGGGGTTGCAGTGTTGTGGCACCAGCACCAGTGCCTAAGGCCCAATTTTTCAGCCCTTGTTTAACAGGGGCGTGTAATTACAATTTTTGATGCAATACTTTGCAGCAGGGCTCGTTCCTGCATTCCAACTAGAGTGTCTGTGAGGGGTTGCAGTGTTGTGGCACCAGCACCAGTGCCTAAGGCCTAATTTTTCAGCTCCTGTTCAACAGGGGCATGTAATTACAATTCTTGATCTAATATTTCACAGCAGAGCCCTGTGAGGGCTTACAGTGTTGTGGCCACAGCAACACCTAAGGCCCAAATTTCTGCTGAGTATATAGGGCAGGACCCTACTTTCAAACAACTAACTTACAAACAACTCCTACTTGCAAACGGAAGGAGACAACAGGAAGTGAAATCTACCCCTAGGAAGGGAAATTCTCTCCTGTAAGAGTTAATATGGGAAAAACATTTCTCCTTTCCACTGATGCTTTCCAATCCATTGGGACAAAAAGTGAGGTGAAATCTTCTGAAGAGGAGGAAAGACAGCAAAACAAATGTCACAGGGGTGATAACCCTTTCCTATGTTTTCCAAAAAGCTTAAAAAAGATTTTTTGGCTGGAGCTAAACACGTTAAAAATGTACCCGTTCAAAATTACAAAGAGATTCTACTTAACAACAAACCTACAGCCTGTATACTGCTGTTCAGAGTATATAGGGCCTGGTGGCCCCACACCTTTCCTTATTTTAATTTGGGTGCGGGGTTCCCCTTAATATCCATACAAGACCCAAAGGGCCTGGTAATGGACTGGGGGGTACCCATGCCGTTTGTCTCACTGATTTTCATCCATATTGCCAGGACCCGACATTACATTAAACCCGCAAGCAGTTTTAAATGAGATTTTTTCCTTTAAAAATGACATTTGGTGCAGGGACTGTTCTAAACACGGGAAACACGCGTCACTTTACAGGCATACTATAGACACCCCTCAGGTACGATATTTAAAGGAATATTTCACTTTTTTTTTTTTACTTTAAGCATCATTAAAATCACTGCTCCCGAAAAAACGTCCGTTTTTAAAAGTTTTTTTTGCATTGATACATGTCCCCTGGGGTAGGACCCGGGTCCCCAAACCCTTTTTAGGACAATACCATGCAAATTAGCCTTTAAAATGAGCACTTCTGATTTCGAATGTTCGAGTCCCATAGACGTCAATGGGGTTCTAACGTTCGTGCGAACTTTCGGTCCGTTCGCAGGTTCTGGTGCGAACCGAACCGGCTGGTGTTCGGCTCATCCCTACTGTATAGTCAGTAATCAAAGGTTGTCATGAGACTTTTTCCTGAAACCATAGGAAAAGTCTCATGCCAGCACATCAAGAGCCTTGGATTCACATCATAGTCCCCTTTTATATTAGAGTCCCCTCTTTACATCACAGGCCCTCCATCACATCAGAGGCTCCCTTATACATGAGAGCTCTCTCATTGCATCAAAATCAATACTATCTATCAGAAGCCCCCTATACATCAGTCACCCCACACATTTGAGTCCCCCTATCACAACACAACCTCCCCATCACCACAAAGTACCTCCATTACAGAACCCCCAATTACACAGTCTCCTCTTCACATAAGAACCCTACCTTTTGACTCTTGCAGTGTGGCAGAGAGCAGGAGGAGGTCTGAAGGTGGCAGAATTCTGTCTTATCCTAAATACTAGGGGTGGCCCTGCATGCTGCCAGATTTGGATCAGAGTCATGCATTGCCATGGTGCAGGCAATCTGCCCTTTATTAGCATAGTAATGAATAAAGCCATATACCCTGGCCCTAGGGCTTTGAGGGTTGGTATGGTAATGTAAGCCAACCAGTCCACAACATGGCAACTCGTGATGCTGATCCAGAGCAAGCTGGGTCCAGTGTTAGCTGCATCCCACTGGCACCCTGGTTGAGAAACACTGTTTTAGACACATAGAAGACCTTCATTATCCATGTTAGTGATATCACAAGCACCCACAATGCAATGGAATATAACATTTAGGCTAGGTTCATATTTATGCAGTTCTTCGTGCTGTGTTTGCATGGGTTCAACAGCTTATTCATTTGAATTAGCTGATGTGCCTGCATTTTTCTGGAGGAAAAGGATCCCTGCACCTGTTTTTTAAATGCAAGGAAGTCAGCCATGCGTTTCCACGTGCGGGAAGCCGAACCGCAGTTATCTGTATGTGGGGGTGCCATTAAGAGTTAATGACAACCCCAGGTGTTGTCTATGAAGCACTGCATTTTGTGTGATTTTATGATTTACACACATTCCCGCACCCAAACAAATGTGAACCTAGTCTTAGGCATCATATTCCCTATCTCTTTCAGGCCCCTTATTGTAGTAGAAGGCCCTCATCTGTTATAGGTTTTCTCCGCTAGTTGGTGTCCAAATGCATTGTGTAAGTGTGTGTATAGTAACACCAATATTATATATGGTAAAAATTAGAAGAGCACATCTAGTAAGCCCAAGGGTCTTTTTTTCTCATAGTTTACTGCTTTCTATCGCTCACATCAGGCATCATTACTTTAACCATTGTATCAATTGCCTGCAGACAACACCCTGTTATTTATCCAAGTTCTGTTTCTGCTGACCTCCATAATTAATGTCACATTTGTGTGCAGTGTCACATTGAATGGTTTCTCATCATGTAAACCAGGCTGACATATGGATGGGGAGGGGCACAGGAGAAATTCTCATGTTTATTTATGCTTCTGTTTAATACTGACAGTGGTAAGGGAGTAAATTGTTATACTGTGTCTAGAAGAGGAGACCATGGATATAGGAAGATAATATTGTCTTTTTAAACTACATATTTAGTGGTGATAATATACTATGCCAATAACTGTGAACACATAAATAATTTTCTTTTTAGAATTTGAGAACCGAGTTACAGATTGAAATGGACTCCCGTGGTGGATAAATTGGAATACATCTTGACATGGTACCCTACTGTGACTATATTGGCACAATTCAATCTTCACACAAAAAAGGCCTCCAGAGTCCCACATTAATTATTTTATAATTACAGTGTTACTAAAGTGATCATTGCTGTATGTCTTAGTTTTAATAAGGAAATTATATTTCATGTGTCGGGGTGTGATATTGAGTAGCCAGTGGTTTAACACAGTATCAGCAGGGCTGCAGGTTACTCTTCACTCAGGGACAGCTTTATACTTGCTTCCCTCTAGGACAATTGTGTTATGCCTCCCTCCTTCTACTCCAATGACAGCTACTAGGATAAAGCCTTATTCACATGGTCCTAAAAAAAAATCATGATCATTAAGGCAAGGAACAAAAGTTCCTGTGTAATGATCAGTACATAGATCTATTTTTTATTGCATCAAAATTGTCCTGTTCTTTTTTCAATAGTATATGTGTACATGCATGTCAATTTTAGAATTTTGTGTTATAAATCTGCAGGCGGTCCATTTTTATGCACCTGTGTGATTGTCTCCATTGAAATCAATGCAGCTTCATTGAGATCCCTAAATAAATGTATCATTATCCCCGAAGGAGCCGTTGGTTAAAACAGGTCTCCACCTCAACATTATTGACACACCAGGGTACTCAAGTGAAGCAACAAGACCATGGGTAAAAGAGAATTTATAGGTTATAACTGATAGGTTAATAGACAAAGGCAAGCCAACAACATTTTGTTCCTACAGTTTAGCACACAGTGTAGTTAACAATCAGGAAAGATAAAGGGTGGAAATGGGGTAAAGGCCCCCAAATCAGCATTAACAGTAGCAATACCACCCAGAGAACAGGCAATGTGTAGATTTTATTCAATATTACCAGGGCTATAGTGCTTGTGCATCCTAATGGTGGCTTTGCTAGGCCTAGACTGGTTAGGAGAACACAATCAGTGTTAGACAGCATAAACAACCAAGAAAAGACAAAAACAAAGGAGATGATATTGTCACGTACCTGGTATGCAGAGGAAGGTCTCTTTTACACCTCTGACTCGGGGCCCCTGATAGAGTAGACAGGCAGCGCAGGAGTGCAGAGTCGCACGAGTGCCAGTGGTCTTGCTGGTAGGCTGGTATGCCAGATGACAGTGGATGTCCTGTAAACTGGAACAGGCTGGTGCTTGGATGTAATAAGCAAAAGAGCAGGCCCCAGTAGCTAACAGGCAGATGGTTGCAGCTGGTATTTCCGTGAGGACTGAAACACAGACAGGGTAGAACAAGCCAGGTCATACACGTGCAGTCAGATCAGGTGCAGATGTGGAGGCAGTAGAGGATTCAAGGTACAAGCCGGGGTCGATGCAGGTGAAGAGCAGGAGTAGTCAGAAGAAGCTGGGGCAATACCTAGAACAGAAAAAGAGCAACAGGGTACAGGACAATCACAGGAATGCTGTAGATGAGGCAGCAATGATCCTGGGTGCTGATCCAGCTTAAATAGCCCATTTAGACTATTTGTTTGCATTCCGGTGAATATTGGTTTGCCTGGGCATGCGCATATGCGTTCGCACACCGCTATTATTCTGTCTTCTGACAGAGCCTTGCTGACAGATATTTTAGTAAGAGGGGAGGTCTCTAAGAAGGCTCTTCCGGCGGATAATGTTTGGGCCCTTTAGATGATCGTTGGCGCACTAGAGGTGGTCTTTATAACCTTGGGCAGTTAGATGCAGTTTAACAAGATAATACAGAGCTCTCATTAGGCAGGGGGTGTGTGGTAAAAGGTAATATATCTGTAACAATAGAAATCTACACTGGCAGGTTTTGAGTACAAGGGGAAGGGCTAATGGTATTTTTACCTCAGTTATATGTCTGGTATTAAAGATACAGATGGGCCAGGGTCTAGCTCACCAGCTCTTAGTAAAGCTGTAGAGTCTTGTATTGGAAGGGGACCCTCCACTTGAGCTGGTCCTGAAGTGGCGGTGTCTTGACTAACAGTTCAGTTGTTCTGGAGAATGTGTAGGTCTTTTGGCTAGAGACAATGTAGCAGTTCTAGCAGACACATCGATTCCACGGCTGCAGCCTTAATCTGTGCATAGAGCGCCAACTGAGCGTCACTTTGCAACTGAGGCCTACTCCCAGGCCTTCTTGAGTGGCTCATTCCAATGGGTCTGTACTGCTCCTATGGTGCCAAGAGAGTGGGCTTTTTCCAGGCAAAGAATATAAAGCCCTTCTGTGCTTCTCCTGCCGAGCACAGGCCAAGGGATTTGTAGTTTAGAAAAACGGTCATCCCCTTAATATGGTCACTGACTCGAACTACGTCTCCCAGAATTCCAGGCATTCTGTATAGAAGTCTATAAGCTTGGAGTACTTAGCTCTCCCCCTGCTGGCTGGAGGAGAATGCAGCAACAGCATAATAACTCAGTGAAGGGCAGCAAGATAGATGCATTTGGAATAGGGTTGTACCGATACCAGTATCTGTATCGGTGTCGATAATAGGCATTTTCGCGAGGATTGGTACTCGCGAAAATGCTCCAATACCTTTGCGGTGCGATTTGAGCCCATACAAAATGAATGGGCTCAAATTGCGCTTCAAAAATCGCAATCAAACTGAACAGGAATGCGGTACGATTCCTGTCCAAAACACATGCGAATTCCCCAACGGCTCCAGTGTAAACCTAGAAGCATAGATTACAGGAGTGTGTGTCCCCGCCGCCTTCCTGTCTAAGACCCCATACACACTATACAACTTTTGTTGTCGGATTTCCTTTAGGGTTACCAAAACCATGTAGTACAGGGGCCTGCCTGATTGCATACAAATTGAAACTCTTAAGGTTTGACCTCATATTATATGGTTTTGGTAAAGCTAAAGGAAAAAAATCATCAGGAAATTGTATAGTGTGTATCCAGCTTAACTGACCGCTGCTGGGCTCGGGTGTGAGTGCTGGGGAACTTCCATGGGCGGTTGGAAAAAAAGTATTTTAAAAGGCTTTTATTTTCTAGTTATATCAAGAATAATATTATTATGCTTTTTTTTTTTTTTTTTTTTTTGGGCACGTTACCACAACACCATTATCCTGTAGTTTTTTAAGATCAAAGATACAACTACCCTGTTTCCCCGAAAATAAGACCTAGCGTTATTGTCGGTGATGGCTGCAATATAAGCCCTACCCCCCAAATAAGCCTTAGTTAAAGTCCTTGTAGGTCTTATTTTCAGGGTAAAGCTTATTTTCAAGGAAACAGGGTATGGCTTATTTGAGGGGTAGGGCTTATATTGCAGCCATCACTGACAATCATGCTAGATCTTATTTTCGGGGAAACAGGGTATGTTGGTGTCCCTTGTCAATTTTACATTATATTTTTTTAAATGTAACTTCCTACTCCCAAACTGTCATTTGAAGTAAAAAAACAAAGCCAAGTAATATTCTCCACAATTTTTTTTATTGTGCATTAAAAAAAGAAAACAAATAAAATTAGATATGCTATCTACCAATAGCACTTAACCAAAAAGTGCATTCTATGCATCCAAAAATAATGAAAATATACCAAATCAAATCATAATTCAACCAAAAAATAAAATAAAAGCCTCATGCATGTGTCCTGCTTCTTAATATAGGGGGTCAACAATGCCAAGATTTGGTGAAAGCAGGGATCCGTCATCCGGAGATAATTCCGAAAATCATCTGGATTATTCTCCTGGAGCTCTCTCAGCAAATGACATAATTGGTCACGATTAATAAAGCAACCAATTTTTGGTCCAAGAAATCCTCCTCCTGTTCCTGGACTGGACTTGGATCAAAGCAACAACTCCAAGGCCAATAATAAATAACACGTTATCTCCTCCGATTCCGCAACATGTCTGGTTGACGAACGGCCATTCAGAAATAAACTGAAAAGCACAAAATGAAAAGCACAAGCTGAAAAGCGTGAAATGAAAAGCGGGAATCAACACTCACCAAACTTCTACTAACACGAAATTAGCAGAAGGAGTCCAAAGGGTGGCGCTAAAGAGCTGAAAAACCACATAGTATGTCACTACGTTCGTGTTTGTTGGCCAAAAATTCCTTGCCGTTTGTATGCAAACAAAATCCAGGCACGCGCCTTCGGACAAAAGTCAGAGGTTTTGTCTGTGAAAAATCCGATAGTGTGTACGAGGCTTCGAGGCTTTAGATTGTAAGCTCTAAGGAGCAGAGCCCTCTGATTCCGACTGAATTAAAGTGTATTGTATTTGTACTGTCTACCCTCAAGTTGTAAAGCGCTGCGTAAACTGTTGGTGCTATATAAATCCATAGTTGCCAACACTGTGAAAAAATGTATAGGGACACTTTTTTGGCTGTAGGCGGAGTCTTATAATTAGGGGGCGGGGCATGCATTTGTAGGCGTGACATAGCAAAAAAGAAAAATGTGGCATGGTTTACATGAAATAGTGGGTGTGGCTTATATGGGCGTGGTTCAAATGGGGGTGTGGTTAGAGTCTGAGATGAATGAGAGATGGAGAAAGAAAGGGGAAAAGAGGGAGGGAGAGATAAAGAAGGACAGAAGGAGAGAGATCAGGCCCAGATCCTACACCACAATAGAAAAAGATAAAGATAAAGATACTCCAAACACCTGGTGTTAGCGCTTCAATCATCCCAGCACCATGGGTGTTGTGGTATAAGGATGATTGAAGCGCATTATTAATATTATCACATTGTAATATAGAATGAAATCATTCAACTCACCATAATCCAGAATCAGTGGGAGCCCTGAGCGTGTCACCTGCCACGTCGCCTGCCACCAGATGCCATCAGGTGCCCCCAGCAGAGTCCGTCCTTGCATCAGGTGCCCCCAGCAGAGTTTGTCCTTACATCAGGTTTCCCCAGCGGAGTGCCTCTTACATCAGGTGGAGAGGAGAGGGGCCGATCCGTGCAGCTAACCCCGGCTGGAGAATTGTGAAGAGAGAAGCCGATTCATTGGCTGCACAGATCGGCCCTTCCCTTCTCCACTGAACACGAGGAATGCGAGGAGATGTAGCTGAATTCAAGGGGAAAGCTCTTGCGGCGGCGCCGGCGGGCATTTTGTTGGAGACAGAACTGCTGCAGAGCCAAACATTACCATTTTTCCATGGACAAAAGGAAAAATCCCGAATTGGGACGGCCTTCGATCGGAACGAGGGTCCCAAAATCAGGATTGTCCCTGGAAAATCGGGACTGTTGGCAACTATGTAAATCCTGTATAATAATAATTAACCCCTTACTGCACCCATACCATCTCCATCCATTAATTCTTTACTGCCCATCACCTCACCTGTTTACCTTAACCCCCCATGCACCTCCCCATCTCTAAATAGTAACTTCTTAGTGCACCTCTCCATCTCCATAGGCATCATTAACCCCTTACTGCACCCCACCCCCAATCTACATGTGTCATTAACCTGTTCTTGCAGTGCTCCTCTGATCTCCATAGTCAGTGCTGGGGGACCAAATTGGAGGAAATGAAAGTAAAATGTGGAGCAGAGTGTTGTCAGAGAAGGGATTGGCGTGTGAGTTGGAACTAGTTGGGAAAAAGTGAAACAGATGTAATGGTGTGTTGTGCAAAATGCTCCAATGCTAAAACCAATATCTGCCTGCACCTTTTTCATGCAGTGCAATTTGAGCCCATACAAAATGAAAGGGCTCAAATCTCACTGCAAAGAATCACGTGATTTGAACAGGAATGCTGTGTGATTCATGTCCAAATCACATGTGGCTCCCAGCACCGCATCAGTGTGCACCTAGGCTCAAGTAATAATTTTTCATTAGTCTAAAAAACTGTTACATGACACTAAAAATAGGTATCGGTAATTGGTATTGGCGAGTACTTGAGAAAAAGTATCGGTACTCGTACTCGGTCTTAGAAAACGGGTATCGGTGCATCTGTATTTTGGAAAAAGGTCTTTGTCTGAAACTACCGTAGTACAGTATCTGACTATATAAAAAACATTTGTAAATGCATTTTTTATGGTCATGCGAATGAGGCCTAAGATGTAACAGCTACACAAGTCATGCCAAGGCTGGGAGCAGAGAGGCTAAAAGAGATATTTTGCTCCCTGTGCATCTGGACCTATTAAATTGGTTTAAGGCCTCATGCACACAGGACGTTATAAAAAACAAGCTGCAAAGCCACTACCAACGCCAGGAAAAAGCAGCTGTAAAAAAGTGCTTTTAGTAGCTTTTTGCATTGGCGTTAATGTCTGTTTAGCCGTGCTATGGTAGCCCATTGATTTGAATAGAATTTGCACTACAAGTCGGATCATGATGATCCAACTTGTGGTGCAGCTTGTGCGCTGAGGATCTTGAAAAAAAAAAAAAATGTTGTGGGGTTCCCCCCAAGAGCATACCAGAGCCTTAGGTCTGCTATGGATTTTAAGGGGAACCCCCACGGCAAAAAATAGGCGTACCCCCCCAAAAGCCACACTAGACCCTTATCCGAGCAAGCGCCCCCCCTCCTGGACCATACCAGGCCGCATGCTATCAACATGAGGGGGTGGGTGTGCCCCCCACCCCAAAGCACCTTGTCCCCATGTTGATGGGGACAAGGACCTCTTCCCGACAACCCCGGCTGGTAATTTCTGGGTTTGCGGGCGAGGGGCTTATTGGAATCTGGAAGCCCCCTTTAACAAGGGGGCCCCCAGATCCCGGCCCCCACCCTATGTGAATGAGTATGGGGTACATTGTACCCCTATCCATTCACCCCCCAAAAAATTTCAAAAATAAAAACACTACACACTTTTTTGACAAGGTAATTTATTAAAGCAGCTCCGGCGTCTCTTCTTCTGATTTCTTCTCCCTCTGGCGATGTCGTCTTCTGCCGCCAGTTCTCCTCTCTCCGCTGATGTCTTCTTCCACTGCCGGTTCTCCTCTCTGCGCTGTCTTCTCCCTCTGCCGGTTCACCTCTCTCCGCTGTCTTCTTCCTCTGTTCTTCCTCCGATGTTCTCCTGACGCTCTCTCCCGTTGTAATGCTGGGTCTGCTGTGGGCCATTACTTATATAGCCATGGGTTGGGCCACCCAATGATGTCATCCAGAGGCTCTGCCCCTTGTGATATCACAGCCTGGGGCATTATGGGATAGTAATGGCACACGGCAGACCTAGCATTACAATGGGAGAGAGCGTTGGGAGAACATCGAAGGAAGCACAGAGGGAAAAGACAGCGGGAGAAGACAGCAGAGAGAGGAGAACCGGCAGCGGAAGAAGACATCAGCGGAGAGAGGACAACTGGCAGCGGAAGAAGACATCAGCGAAGAGAGGAGAAGAACCGGAGAATGAAGATATTGCCGGAGGGAGAAGAAATCAGAAGAGACGCTGGAGCTGCTTTAATAAATTACTTTGTCAAAAATCCGTGTACTGTTTTTATTTTTGACACTTTTTTTTGGGTGAATGGGTAGGGGTACAATGGGTATAAAGAGTCTGGCATGCTCTTGGGGGGGAACTCCATGCCCAGTTTTCATTTTGGCGAGAGTTCCCCTTCAAGATCCTCAGCACACAAGCCGCACCGCAAGTCGGATCATCATGATCTAACTTGTGGTGCGACTTCTATTCAAATCAATGGGCTCTCATAGGGAACCATTAATTTTGACAAAAAAAAGCTTGATGAGGCTTAACGCGGCTGTATCCAACATTTAGCAGCTTTTATCAGTGTCAGACCTTTTTACAGCTCAAACGCTGGTCCTCAGAGTGCACTGACCCTGGGTTTTTTTTACAGTTTGAAAACGTCTGTGCCACTTACAGCTCCTAAAAGCCTGTGTGTGCATGAGGCCATAGAATAACATGGATAGGCGTTTTTAAGCTGCAAAAAAAAACATCTGACGCTGGTAAAAGCAGCCCTGTTTGTGTGCATGAGGCCTAATTGTCATCCTGTTCTTGGAGTTTGGTTTCAGCTACACAGACTCAGCAACATAATGGGGGTTATTTACTAAAGGAAAATCCACTTTGCACTGCAAGTATACTTTAAAGTGCACTTGGAAGTGCAGTCGCTGTAAATCCGATGGGGACATGCAAGGAAAATAGAAAACAGCATTTTAGCTTGCACATGATTGGATGATAAAATTAGCAGAGCTTCCACTCATTTCAGATCTACCCCTTAGATTTAGAGCGACTGCACTTCCAAGTGCACTTTCAGTGCAAAGTGGATTTGCCTTTCATAAATAACCCCCAATGTGTGGGTAGCTGTGTGCTTCCCTGCATGCAGCTTTTCCATCCTAGGCCATGGCCTATGCAAAAAATCCATCCCCCAAAGCACTGTTTTACTCCATAGTTATATATTTTTCTAAGAAACCATGTTATGTGAATACAACCATAAATGCAAAAGCAGAATCCACAACTGAAGGTGTAATGTCTTCTTTGCAGGGCTACAGTTGGACTGTTCAGTTCACAGATCAACAAGTGCTTGCAGAGAAAGAACATGTGTTTTTTAAACAATAGAGAGCCATGCGACTACTCTTACCTCTACACCTCTCCCCCTTTAACTTATGCGTTGTGGCCGGCAGTTGACCTCCTTCTGACCTAAACTGCATCATTATGCTTTAAACTGTTTTTGCATTTCCATTGACTTGTATGGAGGAAGAAGCAAGTTCAGGTGCGAGCAAAAGCCCATCAACAAAGGTCCTAAACCTGTGACTAGACTAACCAAGTATTGATCAGACGTTTCCAAAGAAGTCAGAGGAAAAAGAAAATCAGAACGTAAATTCTGTGCTTTAGTTTCCTATTAAACTTTTGTCCTAGGTTACCCTCCATAAATGCCTTATAGCAACGATGGTGAACCTGTAGCGCGCGTGCCACAGCTGGCACACAGAGCCCTCTCTGTGGGCACGCGAGCTAAGTCGCCGGATTGCTACCTGGGTTACATGACCTCTAGCTGGGCTGCCTGTGATTGGTGCATGGAGACAGATGCGGGTGGATTGAAAACCTCGCAGTGTGCAGTCTGGTGATCACAGGTAGAGGGAGATCCTCCACCATGTCCTCTGGCCAGGAGCTTCGCTACAGCTGATTCCAATCACTGCACTCAGCTGAAGGCCATCATCAGCTCTATATAACCTGCAGGCTAGGAGAAAGAGGCAGTGCTGTGCTCGATGGAGAGTGTGCACTGGTAACGGTTCTATGGTGTACAGAGATTTACCATGTAAGTGACTTCAGTTCTATAATCTGATGCTGGACGGGTCAATATGGTCTGAGCAGTGCTGGCTGTCATTGCTGCCCCTGGTGGATGGGGATTACTGGGGGCTCAGAGCAAGGCACACAGATGAGAGGGGAGGGGGCGCTGCACCTTCCGGGGAGGGCGGGGGCTCCTAGAGGGGCCATTACTGTAGCGGACTGTGTGTGATCTCCTCCCGGGGGTCGGACATATGGTGGGGTGAGCGGAGTCCAGCCCCCCTCCTCCTCACATGACCTCTGACATGTCACTCTGTAAACCTGATGCAGTTTGGATACTTGGGCTCAAAAAGGTTTGCCATCACTGCCTTATAGTACACTGCTCAGGCAACTTTATCCTTCAGACAGTACGAGGTTAATCAGTTGTAAAAGGCATAGCATTCACAGTAAGGATTCTGCAGCTACGTTTTGCCTTTGCAAGCTATAACCAGGTAGCTCTTCCTCTTCCTAGAACCTGCCCTTGATTACACTATTCATGTAATTCAGTAATGAGAAGCAGGAGTGGATTGGGTATGCCTATGATCATGTCAAACTGGCTAGAGGAACAGAGGATGTCTAGGCACTGTCACATGCATAGCAGTGTTCTGCTGCTTCTAATTGGGAATTACATGCTAAAAGTTCATTTTTTCTACTGATCAGTTTTTCACAGTAAACTGCTAATGAGTCCCTGTTGGACAGCCAAACGTTAGTGGCCATACTGGTGTAGTGACCTAGAAAACGTGAGAGTATGGATCTTACCTCCTGCAGTCCCATGAGATAGAGCAAACTGTCATGTGATTTGTCAATAGGTCACATTATAGTGTATATGTGTAGTGTCATTTGTAAGTTAGCGTAATACAAATGTATGTGTTCAAAGCCTAATATCCACTGCACATGACTATAATAAATTGTAATAGAGGCCAGCATCCAGACAATATGCTAATTTCACAACTTGTGTATAAAATGCAAAGCTTAGAAACTTGTAGAAAAGTAGAGCAACTACTTTAGCAATCAGATTACCCAATGACTTAAACGTGAAGCCTGGCTGGAGGTTACAGGTCAATGCCCCACTTTTCTTCTTTAAGTCTGAAAATGTTGTCTATATAAGAGCAAGCTTGTTACCTGAATGTTTGTGCCAACCATGAACAAATGTAAAGACTTAAAATATATGTGAACTTCCACCTTGTAAAACAAACCATTCAGTTCAAAATAGGAATCAAAGCAAAACATGTGAGAATGAATATATATATATATATATATATATATATATATATATATATATATATATATATATATATATATATATATATATATATATATATATATATATATATATATACTTTTCTTTTTTATAGGTGACTACACTAACTCTCCTCTGCTGCATAAAGGCTTTGGAGAGGTGGAGGTTGAGAAATAACAGCACACTGATCCTCCCAGTGGGCATATCAGCACAAGTCTGATAAATGGAGGGCAGGCAGGCTGTTTTCCCA
Source organism: Aquarana catesbeiana (assembly GCF_042186555.1). Taxonomy (NCBI): domain Eukaryota; kingdom Metazoa; phylum Chordata; class Amphibia; order Anura; family Ranidae; genus Aquarana; species Aquarana catesbeiana. The sequence goes on along the minus strand of NC_133328.1, from coordinate 495,506,301 downwards.
GCACAGCCAGAAAACTGACCACGCTGGGATGGATGTGCTTCTATGCCTAGTGTGGTCCGTTTGAAATAAGAAAGCAGGGGCACTGGCAGGAACACCAGGTATTTCACACAAATGAAAAATTACAAGGAGAACAGGAGACTTTTTAGCACAAGTACATGTTACAACTGGCATATATCAAGAATATGAAATGTTTGAGTAACATATTCTTTAAGGCTTGCAAAAGTATAAAAATGTACCATATCTTTTTAAATTCTGAACTAATACTCTATCAGGTAATATTAGGTGTAAGATAATGGATAAAAAGTGGACCGCAGTTTTGTGACTCTTCTCCCTTCCAATCCATAGTCCTCTTTCTGGGGCACGTTCCTGGCAGACACAACACGACGACATCATGGTGGGACAGAAAGCCAGCCATATTATGTGAAGTATAGTTTAATAGGTGCTGCTGGTTTATGATTAACAGGTACTTAAAAAGTATTTAAAGCAGAGTTCCACCCAAAAGTGGAACTTCTGCTTTTAAGCACTTCTTTTTCACATTTGGCATGTCATTTTTTTTTTTGGGGGGGGGGGCGGAGGGGGAGTGTGTACCCTCTTTTTAGTGGGACTTCCTGTCCTACTTCCTCCTTCCTGTTCTCAGCCGCCTAGGCAACTCCTCCTCTCGCCCTAGGCGGCCCCTCCCTGCCAGTGATCTTCTGGGACACAACACAGGTCCCAGAAGATTGGCTGGCCAATAGCAGAGCGCAGCACGACTCGCGCTTGCACAGTGCGCGCCCAGCCGTGAAGCCGTAAGCTGTCATGGCCGGGTGCCCACAGTGTCAATGGAGGCGCAGAGGAGAGAAGGGGGAGAGGAGCGAGGCTCCAGGCGGCCGTATTGCTGGACCATGGGATAGGTAAGTGTCGGTTTATTAAAAGTCAGCAGCTATGCTTTTTGTAGCTGCTGACTTTTAATAAACTAAAAAATGGGTGGAACTCTGCTTTGAGACACAGAATTAGTAGATCACATCACCCTGAACTGCTCACCTTGTGGTGTTGACCTTATACAGAGGTTAGCTTCTGGAACTTTTGGCCAATTACGTCTTCCTGCTTTGATTGAGCACAGAGAGTGAGGGAGCTGGTTAGCTGTGACAGGGCTAGTAGTGGATCAAGCCCAGAAAGTATTGAGCCAGGCTAATGTCATTCATGTGGTAGCTTTTCATTTATTCATGCTTTTAAATAATTGATGCATGTTAGTGTTTTTATACCTGATTCCTTTATTAAAAATTTGTGAGCACCGTGAGGTGATTGTTCATGTGACTTCTGAGTGGACGAGGCACTCCTGGGATCTGCTTTCACTGTGGGAGTTTTGTGGTGGAGACATAATCATTTTATGATTCCAGAAGGGGATAAAAGCATTTTATGATCGCTGTGTAACTTTTTGGGTCAACACCACAAGGTGAGCAGAGGAGCAGAAGAGTGTTTCTGCATGAATTGCATGTTGGACAATGATTTTGTTGTATGGTTTGTAACGATCCGGGGAAATTATGCTCCAGTGGTGCATGCGAATTTAGGAACATGTCAATCGAGACTGCATTTTAAGGGCATGGCAGCCCACTTTTATTTAAAGGAAACAAAGTTCAAAGAAAATAACAGCAATTTCCCTTGCAGGGGATTCCACCATCACTTTATAACACAAACCTCAGCCTCCTGGCTTACTCACTTTCAGCACCGCTGCTTGGGACCTCATGCCTAGGCCTTTCCGTTGCTCATCAGAGTGTGTGCTCACGCTGCCAGCTGCAGCCTCCCTCTCCTAGGGAACATGGGTGTCCTCCTGACACTCATACACAGACGTCGTGTCTGAAGAACGGGGTCCTCCTGACTCCTCAGCCAGACTTCCTGTCTGCCTGCATGGACTTGTCTCCAACTTGGAGCTCTGGGCTCTAATCCTGGGAAGAATATAAACCCAGCCAATAGGTGTGCAAATAGCAAAATCAGGTGTATATTGCCAATCCACAGTGTGAGCTGGGGTCACATGTCCACAGGTTACACAGAATGCACAAAGGACTTTAGTGTATGTTCACAATGTCCACGATTTTGGACTTTATATTTACACCAGATATATTGATTGAACTTATATATATGATTTTTTTGGGGGGTATATTTGGATTGATAGCGCTACACTGATTAATGCGTTATGATTAGTAGTGTTAGTGAGCTGTCATTGGTTGTATTGAGTTACATGTTTATCATAGTATTTTCTTTGATACATTATTGCGCAGGTTAAATTTTTAGTTATTCCTCATTATTGCCATAAATAAAAAAGCTTATGCTCCTAATCTTCCTCACTTGACCTAGCCAAATAAACAGATCACATGGTCTCTGTCAACCATGGGCATTAAAGAAAAACTTCAATCCCTTTATTTTATTTTCTAACCCAAACCTTTTTTACTGGATTACCATCAATAAATATACGCATATGCCCAGTGCATTGAGCTTTGTTCTGATGTGATTTGCCACTCCGCAGCTTCACACAGCCTCCTGCACCACCGTCTTACTTTCCAAAATCATTGGGAGCCAACTTTTCCTTCCAGATTCTTGCAGCCTAGGTCGAGAATGGGAGGCTAATACCATACTTTCATGCAGAAGGAAGGAAGAAAAAAAATATTCACTTAAAAAGAATTGTCCAGGGTTTATTTAGATATTACAGCAGGTTGAAAACTCTCAGTGAGCAAAATGGAGCACTTTTGATTGTCAAAAGTACTTGCTATCACCTGCAAAGTTAGCCCTAAATGTTCATACACGCCAAATCAAATGTTACACTAGTGGTGAAATTGAGCTGCTTATGCCCATACTACCTGTAAATGGTTCCCTTGATAAAACCACAGACTCTCTGCAGTACTTATGACATTAAACACACCAGCCCCGAAAGAATTTACCCCCTTCATGACCAGGCCACTTTTTGCGATACGGCACTGTGTCGCTTTAACTTACCTTTCGCGTGGTCGTGTGACGTTGTACCAAAGCAAAATTTACGTCCTTTTTTCCCACAAATAGTGCTTTCTTTTGGTGGTATTTGATCACCTCTGCGGTTTTTATTTTTTGCGCTATAAACAAAAGAAGAGCGACAATTGTAAAAAAAAAAAACACTATGTTTTACTTTTTGCTATAATTAATATCCCATTTTTTTTAAAACATTTTTTCCTCAGTTTAGGTCGATATGTATTCTTCTACATATTTTTGGTAAAAAGAAACGCAATAAATATATTGATTGGTTTGCACAAAAGTTATAGCGTCTACAAAATAGGGGATAGATTTATGGCATTTTTATGATTTTTTTTTTTTTTTTTTTTACTAGTAATGGCGGTGAACAGCTATATATTAGAGAGAGAGAGAATTTTTTTTCAGAACAGCAATATTGCGGTGGACAAATCAGACACTTTTGACACATTTTTGGGACCAGTGACAATTATATAGGGATCAGTGCTATAAAAATGCATTGATTACTGTATAAATGTCACTGGCAGGGAAGGGGTTAACACTACTAGGGGGTGATCAAGGGGTTAACTGTGTTCCCTATGTGTGTTTTAACTGTAGGGGGGATGGGACTGACTAAGAGGAGCGAGAGATTGGTGTTCATACTTAGTATGAACACACGATCTGTCTCCTCTCCCCTGAGAGAACCGGGATTTGTGTGTTCACACATACACACAGATCCCAGTTCTCACTCTGTCACGAGTGATCGCGGGTGTCCGGCGGTCATCGCGCCCACCGGGCACTCGCTTCGGGGACACGCTGCGCGCGCGTGTGCCTCCTACAGCGTCTTAAAGAGCCAACGTACAGCTACAACAGCTCGCCCAGGGGAGCCATCTTGCTGCAGTATAACTGCGGCGGCTGGATGGGAACCGGTTAAAGTGATTGTAAACAATCACCTTTTAAAACAACCAATTCACTTTAATATAGATATGAAAGACAAAACGTGTGTGTGTGTGTGTGTGTGTGTGTGTGTGTATAGATATAAAAATTCATTATAAATAGCTTTCTTCCCTTTTTTATAAGTGATCACATTCCCTCTGTTCTCAGCTGCATAAGAGCTGGGGGGGGGGGGGGGGGGGATCAGCAGCACACTGATCTTCCCAGTGAATGGCTGTGTAGCAGGGGCGTGTCAGGACCAGTCTGATCATTGGAGGGGAGCAGGCTGAGTTCCCAGCATTGCTAGAGAACTGACCACAGTGTGCTCTGCTGCTTAGTGTGGTCAGTTTTTAATAGGAAAGCAGAGGGACTTGCAGGAACACCAAGGATTTCATACAATGGAAGCAATACAAAGAGAACAGGATACTTCCTCATACAAGTACATGGTACACCATCCACATATCAGGAATATGACATTTTGGGGTAACAAACACTTTAAAGCGGACCACATTTTTCAAAATAAGACTTTGCACGATTGTAACCCCCCACCCCATGCCATAATCTTTTTTTCCATGTTTTTATCCGTTTTTGCTAGTAAAAAATATTTTTTGCAAGTGTGGGCAGGTATAGAGTTGTTGTATATGCTGTGTACAGCAACCAAGCAAAGTCTACACACTTATCAAGTGTGAGTTAGAACACAAATAACAAATAACATCAGATGCTATGGATTATAGTAATAATATTTTCTATAAATGATTCCTCCTATCTGACCTTATTTCCCCCTATACTATATAAATTACTGCACTCACGTAAAATCGTATTTTTTTTTTTTTTTTTTTTAATGGCTCTGAGCACAATGCTGCATTTCAGATCTGTATGCAGCTGTGTGTTTTGCTCCATAGACAACAATGCACCCATGTTCAGATCTGTAAAAAAAAAAAAAAAAAAAAAAAAATCACAGTTTGAAACTGAAGCATTTTTTTTTTTTTTTTTTTTACAGATCTGAAAACGCTGTGATGTGTGTGGGTTTTTTTTTTAGTTTTTTTTTTTTTTTTTCACTTGTGTGTAAGAGGCCATATATTATACATGCACACTGTGCATTGTGATTCGTATTATATTCATATTTTGCTTTTTCACAATTTACCCTCAATGATACAAAAATGATTGGACACGTACAGGAAAAAGGTAGTATCAAAAGAGAACATGTAGGTTAGAAAGGTTTGTTGTTGAGAAAAGTGTTTTTATTACTCCCCCAAGCATGTTATATAAAAAGCATCATGGGTATTATGGAGTTGACATAATAGTACTCAACGTATAGCACTTTATGTAGTGATCCCAGCAGAAACTGGCAAGGCATGTAGAAAAGTACAGTTTATGAAAGTGTAGTGAATTGTTAAGATTATGGTCTCTGCAACTTCTTTGACAAACACACAGCCTTAATTGACTATCAAGCTTGAAGAACTCTGCATTCAGATTGGTCAGGAGAGTTCCAGACCATTGAGATTGTGCTGTAACAGCACCACGGATTCTTTGAATGCATTAATTTGCATATCAGCTGTGGCAATAGCAGTGCATGATGATGACATTGCATTACTTGTTATGTCGTGCTTGGTAACTAATACAAAATTAGACTGTTAAATATAAAGCAGCAATGTGATCCAAACTGTTAATTATGCTGAAAGAATAATAAATATTAAAGGCACATTAAAATGTGCTTTATTGCATTGCACATTAATAACATTATTGTTTACTGGGTTTATGTTTTGTTGTTTTGTTTTATTTTTATTTTTTTTCTCTGTGCAGACTTTGCAGCAAAGATGTTCATTGACAAACATAGTACTATTTAGCTATCACTGATGTTAACACAAAAATAGATTTATGAGATAGTAAACAAGAATTTGTTTCTCGATTAATTTAAGGCTAGGCACATATTTAAACAGCAATACTCTCTGTAGTTCATTTCCAAACTGCATCTAGTTTTAGTGAGGATCATGTGCTTAGTATACGTGACTACATTAATAGTAGATCTGGTGTGATGTACTGTATGCCCAAGGGACCAATTCAAACCTTTGCCTGCTTTAACACAAATGTTTTAATGCATTGAGGCACGTTACAATTTAAAGTATAAATAAAGGCAAGACTTTTTCTTTTAGTTTTGGATAGAGTGGAGAGAGATTAGAACCCCTGTCAGTTCTTATTGCTGTCTGTGCCCCCATTTAGGAGACTCACCCTCTCTATTTGCCCTGTGTAAAAGAAAATCCCAAATTTTGGGTTGTCCCCAGAAACGTAATAGTGGGGGAAATCTTCCAATGGGCACAATAGTTCTGGTGACCTGGGGGATCCCAAGGAGTTCCCTGAATTTGCAGGAATTTCCTCTCACTTCCTGTTTGGCGATGGCACAGGAAGTGAAGGGAAATCTCCGCAATGGGACACAGATGGCGACAAAATCAATCTGACAGGGGTTACAACCCTCCATTGCTCTATCCAAAATAAAAAAAAAAGTTTTGCCTTTTAGTTCTACATTAAGGCAGCCCAGTCATTTTGAATGTGCCCCTGAATGCTTCAAGAAATACACCTGCACTATTATTGACAATGCAGTTCACCAAATGCACACATCTGTGGGCTTTAATGCTCTGTAGTGATTACTTTAGCATATACATTATGGGGCTTATTTACGAAAGGCAAATCCACTTTGCACTGCAAGTGCACTTGGAAGTGCAGTCACTGTAAATCTGAGGGGAAGATCTGAAATGAAGGGAAGATCTGCTGATTTTATCATCCAATCATGTGCAAGCTAAAATGCTGTTTTTTATTTTCCTTGCATGTCCCCCTTGGATTTACAGCAACTGCACTTTCAAGTGCACTTGCAGTGCACTTGTAATGCAAAGTGGAAATAACCCCCGATATTACCAAAAGTATTGGGGTGCCTGCCTTTGCACGCACATGAACTTTAATGTCATTTTTTTTTTCTCTTTTGGGATAAAGGATTTACATAAATAAATAAAGGCGGATCATTGTAAGCTCCCCTGCCACTATGAAATGGTTTACAAGAAAAACAGAAAAGGAAGGCGCGCACACCTAGTCCCTTATCAGAGATAATTTATTAATAAAAAATTGTATAAAAGCGGGTACTCACAAGATGCAACTAACAAAAAGCCATAGACACAGTGTATGGACATGCATGGAACACAGGGTACCGCTAACGCATTTCGGGGGTGCACCCCCTTCCCTAGAGCTAGGCCTAGCTCTGAGAAGGGGGGGTACACACCCGAAACGCGTTAGTGCTACCCCGTGTTCCATGCATGTCCATACACTGTGTCTATGGCTTTTTGTTAGTTGCATCTTGTGAGTACCCGCTTTTATACAATTTTTCTATTGTTAAATTATCTCTGATAATGCACTAGGTGTGCGTGCCTTCTTTTCTGTTTTTCTTGTAGTTTCTTTCGGATTACCCCATCTGAGAAAGGCAGCATCCACCTAGTTCAGGAATACAATATATACCTTTCGCACTACCATTTTATCTGACAGCTGTTACTCCTCACCTTGGAAGACCTATTAGTGCTGGAAGTGACTGTGTTTTATGAAATGGTTTGTCTCATTCCTGTAAACTAATACATCTGAAAGAGAGCTTGTTCTTTTGAAAAACAGACTTACTGGCTGGATCACCAGAATAATAGAGAGAAAAAAGAAGGTGAATGCAGCCATCAAATCTAAGAAATGGTAGTCTGCCACATAATACATGTTTGCTTTTGGGTTTAATACCTCTTTAATGCATACATGTACAAGGTCTAGTTTACATGTAGCACTATGTCAATATACATTGTGGATAAAAGTTTTATTTTCTGTTTTTTGGTGCAACAATGTGCATCATGGGGCCTATAGAAGTCATGCATTTTCATGCCCCATTATAAAAGCACCCAAAGAATGTATCTTAACCACTTCAGCCCCGGAACGATTTACCCCCTTCCTGACCAGAGCACTTTTTGCGATCCGGCACTGTCGCTTTAACTGACAATTGCGCGGTTGTGCGACGTTGCACCCAAACAAAATTGACGTCCTTTTCTTCCCACAAATAGAGCTTTCTTTTGGTATTTGATCACCTCTGCGGTTTTTACTTTTTGCGCTATAAACAAAAAAAGAGTGACAATTTTTAAAAAAAAGCAATTTTTTTTACTTTTTGCTATAATAAATATCCCCAAAAAATATATAAAAAAAAAACACATTTCTTTCTCAGTTTAGGCTGATATGTATTCTTCTACATATTTTTGGTAAAAAAAAAAATCCGCAATAAGCGTATATTGATTGTTTTGTGCAAAAGTTATAGCGTCTACAAAATAGGGGATAGATTTATGGCATTTTTATTAATTTTTTTTTTTTTTATTAGTAATAGCGACGATCTACGATTTGTTTTTTTATCGTGACTGCGACATTATGGCGGACACATCGGACACTTTTGACACTATTTTGGGACCATTGCCATTTATACAGCGATCAGTGCTATAAAAATGCACTGATTACTGTGTAAATGACACTGGCAGGGAATGGGTTAAACACTAGGGGGCGATCAAGGGGTTAAGTGTGTCCTAGGGAGTGATTCTAACTGTGGGGAGGATTGCCTCACTACAACATGGCAGAGATCACTGCTCCCAATGACAGGGAGTAGTAGATCTGTCATGTTGCTAGGCAGAACAGGGAAATGCCTTGTTTACAAAGGCATCTCCCCGTTCTTCCGCTCCGTGACACAATCGTGGGCCCCCAGCGGACATCGAGTCCGCAGGTCCTGCGGGCAAGGTCACAAAGTATGCGGCGCCTGTCCACAATGCCGCAATTTAAAGGGGACGTACCTGTATGCCCATTTGCCCAGCCATGCCATTGTGCCGACGTATATCATCGTGCGCTGGCCGGCAAGTGGTTAATGCATAAAGGTGTATACTTGAATGATAACTGATTGGGAAGGAATACTTTGTATATTAATTTGCCTACCTGTAATGTTCCACAGTGGCATGTGGTGTTTTGAGGTTTTTTGGTTGAGCTCCTATTCTTCCTGCTGCTGTGCAGATTCAAATTTACATCAGATATTTCTTCACTTTTTATCAAACAACATAAGAAATAGGACTTGCATATCTAGTAATATTTCATTTCTTTCATTATGCACTAAATTAAAAAAAAATCTTCTTCAGAAATGCTTTTATATTTGTTACTGGGGTTTACTTGCAATAGTGTGTGTGTTTTTTTTTTTTTTTTTTTTTTTTTTTTTTTTATCGTGCAAATCAGTTTTCTTTATTATTGTTGTTATTAGGAGGCAAACAAGCAAAACAATGTACAGTGCAGGTTGTGTCCAAAAATACAGAGAATGGATTAGCGTTCAAAAAACAATATAGGTACAAATGAGATAAAGTGGCTGGTCACAGGTTATTTATTAGGTACACCTGTTCAATTGCTTGGTAACACAAATTACTAATCAGCCAATCACATGGCAGCAACTCCATGCATTTAGGCATCTAGACATGGTGAAGACAACTTGATGACGTTCAAACCGAGCATCAGAATGGGGAAGGAAAGGGATTTAAGTGACTTTGGACATGGAATGGTTGTTCTGAGTATTTCAAAAACTGCTAATTTACTGGAATTTTCACGCATAACCATCTCTGGGGTTTACAGAGAATGGTCCAAAAAAAGAGAAAATATCCAGTGAGCAGCAGTTGTGTGGAGGAAAATGCCTTGTTAGAGGAGAATGGGCAGACTGGTTTGAGATGATAGAAAGGCAACAGTAACTCAAATAACGACTTGTTACAACCAAAGTATGCAGAATACCATCTCTGAACGCACAACACATTGAACCTTGAAGCAGATGGGCTACAGCAGCAGAAGACCACACCAGGTGCCACTCCTGTCAGCTAACAAAAAGGAAAAACTCTCATGTCACCCGCAAACCACCTCAATCCCAATATATGCAACAAAATACAGGAAATCGCCCCGGGACTTTAAATGAGGTGAATGTGGTTAGCCAACAATTGATAGAGTAAATGCAGTCTCAAAATGTATTAAAATTGTCATGCAAACATAAACATGAATCAAAGCCAAGCCATTGAAATGATACATAGAGTAAAAAATGTCATTACATGTATCATGGTTTAAAATGTAAATTGCAAAGTACACGGGCATGAAAAGTTTTCCAACATGTTTCGCAAGACCATTCTCACTTCATCAGGGGTAGATGCGTGTGTAGTACATCTGTAGGGGTATAATGAACCAAATAAGTATCAACACAGAGATGGTATAGTGACAATTAGTCAAGAGGGTCCAAAGCGCATGGCCCTATACTCACCACAGGCTGGATCAGACTACCAAATGCTGAATACCCAGAGGCAGCAGCATTGAGCGTCAGGCTTGGGAGTTGAAGAGGCAGAGGAAAACCCAAACCAACAGAGCACAAACGGGGGGAAGACATGGCCAGGATGGGGGCGTGTGTCACCAAAGATCTCCCAATATGCATTAATAATATCAACTGAAACATAAATGCATATGTATCAATAAATGCTATCATAACAGCATAAAAGTAAAGTAGTATACGCCCATACCATTATTCAACCAGATTGTTTCATGCATATACACACTTATATGATTTACTTTACTTATCATATACTACTTTACATATGCATTTATGTTTCAGTTGACATTATTAATAGATATTGGGAGATCTTTGATGACACACGCCCCCATCCTGGCCATGTCTGCCCCCGTTTGTGCTCTGTTGGGTTGGTTTTTCCTCTGCCTCCTCAGCTCCCGAGCCGGACGCTCATTACTGCTGCCTCTGGGTATTCAGCATTTGGTAGTCTGATCCAGCCTGTGGTGAGTATAGGGCCATGCCCTTTGGACCCTCTTGACTCATTGTCACTATACCATCTCTGTGTTGATACTTATTTGGTTCATTATACCCCCTACAGATGTACTACACATGCATCTACCCCTGATGAAGTGAGCATGGTCTTGCGAAATGCGTTGGGATACTTTTCAGGCCTGTGTACTTTACACGTATCATGGTATAAAATGTAATTGGCAATGACCTTTTTTACTGTATGTATCATTGGCTTGGCTATGATTCATGTTTATGTTTGCATGACAATTTTTATTAAATTTTGAGACTGCATTTACTCTGTCAATTGTTGGCCAAGTTCCGGGGCAATTTCCTGTATTTTGCTCCTGTCAGCTAAGAACAGGAAACTGATGCTAAAATTCTCACAGGCTCACCAAAATTGGACAATAGATTGTAAAAATGTTGCTTGGTCTGATGAGTCTCGATTTCAGCTGCAGCATTCAGATGGTAGAGTCAGAATTTGGCATAAACAGCATGAAAGCATGGATTCATCCTGCCTTGTATCAACAGTTCAGGCTGGTGGTGGTGGTGTAATAGTGTGGGGGATATCTTCTTGGCACACTTTGGGGCCCTTAGTACCAATTAAGTATCATTTAAATGCCAAGACCTACCTGAGTATTGTTGCTGACCATGTCCATCCCTTTATGACTACAGTGTACCCATCTTCTGATGGCTCCTTCCAGCAGGATAATGCACCATGTCACAAAGCTCCAATCATCTCACCACTGGTTTCTTGAACGTGGCAATGAGTTCACTGTACTCCAATGGCCTCCACAGTCACCAGATCTCAATCCAATAGCGCACCTTTTGGATGTGGTGGAATGGGAGATTCACATCATGGATGTGAAGCCAACAAATCTGCAGCAACTCTGTAATGCTATCATGTCAATAAGGATCAGCACAAAGGTAGAGTTATTACAAAAACCTGAAAAAGTGTGGTCTTCAGATACCTCCACATCTTTAGAAGCTGAACGGCAACATTGCAGAAGAAAGGCAGAAAAAGAAACCAGAAAGAAAATAGAAGAAAGGGGAAAATGAAAGAAAAAAAGTAAACAAAAAAGGGGAAGGGGGCATTGAGGGTGCAATAATAGTTTTGAAAATCATACTTTAAATACGTTCTACTGACCAAGTGGACCTGAGAGACCAGACCATTGGTCTTCTAGTTGTCTAGTGATGGCTGCATTATCTTTCAGAAAAATACCATCATCAGAACAGGTAAAATAGTTTAGTGTTATAAATAGGCTAAAGCTAGATTGGTATTCCCTCTAGAGTACAGCTGCAGTCATATAACAGAAAAGTGCACACTGGACATATATCCGTTTAGATCACTGATCATTGTGGTGACTTCAAGAGAACATTAGTCAGTTTGGATTTGTTAATGGTCATTGCTTTTTTTTTTTTTTTTTTTTTATACGTGATTTATTCAGAATATACTGTACATAAATTGCTTCACTATAACCACTGACCCATATAAATGTAGCACTACCCCCTGGAGGGGTCCCTGTATGTTGTAGATTACCCCAGGTCTCCCTAGCTAATACAGAGGCTGCCAGTCACAAGCACAGCTCCATGCACACCTATAGGCTGAGGGGGGGAGTTTCAGCCCCCCCACCCCAATGATCAATGTGAGGACAAATTTCTAGCACAAATCCCTATAGATGCACATACACATGAAAGGGCTACAGTAAGTCTTACAATGTCACAGGAGCTGGCTGCTACCCAGCTTACACAAGTAGTTGCTCGGTGAGGGAGATAAAAGCTCCTTCTCCAGACCAGGACTTCAGAACAATGCCCTCCTGCAAAATTCTTTTAGTCTGTCATGAATGAAGTATAGACTGCCATTGCTGGCCTTCTTCCATCATTGCTAGTTATTTGGTTGTGTTTTATTTCAACATGTTTGGGCCACAGACATGGAACAAGCATGCTTTAAATGTGTCAGAATACTTTAGTTCTGTAATTATTCCAGGCCAACGACTAAGACAATATTGTAACCAATGCATTAACTTAGCAGCCAAGAAACTAACATTTGCAAAATGAGAAGTCAGAAGTGGCTATTATAATTCTCAAGAGGAACAAGGTTACAAGTTGGGAAAAGAGGCAGTCAATTTGGTGCAGAGATCTTGCCAGTGGAGTACTTAAAGCTAAACCTCAGACAGATAAAAAAAAAAAAATTAATATATATACAGTATATCACAAACATGAGTACACCCCTCACGTTTTTGTAAATATTTTATTCAATTTTTTCATGTGACAACACTGAAGAAATGGCACTTTGCTACAATGTAAAGTAGTGAGTGTACAGCTTGTATAATGCCCCGTACACACGGTCGGACATTGATCGGACATTCAGACAACAAAATCCATGGATTTTTTCAGACGGATGTTGGCTCAAACTTGTTTTGCATACACACGGTCGCACAAAGTTGTCGGAAGATCCGATCGTTCTGAACGCGGTGACGTAAAACACGTACGTCGGGACTATAAACGGGGCAGTAGCCAATAGCTTTCGTCTCAATTTATTCTGACCATGCGTGGCACTTTGTGCGTCGGAATTGTCCACACACGGTCGGAATTTACGCAAACGGATTTTGTTGTCGGAAAATTTTATAGCCTGCTCCCAAACTTTTGTGTGTTGAAATTCCGATGGAAAAAGTCTGTTGGAGCCCACACACGGTTGGAATTTCTGACAACAAGCTCCGATCGCACATATTCCGTCGGAAAGTCAGAACGTGTGTACAGGGCATAACAGTGTACATTTGCTGTCCCCTCAAAATAACTCAACACACAGCCATTAATGTCTAAACCGCTGGCAACAAAAGTGAGTACACCTCTAAGTGAAAATGTCTAAACTGGGCCCAATTAGCCATTTTCCCTCCCCGGTGTCATGTGACTCATTAGTGTTACAAGGTCTCAGGTGTGAATGGAGAGCAGGTGAGTTAAATTTTGTGTTTTATCGCTCTCACTCGCTCTTACTGGTCAATGGAAGTTCAACCTGACACCTCATGGCAAAGAACTCTCTGAGGATCAGAAAAAATGAATTGTTGCGCTATATAAAGATGGCCTAGGCCAGGGATATGCAATTAGTGGACCTCCAGCTGTTGCAGAACTACAAGTCCCATGAGGCATGGGACTTGTAGGTTTGCAACAGCTGGAGGTCCGCTAATTGCATATCCCTGGCCTAGGCTATGAGAAGATTGCCGTGACCCTGAAACTGAGCTGCAGCACGGTAACCAAGACCATACAGCGGTTTAACAGAACAGGTTCCACTCAGAACAGGCCTCGCCATGGTCGACCAAAGCAGTTGAGTGCACATGCTCAGCATCATATCCGGAGGTTGTCTTTGGGAAATAGATGTATGAGTGCTGCCAGCATTGCTGCAGAGGTTGAAGGGGTGGGGGGTCAGCCTGTCAGTGCTCAGACCATACACCGCACACTGCATCAAATTGGTCTCCATGACTGTCGTCCCAGAAGGAAGCCTCTTCTAGAGATGATGCACAAGAAAGCCTGCAAACAGTTTACTGAAGACAAGCAGACTATGGGCATGGATTACCGGAACCATGTCCTGTGGTCTGATGAGGCCAAGATAAACTTATTTGGTTCAGATGGTGTCAATCGTGTGTGGCAGCAACCAGGTGAGGAGTACAAAGACAAGTGTTTCTTGCCTACAGTCAAGCATGGTGGTGGGAGTGTCATGGTCTGGGGCTGCATGAGTGCTGCCAGCACTGGGGAGCTACAGTTCATCGTGGGAACTATGAATGCCAACATGTACTGTGGCATGCTGAAGCAGAGTATGAACCCCTCCCTTCGGAGACTGGGCCTCGGGGCAGTATTCCAACATGATAACGACCTCAAACACACCTCCAAGACGACCACTGCCTTACTAAATAAGCTGAGGGTAAAGGTGATGGACTGGCTAAGCATGTCTCCAGACCTAAACCCTATTGAGTATCTGTGGGACATCCTCGAACGGAAGGTGGAGGAGCGCAAGGTCTCTAATATCCACCAGCTCTGTGATGACATCATGGAGTGGAAGAGCAACCTGTGAAGCTCTGGTGAACTCCATGCACAAGAGGGTTAAGGCAGTGCTGGAAAATAATGGTGGCCATACAAAATATTGACACTTTGGGTCCAATTTGGACATTTTCACTTAGGGGTGTACTCACTTTTGTTACCAGCGGTTTAGACATTAATGGCTGTGTGTTGAGTTATTTTGAGGGGACAGCAAATTTACACTGTTATACAAGCTGTACACTCACTACTTTACATTGTAGCAAAGTGTCATTTCTTCAGTGTTGTCACATGAAAAGATATAATAAAATATTTACAAAAACGTGGGGGGTGTACTCACTTTTGTGAGATACTGTATATTATTGTGAGTGAAGGAATAAAATAGTGTCCCCTTCCCACGTACATCATGCTGACTGGACAAGGAAGGAGTGTGGGCTACACACTTGTAAGAGCCCTTTCACAGCAGGCGTTGGCGGTAAAGCGGCGGTATTTTTAGCGCCGCTTTACCGTCGTTTTAATGGCACTATTCGGCCCCGCTAGTGGCCGAAAAAGGGTTAAAACCGCCCACAAAGCGGCGGTTTGCCAGCGCTGCCCCATTGTTTTCAATGGGCAGGGGCGCTTTAGGAGCGGTGTATACACCGCTCCTACAGCGTTGCAAAGACTTTTTTTACCGTCCTGCAAGCGCATCGCTCCAGTGTGAATGAAGGCCTCTTGAGCCCCCTCCCTTTGGAAAGAGAGCCTTCACTGATGGGGGCATGGCCAGGTGCCGGACAAGAAAGATGATTGGTGGAAACACATGGGATGGGCCTGAGCACAGGGAACATGTGCCCCAGGGAATACTGGGTCTTTCAGAAGAATTGGATGGAAGAGCCTGCCCACCCTCCCGCCCTTCTTTTCCTCTCTTACAGTATGTCACAGCTTGCTGCGGTTCCTTGACCTTGCCAGCATTTAAAGTTGCTGTAATGGGCTATGCCCTTGATGGAAAATTGGAAGTAGGCTGTCTGTCCAGCACTTATGGTAAGGACAGGCCCCACTTCCCCCTTTTGGAATTGAGTGCTCACAGTACGACTGTGACCGACACTGGTTAAATGTGTTCACATGTTACGTGTTTGGTATTTAATAAAGCTGTGGCCTTGCCCTTTCCAACCGAATGGTTGTAAATGTTTTATTTAATGGGGTAAAAGGGCAAGGGTAGTGGGGGATTTGATCCCATTGGTTTACATTAATTGGGACCTAGGCCCATTGCTCCTCAGCAGTCAAGCCCACTGTAGCGCCTGTAAAGCGCCTCAGTGTGAAAGGGGTCTATGTCATAAACTCTGCTCACTCTGTTGTCTCCTCCTTTCAGTGTAATCGCCAGCAGCACATGTACATGCAGCAGAGCCTGATTGGTTTCCAGTTGACTCTTCCCCTCTCAGTCTGCTGTGCAATGGATAACAAAGGGCTGATATTAAATCATATTTAGGTACATTAACCTAACTGTTCAGAAAAGTACATATACACTCACCAGTCACTTTATTAGGTGCCCCTGTTCAATTGCTTGATAACACAAATTGCTAATTAGTCAGCAACTCAATGCGTTTAGGCATCTAGACGTGGTGAAGATGACTTGAACTGAACATGTGTGTACAGTACACAAGCTAGGACAGGAGGATAGGATAGTGTGAGCAGATGAACAAAATCATCAGCATGCTGCTCCTTATTTGCCTAGTCAGCAAGTTGGGGGTATGTTTTTAGCAGAAATGTTCTTCTGCTTCTGTAGTGGAGGCTGAAAGATTGGCCAAACCAAATTAAAGAAAAAAGATCGGCCTATCATAATAATGGTTTAGTAGCAGTAGCCTTTGCTTTGTATATAGGGCAGAACATAAGTATTTCCACCTAGCAGCACCGGGGTTGTTGGTTTGAATCTCAGCCACAGCATTGGTTCAAATGCCAACCATGGCATTGCCTGCATAGAGTTTGCATGTTCTCCTTGTGCCCGCGTGGGTTTCCTCCCACACTCCAAAAGTTGTGCCTGTAGGTTAATTGGCTACTCCCTGAATTTGGCCCTAGTATGTGTATGTATGAATGAGTTAGGAACCTTAGATTGTAAGCTCCTTGAGGGCAGGGACTGGTGTGAATGTACAATATACTGTATATGTGAAACGATGTGTAAATTGTCGGTGCTATATACCTGTATAAAATAAAAAAAACAATCTGCACTACTGGCAACTCAGGCTCATTCACATTAGCATACATAGTTGCCAACAGTCCCGATTTTCCCGGGACAATCCCGATTTTGGGACCCTCGTCCCGATTGGAGAGTGTCCCGAATCGGGATTTTCCATAAGGAAAATCGGGAATGTTGGTTTTTTTTTTTTTTTTTTTTTTTTTTTTTTTGGAGCAGCGGGCTCCAGCAAAATGGCGGCCGGCGCTGCCGCTCTAGCTGCCTCTAGTGGAGAGGGGAAGGGGGCTCGATCCGTGCAGCCAATGAAGCGGCTTCTTTGGCTGCACGGCCCCTCCCCTCTCCACTGAAGCGAGCAGAAGACCCGGCGCCGTGTCTTCCTGAAAGTTCCCCAGCCCCGTACTGCGCAAGCGCTGCGCCTGCGCAGTACAGGGGGTCCGCCATTGCCGAGGGGAACTTTCTCGGCAGAACACCGGCCGCTCCTCCACTGAGCGGGGGCCGGGCTGCATTGAGGGGGGGAGGCTGCACTAACTGAGGGGGGGCTGCACTAACTGAGGGGGGGCTGCACTAACTGAGGGGGGGGCTGCAGTGAGGGGGGCTGCACTAACTGAGGGAGGGCTGCAGTGAGTGGGGCTGCAATAACTGAGGGGGGGCTGCACTAACTGAGGGGGGGCTGCACTAACTGAGGGGAGGCTGCAC
Organism: Aquarana catesbeiana; assembly: GCF_042186555.1. Classification (NCBI taxonomy): domain Eukaryota; kingdom Metazoa; phylum Chordata; class Amphibia; order Anura; family Ranidae; genus Aquarana; species Aquarana catesbeiana. The sequence goes on along the minus strand of NC_133328.1, from coordinate 495,488,671 downwards.
TGAGGGGGGCTGCACTGAGGGGGGAGGCTGTACTAACTGGGGGAGGCTGCACTGAGGGGAGGCTGCACTAACTGGGGGGGCTGCACTAAGGGGGGGAGGCTGCACTAACTGAGTGGGGCTGCATTAACTGAGGGGGGGGCTGCATTAACTGAGGGGGGGGCTGCATTAACTGAGGGGGGGCTTCACTGAGGGGGGGCTGCACTGAGGGGGGGCTGCACTAACTGAGGGGGGGCTGCACTGGCGGGGGCACCTGATGCAAGGACAGACTCTGGCGGGGGCACCTGATGCAAGGACAGACTCTGCTGGTGGCAGGCGACGTGGCTAGTGACACGCTCAGGGATCCCACTGATTCTGCATTATGGTGAGTTGAATGATTTAATTTTATATTACAATGTAATAATAGAAATAATGCGCTTCAATCATCCTGACACCATAACAACCATGGTGCCGGGATGATTGAAGCGTTAACACCAGGTGTTTGGAGTATCTTTATCTGCTGATTGTTAAACTTTCTAGAATACACATATTTCTATTGTTGTGTAGGACCTGGGGCTGCTGTCCCGTCATTCCTCTCTCCCCCTTTCCCTCTCCCCCTTTCCCTCTCCCCCTTTCCCTCTCCCCCTTTCCCTCTCCCCCTTTCCCTCTCCCCCTTTCCCTCTCCCCCTTTCCCTCTCCCCCTTTCCCTCTCCCCCTCCCCCTTTCCCTCTCCCCCTTTCCCTCTCCCCCTCCCCCTTTCCCTCTCCCCCTTTCCCTCTCCCCCTTTCCCTCTCCCTCTCCCCCTTTCCCTCTCCCCCTCCCCCTTTCCCTCTCCCCCTTTCCCTCCCCCATTCATCTCAGACTCTAACCATACCCTCTTGAGCCACGCCCACTTTCTGCGTAAGCCACGCCCACTTTCCGCGTAAGCCACGCCCATTTTTCGCCGCGGCGCGCTTCGCGCGCCGCAACTATTTTTTACTAGGCCACGCCTACAAACGAATGCCCCTCCTCCTAATTATTGATTGGCTCCGCCTACAGCAAAAAAAAGTGTCCCACATATTTTTTTTTCAATGTTGGCAACTATGCATATATACTATGTGTACACACTGGTGTGCATTGTGTGAGAGGTGGTGTTATAATACATCCCAATGTTTACTTTTGTTTAACTTTATTGAAGTGTGCAAAAATTATACTATGTGGTGCAGTGAGTAATTTTCATGCAGCATACGCCACTGCACATGAATAGTGTGAGTAAGACACATAGAAAACAATTGTCTATTTTCTCCATGGCAGGTGGCGCTCATCCATAATGGCAATGCAGTTGGAGGAGGAGATCGAGAGGAGCTTTGTTCCTCTATGCTCTGCTCAGTCACAGAGAGGCGGCATCCATTTGAATGCGTTCCATGTGACTTGGTGGCCATCTTGGGTCAGGCAGAGCCTTTTTAGGAGGGTTTGGCACACATGTTGCATAAGGATAGAGTAGGGAAAGGTCAGCTGTCTGTCAGGGACAGTGCTTCGTGTCAGGGAGAGGTTCTAGACCAGTATGGAAAGTGCACAGATACACCATCATTCCTGGAAGCCTCCCCACTTGGGTCCAGACCAGCCTGGTCGCATTCTTCACCTCGAGACAGATGCTGTCGGCACATCTGAGACCTACTGCTACTCCTCACTGCTGTACATCCTCTGAGTGCGCAAGGGCGGGTTGGGTGAGTTGCCCTGCCACCGGGCTTGTTGTGCATTACTGAATTTCAATACAGTTTTGTTTTCTGCAAACTGTACTTTGAGTGTTTACTGCTGCCACACCATGATGCATCACTCCACAAGCTCAGTGAAAGGGCCCTAACCGTGTAAACTGAAAAATTCTGAAAAAAGGCACTTTTGGTCATCTTGGGGGGCTAGTGATCTCCAAAGTGACAGTTGTCAACTGAGTGATCACTGTGCACTAATTGCATGGTAACCATACTGGCACTCTAGCACAGGAGCATAGCCAGTACTTTAGAGGTGACAAGCATGTTATGTTTCCCCATGACACTTTTAGAGGAATAAAAAATACTATATTCTCTTTTCTATTGCGCTTTGTTATTATATATATATATTTTTTTTCATTTTATCAGTGTAAACACAGAAGTGCTATGTGGTTCTTGGGCTGTGATACCTTTTTATATCACATCCAGTGTCACTTTTCAAAATCCGCATATTTTGTAGCTGAGCTTGGTTCAGGTACATGTTCACGTGTCACATGTTCACCACAAGCTAGATTAATAGGGAGTAGTGTGTGGAATTTATATCCTGTTATTGTTCTCCCTCCGCATTTGATGGCTGAGTTAATTCTCTTTAGTTTTGTCATGCTCTGCAGCACACATTGCCTGCCTATGATGAGCTTTACAAGAAGAAGAAGTAAAAACACAATGTCCATCAAAGTCCTAACCTTGCATCTTAAATGTACTGCTGACCTGATGTGCTTTTCCAAAAGCCGCAGAGGATTCCTTTTCTATGGAAAAAAACAAAAAGGGTTCAATATGTCCTAAAGCTATCGGTTTTGAGTTAAACTGGGTGAAGTAGAAATATTTTACTCATCAGCTTTGCAGTCACAGAGTTTGCTTCAGCTAGAACAAAACTGCTGAGGCATTTAGAGAAAATTAACCCCCCATCCTGGCAGCCAGATGTGACTGGTTTCTGATGAATGCACATGAGTGGGCTGAAAAATCAAGAGACTGTGAAATTCCTGTCAGGTCTGTACAGTGCAGAATGGGCTATTGACTGCTTTCTATATTTCCCTCCATCATTCTTCTTGAACACTGCCATTAATTTCCTCTCCTGCTCTGACTTGTGTTTTTTTTTTTTTTTTCACCCCCTCCTCCTTCTCTTACTCCTCTCCTTATATTTTTTTTTTTTTTTTTTTTTTACTTTTTATTTTATTTATTTATTTCAGATCTCAGTACTGCAGAGCAGGATGCACCGGGCTCTGGTGGAGTTTTTCAAACAACGAGGCCTCTATAACCAGGCCGGGCTGGCTCACTTCCAGGCTGCCTCTCAGGAGAATTCTCAGAAAATATTAGCCGTGCAGGTAGGTGATTGTAAGGAAGTACCGAAGATCATCGTGATCTAGATTGAAAAGAAAATGATGCGAAGGGTGATGAAGCTTCTAAACCATATGCCGGCAGGGTTTCATCAATTTTCGAACCTCCTTCATAAACTGAAAATGGATGAAGGATGACTTAAAATGATGCATAGCCGTGCAGGTGGATGCTACTTTACCTAGATCTATACCTGTCTCTGTAACTATTATGTTAACACAGAGGGGAGTTGTTAGAAGTGGACGTTTAACTTTTTCATAACCATCAGGATATTGTATTTACTTTTGAGCAGAGAAATATTGGCTACAAGACTTTTCTTATTTTCAGATATGAGCAAAATTGAGAGTTTTCATTTCCCTGAAAATTTGGTGAAGTGCATTGGAGTCAACGGGGAAGGCAGAATAAAGGACTTTATAATGTTCTTTTTATCTCTAATTTTACACTTTAACATTGCCATGTGACTTTGTGACTGGCACGGCAAAGTGAGAGGGGCATTGGCAAAATCCTGCAACTGTTGGTCAGTCATATACACCGTTCCAATACCATGAGGAGCCAGAAGGTTTTTATCTTTAAGGGTCTGTTCATACATACTGCGTTATACTGCACTGAAAGAATGCAGGTCACATCATGGACACATAGAAAACAGTTGTTTTCTATGTGTCCTGTTCAAACCGCAAAGCTGGTGCCATGCGCAGTGTGTTGCATTGCATTAAAATGCTACATGTTGGCATTTTAACACAATGAAATTCATGTCATCCCGTTATTAGGTAGCCTTAGGAAGTGGAGCGTGTGTAGTGGAAAGCTGGCTAGTGAGGTGTCTCAATGTCAGGGTTTATAGAAATAAACGAGTTTGTAAGCCATATGTTAGACATCCTATTTACCAATGCCTGTCCAAAAACATGTTAATTTCCCTCTCTCTGTCTCTCTCTCATTTTTTTTTTTTACCCTCTTTCTCTCACTCCCTCTCTCAACCAAAAAAGAAGAAAAGGATGTGATGTCAGAGGAAATAACCTATAAGTAATTTAACATGCATAAAAACTCATCTCAATTCATTTCGATGGCAATGCATTTCCATTTTTCAAGCATCTTTATGCATGTTTATGTGTGAACAGGCCCTAATTCACACATTAACATTCTCATGTTTTTACTACTTTAGGAGTTTTTTTAAGCTTTACTGAGACCTCCTGGTACAATACAACAAGGGGGGTACTTCAGCTGCTGCCAAACACTGTCTGTGAACAATACAAGTTTAGGTATTGTGCCTGCACCCACCTCACTTTGCTTTGCCATTCACAAAGCATGGCAGAAATGTCATCTCTGTGCTGTGTTCTGTGAATGGCACAGTAGAGGGAAGGGGTCATAGGCATAACCCTGAAAGCAGAATGAAAAAAAAAAAGTTGAAAGCATTATTTTCTATTTTTATGATGCACAATGGTTTAGCATACCGGCCATCACCCAGTCAGGGCATACAGGGAGAGTACACAAAATTGATACCTTACTTAGCAAACTGATCATTGAAAAGGACACTAAAAATACAGAGTGTGTGGATAAGTGCCAAATTAAATTTAAAGCAGCAGCACAAGATGACCAGTTCATTTTTTTTCTACTTAGCACTGCTCTAATTTAACTAGTAATTGTGCGGTCATGCAATGATGTACCCAAATGATGTTTATAACATTTGTTTGTAGAAATAGAGCTTTCTTTGGTGGTATTTGATCACCACTGGGTTTTTTATTTTTTATTATATAAACGAAAAAAAATAACAATTTTGAAAACAATCCCAACATTTTTATTTTCTGTTATAAAACATATCAAATAAAAAAATAAAATTTCCTCATAAATTAAGGCTAAAATGTATTCTGCTACATGTCTTTAGTAAAAAAAAAAAGCAATAAGTTTTACAAACTATGGTGTGTGTGTGTGTGTGTGTGTATTTATTTTATTCTAGTAATGGTGGTGATCAGCAACCTATAGGGGGACTGTGATAGTGCAATCTGACACTAACTAACACTGGGTGGGAGGTAGGCAAACTGACTGACACTGACGTCCCCAGTGACACTAATACAGTGATAATACTATACACTGTCACTGTACTAGTGACACTGGCTGGGAAGAGGTTAACATCTTGACATAATCAAGGGCATAAGTGTGTGCCTAACCAGTGTTAATGTGTGTAATGTGTTCTGCTTTTTACTAAAATATATTTGTTTCCTCTCTCTGCTTTGCTCTTTATTGCAGAAGAGACATATTTTTGGTAAAAAAAAATGGCAATAGGTGTATATTGATTGCTTTGGGCATCGCGCCTACAAACTATGGGATAGATTTAGGGACTTTTATTTTTTTAATTGTTTTTACTGGTGACGCCGGCGATCTGTGATTTTTAGCGGGACTGCGACATTGAGACAAATCTGACCCCAAATGACACTTTTTGGGGACCAGTGACATTATTACATTGTTTAGTGCTAAAAAAATGCACTGATCAATGTAAAAATGACACTGGCAGGGACAGGGTTAACTGTGTTCTCTAGGTGTGGTCTAGGGGGGATGGACTACCTTGGTCATGACAGAGATCACTGTTTCCGATCACTGGGAACCGTAGATCTGTCATGTCATCTGTCAGAGTGAGTATCCACCTTGTTTGCAAAGGCAGATCCCCACTCTGCCTCTGTACTAGGCAATCGCCGGTCACCGGTGGACATCGAGTTGGCCCGACCCGCGGGCACGCTCGTGCAGCAGGCGCAAGTGCGCGCCAGCGGCGTGCGAGTGCGCGCAACTATGCCTGCACGAGCTGACGTACAATGACGCCGATTCACGCAGTGGAGCCAACCAGTACAACTGCGGCGGCTGGTCCTTAATTGGTTAAAGTACCATTTCAGTCTTCGCGGGACTTGTGTCTTTTTCCAACCAGACTACCTATGTAACAACATGGGCAACCAGAACACATCGGTAGCTGCGCTAATTGATATATGCATCAGGTGTTTCATCTGTGTATTTAAGAAAGCAGAGCTCTTGACTGATCCTCTTTATGAATAAGCACTCGTTTGAGAAACATGTTAACGGCACTGCTTATCCTGGTGCTGCCAGTCTGACATTGGTGTAAATAAAATTGGCAATTGGATCATGTCCCGTGGTGGTGTGCAGCCATTTGTTCCTTTTTCTATGGCAAACATAGAACATGCTGCATTTTTCCTGCACTGGACTGCACTGTTGCGCTGTAAAACGCATCAAAAATGCACTGGAACGCACCAAAAACACACTAGAACACGCATGTCCTTATTTAACCACTTCAATACCAGGCACTTATGCACCTTCCCGCCCAGACCAATTTTCAGCTTTCAGCGCTCTCACACGTTGAATGACAATTACTCAGTTATGCTACACTGTATCCAAACAAAATGTTTATCATTTTCTTCTCACAAATAGAGCTTTCTTTTGGTGGTATTTAATCACCACTGGGTTTTTTATTTTTTGCGATATAAGCGAAAAAACACACTTTTTTTAGTTTCTATTGTAAACTTTTGCAAATAAGTAATTTTCTTCATAAATTTGTGCCAAAATTTATACTGCTACATATCTTTGGTAAAAATAACCCAAATTTAGTGTATATTATTTGGTCTGTGTGAAAGTTATAGAGTCTACAAACTATGGTGCCAATCACTGAAAATTGATCACATCTGATCACACCTGATGTACTATCTCACCTGAAGGCCTATCTCATTTCTTGAGACACTTTTTGAAGTTGTAATTTTTTTCCCACAATTCTTGGGAAAATTAAGATTATTTATTTATTTTTATTTTTTTACACAAACTGGTCATATTAACAGGTTATTTCTCTCACACAGCATATGCATAATTGCAACTGCACCCCAAAATACATTCTGCTACTCCTCCTCAGTATGGTATGAGGTTTTGGAAAAAGTGGAAAAAAAAATGAAAATGCATTTTTTTTACACAAAGTTATCCATTTATAAGATATTTCTAACACATAACATGTACATAGCAAAAATGACAACCCAAAATGCATTCCTCTTCTCCTCCTGAGTATGGCAATACTACATGTGTGAGACTTTTACACAGCCTGGCCACATACAAAGGCCCAACATTGAAGTAGCACTTTCAGGTGTTCTACAAGCATAAATTGCACATCTCATTTCTCAACCACCTATTACATTTTTGAAGGCCCTGGAGCACCAGGACAATGGAATTGCCCACAAAATGACCCCATTTTGGAAAGAAAACACCCTAACGTATAATCTATGAGGCATGATGAATCTTTTGAATGTTCATTTTTTTTTTTTTCCAGAAGTTTTTGGAAAATGTGGAAAAAAAATGAAAATGCATTTTTTTTTTACACAAAGTTGTCCCTTTATAAGATATTTATAACGCATAGCATGTACATAGCAAAAATGACACCCCAAATTACATTCTGCTACTCCTCCTGAGTATGGCGATACCACATGTTTGGGACTTTTACACAGCCTAGCCACATACAGAGGCCCAAAATCCAAGTAGCACCTCCAGGCATTCTAGCAGCATTAATTACACATATCATTTTCTGACTAGGATCACATTTTTGAAGGCCCTTCATATTTCTAACACATAGCAGGTACATACCAAATAACAAAAGATTACCTGTGGTTTTAGAAGTGCAGTTGTGCAGAGGAGAGCATTGGTCCAGACAACAGGCAGGAATGAGGTCAGCGACAGCAAAAGCAATCATCCAGGCAGCAGGCAGGAACACTGTCCATAGTTCGTACAGGCAGAGATACTGTCAGCACAGCCAGAGCACAGCCAAAGCACAGGTCCAGGTAGCAGGCAGAGGTGTCCCGGCAGAAATACTGTCCAAAGTCAGTAGAGGCAGCAGTCAGAACGCTATTCTGAAGCCCCTCACATATGCCCCTCAATCCACCCCCCCCATATACATATTGTAGTCGTGGACACATTCAGGCTTTACAATGGGGCCGCGTCTTCTTTGGATCTCCACCATGGTGTCATTGTGGATGGTAGATAGGATGTGGACATCTTTCTTGTCCCTCCACTTCATGGCCAACACCTCCTCATTCCTCATGAATGCCGATTCTCTGTTTTGCAATTTTTTTGTCAACAGATTTTGTGGGAATCCCTTACGTTTTTTTTTTTGTAGCCTCCCTGGCGGTTTTCCCGAGTGTGGCTCGGGGTTAAAATTCAGCACCATTAGCGGTAACCCCGAGCCACACTCGGGATTACATTGCAGGATCCTGGTGCCTCCTTACTTACCTTGTCCTCGGGATCCTGCGATGTCCCCCGCAGTGTCCGCGGGCTGTGTCCTCCTCCGAAGCCTCTCTGTGCCAGGCTCCGTTCCCTGCGAGCGTCGCGACGCACGGGGGCAGAGCCTGGCGGCAAATTAAAAAAAAGTAAAAATCATAACACATACAGTACTGTAATCTTACAGATTACAGTACTGTATGAAATGATTTCACATCCCTTTTGGCCCATGCCCTGCATGCAGTTTTACATGATATACACTGTTCTTTCTGCCTGGAAACTGGAGATTGTCCATAGCAACCAAAAAGTGTCCCTTTACGTCAAAAGTGGCTTTAGACCAGCTAGAAAACAGCGATAGTAAATTAGAACACTTGCAGAATTGAGTGATAGTGAATCGTGGGAAAAAATTTTTATTACTATTTTTATTTTTTAAAATTATTTATTTTTATTTATTATATTATAATTTATGTTTTTGTGTTTCAAACTTTATCATACCCGGGATATCTACTAGACTCTGGTTTGGACAGATTTAAGTGTGTTATTGTTAAGATTTACAGACCTACAATATAAAACGTCAAATTTCCATGCAAAATAATTGTACCGCTTTCAGCACCTAAAATCCGAAAGAATCATACCGCCAGGGAGGTTAAGGTACCACAGGCTGGGGTTTTTTTACTGTAAAGATGACGAAAAAGGGGCAGGCTGGTATAATAGTTCTCGACATATAAATGGTATCCTTTTTCAAACAGTGGATATGCCAGCTCCCAGACAATTTTCCCACTGGTTCCAATATATGTGGGCCATTAACGGGGCTGGAGCTGGGAGTCTTTGCCTTCGTAGATCTGGAATGTGAAGACGTATCCAGTGGCTCGATCACATAATTTATTTCATTTCAGCCCATACCTGGCTCTCTTGTTTGGTATATACTACTTGAAGTGCAGTCGGCCAGGGAAATGTATGAGGGACTCGTCCACACAAATTTTTTGGTCTGGGATGAAAACTTCTCTAAATCGCTGGGAAAAGGAATTGATTAGGGGGGCGTATCTTGTACGATTTGTCGTGGTTGGGATGATCTCGGGGAGGGCACTGTGAATTGTCATTGAAGTGGAGAAAACACATAATCATGTCGTAGCTTGTCCTGGACATGACAGTGGAATATATGGGCATGTGTTGTATGGGGTTGGTGGACCAATATGCATGGACTTCGTTCTTTTTTGTAAGTCCCGTATTGAAAGTAAGGTCCAAAAACAATTTAAATTCATCCAGTATGACACATCGCCACTGGAACGTGCGGGCGTAGGAAGAATTGGAGTTGGTAGCAATAAATTGGGATGCATACAAATTAGTTTGATCCACCATATTCTGCAGAAAATCTTGTGGGGAAAAATAAAGAAAAATAATCGAATTGAGAAAAATTTGTAGTGTCGGGCTGCAAACCTGGCTGTGCGGTGAACGGGGGATGATAGTGGATCCTGAGTTGGCAGGCAACCATAAGGTGTTTGCCAGGGCATCGGGAAGGTAGGACTGGGGCTGGATTCTTCGGGTTGGGTGTGTATTTCCAGTTCTTGTACTGGGCTCCTCTTCCTGGGGTCTGACGCTGCTGGTGGTGGGCAGATCTCCTGATCTTGGTCCTGATCTCATTCTTTTGGGAGGGACAGTTTCCTCTGTGGACTTGGACTCTGATCCACCATCCTCCACTGGCTCGTATTCCGAACCAGAATCGGATGATGGGAGCTCCCCGCTGTTCTCATCATCTGACATTCACAAGAATATCATATGCCTCCTCAGGTGTGTAAACCCTTTGGGACATTATGGCAGTGCTTATTGGCGGGCCTGTGTAATGGTACTGCTGGTGGTAGTGGTACCGATTGAGGTATTAGTGGCGGGCCTGTGTGGTGGTACAGATGGCGGTATGGGTGGTGGTGGGGTACCGGTGGCGGTGGTACAGATGGAGGTATGGGTGGTGGTGGTACCGATGGCGATACAGGTGGTGGTGGCGCTACAGGTGGTGATGCCGGTACAGGTGTCGGTATGGGTGGTGGTGGTAGCGATGGCGGCACTAGTGGCGATACTGGTAGCAGCCTGTGTAGCAGTATAGATGGTGGGCCTGATGGTGGTACTAGTGGCGGTACTGGTGGTAGTACCGATGGCGGTACTGGTAGCCTGTGTGGCGGTAATGATGGTGGTGGGCCTGTGACAGATGGGCTTATTGGCTGGGCTGTGTGACAGGTCCTCTTTATTGGGGGGGGGGGCCGTGTTGTGCACAGTACAATACAATAAAATATGTCAGACAGACACTGATTTCACTTACTGATCCCTGCTCTCTCCTTACACGATCGATGTGTGAGGAGAGAGAGCAGGGATCAGATGTTAACTGCTCTTCAATGTTTACATTTGTGACCGGCTGTGATTGGACACAGCCGGTCACGTGGTAACAGCCAATTTCATTGGCTGTTTACCCTGATCGGGGAAGCGCTGTGTCCAAGGGACACTCGCCTTCCTCGATCCCTGCTCTGCATGCCTTGTAGTTTATTATGACAGGTGATTGGCTGTGACTTTGACACAGCCGATTACGTGGTAAACAGCCAAATTCATTGGCTGTTTACCGTGATCGGGGAAGTGCTGTGCCTGAGGGACACACGCTGTCCCCGATCGCCGCGCTGCACGCCCCTACGGACGCGCGCCGGTGTGTTATCCTGCTGGACGTCATATGACGCCCAGTCAGGATAACGCAACCACTTCCCAGACGTCAATATGCTATTGACCGGGCGGGAAGTGGTTAAGGTTAAGAAAATAGAGGGGGGGGGATGCACTGGACTGCATCAAAAACGCACCAAAAATGCATCAAAAATGCACTGGAATACATCAAAAACTCATCAAAAACACGCATACAGAAAAGCATCTGGAACGCATCTGGACTGCGTTTCTATGGTGTGAGCTGGCCCTTAAGGCAACGCACCATAGCGCAACAAAAAGTGCACATGACCATTTTTTGTCAATGCAGCACACCACAACACATGTCATGTGCTGCCATGTAAGTGCGTTAGCTATTACAGTACACAGTAGTGCATTGGGGCACCAATCTCAATGGATGGGACAGCTACATACCATGCCTGCCACACATACATTGATGGTTGTAATACATTGATGGTTGAGGCAACTTGAGGTCCCTAGACCTCAACATTATACAGGCATTGCTTCAAGTCGCATCAAAACCGCGGCAAACAATTGCAGTAAAATTTTAGGTCGCACAAGTGTGAAAGGGGCCTAACTTTCACTTTAAATTTCAAGACAAAAATTAACATGACTATTAAGTTACAATTTACATAACCAACATCAGGTTTCCCGTTTAGTGTTTCCTACCGTATCATCTTTGATCTGTGATAGCCACAAGATACAGAATAATATTCATAATAGACAGCATTACATAGTGTACTTAATACTGATATGCCATTTCATATGCCATGTGCCATTTCTTTCTAATAGCTTGGAAGCTTGTGTTTTAGCGTAGTTCAATGATTGACAGAAAGGACAGGAATCAAGGTGGGCCCTGTACATAAACTATAAAACCGACATCAGCAAATTACCAAAATAAATTTCCAGCTCAGAATTCGAGCACAGAAATAAACCACTCCGTCGTATAGCTTATGAAATCCATGCAGTCCTTCAGATAGAAATATGTATTATTGTAATTACCTGTTGTCCGATTCCAGGACTGTTTGTTTAAAATATAGTGGGTCCTTTAGCAAGACATATAACTTTACAACTTTTTTTCATTTTAATGTTTTAATGTGAACTGAATGTTAAGCAAGCTATGTGCTTTAGTATTCATTTGATATAGATCAGTATTATACAAGGATATGTACCTGAACACTAGAATGATGCATGAAAGAATAGAATGCTGCAGAGACCACTGTTTAATATGTTACTTCCAGATGGCATTAAAGTGCTTTATCAAGAAAGATGTCTTCAATTAGAATTCCTCTACAGTATGAGTTAAAAACAAGGATTTAGTCTGCACACATTTGCAAATACATGCATATTAAAAAAATGTAAAAAATCGAATTTCTTCATCAATTTAGGCCATGTATTCTGCTACATATTTTTGGTAAAATAAATCCCAATAAGCGTATATTGATTGGTTTGCGCAAAAGTTATAGCGTCTATAAACTATAGGATGTTTGTATTTATTTTTTACTAGTAATGGCGGCAATTGGCGGATTATAGTGGCACTGTGATATTGTGGCAGACAAAATCTGACACCTTACTGACACTTTGACACTTTTTTGGAAACCAGTGACGCTAATACAGTGATCAGTGCTAAAAATATGCACTGTCACTGTACTAATGACACTGCCAGGGAAGGGGTTAACATCAGGGGAGATCAAAGCGTTAAATGTGTGCCTAGCTAATGTTTCAGTGTAGTGGGGGAGGTGCTTTTACTAGTGGAATGCATGGGTCGGTGTTCCTGCTTTACAGAAACACAGGATCCATGCTTTCTGTACTGATAGAATTGCAATCTGCCTTGTTTACATAGGCAGACTGCTATTCAGCCTGTGTACAGAGCGATCAGCGGGTGCCGGTGGACATCGGGTCTGCAGGATCCCCTGTGTAAAATCACAGCGGGAGCATGCTGCCGTCTGCGCTCACTTGTGCCCGATACCCTGAAGTGCAGGATAACTTATATATATATATATATATATATATATATATATATATATATATATATATATATATATATATATATATATATATATATATATATATATATATATATATATACACATGATCCTAAGCAGCGCCGCCACCCTGTAGCAGTAAATCTTCTATGGGGTGGTCGACAAGTGGTTAAAGGCACAAATACGCATGTATTTGCAAATGTATGCAGATTAGACATGTGCAGGATGAAAAAATTCGTTTAGTTTAGTTTCGTTTCGATTCGTTATTTAACTTAATTCGTTTAGTTAAATTCGTTGCATTCATTACATTCGTTTTCGGAATTCGTTTCGTTTCGTATTCGAATTCGAAAAAATTTGACCGCATTCGAAAAAATTCGACCGTATTTGAAAAAAACTATCAAATTCGAAAAAATTCTACCACATTCGAAAAAAACTGTCAAATTCGAAAAAAATTCTACCACATTCGAAAAAAACTATCAAATTCAAAAAAAATGTTACTACATTTGAAAAAAATATTAAATTCGAAAAAATTCGACCGTATTCGAAAAAAACTGTCAAATGCGAAAAAATTCTACCACATTCGAAAAAAACTATCAAATTCGAAAAAAACAATAACTGAATTTGAAAAAGTAAACTATATATAACCATTTTGCGAAATTTGAAATTCGTATAGAATGAAATCGAATTCCAATAGAAAAGATTAGGATAGAATAGAAAGTATGAAAGAATAGCATAGAAAAACAATAGATCAGAATAGAAAAAAATATAATATATTGTATTCTAAGCTTTTCTATTTGAATTCGAATTCATTCTGTACCAAATTCCAATTTTGGAAGATGGTTAAATATATATATTATATTTTTTTTCTATTCTGTTCCATTGTTTTTCTATGCTATTCTTTTCTATTCTATTCTAAACTTTTCTATTCGAATTTGAATTAATTCTATGCGAAATTCAAATTTCGGAAGATGGCTTCTAAAATTAGAATTTCGTATAGAATGAATTCGAATTTGAATAGAAAAGATTAGAATAGAAATAGAATAGACTAGAAAAACAATAGAACAGAAGAGAATAAAATATAATATATATATTTTTTTCTATTCTGTTTCATTGTTTTTCTATGCTATTCTTTTTTTATTCTATTCTAAACATTTCTATTCGAATTTGAATTCATTCTATACGAAATTCGAATTTCGGAAGATGGCTTCTGAAATTCGAATTTCGTATAGAATGAATTTGAATTTGAATAGAAAAGAATAGACTAGAAAAACAATAGAACAGAATAAAATATAATATATATATTATATCTTATTCTATTCTGTTCTATTGTTTTTCTAGTCTATTCTTTCTACTCTATTTTAATCTTTTCTATTCAAATTAATTTTATACGAAATTCGAATTTTGGAAGATGGTTTTATATATATATATATATATATATATATATATATCTATAAAATATTTTTTCTATTCTGTTTTATTGTTTTTCTATTATTTTCTATTATATTCTGATCTTTTCTATTTGAATTCAAATTCATTCTATACAAAATTCGAATTTCAGAAAATAGTTATATAGAAATAGAATGAAATCAAATTCTAATAGAAAAGAATAGAATAGAAAAACAATAGAACAGAATAGAAAGAAATATTTTATATATATATAAAAATAAATAAAACCATCTTCCGAAATTGGAATTTGGTACAGAATGAATTCGAATAGAAAAGATTAGAATAGAATATTTTATATTTTTTTCTATTCTGTTCTATTGTTTTTCTATGCTATTCTTTTATATTATTTTCTGTTCTATTCTAATCTTTTCTATTTGAATTCATTCTGTACCAAATTCCAATTTCGGAAGATGTGTGTGTGTGTGTGTGTGTATATGTGTATATATATATATATATATATATATATATATATATATATATATATATATATATATATATATATATATATATATATATATATATTTTTTCTGTTCTAGTCTTTTCTATTAGAATTTGATTTCATTCTATTTCATTCTGTTTCTGTATAACCATTTTCGGAAATTCAAATTTCGTATAGAATGATTTTGCATTCAAATAGAAAAGATTAGAATAAAATAGAAAAGAATAGAAAAACAATAGACCAGCATAGAAAAAAAATTAAAATAAAAAAATATATATATAAATATATATACCATATTTATCGGCATATAACACGCACTTTTTTCCCCTTAAAATCAGGGGAAAATCATGGGTGCGTGTTATACGCCGATCCCTTGCGATCCTGAGCTGACAGATCTTCAAAATCGCCGACCGCGATTTGAAAATGGCGCCGAAATACACAGAGCCGGTCCTCGGCTCTTCTCGGTCACTTTCGGCTTCACTCGAGTGCCGCCCGAACCTAGCCGAGTGTACTCGGCTAGGTTCGGATAGCTCTGCTCACAGTCACGCCCATCCGAGGCGGGACTACGAGTGGAGCCGAAAGTGAACAAGAGCCGAGGACCGGCTCTGTGTATTTTGGCGCCGGCGGCACCATTTTCAAATCGCGGTCGGCGATTTTGAAGCTCAGGATCGCAGGGGATCACAGGATTTTCAAACTGCGAGCTGCAAGGCTGCACTGGGGCAAGGCTGCACTGGGATAAGGCTGCAATGGACACTGGGAAGGCTGCACTGACAAGGCTGCACTGACAAGGCTGCACTGGGGCAAGGCTGCACTGAGAAGGCTGCAATGATGGGCATTTAAATGTAAGTTTTTTTCCCTTAAACTTCCCTCCTAAAAGTTTTTTTTTCCTTAAAATTCCCTCCTAAACTTGGGGTGCGTGTTATACGCCAGTGCGTGTTATACGCCGATAAATACGGTCATTTTTTTGTATTATTCTCTTCTATTGTTTTTTTATGCTTTTCTTTTCTATTATTTTATATTCTATAATAGTCTTTTCAATTCAAATTCATTCTATACGAAATTCGAATTTCGGAACATGGCTTCTGAAGTTTGAATTTCTTATAGAATGAATTCGAATTAGAACAGAAAATAATAGAAAATAATAGACTAGACAAACAATAGAACAGAATAAAATATAATATATATAATTTTTTGTATTCTGTTCTATTGTTTTTCTAGTCTTTTCTCTTCTACTCTGTTCTAATCTTTTCTATTCAAATTCGAATTCATTTTATAAGAAATTCAAATTTCGGAAGATGGTTTTATATATTTATATATATATATTATACATATACACACACATATATATATATATATATATATATATATATATATATATATATATATAACCATCTTCCGAAATTTGAATTTCTTATAATATGAATTCGAATTTGAATAGAAAAGATTAGAATAGAGAAGAAGAGAAAAGACTAGAAAAACAATAGAACAGAATAGAGTAAATTATATATATTATATTTTATTCTGTTCTGTTCTATTGTTTGTCTAGTCTATTATTTTCTATTCTAATCTTTTCTATTCAAATTCGAATTCATTCTATACGAAATTCCACTTTCAGAAGCCATCTTCCGAAATTCGAATTTCGTATAGAATGAATTCAAATTCGAATAGAAAAGTTTAGAATAGAATAGAAAAGAATAGCATAGAAAAACAATGAAACAGAATAGAAAATTATATATATATATATATATATATCTATCATCTTCCAAAATTCGAATTTCATATAGACCGAAATCAAATTTGAATGTAAAAGATTAGAATAGAATAGAAAATAATAGAAAAGAATAGACTAGAAAAACAATAGAACAGAATAGAAGAAAATATAATATATATATATATTATATTTTCTTCTATTCTGTTCTATTGTTTTTATAGTCTATACTTTTCTATTATTTTCTGTTCTAATCTTTTCTATTCAAATTCGAATTCATTCTATACGAAATTCAAACTTCAGAAGCCATGTTCCGAAATTCGAATTTCGTATAGAATGAATTTGAATTTGAATTGAAAATACTATTATAGAATATAAAATAATAGAAAAGAAAAGCATAAAAAATATATATATATATATATATATATATATATATATATATATATATATATATATACATATTCTATTGCTTTATTATTTTATATTCTACCTTATTGTTTTTTTTAGAAAAACGTTTTCAATTTTTTTTTAATTTGATTATGTTTTCGAATTCGATTCGAATATGTTTTCGAATATGTTTTCGAATTCGATTCGAATATGTTTTCGAATTCGATTTGAATTCGTTCGTTTTTTTTTCAGATTCGTTTAAATTCTTTACTTTTGTCATTCGGAAATTCGGATGCATCCGAATTTCCGAATAATGAAAAATTCGTCCGAATTTCGATTCGGAACGAAACGAGATGCACATGCCTAATGCAGATTAAACCCCTGTTTTTAACGCATACTGTTAGACAGGATAATTAGGTTGCAGGCTGATCGGTAAGTTGAGCAGAGAATTTCTCTGGTTTTGTTTTGCATGCGTTGCCCTTGCGCGTGCTTCTTGCTGCAAATGCCAGGTATAGGTGGGGGCGGTGGCTATTTGTACTGTAATTCAGTGAGGTTAACAAAACAGTACTGGAATTCTGGTAGGATCCACAGGTATTTTTGTGCTTATTTTAACACCTATAACAAGACCCTTTTTAATATATTTTACATACCAAAAGGTAAACACAAGAAAAATAGAAGGATCAAGGTAAAAACCCTCTGGATGTACTACTAAGCAATCTTAATAGCTTTGTCCTTACAAATCAAATATAGAGATAAAAGAAATTGGGTGGTGTCATGACCAGGGGTAAGGCTTGGAGGACAGTGACTATAGCAGTGGAAAGGCTCACATAGAAACCAGAAGGAAATATACATTAACTGGTTTCTCTGGTGGTGACACAGGCTTACTTGAGGCGTGGGGTCTAAGCACAGTCTTCACAAGAGCTCTTGATGGTGCATGCCAGTGCCAGATCGCGGTCCTCAGGATTGCCTCATCAGAAGGCAAGCAAGTCGGGGTACAGTAGCAGATGTAGCTGGTAGGTATCAAGCATAAGCGTAGTCGGTAAACAAGCCAAAGGTCAGTAACAAGTGGTTGCAGGTGGGGATCAAGTGGAAGCATAGTCAAGGAACAAGTCAAAGGATGGTAATTAATAGGGATGAGCTTCGTGTTCGAGTCGAACCCATGTTCGACTCGAACATCGTCTGTTCGCTGAATTGCGAACGATATGGGCCGTTCGCGCCAAATTCGTGTGGCGCGTCATGGCCCATAATTCACTGCGGCATCGCAGTGCATTGCTGGCTGATGATTGGCCAAGTATGCACTATGTCCCGCATGCTTGGCCAATCACAGCGCCGTCAGTAGAGAGAGCTGTAATTGGCCAAAGCCAGGGTGGCTTTGGCCAATTATGGCTCAGGGGGTTTAGAACATGCCCCACACTATATAAGGCCGGATGCACGGCGGCCCTGTGTAGTGTGTTACGGCGTGCTTAGAGAGAGAGAGACAGTGTCCTTTCATTTGAGTTAGCTAGATTAGGCAGGACAGTCAGTGAGTTAGCTGCACTTACAGTGTATTGTGTGTGTGTGTGTGTATATATATATATATATATATATATATATATATATATATGCATCCCAGGTGGTGTGTGTGTATGTGTGTATATATATATATATATATATATATATATATATATATATATATATATATATATATATAGTATTCAGTTTAGCTAGATTCTTTCCTGTTATCTTCCTACTGGCAGGCTTGTCTTGTTACAGTATTTACAGCTACCTGAAGAAAATTGCTGGTGTTCTTTTGATCCTGTTAGTACCACAGTCGGGCAGCTAGACTATTTACAGTTAGTGTAGTGCGTCCTCCTCACAGTGTTCAGTTAAAGCTACAAGTTAGTTTAGTGTGACCTCTGCACATTGTTCAGCTAAAACTACAAGTTAGTGTAGTGTGTCCTCCTCACAGTGTTCAGCTAAAGCTACAAGTTAGTTTAGTGTGACCTCTGCACAGTGTTCAGCTAAAGCTGCAAGTTAGGGTAGTGCATCCTCCTCACAGTGTTCAGCTAAAACTAAAAGTGTAGTGCGACCTCTGCACAGTGTTCAGCTAAAGCTACAAGTTAGTGTAGTGCGTCCTCTGAACAGTGTTCAGCTAAAACTACAAGTTAGTGTAGTGTGACCTCTGCACAGTGTTCAGCTAAAGCTATAAGTTAGTGTAATGCGTCCTCCTCACAGTGTTCAGCTAAAGCTACAAGTTAGTTTAGTGTGACCTCTGCACAGTGTTCAGCTAAAGCTGCAAGTTAGGGTAGTGCGTCCTCCTCACAGTGTTCAGCTAAAGCTACAAGTTAGTGTAGTGCGTCCTCTGAACAGTGTTCAGCTAAAACTATAAGTTAGTGTAGTGCGACCTCTGCACAGTGTTCAGATAAAGCTACAAGTTAGTGTAGTGCGACCTCTGCACAGTGTTCAGATAAAGCTACAAGTTAGTGTAGTGCGCCCTCTGAACAGTGTTCAGCTAAAGCTACAAGTTAGTGTAGTGCGTCCTCCTCAGTGTTCAGCTAAAACTACAAGTTATTTTTTGCGAGCTCTGCACAGTGTTCACCTAAAGCTACCTGTAGAAGGTTGGTGATGTTTTCCTGATCCTATCACTACCGCAGGCAGCTAAATAAGCTACAAGTTAGTTTTTTGCGAGCTCTGCACAGTGTTTACCTAAAGCTACCTGTCGAAGGTTGGTGGTGTTTTCCTGATCCTACCACTACCGCAGGCAGCTAAATAAGCTACAAGTTACTTTTTTTGCGAGCTCTGCACAGTGTTCAGCTAAAACTACAAGTTAGTGTAGTGGGAGCTCTGCACAGTGTTCAGCTAAAGCTACCTGTAGAAGGTCGGTGGTGTTTTCCTGATCCTATCACTACCACAGGCAGCTAAATAAGCTACAAGTTAGTTTTTTGCAAGCTCTGCACAGTGTTCAGCTAAAGCTACCGGTAGAAGGTTGGTGGGGTTCTCACACTACAGGCAGGCAGTTGATTTTTCTATCTGCAGTATCAGTGTATATGTGTGTATATGTGTGTATATGTGTGTATATGTGTGTGTATATGTGTGTGTGTATATATATATATATATATATATATATATATATATATAAAATATATCCCAGCTTAGTGCAGCTACAGGCCATTAGTATGTCTGGAAGGCCAACAAGGAGAGGCAGACAGTCACAAGCCAATAAAAGAGGGCAAGCAGGCTCTGTGTCTAGAGGCAACAGTGCTGGTCATGGAGACGGTGCATCCTCATCAGCACGTGGCCGTGGGACACGCTTGGCCTTTTTTTCGGCAGCTGGCCGTGTTGAGCCACAACATGCGGAAGACTTGGTCGAGTGGATGACCAAGCCGTCCTCATCCTCCTCATCCTCTCTCACCCATGCTCAGGGTACTTTGCCTGGCAAAGCAGCTGCCAATGCAGCCTCTTCCCTCGGCTCAATGGCATCAGTGACTCCTTCCCTAGCCCCACCATGTCCTCCTGAGGAGTCCCTCGAACTGTTTGACCACAGTGTTGGGTACATGCTCCAGGAGGATGCCCAGCGTTTAGAAGGCTCTGATGATGATACTGAGCTAGATGAAGGCAGTAACGTGAGCACGGACAGAGGGGGTGCACAAGAAGGACAGCAATCTGGCAGTCATGCTCCCCCTGCTGCAGCATACTGCCAGGTTTGCTCCAGTGATGAGGAGGGAGGGGATGATGAGGTCACTGACTCAACATGGGTGCCTGATAGAAGAGAGGAGGAGGCACATCACCAACGAGGCAGGATGCCCTCCGGGGGCCTGCCTAAGGGCAGCACACTGACTGCATCACACCCCAAAGCTCCGCATGTGCAGGGCGCTGCTGTCTCTGTGCGTTATTGGAAAAGTTCTTTGGTGTGGGCCTTTTTTGAGACGAGTGCATCAGATGGCACCGCTGCTATTTGCAACATATGTCTCAAGCGTATCTCGCGTGGCCAAAACATCTTCCGCTTGGGCACCACATGCTTGACCAGACATATGTTGACCTGCCATGCAGTTCGTTGGCAAGCGTATCTAAAAGACCCACATCAAAGAACAAAGAGGACCTCTCCTTGCTCCTCATCAGCTGAGATCTTCAACCCCACTATACCTTCAGTCCTCTCTGAGACCTGCACTGAGAGGAATGAAGGTGTAGAATTAGGTGTGTCACAGCCAAGTACTTGTGGGCAATCTGCTTTTGGTACACCGACGTCAGATTGTACCAGGCAAATTTCCCTGCCCCAGCTGCTGCACCACCGAAAGAAGTTCGCTCCCAGCCATCCACATGCCCAGCGGTTGAATGCTAGCACTTCAACTGCTGCCTTTTCAGTTGGTAGACTCTGCCCCCTTCCGTGAGTTTGTGGAATGTGCGGTTCCTCAGTGGCAGGTACCCAAACGCCACTTTTTCTCACGGAAGGCGATTCCGGCTCTCTACTGGCATGTGGAAGGATGTCTTGGCCTCGCTGGACAGAGCGGTCAGCGGTAAGGTGCATATTACCGCTGACTCATGGTCCAGCAGGCATGGACAGGGACATTACCTAAGTTTCACCGCGCATTAGGTGACTCTGCTGGCAGCTGGGAAGGATGCAGGACAAGGTGCAGTAGTGTTGGAGATTGTTCCGCCACCACGCCTCCAAAATGCCACTACTAATGATTGTGACACATCTCTCTCCTCCACCCCCTCCTCTTCTTCTTCCTCCATGGCCTCTTCCTGTGCTTTGTCCTCGGAACCAGTGGTGCTCCGTAGCCGTTCAAGGGGCTACGCAAGTATGCAGGCCAAAAGATGCCATGCGGTGCTTGAGCTGGTGTGCTTGGGGGACAGGAGCCACACTGGGGCAGAGGTTCTGTCAGCTCTGCAGGGGCAGGTTCAGAGGTGGTTGACGCCACGCCAACTTAAGTCAGGAATGGTGGTTTGCGACAATGGCACCAACCTCCTCTCTGCCCTCTGACAGGGACAATTGACCCATGTGCCCTGGTTGGCTCACATCCTTAACTTGGTGGTGCAGCGGTTCTTGGGCAGGTACCCGGGCTTACAGGATGTCCTGAGGCAGGCCAGGAAAGTCTGTGTGCATTTCCGCCGGTCATATAATGCCAGTTCTCTGCTGGCAGACCTCCAAAAGGAGTTTAACCTGCCCAAGAACCGCCTAATCTGTGACATGCCCACCAGGTGGAACTCAACGTTGGCCATGCTGCAGCGGCTGCACACGCAGCAGAGGGCCATCAATGAGTATCTGTGCGATTGTGGCACCAGGACAGG
Organism: Aquarana catesbeiana; assembly: GCF_042186555.1. Taxonomy (NCBI): domain Eukaryota; kingdom Metazoa; phylum Chordata; class Amphibia; order Anura; family Ranidae; genus Aquarana; species Aquarana catesbeiana. Next base: position 495,466,447 of record NC_133328.1, on the reverse strand, counting down.
GTCAGGGCAGCTTGTTTTTTTTCCCCACGCCAGTGGGCCATTATCAGGGTTGCATGCACTGCCCTGTCACCATTTGAGGAGGCCACGAGGATGGTGAGCAGTGACAGTGCATGCATCAGTGACACTGTCCCCCTTGTCCACCTGTTGGAACACACGCTGTGTGGAATAATGGACAGGGCACTTGAGGCAGAACAGAGGCAGGAAGAGGAGGACTTCCTTAGCTCTCAAGGCTCCCTTTATCCAGACAGTGTTCCTGCGTGCCCGCCGATAACACAGGAAGAGGAGGAGGATTGTGTCAGTATGGAGGTGGAGCCCGGCACTCAGCATCAGCAGCAGTCTTTAAGGGATCAGTCCCAAGAAACACATGGACTTGTACGTGGCTGGGAGGAGGTGGCTGCGGACCATGTCGTTCTTAGTGACCCAGTGGACTCCGGACCGAATTCCTCAGCAAACCTACGCTGCATGGCCTCCCTGATCCTGCAAAGCCTGTGGAAGGATCCTCGTATTCGTGATATCAAGGAGAAGGACCAATACTAGCTGGCAACCCTCCTTGATCCACGTTACAAGGGTAAGGTTGCGGACCTTATCTTGCCGTCGCAGAGGGAGCAGAGGATGAAACATCTTCGAGAGGCCTTGCAGAAAGGTCTGTTCAACACGTTCCCAGAGACTGGGAGGTTACAAACTCCTTAAATATAAATTGAATAAAAATGCAAACAAAGCAAATGAATGATGGCTGGTAAACAGTATAAGTTTGAGTCCACAAACTGCACGATTCCAGTAGTGGATATAACATAGATAAAAACTCGGAATCAAGGACCAGGTGATGTTAATAAGTCCATACAGTCAGATAACAGTCCTTATTGGAAAGAAAAAACACTTTTCTGATACAGAAAGAAAGCACCAATCTTCAAACAGAGTGAAGCATGCACAAAACTGTCTCCCTGGGGAGCGTGATGATAAAGGAAGTTCCTCCACCTCAGACAAAAACGCCCCTTACCGGATTGACAGATCTCCTGTCACAGAGATCATGCGAGCAAGTGGCTGTGTCCCCCAGCCACTGGGTCTCTGTTATGAAGTGTCTCACAGGTCCCCACTCAGGAGTTCCACTGGATTGGGGTATTAACGCTCAAATCCCAAAAGAAAATATGAAAAGAAATACTCCATAGCGTGATACAGTTAACGTTTATTGTAAATAAAGGATAATAAGAAATGCACTTACGGTGTATCTGGTTAAAAAACGCCTCTAAAAACAATGTAAGCCAGCCGGCTCGCAGCTGCTGCCCATGTCTTCCAGGATCAGCGTGGTGTGGTGGTGACATCAGCACGCCGCTCCTCCCTACGCCGTTTCGACAAATCTGTCGTCTTCCTGGGGTACCCCAGGCGGACTTGCGGCAGACTTTCTTACGAACGGACTTGCCTACATACGATCACACAAAAGTCCGACGGATTCGTACGTGATGACGTACACCGGACTAAAATAAGGAAGTTGATAGCCAGTAGCCAATAGCTGCCCTAGCGTGGGTTTTTGTCCGTCGGACTAGCACACAGACGAGCGGATTTCTGGGTCCGGCGTAGTTACGACGTAAAGATTTGAAGCATGTTTCAAATCTAAAGTCCGTCAGATTTGAGGCTGGAAAAGTCCGCTGAAAGTCCGGGGAAGCCCACACACGATCGGATTGTCAGCCAGCTTTAGTCCGTCGGCGTCCGTCTGACTTTTGTAGACGAAAAGTCTGACCGTGTGTACGCGGCATAAGGTCCAAATTTCTGCTGAGTATATAGGGCAGGCCCCTACTTTCAAACATCCAACTTACAAACGACTCCTACTTGCAAATGGAAGGAGACAACAGGAAGTGAGATGAAATCTACCCCTAGGAAGGGAAATTCTCTCCTGTAAGAGTTAATATGGGAAAAACATTTTTCCTTTCCACTGATGCTTTATCACCAATCCTTGTTTCACAAAAAAACCCACATTTTCAAAAAACAGTTGTCATTGGGACAAAAAGTGAGGTGAAACCTTCTGAAGAGGAGCACAGACAGCAAAACAAAATTCCCTATGTTTTCCAAAAAGCTTAAAATAGATTTTTTGGTTGGAGCTAAACATGCTAAAAATGTACCAGTTCAAAATTACAAACAGATTCTACTTAAAGCGGGGTTCCACCCAAATTTTGAACAATATCTGTATGTATTCTCTTCCTTGCCTAGATGCTGACATGCCGTTTAAAAAAATTAAAATCGCCGTAATTGCCTTTTATTTTTCTATTCTTCTTTGCACTTCCTGGTTCTCCTCCCGTGGGAGTAGGCGTGTTTCTAGCCTCTCCCAGACTCCGCACTTCTGGGAGCTAGTCTCAGGCTTCCCCAGGATGCCACTGAGCATGTGCGGGAACGAGCGGTGAATGCTGGGAGCACAGCATTCACCGCATCCAGGAAATAAATGCTTGTGGGCTTCAAATGCCCACAATGAAGATGGAAACCGCCTGCAGTGAATAATATAAGTTATTCTTTCCGACAAAATCTGACACAGGCGGACATATTACACACAATATGTGAGTATGTAATGCTGAGAAGAAAAGTTTGTGAATGAACTCAAAAAAAAAAAAAAAATGATAGTTGGACCCCCGCTTTAACAACAAACCTACAGTCCCTGTCTTGTTTGTACCGCCTGTATACTGCTGTTTCCTTTTAATTTGGGTGCGGGGTTCCCCTTAATATCCATACAAGACCCAAAAGGCCTGGTAATGGACTGGGGGGTACCCATGCTGTTTGTCTCACTGATTTTCATCCATATTGCCAGGACCCGACATTACATTAAAGCCGCAAGCAGTTTTAAATGACTTTTTTTCCTTTAAAAATGTCATTTTGTGCAGGGACTGTTCTAAGCACGGGAAACATCCGCCATTTTACAGGCATACTATAGACACCCCCCAGGTACGATATTTAAAGGAATATTTCACTTTTTTTTTTTTTTTTTTTTTACTTTAACCACTTAAGGACCGCCTAACGCCGATTTACGTCGGCAAGGCGGCACGGGCAGGCAAAATCACGTACATGTACGTGATTTGCCTCTCGCGGGTGGGGGGTCCGATCGGACCCCCCCCCGGTGCCCGAAGCGGTCCCGTTCTGTTCCCCGGCGATCCGAGATGAGGGGGAGGCCATCCGTTCGTGGCCCCCCCCTCGCGATCGCCGCCGGCCAATGGGAACACTCCTTTGCTGCTGTATGCTAAACAGCAGCAAAGGAAATGATGTCATCTCCCCTCGGCTCGGTATTCCGTTCCAGCGCCGAGGGGAGAAGACATCAATGTAAGTGCACAACACACTACACACACAGTAGAACATGCCAGGCATACAAAACACCCCGATCCCCCCCCCGATCGCCCCCCGATCCCCCCCCAATCACCCCCCCCCTGTCACAAACTGACACCAGCAGGTTTTTTTTTTTTTTTTTCTGATTACTGCATAGTGTCAGTTTGTGACAGTTACAGTGTTGGGACAGTGAGTATTACCCCCCTTTAGGTCTAGGATACCCCCCTAACCCCCCCTAATAAAGTTTTAACCCCTTGATCACCCCCCATCGCCAGTGTCGCTAAGCGATCATTTTTCTGATCGCTGTATTAGTGTCACTGGTGACGCTAGTTAGTGAGGTAAATATTTAGGTTCGCCGTCAGCGTTTTATAGCGTCAGGGACCCCCATATACTACCTAATAAATGTTTTAACCCCTTGATTGCCCCCTAGTTAACCCTTTCACCACTGATCACCGTATAACCGTTACGGGTGACGCTGGTTAGTTTGTTTATTTTTTATAGTGTCAGGGCACCCGCCGTTTATTACCGAATAAAGGTTTAGCCCCCTGATCGCCCGGCGGTGATATGCGTCGCCCCAGGCAGCGTCAGATTAGCGCCAGTACCGCTAACACCCACGCACGCAGCATGCGCCTCCCTTAGTGGTATAGTATCTGATCGGATCAATATCTGATCCGATCAGATCTATACTGGCGTCCCCAGCAGTTTAGGGTTCCCAAAAACACAGTGTTAGCGGGATCAGCCCAGATACCCGCTAGCACCTGCGTTTTGCCCCTCCGCCCAGCCCACCCAAGTGCAGTATCGATCGATCACTGTCACTTACAAAACACTAAACACATAACTGCAGCGTTCGCAGAGTCAGGCCTGATCCCTACGATCGCTAACAGTTTTTTTGGTAGCATTTTGGTGAACTGGCAAGCAAGCACCAGGCAGCGTCAGGTTAGCGCCAGTAGCGCTAACACCCACGCACGCACCGTACACCTCCCTTAGTGGTATAGTATCTGATCGGATCAATATCTGATCTGATCAGATCTATACTAGCGTCCCCAGCAGTTTAGGGTTCCCAAAAACGCAGTGTTAGCGGGATCAGCCCAGATACCTGCTAGCACCTGCGTTGTGCCCCTCCGCCCGGCCCAGCCCAGCCCACCCAAGTGCAGTATCGATCGATCACTGTCACTTACAAGGCACTAAACGCATAACTGCAGCGTTCGCAGAGTCAGGCCTGATCCCTGCGATCGCTAACAGTTTTTTTGGTAGCATTTTGGTGAACTAGCAAGCACCGGCCCCAGGCAGCGTCAGGTTAGCGCCAGTACCACTAACACCCACGCACGCAGCATACGCCTCCTTTAGTGGTATAGTATCTGAACGGATCAATATCTGATCCGATCAGATCTATACTGGCGTCCCCAGCAGTTTAGGGTTCCCAAAAACGCAGTGTTAGCGGGATCAGCCCAGATACCTGCTAGCACCTGCGTTTTGCCCCTCCGCCCGGCCCAGTCCAGCCCACCCAAGTGCAGTATCGATCGATCACTGACACTTACAAAACACTAAACGCATAACTGCAGCGTTCGCAGAGTCAGACCTGATCCCTGCGATCGCTAACAGTTTTTTTGGAAGCTTTTTATTGAACTGGCAAGCACCAGCGGCCTAGTACACCCCGGTCGTAGTCAAACCAGCGCTGCAGTAACACTTGGTGACGTGGCGAGTCCCATAAGTGCAGTTCAAGCTGGTGAGGTGGCAAGCACAAGTAGTGTCCCGCTGCCACCAAAAAGACAAACACAGGCCCGTCGTGCCCATAGTGCCCTTCCTGCTGCATTCGCCAATCCTAATTGGGAACCCACCACTTCTGCAGCGCCCGTACTTCCCTCATTCACATCCCCAACCAAATGCAGTCGGCTGCATGAGAGGCATTTTCTTTATGTCCTCCCGAGTACCCCTACCCAACGAACCCCCCCAAAAGATGTTGTGTCTGCAGCAAGCGCGAATATAGGCGTGACACCCGCTATTATTGTCCCTCCTGTCCTGACAATCCTGGTCTTTGCATTGGTGAATGTTTTGAACGCTACCATGCACTAGTTGAGTATTAGCGTAGGGTACAGCATTGCACAGACTAGGCACACTTTCACAGGGTCTCCCAAGATGCCATCGCATTTTGAGAGACCCGAACCTGGAACCGGTTACCGTTATAAAAGTTAGTTACAAAAAAAGTGTAAAAAAAATATATATATATATATAAAATAAAAAAAAATAGTTGTCGTTTTATTGTTCTTTCTCTCTATTCTCTCTCTCTATTGTTCTGCTCTTTTTTTACTGTATTCTATTCTGCAGTGTTTTATTGTTATTGTTATTATGTTTTATCATGTTTGTTTTTCAGGTATGTAATTATTTATACTTTACTGTTTACTGTGCTTTATTGTTAACCATTTTTTTGTCTTCAGGTACGCCATTCACAACTTTGAGTGGTTATACCAGAATGATGCCTGCAGGTTTAGGTATCATCTTGGTATCATTCTTTTCAGCCAGCGGTCGGCTTTCATGTAAAAGCAATCCTAGCGGCTAATTAGCCTCTAGACTGCCTTTACAAGCCGTGGGAGGGAATGCCCCCCCCCCCCCCACCGTCTTCCGTGTTTTTCTCTGGCTCTCCTGTCTCAACAGGGAACCTGAGAATGCAGCCGGTGATTCAGCCAGCTGACCATAGAGCTGATCAGAGACAAGAGTGGCTCCAAACATCTCTATGGCCTAAGAAACCGGAAGCTACGAGCATTTTATGACTTAGATTTCGCCGGATGTAAATAGCGCCATTGGGAAATTGGGGAAGCATTTTATCACACCGATCTTGGTGTGGTCAGATGCTTTGAAGGCAGAGGAGAGATCTAGGGTCTAATAGACCCCAATTTTTTCAAAAAAGAGTACCTGTCACTACCTATTGCTATCATAGGGGATATTTACATTCCCCGAGATAACAATAAAAATGATTTAAAAAAAAAAAAAATGAAAGGAACAGTTTAAAAATAAGATAAAAAAGCAAAAAAATAATAAAGAAAAAAAAAAAAAAAAAAAAAAGCACCCCTGTCGCCCCCTGCTCTTGCGCTAAGGCGAACGCAAGCGGCGGTCTGTCGTCAAACGTAAACAGCAATTGCACCATGCATGTGAGGTATCGCCGCGAAGGTCAGATCGAGGGCAGTAATTTTTGCAGTAGACCTCCTCTGCAAATCTAAAGTGGTAACCTGTAAAGGCTTTTAAAGGCTTTTAAAAATGTATTTATTTTGTTGCCACTGCACGTTTGTGCGCAATTGTAAAACATGTCATGTTTGGTATCCATGTACTCGGTCTAAGATCATCTTTTTTATTTCATCAAACATTTGGGCAATATAGTGTGTTTTAGTGCATTAAAATTTAAAAAAGTGTGTTTTCTCCCCAAAAAATGCGTTTGAAAAATCGCTGCGCAAATACTGTGTGAAAAAAAAAAATGAAACACCCACCATTTTAAGGCATTTTAGGGCATTTGCTTTAAAAAAATATATAATGTTTGGGGGTTCAAAGTAATTTTCTTGCAAAAAAAAAAAACTTTTTCATGTAAAAAATAAGTGTCAGAAAGGGCTTTGTCTTCAAGTGGTTAGAAGAGTGGGTGATGTGTGACATAAGCTTCTAAATGTTGTGCATAAAATGCCAGGACAGTTCAAAACCCCCCCCAAATGACCCCATTTTGGAAAGTAGACACCCCAAGCTATTTGCTGAGAGGCATGTCGAGTCCATGGAATATTTTATATTGCGACACAAGTTGCGGGAAAGAGACAAATTTTTTTTTTTTTTTTTTTTTTTGCACAAAGTTGTCACTAAATGATATATTGCTCAAACATGCCATGGGAATATGTGAAATTACACCCCAAAATACATTCTGCTGCTTCTCCTGAGTACGGGGATACCACATGTGTGAGACTTTTTGGGAGCCTAGCCGCGTACGGGACCCCGAAAACCAAGCACCGCCTTCAGGCTTTCTAAGGGCGTGAATTTTTGATTTCACTCTTCACTGCCTATCACAGTTTCGGAGGCCATGGAATGCCCAGGTGGCACAAAACCCCCCCAAATGACCCCATTTTGGAAAGTAGACACTCCAAGCTATTTGCTGAGAGGTATAGTGAGTATTTTGCAGACCTCACTTTTTGTCACAAAGTTTTGAAATTTGAAAAAAGAAAAAAAAAAAAAGTTTTTTCTTGTCTTTCTTCATTTTCAAAAACAAATGAGAGCTGCAAAATACTCACCATGCCTCTCAGCAAATAGCTTGGGGTGTCTACTTTCCAAAATGGGGTCATTTGGGGGGGTTTTGTGCCACCTGGGCATTCCATGGCCTCCGAAACGGTGTTAGGCAGTGAAGAGTAAAATCAAAAATTCACGCCCTTAAAAACGCTGAAGGCGGTGATTGGTTTTCGGGGTCCCGTACGCGGCTAGGCTCCCAAAAAGTCTCACACATGTGGTATCCCCGTACTCAGGAGAAGCAGCTAAATGTATTTTGGGGTGCAATTCCACATAGGCCCATGGCCTGTGTGAGCAATATATCATTTAGTGACAACTTTGTGCAAAAAAAAAAAAAAAAAAAAAAAAGTGTCACTTTCCCGCAACTTGTGTCAAAATATAAAATATTCCATGGACTCAATATGCCTCTCAGCAAATAGCTTGGGGTGTCTACTTTCCAAAATGGGGTCATTTGGGGGGGGGTTGTGCCACCTGGGCATTCCATGGCCTCCGAAACTGTGATAGGCAGTGAAGAGTGAAATCAAAAAGTTACACCCTTAGAAATCCTGAAGGCGGTGATTGGTTTTCGGGGTCCCATACGCGGCTAGGCTCCCAAAAAGTCCCACACATGTGGTATCCCCGTACTCAGGAGAAGTAGCTGAATATATTTTGGGGTGCAATTCCACATAGGCCCATGGCCTGTGTGAGCAATATATCATTTAGTGACAACTTTTTGTAAATATTTTTTTTTTTTTTTTTTTTTTTGTCATTATTCAATCACTTGGGACAAAAAAAATAAATATTCAATGGGTTCAACATGCCTATCAGCAATTTCCTTGGGGTGTCTACTTTCCAAAATGGGGTCATTTGGGGGGGTTTTGTACTGCCCTGCCATTTTAGCACCTCAAGAAATGACATAGGCAGTCATAAACTAAAAGCTGTGTAAATTCCAGAAAATGTACCCTAGTTTGTAGACGCTATAACTTTTGCGCAAACCAATAAATATACGCTTATTGACATTTTTTTTACCAAAGACATGTGGCCGAATACATTTTGGCCTAAATGTATGACTAAAATTGAGTTTATTGGATTTTTTTTATAACAAAAAGTAGAAAATATCATTTTTTTTCAAAATTTTCGGTCTTTTTCCGTTTATAGCGCAAAAAATAAAAACTGCAGAGGTGATCAAATACCATCAAAAGAAAGCTCTATTTGTGGGAAGAAAAGGACGCAAATTTCGTTTGGGTACAGCATTGCATGACCGCGCAATTAGCAGTTAAAGCGACGCAGTGCCAAATTGGAAAAAGACCTCTGGTCCTTAGGCAGCATAATGGTCCGGGGCTCAAGTGGTTAAGCATCATTAAAATCACTGCTCCCAAAAAAACGGCCATTTTTAAAAGTTTTTTTTTTGCATTGATACATGTCCCCTGGGGTAGGGCAATACCATGCAAATTAGCCTTTAAAATGAGCCTTTAATTAGCCTTTAAAATAAATGAGCACTTTTGATTTTGAACGTTCGATTCCCATAGACGTCAATGGGGTTCTAATGTTTGTGCAAATTTTCGGTCCGTTCGCAGGTTCTGGTGCGAACCAAACCGGGGGGGTGTTCGGCTCATCCCTAGTAATTATTGGTAATGAAGATGTAGATGGTAGCAGGATCAAAAAAGAGCAAGATATTGGCTGGAGAAGAGCACAATAATCTGGCAAACCGGAAATGCAAAGCATGGCTTGAATATGAAGTTCATGGGAGGAGCAAGGAGTTCTAGGTTAACCAGAAACAAGATAGAAAGTAATTGTGTCTAAGGGATCAGGCAGTAAACTGTCCAGCATCTCAGGTGGCTCATCAAGAAGAACTACTGTTACACACAGTGGAGGTCTTGGGTTTAGATCCTGACAGGTGGGCAGGACTACTTTTGGCACTTAACAGAAAGTAACCATCTGCAGGAAGGAGGAGGTAACTAGATATGGTTTTACAAGCTTACATTGACCATGTTCCTGCAGGTATATTAGCCCTTCATTCACCCACGACTTTTCTGGAAAATACATGCACAGACTCTAAGGCAGCTTTAGGCATAAGATATCCAAAGTCCATGGCACAAAGCAAGAGAGGCCTGGGAACCTATGGTTTGGGAGACAAATACAAATATCTAACCCTTTCATGTTTGGGACAGGCTAATGGAAGTGTACCATGCAAAGTGTGACACATTTTGAATAAGGGTAAAACTATTGACTGCATCTACCACATAGAAAATAATATTATTAGTGGATGGACAAACTGGTGAATGCAAAAGATGGATCTGGTCAGCCCTAATTTTTATATATTTTTTTTTTGCTAGTTTAAGAAAAAAAAAGTGTCTCTCTTTCACACCACTCCCCACGACTGATATCAACAGGGAGAACTAGTAAAAGCCCTTTTGACTATGTATCTGTTCACTTTGATCAAAAGTAACAGCTGAAGTATATTTAAAGCTATGTTTTTTTTTTTATATTAGTAGGGAACAATTAGAACCCCTGTGAAGATTGTATTACTGCCTTTGACCCGACTGAGGATATTTACTCTCTTGATGTGTCCTGATGATCATTGTTAATGAGCTAGAAATTTGGGTTTGGCAAGTCTAAAGTTTAACAGCTGACTTTGTAGCAGGAAATGAGGGAAAGTTTAGTATTGTGGATTCCTGTTCAGGTGATGACTCTCCAAGGGGGATTTTCTTCCTGTTGTGTGTCTGGGACAGGAGGTAAAAAGGAAATCTCCCTAATGGGACACAGTAAAAAAGGACTGAGGTTTTCATTATTTCATACACTGTTCAAAACTAAAAGGAAAAGTTTGGGCTTTGGATATACAACTTTAAAGTGGTTGTAAAGGCAGAAGGTTTTTTATCTTAATACATTCTATGCATTAAAATTAAAAATGTCTACAGCAGCCCCCCTAATATTTACCTGAGCCACATCTTGATCCAGAGATCCGTCCAGGACTCCTAATTGACTGAGATACAGCAGCGGTGCCATTGGCTCCCGTTGCTGTCAACCAAACTCAGTTAGCCAATCAGGAGAGAGAGGGGGCAGGGCCGAATCATGGCTCCATGTCTGAATGGATACATGGAGCAGCAGCTTGCCTCGGGGGCCACCATAGCAAGCTGCTTGCTGTGGGGGCGCTCAACAGGAGGGAGGGGCCAGGAGCACTGACGAGGGAGCGGAGAAGAGGAGGATCTGGGCTGCTCTGTGCAAAACCCCTACACAGAGCAGGTAAGTATAACATGTTTGTTTTAGTAATAGAATAGAAATAGTACTAAAAACCTGGCTTGAAACTTACAGCTTACCCTATCAGAAAGTGGCATCATTTTTAAAGTTCTGCTCTTATGGTTGAATAAATTTACTTTTTAGAGTATGGGAAATAAACTCATGAACTCTGTGACGGGGTAATTTGGGAATTTGCAGCATAATAAAGTTGTGCAGTTTTACTCTGTTTGTCTGCTAGACTATGGTAGTGTTTTTGGGGAGGGGGGAACGTTTTTTTTTTCTCCATATTTTCACTTATGACCCTCTCTCTAAGCTCTGACCCTCTCTCTATGCTCTGACCCTCTCTAAGCACTGACCTTCTCTCTAAGCTTTAAGAGGATGCCAGTCTATATGCCTCACTCATGAACATAATGTTACAAAATGTGTGGCCAGAAGAGCTTTCATTTAAACCATACATTTGAGTTTCGGTTATCCATGATATCCATGATACACTACCCAAAACTACAAAACTAGCCTTATAAATTTACACAGAACTCGGATTGTGCCATCTCTAGGAGAAAAATTAAAAGTTCCATTAAAACACTGTTAAATAGATTCAACATTTTCATTGTTTATACTGCAGCAATGACAGTTGGAGTAAATGGCACCTTTTAACTACACATCAAATGCAGAGCATTTTCTCACTATCTAATGACTTCAGCAATAATCAATAACTTTTTTTTATTTGACTCAACCAAACTGATTTTAAAATAAAAGAACAGAATTGCTTTTAAAGTACAAAAATAATTATGGACCACTTGAAACGTAATGTCTGTGTTTTATTTCTCATCAGAATTCATTAGTGTGTAACATCAATAATTTAGCCCCTCATTTGCCAACACTGACTTGGCTGAGTAGTTCAATCATGTAACCCTGTAAACTTACTTTCCATTAAAATGAATGTTGCTGACAAAGGACAATGAAAGAGATACTTCATTTATTAACTATAGAGAGACTTCATTTATCAATGTTTTAAATGTTGAGCTTTATGCAACAGAAGTTTACATCAGGTCCAAGATTTGGACTTGGAACCAAAAGGGAATTAACCTTTCCAAAAGTACATTGTTTCATGACCATTCAGAATTCCAAATTGGTTTCATAATGTTAAGGAGGATCCAAAAATGTATATGAGTTATGAACCAATGTTGGCAGTTAAACTGTATGTAAAGGAATTCTTTTAGTTTTGGATAGTGCAAGGAAGGGTTAAAATTCATATTGGGTTTTATTTTTGCAGTCTATCATTGAGGAGATTTTAATTATTAGACAGCTGTCACTCCAACATTTACATCACACTTTCTATGGTGATAAGTCCCCCCATTTTCTGTTTTGATAACAACGGTCTCCAGGACAAATAGAGGTTTAAATCTTTACATACACTTTAAGTGCATATTTGTGGTAGCTAAAATTATTGTTTTTTTGGGAACTCAGTCAAGTAATTGCAAGACCATTGTTCCTAATTTTTACTGATAGTCTACTGACTGGAATGGTACCAGCTGATTGGAGAAAAGCCAATGTAGCACCGATATTTAAAAAAGGGCCAAAATACATCCCTGGGAATTACAGACCAGTTAGCCTAACATCAATAGTATGCAAGCTCTTGGAGGGGATGATAAGGGACTATGTGCAAGATTTTAGTAATGAAAACGGTATCAGCAGTAATCAGCATGAATTCATGAAGAATCGTTCTTGCCAAACCAATCTATTATTATTCTATGAGGAGGTGAGATGCCATCTAGATAAAGGAAGGCCCGTAGACGTGGTGCATCTGGATTTTGCAAAAGCATTTGACACAGTTCCCCATAAACATTTACTGTACAAAGTAAGGTCCGTTGACATGGACCATAGGGTGAGTACGTGGATTGAAAACTGGCTACAAGGGCGAGTTCAGAGGGTGGTGATAAATGGGGAATACACGAATTGGTCAGGAATGGGAAGTGTGGTCCCCAAGGTTCTGTGCTGGGACCAGTACTGTTTAATTTGTTCATAAACGACCTGGAGGATGGGGTAAACAGCTCAATCTCTGTATTTGTGGACGACACTAAGGTAAGCAGGGCAATAACTTCTCCGCAGGATGTGGAAACGTTGCAAGAAGATCTGAACAAATTAATGGGGTGGGCAACTACATGGCAAATGAGGTTTAATGTAGAAAAATGTAAAATAATGCATTTGGGTGGCAAAAATATGAATGCAATCTACTCTCTAGCGGGTGAACCTGTGGGGGAATCTAGGATGGAAAAGGACCTGGGGCTCATAGTAGATGATAGGCTCAGCAATGGCATCTAAGCTACTGCTAACAAAGCAAACAGAATATTGGCATGCATTAAAAAGGGGATTAACTCCAGTGATAAAGCGATAATTCTCCCACTCTACAAGACTTTGGTCCGGCCTCACCTGGTGTATGCCATCCAGTTCTGGGCACCAGTCCTCAGGAAGGATGTACTTTAAATGAAGCGGGTACAAAGAGCGGCAACAAAGCTAATAAAAGGTCTGGAGGATATTAGTTATGAAGAAAGGTTGCGAGCACTGAACTTATTCTCTCTGGAGAAGAGAGGCTTGAGAGGGGATATGATTTCAATTTACAAACACCATATTGGACCCCACAATAGGGATAAAACTTTTTTGCAGAAGGGAGTTTAATAAGACACGTGGCCACTCACTAAAATTAGAAGAAAAGAGATTTAACCTTAAACTGCATAGAGGGTTCTTTACTGTGAGAGCGGCAAGGATGTGGAATTCCCTTCCACAGGCAGTGGTTTCAGCAGGGTGCATCGCTAGTTTCAAAAAACTATTAGATATGCACCTGAATGAAACCTGCAACATACAGGGATATGCAATGTAATACTGACATATAATCACACACATAGGATGGACTTGTGTCTTTTTTCAACCTCACCTACTATGTAACTATGGTTCATCTCAGTTTTATGGTCTTCTTTTGTAATTAATTATTAGAATTGAGCTCAAGTTTAGATACAAATGGATATCATTTTTTTTGAACATTTATAGATAATTATTTAGGCATATTGGGGTTTATTTACTAAAGGCAAATTTGAACTGCAAGTGCACTTGGAAGTGCAGTCGCTGTAGATCGGTGGGGGACATGCAAATAAAATAAACAGCATTTTTGCTTGTACATGATTGGATGATAAAATCAGCAGAGCTTCCCCTCATTTCAGATCTTCCCCTCAGATCTACAGCGACTGCTCGCCCATGTGCACTTGCAGTGCAAAATGGATTTGCCTTTCGTAAATCAACCCAAGGTTTTAATGTTTTTTAGTCCTCATGATCTGAAAAATATACTTCTAAGCCTACAAATACTTTTGACTTTAGTTAACCTACTAAGGGGTTGGCAGAGCTAGAGGTTTCTTGGGTGTAAAATTAGAGCATACATTTAGGGTATATGTTTGTATAAATAGGTGATGCACAAGATTTAAGGCCCGTACACACGATCAGACTTTTTGACAACAAACATGCAATTTAGCTGTTTTGGAGCAACATCCGACCATGTGTGTGCTCCATCGTACAAACTTTTTCTGTTTCCATCGGACTTTTGTTGGCTGTGCGAACGCACAAACTTTCCGCCAACAAAAATCCGATGGAGCAAAGTCCGATCGTGTGTACACAAAAGCATCAGACTTTTGTACAAACTACAGTAGCATCCACAAGAATGTTTCCAGCGCAAACCCATCGCGCTGGTTCTCTGCAACAGGGTACTGTACATCTCGCGCTGGCTGCAATAGGAAAAACACATTTACCTATTGTGGCGAGCGCAAGAGGGAATTCCCCTCTGGGGGCATACCAGGCCCTTAGGTCTGGTATGGATTTAAAAAAAAAAACGGCGTGGGGGCCCCCCAAAATCCATACCAGACCCTTATCTGAGCACGCAGCCCGGCCGGTCAGGAAAAGGGGTGGGAATGAGCGAGCGCCCCCCCCGAACCGTACCAGGCCGCATGCCCTCAACATAGTGCGTGGGTGCTTTGGGGGAGGGTGGTGCCCTGCGGCCCCCCCACCCCAAAGCACCTTGTCCCCATGTTGATGAGGACAAGGGCCTCTTCCCGACAACCCTGGCCATTGGTTGTCAGGGTCTGCGGGCGGGGGGCTTATCGGAATCCGGGAGCCCCCTTTAATAAGGGGGCCCCCAGATCCCAGCCCCCCACCCTATGTGAATGAGTATGGGGTACATCGTATCCCTACCCATTCACCTAGGGAAAAATGTGTCAATAAAAAACACACTACACAGGTTTTTAAAGAAATATATTAGGCAGCTCCGGGGGTCTTTTTCCTACTTCGGGGGTCTCTCCGGCCTCTTCCGATGTTTGGTTCTTCTCCCGGTGTTCGGCCTCTTCTCCCGCTCTCCGGTTCTTCTGCCGGGCTCCTCCGCTATCTTCTGCTCTTTTGCCGCTCTTTTGCTAGTGGTGGACCAGACTTCTGCGTCGTCTTCTCCCCTCTTCTCTTCTTCCATTGTTGACACGATGCTCTCTCCGGCTGTAATGCTGTCTGAGCGCTCCGCTATGACTTATATAGGTGGTGACCCCGCCCCCTATGACATCACAGTCCTGGGGCATGCTGGGACTGTGAGGTCATAAGGGGTCATTTTTTCCCTAGGTGAATGGGTAGGGGTACGATGTACCCCATACTCATTCACATAGGGTGGGGGCCAGGATCTGGGGGCCCCCTTATTAAAGGGGCTCCCAGATTCCGATAAGCCCCCCGCCCGCAGACCCCCACAACCAACGGCCAGGGCCTTGTCCTCATCAGCATGGGGACAAAGTGTTTTGGGGTGGGGGGGGCGCAGGGCGCCCCCCTCCCCCAAAGCACCCACCCCCCATGTTGAGGGCATGCGGCCTGGTACGGTTCAGGTGGGGGGGGGCGCTCGCTCGTCCCCACCCCTTTTCCTGACCGGCCGGGCTGCGTGCTCGAATAAGGGTCTGGTATGGATTTGGGGGGGACCCCACGCCATTTTTTCGGTGTAGGGGTTCCCCTTAAAATCCATACCAGACCTAAGGGCCTGGTATGCCCATGGAGGGGAACCCATGCCAGTTTTTTATTTAAAATTTGGCGTGGAGTTCCCCCTCAAGATTCATACCAAACAGTGCCTGGCATTGGCGGGGATCCAAGTCGGATCCCCACACTAGTGTGAGCCCGGCTCGCAAGGTGTCAATCTCACCGATAAAAGCGGCGAGATTGACAAAATATCAGACAACAATACAGAATTGACAAAAGGGTGGTGGTAAAGAGCTGAAAAACCATGTGATTTGGTGAAAGTTAGCTGGAAAAGTCCTGCCATCTGTTTGCAATACAAACTTATGGCCAACGCCCTTTGTACAAAAATCCACAGGAAAGTTTGTACAAAGTCCTATCGTGTGTATGGGGCTTATCAGATACCTTGAAAATTCAAACGATCCGTCATCAGTCAATAAAGCCTTATTTAGAGGCTGTCCCAACCAGACTTTACAAAAAACATTGTGGGCTAACATACAGACCTGTTTTTACTGCAATTTTAATTTTATAATTTTAATTTTCTACCGCTTTTATATGCAGTCATAGAACATGCTGATCAAGGTACTGAAAATGCTACTTTGACACATGTCAGCTAGGTTTTGAAATGCACTAGTATAAGCACATTTGTACTACATAAGGTATCTAATAACTTCCGAGGATCTAACACAAAATAGGAGGTGAAAGAATACATTTACTGGTGATAATGGGGGAGATTTTGGTAATAGGGCAAAACTATGCTACACTGTGGCTATTATTAATATACACAGTTTAAAAAAAAAAAAACTGCTTATTTGTGTTCATTTTATGCTAAAAAGTAACATTTTGGTTATCAGATTACTGTAGAATTTATTTTCATATTCATATTTGTATTGTCATAAGCCAGCGGCTTTTTGTGCAAAGCTGTGGAATATGTTGGCACCACTCAGGTAAAGTCATAGTAGCATTAAAATGTAATCTTTACATGGCAAGTTCATTCATTTACATGTTTAAATTGATGATCCAGCTGGCTTGCCTGGCTACATATAAGGATGTGATTTTTATGTCCATCGGTGCCAGTATATTCAATCTTCATTTTTTGCCCCAAACTGCACTGTCTGCACCTGATAAGATTTTTGGACAGATTTACAGCTGAGATGATTTTGAAGCACTTGGTGGACTGATGTTTAAGACTGTTATCAAGTTAATTGGTAAATGTGCACACACAAAATGTTAAAGCCAAGTTTCCAAGCAACCACTATGTTCATTGCACATATTTAAAGCCATATACACCTTTTTTTTGCTTTCCACTTTTAAGGACATGTCCTGATGCATTATGTTTATGTAAATGACTTGTAAAAAGAATTGGAAACACATATTACTCATGGACATATTCCAACATAATGAAACATTTCTGCAAATAGAAACGAAATCTCAGTAGCCATTATTTTGGTTAAATATCCTCCTATATGTTATCTAAACAATAGGGTAATGAGTATTTGAGTAATAATATTACTCACTGCTAGCTGATCTTAAATGAATGAGCTAGTTTTGAATGAATTCCACAAAGACTTGTAGGTTATCAACACCTAATCCCAGAGATGCATTAGAAAGCAGGTCTAGGAAAACTGAACTGCACTGCATCTTCCAGTCTATTAATTGGGCATCTGCGCAAAATAAGGACTACTTTTTAAATTATTCACTTCTCCTTGGCCCCTAGTCCTCCATTTTAGATTAAAGTTGAATTTTTCTTTAAGACTGCTGTGGGTTCAAATGTACAATTATATGACAATACCCCTGCCTATGATGAAAGATTTTCATGGTAATGCAAAGCCATGCATATTGCATTTCTATATGGTATGAAGAAAATTAAAGCCTGTTATTTAGTGTTTGCAGACATTTAAGACTCGCTACACACAGGAAAAAAATATAGGTGATGTAATAAATGTGGGCAGCAAGTCTGACAATAAAGAGGGGGTAAAGACATGAACTTATTGCAAGCACTTGCAAGAAATGCTGTTTGTTGCCCACAAAATATTTCTGTATGCTGCGTAATGTCAGCAAAGAAACACCAGGTGTTCCTTTTTTCTTCCACAAAGGGGAACAGACCTTTCATTAAATTTGATCCATATCCATTTGTTGGAGAAGAAGTCAACAGAGAATAGGCAGACCAATTACCAGTATTCTTTTTGGTGAAAGATTTGATCTAAAGTGGTCTGTAGACTTTTCAGATGTGGTTTACAATGTCTTTCAATGGGATTATTGACTGGATGTCAGAAGCTTAAAAGTAACCTTATTTCTCTTTAAGACTAACACTTTACCTCAGCTGTCAGAAGGTAATTTATAGTTTATGTTGAATGGTTCATTAATTTGTAATTACATTCTAAATAAAACAGGAGTTGTTAGGCATCATTATTATTAAAGCAAATGTAAACCCAATTATTAAAATGTTATATAAGCTTTACAATGGTTGTGTAACTTTAAAAGTCATCTTTGATATTTTAAATCTGCAGTCTTGAAATTCAGGACCTTATTTAGGTACGTCCTGTTGTGAGGTGACAACGCCCTGTCCCTGTCTCATAAATTTGCTTCTGTGTTGTCACCCTGTCACATGGCTATGAGGGAGACTGAAAGGAGCCAATTTTTAATACACATGCAGTCATGGTCTACTGTTGTTTTCACTAAGAAATGCTATGTCTGGAATGCATAGAATCATAAAATGGCTTAAAACTGGCTACAAAAGACTGCAATGGGAGATCTTGAGCGGCCATTTCAACACACATTATAAAGTCATGTTTTTCTGTTGCTATCATCAGGAAGCCTCTCAAGTTTCCCCATGAGAAATGCCACATAGCCATGCTTGGAGTGTATGGACACTTGAGTGGCTGCAAAGAGGCACAGAAGATCAAAACTGAGATACCTTAAAGGCTGAAACTGAGGGGAAAAAAATGGTAGTTTGTAGTACGAAGTGCTTAAGAAAACCGAATGTAATTTAAGTATGATTTATTGGCAAATGCAACCAGTTGCCAACTTGCACTATAAAGAAAATATATGGTATTTCTCCCCTTAAATACTTTTTTCACTCTCCAAAAAGGGAACAGTTTTCACCTAAAAAAATGTTTAGTAAAATATCTAATATTTCTAATATTGTACAGAAGTTATTCTTTAATGGTTGGAAATGCCTTCTTGGTGCTTTGCTTGAGCTGCATTCCTTTCAACTAGCACTAAATGTAAGGGGAAGCAGTGAAGTGGGACCTTTAAAAAGCAATCATGGGTCACTATGAGGACTGTGGTTGCAGTTCATAAGACCATTTACTGTAAAGAAAACCAGCAGTTTCATTATGCCTTGGTCTCAGCCACCTTCAGATTTTGTAACAATTAACTTTGAGTCATATCATGTATGAAAAATGGCATTTAATAAAGCTTTGCAGATTATTGTGGGTAACATTTTAATGACATTAAAGAAAGAGAGACAAGTCTGCTTACCTACACAGAATGGAATGAGTACAACACAACAATTTGTTAGTACTTGATAAGAATTATTCCATTCCATACTAAAAAAGACTTCTAAATATTACTATGCTAAAGGTGTTGTGTTACTAATTTAGACATATTGGGCTTATTCTTTACAAATGGAAATATTAAGCTTTTAGTGTGTGTTTTGCACAAAATTGCTTCATAACAAGGCTTTGTTCACACAGGTGTTCTTAAGCATGCAACTGTGTGAGGGTCATGTTTTGTCTGCATGGGATGCACAGGTGTTCCCTGCATCCACGTGCTGACAGTCCCATTCAGGTCAATTGGGATGCAGCTGCTGCACAGACACAAATGCTGCCCCCAATTTGACATCCAAGTGGATGCATGTGTGTGTCCATGAATCCACACTGTCTGCATTCAGAGACCTGCAAACGATTGAGAGAAGTGGCTGTGTGTGCAACCTCTGTCCCAGTTGACTTGAATGGGGCTGCCTGCATGTGAATGCAGAGAACACCTGTACATCCCATGCAGGCAAAACATGGTCTTGACATGGTTGTACGCTCAAGTATGACTGTGTGAATTAGGCCTATTTGTGATTCAGCATTAACATTACAGTTTGCAAAGAGAATTTTATAGGAAAAAGTTCTAAATGAGGGAGTGCTCGCGAGTAGCAAAAGTAGATGGCTGTACACTGTTCCAGCTCCCTTGCCATCCAGGTGAATTGGCAGTCAGCCGAGCAGGACCAGCTCCAATTAAACCTCCTCTGGACACCCTGCTTACTCCTACAACACCTGAGCGGCAGATGAAGATTTTGTGTACCAGTCGTCCCTCCACATGGTCACATGCTCAATTTCCAACATGGCAACAGGACCTGCAGAGGGCACTGCTCCTTCCTCACTGGACCTTGAATACTACAACAGCAGCTACTCTAACAGCATAGCCACCAATACCACAGGTAGCACATCAGATAAAACATTCAGCGATGCTGCTTTACTGGAGAAATGTAAACTTCTTCTGCAGAGGGAACTATCGGCAGCCACTGAGCACCCTGCCTATATCCTCTCTAAGAGATCAGGGAAATGGGATCCTGTATAAATGATCTTGAGGAGAAAATGTATGCTGCAGTAACTGGATCAACTTACATGAACCCGAGTTCAATACCTTAAGAGCAGATCTCCAGGAGGCCCTTATTACATAGTTACATAGTTACATAGTAGGTGAGGTTGAAAAAAGACACAAGTCCATCAAGTCCAACCTATGTGTGTGATTATGTGTCAGTATTACATTACATATCCCTGTATATTGCGGTCATTCAGGTGATTATCTAATAGTTTCTTGAAGCTATCAATGCTCCCCGCTGAGACCACCGCCTGTGGAAGGGAATTCCACATCCTTGCCGCTCTTACAGTAAAGAACCCTCTACGTAGTTTAAGGTTAAACCTCTTTTCCTCTAATTGCAATGAGTGGCCACGAGTCTTATTAAACTCTCTTCTGCGAAAAAGTTTTATCCCTATTGTGGGGTCACCAGTACAGTATTTGTAAATTGAAATCATATCCCCTCTCAAGCGTCTCTTCTCCAGAGAGCATAAGTTCAGTGCTCGCAACCTTTCCTCATAACTAAGATCCTCCAGACCCTTTATTAGCTTTGTTGCCCTTCTTTGTACTCGCTCCATTTCCAGTACGTCCCTCCTGAGGACTGGTGCCCAGAACTGGACAGCATACTCCAGGTGCGGGCGGACCAGAGTCTTGTAGAGCGGGAGAATTATCGTTTTATCTCTGCAGTTGATCCCCCTTTTAATGCATGCCAATATTCTGTTTGCTTTATTAGCAGCAGCTTGGCATTGCATGCCGTTGCTGAGCCTATCATCCACTAGGACCCCCAAGTCCTTTTCCATCCTAGATTCCCCCAGAGGTTCTCCCCCCAGTGTATAGATTGCATTCATATTTTTGACACCCAAATGCATTATTTTACATTTTTCTACATTGAACCTCATTTGCCATGTAGTCGCCCACCCCATTAATTTGTTCAGGTCTTTTTGCAAGATTTCCACATCCTGCTGAGAAGTTATTGCCCTGCTTAGCTTAGTATCATCTGCAAATACAGAGATGGAACTGTTTATCCCATCCTCCAGGTCATTTATGAACAAATTAAATAGGATTGGTCCCAGCACAGAACCCTGGGGGACCCCACTACCCACCCCTGACCATTCTGAGTACTCCCCATTTATCACCACCCTCTGAACACGCCCTTGTAGCCAGTTTTCAATCCATGTACTCACCCTATGGTCCATGCCAACGCACCTTATTTTGTACAGTAAACGTTTATGGGGAACTGTGTCAAATGCTTTTGCAAAATCCAGATACACCACGTCTACGGGCCTTCCTTTATCTAGATGGCAACTCACCTCCTCATAGAAGGTTAATAGATTGGTTTGGCAAGAACGATTCTTCATGAATCCATGCTGATTACTGCTAATGATATCATTCTTATTACTAAAATCTTGTATATAGTCCCTTATCATCCCCTCCAAGAGTTTACATACTATTGATGTTAGGCTAACTGGTCTGTAATTCCCAGGGATGTTTTTTGGGCCCTTTTTAAATATTGGTGCTACATTGGCTTTTCTCCAATTAGCTGGCACCATTCCAGTCAATAGACTGTCTGTAAAAATTAGGAACAACGGTCTGGCAATCACCTGACTGAGTTCCCTAAGTACCCTCGGATGCAAGCCATCTGGTCCCGGTGATTTATTAATGTTAAGTTTCTCAAGTCTAATTTTAATTCCGTCCTCTGTTAACCATGTAGGTGCTTCCTGTGTTGTGTCATGAGGATAAACACTGCAGTTTTGGTTACTGAAGCCCCCCGATTCACTCGTGAATACTGAGGAGAAGAATAAATTCAATACCTCTGCCATCTCCCCATCCTTTGTAACCAGATGTCCTTCCTCATTCTTTATGGGGCCAATATGGTCTGTCCTCCCTTTTTTACTGTTTACATACTTAAAGAATTTCTTGGGATTTTTTTTGCTCTCCTCCGCTATGTGTCTTTCATGTTCTATCTTAGCCATCCTAATTGCACCCTTACATTTCTTATTGCATTCTTTATAAATTCTGAATGCTGTGGATGATCCCTCAACCTTGTATTTTTTGAAGGCCTTCTCCTTTGCTTTTATATGCATTTTTACATTGGAGTTAAGCCATCCAGGATGTTTGTTCGCTCTTTTAAATTTATTACCCAATGGGATACATTGGCTAATGCCCTTGTTTAATATGCTCTTAAAGCAAACCCATCTCTCCTCTGTATTCTTTGTTCCTAATATTTTATCCCAATTTATGCCTTTTAGCAAGGTTTGTAGTTTAGGGAAGTTGGCTCTTTTGAAATTCAGTGTCTTTGTGTTCCCTTCATATCTCCTATTTGTGTGATTTATACTGAACCGAGGACTTGTAAGACCATAACAGAAGGGGCAATTTTAGGGTCCGTGGCATTCCAAAACACATAGTGGACCTTACCTCCACTGTTACTGCCTTTATTCAGGAAGTGCTTCCAGGGCTTCCAATTGAATGGTTGGAGTTTGACAGAATCCATGGAGCATGTGGTCTTTAAAAGCCTGAGGGACCCCCTCATGATATAATTGTAAAACCTACCTTTTATAAAACAAAAGAAGCCATTATGCAAGCTACTTGGAAAAGGGGGATTTGACTTTTCAAATCACACCGATACTAAATTCTTGCTGACTAAGCTCCACAAACCATCCAAAGACGCAAAGCTTTGAAACCCTTCCTTGCTATTCTTCAGAACAAGGGAATTGAATACAAATGGGGTTTCTCCTTTTAAACTGGTGTTTGTGTATGAAAATAATTCACATTCTTTTTTTTTCTCTGGAGGAAGCCCACAACCTTCTAAATCATCTACTGATTCAGCCTCCAGACGCACTGGGCCCCTCAGGTTCCCAAACAAGCTCCCAACTCTCCTTCTGCCTGAGTCCCTTAAAGAAGGAAAGTCCTACAAATCCATTCCAAGCCTCACCACTCAGGTAAACAGATTTCTTCTATACATCATCTCCCAGCCACAGGGGACTGACCTGAATCAGGGATTACTCACTTTTTGTACACCTCATTTCTCTAACTGGGGACCTGGCGTTATCTTTCTGCTGACGACCAACAATTCCATTCGCTAATCAAACCTGACAGGGGGCTCCTCTTTCCTACAATCCTTGTTCTTCCAGACCTCTCCAGGGTTTCATATTTGACATAGAGATAATGATAGTAAACTACCCCTCACCATTATCCTGAGAAGTCCTCAGTTATATTGTGGCCTACCCTCAGGTAACAGTTTGAGACCCCATCCACTACTTCGCTATACCCAACTTCAACACTGGCTTACTTCACTTATATTAGACAAAGACATCTCCTCCTCTGTCTATTTTTGAACATATATGTCACCACACTCCCTTGATGGTTTTTATTGATTTCTACAGTCTATTCTCAACTAACTGCCCTCTAATATGCACACCTACGTTGCCAAATGGAAACTAGATTTAAAAGCCATTTGCTTGAAATGGTCAGACACTTAAAGTGTTACTAAACCCACAAAAGTAATATCAGTGTATACATAACAAAACAGTGTTGCGCTTCCTAAATAACTACCAATAAATCCTTAAAGAGAATAGATGATTAACTTGCAATAAAGCAAGGTACTGAGTGCACAATCAAATATTCGTGTTCCCTGACTGGGAATAGTGAACAATACACAATAATGAAATATATGTGTTCCCTATATGGGAATAGTGAACAATAGGCAATAAAGATAAGGTCCACACACTCAAAAAAAAAATGAATAAAAATAAGAGTCCAAATGCACAAAAAATAATCCTCAGAGTCTTCGGCACAAAAACGCACAACACAGCACTAGTGCATAAACGTTGAAAATGCAAGTGCTCTCCTCCACCTCAATATCCTAGCCGCTCACCTCACGTTCTGACCCCTGTTTCACCAGAAGGTCAGAAAAAGCAGGTTCCCTCTCAGTGATATAAACGAATCAGCTGGTCATGGAGCTCCTATTCCGTCTGTGCTGCCTCGGGCTGATTAGGTGGATACCAGCCGGTACAGATTCCTTCAATGGGGTCAGGTGCACATAGGAACAGAGAAGGCAAAATCTAGTGCTCTCTGTATATCAAAACGGTTTAGTGATACATAGTGATTAAGGTTATTATCCTTTGCGCATTTTCTGTGTGTGCAGCAGCCAGGTGGGGGGGGGGGGGTATTTTCCATTTTTGTGGGATTTTGTTATATTACTTACTACTCATATCACTATATAGTGATTAAGGTTATTAATATTTGCGCTGATAGAAATTTGTTTTATTGAGTAATAACAGTGTGTATGTGCAGTAACGCGTGCTTGTTATACTCACTGTGGAACCTAAGGGGTTAAGCCTCTGCATTATGTAAAAAGGCTGTTCGATTCTGTCTGCTCTGATCATCTCCTTCTTCCACGGACTCCAATATAAATCCTGATATTTACAGAGCCAGGGGATAGGCTGCACATGCTCAGTTTTGTGTGTATTTCTAGAGAGTTTTTTTTTTTTCTTGGGAGAGTGCATGTGAGCATAGGGCCAATCAGCACTGTCCAGACAGAGGGTCAGGGGTCCTACATTTTCATAGGACAATTGTGGGAGAAACTCCTACTACAAGCTTTGACCAGACACTCATTGGAGTCACAAGACTGCTTTAACTGCTGATGAAAAAAAGGTATTTTGCAGTTTATGTTTACTAAAATAATTGCATTTCCATGTTCTGTGTACTGTGGGAGACTAGATATAGTGAATGCAGGGTCCTGGGTTTAGTAACACTTTACGGTTAATGCACAGGGCTGTAATCTGGTCCTCAGTTGCTATTAAGCAGATCTCAGAATCTGTAATGCAGCAGGTGCCCGCACAGAGTGCAGACAAGACCTTAGTCTTAGTGCTTAGTGAGACACAGATAAAACTTCACAGATGCAGCAGAGTTTATAAAGGCTTTAAAAATCTGTTTTCTTATTAGTTCAAATGCTTTACTCATTGACATACCGCCATAAGTCCACACTGTCTAGACAGTATGGTCACCTGCTGACTTGGCACCATTCATAGGCAGGTTAACTCTACAATATGACACAGAAGTTGAAGTATTACTTCAGGTAACAGCAATACAAATGACGTTGTTCCAGTCTTCTGAAGTGTAAGTAGAAAATTACTTTCTTAAGCCCTGTCTCTGAAAGGAACTAACACTGACTGGGGGGACGTGCTAGCTAGAGATGCACTACAATAATTAGCATAGCAAGGAACCTGAGAAAGAAAGAAATAAAGATAAAAAATAGGAGAAGTGAGGGCTGGGAAAAGATAAAAAGGAAGAGAGAGAAATGGTAAGTTGGTAAAGGACGAATGGGGAGAAAAAAAGGGAAAAAATGTGAATTTGGAAAAAAGTGGGGAAGGAAGAAAGAGGAGACAAAGGAGGAAATATGGGGAATTTGAGGAGAGAAATAAGGAGAAACAGGAGGTTGAAAAAGGAAGAAATGGAAGAGAATGGAGGAGAAATGTGGAGATAGGTGGGGAAGAAACAGCAGAGAATGGAGAAGAAACAAGGAACTGGGAATGGAAGAAACAGGAGAGATTAGAAATTAGGAAAGGCAGGAAGGAAAAGAGAGTGCGGAGGAACACAATTGGAGACTTAGAAAAGAGGAAAGGGGAGAGAAACGAGGAGAAACAGTGAGCTAAAATAGAAAGAAAGGGAAGAGAAAAGAGGAAATATTTGGGGTTAGGGAGGAAAGAATCAGGAGAGAATGGAGAAGAAACAAGGAACTGGAAAGGGACGATTAAGAAAAAATTATAGGTTAGGAAAGCAAGAAATGGGGAGCTGGGAAAGGTGGGAAAAGGAGAAAAAATGAAAGCCATGAACCTGAAAAAGAAGAAAAAATAAGTTGAGAGACTAAAAAAAAGGAGGAATATGGAACTGTGAAGAAATAAAAAGAAGAAATAGGGACTTGGAAAAGGAGGTTTTGATTGAGAAAGAAGCAGAAACCAGGGATTTGGAAAAAGGACAGAAAAAATGAAAGTGAGAACTTGGAAGGAAGAAAAGCTAAACAGGAAGTTAGAAAGGGAAGACAGGGGAGGGGAAGTGGAGAATGTGGAAAGTAAAAAAAGAGGAGAGAAAGAATGAGTAATGGCACATTAGGGAATGAAGGAAAAAAGGACAAAAAGGAGTACAAAATTGAGAGCTAGAAAAGGGAGAAAGGAGGAAAAACATGAAGTTGGGAAAGTAAGGAAGGAGAAACAAGAAGTTGGGAAACGGAGAAAGAAGGGGAAATGGTAAGTTTTTTTTTAAGGAAAAAAGGGGAAAGAAAGAGAAAAGAGAGGTAAAATTAAAAATATTAGGATAAGGTGAAAAGAAAAGACATAAGAAAGGGAGTAAAAAACTCTCATGTGGCCCCCCAAGTGTTTTTTGATTTCAGAGGGAGTATCCCCAAAAAATGCAAAAGGGAGAGAGTCACAATTTCTTAAGTGTAGAAGAAAATAGCCCAGAGCATTACTATTAGACAGTAGAGATGGGCAAACAATTCAAGCCGAGCATAAGTTCGGCCCAAATTTCGCCTACTCAACCGTTCGGCAAACATCCTGAATTTGCGAGTAGCTCTGCCTAGTGCCCCACAATGAACTGTGCTGTTAACAGTGCATTCTAGGGCCTCAATTGGACGAAGCCTTGCACCTGACCAAGGCTTCGCCATTTAGCACTGTCAGAGCCCTGATTGGACAAAGTGATGATTACTTTCTATGATTACTTTCTATGATTATTTGCTCAGTACTCATAGCCCCACTCCAAACTATAAAAGCTAACCTTCCATAGCCAGCTCTTGTAGTGTTGGAGTGGAGATAGATCGGGCAGGGCTTGTTTTGCTGCTAGCAGTTAGTGTTTTCTCTGTTCACTTATTGTGACTCTTGAATGAAGTGTTAGTTTAGTGTTAGAACAGTGTGTCAGTGTAGTGTGTTAGTGTGGTGCAGTGTTTAACACAGCATTACATTGCATTTAGTGCTGTATACCCCTTTTTTTTGTCCCCTGCCTACCCCCTTTTTTAAAATTTGTCAGCAGCAGTTTTTCTGACTGTGACGTCGTGTTTCCCCTTTTTTATTTATTTTTTATAGTGTTTACATTTCTGTCAACTCCAGTCCTCAATTTAAAGTGCACCAAAGACCACTTTTCATTGAATAAAGTGCATCCAATTACACATTTTCCAGTATCTATAAAATTTGGGTAATAAGCCACCCCATTCTTTTCTGGGAGGCCTATAAGGAGAGGCAGACGTTCCCATACCACAATGAGGAGGCCAGGTGGATGTGGTCTGTCCTCAGGCAGGGCACCTTTGTCTCTGTTTAGGGAGGTTGCCCGTGCTATCCAGCCACACCATATAGAGGAGGCGGTGGACTGGCCTACTAAACCATCCTCATCCTCTATGACCCTTCAAGCACTAGTGTGCAGTCCACCACAGCTGCCAGAACAGCTTATTCTGCCTTCTGCCATCCACAGCTACTCCTGCCATAGCCCCAGCATCACGCAAGGAGGAGTCAGCTAAATTATTTGAACACAACATCAGCCACTTGCTGTTTGAGGATGCACAGACATTACTTGATTGAGATGTTGGTTCTGAGGTAGAGGAGGGGAAAACACTTATAAACAACAAATTGGCAGTCATGTTCCCCCAGCCACAGCGTATTGCCAAGTTGGGATGCTGATGATGAGGTCACTGACATGACTTGGGTGCTGGATAAAGCAGAGAGGAAAGTGAGGGAGAGAAACAACCCCAATGAGGCAGGATGTCCTCCAGAGGCAGGCATCATGGAAGAGTAGAGAGCAGCCACCCGATTCCATCCGATTGTGGAGCTGTTATCTCCCAGCCCACTTCCCACAGCTCAGCTGTGTGGGCCTTTTTCAGCAAATGTGCAGCCAATTGCACTGTTGCAATTTGCAATCTGTACCGCAAGCGCGTCAAGCATTACAGAAACACCAGCCATTTGGTTACCACAATTTTCACAAGTCTTAACCTCCCATCACTCAGCCCATTGGCAAGAGCACCTGAAAGTCACACACAAGGGACACAATTGTTCTCCTCACTCCTCACCTCTCATGTTTAACCCTGCTATATCTCATGACCTCTCAGCAGTCTCCACTGACAGGGATGATGGGCAAAGGGTGTCACAGGTCCTTGCAACATGTCTGTCAGCAGCACACCACCAGCTGTAGAGTATAGAAGGCAAACTTCTCTACCCCAGCTGCAGCAGCGCAAAAAAAAACCACTCCCTGCCACCGACATGCCCAGCTTGTCCAAATTCTTGCCTTTTCCGCCTGGTGGATTCTGCCCCTTCCATGAATTTTCAGAATGTGCTGTAACAGGTTCCCAGTAGCTATTTCTTTTCACGTAAGGCCATTCCAGCTCTGTGCCATCATGTGGAATATTTTGGCATTGTTGGGCAAGGCAGTCAGCCGCAAGGTCCACCTTACTGCTGACTCGTGGTCCAGCAAGCATGGTCTGGGACAATATATTTAGTTCACAGCACTCTGGGTAACTCTGCTTGTGACTAGGAAGGATGCAGAACAGGGCTCAGTGCTGGAGCTTGTTTTGCTGCCACGTCTGCATACAGCTGGTGGTGATGATGCGAGATCTGTCAGCTCCACCCCTCGTCCTCAACGCCCTCCTGTGCTGAATTGTCCTATGAACCCCCAGTCCTCCCTAAACATTCAAGGGGCCATTCAACGACTCAGGCTAAAAGATGCCATGCAGCGTTTCAGCTTGTCGGTCTATATATACAGTATCTCACAAAAGTGAGTACACCCCTTGCATTTTTGTAAATATTTTATTATATCTTTTCATGTGACAACACTGAAGAAATTACACTTTGCTACAATGTAAAGTAGTGAGTGTACAACTTGTATAACAGTGTAAATTTACTGTCCCCTCAAAACAACTCAACACACAGCCATTAATGTCTAAACCGCTGGCAACAAAAGTGAGTACACCCCTAAGTGAAAATGTCAAAACTGGGCCCAAAGTGTCAATATTTTGTGTGGCCACCATTATTCTCCAGCACTGCATTAACCCTCTTGGGCATCGAGTTCACCAGAGTTTCACAGGTTGCCACTGGAGTCCTCTTCCACTCCTCCATGACAACATCACGGAGCTGGTGAATATTAGAGACCTTGCGCTCCTCAACCTTCCGTTTGAGGATGCCCCACAGATGTTCAATAGGGTTTAGGTCTGGAGACATGCTTGACTAGTCCATCACCTTTACCCTCAGCTTCTTTAGCAAGGCAGTGGTCATCTTGGAGGTGTGTTTGGGTTCATTATCATGTTGGAATATTGCCCTGTGGCCCAGTCTCCGAAGGGAGGGGATCATGCTCTGCTTCAGTATGTCACAGTACATGTTGATATTCATGGTTCCCTCAATGAACTGTAACTCCCCAGTCCCGGCAGCACTCATGCAGCCCCAAACCGTGACACTCCCACCACCATGCTTGACTGTAGGCAAGACACACTTGTCTTTGTACTCCTCACCTGGTTGCCGCCACACATGCTTGACACCATCTGAACCAAATAAGTTTATCTTGGTCTCATCAGACCACAGGACACGGTTCCAGTAATCCATGTCTTTAGTCTGCTTGTCTTCAGCAAACTGTTTGCAGGCTTGCTTGCGCATCATCTTTAAAAGAGGCTTCCTTCTCGGATGACAGCCATGCAGACCAATTTGATGCAGCGTGCAGCGTATGGTCTGAGCACTGACAGGATGACCCCTCCACCCCTTCAACCTCTGCAGCAATGCTGGCAGCACTCATACGTCTATTTTCCAAAGACAATCTCTGGATATGACGCTGAGCAGGTGCACTCAACTTCTTTGGTCGACCATGGCGAGGCATGTTTTCAGTGGAACCTGTCCTGTTAAACTGCTGTATGGTCTTGGCCACCGTGCTGCAGCTCAGTTTCAGGGTCTTGGCAATATTCTTATAGCCTAGGCCATCTTTATGTAGAGCAACAATTCTTTCTTTCAGATCCTCAGAGTTCTTTGCCATGAGGTGCCATGTTGAACTTCCAATGATTAAATATAAGAAGTATGTGGCGCTAACTAAAGTGTAAAAAAATTAACACTGGGCGCATATTTTGCACCCATTGCAATACCACATACTTGTTTAAAGAAAGTTTTCGCGTACCAAAAATAATTGGAATCTAAGCTGTATCTCGAACAATCCAAAATAAACCTCCTTTGTGCACATTTTAAGTCACTAAGGCCTCTCAGGGCCCACTTAGTTGTTTGGATAGCCTCTTCATGGTTGATGATTGTGTAAAGTGACATTGGCTGTTGCCATATAGATAGGTCCATCGGTCAGAGTGATATTGTTTATTGAATGAGATGTTTAGTGTCCCTGAGATAGGACCTGTTTTTTTTCACCACTGGCTGTAAAAACCAGTCAACCCCTCCAATCCAATATCCAATATTCTCCAATCCTCTCACCAACTGATTGGATCCCATTAACAATGGGTCTTCCCAAAATCCGCAGTAGAACGGGTACTTCCGGTCTCGGCCGCGACTGAAAGTGACAACACCTGGCTCCTCCCTGATGCGTTGTGTCACTGATCATGTGACTTCATCAAAGGGTGATGGAGTCAGGTGTCTGGTGTCTATTTATATGGTCAGTTCCATTGTCAGAGCAGCAGGCTATATAATTAATATGTCTCTGGTTAAATCTTTAATATACATAAAATATTGTACTGTTTCAGGGAGGAGCCAGGTGTCATCACTTCCGGTTGTGGCCGAGACCGGAAGTACCCGTTCTACTGCTGATTTTCCAGTTTTTTATGTAAGTTACTACATGTGTGTTTTGAAATAAATCTTTTAAACACTACACAATGGAGCCACCCTTCTTCCTTACTACATGCCCTCACCGTATTTATTGAGCCCGGAGACTGAAGCTACCCCCTTAACATCCCGGTTTTGCTGAGACAATCGCTGGAGGTCGATCGATTGCAGGAATTCAGCTTCTTCTGTTTACCTGAGCTCGACTTGACCCGTAGGGGTCTGAATTAAAGGTGAGAGGCTGGGGGAAACGAGTGGCGCACTCTCGGATGGTGATTGGATGAAGTGGTCATCGATTGTTTCTTTGCACATGCACTTTTCTATATCTATGAACTGCTTCATGAAGATTTGATTTTTCTTGCCTCATTGGAGCTGGATCATATTGTGCTGTCTTTTCCTTGGACATTGCACCTTTTCTTTGCTGTCTGCACTTTATTTGAATTTTGGAAATTTATAGATTGAATTTACTGAGCAGTGTCACACTTGCACTTTTAAAATATATTGCACTTTGTTTTTCTCGTTAGCACCACTGTTATTTTTTATAGAAGTTTGGTTACACACTTATGCTGCATTTTTGGTCAAATTTTTGGGCTTCTCGTTGACAGCCTTTTGAGATTGGTTTATGTTTACATCAAGTCACACTTTGTTTTTTCACTTTATGTGCTTTATGAGATATTGAATTTATCTAGAATTTTTTGCATTTCTTTACTACTGTTTACAACTCATATGAATGATTTTATGTTATATTTAAGAATTGTCACGAGATACAAATTTTTTATCACTGGCCGCAATAGTTATACGAGCGGCTTTAGTTGCTTTAATTTTTTTACACTTTAGTTAGCACCACATACTTCTTATATTTAATATTTTTTTCTGTGTGGGAACACTTTTATATTATCCAGTTTACCTTGGTTTTGCGCATTAGTTTCCCCATTTTTTTCCAGTTTACTATATCTTTATTTACTTGTGCTTCTAACCATGGAAGTATTCAGGTTTCTGGAAAATAGAACCATTGACCTTGATAATATTTTTGAGAAACAAGAAACTAACAATGTAGGAGACATTGAGAACTGTTTCAGGAAAATGGCCCACCTTATGGAGAAAAAAAATTAATGCATGGTGGAATATAGCAACCCATGAAAAATATATAAAGGATAAGCTAGTACCAAGAAGGCTTAGATGGGATGTACCCATCAACAATGGATTAGCAGATAAAGAATCTACAGATGAATGGTTCCATTTTTTTTAATGATAAAGGACTTGAATTATTAGACTTACTAATAAAGAGAAAACAAAAGAAAATTAGACTTCTTGACAGGTCTATAGCAGAATTGAGAGCTACCTTGGAATCTTCCAAGGAACGTCCTGAATTTATTGCCCTATCTAAACAACTAAATAGGGACATGGAACAGAGACAAAAACTAACGTGAGAAAGAAAAGAAAATATCAAAGTGATGTCAAAGACTATGAAGATGACCTTGTATTCAAATGGCAGAAAAAAACAGAAGAGACGTTGATAAAATCAATTAATAGCTCCTCTGAGAAAGAAGTAAGGATAATTGATAATCAAAATGGAGGAAAGAATGCAGGGCCATTGCCTATGACTAATACACAACGTAATTACAAGTCATATAACACTCTGAACCAAAAACAGAGGTGGAATGGCAATACTAACTGGAAAAAAATGTTCTGGAGAAATAATGGGCAAAATAATAACTATATTTACCAAACAAGACCCTATTATCAACACCCATATATTAGGAGATCTCTCACACCTCCTTGGAGGAACCAGCATTACCCTGATGGAACAAGAAGAGATGAGAGAGTGAGAGGAGACAATAGATATCATCAGGATGAGAGAAGAGAAAGATCAGTACAAAACAACTATTATAACATTCCTGTTCATAATAGATTTGAACAACTAATGCCCTGTACACACGATAGGATTTTCCGATGGAAAATGTGTGATAGGACTTTGTTTCGGAAATTTCGACCATGTGTAGGCTCCATCACACATTTTCCATCTGAATTTCCGACACACAAAGTTTGAGAGCAGGCTATAAAATTTTCCGACAACAAAATCCGTTGTCGGAAATTCCGATCGTGTGTACACAAATCCGACGCACAAAGTGCCACGCATGTTCAGAATAAATTAAGAGACGAAAGTTATTGGCTACTGCCCCGCTTATAGTCCCGACGTACGTGTTTTACGTCGCCATGTTCAGAACAATCGGGTTTTCCGACAACTTTGTGTGACCGTGTGTATGCAAGACAAGTTTGAGCCAACATCCGTCAGAAAAAATCCATGGATTTTGTTGTCGGAATGTCCGATCAATGTCCGACCGTGTGTACAGGGCTTAAGAAGACATGAGGAGAGAGGGAGATCCCCACGTTACCAACAAGAAAGCTATAGATGTGATAGAACTCCTTATCGTTTTTTAGAGAGAAGACACCTGGAGTCCCCAAGGCGCCATTACTCGGAGCAGGATTCTCGGAGGTATGTCAGACGGACCCCAGACCCCAAACTGGAAAGAAATACGAAAAGAGGGGAGGAGAGGAACCTAGAACCACAGAGGGATCAAGAGAGAGAAGAACGTCAGAGAAGAACTCCAAGAAGATCTGTGGAGAAAAGACTGGGAAGAAACGAAAAACGAGAAGAGGATGCCGAGCAGGGGTCAAAAAACAAACGAAAAAGAGAATAATAGGAGAGGGGATCATAAACAATAGTGGAATAGAATTGACAAAAGAGGAAATAAAAGTGTTGGATAAGGAATTGAAGTTTGCTCCTAAAAAGAATCTTAATAAATTCAACATGTATTCTCGATATTAATAAATTCACCAGAAGTTTACATATAAAGAAATATATGTTGAATAACCCTGGAGAGGGCAGGGGGAAAATGCTTCTGATACCAATGGTATACTATTCAGTAGTCTCCGTAATAAATCTCTCTTTAATCCCCCAATGGGGAAGGATGGACATATTGAAGTTTTTAAAAAAATGATGCTGAAGGACCTTGAGGATTTGAAAGTAAAGAAGGCCTACGACCCAGGAGACATTAAAAGTGGGATCAAAAAATTAAAAGCTAGAAAATAGATTGTGATAAGGCAGGCGGACAAGGGAGGGTCCATAGTCATCCAATCCAAGGATACCTATAAAGAGGAAATAAATAGGCAATTAAGTGATGAAGATACTTATCAGAAGTTGCCTAGCAAGCCCACAATGAGATACAGGAAAGAACTGGCTAGAGTGGTACAGAAAGGATCCCAAAAAGGTCTATTAAATAAAAAAGAAGCAAAGTATCTCCAACCTAATGTGTTAGATTCCTGTAATCTACACATTACCGAAGATCCATAAGGATAAAAATAAACCTCCCGGAAGACCCATTGTTAATGGGATCCAATCAGTTGGTGCGAGGATTGGAAAATATATTGACTGTTTTTTACAGCCAGCCGTGAAAAAAAAACAGGTCCTATCTCAGGGACACTAAACATCTCATTTAAATATTAAACGATATCACTCTGACCGATGGACTAAACCATATGGCAACAGCCGACGTTGCGTCACTTTACACAATCATTAACCATGAAGAGGCTATCCAAGTAACTAAGTGGGTTCTGAGAGGCCTTAGTGACTTAAAATGTGCACAAAGGAGGTTTATTTTGGATTGTTTGAGATACAGCTTAGATTCCAATTATTTTTTGTACGAGAAAACTTTCTTTAAACAAGTATGTTGTATTGCAATGGGCGCAAAATATGCACCCAGTGTAGCCAGCTTGTACATGTCAGAATGGGAGGAGGAAGCCCTATACAAAAAATTCCCACAACAGCTTAGCCTATTCAAACAATATATAGGCGATATCATTGTTTGGAGTGAAGACAGAGAAAGTCTTACTGACTTCTTGTTTGACCTAAATAATAATGATAAAAATATAAAGCTAACTTGGGAGATAAATGATGAGGAGATTCACTTTGTGGATCTTCTGATAAAGAAAGAAGATAAAAGATTAACTACTCAGACCTACTTCAAGCCTGTGGACAGGAATAGCTACTTGCCTTTGGATAGCTGCCATTCTACACCTTGGTTGGACAACATACCAAAGGGCCAATTAATCAGAATAAGACGAAACTGTACAACAAAAGAGACGTTTCTCAAACAGGCGGAAATAATTGGAGAGAGATTTGTTCAAAAAGGCTACAGTCCAGAAGTTATTGATGAAAGAATAATAAATGTTGCTGCATTGGATAGAGAGAACCTGATACAGGACACAGTGAAAAATATGGAGAACAATAATACTCTATCACTTGTTATGGACTTCAATATCCAACATAAACAAATAGAAAGAATTGTCAGAAAATATTGGAACATCATTAGAGCAGACCGTCATCTTGAAGCTATTCTCCCCGAGAAGCCCAGATTTACGTATTGGAGGGCTCCGACCCTCAGAGACCGTATAGTGAAAAATGTGCTTGATTCCCCTACTAGGAAGAACTTTTCCTTCTTTGAGGGGAAA
This sequence comes from Aquarana catesbeiana, assembly GCF_042186555.1. Taxonomy (NCBI): domain Eukaryota; kingdom Metazoa; phylum Chordata; class Amphibia; order Anura; family Ranidae; genus Aquarana; species Aquarana catesbeiana. Next base: position 495,430,805 of record NC_133328.1, on the reverse strand, counting down.
GGATTTTACCCCTGTAGGAGTTGTTACACTTGTCGACACAATAAAGAGAGTAAGAAAAAGAAATCCAGTTTTACTTCTACTGTATCCACAAAAGAATATGTGATAGAAGACTTCATATCATGTCGAACTGAGGGGGTGGTCTATTTGTTAGAATGCCTGTGCCAGATCCAATATATTGGTAGAATGAAAAGGGAGCTGCGGAAAAGACTGAGGGAGCATGTCCAAAATATAAAAAATGGCTTTGTAAAACATAGTCTGTCAAGACATTACGCAGAATTCCACAATAAGGATCTCTCATCTCTATTGGTATGTGGCATTGAAAAATATAAACCCCACTGGAGAAGAGACAATAAGGTGATCAAAATTAGCCAATTAGAGTCAAGATGGATACATGAAATACGCACTTTGACTCTATTGGGACTCAACGTTGAATTCGATCTTAACTGTTTTATATCCAATTATTAGTCTGACACTTTTATTCTCCCCTTCTGCTTTTATATCCCTCCTTTTAAATATTGATTGAATGCGGACATTATAGGGTTAAAATTATTTGTTTGCTAACTTTTGAATTCACCCTCTATTCTATATACACTGAGGTAACTACGATATACATTCCAATTTTTTGAATTCCTTACTACCAGTTATCCACTAGATGGCAGTATGTGTGGATTATACACTGTGCCTACCACATTGAAGGACTATGGAGGTTGTTATATGAATTGTGCTTTAGGAACTAAGTAATATATTTCCACCACAAGATGTAACCAGCGCTTTTTTACGGTTTTTAGGTCTTGTGACCAATCACTATCAGGTGGCGCTGTCCTATGGTGATTTAACATAGGTTATTTTAACTTTTTATTATTTTTATATTTTTACTCAGGATTTCTTCAGAAGCTTTTTTAATATATTGGTTAAACCTGGATAAAATATTTTATGTATATTAAAGATTTAACTAGGACATATTAATTATATAGCCTGCTGCTCTGTCAATGGAACGGACCATATAAATAGACACCGGACACCTGACTCCATCACCCTTTAATGAAATCACGTGATCAGTGACACAACATGTCAGGGAGGAGCCAGGTGTCGTCACTTCCGGTCCCGGCCAAGACCTCACGTTCTACTGCTGATTTTTGAGTTTTTATGTAAGTTACTACATGTGTGTTTTGAAATAAATATTTTAAATACTACACAATGGAGCCACCCTTCTTCCTTACTACATGCCCTCACCGTATTACTGAGCCCGGAGACTGAAGCTGCCCCCTGAACATCCCGGTTTTGCTGAGATGATTGCTGGAGGTCAATTGATTGCGGGAAGTCAGCTTCTTCTGTTTACCTGAGCTCGACTTGACTCGTAGAGGTCTGAATTAAAGGTGAGAGGCTGGAGGAAACAAATGGCGCACTCTCGGATGGTGATTGGATGAAGTGGTCATCGATTGTTTCTTTGCACATGCACTTTTCTATATTTATGAACTGCTTCATGAAGATTTGATTTTTTTCACCTCATTGGAGATGCATCATATTGTGCTGTCTTTTTCTTGGACATTGCACCTTTTCTTTGCTGTTTGCACTTTATTTGAATATTGGACATTTTATAGATTGAATTTACTGAGCTGTGTCACACTTGCACTTTTAAGATATATTGCACTTTAGTTTTTCTCGTTAGCACCACTGTTGCTATTTATAGAAGTTTGGTTACACACTTATGCTGCATTTTTTCCCAATTTTTTTGGCTTCTCGTTGACAGCCTTATGGGATTGGGTTATGTTTACATCAAGTCACACTTTATTTTTTCACTTTATGCACTTTATGAGATATTGAATTTATCTAGAATTTTTTGCATTTCTTTACTACTGTTTACCACCCATATGAATGATTTTATGTTATATTGAAGAATTGTCACAAGATAAACGTTTTATCACTGGCCGCAATAGTTACACGAGCGGCTTTAGTTGCTTTAATTTTTTTACACTTTAGTTAGCGCCACATACTTCTTATATTTAATAATTTTTTCTGTGTGGGAACACTTTTATATGTTGGCAGCTTCTCATATCCTTTAACTTATTTATCCAGTCTACCTTGGTTTTGCGCATTAGTTTCCCCCTTTTTTTTCATGTTGAACTTCCAGTGACCAGTATGAGAGAGTGAGAGCGAAAACACTAAATTTAACCCACCTGCTCAGGAAAATGGCTAATTAGGCCCAATTTGAACATTTCCACTTGGGGGTGTACTCACTTTTCTTGCTAGCGGTTTAGACATTAATGGCTGTGTGTGGAGTTATTTTGAAGGGACAGCAAATTTACACTGTTATACAATCTGTATACTCACTACTTTACATTGTAGCAAAGTGTAATTTCTTCAGTGTTGTCACATGAAAAGGTATAATAAAATATTTACACATATTTAACATATTTAAATGTGAGGGGTGTACTCACTTTTGTGAGATACTGTAAAAAAAAAAAAAAAAAAAAAATATATATATATATACACACACACACACACACACACACACACACACACAGTATATGCACATGCAATATATATATGGTGGTTTGAGGTTTTTTTTGTGTATTTGTGTGTAAGAAGTGCTTTGGCTCCTTCAGATGATAGAAAATGTGAAGTCATCTGTGTCCAATTTAGCTAGCCAGCCTATTATTATAATACTGTATTTGAAATATGAGTCAAGTGGGTACTACAGCTTTTATTTCTGAGTTATGGAAGCAAACACATGTGGCTAGTCAACTGCAAATTCTTAGGAACATAACAATGTATTCAATGAAAATGAGGCTGCACTGAACATTTCCTGCACAGCTTTGCAGGTTTTTAAAAACCACACAGCTGAGAAATGCCTAAACCACTACATTCCCAAGATGTGACAGGCCTTGCTCACCCCTGCAACACAAATATAATAGCAGTCTCTCAGGGATAATGCCACTAACACAAAGATATGACACAAGAATAGATGAGGACAAAACGCTGAACTGTTCCAGATTATAATACAGAAAACACAGTGGTGATCGCAGCAACTTATAAACAGAAGAAATAACATAGCTATAGCTAACACTATTGTTGTACAATTTGTAGATCATGAAATAGGGTAGTACTTTAAAATTGCGTATATGTTCCATGGTACATTACACATATTGAGCATTATGTATTGTTTTATGTACTGCAGTCATGTGAGATAACAGCTTAATGCCTGCATTGTAAATATTACAGGTGGTATAAAGCTGCCCATAAATGGATAGATTTTTTTTTAACAAAAATCTTAGGAAAAGTCTTAAAATTTGTATAAAAATTCTCAGAACATTTGATTGTTGTTTGAAAGATTTAATTTGCCCTTAACATTTGATTTTGGAATGAATCGATTTTACCAAACAAAAACCACATGCACAGTAAATGTATTTGTTCACAAAAAACATTTGCCATCCTGCTTCTTCAAATTTTCTTCTCACTGTGATTGAAAACAACTGTCACTTTGACACACTTAAAGCTGGGTACACACTGACAGTTTTTTTTGTTCAACCAGCAGTTCATGTTGCAGTTCTGGCCTCTAAAACTCTCTGTATCACTAATTGCCATGCCCAGTTTACAATATGGCAGCCCATGCCAGAGGCAAAAATATTTAATTTCAAGCTTGAGCATTTAGAGATTCAGCTTAACTATTTTTAACCCTTTCATGACTAAGCCTATTTTTGAAATTTGGTGTTTACAAGTTAAAATCCGTATTTTTTGCTAGAAATTACTTAGCGTTCCCAAACATTATATATATATTTTTTAGCAGAGAATCTAGAGAATAAAATGGAGATTGTTGCAATAGTTTATATCACATGGTATTTGTGCAGCGGTGTTTTAAATGCAAATTTTTGGAAAAGGGACACTTTCATGAATTTTAAAAAATCCAAACAGTAAAGTTACCCCAATTTTTTTGTATAATGTGAAAGATGATGTTACGTCGAGTAAATAGATACCAAACATGTTACCCTTTATAATTGCACGCACTCGTGGAATGGCGACAAACTACAGTACCTATGAATTTCCATAGGCGACGCTTTAAATTTTTTTTATGGTTACCAGGTTTGAGTTACAGAGGAGGTCTAGGGCTAGAATTATTGCTCTCGCTCTGACTATCGCGGTGATACCTCACCTCACATGTGTGATTTGAACACCGTTTACATATGCGGGCGCGACTTCCGTATGCGTTTTCTTACCTGCGCGAGCTCGCGAGGACGGGGGCACTTTAAAAGGAAAACATTTTTTTTATTTATTTTTATACTTTATAAATTGTGTTTAAAAAAAAATTTTTTTTTTTTTTTACTTTTATTGCTGTCACAAGGAATGTAAACATCCCTTGTGACAGTAATAGGTGGTGACAGGTACTCTTTATGGAGGGATCGGGGGTCTAAAAGTCCTTTGCACTTCAAAGTATTCAGATCGGCGAAAACAGCGATTCTGAATACTGTATATTTTTTTAAAACCGGCACCATTGGCCGAGTAAACGGGAAGTGACGTCATGACGTCGCTTCCGCGTTTTACAATGAGAAGGCTGGAACGAAGCCGCCAACAGCTTCGTTCCAGCCTGCCCCCCAGCCGCCGAAGGCAGCCGATTGGACACCGGGCCTCCCGATCGCACGGGAGGCCCGGTAAGAGCGGCGGGAGGCGGCGGGAGGGGGGGATGTCTCCTCCCGCTCCTCTGGTATAACAGCCGAGCGGCTTTTAGCCGCATCGGTTGTTATACTCGGATAGCCGATCGCCCGCTGTAAACAACGGTACCGGGATGATGCCTGCAGCTGCGGGCATCATCCCGGTATAAACCCGGAAAGCCAAGTACGCATATCTGCGTAAGGTCGGCGGGAAGGGGTTAATATTGTTTTAATGAAAAGAAAAGAAACATACTGCAGAAAATATCTTACAAGACAGACATAAGCAACAGTAAAATAAACATTTTAACCAGCCTCGGAAAAATTTACCCCTTCCTGACCAGAGCACTTTTTGCGATTCAGCACTGCGTCGCTTTAACTGACAATTGCGCGGTCATGCGACGTGGCTCCCAAACAAAATTGACGTCCTTTTTTCCCCACAAATAGAGCTTTCTTTTGGTGGTATTTGATCACCCCTGCATATTTTATTTTTTTATTTTTTTTTTTGCTTTAAACAAAAAAAGAACGACAATTTTGAAGAAAACACATTATTTTTTGCTATAATAAATATCCCCCAAAAATATATAAAAAAACAATTTTTTTCCTCAGTTTAGGCCGATACGTATTCTTCTACATATTTTTGGTAAAAAAATCGCAATAAGCAATTATTGATCGGTTTACGCAAAAGTTATAGCGTTTACAAAACGGGATAGTTTTATGGCATTTTTATGAATTTTTTTTTTTTAATGGCGGCGATCAGCGATTTTTATTGTGACTGCGACATTATGGCGGACACATCGGACATTTTTGACACATTTTTGGGACCATTGTCATTTTTACAGCAATCAGTGCTATACAAATGCACTGATTCCTGTGTAAATGACACTGGCAGTGAAGGGGTTGACCACTAGGTGGCAGTGTAGGGGTCAAGTGTGTCCTAGGGGCGTGTTTCTAACTGTGAGGGGCATGGCTGTGTGTGACATGTCACTGATCTCTGCTCCGATGACAGGGAGCAGAGATCAGTGACACTGTCACTAGGCAGAACGGGGAGATGCTTGTTTACATTAGCATCTGCCCGTTCTTCCTCCCCATGAGGCGATCACTGGTATCCCCGCGACGATCGAGTCCGCAGGACCCACGACCCGACTCAGGGAGCTTGCCGCAGGCGTGCGCGCGTGCCCGCTGGCCGCCTCTTAAAGGGGAATGTACAGGTACGTGATTCTGCCTGTACAAGCCCTTCTGCCTCAGTATATCTGCGTGAGGCGGTCGGCAGCGGTTAAAAGTCAAAAAGTACTTAAGTAGAGCTTTTCTCAGTGCAAAGTTCAGATTACTTGCAGAGTAAGTCCTTTTGGATGATTGTAAGAGTCACTGGCCCTCAGAAAAAGCTTGTCCATGGAGAGGGTATGGTAGAGCCCACTCCACCCAAATCAATGGCCTAATAGATGTTGTGGTGTAGGTGTGCTGGGGTATTTTAAAATGAAGACACACCCCCTACTGCTAATGTCCTGGGCACAACTATATTTTCATGTGACAATGCGTTCCGAAGGCTAACATAATATAATATTTAGCAGAATGAATTTACTGTTTGTCACAGCACAGTGGCTAAGTGGTTAGCCCTTCTGCCTAGCAGCATTACAGTAATCGACTCGAATCCCACCCACAGCACTACTTGCCTGGTGTTTGCATGCTCTCCCTCCATGGGTTTCCTCTGGGCACTCCAGTTTCCCACACTCCAAAGACATGCTGGTATGTTACTTGGCTCCTGTCTTGGCCCTAGGATGTGTGAATGTGAGTTCACACAGATTAGATTGTTAGCTCCTTGAGGGCTGGGACTGATGTGAATGTATAATAAATATGTAAAGTGCTTTGTAAACAGATGGCACTATATAAGTACGTGTAATAATAATATAATGCTATTGATTATCCTAGGAGGTCTAATGTGTATTTGGGGTCTAATTGGTATTGGTATCTTCCAATACTGTACATTGGTGTAACCACTTTTTTTTATTAAAGTGACAAATATGGAGATTGTATGAACCTTTACTCAGTGCAGTTTAGCTGTAGATCGGTATAGAAAAAAAACAGCATCACAGATGTGTATTCCTATACTTTTCTGCAGACTGTTTATGACAGGGCCTTATCAGAAATCTTTTGCAGACCCTAGGTAATGGAAGTTAAGACACCTCTGCTTTTTTCAAATGTGTCTTAAACTGGACCGTGTTTCATCAAATGTGTCATCTTCCATGAGTGCCTAGTACAGACATGAGATTTAAATTTGACCATTTTTTGCTATTGACTGTTCAGTACTACTTCCCCATTCTTTCTACAAAGTTTGGTGTTTGTCAGACGTGACTATTGTCATACAAGGTTTACATAAAGCTGCAGGGGATGTAGGTTTATGGTAATTAAGCCCGTATGAGAAATTTATAACAGTAACCATACAGTATATGTGTCAATTACGGTATCTCACCATGCTATGAATAAACATAAAAGAAAAAATTACAAACCTACATGCAAAACAATTATAAATAATAGTGTTAGTCTCTCCGCAGCCTCCTTATTAGATTAATCTTGGTAAAATGAAAAATTGAATTAAAACAAATTAAAAACAAATTAAAGACATGAGTATGACACATCTTAAGATCACGCAACACTCCTTGTTGTGGGGACGATTGATTAACAAGGAGTGTTGCGTGATCCTAAAATGTGTCATGTTCATGTTTTTAATTTGTATGTGAGTAGCTTTTTATGATCATTACATTTTATTCATTTATTATGGTTATACACAATGGGAGCTTTTCTGATATTTGAGGAACTTTTGAATAGGAAGTATTTGAAGCATGTGGAACATCCATGAACCAGATGAAATATTGGGACTGGTGTTTAATCCAAGCGCTGTTTGACAAGCATTTTAAGTAAGGGAAAATTGTCTGGTGAGTCATTCACACAAAGGGGGTTCGGTGGAGCACTTTGGGTGAACTTTTGAAGTGAGAGATCTGCACGTTTGATTCTCTTTGATGCCAACTTTACCATTCTCCATTTCTTTGTTAGAGTTTTCTGACATTTATAATTTAGAGACACTCTGATATCCAGCACCTCAGAAATCTATGAACGTTAAAGAGGTCTCGTTTTACCATACAGTATATGTGACTGTATCGGTTGTGTAAATATCTGCCTTTTCTGCAAAGGATGTAAACATCCAAGCATTTTATAATATGTATGTAGCGCACTACCCCCGTAGGAGCTGCTGGGTAGTTCATTCTTTCCTGCAGTGTGTTCCCGTTACCCCCTTTCCCTCATAGATTGACACGGCAGACAGTCCATCAACATTTAAACATTTAACTTTATTTCTTTTCCGGCACTCATTGCGATACTGAATTAGAGTCACTCTGAATAACTCCTACAGATTTTTCTGCAATAAGTGAAACAGAACATAGTCCAAAACATGTAGAGCCACTGTGAATAACTTCAAGCTTACACTGGCTTCCATTGTGTTATGCAGCTTTCCTTCCTCTGTTTGTTACTATTTCCTGACTGTACAGCACTTCCAAGTTATACTCAAGGAACAATACTCCGAATAAAGTCCTTAGAGATGACTGATTGGATTCCTCCAGGGTGTTAATTCTATAAGGCCCACCTCTGTAACTTCTCCTCCTGGACCCGCACTTTAACCCCTTTAAAGTCTCTTAGAATCACTGTTTCCCTGGGTTTACACTCACGTGTACTCCTGAGCAACCGCCCATGCTTGCCACAGAGGGTCCTCTCCCAGTCCTTGTTTCTGTCAGTAGTAGCCACTTCCTCCTGTTGTCTCCTCCACTTCTCCTCTCCACATGGCACGTTCCCCTCCCCCGAAGGGGAGAGCACCCGAGCTGCACCAGCCCCTACATGCTGTCTTCTTCTCTGGATCCCAAACTCCAACTCCCCCTGGAAACATGTGACCTTGTCTTTTATAGAAGTCCCGCATCTGCCCAAGCAAAACAATGATTGGTTCAGAGGGGTCTCCAGAAAACTACCTGCCACTCTATTCCTTTATTCCTTCCACTTTCCAGAACACTTCATAGAAAGTGAAGGAAATCACACAGGCAGAGTGTAGATGGCCACACCTTCCTCTACTCTAACTAACCTCCCAACCAAATTAAACCCACCAGCTTACACCGCAGGGTAAAAGACTGGCAATTTGGCCTAACTTTAATCCTAACTGTTTATTCTAGCACACACCTAAGTAGGTGGGCGCTACATGTAAATTAGATTTTTTGTAAAACTGAATACTATTTACATCTTAGATTTAACCCAAACTTTTTATTTATTTTTTTTACTTTTCATTAGAGTGAGTTAGATGACAGTTTTTATCTCCCATACTCTCAAACTAACACAAATGTAATGGCTGTGTTTGCTCTAATTTTGGTCACAATATATTAGATAAAGAGAATAAGCCAGTCTAAATTAAACCTGTGACTGTAGGTCCACTTGGGTTCATGCCTATGTGAATTGGATGTGGGTATCCCTGCATCCAATTCGCATGACAGGAGACTGTGATCAGCTCTCAATGGAGCCAGTTCACACACCTTAGGGGGCAACCGCGGTCCGCACTGGAAAAGGGTCCTGTACATCTTTGGCTAAGTTTTAGGTCCGAATTCAGGCAAAAATTTGGACCTGATTCGCCCCTGAAATGTCGAACAGGGATGCTTTGGATCCCTGCTGTGACCGGCGGCCGCAGCTAGTGTGAACCCGGCCTAATAGTCGTGTAACAGCCATCTGACATAGTTTAAGCCTTTCATGACTAAGCCTATTTCTGACATTTGGTGTTTACAAGTTAAAATCCGTATTTTTTGCTAGAAAATTACTTAGAACCCCCAAACATTATATATATTTTTTAGCAGAGAATCTAGAGAATAAAATGGTGATTGTTGCAATATTTTATGTCGCACGGTATTTGTGCAGCGGTGTTTTAAATGCAACTTTTTGGGAAAAGGGTAATTTTCATGAATTTTAAAAAAACTAAACAGTATAGTTATCCCAATTTTTTTGTATAATGTGAAAGATGATGTTACACCGAGTAAATAGATACCAAACATGTCATGCTTTATAATTGCACGCACTTGTGGAATGGCGACAAACTATGGTACCTAAAAATCTCCATAGGCGAGCTTTAAATTCATTTTACGGTTACCAAGTTAGAGTTACAGAGGAGGTCTAATGCTAGAATTATTGCTCTCGCTCTGATGATCGCAGCGATACCACACATGTGTGATTTGAACACCGTTTACATATGCGGGCGTGACTTCCGTATGCATTTTCTTTGCTGCGCGAGCTCGCGGGGACGGGGGTGCTTTAAAAAAAAATTTCTTATTTATTTTTATATTATTAAATTGTGTTTTTTTTTTTTTTTTAATTTTGATCACTTTTATTGCTGTCACAAGTAATAGGTGGTGACACGTACTCTTTATGGAGGGATGGGGGGTCTAAAAGACCTCCAATCCCTCCTTTGCACTTCAAAGTATTCATATTGCCGAAAACGGCGATCCTGAATACTGTATATTTTTTAAAATCTGGCGCCATTGACCGCCAAGTAAACAGGAAGTGACGTTGTGACATCGCTTCCGTGTTTACATTCAGGAGACTGGCACGAAGCCGTTTCCGGCTTCGTGCCAGTCTGTCTCTAGCCGCCGTAAGTGGCGGATCGGGTCTCCCAGTGGGACGGGAGTCCCGGTCAGAGCGGCGGGAGGGGGGACGTCCACTCCCGCTCCTCCGGGATAACAATCGAGCAGCTTTTAGCTGCATCGGTTGTTAACCCTGGAAAGCCGATCGCCTGCTCTAAAAAACGGTACCGGGATGATGCCTGCAGCTGTGGGCATCATCCCGGTACAACCCCTGAAAGCCGAGGCCGCATATCTGCGTATGCTCGGCGGGAAGGGGATAAATTATTCTATATTTTGAAATAATAATAATAACTTGAAATAGACAACACAGAGAAGTTCTTCTTTTAATAATACGAACTGATAATTATAATTGTATTCATTAAGTTAGAGACAGATATCACATCCATTAAATCAAGTGTTCACTTACTGCTTAATCCCAGTTCTCTGGACTATTGAGACAAAAGCCAATGAAATCTCATTAAATTGCTTTTCAGTTTTTGCCACAAATGAGAAAAACATCTTTGCTGACTGTAAAGTGTCGATTAGATTTCAGTTAGAATGGCAATCCAGAATGGCAATAACTACCATATCTATTAGGATTGTAAGGTCAGCTGCTTCAGATAAAATATAAATGAATGGATTAGTTGTTAGAATGCATGTAAATAAATCTAAAGCAAATCTGTGCTGAAAGAACCATATGGAGAAAGAAAGAAACTGGTAACATGTAGATTAAAACAATACAAAAAGCTGTCAATAGAGCTATATGATCAAAGATATTGGGTACTTTAATCCATACATGTTGCAAAATTTCTTTCTCAGGGGAAAGGAGAGTCTGTTGTTTATTAGTGTGAACAAACTTTCCTTTCCCCAGAGAAAGAAAATTTGAAAAGCATTGAGATTAACTTTTATCAACTTTTTCATAAATTAATTTGGTGGTCCACTGGTTAATAAACTAACCAGTGGTCCACTTAACCCTCTTGGCCAGCCATGTAGAAATCTCTGGAGGAGGTGCCATCTTTATTTCTTCCAGTCAGTGCAACACAGCTAAAATGCCAGTTAAAGAGGTCCTGGACTCTAGAAGCTGTTCCCCTCAAAAAGGAGGAAGAAGGACAAGCAACCAGTTTTCGCTTCCTGCAGCTGATCAATACCTCATTACCAATGCAGTCCTTGTTCTATACTTTTCTGTGTGGAGTCTGTCCTCTAGGTAGATGAGTAAAAGCGCTTTGCGTTTTCATGTCAGAGCTGTCCCCTGATGATTGTTGATCAAAAAACTGGTGAGAGAAAATTAAAAAAACAGCAAAAATGCTTGAGGAAGCACAAATCCACTGAATGAATGAAGCAGAAGCAGGAAAATTCATACAGTACAAACTCCCCTCCAGCAAGCAGCACAGTGGTGACATCACCAACATCACCATCTCTTCTCACAATCTTAATTTCAATCTAAGGAGGCCTTCATCTAGAAATACACATTTCCCGTTGTTGATCCAGCTGTGTTCTGCCACAATAAAGCATTGACCATTTCTGCTGAGGATGCACAAGTGTTTAAGGATCCAATTGACAAATGTTTGGAATCACTTTCCAAATCCTATTTTCTCTAGCAGGTCCTGCATTGCAACCTGTCATGGCCATGATGTTGGTCTCTCAAACCTTAGAGGAATTTACTTTACTCTTGGTAAATGATCTAGCTTTTATTCACATTGACCATTTGTAGAGCTCTTAGAGCTCATGCTGACAGGTATTCACAAAAGGACTTTTTCCACTCTGCAGGGTAAAATGTATTTATCATAGACAGCTTTTACTCCTTCAGTACTCCACTCTGAAAAAACTCTGACCATACAGGAAAGAAGGTGCCTATTGTGTAATATGTCTTTATTATTTAAAGTAATAAAAACAAATTGTTTTTCAATTGCATTCAATTGTGCTATGCCAGCATCAGATACTATAAGCAGCTCTTCTACTCCCCAGATCTTCTGGGAGAGAAGAGCATTCTAAACTGAACGTGGTAACATCATTGATTAAGTTGGGAAAGGAGGAGTTCCTTTCATTACTTCCAGGCTTCATACTCCAAAAACATACTTAAGCCAAGGACCCAGTTCAACCGTAAACCCTTGGCCTCTAAATCTCTCAACCTGCAGACAAATCCTCTTCAGCATGAAGAGACACTCCTACTTACCAGAGTGGGGGGCTTCTGTTGGCCTTTGCAGATACTTGGTCAGAAAACATCTTGGGTTCCTACAGGATCCAAATGGATGGCATTCGGTCGACCCCATAGCTCAAGGCAGAAGTGGTACTCCAAAATGCTGAAATGAATGGATTTTCTATCTCAAGGACCAATTTACCACCCTGGTTCATGGTCACATGGCTGTTGAAGCTCAGGTCTTAAGAGACAGGGATTCTCTCTGTATTAGTGATTCCTATGCTTTTAAAAGCTAGGAAGTATAACTCCTGTAAAGTCTATCATCACATATGTAAGGCATATTTCGCTGTTACAAGGAAAATAATTTTTGACCTTTTTGCAATAAAGACTTTATCAACATTCAGCCCTGCATATCCTCAAGGGGCAAATCTTGGCCTTTGCAATCTTATTCCAAAGACCAATAGCAATATTTATCACATACCGGGTACTGGAGGCCAGTGGAGAGAGGGCTTCCCTTGTGGCTAAGTTCCGGACTCCCCTGGAGGTAGGGCTGGGGAAAAAATCGATTTGAATCTTGAATCGAGTTGAGAGGTCACCGCGCCGGTCCTGAGGAGCTGCAGGCAGGAGTTTTTAGGCGAGGCTGCGGCTTCGACCTAGTCCGCGAGGCCGGATGCCGCAGACTAGGCCGAAGCCGCGGCCTCGCCTAAAAACACCTGCCTGCAGCTCTCCAGGACCGTTGCTGACACCGCGCCGGTCCTGAGGAGCTGCGGCCAGGAGTTTTTAGGTGAGGCCGCAAGGCCGAACACCGCGGACTAGGCCGAAGCCGGGGCCTCGCCTAAAGGACTGGCGCAGTGTCCATCAAAAAAAAAAAAAACTCAACAAAGTTTTCAGGCTTTCAAAGGTTGACTGTGCTTCCTGGTTTCAAAAGAAATGAGTATGAATGCAGGTGAGCTGAGTGATCGGAGAGATATGGTCAAAAAGCCTTTGATAAACCTCTGGTAAAAGTTAGCAAAGCCAATGAATCTTTGGATTCTCTTTCTGTCGGAGGGTGTGTGTCACGGACAAATACTCACCGAGGCCGAGATGCCGAGAGCGGCTCGCCCTTACGACCACGCGCACCCAGACCCCCGAGATGGGTACAGGAGGCTGAGGGCACGCGGAGGCACGGGCTTCCGGGAGGATAGTAGGTTCCGGAGCTGGAAGCGGGTGTCCTGGGATCCGTAGGGAGCAGTGCTGAAAACACAAGCAGAGGTTAGGGTACAAGCAGGTGATAATCAGGGTATCACAAGATCCAGCAGTGCAGTGGTTAAGCTGGCCAGGGTTTGGTGCACAGATCAGGCAGCTAGAATCAAGATAGTCCGGCAGAGTGGTAATTAAACAGGCCAGGGGTTTAATACACAGGTCAAGCAGGTTATTGGTAAGATTGTCCAGCAGAGTAGTGGTTAAACAGGCCAGGGATTTGGTACACAGATCAAGCAGGTTATTGGTAGGATTTTCCAGCAGAGTAGTGGTTAAACAGGCCAGGGGTTTGGTACACAGATCAGACAGCAGCACAAAGGGATAATCCGGGAGAGTAGTAGTTAAACAAGCCAGCAGGGATTCGGTACACAGATCAGGCAGCAGCACAAAGGGATAATCCGGGAGAGTAGTAGTTAAACAAGCCAGCAGGGGTTCGGTACACAGATCAGGCAAGTACAGGGTAAACACAGGCTCAGGGAACAGGGAGAGCTGACGACAAACCAGCAACCCGACTGGGCGCTGGAGCCGTCAGATATAGTCCCCCTGCCCGGCGAGCGCGTCAGTGTGACGCGCTACCGGGCACCCGCACGGGCTACGGCGCGCACACGGGGACCGCCGTGCACCCGCGCGCGCCGCACCATCAGGCCGCGGACGGGTGTGCGGCGAAGCGCTCGTCCCGTGCGCATGCGCACCGGAGCCCGGCGAGCGGAGACGCTCCCTGGCTCCTGACAGTGCCCCCCTCCTAAGGGCGGACACTGGACGCCAAGGCTGGTCATCAGTTCCGGATGATCTTGATGAAACTTTCGAATTAACTGTGGAGCGTGCAGATTCCTGGCGGGCTCCCAGGAATTATCTTCGGGGGGGTACCCCTTCCATTGAATCAGGTACTGTAGCTGTCTGCCCCTCTTTCTACAACCAAGAATGGATTCCACTTCGAATTCAGTCTCGCCATCGATTCTGACTGGCGGAGGAGGGGGTTCTCCTCTTCCCGGAAAAGGACTGGGCACCACAGGCTTCAATAGTGACACATGAAAAACTGGGTGAATCCGGTATGTCTTGGGAAGTGTCAATTCCACAGCCACAGGGTTGATAATCTTCCTGACTTGAAAAGGCCCTATGAATTTAGGCCCGAGCTTTCGAGATGGCAGCGGTAATCTCAGATTAACGGTGGACAGCCAGACCTCATCTCCTACATCAAATTTTGGGTTTGCCTTTCTGCCCCGGTCGTACTGTCTCTTGTAGTCCTCCTGGGTTTTGCGTAGTGTGTCTTGAATTTTTTGAACGTTAGCTTGTAGTGAATTTATCCTATCCTGGACTGCAGGAACTGCCGTTTCGGGGATGTTGTTAGCGAAGGATGTGGGATGGAACCCACAATTGATCCAGAAAGGGGTCTGGTTGGTGGAGGCATGGATAGAATTATTGTACGCAAATTCAGCGTAGGAGAGAAGGCTCGCCCAATCATCCTGGGATCCTGAGCAGAAGCAGCGGAGGTATTGCTCTAGCGTCTGGTCCTCTCTGTCTGGCCATTGCTCTGGGGATGATAGGCCGAGGAAAGACAAATGTTGATACCCAGGGCCTTGCATAGTTCCCTCCAGAATTTGGACGTGAACTGGACGCCTCTGTCCGACACGATGCTCCTTGGTATCCCATGGAGCCTAACAACCTCCTTAAGAAAGATGTTGGCCGTGTCTACGGCAGAGGGAGTACCCCTCATGGGCAGAAAGTGAGCCATTTTGGAAAGGCGGTCGACAACAACAAGGATGGTGGAGAAACTCTCTGAGCTGGGTAGATCTACGATGAAGTCCATGGAGACATCAGCCCATGGTCGTTCCGGAATAGGCAAAGGTCTGAGCAGACCCCAGGATTTGGTGTTTTGGCCCTTGTTTCTCTGACACAGGGAACAGGAAGCCACATATTCTTTACAATCCCTTCTCCATCCTGGCCACCAAAATGAACGAGAAAGGAGTTCAGCCGTCTTCTTATTCCCAAAATGCCCTGCCATCTTATGATCATGACACATCTGAAGGGTTAAGGGCCAAGTCACTTGTGGTACAAATATTTTTCCCTTAATCCAGAAAAGGTCTTCGTATCTTCTCAGGGAATGCACAGTTGGTTCTGTACAAGCGCCTGATGAAGATTTGATGGAGGATATCAAGTCTGCTTGAGTTAGTCCGAGAAAATTTTGAGGAGAGAGGATCGTGCTGGGTGTTGGTATTTGGGAGTCTGCGGAAAACATCCGTGAAAGGGCATCAGCCTTCCCGTTCTTCGCCCCCGGTCTGTATGCTATATGGAAATTAAAGCGGGAGAAGAAAAGGGCCCAACGGGCTTGGCGGGGTTTTAAGCGTCTTGCTGTTCTGAGGTACTCGAGATTCTTGTGATCCGTAAAGATCATCACCGGATGGACTGCCCCCTCCAGCAGGTACCTCCATTCCTCCAAAGCAAACTTTATAGCCAGCAGTTCTCTGTCACCCACGTCGTAATTGAGTTCCGGTGGGCTGAGTTTCCGAGAAGCGAAAGCTACTGGGTGTAGAATGGCCTTTGGTCCCTGTCTCTGGGAAAGAATTGCTCCGGTTGCGATTTCCGATGCGTCTACCTCCAGTATGAAGGGCTGAGTCGGGTCAGGATGGCAGAGGATTGGAGCGGAACTGAATAGCTCTTTTAACTTAAGGAAAGCCTCTTGAGCCGCTGTGGACCACTGAAAAGATTGATGCTGCCGAGTTAATTGGGTAATAGGTGCCACAATGGCCGAGAATCCTATGATAAATTTCCGATAGAAATTGGCAAATCCTATAAACCTCTGTACTCCTTTTTTATTAGATGGAGCTGGCCATTCCTGAATTGCCTGAATCTTCTGAGGGTCCATGGCAACCCCATTGGTAGAGAGTATGAACCCCAAGAATTGTATGGTGGATCTCTCAAATTCACATTTTTCGGCTTTCAGGTATAGCTTGTGTTGTAGCAGAATAGCAAGAACCGTTTTAACGTGCCTTCTGTGCATCTCTAGCGTAGGGGAGAAAATAAGGATATCGTCCAGATATACCACGAGAAAGTCATCTAGATATTGTCGAAATATATCATTCACTAGATGTTGGAAGGTGGCTGGGGCGTTGCAGAGACCGAATGGCATCACTAAATACTCGAAGTGGCCGAATCTAGATCTAAAGGCCGTCTTCCATTCGTCTCCCGCCCTGATCCTGACGAGATTGTAAGCCCCTCGGAGGTCGAGTTTAGAGAACACCTTGGCCGATCGGAACCTCTGGAACAATTCAGGGATGAGCGGTAACGGGTACCGGTTCTTAATTGTAATGTTGTTTAGTTGTCGATAGTCTACGCAGGGTCTCAGGGTACCATCTTTTTTCCCGACGAAAAAGATACCCGCTCCGGCGGGTGAGGATGAAGGGCGGATGAACCCCTTCTCAAGATTTTCGTCTATGTACTGCTTCAGGACCTCCAACTCGGTTTCAGACAGGGGAAATATCCGGCCAAACGGAATCTCAGATCCAGGAAGAAGGTCAATTGGACAGTCGTAGGCCCTGTGAGGTGGTAGGCGGTCAGCCATTTGTTTGCTAAAAACTTCTTGAAACTCGAGATACTCGGAGGGGACGTGTTGAAGATTGCCTGGTGGTACCGCCATTGTGGCACAGACTTTGGAATCCGGGAGCAGGCAGTGCTGAGAGCAATACTGCGAAGAGAAGGATACCGACTTGGTGCTCCATTTGATTAGTGGATCGTGAGCTTGTAGCCATGGTAGGCCAAGTATGATGGGAAAGATTGGTGAACGGATTAGGTCAAGCCGTAAGAACTCCCGGTGGCCGGAGTCTGTGACTACTGGAATAGGTTGGGTCTCCTGGGTGATGGGACCAGAGCAAGGAAGGGATCCGTCGGCCAAATGTATTTGCAAATTCTGCTCTTTGGTTTGTAGAGGGATCTTCAATCTGTGTGCCAAGGTGGAATCTATAAAACAGCTGCAGGCCCCGGAATCAACGATGGCCTGCAGGCGAGTCTCCCTTTCCGGAAGCTGTAGAGAAACAAACAACATCACATAAGCCTTGGGAATGTTATTGTTTGGAAAGTTCAATACGTTTGATTGAGGGAACTTACTAGGCCTGATCGGACAGCTGCGTAGAAAGTGTCCGGTTCCTCCGCAATAGAGGCAAAGGTTAGACTGCCGCCTGCGTTGCTTCTCTTCGGAGGTTAACGGACCTCGGACCAGGCCGAGCTGCATTGGTTCGGCCTCAGGGACTGATGCAGAGGGAACTGAAGATGAATTTGAAGGTACAGTGGAGTGAGGTCTTGGTGATGCCCAGACAGGGCGAGGCAGCTGAAACCGTTCTGAGCGCCGCTCCCGAAGACGCCGGTCGAGCTTGGTAGCTGCTTGAATGAGTTCCTCTAGGGAAGCAGGGGTCTCCATCCTGGCTAACTCATCTTTGAGTAACTCAGACAAGCCTTGACGGTATTGATAACGTAAGGCCGGCTCGTTCCAGTTTGTGTCGGCCGCCCATTTACGGAACTCCACTGTATAGTCCTCAACAGGTCTTCTCCCTTGGGACAGGTGGTGCAAGATAGCTTCGGCTGTGGCCATGCGTTGCGGATCATCGTAGAGCTGGGTCATGCTCTCAAAGAAGGCCTCGATAGTGTTCAGGGCAGGATTGCTCTGTTCCATCAGGCTGTGGGCCCACGCCTGGGGCTCTTCGGATAGCAGGGAAATCACAAACCCCACTTTGACGATTTCTGAGGAGAAGGTTCTCGGCTGTAGAGCGAAGTAGAGGGAACATGCGTTTTTAAAAGCCCTAAACTTCTTGCGGTCTCCCGAGAACCGTTCAGGTGTAGGGACCCTGGGCTCAGGAAGAGCCATGACCACAGTGGGGTTGGCCGGAGCTTGGGGAAGTGGACCCCCACCGCTGGGTGCAGGAGCTGCGGCTGCGGAAGGTAGTAACCCGGTGATCTGCTGCAGACGGTTATCAATTTGTGTATAACCTTCTTGTAACTTCTGTACGGAGTCCGCAAGGGTAGATACTTGTTGACACAGGATCTCCAGAGGAGAGCGCGCTCTGTCGGCCTCAGACATCTGGCTGGTTTGTACTGTCACGGACAAATACTCACCGAGGCCGAGATGCCGAGAGCGGCTCGCCCTTACGACCACGCGCACCCAGACCCCCGAGATGGGTACAGGAGGCTGAGGGCACGCGGAGGCACGGGCTTCCGGGAGGATAGTAGGTTCCGGAGCTGGAAGCGGGTGTCCTGGGATCCGTAGGGAGCAGTGCTGAAAACACAAGCAGAGGTTAGGGTACAAGCAGGTGATAATCAGGGTATCACAAGATCCAGCAGTGCAGTGGTTAAGCTGGCCAGGGTTTGGTGCACAGATCAGGCAGCTAGAATCAAGATAGTCCGGCAGAGTGGTAATTAAACAGGCCAGGGGTTTAATACACAGGTCAAGCAGGTTATTGGTAAGATTGTCCAGCAGAGTAGTGGTTAAACAGGCCAGGGATTTGGTACACAGATCAAGCAGGTTATTGGTAGGATTTTCCAGCAGAGTAGTGGTTAAACAGGCCAGGGGTTTGGTACACAGATCAGACAGCAGCACAAAGGGATAATCCGGGAGAGTAGTAGTTAAACAAGCCAGCAGGGATTCGGTACACAGATCAGGCAGCAGCACAAAGGGATAATCCGGGAGAGTAGTAGTTAAACAAGCCAGCAGGGGTTCGGTACACAGATCAGGCAAGTACAGGGTAAACACAGGCTCAGGGAACAGGGAGAGCTGACGACAAACCAGCAACCCGACTGGGCGCTGGAGCCGTCAGATATAGTCCCCCTGCCCGGCGAGCGCGTCAGTGTGACGCGCTACCGGGCACCCGCACGGGCTACGGCGCGCACACGGGGACCGCCGTGCACCCGCGCGCGCCGCACCATCAGGCCGCGGACGGGTGTGCGGCGAAGCGCTCGTCCCGTGCGCATGCGCACCGGAGCCCAGCGAGCGGAGACGCTCCCTGGCTCCTGACAGTGTGAGTTATTCTAGAATAGCTGAGACCTTCTGGGGATGCATGGAAATCCCCTCAGTGGAGATTATGAGTCCCAAGAATTGGATGGACTGCTTCTGAACTCACACTTTTCTGCTTTGGTATACAAGCCGTGACTTTCCAGAGTATTCAGTACTTTCTTGACATGGTCCCGGTGGAGTTGTCAGAGGAGGTCTCGGAACGGACTTGCTGTTGGGCACTCTGGTGTGCGCCAGTTTGCGCCGGTCCGCGATGAGCGGGTGCGCGCGGGCGCGTGCCTGCCCGCGTTGGCGCAGGTGCGCGCACGGTGCTTGGCGCCAATCGCCCTTTTTAATCTGCTGAAACTTCCTGCTCGGTGCTGTCCGATCTGCAGCTCCCAGTTCCTGTTACCTGTCTGCTTGTTTGATCTCCTTGTGACCCAGCTTGTCTTTTGGATCCCTCTCTGCTAGCTGCCTGCACCTGACCCCGGCTCTCCTTGACCACGAATCTGCCTGCTCCATTGTACCACGTTTTCAGCCTGCTGCCAACCCTGCCTGTGACCCGGACTTTGAGCCTGCCTGTTCCTCTGTACCGTGCTGACTACTTGCTGCCAACTCTGCCTGTGACCGGACCTGCCCTTCTCTGCTCCTGCTCTGCACCAGCTGCCTACGCTCCAGCTTGCCAAGTACTTCCAGTCTATCTGCATCAAGATCCTGGGCCTTACTTCCGCAAGTCACCCGCCAGACTCTCTTACCACTCTGTGCTCCTGTGCCTTCTGTTCACACTACCAGGGGCCAGGAATCAGATACGTATGGGAGGCCTCCCCCTGCTACGTTGGGTTCGTCAGTCAGGTACGTGTAAGTCTGACAGGAGTTCAAGTGAGGCTGAGAAGATCAAGATATCGTCAAGGTAGACGATCAAAAACAGGTCAAGGCACTCTCTGAAGATATTGTTCACAAAATGTTGGAACGTTGAAGGAGCATTGCATAGTCCAAAGGGAATCACAAGGTATTCAAAATGCCTGAAGCGGGTTCTGAAAGCAGTCTTCTAGTTGTCCCCCTCTCCAATGCGGACTGGTTATAGGCCCCTCTCAAGTCCAGCTTCATTAACAATCAGGCTGCTCGGAACCTCTGGAATAACTCTGGAATGAGGGGAAGAGGGTACCTGTTCTTGATAGTAATTTTGTTGAGTTCCCTGTATTCAATGGCCGGAGGGAGTGATCTCTTTTCAATAAAGAAGATTCCTGCTCCTGCAGGTGAGGAGGAGGGACGAATGAAACCCTTGGCTAGGTTCTCATCAATATATTGCCTGAGGGCCAGGGAGCCCAGGGAGCAATTTGATGGGACAGTCGTAGGACCGGTGCGGAGGCAGGGTATCTGCTTTCTTTTTGTCAAGACGTCAAGGGAGTCATGGTAGACAGAAGGAACGATTTGACTGTATCTGTTGAGGGTTGGATGGTTAGGCACACAGGAGTGTCAACTTGAGTGGGGATGCAACAATTTTGGTGACAGTAGCTGGATGAGAAGATGACCTCCCCCTTGGACCATTCGATCAATGGATTGTGGGCTGGCAGCCAAGGTATTCCAAGGATGGCTGGGAATATGGGAGATCTGATTACATCGAAGCAATGACCTGTGTCTGTGGTTGTGAGAATAGGGACATTCTCTTGGGTAAAATGCCCTGAGCTAGGTGAAGTGCCATTAGCAAGGTGTATGTCAAGTCTTTGTTTCTTGATATGGAGGGGAATCTGTAAGTCTTTGTCAAGATTGATATCTATAAAGCAGCTGCAAGCTCCTGAGTCAATGATTGCACGCAGTTTGACCTCCCTTCCAGCCACCTGCAAAGAGATAGGAAGGATGATGTAAGTAGACACAGTCTACTTGCCAATGACCTGTGTCTGTGGTTGTGAGAATAGGGACATTGTCTTGGGTAATGGGCCCTGAGCAAGGTGAAGTGCCATTAGCAAGGTGTATGTCCAGTCTTTGTTTCTTGATATGGAGGGGAATCTGTAAGTCTTTGGCAAGATTGATATCTATAAAGCAGCTGCAAGCTCCTGAGTCAACGATTGCATGCAGTTTGACCTCCCTTCCAGCCACCTGCAAAGAGATAGGAAGGATGATGTAAGTAGACACAGTCCCAGAAAGCTGGAGGTATGAAGAGTACGGATGCCTGGGCTTACTTGGCTGAACGGGACAGTTACATAGGAAGTGGCCTGTAGCTCCACAGTAGATGCACAATTTGTTTAGTCACCTGCGTTCTCTTTCTTCTGGGGTCAAGGTGGGTGGGAGAAGACCTATCTGCATAAGTTCTACATCGGAGGTGGTAGATTTCGGAGGAATAGAGACAGGAACTGTTGGAGTCAGGACTTTGGGTAGTACCCAAGTGGGCCTGAAAGTTCTGGGAACGCTCAGAGCGTTGCTCCCGCAGGCGCCTATCCAACTGGATAGAAACTTGAATAAGAGCCTTGAGTGTAGTAATAGCCTTGGACCTGGCCAGCTCATCCTTAAGGGTCTCGGATAGGCCTATACAGAATTGGTATTTTAAAGCTGCATCATTTCAACCAGTATCAGCTGCCCATCTATGGAACTCTCTGATGTAACCCGATTATCTACCCTGCATAAGGGAATGAAGGGCCGATTCGGCAGTGGCGGTTCTCTGCGGTTCATCATATAATGGTGCCATGGCTTCAAAGAATGCAGTGACAGAGTTTAACACCTCATCCTTCTGTTCAAGCAGGTTATGAGCCCAGGATTGTGGTTCATCATATAGGAGGGAAATAATGAACCCCACTCTAATAGTCTCTAGTGCAAAAGTCCTGGGTTGCAGAGCACAGTAAAGTTTGCAGGCACTCTTGAAGGCCCTGGACCTCCGTTGGTCCCGGAAAATCGCTCAGGAGTGGAGACTCTGAGTTCTGGTGGAGGCAGTACCACAGCAGGTAGAGCCTCAGTCACTGAACTGGAAGGTACTGTCGTAGGGGAGGAGTTTGTGGCTGGGTTTGGCTCAGCAGAAGTCATCAAAGCAGTGAGGGTATGGAGACACCCATCAAGCTGGAAGTAGCCATCTTGCAGATTTGTGACTGCTTGTGTCAGGGCAGTCATCTGTTGACACAGAACTTCCAGCGTGGGAGCACCTCTCTTGGCCTCAGACATAATGGCTGTTTGATACTATCACGTACTGGGCGCTGGAGGCCAATGGAGAGGGCTTCCCTTGTGGCTAAGTTCCGGACTCCCCTGGAGGTGAGACCAGAAAAGGCACAAAGTAGCACAGGTCGCCTGCGGAGTTGCTTGCAGAAGGACTCAGGGATAATGCAGATGTATTGAGCAGAGGCTGCAGGCAGATGGCGCCTGTAAATGTGTTTCAGGTCTTCAGAATCAGTGTCAGAAGGATAGTCGGTACAAGCCAGGATCAGGAGCCAGGTGGAAAACAGAGCAGACAAAATCAGGTGGAAAGCCGAGGTCAAACACAGAAGCAGGTGGTATCCGTAAGACAACCCAGGGTCGAAGACTGGAGCAAGCAGGAGACAGGTCAGGAACAAGCCTCGTCAGTAAATAAGGATCACAAGGGCTAGGGAACACAGGAACACAGGTAACAAGCTGATGATCTAGCAGCACTTCAGCCAAGGGCTGGCTTCCTTATAAAGGCCCATGTGATGTGCTGGTGGAGACGCTGGGTCCCAGAGCCCGTCTCCTGCCCTGTCCTGTGCAACAACCTGTGACTTCTTAAATCTTAAATTTTGTTCTGTCAAGAACTTTAAAGTAAATGTATTGAACCTATCAGGGATATTTCTTATTCCACTCTAACTCTAACTGTTGCTTCACGTTTCACTATCACCTGTGAAGGAATGTGCTACAGCTGGCAGCTTTGTCTTTAAAGAATCTTTTCTGGTCCTACAGTACATAAAGATAAGGTGGTGTTAAGGCCCAGAACCTACTTCCTTCCTAATGTGGTTTAGGCCTCTCATCTCAAGTAGATTGTTCTTCTATCCCTGTGTCTAGCGCCAGTACATCAGAAAGAAATTTCTCTTAACTGTCTAGATATGATGCAATAACTGCTTCTATTACAAAGAC